>NC_080577.1:99421697-100671697 GCF_029962835.1 Magnolia sinica
TTGCGATGTGTGTAAAATCTCATGTTCAGACATGTCATCACTAGTGCAGCATAGGGCAGGAAGGAAGCATGCTGCCCAGCTCCAGGCAATCAAGGCCCAGAAGAAGCCAAGGCAATGAAGCTGCAGACGTAACATGAGATGCTGGGTTTCATAGAAATATGAGGTGAAAGAAAGAGAAAAGCCGGGGGAGACCTAGGGCTGAAAATGAGATGCTGAGAGCAACTCACCTCGTAAGAACAAACACAACCTTCTTCTATCCTTGAGTCCAGTCCAGTGTTTCTTGTCGCCTTGAATGTCTTCTGTAAATTGGTCCTGTCCAAATCAAATGTAAAGCTCGTGTTTGTTCAAGTTTTGAAATTTCAGAAGAAACCATGGTTTTGCTTAAAATATGGAAATGTTGCAGCTTGCCAGCATTAATCCTGCCAAAACGTGTTCTGATTCCACCGTACAATACCTTGTGCAAGACTCTTCTTACAGCTTATCTTTACTCTTTGCCACCATTCCTAGCTCATTTTGGTTTTGGCCAGGACTCTTACCCATTTGACACAAGGAATAGCTCCGCAGGTGGCTGATTTCTCTGCTCATGGTAAGTGAGTTTTGTATGGGATATCATTTAGATGGTTGATGTTGAAAACGGTGTCATTTTATCCTGGGTTTTGTTTGAAAAACAAAAAATGCTTGTGGACGGACCTTTTATGTTTCAAAAATAAAAAATCTTATTCAAAGTATAATAAGTATGATCATAACCTTTCATCCTTATGGCCCATCAAACGGTCAGATCCACCCATACTCTCTAGATAGTAATCTAGATTTATTCTTGAATGAGCATACGTAATGGGGATCTGATCTGATTTGATCTGTCCGATCACCGTTATATAATCCTAGGTATAAATAATTCTTATGGTTGGATCTGATAAAAATGGCTCATCCCTGATCAAATTGATCTGAAATTTAAGGTATTAGTATATTTTGGCGCTTAGGATTAAATGACTTGTGCAGATCTATCTTAACACAATGGAATGCAAGTAATTAAAACTTTTCCAAAAATATTATTGCCCTGATATGAAATTATAAATGATCTCTTTGTTATAATTTCTCTACGCACCTATATAATAATCGTATGGATGATCCACATGTTCATTGCTTAAATCGGGAAGAAATTAACAAAATAACAAAAAAATAAAAAAATTCAAGGACTGGAACTTACTTGATCAAGCCTCTTTGTGGCATTTGACAAAAAACTATTATTACATTACTATTCCAAGAATCAATATAGCAAGAGTTAATCCCTCAACCTCTCCCTCAATCAAAAGTGTTTCTACCAATTTAGTTATTGATTTGTTTTTTTTATATAAAAAAATTTTAAAAATTAACAATCAAAATATTTAACTATTTATTTTAGTTCTAAGTGCACTAAAATTTAAGGTCATTACAGATTCAACCTTACTAAACTCGAATATTGTCCTAATATATTGAGCCGGGTGAAATTGCACTGCAAATAAGATGAACAGAAAAGTGATATATGAATCTACCCAATCAAATTGAGTAATTTTGAAATGGATCAAACTTTGAACTATGAATTCAAACTTGAATCATGCAAATTGCGATTTAGGTAACCATGGTGGGGGGAACCCCACTAGCTCTTCATCTCTTTCTTTCTTTTTTACTCTTCAGATTCTCGAGGAGTACGAATAGGTACTAATTTCGAGGACGAAATTTTTCTTTAAGGGGGTATATTGTAACATCTCGGAAAAATTCGTACAAAGCCCCGAGTACCACCTCAAGCAGAAATCACTAAGGACCAAATCCCTTTAGAAATTAGATGTAGATTAATTAGGTGTTAAATTAGATTATCTGAGAAATTAGAACTAATCACTTTAAATACGATCTGTATGATCCAAAATCTGCAGGGTCGCTAACGCTACATTGCCTAAAAACTTAGGATCCATCTCAAAACCCAGTTGCTCTTGGGAGCGCATCGAAACTCTGTGTTGGACCTGGATCGCTCATCGAAAGTTCAATTTCTCCAAATCTATACGGTTATGACTGCCTTGTTGAACTTGGCAACCATCTCAGAAATCAAGTCCTGAAGGCATCCAGAAAAGCATAACATGAGCCCGGAGCGAAGTGTGTGAGAAACGCGAATATCTTTAGGAAATGAACTGAAACTTAAGTGAATTGAGTTGTTCGCTTGCAGGCCGAATCTAAGGATTCAGACCGTCAGATTCTGATCCAATTTCACCCTCGAATCAGGAAAAATTTCCAACACATGTCAGTGCACTTGTGACCCTGATCGAGTACCAGTGACCGTTGAACTGAAATTGGTCCCCCACGGCCGATCCACTGATCCGATCGGACCGAGATCTTAACCTAACCTAGATCCAAGGACAAGGAGCTTAAGTCCGACCGCATGTAGAAAATGGGCCTCCAGAACAGCTCCGTTGGACCGAAGTGGCCGGTCTTTGACTATAACCTAAGTATACCATCTTAAACCCTCTCTCTCCCTTGCCATACGAATTCTATAAACTCTAGGAGAGATAAGAGAGAAAAGAAAGGGAGAAAGTGAGGAGAAGAGAGAGAGAGAGAGAGAGAGAGAGAGAGAGAGAGAGAGAGAGAGAGAGAGTTAGTTCTTGCGACTCGATCTCATCGCTCCACGTGCCGAATTAGGTTGTCTGTATCGCTATTCTGACGATTCCGACTCCATTCTTGGGTAAGAAATCCTAACCCCAAATCTATTTTAGGGATTCAAATAGAGTAAGTGTTGAAGTAGCTAACCTATTTTATGCTATAGGTTGCCGTTGTGTCGTAGGCGAGACTTAGTGTTTAAACTGAATTTGTTACGAGTCTACCGGTGAAAGGTGCGGACTATAAATGTTTAGGTTATGGTTTTCAAGGCTTTTAATGTCAGTAATGATTTATGACTGGCTTGATTGCTATCACATGTGCTTAGATACAAGGTTTTCCGTACATATGCTTATATATAGACTATGTTGATTTATAACACATTCCATGTGTTTGTTGCAATGCTTGAATGAACATGGAATTTGAATTTGTACTCGCCATGATTATTGATTGTAAATACATGATTGTTGTGCATGTGGCAACCCCTATGTGAAAGGATTTGCTGTAATATATGTTTTACAAATTTATTTACATATGTGTGATATGTGTAGTCTGAGTGTTTGATAAAATGCTTGAATGAGAAAATGCTTGTGTAAAGGTATGTAATGAGGGTGGTGAGATGGGACTCTCAACTCCCTTATCTATGGTTATGATTTCCTCCATGTACCTGTCTTACTACTATGTTATATATGGATGAAATGCTTAGGTACGGTAACATGTGTAGTATGTGTTGTGTTGAAATGCTCAAGTAAGATTTATGTGTAGTATTAGTTGTCACATGTTGTCTTTCATTATCACATGTGAATGCTTATTGTGTTGAGAATGATTGGGGTTACGATGTAGTTTAGGCAATCGGTAACAATTTACAATCGGTGGCCGCATTGTTTTAGCCACGATGGATACGTTCGATGAATCCGAATTGTACGGAGATTAACAACAGCGGTTAGGCCACAAGGAGTGCGTATGCGCTCCATGTCGATTAACTCGACATATGCTCATACCAGTCGAGATTGTCAAGTAACCGGATTGACCCATAATATGTTCACCATGTATGGACGCTACTGTTCGAATTTAAGGTACCAACTTACCAGTGAAGATCTCGTTTAACCTTGGTACCTTGATCTGATAAGACTCATGAGCCGGACATGGTGGTGTATGGGACATCGTGGTCGAACTGTCAGCTTACACTGGGGTGACGAGCTTCCCTGTAGTGACCAGTGAGTAACCCAAACTCATGAACTGAATATGGTGGTGTATGGGACACTGTATTCGAGCTGTCGGCCTATGATCAGGTGACGAGCCCGTAGTGACCACGAGTATACACTAGGACTATGCTAAGGTGACGAGCCTTTCCGTAGTGACCTCGAGTATAAACCAGGCCTGCGCTGAGGTGACGAGCCGCTATGTAGCGACTTGGAAACTGTCTATTGTATGTGACTACTAGGATTGACAACTCTAAATGGATCAATGTTTGGGTATATGATATAAAAGGAGGTGCCTTAGCTTCCTAATCCTGCTATATAAATATGTCTACTTAAGAACTTGGTTAATCACGCACATGCACTGCATTGTATGTGCCTTTGACGTTGGAGTTGAATACAGCGGGAGTGTTGCATGCCGCGATCATGAGATGATGTCGTAGAGGGAGTGCAGGTGAGGGCATATATCATTATCGCATATTATCTATACATTAACAAGAGCATTAAGACATGAGTGTTATACTGCTTTATCATTATCGCTTGACTGAATTGATAACATGTTTACCTTTGCTTTATGACTCCACTGAGTTGATCACTCACTCCTACGTTATGGGACGGTGTTTTACACACCAATCAGACCCTGTTGTAGATGCAGATGATGGCGATTCTTTCGAGGCAAAGCCGGACTTTTACGATGATGAGGAGGAGTTCTCCTATATGCAGCTATCAGGCGGGTCTATGTAGACCGTGTTCTGATCGACGGGGTTACAGGGATATTGTCTAGATGACATTACACTTGTTATTTTACATTTTGGAGTACCCATGTATATTCATTTTGTCCATTTTAGGGGTATACATGTATATATTTAACCTGGTAACATGTTCACACTTTGGAGACTTACAATAGTTTATACATTTTATATAATTATTACAGTTTTCCGCTCACGTAATTTAACTGTCTCTGAAGTATGATATGCTGTTTGGTATAATCTCACTCATGTTTAAGACACTAATACAGACAACATTTAATCATCATTTTTTATATTGCATCAGTGATGTGTTGGAACTCGGGAGTTGGGCTCCTGCTCGACCCCCGATTTTCAAGGCGTTACAAAGGGAGTCGACGTCTTAGCGCTTCTACGTCCTCGTAATCGGTGAGATCTCTCCGTTTTTCTTCTATTCTCTTATTATTTATCCACTCCTGTGTGAGTAAAGAAGCTTTGATCCAAGCGGTGTGTACTTGTGATCGGTTGTAACGTTCTACTTTATAGTGGATTGTTGCTCTGGACTAGGTCCCGTGGTTTTTACCTCTTTGAGAATTTTTTACGTAAAAATCTCTTGTGCGGTGTGGTATATGCTTTGATTTATTTCATTGCTTTATTATCCCATAATTTTGGTTTGTTTTGGGAGGCTAGATCCTAAGGTTTTGTGCAAGGCCCCCAACAAAGTCGTATCAGAGCTAAGTTCATTGAACGGAATGAGATCGGTTCTGAATTATGGAAGATGGCTCATTAAGGATGATCGGCCTCAATGGTTCTGATTGGATCATATGAAAGGCTAAGATGGAGGACTTGCTTTATCGCACGGACTTATATTCTCCAATTTTAGGCATGTTAGTAAAATCTAAGGATATGTCTGATGATGATTGGAAGAAGTTGGACCGGAAGACGGTGGGGTTTATTAGACAATGGCTGGATGATTCTGTGTTCCACCACGTGTCTACGGAGACCTCAGCCACTAGCATATGACTGAAATTGGAAGGGCTGTATGAGAGGAAGACAGCCGGTAATAAAATCTTTCTGATAAGACGACTTGTGAATCTCATGTTCAAAGATGGTGATTCTGTGGCCGAGCATATGAATAAGGTTAGCAATATATTGTACCAGCTCTCCGCTATGAAGATGGTCCTGGATGATGAATTACAGGCTTTGCTATTGCTTAACTCATTGCCTGGTAATTGGGAGACATTGGTGGTGTCTCTAAGTAACTCCACGCCAGATGGAAAAGTATTCGTGGAACAGATAACTAGCTGTCTCTTCAATGAGGAGATAAGGAGGAAGTCTTAGGGGTTTACTCAGTAAGAGGCCCTTGTGACACAGGAACGGGGGAGAGGAAAGAACAAGAAGGGAGGGAAGGCCCGAGATAAATCAAGAGGCAAGTCGAGTACCAGGAAGGATGTTGAATGCTGGAATTGTAGCAATAAAGGCTACTACAAGCATGAATCTCGTAAGAATAAGAACGACAAGAAAGGAAAAGGAAGGGAGAAAGAAGATGAATCAGATTCTACTGCGGTCGTTTCAGATGACGACGTTGTAGTTATTCTTTCAGCAGATCACGATGTATGTCTCACGGCTACGAGTTAGGACACCGACTGAGTGATAGACTCAGGGGCCTCTTTTCATGCTACTCCACGCAGGGACTTCTTCACAAGCTACAAGTCAGGTGACTATGAGACCATGAAGATGAGGAATTCTGGCATATCGAAAATCGTAGGAGTTTGTGATATTTGTGTGAAGACCGATGTGGGTTGCACATTGGTTCTCAGGGATGTGAGGCATATCCCAGATCTTCGCCTCAACTTGATGTCGAAGGGAAAGCTGGATGATGATAGTTATGAAAGTCGGTTTGCTGGTGGGCGCTGGAAGCTCATCAAGGGTTCATTGATCACAGCTAAAGGAAAGAAGTGTTGTATCATTTACAAGATAAGTGTCAGTGTGTGCAAAAGTGGGTTGAACGCAGTGGAAGATTCGGCCATTGACATGTGGCACAGGTGTCTAGGCCACATGGGTGAAAAATGGCTTTAGCTACTAGCGAGGAAGCGGCTCCTTCCAGACGTGACAGGTATGCCTCTCAAAACTTGTCTTGATTGTTTATCAGGAAAAGAACATAGAGTTTCATTAATTAAATCTGTTTCTCATGATAATAAAGTGCATGCATTAGATTTGATTTATTCTGATGTTTGTGGTCCTATGAGGACAAAAACCTTGGGTGGGGTATTGTATTTTGTTACTTTTATAGATGATGTATCTAGGAAGGTTTAGGTTTATGCTTTGAAATCAAAGGACGGGGTCTTTGGTGTGTTTAAGTTGTTTCATGCTATGGTCGAGAGAGAGAGACAGGTAGATCATTGAAGTGCATCCGCACTGACAATAGTGGTGAATACATCGGTGACTTCCATAAGTATTGTAAGTCCTTGGGTATACGGCATGAACAGACGGTTCCCAAGACCCCCCAACATAATGGTGTAACTGAGCGAATGAATCACACCATTGTTGAGAGAATCAGATGTATGTTATCCCATGTGAAGTTGCCCAAGACGTTCTGGGGAGAAGCAATGCACACAGCAACATATCTGATAAATAGGTCTTCATCAGCCCCGTTGAATGGAGAAGTGCCTGAGAATGTGTGAACTGGACATGATCTATTGTACAGTCATCTCAGGGTGTTTGGATATAGGGCATCCGTTCATGTACCAAAGGACGAGATGTCCAAGTTCGATATGAAAATCAGACAGTGTGTGTTCTTGGGGTACGGTGATGAAAAATTCGGTTACAGATTGTAGGATCCGACCGAGAAGAAGCTCGTCAGAAGTAGAGATGTGGTTTTCTTTGAAGATCAGTGTATAAAAGACATTGGTAAGTCGGAGAAGAACTAGCCCAGTTCAGGTGATCTAGAGGACATAGATTTGATTATTCCTCCCGTGGTGCTTGATGACGGGGGAGTATAGCAAGGTGCAGTGGACGAGGGAATTGCTATAGAAGATGGACCAGAGGAGCAGCCCCCACTTGATCCTCCTGTTGAGCCACAGGTGAGGAGGTCATCTACGGACAGACAGCCGTCCAAGAGGTACTTGTCGTATGAGTACATTATGCTGACTGATGGGGGAGAGCCAGAAGATTATTTCGAGGCCCTAGCCGACGAGCATAAGGGGTTTGGTTGAAAGCTATGCAAGAGGAAATGAAATTCTTGCATAAGAACTACACCTATGATATGGTGAAACTGCCTAAGGGCAAGAAAGCTCTGAGCAACAAGTGGGTGTTCAGAAAGAAGGCTGAGCAGAAGAATTCATAGACGAGGTTCAAGGCCAGACTTGTGGCGAAAGGGTTCGGTCAGAAAAAAGGTATAGGCTTCGAGGAGATTCTCACCAGTGGTGAAGATGACATCCATACGGGTGTTGCTTGGGTTGGCGGCTAGCATGGATATGGAGATAGAGCAGTTAGATGTTAAAATTGCCTTTCTCCATGGTGACCTGGAAGAAGAGATTTACATGCATCAACCGGAGGGGTTCGAAGTCAAGGGCAAGGAGCATATAGTGTGTAGGCTAAGGAAGAGCTTGTATGGGTTGAAACAAGCTCCACGGCAATGGTACAAGAAATTCGACTCATTCATGTTACAGCATGGGTATGACAGAACGGAGTCGGACCATTGTGTATTCATGCATAAGTTCCCAGATGGTGATTTCTTAGTTCTGCTGTTATATGTTGATGACATGCTCATCATGGGAAAAGACATCAAGAAGATCGACAGGCTGAAACAGGAGTTGGGTAAGTCGTTTGCGATGAAAGACTTGGGCCCAGCTAAATGGATCATAGAAATAGAGATAACCCGTGACAGAAGTAGCAGGAAGCTTTGGCTGTCAGAAGAGCGGTATATTGAGAAAGTCTTAAAGCGGTTCAATATGAATGCAGCGAGGCCGGTCAGTACTCCACTAGATGGTTACTTCATATTGAGCGACAGAGTGTCCCAAGACGAAGGCAGAGGTGGAAGAGATACAGAAGATACCCTACGCGTCAGCTGTAGGAAGTTTGATGTATGCTATGGTGTGTACACGCTTAGACATAACACATGCGGTTGGTGTTGTCAGCCAATATCTTGCAAATTCTGGCAAAGAGCATTTGGCAACGGTGAAATGTATACTGCGGTATCTAAGAGGCTCATTCAGGTTAAGCCTATACTATGGTGACGAAAAACTTGTGTTAGAGGGCTACACAGATGCAGATATGGCAAGTGACATAGACTTCAGGAAGGCTACATTGGGGTTCATGTTCACGTTTGCAGGGAGAGCGGTCTCTTGGCAGAGCAAGCTACAACAGGTCGTAACATTGTCGACGACAGAGGCTGAGTATATTGCAATCACAGAGGCATGTAAAGAGATACTTTGGATGAAGATGTTCCTGCAAGAACTTAGCCTGAAGCAGGAGCAGCACGTGGTCTATTACGATATTCAAAGTGCTATACACTTGAGCAAGAATCTAAGTCAACATTCCAAGTCGAAGCACATAAAGATTCGGTATCATTGGATCAGGGATACTTTGGAACAGAAGGTGTTACAACTTGAGAAGGTCCACATGGACGATAATGGGTTAGACATGATGACCAATGATTTGCTCAAGGGCAAGTTTGAGGTTTGTAGAAACCAGGCTAGCTTGAAGAAGGCGAATTCCTCCTGAGTCGAAAAGGGAAAGATTTGATGAGTTTTTCCTCCCCAGTTCAGAAGAGAGATGGAGCAGCGGGTGACAAATTGGAGTAATTCACCATGCTGCTCAACCGGTCGTGGGTGGCGCTCGACCGGTTGAGTGGGGCTCAACTCAAAGTCCAGCAACCATCTAATGTTTTTCTCCGAGGTGCTCAACCAGTCGAGGGAGGCGCTCGACCGGTCGAGTGGGCCGCTCGACCGGTCGAGGACTCGGTTCGACCAGTCGAGCTTACGCAGATTCGAGTCCGGATCTTGTGCAGACTGCGGAAATCCGATGCCTTTCGCAATAGGGTGCGAAAGGGAGTTTCCTAAACTATAAATAGGAGTGCCTAGGGCTTTTCTAGGCAATGCAAGAGGGTTTCCTAAAGCTTTGCAAATATTTGCTAAAAGGGTTTATGTTATTAAAGGTGAGAGAGAGATAGAGAAAAGAGAGAGGAAGCTTGTGGAAGGGAGTCAACGTTTCAATGCTTCTATGTCCTCGTAATCGGTGAAATCTTTCCGTTTTTCTTCTATTCTCTTATTGTTTAGCCACTCCTGCGTGAGTGAAGAAAGTTTGATCCAAGCAGTGTGTGCTTGTGATCGGTTGTAACGTTCTACTTCATAATGGATTATTGCTCTGGACTAGGTCCCGTGGTTTTTACCTTTTTGAGAGTTTTTCACGTAAAAATCTCTTGTGTGGTGTGGTTTATGCTTTGATTTATTTCATTGCTTTACTATCCCATAATTTTGGTTTGTTTTAGGAGGTTAGATCTTAAGGTTTTGTGCAAGCCCCCCAACATTTAAATCATTAAATCAATTTTAAATAAAGCATAACTGAAAAACGATACCTTTTATACATTTGACTACCAATTTTATTATTAACATATGTTTATGTGGATTGATAGTGTTAACAAGATACCTCATTTCAACGCTGAGGTCTTGGTATCGATTCCCTAGTGGGGGTGGCTAACAGTAAAGTGTGAACTGGTAGTGAGTGTACTAACAAGTTAACCAGAAAGAAAGAAAGAAAGAAAGAAAGAAAAAAAAACCATATTATATTCATTACCACCATAACTGTAATTATCATAAAATATTCTTATTTATATGATGCAATCTATATATTATCATAACTGTAATCATCATAAAATAATTTTATTCAAACAATATAATTTATATAGCCATTTGAGGCTTATCAAATGACCATAAGGTGTTAGCGTTGGTGTCAAATGATACCAACCAGTTGCACTAAAACCCTTAAATTCACATGATAAACTTAAGGGTCATTTGGCACCATGGATTTGGGGAGATTTCAAATTCCCTAGTTGTTTGGCAGCATAAAGTAACTGGGGTTTCAAATCCTCTCAAAGAGGGGGTTTCAAATCATAGGCAAGAGTTTGGATTACACCTAAAATCCTTTCAATAGTTGTTACATGTGTGTCATCGAACTATTATTCTATTAGGCACATGGCCTACCAATGATATCTAAAATCAATTAGATTATCAATTGCATCACTATAATTACTTTAATATGATGATCAACACTGTCCAAACATTGTTTATGTAAATTAACGGTTAAAAATCGTTAGTTAGTCACTTAGACATGATCTTGTGCTTGTGGCCCATCCGAGACTTGGAATTTCATCCTTTTTGGGTGAAGCATATATTTTAACGGGCTTATTACAACCATTGTGTCAAACATTGCATACATCATTAATTAGAGATATTAAAATTGATTTAGTAATTAAATTCAAACCCCCATAAATATATCATGCATAATTACTTTTGGATTAAAGTTGATTCGTAATCCAGTGTGCCAAACACAATATGCACGGATGTAAGTGCTTACAAATGTTGTATGGGGTGCTTTGAATTATTTGTGAAGGACTTTGGAGCCAAGTATGTATACGAAGGCATTGGTTTGTTGTGATCAATAGATTTTAATATTCATCCAAAAGATTTAAATATAGTCGTGACCCACGTTGGTACTGGTTGGTGCTGGAAAAGCTGTGAGGCCCACCATAATTTAGGTGTTCCATGCCATCGTCTATTTTACTAACTCATGCCATAAAAATGAGGCAGATCCACCGCACCATATAATTAAAATTTTATTGGAGGCACAAAAGTTTTAAATTAAGCTGATATTTGTGTTGAAAAGTTGGGTAGCATATAAACATTGCAATGGACTTAGGAAGTTTTAATGGTGAAGGATCAATCACCGTTGTTTCCTGTGGTGTGGTCCAACTAAGATTTGAGTCTGCTTCATTTTTAGGCTCATGCCCTATAATGAGTTGGAAAAATGGATGGATGGAATGGATAAAACATATAAATCACGGTGGGTCCATAAAGCACCGACCCAAGTCCTCATCCATCGGAAGCTCATGTGTCCGATCATCAAAATGAGGAGTACAATTTCAAGTGCAACCGATGAGTATACTATGTTCATTGCAGGAGAATTCGGGAAGCGGATTGGCTGGTGTACTACACACCACTGACCTGGCTGATGTGTTGACGTCACTAGGTTCTGTGGGTCCCATCTTGAGGTATGAGATGTATCCAAACCGTCCATAGATGGTCATAAATCTGGAATCTAAAAATAAAACAGATCCAAAGATTAAGTGGACCACACTGAAAAAACCAGCGGTGGATTGAGTGTCTACCATTGAAACCCTCCTGGGGTCACAGAAATTTTGGATCAATATGATATTTTTCCTCTTCATCCAGGCCTGTGATCTTATAAACCGATTGGATGGAAAACAAAAGTTATGGTGGGCCCTACGAATGCTATTTGTCGTGTGGTACATTTGAGCTTTGGATATGACTCATTTTTGGGATAAACATCTAAAATGATCTCGCCAAATGGATGAACGGCGTGGATATAATAAATACATCATTGTGAGGCCCATGTAACTTTGATCTCCTTTAAACCGTTCGTACAACTCGAAGCTCGAGCTCTCATCTTCGCACGACACGTACCGACACCAGCTAAGTCGTTGGTGTGTGGTACACCAGAGAATTTCAAAGGAGTCGGAACTGACAGAAGGTCAAGGCCGTTGGGCGTGACAACTGACAAGGACGGAGCAACTGAACCAGTTTCCAGTACTAGCCATGGACCCTGTGCACCTTCGGTGATTTTGAGCCGTCCATTTCGTGTAAGAATCGAGAATCATGTGGGCGAGTTGGTTCTTCTAGAGGGATGCTGACCGGTCGATTGCGGATCACGTGCCAACGTGGCGCACGTGTTGAGATCGAAGTCATTTGGCGGTTGGCTTCGGTGGATTCTTGACTTTGGGGCCCACTGTTATGTATGTTACTTACATCCACACGGTCCATCCGTTTTGACATATCATTTTAGGTCATGACCCCAAAAACAAAGCTGATAAAAATCTTAGGCGGACCACACCATGAGAAACAGTGGTGATTCAATACCCACCATTAAAAACTTCTTAGGGGCTACCGGAACCATCCAACCTGTTCATAAGGCAACAAAGACAAGAAAAAAGGAATCACACAAATATTAGCTTGATCGAAACTTTTGTGGTTCACAATACATTTTTAATGGTTAATCACCACTGTTTCTTGTGGTGTGTTCAACCTGAAATTTAAATGTAATTTATTTTTTGGATCATAATCTAAAATAAATTTTCAAAGTATATGGACGGAGTGGATGTAATGAAAATACATCAAGGTGGGTCCCACAGTCAGGTACCCACCGAAGCGTGTCAGGTGCACTGAGCAGGAAAACCGATAGGCGGTCGGTGGTTCAAGAGCAATCAAGTCCCGCCACGCCAGATCATCTCGCGGGTTCGGTGGGCTGCTGGAAGAGCTACGTGGGTCCACCGTGATGTATGTGTTTTAACCATGCTGTACATCTATTTTTCCACCTCATTTTAGGGTACGATAATACATAGCTGATATTTATGTTTTCCCCTTCATCTAGGTATGTGTGACCTAATAAACAGATTCGATGGCAAGTAAACATTACAATGATTCTAGGAAGATTTTAATGGTAGGCGTTCAATCACCACTGTTTCTTGTGGTGTGGTCTACCTGAGATTTGGATCTGTCATAATGTTATACTCGGAATCTAAAATTAACTGGAAAAAAGGATGGACGGCATGGATAACACACATACATAGGCCCCATGAGGGTAACCACAGGCAGTACTAGGGCCCACCATTTGCAACGAACCATGACCGGTGCATGGCGCAAAGGACGAAAGTAAAACCGCGAACCCGCCCCAACCCGAACATCAGCTCCATCGCTCTGTCTCTCTCTTACGGAAGTCCTGCCACGGCGTGTCAGTTCCTCCCACTTCCACGTCTACTCTCAATTGCGTCGGAGCCGCTCCTTCCATCAAAACCCTCCTCTCCCACCTTCCTGCATTACCACTGCTATTCTCATTCAAACAACAACCACAACAACAACTACAACGAAACACTGCTCCTACTCTCCATTTTCTACTACTCCCTGCAACTACAATGACAAAGATACACGTGTACGTCTTGGAAGCGAGGGACCTACCTCCATCCGACGGTGGGCGTACTGATTCCTACGTGAAGCTTCGGTTGGGAAAGTACGAGGCAAGGACTAGGGTCGTCAGGAAGACATCCAATCCCATTTGGAATGAGGAATTCATTTTCAGAGTCGACGATCAAGATGATCTTATCGTCATATCTGTCTACATCGACGGTCCGGATCATCACCATCATCATCTTGATGGACGGTTCTTCAATGGGAGGGCGTCCTGTTTCGTTGGTCAGGTTCGGATTCCCATCTCGACGGTGCTTGCAGAAGAGAAGCAGATGGTTCCGCCCACCTGGTTTTCTCTCTGTCCGAAGCATGGAAAATCCAACAAGACCAACAAGGACACTGGTGGGTGTGCGTCTGTTTTCTTTCTCGTCTTTGATTTTCTCCTCCTCTTTTTCTTCATTGTTTTCTCTCTTTGTTTCTTTCTCTGCTTCGCCGGCTTCGAAAGATGGAACCCCAATTGAATCATCGATGGAATGAGGTGTGTTTGGTTTGGTTTGGTTTTGCTTTGCTCTTTTGCTGAATTTGCTATTCTCACTCTGCTTGCGTGAGCAACCGCAATGGGACCCACCTTTCTTCTGTAGGGCACTCATGATTCTATGGATGGCATTTATTTGGGAGATAGTTGTTACACCATTTTCTTTGGTAAAGAGTTGTTGGATGAACCCTCTTGTGACCAGAATTCAACTTGGTTGGAAAGATAATAAAGTTTCACAGTGAAAAACAGGACAATCGTATTGGGTTTTATACTGAGAAACATATATTAAGATTTTAGTAATGGTACATGGAGAGGGTGCGGTTTTCCTTCCACCTACACTTCATTTTTTCTTTTCGTTTCTTTTTATTTTGCAAATTTTGTACATTGTAGATGATCTATCATTTTAAGTTAATTTTGATGGTGGTAGATGGGAAAACTGATATCATATGCATGTTAAAGGCAATTTGGGATGTGAGTTGTGTGTCCAAGTGTCCCTAAGTGTTCGTTATGGTAAAAACTAAAAAAGTGAAGAGGTCCAAGGGCTATGGCAAAAGCTAAAAAAGTGAAGAGGTCCAAGGGCTATGACAAAAGCTAAAAAAGTGAAGAGGTCCAAGGGTGCTGTAGAGGAGGTGCAAGATGAGAGAGTGCTCAAACAATCAATTGAGGGCTTTGTATTGAAGGATCTTGAGAGGGATTTCAAGAGGGAGATCTCATTGGAGGGGTTTCGTAAGATCGGGATACAAAGTTCTCTCCAGAGCTTGGTCATCAGACCAATTATGAGAGGAAGCTAGGGGCTGGGCTTGGAGATGGGAGGTGTGATAAACCATCTACCTCAACACTAGCGAAAGAGGTGGGAAAGTTAAGGAAATCGCACCACCTCATGTGTAGAGTCAGAAGCAAAATGCTCGAAGCCGATCGAGGAGCGTAGTAATTTGGGGAATCATCATAGGGGTTTGCTAGGAAGGAGTGTTATAGAGAGAAGCAGGGCGGGTATAAATAGAGAGCCAGTTACTGCAACGGGAAGGGGAAGGCGAAGGCTGGGGAGGGAGGAGATGTTAGGGACCGAACTTTGCAGAATGGGAGAGGGGTTTTGCTAGAAACTTTGTGTGAGAGGGAAGTAGAGGGTTCTCTAGTAGGGTTGTAGGGGATTGGCTTCGGGTGGAGAAATCCTGTAAGGTAGCAAAGGGTGTTGGAGGTGGATCCTCTAGGTCATACCCTGTGTTCCCCAGGCCTACCCTCTTCGTCGATAATTTCCCAGAGGAGTGAACGAAACTCAACTTTAGATGGGTTTTCGGGAGGATAGGAGTGGTGAAGAGGCAGTTATTCCCAGGGAGGGGGTTGGGGAAGCTTGGAGGGTTCTCCTTTGTTCATCTTAAGAGGGCGAAGAACGTCCCCTTAGTGGTGGTTGTGTTGCATCGAAGGAGCTTCGACGGTAGGTAGTTGTCAGTGCAAAAGGCCATGTCTAGTCCAGAGATGGTCAATCACGAAGTAGTAATGACTTTGAAAGGAGTTGACTACTGCGGGCCCGCCGGTGTTCGTGCATCACTAGGTGATAGAGAATGCCCGGGAGAGTCTTTAATGGAGTCTGGTGGTGGCCGTGAGGCCTGTAACCACTCTAAAGGAGGTGAAAAGGTGACTGTCAAAAAGTGGGGAGTGGAGGAAGGAGAATATACTCTCAAGCCTCTACCACAGTAGGAGTTCTGGTTATTCCTCAAATCAACGGTGGAGATTGATCAAGTACTACTAGACGGAGCTCTCTTCGACGATTGACCTGTTAAGTGGCTATATCGGTGGGAAGAGAGATTGATGTTTGTGGGTGAGAGAGTGGTACTAGTTTGGGGGAATACCGCTAGAGTTGTGGTTCTTTAGAGCATTTGAGATGATTGGATCCTGTATCGATGAGGTGTTGATGATCAATTCGGCGACGGAGTTAGGATTGGAGGTTAGGGTGGCTTGGATTTTCGTCAAAAGAAAGAGGTTGATAGTGGCTCCTAAGATGATTTTGATCGTGGTGGGGGTGGAAAAGGTCTCCATTCGAGTGGCGAAGTAGGTTCCAGAGGTTGTTGGGAGGCGGTCGGAGGTCGGAGTGGGGGCAGAGGTCATCGGAAAGCCGACTAGGGGGAGCTTTGGTGCAAGCAATGGTGGATGTCGGAACACCGAATCAGGTGAGGGATGTGTGATTCTCTCCCAATGTCTTCCGTGTGATAACCGACGGCTAGTCCTGGGTCCTCTCATAGGGTGATGCATGTCACCTGTGTCGACATCTCAAATGCGCCAACGGAGGGAAACTTTGTTGTTAGGAGAGGCGAGCGATCTGACATGTGTCTTGGATGCCAACCCTCCATCAGTGGTAGCAACATAGGGCGTTAGTTGAGGCGATCGGGATTCGATACATGGCAAGGTGTCGGGGTTCAGTTCAGTGGTGGTGTTAGGTCGAGAGAGCAGGCTTGAGTCCCAGATGGAGGTTCGAGTAGGGGAGGTGATGCCGTGGTGCGAGCATTGGGAGATGCGTGTCTTGCAGACATCATGGTGATGGTGGTGGGTGTCTGTCTCACCACAGAGCCACGTGCCTTGGGTGACGTTGGTTGTGTCAATTTTTTGCTCGTGTGACTTCTCTTCCTTTTATGGCTCGTGTGGGTATTTTTAATTCTCAAGTCACATGTGACCGGTCTCCCCCCTTAAAATACCAAGAGGTTCGTTTTTTTTTTTTCCCCCCTTTTGAGTTCGAGGAGAGCCCTTGCTCTAGGTCAGCTCTTGTGATCTCTGATGACAGGATCTCGTCGTAACTAATGGGGGAGTCGGGACCTAGCAAGGACTTTGAATCTGATGTCTTCAGTAGAGTATTAATGGAGCGTGAAAGTTCATCCGATGCTTTGATGGCGACCCCTTCAATGGTAGGCTGCACTGGCAGGGGTCAAGGCTGTTGGCTCGGTTAGTTAAGCTGTTCAGAGTTGGGGAAGCTCTTGGGGAGGTGCTTGAGGTAGCTCTGCCTCAGGTGGCCTCTAGTGGGATGGGGAGCTTGATCTCACCATTAGCCACTCGAGTTGGGTTTGTTGAGGAAGACAATTTTGGTGATCAAGTGTCGAAAGCTAGAAGGAGAAGATGTCTCAGGGTCGCGATGTACTAAGCACGTAGAATGCTGGATGTCACCTTTAGTAATAAAGTAGAATACTATTATGCCTTGTTCCTAGTTGTGAAGGAGAGGGGAAGCCAGAGATCTCAACAAGCATCTCAGAGGAAAATCCAATGACACCCTAGAGGCCATAGGGAGCTTTTAAGTCTTGTATCAGGCATCGATTTCTTAACTGGGGAGTTTAGGACCTAGGCTAAGAAGGGGAGAAGGGGTAGGTTAGTACCTGAATGAAGATCTTATGTTGGAAGATAGGGGATTGGGCTGCCCACAGAAGAGGGGAAAAATTAAAGATATTTGTAGTAGGTGGAAGCCTTAGGTGATTTCTCTCCAGGAGATCAAGATGCAGGCCATTGGCACAAAGCTTGTGGATTCTCTTTGGGAAGTGAACTCAAAGGAGTGGGTGGTCATTGAGTCTGTTGGATCGACTAGGGGTATTGTGTTGGCTTGGGATTCCAAAATGTGGGGAGGGTCCCTTTTAGTGTCGTTGGTTCTTAGGGATGTCCTGTTAGGGTTCTAGTGGTGCTTCTCGTGTATGAGCCGACCCAAGTCACGAGGAGACATGATGAGGACATTACGTCACGTACACCCTTATGTACGTATCAGACGAAGAGGCGGGCCTCACCACTTTCCCTGTGTTTAGGCGAGTACCCGTGATCGTGCTAAAGACCCCATGTGCATGTGCGAGCATCTGGAAGACCCCACACTGGGAAGATGCACATGGGCTGCTTTATAGAGTGATCTAGACCGTTGGATTGGAGGGACGTGACGATCGGACCATTGGATCACATGGATCACATGATCGGGCCATTGATCGTTGATCGTCCACATCAGTTTTAGATTTTATCATATTTTAAGATTTAGCTTTTGATTATTTTATATTTGGACACATTATGAGTGTTTTGGTTAATTTTATTTAGACTAGGGCTATTTTTGTTAAAGTTCACAAGACGGGGATTATTGTAAATTTGAAACTTCTTGGATCTATAAAAAGAGGGGGGGCGTGTGACCTCCCTCCTATTGAGAATTTCGTGATAAAAAAAGAGAAAAGCTCTTGCTTTCTTTTCCCATCTTCGTGCGATTTGAAAATACTTCCATGCGATTTGGAAGGAAGATTGGTGCGAGGCTAATCTTCACAAATGGAGGTGCGAGGTCTCTATCTATCCCCACACCATCTTCTCTTTTCTTCCCCATCTAGGTATTCTCTTTAGGTTCTTAATTCTCCCATCTCAAATCTTCGTTTTCTCCAAACCCAACTTTTCTATAACCATCCACAATCCAAACCCTAACCGACCCAAACCCATCCTCCCACGTGACACGTGTGACCGTATGGCCACATGTTTGAAACCCACCTGTCCCTTTTGGTTTCCCGCCATCATTATATCAAAACCCCTTCGTCCATCCCCGAAACCCTAACCCTAAACCTAAATTTCCTAAATTTCCTACTTTCCCAAATTACCAAAACCCTAATTTTCACCCTAGGTTGCATTAGGTTTCTTATTTTGAAAGAAACTATATCCTATGCTAATTGGATGTCCCTATATCCATTAGATCATAGTTTCTTTTTATTTAATGATCTTGAGTTACGATGTTGGTAGCTTAGGCTAGGATTATGCATGGTTTTCTTTTAATTTTCATGATATTTGTGATGATTATAGTGATGTTTGTGTGTTTTTTTTTTTTTTATAAATATCTTAATTCGGCTATTCGATCTCACATGTTACTCGATTCATGCATCGGTCCTATATCAAATTTAGTATCAAAGAACAGTTTTAGTGTAGGTGGGTCTATTGTTAATCCGTCTTTGTGGTGAAAATTTTCTACAGAAACCCTTTACTTAAATTTTAAAAATGGTCAGCTCGACTGATGGGGACATCACGCGCACTCACGCCACCCCCCTACGCATGTACGTACGTAGAAGGACCCCACCATCGATCTGGCTCGATGATGACGTCCAGGGAGGGCCTCCTAGCTAGAAGTCAAGTTTTGGTTCAGAAAAGTGGCTCGATAGTCAAGAAAAGCCCACCATGAGATCTCATGATCGTGGCCCACTCATCGGATTGATTTTATATTTTAGGTTTTGCTTATTGTTATTATTTAGACCATCGTGAACGCTTTAGATTTCCTTGTTTGGTTTTTATTTTAGTTTACTTCATCGCTAAGTAATAGGTGTCGCACATGGTGCGAGTTTTTGGGTATATGGTTCTCCCTATAAATAGGCACCCCTTGTAGTTCTTTTCATTCATTGAAGTTAATAAAAAAATTCCTGCTTTATTTTTCTGCTCTCTTCGTGAGTTGTGGAAGAATTCAAAAATGGGTGCGAGGCCCTCCCTTTTCGAAGGGCTAACTACCGTGGTGCGAAGCCACATCGATCCCAATTCACCCCCATCTTCCATCATCTTTTTTTTCATCTTCCCCCACCATCCGTACTTCGAATTTGTCCTTTTGTTGCATTAGATTTCTTTATTACAACAGGTTTCCAGATTTCGGCCTGTAGGCGAGCTGAAACTTCGGCGGAGCACCATGCACAAACCGTACATCGGTTCGAGCTGAGATTTGGGGGTTTTGGAGTCCATCCCTGGCCGACCAGGGCCAAGGTGGCCTTTTTCTGAATAGTGGGCCCCACACACGTGCGGCCGGGATCACACGTATGTCCGTCTGGGCCATTGTTGCTGTCCACACGCGGGATCATCTTTTGGCTCAGGTTTTTATCCTCTTTTATCCTTTCATAGCCGTTTTTTCATGAATCCTAACCCTATATTACATGATCCCTAATTGATTTGCCCCTTTTTATCACCTTAGGGTTCCTTGAATTGAAATTAGGGAATCCCTTGGATTAGGGACTGATTTTTATGCATGAGTAGTTGATTTTATTTCCCTTTGACATCGTTTGGCTTATAATTTTATTGGTCCAGTCCTAGCCTGTGTCGGCTTGGACCCGCATAGATTCCCCTTTAATTGAATGTTTGGATCCTCATGTGGGACGTGGAATTTGTGTGATTGTTTCTGAATTGGTAGGATCTAAGCCTGAAATCTTGCATATCATATTTAAATTTTCATGTCCTGCATCATCGACCCGCATGACCGGCTCTGCGAAGGGGACATATTTCGTTGAGGTAGTCAGTCATTTTTCTAGGTTTTGTTGAGTCCTCATATAGATCTAGGCCATATAGGATTTTTGTGTCGCATCTAGGTTAAGAGTCACATCTAGGGTTTCCTTTTAGAATTTCCTTGTGTATGCCCACTCGTTTAGGACGTGGTTTTGGTTTACCTCCCAATATGAATTTAGAGTAGATTGCCGAGGCCCTTAATGCTATCAATAACTATTTGACGACCATTGAAGCACACAATAGAACCACTGCCACTTAATTAACCGTAACCAATGTGCGCGTTAATCAACTTGAGGCCTCCTTACAGGCAAACCCCAACACTGGGGATGACATTTAATCTCAAGCTGGAAATCAAGTTGATAGGTGGGAGCATGATCGTGGCCAAGGCGTTGGCCGTGGTCGAGCACAGGTGCCACCACCACGTGAAGAGTGTTATGATCTAGACGCAAAAGTCATGAAAGGTGTGAAAGTTGATGCCCCCAATTTTGATGGTCGCTTGGACCCCAAAGCATTCCTTGATTGGTTAGCAGACATGGACCACTATTTTGAGTGGTATGATATGTCTGATACTCGTCGAGTGAGATTTGCCAAGATGAAGTTGGTGGGCCAAGCCAAACTTTTTTGGACCAACATGGAGTGTAATATTGAAAGGAAAGGAGAGCCCACAGTTGCGCATTGGGCCAAGATGAAAGAGGTCCTTAAAGAAAAATATCTCCCTCTTTCTTATCGTCAGAGGCTCCTAGACTAGTGGCAGGCTTTGCGCTAAGGATCCATGACCATTCCAGAGTACATGATGCGATGTGACATTGAGGAGGACCTGATAGTTACATTGTCCAGATTCAGGATGGGCCTCTGATTTTAGATCCAACGAGAACTTTATTCTCTTGATGTTGGTACATTAGAGCACATGTACCAAGTGGTGCAAGACATTGAACACTACCTTAAGGCACCAGTTGGTAAGCGTTATGACTCTTGGGATCCAAATGTCAAGTCTTTCTCTCAAGGAGCTAAGCCTAATGTGGGGAGTCAGTCTAGGCCCCAAATTGGCTCCCAACCCAACCCTGGAGATGTCAAAGGAAAGGGGATAGCGATTGCTAGCTCTAGGGGAGGTGAGCAAATGCAATGCTTCAATTGCTATGGGATTGGTCACTTTGCGCATCAATCTCCATCGAAAGAGAGGAACAAAACCCTAGTAATTGACGATGGTGAGGAAGAAGGAGATGAACAGGGCGATTTTGAAGAAGAATTTTATCAGCCCAACATCAATGGTGCTAGTGATGAAGAAGTAGAAGGAGAAGAGACCACACCACTTGCAGTAGTCAGGTGCGCCTTGACCAATGCTAAGGAGAATGATGATTGGTGTCGGACTACGATATTTTACTCCTATGCAAAATGTGAAGAGAAGAATTGCAAGGTGATCGTCGATAGTGGCAGTTGTACCAATGTGGTCTCCACTAGCACGTTGTCCCGTTTGGGGTTGAAACCTAAACCGCACCCTCAGCCCTATAGAGTGTCATGGGTAAATGCATCTTCCATACCTGTTACCTAGTGATGTCTCGTGCCTGTTAATTTTGGATCTTATTTATATTCGCTGTGGTGTGACGTCTTACCCATGGACGTTGGACACATCATTTTGGGACGACCTTGACTATTTGACCACGATGTGACGATATACGGCCGCTCAAATGCATGTTCATTCATAAATCAAGGCAAAAAGATATCTCTAGTTCCTCTCCCACCAAAAATCAACGCGGAGAAGAAAACTGAGGGGAAGTCCGGTAACCCAAGGGATACGAGGAAATCCCAACCTAAGTCTCTCCATGTAATCAACGCCAAGGAGTTTGAGAGAGAGACTACGGTGGATTTGATGGTGTACGCCTTAGTGGTGAGGGAAATTACACTCGAGGTTAGTGTAGAGGGACCCCCTGAGGTGAAGCCAATTATGGATGAGTTTCACGACGTATTTCCAGAGGACTTTCCAGATGAGCTTCCACCAATGAGGGACATCTAGTATGCCATTGATCTTATCCTTGGGTTGACTCTACCAAACCTTCCTCATTATCAAACGAACCCTAAGGAGCATGCGAAGTTGAAGAGGCAAGTAGATGAGCTCCTCATAAAGGGTTTTATTCAGGAGATTATGAGTCCGTGTGCCTTGCCAGTGCTTTTCACGCCCAAGAAAGATGGCATGTGGTGCATGTCTGTGGACAGTTGGGCCATCAATAAAATCACGGTCAAGTACCGGTTTCCCATACCGCGTCTTGATGATATGTTAGATATGATGGCAGGTGCCACAATCTTTTCGAAGATTGACCTCAAGAGCGGGTATCACCAAATACATATACGCCCAAGAGATGAGTGGAAGACAGCCTTCAAGATGAAGGATGGGCTATACGAATGGCTAGTCATGCCCTTTGGCTTGACTAACGCCCTGAGCACATTTATGAGAGTGATGACCCAGGTGTTGAGACCCTTTGTGGGTAAGTTCCCTGTGGTGTATTTTGATGGCATTCTTGTCTATAGCACATCAAAGGAACAACACCTCCACCATATAAGGCAAGTTCGCGGGGTCCCTAGAACTGAAAAGCTATACGCCAACCTTAAGAAGTGCACATTTATGTCAAAGAGCGTTATCTTCTTAGGGTTCATCGTATCATTTGAGGGCATGAGAGTGGACCTCGAGGAAGTCCGTGCCATAGTTGAATGGCTTGAATCGTGCAATATTCATGAGGTACGAAGCTTTCATGGCTTGATAACTTTTTATAGGCGGTTCATTAGAGGATTTAGCTCCATTATGGCTCCCATTACCGATTGCATCAAGAAAAGGGAATTTGTATGGACTAAAGCTACTTCTAAAGCTTTCAAGAAGATTAAGGGCAAGATGAGCGAAGCCCCCGTCATGCGCCTTTCAGACTTTTGCCTTTCAAACTTTTCTAAAGTTTAAGGTTGCAGGTGACGCATCTGGGGTAAGTATAGGTGGTGCGCTTTGTCAGGAAGGGCACCCCGTTGCTTATTTTAGTGAGAAGTTGAATGAGGCAAAGCAACGATATTCCACCTATAACAAAGCGGTCTATGCGGTCGTTCAATCCCTTGCGCCATTGGCGGCATTATTTATTACCGTAAGAATGTCTTGTTCTCTGATCACGAGACCTTATGTTACCTCAATTTCCAGAAGAAACTAAACCCTAGGCATGCTAAATGGGTCTAATTTTTTCAGGAATACTCTTTCGTTCTTAAACATAAGACTGGGGTCGAGAACAAACCTGCCGATGCCCTTAGTCGTCGGGTGACGCTTCTCCAAAGTATGAGAGTGGAAGTGACTAGGTTTGATCGGCTGAGAGAGGAGTATCCTACATGCTCATATTTTGGAGATTTATATGCGTCAAGATGGTCAGTCAACCGATGGTCACGGGTTTGTCATTATCAATGAGTTCCTATTTAAAGGTGACGGACTTTGCATCCCTCGTATATCCCTCCGTGATTTTCTAGTTTGGGAACTTCATGAAGGAGGGTAGCCGGTCATTTGGGGAGGGACAAGATCATTGCCCTTGTGGAGGATAGATTTTATTGGCCAAGTCTAAACGAGATGTAGCCAAGATTGTTGGGCAGTGCAGGACTTGTCAACTGGCAAAGCAGAGGAAGCAAAATACAGGATTATATACGCCTTTGCCAGTACCCCATGCTTCGCGGCAGGATATTAGTATGGATTTCATGTTGGGCTTACCGAAAACTATCAAGAAACACGATTCCGTATTTGTGGTTGTGGACCGTTTTTCCAAAATGGCCCATTTCATTCCGTGCTTGAAAACGTTAGATGCCTCCAATATGGCTAAGCTTTTCTTTGGGGAGGTAGTGCGTTTACATGGTTTACCTAAGAACATAGTGTCTGATCGTGATGTGTGCTTTATGAGCTATTTTTGGAAGACACTATGACACATGATGGGCACAAGGCTTCAATTTTCATCTGCCTACCACCCTCAGACAGATGGTCAAACTGAAGTTGTCAATACGAGTCTTGGAAATCTGCTTAGATGTCTTGTGGGTGCTCACGCTTGAACTTGGGATACTGTTTTGCCTACATCTGAGTTAGCATACAATAGGTCCATAGGCATGAGTCCATTTGAGGTTGTGCATGAGTACAAACCTAGGAAACCTGTAGATCTCGTACCTGTGTCCCATAGGCCATCTGAGTCTGCATATGAGTTTGCATGTCATATACATTAGTTGTACAGTGAGGTCAGGAAGCGAATTAATGTAAGTAATGAAAAATACAAAGCATTTGCCGATTCTCATCGCAAGTTTCATGAATTTCAAGTAGGAGATTATGTCATGGTTCGCATGAGGCCTGAGCGGTTCCCACATGGGGCTGTTAAAAAGTTACAAGCACGTAGCGTAGGACCATACAAAATAATGCAGAAACTGGGTTCTAATGCGTATGTAATAGACCTTCCACCTACCATGGGAATTAGTTCTACTTTTAATTGGAAGATCTAGTACAATACAAGGGTTCTTCCACTTTGCTTGTTGATCCATCCACAGACCCTCCCACAGACCATGACCTAGTCCTAAATCCATGGCCCTTACCTGACCAATCATCCGAGCCATTACCACCTTTACCTTCCTTGCCTACTTGAAGCGAACAGATAGAAGATATACTAGATACACAAGTAGTTTCCACTCGACATGGAAGATTTCAAAAATTCCTTGTCAAGTGGAAGCACAGGCCGATCTCCGACAGTACGTGGATTAAAGAGGACGAGCTAAAACATTTAGATCCAGACATTTTGGAGTACTACAGGAGTTTTAGTCCGCCAAAGGCGAACTCTTCTTAGCCGAGGAGAGTTGATGAGGACATCACGTCACGTACACCTTCATGTACATATCAAAGGAGGATGCGGGCCGCACCACCTTCCTTGTGGCTAGGCGAGTACGCATGATCGTGCTGAAGACCCCACACTGGGAAGATGCACATGGGCTGCTTTATGGAGTGATCCAGATCGTTGGATCGGAGGGATGCGACGATCGGACCATTGGATCGCATGAATCACATAATCGGGCCATTGATCGTTGATTGTCCACATTAGTTTTAGATTTGATCATATTTTAGGATTTAGCTTTTGATTATTTTATATTTGGACACATTATGAGTGTTTTGGTTGATTTTATTTAGACTAGGGCTATTTTCGTTAAAAGTGCACAAGACGGGGATTATTGTAAATTTGAAACTTCTTGGATCTATAAAAAAAAGGGGGGTGGGGGGTGCGGCGTGTGACCTCTCTCCCATTGAATTTCGTGATTAAAAAAATAGAAAAGCTCTTGCTTTCTTTTCCCATCTTCCTGCGATTTGAAGATACTTCCATGCGATTTGGAAGGAAGATTGGTGCGAGGCTAATCTTCACCAACAGAGGTGTGAGGTTTCCATCTATCCCCACACCATCTTCTCTTTTCTTCCTCATCCAGGTATTCTCTTCAGGTTCTTAATTCTCCCATCTCAAATCTTCGTTTTCTGTAAGCCCAACTTTTCTATACCCATCCACAATCCAAACCCTAACCAACCTAAACCCATCCTCTCACGCCACATGTGTGACCGTACGACCACACGTGTGAAACCCACCTGCCCCTTTTGGCTTCCCGCCATCATTATATCAAAACCCCTTTCTTCCATACCCGAAACCCTAACCCTAAACCTAAATTTCCTAAATTTCCTACTTTCCCAAATTACCAAAACCCTAATTTTCACCCTAGGTTGTGTTAGGTTTCTTATTTTGAAATAGACTATATCCTATGCTAATTGGATGTACCTACATCTATTAGATCCTAGTTTCTTTTTATTTAATGATCTTGAGTTACAATGTTAGTAGCTTAGGCTAGGATTACGCATGGTTTTCTTTTGATTTTCATGATATTTGTGATGATTATATCGATGCTTGTGTTTTTTTTTATTAAATATCTTAATTCGGCTATTTGATCTCACATATTACTCAGTTCATGCATTGGTCCTGCATCAAGACAACTTTTGGGAAGAGCTCGATTTAGTGCGCCACAGGTTCATTTTTACTTGGTGCATAGGGGGTGATTTCAACGTGACAAGATTTAGCTTTGAGAAGTCCAACAGGGCCTATATTATGTATGGTATAGAGGAGTTCTTGTTGTGGGTAGACCGACATGGGTTGGTGGATCTTCTGATGGTGGATGACAAGTACCCCTTGTAACACCCCGAACATTTCAATACCCGTGTATTGAAAGTTCTCAAGCGTTACCAATAAGTTAACATAATATGTACACGCGTACGATACAAATCTAACTATCCTAACGTTACATCTATATCCTGACGCAAGTCTAACCATTGATAATGATCTCCAAGCAATAGGACCAAGCTATCTGACTGTTGATTTTAAGACAAGATCATCCATTACGTGATTTGACGTAGGCACCTTCCCTTGAATGAAGTGGCGAATAACTCCCTATCCGTAATGGTCCAGACGCAAGTCTATTTGTAAGAATTGTTTAGAAGGATGCATTCAACCATGTAGAATCATTGGATTTCACAAAACTCTTAGATTGGCAATAACTATGAAAATGCCATTAAACTAGACCCCTGAATTCTAGATCACGTAGTTCCCACTATCCAATTAATGTGAAATTTTATACCATGCCTAGGAATCCAAATTTAACTGTACACATCGAATTTCAACCCTTGGATCATTGTAAAAGAGACCCAATCGACAGATCAGCCCTCAACCGTTGATTTTGGTGTCCATCGAGCGAAGAAAGGTCCTGGGTAGTTGTGGTAGGGAATTTCCCTTCATCTGTGTCTGTATGATCTTATGAACAGGATTGGATGATAAATAAACATCACTGTAGGGCTTAGAAAAGTTTCAACGGTGGAAATCACAACTGTTTCATGTGGTATGATTCACTTGACCATAGGATATGCTTCAACTTTGGGCTCAATGCCTTAAATTAGATGGAAAAACAAAGGAACAGTGTAGATTTCTTAAGAGCAGCACTGTGGGCCCCACACTTAGCGTGGGTGTGTATAAAGAGTGGTGCACTGGGCCAGAAGCCCGGGTCAAATGGGCGCTGACCCGACAGAATTCGAAAGAGAGGAGGATTTCCTGCCGTTCGCAAAGTGAATGGACCTCATCCGCTAAAACAAGTTGTAGCCCACTAGCTGTGATCGGATGGTCAATTTAGACCATCCATCTTGAAGCCAGGGCAAACCCAACCACACCTTAGGTTGTTTCGCACATAGGTGAGGTCTCTCACACACACAAGACCGGCGACAACCGGACTGCTCCCGAAGCTCTCGTTACGTTCCTCCTGTTTTTGCATTTGGAACATGAATCCGACCGTGACAAGAACGCATAGTGGGACCCACCATCATGGAATGAGGAACGAATCCAAGCTGTTCATCATCATTCGCTGCCCACCATCCCTAACCACGACGGAGTAAACTGCTCTGCATAGGGCGATTGTGGCCACAAAGCAGTTGTTTCTAATATCCAACACCACTAAGATTGAAGACCAGATCATGATCTGAACCGTCCAAAGATAGGCAAAGGGATTTCCGATGGAACATACGTTGACCATAGGGATCGTAAACCGGAAGGGAATCCCAGATATAAACGGAAACAACACCGTTCCACAAGAAAGTAGGGAGTTGAGTGTGTCCGTCTCTCTCGGTTGCAAAACGAGCTGTGTAGGTCTTACGCCATTGTTCTTGCTGCGTAAATTGACTTACGTAAAAAGTTTTTTGAGTTTAGATCGAGAGCTATAAAAACCTAGCAAGGATTTGAGAGGAGAAACAAGATCCGATCAGAAGGAGAGAGGGTTCGTGTGGTGTTGCACTACGTCGAGTGCCACTCCATCCTGCCTCAACTCGTTGACGAGTTGGGCTGAGGCTAAGTCGAGTTGGAAAACAAGAAAAAGAGAGACTGCAAGAAAAGAGAGAGAGAGCAACAACCAACCTTACCGGACGTGGCAGAAAGGAAGAAAAAGGAAAAAGAAAGAAAAAAAAGAAGAAGAAAGAGAAAGGAAAGGGAAGAAAGAAAGAAAGAGAGAGAGAGAGAGATCGTGTGATGAGTAGACTTGCATGGGCCAAATTTGAGTCGAGTGAAGGTGAGGGTTTATCCTTTAAGCTTACATTAATTTAAGTTGTTATATTTATCTTGCCTTTTACATGCCTTCTTGTTACTACAAATCCTTCCTGCAATCATATGTTTTACCACCAATTATTTGCCCTTTGGGATTATAATGTAATGTTAATTACGAATGATCTTTATGAATGTATGTGGGGCGATGGATGCAAGCCTTGCCCTTGCCTTTATTAATTTATTGAGTTGGTTATTACCACTCTCCTTATATTTGAGTTGGCCATTGCCACTCGTCTATTTGTTGAGTTAGCCATTGCTACTATTCTTTTATTAAGTTGACCATCGTCTCTCTCCTCTTTATTACGTTGGCCTTTGCCACTCTTCTCTTTATGTTATTGGCTTTGTGCTATCTATTTTTAAAGGGCGCAGGCATGTGTCTTGATATTCCTGAACTCCTATGATTCACTGGATTTCCCTCTTTGGTGCAAGTATTATGTTGGGTATCCCTCTTCTAGCGATCGAATAAATATCGTGGACGTAATGCGTTTTCGGTTGCGGCCTTGGGGCGACACGTAATTCCATGTTTCATGGGTGATGGTACACAAATTGGTGTATGTAAATCGTTACATGTGTTACATCAATTCTTTTCTTTTGGGGGTTGGGTGTCGCATTTAGTCGTTCCAATCCAGTCTTTTCTTTTGGGGGTTGGATGTCGCAATTAGTCGCTCCAATTCGGGTTGCGTGATTCCCTTGGTCATGTGTTGTGTTCGTCTTGGGATAATAGCATAAATCCATGTTAAACGTGGGACACGCCGGCGAATCTCCTAGTATGGGATGCGGGGCGTGTCGGATAACTATAATCGTATTCCACATTGTGGCGATCGCTAAGTGTGATAAACCGCATATACTTTGCTAGGCATGCATCTCATATAGATTGCTTGTGCATTGATACCTTTTGTAGCTGTGGAGTACGGGATGTATTAGAACCTTTACATTGCTTTTATAAATCTCTTGAATTATTGTTAATCTTAAAGGATGACCATTACTATAAGTAGGGCATTGACCCTCTCCCAACCGTACAGATGATGCAAGTGATGTACAGATTAAAGACCTAGAGGACCATCTTCCTATGTAAGATCATACTGAAAGAATACGAAGATAGTTTTATTATTTAGTTTTATACTTCTGCTGCGAACTCGATTAATGTAATAAGCTTCCATTGAGAAGGCATTTGATTATTTATTAAATTTCTTTACTCTAATGAAATAATCAATACAGTTGATTTTATTCTCATGAATGATTACCTTCAGGAATATACCTGGATGTGATCCAAATGGAAAAAAAATAGTGCGATTTTTAAAGCATCCAATTTATACATCATTAACACCCGGTTCTCACGGGCATGAGTACAAACTCTGGTCGTGAAAATTTGGGATGTTACACCCCTGGTCCAATTGGCAAGATTAAGATAACAATCTCCAGTTTAGACAGATTTATGTTGTAAGTAGGGGTGTACATGGGTCGATTTGGGTCGAACTGGGCTAAACCCGGCCCGGCCCGGTCACCAGCCAAATCCAGCCCGAACCCGGCCCAGCCTCCGGGCCAACACATCAAGCTTGAATCCGGCCCGGTCAGCAATCGGGCGAGTTCGGGCTGAGTTCGGGGCCAGTTTCGGACCTTACCAGAGAACCTTGGGCAAAACGCCCTTGCCATGATTGGGAACCTCTGTTTCACGCTCTTCGTTCTAGGGGTCTTGATTTTCACCATCATCGCTGCAACTTACTAGCCCGAAGATCCTCTTTTCCACTCGTCAACCAAAATCACTACCTTCCTCACTTCCAAAACAAATGTCACATTCAAGTCTGAAGAATCTGTCCTCAAGACAGGTGAGGATTTCATGGCCCAATTGATTGTACAAACCCAAATATCTTCCAGTTGATGATGAGGGCCGCCATAGAGCATTTTAAGGACATCCATTTCTATCGATTTGGGAAATCTGCTCGTGGATCAAATGATAGCAGCTGCGACATGGCATGGCGGTTTAGACCTAAGGAAGGGAAAACTGCATCGTTTTACTAGATCCGAGAACTGCACTTATACTGTTGTTGGGATTGGGGATTACCATACAAGTATGAATGCGAGGAAAAGGAAAAAGAATCAAAAGCCAGGATTTGAGAAGCAGCCTATGCCTCAAGCTAATTTGCCCGTGGTTGGTGAAGCAGTAAATGATACCCTTCCGGTGATTGTTTCCGAGGGTGCATTTAGTAAAGGACGGTACTTGATCTACACAGGCGACGGGGATAGATGCAAGAGCATGAATCATTACCTGTGGAGTTTCTTGTGTGCTTTGGGTGAAGTTCAGTATCTGAACCGGACCTTGGTTATGGATTTAAAGATCTGTTTATCTTCGATGTACACTTCTTCAAATCAGGACGAGGAAGGGAAGGATTTTCGGTTCTACTTTGATCCTGAGCATTTGAGAGAATTTGCATCAGTCGGGCCGGGTTAAGCCAAATCGAGTCGGGTTTCGGGCCGAGTCGGGCTGAACTGGGACAAATCCGAACTCGGCCCGAACTCAGTTTCGGGCCGAAAAAAATGGCCCTTCCCGACCTGAACTCAGTTCCGGGTCGGGCCGAGTCGAGCGAGTTAATCGGGCTAGCCCGGTTCGTGTACAACCCTAGTTGTAAGTGGATTGGGTCCATTGTTCTCTTTGAGAGGGTTGCCAAAACTTGTTTCAGACCATTGTTCTTGTTTGTCGGAGCCAGAGGTGGAGAGTTGGGGGTCAAAGCTATTTAAGTTCGAGCTATCATGGCTAGAGGTGAAGGGCTTTGTTGACCTAATCAAAGAATGGTGGAATTCCTTCACTGTGGTGGGATTTGCCGGGTTCCAGCTCAGTCAAAAGTTGAAGCTTCTTAAAGGCAAAAATCATTTTTCTTGGAAGAGAGTTTTTAGGGAGGCACGAGGGGGAGATGGATGATTGGCTGAATGGAATTCATGCCCTCAATATAAAGGCGGAAGAGTCAAGTTCTTAGAGGAAGAAAAGAACCGTAGGGTGTGGCTACTCAGGAATATTCAAGCCGACTTAAGGAGGAAGAGATCAAATGGAAGCAATGTAATATTGGCAGTGTTGTTGTGGACGGTAGAAGAATTGAGGAGAAAAATCAGGTGTGCGTATATGTGGTCAAATTTTATAATCTCTCCTTATGGACGAGGGGTGGGAGTTGCCCTTGCTGGATGATCTCTAGATCCGTGGTCTTTTCGACATTGTCGCTGCATCTATTCAGAGGCCGTTTTTGGAGGATGAAGTAAAGGCTCTGCTGTAAAGTCTTTATGAAGGGATGAGGCCCCGTGTCCCAATGGCTTCCTGTTGGTCTTCTTTCAGGAGTTTTGGGAAATGGTTGAAGGGGATATCGTGAGCTTCATATTGGAATTCTACATAATCGAGTTAGGAGCATCTTTCATAGCCACAAATCCCGAAGGTCACCAAAGCGAAAAGCTTAAAAGATTTCAAGCTGATTAGCTTGATTGGAGGTCCGTATAAGATCCTAGTTAAAATATTGGCTTTAAGATTTTGGGCTGTTTTGGCTAGTGTCGTCTTTGAAAAAACCGAATCTTGCGTAACAGATACGTTCCTTCATCCACCTTCTCCATTTCTCACCACGCCTAATCCTACTAAGTATATTGTCTAGAAAAGTCCAGTCGTCATGGTCGTAGGCCTTTTCAATATCCAGCTTACACACTAAGCCATTTGAACCCTCCTTAAATCTTGAATCAATGCACTCATGGGTCATGAGGTCACAATCTAGAATCGGTTTACTCGACATAAAAGCACATTGGTTATCTAATATCACGCTACTCAAAACCAATATGAATTTGTAAGTAAAGGTTTTAACAAGGATTTTATAGGGGCCTCCAATCAAACTAATAGGCCTGAAATCCTTAATATTTTTTGCACCTGACACCTTTGGGATGATCGCAATAAGGAGGTGCGAATATCTGCCAACAGGTGGACCCCCTCAGCGAACTCTGTTATGAAGCACATGATGTCGCCCTTTGCTGTATCCCAAAACAATTGGAAGAATGCTATCGGAAAACCATTCCGACCTGACGCCTTATCACTGCCTAACGACTCAATCGTACCTTTACCTTCTCTTTAGAAAAAGGGGGCTCCAAATTCTCCACCTGCTCGTTTGACAATCTATGGTAGTGTAGATTATGTAACCTCAACTTTATCCACTCTTCCCTTGATCGCATTCTTTTGTATAAGTTTATCACTGCCTCGCGTAATCGATCCTTTCCTTAAACTCTCCTCCTATCCATTTACAAGCTGGATAATTTATGGCATCTAGCCCTAGCATTAGCGATAATGTGGAAAAGTTTTGTAATCTTGCCCCTCTTCTTCAACCATACCATTCTGGAATTTTGGTGCCACTTGATTTCTTCTTCCTTTAATTGGTTTCTCTAGTCTTGAGACAAATTAGCCCGAACTCCTTTTTATTTCTTCGATAACTTAGAAATTTCTTCCTTCATATCTAACTCCTGAAGTCCCACAAGGATGTTCCTGATCTCCCACCCACGAGACCCCAGAACCTCTTTCTTCTAAGTATGGATTTTGTTTTTGAGCATGCGTAATTTTTGACACAACTTAAAACCGATGTAACTCGCCACTTCAAATAAGCCCCACCAATGCCTTTAGTAGATTCATGATGGGGACATTAGAGGACCTACTCGGGTGTACCAGAGATGGGTGCAACCACCCACATCAGCGCAACTCTCTTTGTGGAAGGGAGACGAGTTCTAGATGGGACCCGCCAGGCTATTTTGAAGAGAATTGATGGGGACATCAAATGACCTACTCGGTGTACTGGAGATGGAGGCAACCACCCACATCCACGCAACTCTCTGTGGATGGGAGACGAGTTCTAACCCTAGTGGAGAAGATTGAGAAGAAAATAAAAGAGAAGCTCTCTTGTGTGAAGGTAGTTTTCCTCTTTGTTTTTAGGGTTTGTGAGAAATCCTTCATTCTAATTGAATCGTGGAAGAGTAGACGCTTGTTTGGTGGTGGATTCCCTAAGGTGCATGCTTCCTCTCTCTTCTCCAACAAGGTATTCCTCTTCTTCTTTTTCCCTTATCTTTTCCCTTGCCTTACAACCTTTCTAAACCTGTCAAAACCGTAACCCAATATTTTTGATTGTGTAAATTCCAAGTGTTGCATGTATTGCCAATGTATCGATATCGCTAATGTATTGCCAATATTTTCAACTGTGTGCTTGTATTGCCAATGTATCGGCGGTATTTCAATAATATCGCCAATGTATCAATATAGCCAAAAATCTGTTTATTAAAAAAAATTCCATTTCATTTCATTTTTATTTTTATTTTTATAGGTGCATGGTTGTATGATGAAATGCATGTGTTGTATGTGTGTATATGTATGCATGGATGGATGGATGGATGTATGTATCATGAATGTATGTTTGTATATATGTGCGTGCATGGATGGATGGATCCACCATTTTCCCCATGTTTCCTCAATGTTTCCCTAAGTCAATGATACATGCTTTTATGAAACTTATTATTTGATTCCTAAATATGCAAATATGCATCAGTTTTGCTATTATTTGATTCTTAAATATGCAATAATGTGTATTCTAGTATCTCCTGAAGTAATATTGAAAAAATCCACCAATTTGCCCATGTTTCTCAATGTATCCTTGAGTTAGTGTTACATGCTTTTAGCCCCCATTAGAGAGAAACGTATTATGTGTGTCTTTTTTTTTTTTACAATTATTTGATTCCTAAATATGCAAATGTGTATTTTAGCATTTCCTGAAGTTTCATTGAGAAATTCCACAATTTCTGTGTTTTCCCAATATTTCCCTCAATCAGCAATACATTTCTGGGTATCAGCAATAACATTGGCGATATTGATACATGTTTCTGTATACGCAGCCAGTGATGCATGTAAAGGATATTGATACCACGAACACTGGAGATATGAACCCCCACCTGTGCTAAATAATCAAACGATACAATTCGAGACCCTAGGGACCTGAATAAGTGAAATATTCGTAGCTCATTTAAAATATAAGCTAACCCCAAAGAGGTGTATTCTGAGGAGGCCCATGCAATTGCATTGAGTCCCCTTCAATCAATCTGCACTTGGGAGTTTTGCATAATGGCGCAATCTTGCGGCAGCACTAATGGATGGAAAAATGTTTTTTTTCCCCTGTTTGAAAGTGCTTATGCATGTAGGCTTCATAATTCATGCTGGGATAGTTTCTTGATTTGATTTGGTACTTCGTGGGGAATGTTTTCTTTTCTAAGATTTCATCATCCATGGTTGCTTGTCTGCTTATGCACTCTTTCAGCATTTAACAATGATCAGTTTAAAAATAGTGTTTAGAAGAATGAGGAATTCTAGGTGTATGACTTGTTCTTCCCTTTCTATATGTAACTTCAATATTCTATTTGATCACCATGAAATGACCTGATTCTTGGGAAATGCAGGGAAGATTTTTCTTACCATGTCCTTATATGGGAGAAATAATGATGATGGTATCATCCATTGTTCTCCTACTTGCGTGAGACTCACTGACAATGTCAACTCAGAAGAAATGGAAAACCCAAAAGAAGCATCTCATGAAATTCTGAGTCACACAACTCCTGATGCAAAGATGAACTTGGAAAAATCAGCACCTGTCCCACAGGAAAAACAGTCAGTGCAGGCACTTGCGGGCCGTTTAATGCAGAAACTTCTTACTAAGAATGGGGAATCCTACACAAGTGTTTCGAGTAATCATGATTCATCTGAGTTTGGCAATACACTCTCTGATTGTGGGAATAACACAAGTGAACCTTCTGCTAGCTGCACCTTTGAAGAAGCCATGGAAAGAATGCGGTCAGAAGATGAAGAGCATGATGAGATGCCAGAAGATCTACAAGGGGGTATCCTTGTTGATCAGACATATATGATTTCATCCAAAGATTTGAACACATTTCTTTTTGCACCCAATTCACAGTTCAGGAAAGATCTGGCACAAGTGCAGGGAACCATGGACATGCAAGAAGGTTCATGGACATGGGAATGCGGCGAGATTTTACGTTTAAGAAGAGTTGTTACCTACACAAAGGCTGCAACAAAGTTAGTGAAGGCTGTGAAAGCTGTGGAGGAGCAATCCTATCTAAAAGCAGATGGGAAGGAGTTTGCAGTCTTGATGAGTGTGAGCACACCTGATGTCCCATATGGCAACTGTTTCAAGATCGAGCTGCTCTACAAGATAATGCCTGGGCCAGAATTGTCTTCAGGAGAAGAGTCCTCCCGTCTCATAATATCTTGGAACATAAACTTCTTTCAGAGCACGGTTATGAAAGGAATGATTGAAGGAGGGGCTCGGCAGGGACTCAAGGAAAGCTATGAACAATTTGCTAACTTGTTAGCTCAGAATATTAAACCAGTGGATCCTGCAGAGCTCCTGTTTGATAAGAAGCAGGCACTGGCATCATTGCAAATGGAGCACCAGTCAGACTGGGAATTGGCAGTGGAGTACTTTTGGAATGTGACTGTGGTTTCTACCATTTTCATGGGCTTGTATGTTCTAGTGCACATTCTCCTATCAGGTCCTAGCACACGTCAGGGGCTGGAATTTAATGGTCTTGATTTGCCTGACACCCTTGGGGAGTTGGTCTCCTGTGGAATTTTGGTTCTTCAAGGACAATGCATATTTAATATGATTTCTCATTTTCTACAGGCTAGACTGCAAAGAGGTATTTTTTTTTTCTTATTTATTTTCTTTCTGGAACTTTTCTGACACTCAAGTTTGACAATTTGAAGTGAGATCAAAGTGTTCTTTATCTCTAGTTGCTGGCTTTTGTTCAATCACCATGGTAGCCTATTATAATTTTGGATCATGATTATGGGTTTCAATTTTAGACTAAGGTCATGAGGGAGGAAGGGGGCAAAAAGTTCAGATTAGTTCATGATAGAACTGGTTACACTGTCTGCCAGAATATCCGGCTGGATGGTTAGGTGGTTCATTAGATGGACTAATCGTATCTCTATACATGTCAACTGGATGGGCAGGGTTATATGGCCATGTGGTCATATAGAGACCCTCATATACTGCCTACTTAAGATCAACCCTCCATTACCTTGGTTGGGGACAAGCGCATGCATGTGTGTGTGTGTGTGTGCAGATATAATTTGGGGAAGTGTAAAGATGGGGATGGGGTGCATGCGTACGCGTGCATACATGTGTGTATGTGCATGAGTGTGGAGATATAAATTTTGGGAAGGTATGTGTGTGCGCTTGCACACACAAATATAAAGGTGGTGGTGTGGGTGTGTGTGTGCACGCGCGCGCGTATGTGTGATGCACAGATGGCATCGAGCAGATAATCCTAACCATCATGGCATAGGCAAAATCACCCAATCGTCATCTGAAATATCAATGCAATAGGTCCCATTATGGATTGTATATGATTTCATAACTTCTAAATGACATGTGGTTCCACTAGTTATTGGTTGGGACTGTCCATTTGTTCCACACCATTATTGCCTAGCTATGATGCATAGATCACACGGATCGGATTGGATGATCCTAACCATCTGATCAATATTATGAAAAATGGTGAGCAAAGATCAACTAGGTTCATCATCATTTTAAAACATCTATCAATAGGCTCCACTGTGGATTGCATGTGATGCAAAAGAAGCACTTTGGTCAGATGATGCTCCCATCTGTGCTATGGCTCGTAAAAATTGGATTGTTTCTGGCAGAGTGTCCAACATTCAAAGGGTTAGTATCATCCGATCCATGCGATGCATTTTTTTTGTGTGTGTGTCATGGCCTGCCAATAGTGGTGTACAAGGAGTGGACAATTTGGATTGATGATTGGGTGTATCATGTATGATGTGTGACTAAGTATTAACGGGTTTGGGCTGGGTCAGATCTAGCCCTTTGACACACCGCTAGTGGTAATGTTGTATGTATTAGTTACTTTTGATGCCATTCTCTCCTTTTCCATAGGTAGTGATCATGGAGTCAAAGCACAAGGTGATGGATGGTTACTTACAGTGGCTTTAATTGAAGGAGAGAATTTTGCGTCTGTAGATTCAGATGGGCTTTCAGACCCTTATGTGGTTTTCACATGCAATGGCAAAACTAGAACAAGCTCTGTCAAGCTTCAAACTCGCAATCCTCAATGGAATGGTAACATTCTGAATTACTTGCTTACTTTTGTTTAGACACTTGGGTATTTGAGATGATTGGTCTACCTTGTGATCATCACTTTTTAAGTGAATTCATGTGCAGAAATACTGGAGTTTGATGCAATGGAAGAGCCGCCATCTGTCTTGGATGTGGAAGCTTTTGATTTTGATGGTCCATTTTATCAGGCTGGCTCTCTTGGGCATGCTGAGATCAATTTTCTAAAACACACATCTGCAGAACTGGCAGATATATGGGTTCCCCTTGAAGGCAAACTGGCACAAGTATCTCAGACGAAGCTGCACTTACGAATTTTCCTAGACAATAGTAAAGGAGCTGAAACTATTAGAGAGTACTTAATGAAGATGGAGAAGGAAGTTGGAAAGAAGGTAAATGGATCATAATTACCATGGTGTTCGTGTACATCCTAAAACTGTTTCTCTAACTGCGTAATTCCCATTTTCCAGCTAAACCTTCAGTCGCCTCAGAGGAATTTGACGTTTCAGAAGCTGTTTGGGTTGCCACCAGACGAATTTCTCATCAATGATTTTTCATGCTACTTGAAGCGCAAGTTACCTTTGCAGGTGCTATTTGTTTCCATTGCATGTTGTTGGAAATGTAAACCAAACTATAATTAATTGTTCTGTTTCTAGGTTGGAAATGGAAACAAAACCAAACCATTTTGTTTTAGGTCACTAGCTATTTTGATTGAGTTTGGCTACAAGCTTTTTCACTTAAAGATCATTGACTTTCAATAGTATAATGTGCAAATATTTAAGTTTCCAACTTTATATAGGAGGTTATTATACAATTCTCATTTCATTTATCAAAAAAAAAAAGAAAAAAGAAAAAAGAAAGAAAGAAAGAAAAGAAAAGAAAAGAAAAGTAAAAAAAGAATAGAAAAGGAAAAAAAAAGGGAGGCTTAGCGTGGGTGTTTCTATAATATGCATGGTTTTTCATTTTGTACGAGTGGTGCTCATGGTTCAGAGATCCAAACTGTTGATATGATGGTGGGTGCTATTTATTTACACTATGCATGTACTTGGAATTGTAATCTGATCCAAAATTTTGTTGTTCAGTTTTTGGGTAGTTGGATAGTCAATTTAAGTTACTAGGTATTTGGGTTGGGTTTGGACTACATGCTTTTCAAGTTAAGATCTTTGAGTTTGGAGTAGAATAATGTGCATGGTTTTAAGTATTTATTTTTGTTCGTTTAAGAGGGTACTACACAATACTCGACCCAGGTTTTTCTATAGCATCATTAGCATTTTCCAGTTTGTGCTAGTGATGCAGAACATGAAAATTAGATATGATGTGCAAGATTTCAGGCTTTAGATCATAATAATTTAGAAACAATTACAATAATTCCACATCCCACATAAAGTCAAGCATTCAACAAGGGGAATCTACGAGGGTCCAAGCCTACACATGTTAGGGCTGAATCAATTAAAAATTATAGGCCAAACAATGCTCGAAGGATAGTAGATTCATCCACACATGCAGAGGATTATTTCCCAATCCAAGGGATTCCCACGTTTCAATTTGGGAAAACCTAGGGTTTCAAAAGTGGAATAGAACTTGGGGATTTGAGATGATCTAGGGTTAGAGTTATGGAAATAAGGCGAAAGAGGAGTGAAATAGAGATGAGAGGGAACTTGTGATCAGCCCGCACGTGTGGACAACAAATCGGCTTGATGCACGTGCGTGGATGGTGGCCCGCATGTGTGTGGGGCCCACGAATCTGGAATCAGCCAACTAGGGCCTGGTCGGCCAGGGATGGGCCACCTTCCCTCCAAATTTCAGGTCAAATGGATAATCGGTTTGAACATGGTGCTCCGTTGAAGTTTCAGCCCTCTTGGAGGGCCAGATTTTAGAAATCTGCTGTTGGAGAAAGATTAGCTGCAAACGTGGGTGGACTTGATGAGGGGATGGCTGTAGGAGATGAGGAATATGGAGGGTAGGAGATGAGGGCGATTTGGGATGGGTGTGGTTTCGCACCACGGTAGTTAGCTCTTCAAAGAAGGGAGGGTTTCACACTCAATTAGGTTTCCACAACTCAGAGAATTAGAGAAGCAGGAAAACGCAGAATTTTATTAATCATCTTCAATGAAAAAAAACCCTACAAGGGGTTGCCTATTTATAAGAAAAACCTATACCTCAAAAGCTGCGCCATGTGCGCATAATATTACGTAGAGACGAAGTAATATAAAATAGCAACTAATCAATGCAATCTAAACCGTTCATGGTGTTCCTAATAACGGTAATAAGCAAAACTCATAGTCCCAGGTCACCTAGGGTAGTGGGCCACGATCATGAGATCCAATAATGGGATCTACATGATGATCGGGTCCACTCCAAGGAACCAAAACATAGTCATCTAGCTAGGAGGCCCTCCATGGATGTCGTCATCGATCCAGATCGAAGGTGGGGCCTTCCTTGCGTACGTGCATAAGGGGGGCGTGCGTGTGCACGATATGTCCCTATCAGCTAGTGGTGCACATGGTTCACAGGTCCAAATTGTTAATATGCGGGCCCACCGTTAATGGTTGATGCACTAAGTCCCTTGGACTGTCAGATCCTAATTGTTGAATCTTTGGCTCTTTTTTGTTTTTTTTTGTTTGTTGTTTGTTTGTTTGTTTTGTTTTGTTTTTTTTTTTTTTTTTTGGTTTTAGGTTTGAATGGTCCCTTTTGCTGTATTTTCTTTGTTAAACACCTGTTTGCTGGCGACATATTGAAAGATTGGGATTTTCCATTCAGGTGGGTCTTTGGTGCATGGCCCATCTAAAATAAGTTGCATCATATCAAATCTTTAACAATGAACCGGGGGCTCCTGCTTGTATGGACTGAAAACCTAATCATACTGTAGAAACTCTCTGGATGGGCATTACATAATAGCTCTTTGTTTGGTAGTAGATAGTGCATGGGATACTTTGTGCCTAGGTTTCCTGGTAGAACAAGTTTTTTTTTGATCTTATTGTAGTTGTTTCATGACACATCCATCCATACATGCATACATAATTATGAAAAATATAATTAATTTTTGAAAATAAAAAGATTTTTAATTATTTTCTAAATTTTGAAATCATTCAAAAATAACTTTCCTCCAAAGGTAGCACATTACTTATCAACATCCATCCACACACACACACACACACACACACATATAGGGATGCTCCGCTGCGCACCAGTTCTCACGAACTTTTTGAGAACTCATTTCCCGTGATATAAGTCCAAAATCTGAACCATCCACTTGATGCAGCACCCCATGAAACCCCTAGGGCCAAGTTTTACCCTAATCCAAAACTTTGGTGGGTCATGACAAAAGAGAGGCAAATCAAGGGAGGAAACTATTTCCTTTTTCCATGGCCCACCAGACTTTTGGATCAGGATAGAACTTGGGCACTGGGGGGTTCATAAGGTGCTGCATCAGGTGGACAATGAAGATTTTGGGCTTATATCATCGGAAATGAGTTCTCACAAGAACTCGTGAGACCTGGTGTGCATCTGAGCATTCCTCTCTCTCTCTCTCTCTCTCTCTATATATATATATATATATATATATATTGGAATAATAAAATTAATTTACCAAATAAAACAATTTTTTTATTCCATCTTTGTAATTTTTAAATAATTTTTTTTAAAGGTAATGGAAATCTTATTAAGAACAGCTAATTAGAGGAAGGCACAAAGAATTACAATTTTAAAAAAGAAAAAACTCTACAATCCATTGACTTAAAGCCAGATGCCCAACTGGCTACATCAAACTTGATTCTCCTCACAAGTCACAACCTGTAACACTCCGGTCCCAATGGTAAGATATTGTCCGCTTTGACTGGCACAATGTCCACCTTCACGGCTTTGTTCTCGCAGGTGGAAGCGGTTAGCGAACCACCTGCAAAACGCGTCTTTCCAATTAAGGATTGATATTGGCCGCTTCGGGTTGGCACAATGTCCACCCTCACGGTTTTGTTCCTACACAGCGGAAGCGGTTAGCGAACTACCGGTAGGACGCGTCTTACCCTTAAAGTCGAAGCCCCACATATAGACCAAGATCTTAGGCTCTCCCTTTCCGATGTGGGACTGGACACCCACCTCCTTGACAGCTGGCTCGTCACCAACCCGGCTGGGCAGGGACTCACCCCACCTCGGGAGACAGAGCGCCCTCGCTCTGATACCATTTGTAACACCCCGACCCCTCCGGTAAGATATTGTCCGCTTTGGCTGGCACAATGTCCACCTTCACGGTTTTGTTCTCGCAAGTGGAAGCGGTTAGCGAACCACCCGCAAAACGCGTCTTACCCTTGAAGGCCGAAGCCCCACATATAGACCAAGATCTTAGGCTCTCCCTTTCCGATGTGGGACTGGACACCCACCTCCTTGACAGCTGGCTCGTCACCAACCCGGCTGGGCAGGGACTCACCCCACCTCGGGAGATAGAGCGCCCTGGCTCTAATACCATTTGTAACACCCCGACCCCTCTGGTAAGATATTGTCTGCTTTGGCTGACACAATGTCCACCTTCCATACTAACCAAACTACGGAGGTTGCGAGAGCAACGATTGTTCCTTTTCCTCAAATAGCCCAAAGCGAAGCCATAAGAACTAGCCGCCACACTATCTTGCTTTCTTTCCCCACTCTTCCTTCATGCTAAGCCCACAAGGTCTTCTATGGACTCCAACATCACCCATGATGTAACAAATAAAGCAAGGAAGGTGGCCCACACCTCCTTGGCGAAGTTCCGATGAATGAAAAGGCGGTTAATCTATTCAACATCTTGCATGCACATAGGACATATATTTATATAATTATAAAAAAATTACTTTTTCAGGATGAACTTTTGGTGAATCGATAGATCGGCCATCTCTCATCAACATATCAAAATTCGACTCTTCAATTACCAATTTTAGGGGACAAAATGGAGGAAATTAGGCATTCCCCAATTTTTCTCAATTTCCACTGCCCAAATGTTGAGATTTCCAACTCAAATATATGTCAATGCATGATAATCATATATAGACATGGATTACTAATGAAATCCATGCTAAGATCTGAGGAAAATGTTTACTTTCGAAATTTTCTCACTTTTTGAGTTTCATCCCGCTTCTGCTTTCAAGCGATGATCTCTCTCATCTTTTCTCCCCTAAATTTGATATTTGATCCAAAAAAAGGAAGAGGAGTGGTCTAAATCTACCTTTTTTATTAGAGAACAAAAAATTATTAGAAAAGTACAAAAAATGCGAAAGAATAACCCAACTTACAAGTTGAAAAATGATGAAAGATAGATAGGGTTAGTTGCCTTCACAATAGAAGACCAACCCAAAAAATTATATTTGATTTCTAATGTAGGGGCATTTTCACACCGGGCTCGAGTGGGGTTGCCTGTGGGATGCAGGGGCACACTGGGGGTAGGCGGCCCGTGTGAGGCGGGCCCCACCCGTATGAGGCAGGTGGCTCGTGTGAGGTAGTGCCCATGGGAAGTGGGGCCCACGAGGGGGTTCTGTGAGAATATTGTATATATAGGTTATCATTAATTGTAATATACCATGTATAGAGAAGCTCTAAATAAGCTTCCTCGTATAATCTTGTAGAGTGGTTATTTAAACCCACCTTTGGGTTGAAGCAATACAGAAAAATATCTCCAAATTCCTAAGTTTACATGGTGTCAAAGCTAGGTTTTTGAACCTGCTGCACGACCGACCACTGCTCCTCCATTGATTCCGGAGCTCCCCCATTGATTCTGGCGGTCCTCCATTGATTTCGACGCTCATCCATTGATTTGGTCATGTGGCTACTCATCCCAACAAGAAAGCAAATCTGAAATCCTCTGGACTAAGTACTCTGTTTTGTTGATACTGCAAACACTGTTTTAAATATCGACGATAATGGCCGATATATCCCACGATATATCTTGTATCCCACCAGTGCGATACGAAACACATAAGTAGTGCGATATATCCCACATGTTCGATCTAGTGAGCATTTGCGAATTTCGATGCTCTTATTTTCTGTAAATCATGTTAAATTAGTGTCAAATTGTTACAAATTCATGATTTTAAAACATGAAAAATCATGGATTGGGAGCTTCGACTTCGAGATTTGAAGGAGATGGGCCAAGTTACGAAAAATTGAAAAAAATTCAAAATTTCCCAATTTCTCGCAAATCGTTTGTTATCTGTGTTCAAACATCACATCAAACATGTCTATAACCTAATCTAGTGATTCTTCTTTTGCTTTCGAATGTATTGCTTGTGTTTCCACACGTCTTCTTACATTTATAAATTATATGAATAGACATTGAATATACCTGCATCAATTTAGTTAGACAATGCATAGATTAGGACCCCATACAAAGAAATCATATTATGTGTACTTGTTTTTTGTAATGTTTTGATTTATAAGTGTATTGATGTCTTTTTTAACAATCACTGAAGTTTTATCGAAAAATTCAACCAATTTCCCAATGTTTCCCCATGTTTACACGATACAACCGATATATCCCATGCGATAACCAATACCTATCCGTATCCCAAGAATGTGATATGTAACGTCATACTGATATTTTGAACACTGACTGCAAACAAGAAGGGCATGATATAGCCAATTGCCCGACTCGCCCTCCTTTACCACCTCACTACCAGTGATGTGGATGTGCATTTCTGGCTTACTCTGCTGAGAAGCCTGACTCATCATCTATGGTCCCATCAGTGCAGCCTAATCTACTTTCTCCCGAACAAATTCAGCAAATCCTTCAAGCGATGGGTTCTTCAGGTTCGATAGGTAATATTAATCCTATAAATCTTTGGTATATTGACTCGGGGGCATCTAATCATATGACTGGGGATCTTTCTTGTCTAACTGATTGTGTTTCCTATAGAGGAGTGGGTTCCATCTACACTGCGGATGGGAACCATTTACCTATCTCTCATATCGGGTCCTGGAAAGTCTCACCTTCATCATCTCGCAATTTCTTCATTCGCAAAGTGTTTAATGTTCCTAAATTATCTGCCAACTTGATTTCGGTTGCTCAACTAGTGAAAAATAACTGTTTGGTTTTGTTTTCTCGGTTTGGTTGTTTCATACAGGATCTGGAAACAGGGAAGCTAATTGGGAAGGGCCATAAGAGAGGAAGGTTATTTACTTAGGAGTTCGATCCCAGAGTTGTCTCATCGCGTTGTTTTTTTCTTCCATGTTCTTATGATATTTCTTTTGCTAATAAATGTTGAAAACTTTGGCATAGTCGTTTAGGGCATGTGTAAATGTACTGCATTACCCTTTTCATTGAGTAACTCTCGTACTCAGAATTTGTTTGATCTCGTTCATATTGATGTTTGGGGTGCATCTCCCATCATGGTTCCTAGTGGTTCGTTGTATTACATCATCTTTGTGGGTGACTTTTCAAGGCACACTTGGATTTATTTCATGAATCACAAGTCTGAAGCATTCTCTTATTATAGACAATTTTCATCATATGTGGAGACCCAATTTGCAAAGAAAATTAAAGTTCTAAGGTCTGACTCTGGGTGAGAATATATGTCTTCCAAGTTTGAGAGTTTTTTAAGTTCAAATGGTACTATACATCAACGAACATGTCCTCACACACCGGAGCAGAATGGAGTGGCAGAACGAAAGAATCGACACATTACTAAGGTAGCAACCACCATAATGAAGTATGCACGTGTTCCAAAATTTCTTTGGGCTGAAGCAAAATCAACAGTTGTGTATCTAATCAATCGATTACCTTTCAGTGTTTTGGCCAACTGGAAAACTCACACATTCTTCCTTCATGATAAAGATCCAGATTATAGTCAGTTAAGAGTGTTTGGATGCATTGCTTTTGTTCATCTTCCAGAACGAGAACGGGATAAACTCAGTCCCAAGGTAGCTAAATGTGTATTTCTTGGATATGGGGAGCATCAGAAAGGGTATCGTTGTTATGATCCACGTACTCATCATGTTCGTGTGTCTAAACATGTCACATTCTTTGAAAATTTGCTATATTATAAAGTTGTCCATGCATCTTCATCAGTTACCGTTGTTCCGTCTTCCATTTCTCACGTCCCATTTTGAAGAAAGTCTTTCTATGTTTCCTTCTCCCTCTCATCCTTTGCAGGTCTACCAACGCCATGTGAAGCCTATCTCTCTTGGGTCCTATCCCTTAGCTACTCCTACTTCCGATCAGGTGTGCTCTTCTCCTATAGTGCAGGTAATTGTCCCACCTTCCACTGAGATCCAATTACGTCGTTCCAGTCGTCCGTCTGTTCCTCCTTGTCGATTAAATCTTTTTGCCTCTCATCATGCCTTGTTTTCTAGATTAGATTCTTTGGTTGTCCCTACTTCTTAGTCTCACGCATATACACAACTATGTTGGGTAAAGGCCATGGATGATGAGATTCAAGCACTCGAGGAGAACGCTACTTGGACGCTAGTTCCATTACCTGAGGGGAAGCAAGTGATAGACAGCAAATGGGTATATACTATGAAATTAAAATCTGATGGGAGCTTAGATTGATACAAAGCTTGGCTAGTGGCCCAGGGCTATAAACAAGAGTATGGAGTTGATTATGATGAGACATTCGCTCCAATGGAAAAAATGAAAACTGTCCGTTCTTTGATTGCTATAAGTTCTTCTACAGGTTGACAACTGAGTCAACTTGATGTCAAGAATGCTTTCCTCCATGGGAATCTCAAAGAAGACTTTTACTTGAAGCAAACTCCAGGTTATAAGTCCAAGGATTCACGCTTAGTTTGCAAGCTATCTAAAGCTTTATATGGACTCAAACAAGCACCAAGAGCATGATTTGAAGAATTCCATGGGGTGTCAACCACGACGGGCTATTCTCAAAGCTAATATGACTCATCACAGTTTATTCTCAAGTCTGATTCAAGTCTTGTTGCTTTATTGGTCTATGTTGATGATATTCTCATCACAGGAAGTGATGCTCAAGGAATTGCCGATCTCAAATCATTACTTCACTCCTCATTTCACATGAAAGATGATGGAGACATTCTCTCAGATGTTATATCCTATAAGCAGCTGGTGGGGAGATTAGTCTATCTTACTATGTCTCGTCCTGATATCTCATATGCAGTTCATGTTGTTAGCCAGTTTGGCGAGGTACCTTGCACATTGCATATGATGGCAGTTCATCGCATTATTAGATACCTTCGAAGTACCCTCAATTAGGCGCTTTTCTTTCCATCATCGCATGATCTACAATTATCTGCTTACTCTGATGCATACTGGGCAGGTTGTTCCATTTCACGATGGTCCACTACTGGCTATTGTGTTTTCTTGGGACAATCATTGGTTAGCTGGAAGTGTTAGAAGCAAACCACGGTATCTGGATCCAGCATAGAAGCCAAATACCATGCAATGACAGAGACATGTAGTGAATTACTTGGTTACGGGGATTGTTGACAGATCTTGGGATTCATTTGTCTTTGCCGACTCCATTATATGCTGACAACCTTAGTGCTATTCAGTTGGCTTCCAATTCAGTATTTTACGAGCGCACTAAAGACATTGAAGTTGACTGCCACTTTGTGAGAGAAAAATACATAGCTAGAATCATTTCTCTTCCTCATGTGACATCAGAGTTACAACTTGCTGATTTATTTACCATAACTATGACCCCATCCCGTCATAGGTTTCTTCGTGGCAAACTGATGTTGGTTCATTATCCTACATCAGTTTGAGGGGGGGGGGGGGGGGGGGGATTATTGTATATATGGGTTATCATTAGTTGTAATATACCATGTATAGAGAAGCTCTAAATAAGTTTCCTTGTATAGTCTTGTAGAGTGGTTATTTAAACCCACCTTTGGGTTGAAGCAATACAGAAAAATATCTCCAAATTCCTAAGTTTGCAGGTTCGACTGAGGTCCTAACCCATGCAATGTAGGGCCTGGTCTATGAGATAAAGGGATTAATTCGACATGCTCTATCAGTTTGAGCTTTTAGAGCAAGTGGTTAATTGTCCTGCATCAAAGTGGTATTAGAGCGGGAGGTCTCGTGTTCGAGACTCCTCACCGAGGGTGATTAATGCATGTGAATTTTCACACCGGGCTCGAGTGGTATTGCCTGTGGGATGCAAGGGCACACCCGTGTGAAGCAGTACCCATGTGAAGTGGGGCTCGTGAGGGGGGTTTGGCCGAGGTCCTAACCCATGCGATGTGGGGCCTCGGCTATGAGATAAAGGGATTAATTTCCCATGCTCTATCAGTTCAAGCTTTTAGAGCAAGTGGATAATTGTCCTGCATCAATTTCCTAACAACCTCCTCACTCGAAGATTTCCTATTCCAAAAACTTCCCTTGTTACACTCCCTAAATGGACCACAACATTGCTAGGAATAGAAGATACCACAACTTTTCCTTGATTACCCACCCCACCTCTATGCCAAGCTTAAAACATGTCTGCAATCAAAATCGGCATAACCCAATCAGTCTGAAGAGTAGAAAGAAAGAAGTCCTGTACCCTTCGAACAAAAGAACAATGATTGAAAAAGTGATCAATTGATTCCGCATTTTCCATACACATCAAACAAATATTTGGAAGAATGAGAGCCCTTCTTTGTAAATTATTGATGGTTAAGATTCTCTTTCTTCCCACAAGCCATGTAGATGCTGTCACTCTAGTAGGAGCACCGTATGACCAAATTTGATGCGGGAAATGAAGATTGTGGGGCTCCCCACAAATTAACTTATAAAAAGAATGAATAGACAAGATGCATGAACTATGCACTTTCCAAACCATAATATCTTCTTCATGAATCGAGGGGATGACATTAATAAATCCACAAAGTTAGAGAGCTCATAATCAGACATATTCCTACGACATGGTTGAACTGAAAATAAAATGATCAGCAGTGAGACGAGCCTCACTAGGAAAATCATGTTGAAGCACCGTATCATCTTCTAAATCTACTTTGAATCTAAATCAATAAAAAAAAATTACAAAAATTGGGTTTTTCTTTTTTTCAAATTTCTCGTGATTTTCCCACATTTTCGCATGAGACCCATGTATTGGTGATAATATCAAAGATATTGCCGATGCAGGTAAATATATATACTGGCTGGTCAGCAATGCATTGCCAATATTTTGGCGATACAGGCGAAAATATCGCCTATAAAAGTAAATATATTTATTTGAACCTAGTATCTATATTGGGCACCCGACGATACCAATAATATCCACTGATATTTGGAACATTGTTTGGTTAATGACTTCAGGGATGAAACATGCATCTTATGACGTATTACTTTAGAGGTATTTCAAACTAATGGCAATTTTATTTCTCAAAGAAGTATTCTAGGTCTGTTTTTTGAAAGGTTCAAGATCAAAGGCGCTAACCCCTATGAATGGACTCATCGATCTGCTTAGTTTATTATCGTGTGTTGTGGGACTGTTATCCATGGTAGGCGCAGTTGATATTTATTGTTGTTGTTATTGGTATCAGTGTTAGTATTAGTATTAGTATTATTTTGGATGTGAATCGAGATTTGTTGGATTCGTGGATAGTACTTTGGGCAGCATGTCGTTGTCTTGGAACCGGTTCTTTCTTATGCTCTTCAAAGAAGTAAGAACCAGTGGGACTTTGAGTCGAAGCCATGTGACTGACAATAATCCTGGAGGGAGGAGCTGTGCTTTTCCAAGATGGTCCAGTTGCCTTGCATACAACTACAACTTTACCATATACACCAGACAAGAATCTAGTTTTGCATTGGTGTTGGGAGCATACATTGAGATTTGATTTCACTTCATTTAGTAGCTTGTGGTAAACTGAAGTTTTATTTTATTTTTACATGTAATTTTCCTCTTTATGCTCTCATTTACAATTAGGGCTGTCAACAGGTCAGGTTTGGGTTGGGTCCAGGTTAGAGGTGTACATGAGTCGAACTGAGTCGAGCTTGGCTTGGCTTGGTCCTTGAGCCTGACTGGCCAGCTCGGCTCGGTTTGGTCAGCAGCTCGGGCCAGTTCAAGCCGAGTTCAAGCCAAGATCGAGCCAGGTTCGCCTGTGCAGCATTTTCACAAACACAGAGACTGCACTTCCAAATTCTCACTGTATGTAAAACATCGGCAATGGTTTTACAGGTATTTCATCAAACACCTTGTAGGCAACATTAAAGTCAAGAAAAAAGAGTATTTGTTTGATGAAACATACCTTCATTGCTTCTAGCCGACACTCTGTTGAGTCATTTCATCAAACACTTGGTGAGCAACATCAATATCAAAGTAACCAAGTCACCGAACTGGTTTGATCCGAGTTCGATTCGTGTTGGGTTCGATCCGAGTCGAGTCGAGCTCGGGCAAGCTCGAACTTGGTTCGAAATTTTTCGAGCTCAAAAAATCAGCTCGAACTCAGCTTCGAACTGAGTCGAATTGAGCTTTTTCGAGTCGAGTCAAGCAAGCTAACCGAGCTAACTCGGTTCGTGTACAGCCCTAGTCCAGGCATATCCAGGTCTTGTTGGGTCAGGTTCCATTGTGTCCGGGTACTAGATTTGATGTCCTGGATCCAGATCCCATCGAAATTGGGTTCCCATTGGGTTGGCAACCCTCTTTTGGGGTTGTGATTTCTGACCAGCTTGTATACCATCAATTGGACCATCTGGATTTCTGAAACATGGGCCATCTTGGACACATCAATTGGACCGTCCGGTTTTCTGAAACATGGGCCATCTTGGACAGTCTCGATTTTAACTTCACCATGCTTGTACCTAGGACATTGCTCTTCCATATTTAATTCTTCCTGCCGTTTCATCTTCCACTGTGTGGACCTGTGGTTTTAGGAATAACTATGAGTTGTTTGGTACTGTGGCAGAGAATTATTCTTCATACATAGGCTTTCAGAAATTATACACGTGGACCCACTATACATGTTTGTGTTACAAAAACAGCTCTAAAATACACATTATCCCTTATGATTGGAGGACATGTGATTGAAGTTTCAGAAAATTACCCAAACATCTGAATTTAACAAAGATATGCCCATTAATCAGATGAAACACTTTATAATCAATATGACTCTGATAAAATGCCCCTTCTTGTTTATATCCAATTATTTAGACAGTTTTGATTAGCAACATGTGACGGAGACGTGTATTGCAGCTAATTGCATGTGTATGATAGATTTATACTCTGCTTGATTTTTTATTTTTTATTTGGTATCATTTCTTAAAAATCTATCTGGCAGTCCATCTCCTAATACAAGTTAAGAAGAGAATTTCGGCGTTAAATGTAGATTCTGGTTCCTCTACAAGTCATTTAAGCTTATGGTCTCTCCACTGTGGAAGTTAGACATCATAAAATTCAGGCCGATCCAACCATCAAGTGGGCCACGCTGTGAATTTAGAGGTTTTGGGTGGTTGTCAATTGTTTTCAATGGTGTGGTCCCCTTAATGATTGGATAGGCCTGAATTTTGGATTATCCCATTGTCATGGTGGGGCTCAATTAATGCACAGGTTGAATGGAGTATACACAACATGGTGGGCCCCACACAGGTATAAGCATGCAGATGAATCAATTATGGATCTTATTACATGGGGACTTATAGAAGCCATTTAAATGTCATCTTAAACCTATTCCTAGAGCTTCATGTCTCTATCTTTCGGTATTAAATGTCATCCTAATATTATTAGAGCCATATGGATATCATATATTATGAATTGGGTACCTGTCTATTACCTAATCTGGTTCGACCCAGTTTCTAAACGAGTACAAGACCATGTAAACAGAACCGAACTGATTTATAAAATGGGCCCAAAATCATATATAGACCCATCCTAACCAAATCGGGTTTCTCAGGTACCTGCGGATCTGGGTACCCATTGGCTGCTCTATATACAATGAGATGTTATTTAGAAATGAGAGGCATGAAACGAAATAGCTTGTTGTTGCAGGGCCGGCTTTTCCTCTCTGCAAGAATAATTGGTTTCTATGCTAATTTATTTTGGCATAAAACCAAATTCTTTTTTCTGTGGGAGGACATTGAAGATATTCAAGTGATTCCTCCATCCCTTGCGTCAGTGGGTAGTCCATCACTCATCATTATTCTTCGCGAGGGCCGTGGATTTGATGCTAGGCATGGTGCCAAGACTCAAGATGAACAAGGCAGGCTGAGATTTCACTTTCAGTCATTTGGGTCATTCAGTGTAGCCAGCAGGTGCTATACTAAAACTCAAAATACCCTTGTGCCCACTCCCTTTCATGTATACAAATATGGCATCTGTTCTTTCTATTTTCATTTTTGTTCAAATTTCACTCATTGACTTGTTACACAGGACGATCATGGCCTTATGGCGAACAAGAACCCTGACCCCTGACCAGAAGGCGCCAATAACTGATGATCAACAGGATCAGGATGAACAGATTGAAGATACTGGATCCTTTCCGGGCATTGAAGATTCAAAAATGTCCAAGGTTTACTCTGCTCAACTTCCTGTTAGTGTGAGTATTTGGCACATCCTCAGCCTATCCAATCCCCATCTTTTGGGTTTGCAAGAGTAGCATAGTCTCAATCTTTTAATGATCCTTTATAAGACACCTCAGTCAAAACGTAGTTGCTACTTTCACCTGTGGCTGAGTTTTTCCTCACGAAAGAAACTTAAAAGACAAGGTGTGGTCTTACCAAGGAATTATGTCATATGATCGATCCTTTGAGCTGAGGATATGAACAATGGTAAGACCCTTGAGTTTCCAAAAATGGGGCCGGCCCATATCTCTCAGTAATCAAGGCTGATCATCTTTCTAGGCCCGCCTGGAAGTGGAGGGGAAAGTTTGGAAGATTTGTAGTAGAAACATCCTTGGCTTGAGGATCAAGTGAAGAATTCATCTTGGTCTTATTTATTACCTTGATGCTGAAAGCTTTTCTTGTCTGGGCTGCAGATGAACTCATTGATGGAAATTTTTGATGGAGGTCCCTTTGACCGGAAAATAATGGGAAAAGTTGGTTGTCTTAACTATAATGTAACACCATGGGAAGCTGTAAGTCCTGATGTATATGAACGGCACATCTCTTACAAGTTCTACCGTTACATCTCAATTTTTGGAGGAGATGTAACAAGCACGCAGAAAAAGGCTCCTCTAACAGATGGCAATGGGTGGATTGTAGATGAGGTCATGACTCTCCATGATGTCCCTTTTGGCGACCATTTTCGTGTATGCTTTACCCCAGAAAGTTGTCATTTTCTATTTGAACTTGCATACATTTTCAATCAACCATGAAGATTTCAGCTTTTCAAATTCATATGCAGGTCCATTTGAGGTATCAGATTGAGGCCGCCCATGATTCTGTCCCTCAAGTATGCCAGTGCCAAGTTTATGTAGGAATTGTATGGCTGAAAAGCACTAAGTTCCAGAAAAGGATCACTAGGAACATATCCGACAAGTTCACACATCATTTGAAGGAAATATTCGAACTGTCAGAAAGGGAAATTCTTTTGGCGAACCCAAGAGGTAATGCCATTTGAAGAATGCATGGATATGGGTTTCAATGCTTAGTGATTATAAGTTTATAACTGTGTTTGATGGATAAAAAGGAGCTTTGTAGCGTTTTCCCACAGCATCAGTTGAGACCTTTCTTTCTCCACTGGTTATCTCAAATCCAACTAATTCTGTTTCTCAGTGCTCTGCAGGAAGGTGATGATGGAAATTATTATGTATTGACTAAAATAGCTGCTGTTTTCTTCTTGTAATTTTGTGCAGGTCCCTCCTGTGATCAAGGATGATTCAGACGTGCAGATGTGTAGATAAAATGATGTTATCATTGCCAAACAAAGAATGGGGGTGAGTGATTTTCAATCCCTTGATACAGAACAGCGAAAATGGTGAGTTAAGTTATTAATGACTCAATCCAAAGCCGATGGCTCTTGGAAATTAACAATTACAAGTGTTTTCGTAACTTTGTATATGGAACCTATTAGATGATATTGGAACTAAAACAGCTTCTTCCTCGGCAATTGAACGACGTGATAAATCAAAATCATCATTATCCTACAATACATGCTGCATCTTACCAGATGTTCTTTTCATTGTTCAAACTTTTATGCAGATGACAGTGCTATGTTTATAAGTTCACTTCTCTCAGCATTTTTTCCTTTTCATAGAGACAAAAAAAAGAAGCAATATATAGTAGAAGAATTTGGCTTTTAGTGAATCATAACATTCAGTTATTGCTATATCAAAATGGACTGTGGCAAACATGCAAGAAGAGAAACTTGCAATCTTCTGAACAGCAAAGTTATTGTTGTGTGTGCTTACATAGAAGATCACATGGTAGCAAAACCTGAATCAATTGACAAATTGTTTTCTGATGAGCAGACTGGAGAAGCCTATTAACAGTTGGCTCATAATTCCCATCAATTACACATCGCAACTTTGGGGTGGTTTCACATCAATTAGAGGTAGTCTATAGCAGAGGGAATAATAAAGCCAAGACCCACATCTTCAAAACCTTCAACACATTCAATCATGGAGATATGTAGGCATCATGAAGACGTCTTCTGTAGCCCCTTATGCTAAAACATGCCGTGATTTAGGATTTCACTTGGTATCATAGAAAGGTTGAAGGTCGGATTGCATTGCAGGTGTGATTAGGAAATGGTTAAAATCATTTTTTAATTTAGTTTTTGAGTTGATACAATAACTTGGGATCATGCTTTAGTTTCCAAACTTACATTTGTCTTCACAATGTAGTAGCCGAGCATTTTTGCCTATCATGGGCTTTTGTTTTTGGTTCATGCGCGTGTGTGTGAGTAGATCTATGCTTTCCTTAATATTGAAATATGCTTTTATGATGTTAGCATGCTAGGCTCTGCTCCACCATGCTCAGTATCACGCCTCCTATTGTTTTTCTTCACTACTACTATTATTGTTGTTGTTGTTGTGGCCCACGTTTTCCTGTAAAGATGCCAAGAACGATAGGATTTTCAGAGAATTTCCTTTTGGGCTGGATGTTGTACGAGGTAAATGAAAACAGATGGGAATGGTTCGTTTTTTTATATGTTTTGCATGGTTCTGAAGAGGGTCCTGTCAATGCACGTACGGTTGTGATCCATCTCTTGAAACTGATACACTCGAGAGATGTTTTGTTCAGAGGAGCACGTCTTTTTCATGGTATCTCGCACATCCTTCACAGTGTTCAAGAATGCCAAGTTAGAACTAACTACAGGTTCTATATTATTCTACAAGCAAGATCGAATCTGGACATCATCACGCATCCACTGTTGATACTTTGCATAAGATTCCTCTGGCTTGGGTTCTATGAGTAATTGATCATTCTCTTGGACTAAAAGAATTACCTCAACAAACAGCCCAGCGTAAGTAATTTTTACATTTAGTTTCACGGATGTTATTGAAGCATTGAGCGAAGAACTAGGAATTCCTTCTAGTGATGGCGGATCAATTTCCATCCTAGGATCAATTACCATGCCTTTTGGGTTCACAACAACCTTGAAAACAATTTTCTCCAACTTATACCGAGAAATGTTGATCTCTGATCAGGTTTACTCACAATCAGTATTCGAAATATCAGTATCGCGTTACATATCGCATTCTTGGGATATGGATACGTATCGGTTATCGCATGGGATATATTAGTTGTATCGTGTAATGTATCGCTGTTGTTGGAAACATTGGGAAATTGGTTGGATTTTTCGATGAAACTTCAATGATTGTTAAAAAAGACATCAATACACACTTACAAATCAAAACATTACAAAAAACAAGTACACTTAATAGGTTTTCTGGGTCCTAATCTATGCGTTGTCTAATTGAATTGATGCAAGTATAATCAATGTCTATTCATGTAATTTATAAATGTATGAAGACATGTGGAAACGCAAACAATACATTCAAAAGCAAAAGAGGAAACACTAGATTAGGTTACAAACATTTTTTTATGTGATGTTTGAACATAAAGAATGCAAACGATTTATGAGAAATTGGGAAGTTTTGATTTTATTTTATTTTTTCCAATTTTTTGCAACTTGGCTCATCTCCAAATCTTGAAATCGAAGCTCCCAATCCATGATTTTTCATGCAGAACATGAAAAATCATGAATTTGTAACAATTTGACACTAATTTAACATGAATTACAGAAAATAAGAGCGTCGAAATTCGAAAATGCTCACTAGATCGAACATGTGGGATATATCGCACTACTTGTGCGTTTCGTATCGCATTGGTGGGATACAAGATATATCGTTGGATATATCGGTCGATATCGTTGATATTTAAAACAGTGCTCACAACTACACTCCATGACAATAACAAATATGATTTTCTAGCCCTGCGAATGTAGAGATCTGTAGTGGTGGGTTGTCCAAGGCTTTACCCCTAGACAACTACTGTGTACAAACACCTTTGAAACAAAAGGGAGATGATATGGTGGAGCGTCTCCCAAGGACATGTGGCAAGATGATTCAACAATCAATTCCATCCATCTGTTGTCCTATCATGGATGCCTTATGTTTGAAAAGTCTTAACGTATTAGATGTAACAATCTCACAATGAAAAAGAGAAAAATAGGGTACTATGCAAGAAATAACATTGTTATTTCTGCTGAGTAGAAAAAGAGTAGCTAAACGCCTTATGCATGCTTCTCATACCCAACCCATTTACAAAAAGTAAAGAAACTAATTAGGGAACTTGGCAATAACATAATTGCAATTTTTTAAGCATAAAAGGAGATAAATCTTTGATAAAAGAGTTTCTTTACATGCCTCTCTCCTTGTCACTGACCTTTTCTTCGAGGTCGGAAAGTTGCGAAGTGGTCTTCAATGGTGGAGGCCTTCTCTCATTTTGCATCTTCTGCAGTTGAAGTAGCCCATTTAATAAGCCTATAAGTTATAGCTAGGTCATGCCTTTTAAGCATTTGGGGACTGAAAGTAGCGTTAGATTGCATTGTGATGTTGCCATCTGTTCACTACCCCAAGTGTAGGGTCGTGATGTAGTAATAATCTCAGTAAGATCGAGGTCAAATCCACAGGGACTGAAACTTGAACGTTTATGAAATTAACTAGAAGTAGAACTAGAAGAAGATGTGAAACTAATTCTGAAGTATTTGAGAGAGTAATTGTGAATAGAGTAATTAAAACTAAGAATTTAAAGGTGAGAACTAGGGTGCCAAGGATCCACTTGTAGTGATCAGGGAGCCGTCTTACTTGATTCAAGTAACACAATTGGAATTGGAGTCCTATCCTATCCAATTGGAAGATATATCAATAAAACCAAATCTGAACTTTCATTGATCTAATTCTCAAAGGAGGAGAATTGTGATACTTGGAAGGGATTTCATCACAAACCATGCCCATGGGACGATGGCCGACAATAAGATTTACCAATCCCATAATCTTAAAGTAAGGAAAAGAAGATACTCAAAGCTATTGCAGATCTACTGTAATTTAAGTCACAATAAATCATTAAAAACTGGAAGTCTTCCTTTAAAATCAAATTAGAATAAAAGAAGGTTCAACATAAACATGAATTAAAGCAAGAGAAGCATCCCATTATGCTACAAGCTTCACCTCTTAGCTTTAGCTAAGAGGTTTGGCCAACCATAGACATGATTGGACCAAAGTCTCTTAAGAAAAACATGAAAACAACTAAGGAAGAAGAAGAAAAACTCTTAGTGACGGCTTCTCCACCCTTTTGCTCCACTCCTTAAAACTCTAGAAGATGCATAAGAACATCCTAGGGAGTCCTATTTATAGTTGTGGAACTCCAACTTTCACACCTAGTTAGAAAACTCTAGAAACCGCCTCAAATTTATGTAGTTTGCTAAAATAGACTTCACTGTGCGCAATTTCACAAAAATGACCCAGAGTTTTAGAATATGCTTTTTTATGACGATTTCAAGATTCCTTTTCTTCACTTCAAATCTTTGATTCTCTTTATTCCTCACTTGGTTTTCTTGGATATTTGGCATGTGAATTCTTCAATCTTAGTCTCCTAAGATCCATCCCTTGCCTTAGTGATTCTTGAGTATCAAATCCATGCTTTTAGCACCCTTTTCAATCCAAGCTCTTAAATTTACCTTGCAACACAAACATGAGTAAAATAGAACATTAAGCATTATCATGTTCATAAAACTAAGATATAAATGGGGGATAATATGCAATATTTGACCCTCAACACCATCATCAAAAAAATAAAATTTTTGGAAACAATCGTGACCATGTTGCCAATTTTCTTCTTTAGGTAAGATACATGAAAGAAGATGAATTTTTGTGAGAAGTGGAAGTTGTAGGTGATAAGTCACTCAAAAATGTGATATGGTCCATGATAATAACGAGATAGCTTCATTGAACTGTGTTGCTAACCTGCTCATAAGTTCGTAATTTTAAATACACCATATTGTTGCTCTGTCTGACATTTGTTAGCTTCTTGTTTGATGCAAGCTTGTGCAATATTATAGTACTCTTAGAGAAGTTCCAGAATATGATCATGAGAGAGGAGTCTTATTTAGGTGGTGGAAAGAAATTGTACCAAACATGTATGATGAAATTGACGAAGGTGGCCCATAAACTGCTTCATAAGGGTCATTTAATAGATTTATGGAAATATTCTACCATTAGCCAATTCACCCACTTCTTGGGTTGCTGGCTAGTGAAACAATGGAGAAAAGTTTCTAGACAACGATGACATGTTCGTGCTGCCTATCGGTTCTTGAAGATGATAAGCTGTGCTTATTTACAATTCAGTGCCTTGCAATTTGAAGCACTCTTTCCAAAAATAGATGTAAAGACAACATCCCTTTTACTTGTTATGGAGACTCACATGCCATGGAGTTTGAAAACATTTTTAACAAATACCTTATTAGCTACAATGATTGTAATGTGTGGGGGAGATAGAGATATGAAATGTGCGTGTTTACTTAAGCCATCTACCACGAAAAATAAAGCGTTCTTTCCATGAGAGCTAGGCAATCCTTCAAAAAATCTATGGTAATTATAGTTCATACTCTCCAGAATTAGCAAGCATTGTAAGAGGCTCGTTGGAGAGATGGGTTCATTCTTATTCCATTGGTTGACATCACATTTTGCAATAAATATTTTAAACTTGTTATGCATTCCCTTCTAGTAAAATACCCCTGAAACTCTCTTGTGTCTTCAAGTTTCTTGAGTAACCAACATAAGGAAAGTCATTATGAATTTGTAAGATTGTTGCCCAGTTTGTTGTTATGTTGGAGTGTTAAGTCCCTTGATATACATTGATACACCATCCTCTGATGGCTCGAGCTTTTAGAGGAAGTAGTTGTTTGAAATGGTATTAAGCGGAAGGTCTCATGTTCAAATTCCAGAAGCAGCAAATATGCCACCAGAATATATTCTCCCACAGGGGGCCGTTTGTGGTGTGAGTTGAGTATTCCTCCACCCTTACCTAGCATGTTCCCGTGTAGAGTTCCACCATGCACGTGTGGGGGAGTGTTGGAGTGTCCATTCTCTCTGACGGCTCGAGCTATTAGAGAAAGAACTCTGCACATGCGGGGGAGTGTTGGAGTGTCCATCCTCTCTGATAGCTCGAGCTTTTAGAGAAAGTGGTTGTTTGACAGGATCAACAACTAATCGACCCTTGTGCCACAGGGTCTCACCATTCCAAGATTATTTTGGCATCGAATCTGGGTCACCCTTCAGCATATCCATAATAGCAACCAATTTGAGATCTCTTACACCTTCATGCTTGAACTCCTCATCCATAATAGCAACCAATTTGATATCTCTAACACCTTCATGCTTAAACTCCTCAAGCCATTAAAATTCTGTATAGAAAACACCAATAAGTTGCCCAAATCATCTCTTCTGGATAATGCATCAACCACAGTATTCTCCACCCCTTTCTTGCATGCCACTTCAGAGTCATAGCTCATTAATTTGGATAGCTATCATTGTTGGGTAGGAGTGGTAATGTGTGCGGATTTTGCAATGTCTTCCAACGAAATATGGCTGCCACTTCGAAATGACACTCGCTGTGGCTAGCATTTGCTTCTCGCATGTGGAAACCCCAGGCTTTGTTTTTGGATAAAGCCTTGCTCATGTAAGCTATGGAATGACCATTTTGCATCAACATGCCCTCGACTCCAGAGGCAGAGGCATCGTACTCTATCTCGAATGGTCGAGAGAAATTTGGCAAGCCAAGAACTCGGGCGGTGGATATGGCTGGTTAAGTGCTTCAAAAGCCTCCTATCGGGTGGTTCCATAAAAAAGAGTTATTCAGTTGGGCAATCTAAGGGGTACTTATCTTTTTATAGTCTCAAACAAATTTATGATAATATCTTGTCATGCCCGAGAAGCTTGAGAACCGTAACAGACACTATCAATTATATGGGATCTGCAATTACACCCTCCCTTATAATAATATGCCCCAAGCAATTAATTTGCTTCCTATCAAAAGAACAATTGGACCACCTCACAAATATATGTTAGAAGAAAGGGTTGTAAAAATTAATCTCTCTATCTCTATTTTCACACACACACACACACACACACTTTGATGTGGGCATCAGACCATTTAAAGGATATCAATGCAGGAAGCGTGCATTACTCGTATCAATGTGGTTAGATAACGGGTACAGGTCAGGTTTCTAGAGGTTGAAGACCTTACACGTGTTCGTGACCTGTAAGTTGTTTGGAGGAGATATTTGGATTGTTGGATTGCGATAATGGTGTGATCGGACTGTTGGATCATCATGACCCACCTTCATTACACTATCATCGAAGCCTATTGGGCATCTTGGATTTAAGTTTATTTTATGCACATTTTATTTATTTGAGTTTTGAAATAATGCACGCACAATTTTTTGTGCGAATTTCTTTTTTTTTCTGGAACTTTTTTAGTAAGGGTATTTTGGTCATTTAATGTAATTCCGAATTTATAAGGGTGTTTTGCCCCAAAAATTAAAGGTAATGTTATGTTATATTTATGAAAAAAAAGAGCTTTTGCTTCTTCAAGGCCGGATGATTCCGTCTTCGACTTCCAATGATTGGAAGAGGGCGAGGTCCAAGGAAGTGATTTTCCATCTTCTCAATCTCTCTCATTTTTTCTTTTCTCAAGGTATTTTATTTTATGCGCATTTTATTTATTCGAGTTTTGATACAATGTGTGCATAATTTTTTATGCGAATGTAAATAAAAAATAAAAAATATTAGGGGTATTTTGTGCATTTAATGTAATTCCGAATTTATAAGGGTGTTTTGACCTAAACCTAAAAGGTAATGCTATGTTATGTCTATGAAAAAGAGAGCTTTTGCTTCTTTAAGGCTGGATGATTCCATGTTTGACTGCTAGTGATTGGAAGAAGGCGCGAGGCCCAAGGAAGTGATTTTCCATCTTCTCATTCTCTCCTTCTTTCTTTTCTTAAATTATTCTCTTCTTTAAACCTCTTTTCTTTATTTTCTTCTAAATTCTCTAGATTTAGAAGATGATTCATTTTCTTTTCAATCTAAATCATTAGATCTTGGAAGATTTTGATCCTCACATATACATATTTTGATATTCTTCAAATCCCATCACCCAATGCCCTAGATTTGAACTATAATTAAATAACCATCCATTTTTCTAAAATTATCAGATTTCCCAATCCAGAAAATTCCTAAGTCCTATCTTTCGGTGGATCCAACTAAATTCATATGTGATGGAAGACCATGATCATTGCTGAATTTTCCTTAGTTCATTCTTGTTTCATGATGTATAATGCTGAATTTTTATTGTTAATGCTTGCATAAATCTGCCCTCTTTAAATTCCGTATTCATTTAGGGTTGGATTAGGCCGTCCTACACCACACTCTCACACTAACAGACACCACTGTGGATTGTTGAACCCATGACCTCAATGTTGAAACTCTTGTGAGTATACTATTGAGCCATGACTAGGGACCCATGACCTCAATGTTGAAACTCTTGTGAGTATACTGCTAAGCCATGACTAGGAACCCATGACCTCAAGGTTGTAAAAATTAATCTACAAATGATCAAGATGCTTACTCTAGGTATGTTCCATCAAAGAATTACAAAAACAAACTGTCAAAGATAAAGTTGAAATGAAATATACCATTTATCAACCCTTGCAAAGTTGACGGAACATTTGTTACCCAAATGGCATCAGCAAAAATTTATAATGTCATTCATGAGTTGTACTTAGTATGTGGCTCAACTACCTTATAGATTTTTATATACTTTAGTGTGAATTAAACTTATTTATCTTCCTAATCTATGAACCCAATCGTCCAATTCCCTTCACCATTCATGGTCACCATCCTCGGGCAATCCCATGCCACCCCAAGGAGTGGATCAACAGATTTTAACTATTGGATGTCTATTAAGTAGGGTTTAAAATAAATCAACAGTTAAAACACAAAGTTAATGGTTGAAAACTTATGATTAACTAATTAGAGACCATAAAAGTGCCAGTTGATATTTAAAACACTCGATGTGTAACATCCCTAATGTTTCCGTTCCAGTGCTTGTTCTAGTTTGTCACTTAATACGTGCATTTTCTTTAGTAAATGTGAATTTTAACTTATTTCATGAATAACTTGTCCATGATAATTTAGATGAGGTTCCATTTGTAAGATTTGCTTAGAAATATTCTTAGAACTGTGTAAAACTATTAGATTTTTCAAAATTCTCAGATAAGAAATATTTATGATTTTGCGATTAACCTAAACCATTGATTTTTAGATCACATGGTTCCCATGATCTGATTGACCTGAGATTTTATCACATGCCCATCTATCATAAATGAACCATACAAGTCAATTTTCAGCCACTGGATCATAGTTGAAGCGACCCATATAGCGAAACATACTCCAAACCCTTGATTTTGGTAGCTATTGTGAGGGAAAATGCAACCACTATCCATAATTATTCCCTATCTATTGAGCAGCTCAAATCTCAAAAATCATGGACCAATTGAGATACCTCATCATCCTAGTTATATCATGCGCAAAACAAGGAACTAGTTTCCTAATCCAAGCTAAAGAGAGAATTTACTAATATTATACTTGAATTCAATAGAGTGAGCCCTAAGTTAACTATGTTCCCACCATCTATCAAATACAAAAACTTGAGTGGCAACTTATCTAATGAGACTATGAGTTTTGATGAAGAGAATGGACCTGATCATGGTACCGTGACTATAGATCAAGCCCCACCTTGTATCTCTTATCATGAGTCATTGATCACCTAGAAAAATACATATTTAGGGTAATCTTGGGGTACCAAATCAGATGAGTGGTATGGATCCACCAAAACATCATGATAGGGCCACGTTTTTGGAGCCGTCCAATAGCCCATAAGGTATGGATGTCCAATCTGTCCTCATGAGCTTTACATAAAGAGACACCCTCCCCCTTGCTCCTATTTCCAAAAACCCTAAAAAGAGTATCCATCCAGCCCTAGCCACCCCTTGCATGCCCTACCTCGGTAGAGTTGTACACGAGTCGAACCAAGTCGAGCTTGACACAACTCGGCTTGGCTCGGCCAGTAGCTAACCCTGGCTCGAACTCGGCTCAGCTCGGTCCTCGAGCCTGACTAGCCAACTCGACTTGGTTCGGTTAGCAGCTCAGGCTAGTTCGAGTCGAGTTCGAGCCTTGCGACATTTTCTCAAACACAGAGTGCTCATCTTCAATTTCTCACAGAATGCAAAACAATAACAACAGTTTACAGGTATTTCATCAAACACTTGGCATGCAACATCAAAAATCAAGATATGAGGGTAGTTATATAATGTAAAGCTTTTTCTTTTTCTTTTTTTATATGTGGTGATTTGTTTCGTATCCATTCCTTCCTTGCCACCAACTGATCCCACGGAGAATGTATGCACCCAAAGCAATACTTCATTGAGTCATTTCATTAAACACTCGACGAGCATCGTCAATACCAAAATAACCGAGTCACCGAGCCGATTTGATCCAAGTCGATTCGAGTGGAGGTTTAATCTAAGCCGAGTCGAGCTTGGGCAAGCTCGAACTCGGCTAAAAAAATTTTTGAGCTAAAAAAACCTACTCGACTTTGTCCGAATCCAATTTTGAGCCGAGGCGAGTCAAGCTTTTTTGAGTCGAGTGAAGCGAGTTGACCGAGCTAACTCGACTCATGTACAACTCTATAAGAGAGAGAGAGAGAGAGAGAGAGAGAGAGAGAGAGGATCCCCTTGGAGTTTGTTCATCAACTATCGTGATTTAAGGTGGGGATCCCCTTGGAGTTTGTTCATCAACTATCGTGATTTAAGGTGGGGATCCCCTTGGAGTTTGTTCATCAACTATCATGATTTCTTATACTTTCTAGTTTGTGTACTCCATGCTTATTACTTTAGGTTTGGTTTCCATTATATTTAATCTCTATTTTTGGGTTGATTATATGCTATAATTACATGTTGAATTATGAGAAATTATGAATATAAATTGATTGCCATGACAATGTACATGTGTTAGACTTGAAAGTAAGACCACACAAGTAATGATTCACATATGTGCAATGATTTGTGTTTAAAACCACTCAGTAGAATTATAGTATTATATGTTCAAAATACAAAAATTCCAGATTCAGCAACATGTGGAAATATGTTACAGCGAGTCAACTTGCTAGGTTGAGTTAACTCATCGAGTCGACTCAATTTGCTCACAAAACTATTAAATCATCGAGTCGACTCAATTTGCTCACAAAACTATTAAATCATCGAGTCGACTCAATTTGCTCACAAAACTAGTCTAAGTTGAATCCTACATTGTGTAGTTTTGTTCAATTTATCTTAGGACGTGTATAAATTGTTTAATGACGTTTAATACGAGATTAATGTCATGTAATGTTGTTGGACTTTTGATGAACCATGTGATTCGTGAATCTGTGAACATGTGCACATGAAGTTTGGTTTGTCTTTGGGATACATATGCACTATGCTATGCTATGGTGTTTGTAATGATGATGTTATGCGAACTTGGAATTGATGTGTTTATGTTATGTGATGGGACACATGCTTGAGAATGCCACATTTCAAGTAAGCCACATCCACCCTATGAAAGTTGTGTGTTGGTGATTAGTGATTACCAAGTTGAGGAGATCGAAGTGGTTGGTTGGATGATTGTGATTGAACTGTGGATCCATAAGTGGATGATTGTGATTGAACCATGGGTGCATAAGTGGATAAATTTTGTGTATTGGTGGGTCCATAAGTGGACAAGTGTGTGGACAGTGTTACCATGAATGGTGGTTTGTGGTGGATGTAGTGCTACTTGGGGAGTGTGTGCATTGTTGGATGGAATGGATGTTAAAACGGCTTAATTAATGGTTAGACCTAAAGCATGCATTCACTTGGATGCGTGGGCATCAACTCCTCTGGGTGCTATAATAAGGGAAGCGTGACGATGCCTGTTTCCCTAGGAAGCGTGACGATGCCTGTTTCCCTAGGAAGAGTGGTAATGACTGTCGCTCTAGTTGTACACTATCTACTAAAAGCGTGGGAAATCCTATTTCAGTAGTTGGGTTTGGGAGCAGGAATCTCGGAACCTTTGATGGCTAGCAGTTGTGTGAAATTGTGGTAATGTCCGTTTCTGGCCAAAGTGTGGGGATCCTATTTGACAATGTTTGTTTCACATTGTCAAGTACCTCCATTAGAGTATGCATATCATGCATCGCATTAATGAGGAATTACTATGGTTGTTATGTTTAAGTACCCAATCTCTCTCTCTCTCTCTCTCTCTATGTGCATCCTCTATTGACCGTCCACAATCCATCCACCAATACTTTACACAAAATCCCAATTAATCTAGATTGTTTACGATGCTATATAAATTGTGATATAAAAGAATACATAAAATTTTATAATGTTTATCGCTTGAGAATGATCAAAACAATTGCCTTCATTCAACTATACAATAAAAGGAGTTTTAAAATAATAATCAATTTAGGCCATTCAGCTAATCATTACTTGGATAAAATAGGATTGAAATTAGTTGATGATCATAGTGATTAATTTTCTTTAATATTTTCTATAGATAATGAGATTGTGTTAAGGCCATTACATGATCAAGACCAAGAATTTTGATTCTTAATATTACATTAATTCTACCCATATTCTTCATATCAAAGTTGGTACTTTAAAGCTTTTTAGTTTCTTTCACACTAATTACATTTGGTCCAAATATTAGCATATCATTTACATGCAAGCAAATGATGATTTGACTTTTGATACATGCCCTTATCTACATGGTTTACTCTAAAACCATTAAATTGCACTACTTAGTCAAACTTCTTATGTCATTACTTGAGAGCTTAACTGAGCCCATAGAGAAATTTGACCAGTTTACACACTTTCTTCTATTTTCATATTGAATAAACTCCTCAGGTTGTTGCATGTAGACTTCTTTGTCTAGATTATTATTTAAGAATGCTATTTTGACATCCATTTGGCAGACTAATAAGCAGTGAATTGCAGTAAGAGAAGTGTCATAATGGTAGATATACGAGCAATATGCGCACATGTCTCGAAAAAATTAATACTTTTTTTTTAAAAAAAAAATCTAACGCCTTTGGCCATCAGCAGAGCTTTAAACTTATTTATGATTCTTTAAGAATTAAATTTCTTTTTAAAAAAAATAAAAATCATTTGCATCTTATAGGGTTTGAACTGGATGGAAAATCGACCAATCACCAGATGTTATATATTGGAGTCAATGGAATTCATTTAATCTTTAATGGCTTCCCTCCAAAATTGTGCATCAAGAGATGACCTAACTTTGCTAAGTCTTAAGGATCATCTTTAATACTTAACAATAGATGGGTCTCATATCTTATTTTATTTCTATCCCCTTCTACTAGAAACATATAGAAATATGAACGAAAATGTGTTTATTTCTTATCCTTTTCAATCTTCTTGATTTATTTTCTTCTAGATGATTTTTGAATTTATCAGGAACAGTACCTGGATTATCATTCATTAGTTCCACTTCGTTTTTATTAATTTAACTTACTATTACATACTATATTTTTGAAAAATATAGTATCTTTAGATTTTATACTTATATTTTTTAAGCAAAGGCTGATTATTCTAGAGTCAAATTTCTAGATACAGCACTATTGAGCTCATAACGCACAAAGGCACAGTTAATTTCTCTAAGACTTGACTTTAATTTCTTACAATCAATTATCCTGATTTTTGTTATACCTCCCCATACTTTTAAAGTAATGTAGAATGGGTTTCTTGTTTTTCAAAAGTTCATAGGAGAGACATCCTTTTTTTTTTTTGGTGGGATGGCATTTAAAATATGGTTTGCGGTTAACAATACTTCCCCCACAGTTTTAGTGGTAATTCAAAATTTAATATCATACAATTGAGTATTTAGAATGAGTATTTCTAAAAAAGTTTCCACATATAATATATTTATTTACTTTCTAAGAGTAAAATAATAATTTTATTTTCGAAACTTATTTTTCTTATAAAAATGCTATATATTTTATGTTCAGGTGGATTTCATAAACCTTTGTGCCTATGTCCCATGCTAGCACTTGGGTTGTGGGTTCTAAACCATGCTTGTCTCCCGTGCATAAGGATACCTCGGTAGTAAAGCTGACTATATAATTTATATGGAGTGGTACATGGCTTATTATTTATTTTATTTTACAGGCATGAGTTGTTCAATAGGAAACCAATTTATCAACTTGACTAAGTTACACTCTTATAGTGAATAAAACCTAAATCTACTTGACCTGTACAATTTCATACACAGGTATTGCAGATGTTCTCATAAACTTACATTATAATCCAAAATAACCTATTTTTACGCATCACAATACATTGGCTGGGTGCAAAGCTGCTGCTGCTGCTAGAATCTCTTCCACCACAGGCGACTAGACGTCTTAGAGTGAAAAGCTCAGAGAGTTATAACTGAATGATGGCTTCCTCTTTCGACCATCCATATTGAATTTGTGTGAATATCGCCGGCATGCCGATGCGACGGACTCTTGCATTGATTCAGGTCCACACACCAGCACTCCTATGTTGGATCCTTCTGTTTGCATTGAAAAATCAGAAAGTAAACCTGCATAGATCACCATTGATTAGTATATGCAGTGTATGAAAAATCCCATAAATTTTTAGCCTTTCAATAGACCTAAAACTAGAAAATGGGTCCATATGCAAGAATCCATTGATTGAATTTTAGGATCATTTGTTCAGTACTCGTTAATGGTGGAGCCCATCAGGTGAGCGGTTGGGCCGGACAATGATACCTAGATAGTTGGATATACAATTTTCGCTCGTTAATGGTGGGGTTGGTCAGATGACGGTTGGGACAATGATACCTATGATAGGTGCGTATTTGGACAGGCTTTATGCTGTTACATGGTTTGCATATTTCAACTCCACCAAACACGTTTGGCAATCGAGTAGACCTAAAACTACTATCATGAAAACAGAAGAATATTTAGGTGAATTTGATTCTTTTGGTATCTCTCTTTTGAGATGGAGAATTAAATTACATATCCATCTTACACGTAGACTATCTCCTTAATAAAAGGGTCATTACTGCAACTTACAACTAGCTTGATCTATATTTGAATTTTACTACAAATTTAGTGATGATGATGACAATCCTTTACAATGACAAGCCACGAAAATCATCTGGGCCAAAAATATGATGATGCACTCACCAAGCTGGGCCATACCATTCAAAAGAATGAAGAACTGGTTGTTTGATTCAACAATGTTTTAAATAGTAAATAGTGTGTAGTGTAAGATTCATCCTTTTAAAGCGTGAGGCTTAAGCTATATAGTGTATGGCATAAACTACAGATTACTTCTAGATTTTTAATTAAGTTTGTGCTTTGATTGTGCTAAACATCATGAAATTTTGTAATATTTTGCACCGAATTAGTTTAATCAATGATGAAATTCAATGACATTTGGTGCAACCTAACACAACCTAAGATAATATAAAAAACAGGCAAAGATTAAATATAAAGGTAAATAAAGAGCAACCTAATCGATTTAATACTAGTGTTATTTGACTAAAACAATTGAAAAGATTAACTAATTTTTATTCAAAAATAAAAAGAAAAATATAACAAGTCATTGAAAATATTAATTGATTGTAATATCTTACTGAAAAATAACATTTAATGTAAGCTACATAGCGTGTATAGTAGGCTATGTAGCATGTAATGTATGCATGTTTATCATGTAGCTCTTAGGCTATATGTGACTTGAGCTATTTTCATAAGCTACGCATTGTTAAGGTTAAGCTACGCTACATAGCAAAGCTATTCAAAACATTGGACTCAAATGAATAGGTGTGGGTCCACCTAATGAGTGGATCAACCTGATTTTGACGACAGGTGATCTTCGTCGTGTGGACATTTTTTCACAATTTAGAAGTCCCACACACAGGACTAGTTGGTGGGAAACGAGAGTTGCAGGATATAGAGAAACTTGGATTTTCAATAGTCAGGTAGAAGATGACAACCACAAGAAAAATACCTTGAAAATCTGGCCTCTCTCCAAGATGGATTTCAGGTTCCACCATAGTACCCTTCTCTTCTATAGAATGCCGCTCCATCCCCTTGTCTTGTTTTGGAGAAGCCACATGAATCTCACTCTTTTCCTTTCTCCATCTCAATAGAACAGTAGCCAAGGCACTACAAACTATAGCAATGACGAATGACCATAAGATGAGTAGATCGCTAACCCAAGACGGGTTTTTCTTCTTGGAGGTCTGCGTTTCGGGGCGAAGAAAGGCATGGTTTAAGATCAGAAGAAACACAAAGAATGTTACCGTTGAGAATGCTACGATTGTGGCCATCCACAACAAACTTTCTGGCCCAGAAATGGTACAGTTGGAATGTGAATTTGTGGTGTCGAAGGACACCATCTTCACTTCAGATAACAGCTGATCCTTTACTCGGATGTCAGATGATCTATCTTCTTGGGTGACAAAAACTTTCAATTGGACATGTACTTGTTCACCCGTCGTTGGTGGGTCTAGCAAGAGCGGCCATATCGAGTTTAACATACTCAGGTCTTGGGGCTTCTTCACTACATATATCAGCTGCAAACTGCCCACAGTGAAACTTTTATTGTTGGCGCTTTTGGAAGCAAATTCGCGCAAGATGCTGATAAAGGGAGTGATACCAATCCCTCCGGCGATCAGAATTAAACCGTCATACCTGTCAACCCAATGTAGCTATCAATACAAGAATAGCTTGCTTATGATCATCAGGTGGGACCCAGCTTGAACATGCCCTGGCTAGCAGAACCAGAAATCAGGCCAGCCCATATTCATTACTGATGTGGTCCACTTGATGAACTGATCGGGCAAAATGAACACATTGATTAACACATACATACCTTTGGTAATCGAGGGATGCCGGCCCATACGGGCCTTCAACTGCGACCGGTACGCACATCAGCAGACCATTATCTGAATCAATGGGAGCATCTATTTTATTGTAGAGCTGGTTTGTCCACCTCCCTTGGCATTTAACTACAACAGATATAGTGTCCTTATCTAGAGAGGAGCTGGAAGTTATACTGAAAGGGTGCCACTCCAAGCTTGATATACATGGTATCTTAATGAATATAATGCTTGTTGGCTGGTACTTGGTTCCTGCACTCATATATATCCATGTCAATGTCTTAAAAAACCTGCATACTCCCAAAAAAAATAAAAACTTAGGTTGTGTTATGTGGCTTGAATCATTCTCATGAGACTAAGTGACTAGGTCATCTTCTACTTATTTGTATATGTTGATTGATGTCTTAAATCTATAAATTAACATGTCTGTCCATGAAAGTTCGATGTCATCGAAGTCCAGTGCATTCTATCGATATGTGCCATGGTTTTTTCTCGAAATGGCTTTTCCATGTTAAATTCGGTTTGTTTGTAATTGGGCTTGGTTGTTGCGATTAGAGTACTTTGCTTGATTCATCTCTTTGTGTTTCCGCGTCCCCCAAAAGTATATATGTTAGAGGTTTTAAACACATATTGTAGAGATTTCTCAAGTCACGTAGATTTGTTTAGAATAGTTTGAGATCTTTACAATGTTTTAAAGTTTTTGGGGAAAGTCTTACAAAAAGAGAGGAGTAGAATTTTCTAAAAGGGTTTTAGATTGTTTTTAGGCCATTGGGTGATCAATGCATGGCGCTACTCTAGCCATCCATAAGTAACCCAAAATGTTCTTAGATTTATATAATGAGGGTCCCTATTTGTAACCATTCCTGGAAATTGACAAAGATTACTTTAAGACTCTGGTCTAATAGAACATTCTTCTACATATCCCGTGCCTCTCTTCATCCAAACTAACTAGTTTTGGTTATCTAACCTAAGAAGAGGTTGAGAATTGATACTTTTCAATTGTTGCTTTTCAATAAGTTTATATGGTAAAATTATTTTTTCATAACCAAAAAAAACTTTCATTTAAAATAAGCATGTTCGTTAAAACATTCAAATAGGAGTTTTTTGTACGGATAGTAGTTATCAATTTTAAAAATTGCAACAACTGAGTCTCAAACAAGCATGCCCCTTCATGCCTTTCACCTCGGATGCGGCCTGTGGGTTGTCAATCATGTTGGACATTGGATGTGGAGCTCACCTTTGATGTGGACCATCCATTGTGTGGGCCTAACCTTCAAAGTGGGCCATCCTTTGATGTGGACCGTCCATTATGTGGGGTTCACCTTGATGTAGGCGATCATGTAGGGCCCACCATCAATACTAATTATTCTTGGATGTGGGCCATTCATCATTTGGGGCTGCCCTTTGATGTGGACCGTCCATTACATGCATCCCACATTAATGTAGGTCATCCATCATGTGGGGCCACACTTTGATGTGGTCCATCCATCATGGGGTACTTGCTTTTGATGTCCATCATCCATCATGTGGGGTGCACCTTCTGTGTGGACCATCCATGATCATGTTGACCATCCATCATGCCGAGCCACACTTTATCGGACCCATCCTCCTTGTGGGGCCCACCTTGATGTAAGACCATTTATCACGTGGAGCCCCACCTTCTATATGGGTTATTCATTATGGGGGCCGACCTTCGAAGTCAACTGTCCCTCATATGGGTATATCATCCATCATGTGAGTCCCACCTTTGACCTTTTTGATGTGGAATCATGTGGAGCCCACTTTTGATATGAATGGTACATGAGCTCTTATAAATAAATTTAAAAAAAAAGAGCAAACCCACCACCTCTTATGCTTAAAAATAAATACATGTAAAATAGACAATTAACAAATAATTTATTTTTCAAAAAGAGACCTTTTTGATAAATTAAAAAAAAAAAACTTTTATTAGTAGATATCACAGACCGACCAATACCGAATAATCTATTTAAGAAAAAAGAATTATTTTTAACAAATAAACAAATATTACTGGATACGACAGACGGCCCCTTGGTGTTTGAATTCACTCATGACGGGACTGAGGCGAGTGGGAAAGCAGGGCGTGGTTTCGGTGGATGCCTGGATCCACCGAGGTGAGTGGGACCCCTGGCTCCGTGGCTCACAGTGATATATGTGCCTTAAATCGACACCGTCCAACCGTTTTGAAAGATTATTTTAGGAGATAATACATAAAGTGAAGATGACCCAAATCTTAGCTGGACCACACCACAAGAAACAGTCGTGATTGAATCCCCACCATTAAAAACATTATGGATTCCACAGGAATGTTTATTTTTCATCCAAACTGTTTGTAAGGTCAAAAATACCTAGATAAAGAAACCACACAAATATCATCTTAATCCAAAGATTTTTTGGCCCACAAGAAGCTTTTAATGATCAATTACCACTGTTTCATGTACTGTGGTCCACCTGAAATTTGTATCTACTTCATTTTTTTTGCACCATACCCTAAAATGAGCTTTAAATACGAATGGATGGCATGGATTTAGTCAAATACATCACAGTGGGCCCCACAGTACCCCGGTCGATCCGGGGATCCACCAAAGCCACGCCCGGGAAAGCACTTGGGTGGTGAAGGTTTGGTTTTATGGATGGTTGACATTTCTTTCTTAATCAAAGAATGCGTGGGACCACTGTTGTTGGATCTGGCATGAGATCCAGTTATATATCCATGGACTTGGATGGGATGACCAGAGACAACAAATGAATAAAAATCATTTGGTCCATCAACATATGAACGGTCTGGATTGAGTGCATGAGAGAGAGAGAGAGAGAGAGAGAGAGAGAGAGAGAGAGAGAGAGATTACCAGGGTGTTTGGGAAGAGTCAGTTCTATTGCTTTGCATGGCAGTATACGTGCTGAGATGAGGCACGTTACTTGGCTGGACTGTATCAGCCGTAGAATTCTATCAAGAGCAAAGAGAAGAACACCACCCAAGACAGCATAGAAATGGCGATCTCCACCATGAAACAAGAAGAATAGTAAGAAGACTGGATAGAGATGGTGGGTGTAGTAGAAAAGCTCAAATCGTTTCCTTCTTATTGGAGGAAGTGATGTGATCCAGATGATTAGGCCCACTGCTAATGTAATCACACCTGCAATGTTCACACGGCCTGTTGGTTGCCATTGCTTTATCTGCCATTGATATTGAATGAAGAGCAGTTAGCTTGGATCTTGGTTCTTGGTTGATGAAGACATGAATTTCATTTAGATAGTTTTGGATACCAAATTTAAACTATATATAGAAGTTTAAGTGATGTAGGGTCTAGGACACTTTCATGTCCAAGATAGACTAGAGAAGGCCCGATCAGAGGTGGAAGTGATCAGGACCGTCAGAACCCTAAAACAGGCTTATCTCGCAAACCGAAATGAGTTATTCGACATACCATATATGATTTTGGGTAGGAGAAGCTACTTTAGACAACCAACCCGCTATGCCAGGTTGCCCACGCCGAATTTGCGAGATTCCATCATATCAACGATCAAAAGTTCTTTTTAATTTCGTCGATCCTTTGATCTTTAGGAGTCGCGCCCAACATGAAAAGGCTTAAGAAAAATTAGGAGGCCAAATTGGACACTTACTATTTTTGGCCTAAAACCATGAAGTCTAGTAGAAATCATGACTGTCTATAAATAGTAAGTTCAGGGAGTTTGAGTGGAGTTTGATTCTGAGACTTCTTCTGGCATCACTATTTAAATGATTGTAAATTCTTTTTTATCATCAATCAATTTTTTTTTGAATTTATTAGAATTTATTTCTATTTTCTATTTCTCCTCATGAATTCAAAGAATCTCTATGAGGAGTCCAGAAGCTCCGTGGATTCAGAGCAGCCATCCCTACGTCAGTAAGGCCCACAGTTTAGTTAACCGTTGATCTGATGGGCCTTACTGAATCAGTACTGACCTGTAAATTGAGAGTTAAGAAATGGAAAACTACAACAAAGGTCAGCAGAATAGGGCTAGATTTGATGGATCTGGAACATTTTTGGGGCATCTCCATCCATTGTGTGGCCCATCAGTTCCACGTCTGGAATCATGATCATAGAACAGCGGGCCCCACTTGGGGATCGCTGTTTTCGATTCCTTTCATTTGAGCTGGATCCATCGAAACAGGCGCTATGAATATGAGAAATGATTAGCCATGACCGTTATGGTGGAGTGTTTACACAATCTGGGTGTTTTTCATTCGGTGAAGCATCGAGATGCGATAACTTGCGTACCTGGTTTCCAAGTTGGTGTTTGACAGCCCAGATGAAGATGGTGATCAAACCATGCAATGTTGAGAACAGCATCATGGCATTACTGAGCCATATGTGATATCTTACTGAAGCTTCAAACTGAAGTCCAAGTAGCTGAAAGATTGACAGTCTCCTTAAAACAGGCAACAACATCAGTGCAAGGCACGCCTCCGATAGCGAACCCAGCCTCGTCCCCACCTTCATCACCTTAAGCTCCCATCTGAGATCATTAATCCAACACCATCAGTGTCCTAAAATTACAATTATGTGCAGAAAAGCTCGATATTCTCCAAACCATAGTTCGAAAACTTGAAAATTACCCAATGGTGGTGGACTAATCAAATCTACAACGTGGGGTTGGTATGCACGGAATTTTATCATGCAATGGTTTGTAAGTGAACATTTCTCAATTTTAAACATTTTTAAATATAAAATTAGAAATTAATGCATTCAAGAAAATTCAGGAATAACATCAAAGGCCACATGGTTATTTATGTGCAACAAAGGCCAAGAACAACACTAGATTGAAGGAGCAAGTTCATATAAGTTGAAGGATTAAAAATAATAAAATTAAATTAAATAAGGAAGGTCAAAAGGATATGGGTGGAGGTAATAAGAAAAGACTTAATGACCTATCGCCCAACTGAAGTTACAACTCTTGATAGAGTGGAATGGCAGAATAGGATTCATGTGGCCGAACCCAGCAAGTTGGGATAGGCTCAGATGACGATTCGGTTTTATCTTTTAAAGAACTTTGTTTATTTTCTTAAATTTTAGTAGCTTAGATGGTTAAAGCTAAAATGGTGATGATGACAATTTGGTTTTATCTTCAAGTTCTAAATATAGTTTGGTAGTATGCAAATGGTACCATGAGGACTTTAATAACTTATAGAAGAAATTAGTTTATATTTTCTTAAAATTTAGTATCTTTCTGGAAGAACACAAGACTCTGTCGAGTCGACCAATTCAACTCATTGAGTCGTGATGTATTGTCGCTCGAGTCTTATTTAGAGTGAACTAGCTCGACTCCGACCAATTCTAGCTAACTTGGCCAAGTTTCATACCGACTCAACAAGGTATAGTAACTAATATTCCAAAATGTAAAACAATAGCAAGTCAGTATTTTTTCAAGTACTCACTCATTCAATTTCAGCAATTTTTTATACAACTAACATTCCAAAATGTAAAACAATAGCAAGTCAGTATTTTTTCAAGCACTCACTCATTCAATTTCAGCAATTTTTTATACAACTAACATTCCAAAATATAAAATAATAGCAAGTCAGTATCTTTTCAAGCACTCACTCATTCAATTTCAGCAGTTTTATATACAACTAATATTCCAAAATGTAAAACAATAGCAAGTCAGTATTTTTTCAAGCACTCACTCATTCAATTTCAGCAATTTTTTATAGAACCAACATTCCAAAATGTAAAATAATAGCAAGGCAGTATTTTTTTCAAGCACTCACTCATTCAATTTCAGCGATTTGTTCGGTATCATCTTCTTGAAGTCATTGGAGATGCGAGAGTAGAACGTCCATGCTAGAAAGACGATAAACAATGCCGCCGCTAGAAGCTCCGCTCCAGATAAAACACCCACAGGACTACGTATGAGAATTGGCATCGAGAACTTAGAAACTGCACTTCTTCCCTGCCTGTAATCCAACTTCCAATACAATCAGATTCATAAACTGTTACATTTCCAATTCATAACTGACAAAATTTTAGCAGCGCATCGGATCAGCGAATTGAAAGGTAGGAGAAAAGGGACTCATCACATTCTTTGGTGGAATCCATCCATCAAATATCTAGGTGGGTCCCATAATTCCACCGACAGCCACCTTGCATTCTCTCTCTTTTTCCTTTTTCCTTTTCTGTCTATTATTCCTTAAAAATGGTCTAGTAAGATAATATCACAGCCCAAATTCAAAGACCGACAGCTTCCATAGTGCTCCAAATCTGGCACTCGACACCCATATACTAACTCCCAAGTTCGGTGCACCACAAGAAAGATTTGAATGATTTTATTTTATTTTTGTTAATAATGCAACAGAGAAACATACCAGCTTGTTCGATCTGTAGCATTTAGATGCAAGTAAATGAAACCCAAGATCGCCACGGCAAGGATAGGAAAGGAGTATACAGCGAAATTAAGGCCTTGCAAATCAGAGAAATATTGATTAGGAGGATTAATAAAGGAAAATCTCAAAGTGCTGCTGCAATTCCATTCAAACAAGGCATGTGAAAGAAGAAGAAGTAACTATAGTGAGAATTTAAGTACCGGAGTATCCGAAGAAGGTAGATTTGGCATCATCTTCAGCTACGCGCCATGATTTTTTCCAGATTCCAGTGGGGGTGATGAACCATACACATACCCAACTGGTGAATATCAAGATCATCAGCGTTTTCATTAGGATAACGAGCATTGCATTTGCCATTTTTTGGCTGTGGCTTTCTTCCCTTCACGTGGGTTGATTTATACTAAAAGGAATAGACGAGAGCCACACTTGAATTTCAATTATTCTCCACTTGTGGGCCCACCGGTGGAGAATAATCTTAACCATTGAATTTGGATAGTTGTTTATTTTAATCTTGATTATTCATTTTAATAGTCTCTGGTTGAATAATGACGGTCCATCCATGCGGCGGCATTATGACTTTTTGACTTTTTTGTCTCCAACGGAAACGGATTGGCTACTCCCCCTGCCAGCGGCCAATGGCTGATGGTCGGTGCTCCGTGGACCCCAACACGATGTTTGTGTTTCATCCATGCCGTCCATCGATTTTTAGAGATCATTTTATCGTATCAGACAAAAAATGAGGTATATCTAAATCTCAAGTGGACCACATTACAGGAAACAGTGATGAATGAATGTCGACCATTAAAATTTTTTAAGGGCCATAAAAGTTTTGGATCAAGATGATTTTTGTTTTTTCTCTTCATCTGGGTCTCTAAGACCTAATCAACAGATTGGATGTCAAGTAAACAGTACAGTGGGCCTTAGGAGGATTTTAATGGTGGATATTCAATCATTATTGTGGTGTGATCCACATGAGATTTATATCCATCTACTTTTTTGGATCAAGCCTAAAATGATCCGTAAAAATGGATGAGAGGAATGGATGAAACACATACATAATGGTAGGGCTCACCGAGCAAGGCGTGAAGTAGCCAATCCGTTTTCGTATCCAACCGCCAATGGGTGCTGCCTCCGCCCGTACCAAGTGGAAACGGATGTTGGCTACTCCCCCTGCCACGGAAACGGATTGGCTGGTGTACCAGCCGCCAGCGATATAGCTGGTGTACTGACTTTAGCAAGTTCTGTGGGTCTGATGTATGTATTATATCCAAAACTTCCATCCAGTTGGAGAGCTCGTCATAAGGCTTAAGACGAAAAATAAGACATCTAACGTTTAAGTGGGCTACACTGAAAAATTCAGTAGGGATCGAACGTCTACAGCTGAAACCCTTTTGGGGGCTGCAGAAGTTTTGCATTAATATAAAATTTGTTTTTCCTCTTCATTCACGTCTGTTTAACCTTACGAGTAAATTGGATGGAAAATACACGTTATGGTAGGCCTTAAGAATGTTTTAAGGGTGAAAATTATTCTCCCCGCTAATATTTGTGGTATGGTCCAGTTAAGCTTTAGATATGATTTATTTTTGTACTCATGCTCTAAAATGATCTTGAAAAATTGATAAACAGTGTCGATATAATAAATACATCCTTTTGGGGCCAGGTGACTTTGATCTCCTTTGAACCGTTTGCACAACTCGGACCATGAGGCGCTCATCTTCGCACGACAGGTACTTACACAACTAAATAGCTGCTGTGTGGTACACCAGCCAATCCGCTTCCCCCGCCACCGGCCAATGGCTGATGATTGATGCTATTTGGGCCCACCATGATGTATGTGTTTCATCCATGCTGTCCATCTATTTTTCTATATCATTTTATGGTATGAGACCAAAAATGAGATATATCCCAATATCACGTGGACCACATCACAGGAAACAGTGTTGAGTCGACCATTAAAAATATTTTGGGGGCTATAAAAGTTTTGGATCAAGATGATCTTTTTCATCTTAGTATGTATGACCAGATCAATAGATTGGATGTTAAATAAACATTACAGTGGGCCTTAGGAAGATTTTAATGGTGGATATTCAATCACTATTGTTTTCCTGTGGTGTAGCCCACCTGAGATTTATATCCCTCTCATTTTTTAGATTAAGTCCTAAAATGATATGTAAAAATGGATGAATGGCATAGATGAAACACATACATCATGGTGGGGCCCACATAGCACCTACCACCACCGACCCGTGGGCCCCACCATGATGTATGTGTTTCATCCATGCCGTCCAATGGGTGTGCCTTCGCAGGTACCAAGCAGGACAAATGTGTGCGTCGCAGATTTCCTGCTAAAGCCTTTCTCACAAAGTTCCTGTGCTAGAAACTTAGGTGGGGCTCACTGTGATGTTTGTGAGAAATCTATCCTGTCCATCCATTTCCTAAGCTCATCTTAGGACTTGATACCAAAAATGATAAAGATCCAAGATTCAAGTGGGCTGCACTAAAAGAAAAGGTTTGTAGGGAAATTCCTATCATTGAAACCCCCATTGGGTGGACAGTGATGTTTACATGCCATTCATACCATTTGTAACATTGTTCTATTGAGATGAAGTGAAAACACAAGTATTTTCCTGATTCAAAACTTCTGTAGCCACAAGACTATTTCAACTATAGATTTTTTTTATTTTTTATTTCCAACTATAGATGTTCAATCCTCATGTTTTCAGCCCACTTGAGTATTGGATTCAGTTCATTTTTAGCCCCATGTCCTAAAATGATCTCAAGAAATGAATGAACGGGGTTGATTTCTAACAAACATCATGGTGGGCCCCACATAGGGTTCCTGTGCATGAACTTCAGGTGGAATCCTTTTCTAGATAATAACTTCCAAGTAGAGTTGGTGGGGGACGACTTGACTCGCCTAACTCAACTTGTCCGACTCGTTTAGACCCAAGTCTACCCGAACTGAATGGGTGAGTAGGTTCAAACCGAGTAGGCTTCTCCCAATCCGAACTCAAACCAAGTCAAGTTCATCCAATCATATGCTAGACACGGATATTCAGGTATATTTATAATAAAAAATCTTAATCCAATCCCAAACTCTCTTCCTCCCTCATCTTCCTCTTTCAATCCCGACAATCACCCACCTCCATCACCATTAGGGGTGTACGCGAACCGAGCTAGCTTGGTTAGCTCGCCCGACTTGGCTCGAAAAAGCTTGTTTCGACTCGGTTCGAAGCTGAGTTTGAGCCGAGTTGAGCTGATTTTTTGAGCTCGAAAATGAGTTCGAGCCGAGTTGAGCTGATTTTCTGAGCTCGAAAATGAGTTCGAGCAGGCCTCAACTCGACTCGACTCGGATCAAATCTAGCTCGTATCGAACTCAGATTAAACCAGTTTGGTAACTCGGTTTTTTTGTCATTGATGTTGCTCACCCTGTCTGATAAAATGACTCAACGAAATGAGCCATGATATTAGAAAAATAGGTTGACATGTTAAAAAACCTTGGCCAAGTTTTTCCACAGCCGTCCATTTGCTTAGTAAAATTTGGCCCACCTGATAAGTGAAAACGTGACAAGCTAAATCCATATCGTAAATGCTAATTGCACGGGCGCAAGCACACTTTGAAAAAGCGTTCATCTTACACCTGGAAACAGGCCACGTGTATAGCTTATCAGGTAGATCACACATGTATACACATAATTAAAATTTAGAAATATCGGTCAATTTCTTGTGGTCGTTCATTTATTTTGTACAGGTGCGTCCCACCTGATGAGCGTCGTCGGCATGGTTGTTTATATAACAACAGTGGGATTGGAGTAGGACGGGAATGTGGACCACAGCAACTGTTGCATATGAATATAATGCATGAGTTATGTGGACCCACCTTGTTGAGTGTCTGAATGCCCGTCTGCTCATCAGGTAAATTCCATAATTTTTACCACACATGCCAAAATCAGCTTAGAACAATATTGAAGTTGCAGTTCAGGTGTTTGTGGAAATGCCTCAATGGCGAACTCAGCTCGATCTTGGCTCGAGCTTAGCCCGAACTGGCCCGAGCTGCTGGCCAGTCAAGCCCAAGGACTGAGCCGAGTCGAGTTTGAGCTGAGGTCAGCCACTGCTCAAGCCAAGCCAAGCTGAGGCCAGCTCGAGTCAGTTCGACTCGATGTACACCCCTAATCACCACCCTCCTCTCTCTCTCTCTCCTCTGCACTCCTTCCCACCCTCCTCTTCCAAGCCCACCACCATCACCACCACCCTCCTCTCACTCTCTCTCTCCTCTCCACTCCCTCCCACCCTCCTCTTCCAAGCCCACCACCATCACCGCCACCCTCCTTTCTCTCTCCTCTCCACTCCCTCCCACCCTCTTCCAAGCCCACCACCATCACCACCACCCTCCTCTCTCTCTCTCTCCTCTCCACTCCACTCCCTCCCTCCCTCATCTCTCAATCCAAATTGATGCCAACTTGAATCAACTTTGTACCTTTTTCCGGGTCGAACTCATTCCGGATTAGTCTAGGCCAGACCCGGATTCAGATTGGCTTAGGCATGCTGGACTTGGTACCGAGTCGAGTCGAATTCGGGTCAGGCCTATTTCAAACCCGAATCGAGTTGGGTCAACCCTAACTCAGTCCAACTCAGCTGGATGCCAAACTCTACTTCCAAGCATGCTTTGTGTGCCCCTGCATGTGATGTCCAATCAAATTCCACCGCTCTCTTGATATAGATAATATCTAATCTAGGTCCATTCATTGGGAGTGGATTAGGTGCCGACCTCACCCAACACAGTGCAGCCCTGAATGTGGGCGTACTTTAATGTGTAGTATACCTATCCTATCCATATCTTTTCTAGATTATTACTGACACGAGACAAAAAATGAGGCAGATCCAAATCTTAAGTAGACCACACTACACCATGCTGATTAACATTAAAAAGTTTCCGGGGGCTGCAAAAGTTTTAGATCAAGCTGATATTTGTTTTTTACCTTCATCCCGCTATATTGACCTTAGTAATGGGTTGAATGGTAAATAAACATTATAGCAGGCTTTTAAAAGTTTTTACTAATGGGTGTTAAATCACCACTGTTACTTGTAGTGTGGCTCACCTGAAATTTGTATCTACTTCATTTTTGGGTTCGGCGGGGCTCATAGAGCTTTTCCAAGCACCAACTAGCACTGAAGTGGGTAGTGGAGTGCCAGTACCGGATCCAAGTCGGGCCTATGCTACAATTATCCGTAACAGTGACATGGGATGATGTCATATGTAACTGAGGGTAGTGAGGAATTTCTTTTCAGTGAACCTGCGCACTCCATACAAGTGGTTCCTGCTGTGTTGTGCGATTGACGTTACATTCCACTAATCTCTTTATCATGTGGCCCTGAGTTCTTAGCATTATCACCATATCTGATTGGGAAATCTTTCCCATCTTCTGGCATCTTTACCCTTTACTAGATACTTTTACTATATTTTTTTCCCTTTAAAATATATATGGAGGCTGCAACGGATTGAATGGATATGATTATCTCATTTGTGTTACCTTTGGGAGACATGATCAACGGTACATCCAAATGAACCCCATTGAATCAGCGGTTCAGATTACTTAGTGGTGGGCCCTAAATTCACGAACTCAAAAGCCTGAGGATAGTTACTTCATCCTCGAGCGTTCGGATTAGCATTTGGTGAGAGAATATGGGACTCAGATTAGACCCACCATGATGTATCTGTTCTAATATCCATGCCGTCCATCCGTTTTTACAGCTCATTTTAATGCACGAGCCCAAAATTGAGGCAGATCCAAATCTCTACTGAACCACACAACAGGAAACAGTGGTGATTGAACTTCCTAGGGCGCACTGTAATTTTTATTTTCCATCCAACCTGTTGATTAGACCACAAAGACATGGATGAAGAGAAAACACAAATATCAACTTGATCCAAAACTTTTATGCCCCTCAAGAAATTTTAATGGTGAGAATTCAATCCCTACTACGTGGTCCACCTAAGATTTGGGTCTTCCTCATTTTAGAACCACTCTCTAAAATGATGATCTGGAAAAATGAATGGATGGCATGGATAAAACAAATACATCATAGTGGGGCCCACAAAACCTACCGAATCAGAGAATATAGTCATGTGGGGATGATTGCAACACGTTGATGGAGATGTGTGGTCCATCATTGCACAATTGAAGCCGTGAGTCCTATTTCATGTATGACTCTCTCTCTCTCTCTTTTGGCTTTTTGTGGTATTTTTATGTGGTGTGAAATTGGAATCCTAAGGTCTACGCCTACTTTCGTCTTAGGAGTCCTGTTTCCACACGTCTCATGATCAAGCGTCCAAATAAAGATCACCACCTTTTACATCATGAAACATGCCTAACATATCTTGTGCGTTCACATGGTGGCCGACACGGTGAATGTTCGGATTGTCTATTTATAAGGTGGGCCACACATTTTTAAGAATTGGACGGTTGAAAAATCATAATCAACAGTCTACATTAAAATTACATGCGGTGATCACCTTATCAGCGTACCAGATTGATTTTCAGGACAGGACAAATGCAACATGGGTTCCACTCTCTGGACGTCTAGGATCTGACGTATGTCTTATGTTTACACGTGTGTTGCGTTTGTTCTAGGTCGCTGTGAACCGGGAACGTCTGGAATTAGCATTTCACACGTGTCTTTTTCGGTATTTTGAGCTGGTGCGCATCATTTTCAGTATGGTGAGTTGACTGCACTCAACAAGCGTGCCCACTAACCTCGCACGTGGCGATGAATAATATTTGTGCAAGATCGGGCCACTCATCAGGAAAAATCCAATCCAATGTATAGATGCCATATGAAAAATGATTAATCCTATCGAAGAATAATGTGCGATGTGTCATAAATTGAAACCGTTAATCAGTTTCTCCCAACGGACCGGTGTTCCGTACATTTGTTGCCTCTCTTGATTATTGACGTTAACCTGATATCCGGATATGTCAGCTGATGTACGGCTCTCATCTTACATATACATTGCATGTTTTGGCACATGAGGTGCACTTTCAGTCAGTGACCCTTTTGGCCAAAACGGATCGGCTACTCACTAGCCACTAGCCAATGGCTAGTAGAGGTGGGCATGATCCGACTCGATTGAACCGGTCGGATTCGATATAACTTAAACTGAAAGTTAGGGTCAGGTTAGATCAAGTAAACCCACTTGGATTCGACGTCAAACCAAGTCAAATTCAGGTCACATAGCAACTCGATCCGATTCAATTCGAAATTCGATTCGGACCAAAATGCGGTAGTATAAAGTTAGATTTTATTTTTTTTATTTTTTACATTTATCCTTCTTTTACCCGAACCTTAACCCTACCCGCACCGCCAGATGAAGCACAACCGCCTGAGCCTACTTCCTCTCCTTTCCTCCTTTCTTTCCCTCTTTCTCTTTTGATTTCCCTCTTCTCCTTATTTCTCTCATCCTTTTTCTCCCTCTCTCTTCCTCTTTTTCTCTGGATTTCCTTCATATTTCTTTCTTAGCACTAGAGTTTTCGGCTCAGCTTGGCTCATCTCAGCACGAATCGACCGGACAAACTTAACTCGATCTGACTCGATTTTCCTAATCGAATCGGACTCGGTTCGGATTAGGCCAGTAAGAAATTGGTTCAAATCGAGTTAGCCCTGTTGGAATCGGTCCCGAATCGGATCGAGTTCAGTCATGTACTTGCAAAAATCAAATCGAGTTGAGTTGGACTTAATCCGATCTTAGTCAACTCGATGCCCACCTCTAATGGCTAGTGGTCGGTGCTCTGTGGGCCCCACTATGATGTATATGTTTCATCCATGTTGTTCACCGATTTTTCCAAATCATTTTATGGTATGAGCCTAAAAATGAGGTTGATCCAAATCTCAAGTGAACCACACAATGTTGATTGAACGCCCACCATTAAAGATTTAGATCAAGTTGATATATATTTTCTTGGATTCATCCAAGTATGTACAACCTAATCAAAAGGTTAGATGTCAAATAACCGTTACAGTGGGCCTTAGGAGGTTTTTAATTATGAAAATTCAATCACAACTGTTTTCTCATGGTGTGGGCCACTTGAGATTTATGTCTATCTCATTTTTTAGATAAAGCCTTAAAATTATCTTTAAAGATGGATGGACGATAAAATACATATATCATGGTGAGTCCACGTAGCACCGACCGGTAGCCATGGGCTGATGGCAGCGTCCTGCCCCCGCTCGTCTCTAGCCCCGAACGGTCACTTCTTTGGGTGGGCCCGCCACACCACGAATAGCTCTTGCATCCGGAAACGGATTAGCTACTACCCCTGACACCAGCCAATGGCTGGTGGCTGGTGCTGTGTGGGACCCACCATGATGTATGTGTTTCATTCATGCTATCCATCTATTTTTAAAGATCATTTTACGGTATGAGCGTAATAACGAGGTATATCTAAATCTCAAGTGGGCCACATTACAGGAAACAGTGTTGAATGAGGTTTAACATTTTAGGGGCCATAAAAGTTTTGAAGCTGATCTTTGCTTTTTCTCTGGGCCTGTATGACCCAATCGATAGATTGGATGTCAAATAAATAATATAGTGGGCCTTAGGAGGATTTTAATGGTGAATATCCCATCACTATTGTTTTCATGTGATGTGTCTCCACCTGAGATTTATATCCCTCTCATTTCTGGAATAAAGCCATAAAATGATATGTAAAAATGGATGAACGGAATGGACAAAACAAATACATCATGATGGTGGCCACGGAGCACCGACCATCAGCTAGGGAGCCGGTGGCTGGGGGAGTAGCCAATCCGTTTCCCATCTCTTTCATTTTTAATGTAACTGTCATTTAATGCTACTTGCATTTAATGCAACCAAACTTATTATTTGGTGTAATCCACTTAAGCGTTGGATCTACCTTAATTTTTTTTTCATACCTTAAAATGATATGATAAATGAGATGGACGGCTTGGATATACAGATACATCACGGTGGGCCCACACACAGAACTGCCCGTTCAGGCAAAAGACGGGCGCTAGTAGGACGCAATCCGCGTCTCCGTTTCTGAGACAGGGATGTGACCCCATCCATCCGTGATTTTATGTCTTCCAATCTTTTTAATGCTTCGCGCAGGACGCGGATTTCGGAAGCGGATTGGCGGGTGTACCATACACCAGCGATGTAGTAGGTATTTGACGTCAGCAAGTCATATGGATTTGATCATGGGGTATGTGTTATATCAGAACCGTTCATTTATTTGACGAGCTTGTCATAAGGATTGAACTTAAAAATAAGACAAATCTAAAAATAAAGTGGACCACACTGTAAAAAGCAGGGAGGATTGAACTATGGTTGAAACCCTTTTGGGTAACGGAAGTTTTGGATATGATATCTGTTTTTCCGCTTCTTCCAAGTCTTCGTGACATCATGAATATATTGGACGGAAAATAAACGTTATGGTGGGCCTTATAAATGTTTTTGCAGTGAAAATCATCATAACCGTTCAATATAATGAATACATCAGGGGCCATGCAACTTTGATCTCCTATGAACCGTTCCCAGCGCTCGTCTTCGCACGACACGTACCCATGCCAGCTATATCGCTGGGAAACGGATTGGCTAGTCAATGGTTGGTTGTTGGTGGTATGTGGGCCCCAATATGATGTATATGTTTCAACCATGCCTTCCATATTTTTATTTTTAGATCATTTTAAGTATGAGACCAAAAATGAAATATATCCCAATTTCAAGTGGACCCATTACAGAAAGCAGTGTTGAATGAAATTCAACCATTAAAAACTTTTTGAGGGCTATAAAAGTTTTGGATCAAGCTTATTTTTATTTTTTCCGTTCTTCTGGGTTTGCATGATCTAATCAACGGATTGGATGTCAAATAGACAGTAGAGCAAGCCTTAGGAACGGTGGATATCCAATTACTATTGTCTTCCTGTGGTGTGTCCACCAAAGATTTATATTCCTCTCATTTTTGGGATCAAGCCCTTAGTGGTAAAAATGGATGAAACACATACATCATGGTGGCCCAGCAGATCACCGAACACGAACCACTGGGTTGGTGGGATGCGGATTGCGTCCTACCCACTGTGGGGCCCACCATAATGTAAGTGTTTGATCATCCACGCCGTTCATCGATGTTTTCAGATCATTCTAAGGTATGATCCTAAAAATGAAGCAAGTCTACAGCTCCAGTGGACCGCACCAAAGGAAGCCGCAGTGTTAATGATACTCACGGTTGAAACCTTTATAAGGGGCACCGTTATGTTTTAATACCGTCCAACCTATTCATAAGGTCGTGTAGACGTGGATGAAGTGAAAAAACAAATATCATCTTGATCCGAAACTTCTCCAGCTCCCAAGAAATTTTTAATAGTAGACGTTCAATCCCCACTTTGTGATGCACTTAAGATTTGTACCTACTTCATCTTTTGTCTCATGTCTTAAAATGATCCGAGAAAGCCGATGAACGGCGTGGATAAAATACCTACATCACGGTGGGCCCCACAGAGCCCTGCCCGGAGGTAGGACGGAATCCGCGTCCTGAGTTGGTGTGGCACGGGGAGTAGCCAATCCGTTTCGTGTCGCTGTTGGGTACACCGGGAAACGGATCAGTCGGTCCAGTCCGTTTCGTATCGCTGGTGGGACACCGCGAAACGGATTAGCTACCGACCCTGCCGGTAGCCAATGTCTAGTGGTCGGTGCTCTGTGGGCCCACCATGATGTACGTGTTTCATCCATGCCGTCCACCCATTCTTCTAGAACATTTTATGGTATGAGAGTAAAAATGAGGTTGATTCAAATTTCAAGTAGACCACACAGTGTTGATTGAACGCCCACCTTTGAAAACGTTACGAGGCGACACAAGTTTTGGATATATATATATATATATATTGTCCCTTCATCCAAGTCTGTATAACCTAATCAACAGGTTAGATATCAAATAACCATTACAATGGACCCTAGGAGATTTTTAATGGTGAACATTCAATCACTACTATTTTCCAACGGTGTGGTTCACCTGATATTTATATCTACTTAATTTTTGGTATCAAGCCCTAAAATTATCTTTCAAAATGGATGTACGGCGTGGATAAAACACATACATCATGGTAGGGTCCACATAGCACCGACCACTAGCCACCTTTTGCCCCATATGCACCCGCTTTAACCCTTGTTTAACCGTCCATTTCAGGGCGGCTGTGCTTGCGTGTTTTGAAGGCAGGATGTGACCCCATCCAACCATGTTCTTAGGTCTTCGAATCTTTTTATAATGCTTTGGGCAGGACCCGGATTTCGGAAGCGGATTGGCTGGTGTATCACACACCAGCCAGATAGCTAGTGTGTTGATGTCAACAGGTTCCTTGAGTCATATAATGAGGTATGTGTTATATCCAGACCGTTTATCCAATTGGAGAGCTCGTTGTAAGAGTTGAGCTGGAAAATAAGACATCAAAAAATCAAGTGGACCACAATGCAAAAGGAAGCCGAGGATTGAACGTCTACCATTGAAATCCTTTTGGCGTAACAGTAGTTTTGGATCAATATAATATTTGTTTTTCCTCTTCATTTGGGTCCTTATGACCTTATGAACATATTAGATGGAAAAAAAAAAAAGTTACGGTGGGCCGTATAAATGTTTTAACGGTGAAAATCATTATCCCCACTGTTATTTATGGTGTGGTACGTTTTAGCTTTGGATATGATTAATTTTTTTTTGCTCATCTCTAAAATGATCTTGAAAAATGAATAGACGGTGTGGATATAATTAATATATCATTTTGGGGCCATTCAACTTTGAACTCCTTTGAACCGTTCGTACAAATTGGAGGTGGAGGAGAGTCACCGCTCGATCTTCGCACGACACGTACCCATACCAGCTATATAGCTGGTGTGCGGTACACTAGCTTGGCATGAAGTTCCAAAGCAAGGATGCTGGGTGGGTCCCACTTTGATGTTTATGAGAAATCCACTCCGTCTATCCGTTTTTCGAGCTCATTTTAGGACGTAGGACCAAAAAATTTAGATGATCCAAACTCAAGTGAGGTCACACGAGAGAGAAATTGGAGGAGAGAAATTTCTACTATTGAAACCTTCCTGGGCTCCAACTTGATTTTTTATGCCATCTCAACCGTTTATAAGGTCATTCACAATGGAATGAAGAGAAAAATCTATAAAGATAGCCTGATTCAAAACTTCTATTTCCATAAGAATATTTCAACTGTGCTCACTGAATCACCACTGTTTCCTCTCTTGTATCCCACTTGAGTTTTTGATGCACCTCATTTTTCTTAATATATCCTAAAATGAACTCCCAAAACGGATGAACAGGGTGGATTTCTCACAAGCGTCATAATGGGCCCCACCCAGCATCCTTACTCAGGAACTTTTCCCATGAAATCCGCTCCTTGGACAGTATGGTGCTGCGCACATATCTTTTATTTTATTTATTTTTGTTGCATGATTGGACGTGTATTCCAACCCATGACCTCAATGTTAAAACTCTTTTTGAGTCTACCAGCATCATGTGATAATTAGATTGGCAGGAGTGATGAGTGTTATTTTTCTGGAATGTTAGACATGGAACCACCAATGAATATTCAAAGGATTCTGCCCAAGACCATCTGAAAGTAATAATATCATATTTTTAAAATATAAAATAAGCATATTCATGGATTAGATTATACCAAGACAATTAAATATATAGATGATCTCCAGAATGGAGATATGCCAATGACATTCTCCTAATTTAAGGAATTTCTTAGGAAATGCCAATCACCCACAAAAGTGGACCATATTGAGAAGGCTAGTAGACAATGCAAATGATAGAATGAACCAATGGTGGACATCTCTCTCAGTCTCTCCTCTTCTACCGATGAGACATCCAAGGGGAGCTCTCAGTCTCTCTTGAGTGATGCATCCTCTCTGTAATAAGATACTCAAACATATGAAGGGTTAAGTTTTAATAGTGTGCTCAGTGTTATGCCCTGCTACCTTATAGACTTTAGTATACCCTACTGTAGATGAAGATCGTGAATCCACCTCTCACATGCACATACATCTAATTTAATCCCGCTACTATCAAGTTCATCCAATTATGATCCAGATCTCATCTTGATTATGAAGTGGACAATCAGATCACCTTTAAGTGCGATCGAAATAGTTTTTAACAGTTAAGATAAAATTTTAACAATTGAAAATCATTTGAAAATTTATTAAAATATTTTAAGTGATGGGCTCAGCGAAAAAAAAAAAAAAACATTCTATGAGTTCCCGATCTAACTAAATATTTCCATAAACAAGTCCCATAGTAAACCAATGGATTCCTTACCCATGCAAGAATCAATAAGCCTTGATGAACATACCTAACATTACCTACTTTCAATGGCCTCCAAGAAACCTTATAAGGTGAGTCAAAGCCGTCTAATTAAGATCCAAGACCCTCACATGTCTTCATGTCTAAGGATTGATCAATTAATATGCATTATTAAATCCTTGATCACATAATTATAGTCTAGGCTAATAGGCCCCCCAGACTATTAACTTAGACTTTGATCCTCCAATGTATATGGCAAAGAGTCCATACCAAGATCTCATATCCATGACATACTTACATTCCTATGTAAGGTAAGGATAAAAAGGCACGATCGACACTACATTGATTTTCAATAGTGAAAACCTTCCATCCTGATCCAAGCCAATCCCCTCATACAGTATAACCATACATCTCAAAGATTAATGTTCATAAATGTGTTCTAAGCACCTGTGTCAGTCATAACTCATCAAATACTAATATTAATGAAACACAACTCTTCTCAATTAGTGATCACTTTGTCCAATCCCAAGTTCTCAAGGATTAGATGATGTAGTATGTACTACCTTAAAAAATAAGATTAAGGTAGCACTATATCTATTTAAGGCATATAGTACTTATCTAAAAGGACCTATGGTTATCAAGGTCAATAGGTGAGATCAACCCATTCACATCAACATGTTCAGTAGATCAAGGCTCAATTTGGTTTTCTAGGGCACAAACTCTAACACCACTTTTAGGCACAATGTGGAGGTAGGCAATTTTTACCCCTATAATATATTTTTTCCTTTTATTTTTGGTTAAATATATGCGTATGTGCACGCTTATTTATTTATTTTCTCTCATTTTGCTATAAAAAATTAGGAGCATGAGAGTGTATGCATGCAACTAGGGTTTTCTTACTTCAACATGTTCCCAAGCGATATACATCACGAGCTGGGTGGGTTGGTCCTTAGGTATATACTTGGGTGGTAGGCTTATCAACGATAAGATCATAGAGAAATGCCATACAAGTTCAAAGGGTTCCTATATGGCAAGATGGTTCTCGTATTATGCAATGTCAATGGCGCAATGGCTTTCAACATATAAGAAATAAAAATTCAAAAAAATAAAATACTGAAAGATGAGCTATCGATGTACTAGAGGGGGGGTGAATAGGATTATACCAATTCCTTATAGTAAAATGCAAAAAATATATTCTTAATCGCACAATGTATTGAAACGTTGATTCCAATTAATTCATAGGACAACCTTCACCTATTATTTTAGGCAAGACAACCTTATTTCACTACGTCATTGAAATCAATCTTCTTAAAATAGTAGAAGGTAGCGAATCAAATAAATTAATCACCACAAATGTACAAAGAGTTATAGTAATTTGGTATTTAATACACTGTTCACAATCCCAAGTGCAGGGTTATGATGTAGTAATAACTCGATGAGACTGAAGTAGAATCCACAAGGACTTACCTTTTACGTATTCTGAAAATAATTAAAACTAGAACTAGAATAAGATCTAAACTCGAATCTGGAATAAGAGAGATTAATTGTGAATAAAATATCAATAATAAAAGAGAAACTAGAGCTCTAAGGATCTACTTGTAGCTATTAAGAAGTTACCTTGATCCAACAAACACAACTGGAATCAAAGTCTTATTGTAACGCCCTGAAAATCGGGGGTCGAACAGAAGCTCAACTCCCGAGTTTCAACGCATCATTTATGCAACATAGATAATGATGTTTAAATGTTGTCCATATTAGTATATTAAACATGAGTGAGATTATACTAAATCAGCATATCATACTCCAGAGTTAAGATAATTAAGCAAGTGGAAGACTGGGGTAGATATATAAAATATATAAGTCTTTCTCAAACCCCAGATTATGAGTATGTTACCAGGCTAAATATATACATGTGTAGTTCTAAAATTTACAAAATATCAAAGTTTAAATGTCCAACTAATCCATAAGTCCCTGTAATCCCGTCGAAACAGCACGGGGTCTACATAGACCCGCCTGATAGCTGAGCATAGGAGAATTCTTCCTCCTCGTCCATGAAGTCCATTTCAGCTGCATAGACTCTACCACCTGCATCTACAACAGAGTCTGGTTGGTGTTTTAAAACACCATCCCAGGTGGGAATGAGTAGCTAATTCAATGGAACTATAAAGTAAAGGTTAACATGTTATCAATTCAGTCAACCAGTAATGATAAAGCAGTACAACAATCATGTCCTAAGTACTCTTGTTAATGCAAGGATGGTATGCGACAATGATGAATGCCCTCACCTGCACTCCCTCAGTGACATTATCTCATGATCGCGCATGCAACATTCCCGATAAACGTGCGCTTCCTCGCCAAAGCACATGCAATGCGGTGCATGATCGTGATTAGCCAAGTTCTTAATTAGAATTATTCATACAGCAGGTTTGGAAAGCTAAAGTACCTCCCTTTATATCATTTATCCAAACGATGATCCATTTAGGGTCGTCAATCCTAGTCATTCACATACGATAGGCAAGTTCAGGTCACTACGGGAGGCTCATCACCATCCGTGTAGGCCTGTTTATACTTGAGGTCACTACGGAAAGGCTCATCACTTTAGCGTAGTCCTAGTGTATACTCGAGGTTACTCCACCGACGCCCTACCAACTGGTAATCTATTTTCGAAGGCCTGTCACCAACCCGACTGGGGACCACAGCCAGGCTGCGCCGGGGTAGGCCGACAGCTCGAATACAGTGTCTCATACTACCGTATTCGGCTCACGAGTTTGGGTTGCTCACTGGACACTACGGGGAGGCTTGTCACCCTAGCGTAGGCTGACAGCTCGACCACGGTGTCCCATGCCACCATGCTCGGCTCATGAGTCTTAGCGGATCGTGGTACCAAGGTTGAAACGGGCTTTATATTGATAAGCAGTACGTTAGATTCAAGCAGTAGTGTCTATACATGGTAAACACACAATAGGCCAATCGGTTTATTAGACAAGTTCGACTGGTATGAGTCGTACGCTGAATTAATCATTGTACGACTCGGATTCACGTAACGCATCAAATGTGGCGAGACTAATCCAGCCACTCAATCAGGAATGGTTACCGATTGCCTGGACTACGCAGTAGTCCTAATCATACTCCAAATACCATAGGCATTCATATGTGCTAGTCGAAACAGCATGTAACAACCAATTCAAATATAAATCTTATGTAAGCATTTTAACGAACACATAAATTACATGTTAACATACATAAGAATTCATCCATAAAACACGTAGCAGTGAAATAGATTACATGAGGAAAACTATAACTATAGATAAGGTGATTAAGAATCCTATCTCAATACCCTCATTAAATACATTTCAATAAGCATTTTCTCATTTAGGCATTTTATCAAACACTTAAACTACACATATCAACGTACACGTAAGAAAGTAGTTATAACTTATATTATGGCAAATCCTTTCATAAAGGACTTGTCACACATACACCAATCATGTATTCTCACTCAATAGACATGGCAAACATAAATCATAATTTCATATTCATTCAAACATTTCAAAAAACACATGGAATGTATTAAAAGTCAACATAGTTTACATATATATGTAATATACGGGAAACATCGCATCTAAGCGCATGTGACAGCAATCAAGTCAGTCATAAATCATTAACTGACATTGAAATCCTTGAAAACCATAACCTAAACATTTATAGTCCGCACCTTCCGTCGGTAGACTTGTATCGACTCAGTTCGAATCCTACTTATTTGACTACGACACAACGGCTACCTGATTCAATGAAATAGGTTAGCTATTTCACCAATCCCTCTATTTGAATTCCTAAAATATATTAGAGTTAGGATTTCTTACCCAAAAATGGATTCGGATTCGACGGTGTAGTGATATAGGAGGGATGATTCGGCACGTGGAGCAGTGGGATCAAATCCAAGCTTCTTTCTCTCACTCTCTCTCTCTCTTCTCCTCACTCTTTGCTTCTCTTTTTCTCTCTTCTCTCTCCTAAGATTTGAAATTTCGTATGGAATGAGAGAGGGGTGGATTTAGGTCCTTATATAGGCCCAAAACTGATGAAAATGGCCCCAGGGCCATGGTATACTTAGGTTATAGCCAAAGAGGGGTTGTTTCGATCCAATGGAGCACATGTGGAGGCCCATTTCCTGCATACGGTTGGGAGAAAGTTTCCTGACATTAGATCTAGGCCAGGTTAAGATTTCGGTTCGATCGAATTTATGGATCGACCGTGGAAGACCTATTTCAGTTCAACAATCACCGTTACTCGATCAGGACCACAAGTACAGTGACACGTGTTGGACATTTTTCCTGATCCAAGGGTGTAGTTGGGTCAGAATCTAACGGTCTGAAACCTTAAATTTATCCTGCAAGCGAACGGCCCAAATCGCTTAAGTTTTAGTTCATTTTCTAAAGATATTCGCATTTCTCACACGCTTCGCTCCGGGCTCAAGTTGTGCATTTCGGGATAATATTTGGACTTAATTTTTGAGATGGTTGTCAAGCCCAGTAAGGCATTCATAACCGTATAGTTTCGTGTTAATCGGACTTTCGATGAACGGTCCAGGTCCGATACAGAGTTTCAATGTGCTCCCGAGAGCAACTGGGTTTTGAGACTGATTATAGGTTTTTAAGTAATGTTGGGTTAGCGATTTTAATGGTTTTGGATCTTCTATTTTCTATAGAAAGTGGTTTAAGCCAAAACCATCGATTGTTTAGTTTAGTAATTAACTAAATTCCGCCCTAATTACGACAGAATTTGGTCGTGGGGGAGTTCTATGCCCCTTTTGGAACTTTTAGTTAGTATATTATTTTAATTATTTTTCTAGTAGTTTGTCATCAAGTCTACTTTATCTCTACTTAATTTCATTAGATTTTTTATTGTACAAAAATTCTAAAAAATTATAGAAGCAACAGCTATCCAAACTAATGATTTTCAGATAGTTGTTACAATGACCTATTTTTAACTATATTAAAATTTTTAGTATATTTTTTACTTATTTTTATATAAAACTAGACTTATCAAGCTTCAATCTAGATTTTGAATCACCTAAATCGGAGTTATATCGAGGGAGATATGACTTTTTGAAGTCGGACGAACATTGCAGAAAATGGGCCGCCCAACCCGTTAGACGGCGTGGCCTCGCCGTTCGCTGTCCATTCTGGTGGTGATTCTACCATGTGATTTTTGAAATGAGCATATCTTGCAAACCAGAATAATTTATTCAATATGCAATATATAATTTTGGGATAGGAGAAGCTGTTCTATCCAAATAACTTATTTATTTCATGAGATTCTTAAAAGGCTAATGGTAAAAAACCCATTTTATTTATATATTCACTATTTATAGTAAATTTTAATTTCATTATTATTCTTCATCATTTAAACTTTAGGATTAATATCTAATATGAAATTACTTAGAAAAATTTTAAAAACAAGGTGGTGGAAGGTGAGATTTTGAAGGAAATGGGTTGAAAGGAGATTTGAGACTTTGGGATTGAGTTCTGAGAAGTCAATAAGGTGTTATGATCGACCCATTGCTTAAAGACGTCCATCGCCAAGTTGAAAAAAATTCAGGACGTTACAATCTACCCCCCCTTAAGTAAAGATTTTATTATTTCTTTTGCCTAAGTTTTATTGATTTCAAGTTTATATGCATGGTAGGGTGTATACTATCTATACTAGTCTGGTTCAATTTAGTCTACCCTCCTTAAAACTTTTTTTTACCCTGAAATTGGCTAAGGCTCCTATTAAGTTAATATTTAATGAGCACATTTGTGGATACACTGACTTCGGCTATTGTAATTCAACTCATACCCATTGTGACGCCTATTCTTTAATATGAATTGGTTTAATACTTGAACCCTAATTGCTTTCCTTAAATGACTTCATTATTGACATTCTAAGGAAGATCCAGATCCTATTTAGTGACCTCTCCCTACGCACAACCTGGATCAATTTCCTTCGATCCTGGGCCAGTGAGGCAGGGGCCCATCACGCTTCCACTGCGCCACTTTGATCCAATGGATGTATAAACTGACTTAACTAGATTGGGCTCATAATGTTCTACCCCCCTTAAAAATTATTTTCACTCTCAAGGCTCAAGGATCTATATCCTGATCCATATGTCGAAAAAATGTATAATTTAGTGCCTATCCTTGACATGAAATGGGAAATGATCTCTCAATACATTGGTCTTCCTTTCATCGATAATGTGTACTATAGCATTGGTACCTATAGTCATAGAAAGGAGCTAAGAAAATTGATGGGTGTTGTAGTTGATTTCAGGGACGGGTGTGAGTTTGTGGCAAGATGCCTAATTCTACGAAAGGACTTTTGTCATAGTTCCGACTTACCCTCTTTAATCATGTTCAGTTTAAGATAGTCTTTACATTATTAGTACATAAGGAAGTTGGACAAAACAGGTTAACAGGCAGACTATCTTTCTAAGTTCATATGCATAATATGTATGCCAGAATGGTCTGTGATTCGGGACCTAATTCCTAACTATCTGTTGCCCATTTGAGGAACTTCTTGGGCCTACAAAAAAAACATTCCTATTAACTATATGTTCTTAACACTTCTTAAAGGCAAAGTAATAAACTTTTGATTGTAAGTGGTCGGGCCAACACGGAAGGAAAGTTGTGTAGTCGGTCTGAGTCGGATACATAGACCTTCTGCCTAGCCATGACAGAAAATTTGTCATATCAGTTCTTAATCCTAGTTGATCTCGATCTTCTGCTTGATCAGAGCATTGAGTTCATTGGTAACTACCAGGATTGAGAATTCGATTCAAACTGCGAATACTTCGCTTATATATAGTTCCTCTACTCCGTATTCCAGATTGTAATAAGTCCTTGGGAAGGCAATTCTAAGGGGTGTGTTGATTTGTCCTAGCGTAAAATCCAAGAGATATATAAGTTTTCTCTGAGTGTGAATAGTTTCTAAGTCAAAACAACTTTTCTAAGAGTTATTAAAGAAGCCTATAAGTATCAAGAGAATCTAACGAAAGAATGAGGTCTCACTCCAACCTAATCAAGCCAACTAACTAAGTCTATCATTCAATTATCTTAGCAAAATATGTCTTTTACATTCCTTAGTATAACCAGTAGCCTAGCCTTAACTTGGGAGTAGTGGTAATCCAGTAGTTATAATCCAAAGTCTACGCTCATACTCTAGGTGATTTCATACCATTTCTAATAAAAGAAATTGTTTTATCGCTTAGAGTCAAAAGTTGTCTGATTGGAATTGAGTTGCTCGAACTTGAATTTAATTGCGTTCATGCACTTCACATATGCCCATACCAGCTAAGGAGGTCCTAGGGTTCACATTATTAATTTATTGGATTTCCTATACTGTCAGATCTTTCAAAATCTAGGAGTACCAACTCTAGGTCTAAAACTCTAAATGTCTCAACATTTGATGGTCATTGTGGTTTATATAATCCTCATTCCCAAGGTCCTAGTTATCTCATTACTTCACTTTGAAATTCTTGATTTGGGTTCGTTTCAGGTGTGGAATTCGTCAACTAACGACTCAAACCCGTTGACTGACGGCCTAGAGGTGACCTAGGTCGATTCACGTGATCGAAGATACGTTGTAGACTAAATTACAGTATTCGGTCTCGTCTGTCGACGAAACTTTAAGATCCTAATGTCGTCTCTAAATTCCATTGCTCCTTTCCTATATCAGAGTGCGTCAGTGTGCGTCATGTTACAATAACCCAGGTCCAGTTTAATCTAAATTATGCTCTGATACCATCTTGTAACACCCTAAAAATCGGGGGTCGAGTAAAAGCTCAACTCCCGAGTTTCAACGCATCACTTATGCAACATAGATAATGATGTTTAAATGTTGTCCATATTAGTGCATTAAACATGAGTGAGATTATACTAAATCAGCATATTATACTCCAGAGTTAAGATAATTAAGCAAGTGGAAGACTGGGATAGATATATAAAATATATAAGTGTTTTTCAATCCCCAGATTATGAGTATGTTACCAGGCTAAATATATACATGTGTAGTTACAAAATTTACAAAATATCAAAGTGTAAATGTCCAACTAATCCATAAGTCCCTGTAATCCCGTCGAAACAGCACGGGGTCTACATAGACCCACCTGATAGCTGAGCATAGGAGAATTCTTCCTCCTCGTCCATGAAGTCCATTTCAGCTGCATAGACTCTGCCACCTGCATCTACAACAGAGTCTGGTTGGTGTTTTAAAACACCATCCCAGGTGGGAATGAGTAGCTAATTCAATGGAACTATAAAGTAAGGGTTAACATGTTATCAATTCAGTCAACCAGTAATGATAAAGCAGTACAACAATCATGTCCTAAGTACTCTTGTTAATGCAAGGATGGTATGCGACAATGATGAATGTCTTCGCCTGCACTCCCTCAGCGACATCATCTCATGATCGCGCATGCAACACTCCCAATAAACGTGCTCTTCCTCGCCAAAGTACATGCAATGCGGTGCATGATCGTGATTAGCCAAGTTCTTAATTAGAATTATTCATACAGCAGGTTTGGGAAGCTAAGGTATCTCCCTTTATATCATTTACCTAAACGATGATCCATTTAGGGTCGTCAATCCTAGTCATTCACATACGATAGGCAAGTTCAGGTCACTACAGGAGGCTCATCACCATCCGCATAGGCCTATTTATACTCGAGGTCACTACGAAAAGGCTCGTCACCTTAGCGTAATCCTAGTGTATACTCGAGGTTACTCCACCGATACCCTATCAACTGGCAGTCTATTTTCGAAGGCTCGTCACCAACCCGACTGGGGACCACAGCCAGGCTGCGCCGGGGTAGGCCGACAGCTCGAATATAGTGTCTCATACCATCGTATTCAGCTCACGAGTTTGGGTTGCTCACTGGACACTACGGGAAGGCTTGTCACCCCAGCGTAGGCCGATAGCTCGACCACGGTGTCCCATACCACCATGCCCGGCTCATGAGTCTTAGCGGATCATGGTACCAAGATTGAAACGGATTTTACATTGGTAAGCGGTACCTTAGATTCAAGCAGTAGTGTCCATACATGGTAAACAATAGGCCAATCGGTTTATTGACAAGTTCGACTAGTACGAGCGTACGCTGAATTAATCGACATGGTATCACTGTCGACAATCATTGTACGACTCAGATTCGAGATTGAAACGGATTTTACATTGGTAAGCGGTACCTTAGATTCAAGCAGTAGTGTCCATACATGGTAAACAATAGGCCAATCGGTTTATTGACAAGTTCGACTAGTACGAGCGTACGCTGAATTAATCGACATGGTATCACTGTCGACAATCATTGTACGACTCAGATTCGCGTAAGGCATCAAATTTGGTGAGACTAATCCGGCCACTCAATCGGGAATGGTTACCAATTACCTGGACTATGCAGTAGTCCCAATCATAGTCCAAATACCATAAGCAATCATATGTGCTAATCGAAACAGCATGTAACAACCAATTCAAATATAAATCTCATGTAAGCATTTTAACGAACACATAGATTACATGTTAACATACATAGGCATTCATCTATAAAACACGTAGCAGCAAGATAGATTACATGAGGGAAACTATAACTATAGATAAGGTGATTGAGAATCCTATCTCAATACCCTCGTTAAATACATTTCAACAAGCATTTTCTCATTTAGGCATTTTATCAAATACTTAAACTACACATATCAACATACACGTAAGAAAGTAGTTATAACTTATATTATGAAAAATCCTTTCACAAAGGACTTGTCACATATACACCAATCATGTATTCTCACTCAATAGACATGGCAAACATAAATCACAATTTCATATTCATTCAAACATTTCAACAAACACATGGAATGTATTAAAAGTCAATATAGTTTACATATATATGTAATATACGGGAAACATCGCATCTAAGCGCATGTGACAGTAATCAAGCCAGTCATAAATCATTAACTGACATTGAAATCCTTGAAAACCATTACATAAACGTTTATAGTCCGCACCTTCCGTCGGTAGACTTGCATCGACTCAGTTCGAATCATATTTCTTTGACTACGACACAACGGCTACCTGATTTAATGAAATAGGTTAGCTATTTCACCAATCCCTCTATTTGAATCCCTAAAACAGATTAGAGTTAGGATTTCTTACCCAAAAATGGATTCGGATTTGACGGTGTAGCGATACAGGAGGGATGATTCTGCACGTGGAGCGATGGGATCAAATCCCAACAACTTTCTCTCACTCTCTCTCTCTTCTCCTCACTCTTTCCTTCTCTTTTTCTCTCTTCTCTCTCCTTGGGTTTGGAATTTCGTATGGAATGAGAGAGGGGTGGGTTTAGGTCCTTATATAGGCCCAGAACTGATGAAAATGGCCCCAGGGCCATGGTATACTTGGTTTATAGCCAAAGAGGGGTTGTTTCGGTCCAATGGAGCACATCTGGAGGCCCATTTCCTGCATACAGTGGGGGAAAAGTTTTCTGACATTAGATCTAGGCCAGGTTAAGATTTCAATCTGATTGGATTTATGGATCGACCGTGGAGGACCTGCTTCAGTTCAACGGTCACCGTTACTCAATTAGGGCCACAAGTACACTGACACGTGTTGGACATTTTTCCTGATTCGAGGGTGTAATTGGGTCAGAATCTGACGGTCTGAAACCTTAAATTTGGCCTGCAAGCGAACGGCCCAAATCACTTAAGTTTTAGTTCATTTTTTAAAGATATTTGCGTTTCTCACACACTTCGCTCCAGGCTCAAGTTGTACGTTTCTGGATACTATTTGGACTTGATTTTCAAGATGGTTGTCAAGCCCAATAAGGCGGTTATAACCATATAGTTTCGCATTAATCGGACTTTCAATGCGCGGTCCAGGTCCGATACGGAGTTTTAATATGCTCCCGAGAGCAACTGGGTATTGAGACTGATCCTAGGTTTCTAGGTAATGTTAGGTCAATGATTTTAATGGTTTTAGGTCTTTTAGTTTGTATAGAAAGTAGTTTAAGACAAATCCATTGATTGTTTAGTTTAATAATTAACTAAATTCTGCCCTAATTACGACAGAATATGGTCCTAGGATAGTTCTATGCCCCTTTTTGGCACTTTTAATTAGTATATTATTTTAATTATTTTTCTAATAGTTTGTCATCAAGTCTACTTTATCTCTACCAAATTTCATTAGATTTTGTATTGTATAAAAATTCTAAAAAATTATAGAAGCAACAGTTGTCCAAACTAATGATTTTCAAATAGTTGTCACAACGACCTATTTTTAACTACATTAAATTTTTTTTATTATATTTTTAACTTATTTTTATATGAAACAAGACTTATCAAGCTTCAATCTGGCTTTGAATCACCTAAATCGGAGTTATATCGAGGGAGATATGACTTTTTAAAGTCGAATAAACATTGAAGAAAACGGGCCACCCGGCCCGCTGGACGGCGAGGCCTCGCCGTTGCGGTGATGGCATCGCCATTCGTTGTCCTGTCTGGTGGTGATTCTGCCATGTGATTTTTGAAATGAGCATATCTTGCAAACCAGAATGAGTTATTCAACATGCAATATATGATTTTGAGGTAGGAGAAGCTGCTCTATCCAAATAACCTATTTATTTTGTGAAATTTCAAAAGGCTAATGGTAAAAAACTCATTTTATTTATATATTCACTATTTATAATAAATTTTAATTTCATTATTGTTCTTTATCATTTAAACTTTGGGATTAATGTCTAATATGAAATTACTTAGAAAAATTTAAAGAACAAAGTGGTGGAAGGTGAGATTTTGAAGGAAATGGGTTGAAAGGGGATTTGAGACTTTGGTATTGAATTCTGAGAAGTCAGTAAAGTGTTATGATCGACCCATTGCCTAAGGACTTCCATCGCCAAGTTGAAAAAAATCCGGGACGTTACACTTATCCTATCTAGTTGGATAATAGAGTAAGTAAACTAAATCTGAACTTTCTATTGAATTAGTTCCCACATGAAGCACCACTGTGATGATCGTAGGGAATTCAATCATTCACCATGCCTAGGAGATAGTGGTGGATCACGAATTTTACAGATCTCATAATTACAAAACAATATAAGAAGATATCAAAAGCTTTCCAAGCATCTATTGTAATTGAAGTCACAATAAACCACAGAAAATTGTAAATATTTCTTCGTTCAAACTATAAATCAATAGAAGTTTAATATAAACGTGAATTAAAGTAAGATAATTACCTAAACAAACTATAACCTTCACCTCTTAGCTCTAGCTAAGAGATTAGCTAACCAAAGACATGATTGAAACTAAAACTCTTAAAGAAAACATAAAAACTAACTAGAAAAAGAAGATTGGGGAAGAAAGGACTCCTTGGTGAATTTGACCGAGTACTCGATGAATTTTCAAGTACTTGGTGATTTCCTAATTCTATTCTTATATTAAAGAAGTACAATCAAAAGGCATGTGGATGTCTATTTAGGTACGCCCATCATGTTTGAGACCAAGCTGACAAATCATCATAATCTAAAACTCAAGTAAGCCATACATTAGGCAACAAGAGGGGGCACCGCCAAAGGAAAATTTTATATTCAACCATGGAGCCTTCTATGATGTATATAAGTCACCTAACCTGTTCATCACAATTCACCGAATGATATTCAAGGTGGGCCCACATTTCTAATGCCTCGGATGTTGCATACACATAATACATTTACTTGTATATATTTAATAAATGTGAACATTATGCACAAACAAAAATGAGACAGATCCACTCATCACACAGGCCACGCCTTAGCAAACAATCTAATGCCACTAAAGGATTTACTTAGTGTAGACATGCGGCCCATCTAAAGAATGTATTGATCTCATTTTTCCACCCAATGATCTTGAAAGAATCATCCAATGTTCTCTAGGGAAATAAAACCTATCAAAATGTTTTCAGCTTATTTATTTGCTTCATTTATGCAGATTGTCTTCCACCTTTGAGATTGTAATCCTTACAAATGCAGTGGGTAAAGTAATGGGGAAAGGTGGAGAAAACTTAGCAAATATTCGGAAGGTACGTTGTCCCCTTTCATGATTATTACTTTTATTTCCACATCTCATTGTAATAGTAAATTCGTAATTTCAATAATGTTTGAAGACGTCTTACAATTAAATAATTTACCGTCACATTACATTTAAGCATAAAATACATTAAAAAATACATTATTCATATGGTATTAGAAACTTGCACCTCCGTCGATTATGCCTCGTTTGTTTGCACCTTCGCACTTTACTGTTTTTCATTTCTCTCCACATGAAGTAATTCTTATCTTTTTCAACCTTCCGGCTGACCGCTTCTGTCATAGGGGTTTAATTTTCACATAATTTTCCTTTGATATTTCTCATTGGATCTTGTCACATATTGAATATACGGATTCGTTATATGTTATCTGGTAATTTTGTGCCATATATAACGAGGAAGATTATATTTTATACATGCAAACAAAGGAACCCTTTAACGTTAAACTCGCGACATGTACACGAAAGTTCACTGAGCTTAACTGTGTCATTATAATCACCCATAACATAATACTCGTCTCGAGAAATTTTATGACAACAGACATCTTGCACATTCGGTATAAGACCATTTAGTTGTTCCTTCGCCAATGGTGTCGATGGTTCAGTAAATGATTATGCAGATTCTCTTCTCTTATAGAACATTTCTTGTATCTTAAATATGATCGTCTCTATCGATATAGTCATAGGGTATTCTCGTGCTTCTTTAAACAAAGCATTAACGTACTCCAATATGTTAGTAATGACCAAGTTGAATCTTTTTCCTGGAAAATGCGAGAATGCTCATCTTTCGTATCCTATTTCTGTCAACCATGCATGTACTGGAGGGTTAGCCATTTCGATATCATGCATTAATTTTTCAAAGGCAGCCTTTCTGCACATCTTTACAGGTTGCCGATAATACATTTCCAATGACTTGTCTTTAAATGTATCAACCAAGTTTCTTTAAATATAGTAGGTGCAGTAGTCATGGATTGCATTTTGGAAGACTTAAGGGACTTATTTCATTAAACATTTATGTCAATCTGATATAATGACAAGACCCGAAAGACACCCTAACGTATAATTGAGATAGGTGAGGAACTAATTCCAACTGCTACTATTTTCTTATCCCCTGATTCCAAAGGTTACTGGAAAAATATGATTGTCTCCATCCAAGGTTGTAGCCACAAATAGAAAACCCTTGTATTTACCTTTTAGGTGCATCCCGTCGATGACTAACACCCTTCGTAAAGAATTTTAAAAAATTCTAACACATTGTTCGAGAGCAGTAAAACATCTCTCGAACCTCCTCATATGTAGGTTAATAAGCGTGGCAGTTACCATCCTCAGGTTGGCCCTCCTCAACTCATGCAAATAGGATGGGAGTTCATTGTAAGTCTTCATAAGATCCTATTACGCATTTGATTGTAATCTCCTTAGCCCGTCATGCCTTCTTATAACTAATAAGAATATTATATTTCTCATGCATAGCTAATATAATCTCACCCGGCCTTAATTTCATGCGTTGCTCAATACAACTAATAATCAACTCACTGGCTAACTTACTACTTGCTTGTAGGTGATCGATCTTTGTTCATGACATTTCACATGTGTGTTTGGACGTATAAGTTTTTATCTTGAATATCCTCACATCATTCACACTAGATGCATGAATGTCACGCCCCAAACTCGGTAACCAGACTCACAAGGAACCCGATAGCCATTCTAACCGCAACAGCCTCCGTAGTACCCCATTCTCGGCTCCTGAGGCAGGTTCCGATCCTAGGATCCCACAAGGAGGATTTTCTTAACCATATAATCATTTCCAACACGAGCATACCCAAGATCACATCAAGTAAATCTCAAAAATAACAAAAGGACACATCATAAAATCCACTATAAATTTAAACCTTTACAAGTACATAGCAGAATGGAAATACATCTGATAACAGAGAAGGAGGAAGAAGATCTGCAACAATGGGGGTCATCGGCTCAACTCTAATCCAAGCTCTGCCACTATGATGCTGACGTAAGATCTCCTGCACGCATCAATCGTGCATAAGCTTATAGAAGCTTAGAGGGTGGTGGAAGTGTATGACAATAGTGTGCAGAAAAATAATATGAAGAGGGGAAACATAATCAATGATAATATCGCTAGCCTTACCGAGGCTTGCCATCAATACAATGCAATGAATATATCAAGTACATTTCCATCATAAGGAAATCACCGGGGTCCAGTACACTGCTGGATGACTGCCGCTTTCCAGATCCCCACAGTCAAACGAGCGTAAGAGACCTCACTACCCGCTTGTGGACAGTCAATCACAAATAAGGCTCGACGGCAGCAGACCCATTTACGAGCTGGTCAGACTCAGTCTAGCAATGCCTTCTTACACCAGGCGAGTAAGGCCACACCCCTACCCAACTGACTATACGACAGTGGGAGTCGCGGCCTAACGGTATAAGGCCCTCGTGCGCTCATAGTTTCCAATCGGTCACGGCATTGGGGCAGATCTTTGGTACCATGGAAGTTTTGAGAATTTCACCTATGGGATCCTATGCACCCTATATGCTCAAGTAACATTTTCAGTGTCCACACATACGACCATCCACGAATGTCCCTGTGGAGACAACGCCCTGATGAAGCAGGGGCAGTTTCATCATGAAATGCGATGGCAATGCATGAGTCACGCATACAAATCATGCACTAGCTTCAAGCACTCGATATGCTCAAGGGGAGAAACTCCATCCCTTTATCCATTTGGAGAGTTGTATGCGTGTGTGTTGATGTCAACAAGTTCTCTGAGTCATATAATGAAGTATGTGTTATATCCCTTTGAGTCATATAATGAAGTATGTGTTACATCCCTTTATCCATTTGGAGAGCTGTATGTGTCAATTGTGATCTAGCTGGTGTGTTGATGTCAACAAGTTCTTTGAGTCATATAATGAAGTATGTGTTATATCCAAACCCTTTATCCATTTGAAGAGCTCATTGTAAGAGTTGAGCTAAAAAATAAGTCAGATCTAAAGATCAAGTGGACCATAATGGAAAAAGAAGCAGAGGATTGAATGTTTACCATTGAAATCCTTTTGGGTAACAGAAGTTTTGGATCGATATAATATTTGTTTTTCCTTTTCATCTGGGTCTTTATGACCTTATGAACATATTGGATGAAAAAAAATGTTATGTGGGCCTTATAAATGTTTTAACGGTGAAAATTATTATCCCCACTGTTATTTGTGGTGTGGTACATTTTAGCTTTGGATATGATTAATTTTTTTTCCCATCTTGAAAAATGAATGAACGGTGTGGATATAACTAATATATCATTTTGGGGCCATGAAACTTTGATCTCCTTTGAACCATTCATACAACTCGGAGGTCGAGGAGAGTCAGTGCATGACACATACCCATACCAGCTATATAGCTGGTGTGTGGTACACTAGCTTGGCACGAAGTTCCAAAGCAAGGATGCTGGGTGGGTCCCACTTTGATGTTTCTGAGAAATTCACTCCATCCATCCGTTTTTCGAGCTCATTTTAGGACATAAGACCAAAAAAGTTAGATGATCCAAACTCCAGTGAGATCACACGAGAGAGAAATTTGCGGAGAGAAATTCCTATTGTTGAAACCTTCTTGGGCTCCAACTTGATTTTTATATGCCATCTAAACCGTTTATAAGGTCATTCACAATGGAATGAAGTGAAAAATCTATAAAGATAGCCTGATTCAAAACTTTTATGTCCATAAGAATATTTCAACGGTGCTCACTAAATCACCACTGTTTCCTCTCTTGTATCCCACTTAAGTTTTCGATGCACCTCATTTTTCTTAATATATCCTCAAATGAACTCCCAAAACGGATGAACAGGGTGGATTTCTCACAAGCATCATAGTGTGCCCCACCCAGCATCCTTGCTCAGGAACTTTTCCCAAGAAATCCGCTCTTTGGGCAGTATCGTGCTGCGCACCTATCTTTTATTTTATTTATTTTTGTTGCATACGTGGACGTGTATTCCAACCCATGGCCTCAGTGTTAAAACTCTTTATGAGTCTACCAGCATCATGTGATAATTAGATTGGCGGAGTGATGGGTGTTATTTTTATGGAATGTTAGACATGGAGCCACCAATGGATATTCATAGGATTCTGCCCAAGACCACCTGAAAGCAATAATATCATATTTTTAAAATATAAAATAAGCATATTCATAGATTAAATTATACCAAGACGCAATTAAATATATAGATGATCTCCACGATGGAGATATGCCAATGACAATCTCCTAATTCAAGGAGTTTCTTAGGAAACGCCAATCACCCACAAAAGTGGACCATAATGGGAAGGCTAGTAGACAATGCAAATGATAGAGTGAACCAATGGTGGACATCTCTCTCACTCTCTCTTCTCTTCTACCGATGAGACATCCGAGGGGAGCTCTCTGTCTCTCTTGAGTGATGTATCCTCTCTGGAATAGGATACTCAAACATATGAAGGGTTAAGTTTCAATAGTATGCTCAATATTATGCATTGCAATCTTGTAGACTTTGGTATAACCTACTGTAGATGAAGATCGTGAATCCACCTCTCACATGCACATACATATGATCTAATCCTGCTATTATTAAGTTCATCCAATTATGAATCAGATCTCATATTGATTATGAAGTGGACAATCAAATCATCATTGAGTGCGATCGAAACAGTTTTAACAATTAAGATAAAATTTTAACGATTGAAAATCTTTTGAAAATCTATGAAAACGTTTTAAGTGTTGGGCCTAGTGAAAAAATTATTTGATGAGTTCCCAATCTAACTAGATATTGCCCTAAACAAGTCCCATGGTAAACCAATGGCTTCCTTACTCGTGCAAGAATCAATAAACTTTGATGAACGTACCTAACATTACCTACTTTCAATGGCTTCTAAGAAACTTTGTGAAGTGAGTCAAAGACGTCTAGTTAAGATCCAAGACTCTCACATGTCTTCATGTCTAAGGATTGATCAATTAATATGCATTATCAAATCCTTGATCAAATGATTATAGTCCCGGCTAATAGGCCCCCCAAACTATTAACTTGGATTTCGATCCTCCAATGTATATGACCAAGAGTCCATACCAGGATCTCGTATCCATGACATACTTACATTCCTGTGTAAGCTAGGTAAGGATAAAAAGGCACGATCGACACTATGTTGATTATCAATGGTGAAAACTTTCCATCCTAATCCAAGTCAATTCCCTCATACAGTATGACCATAAATCTCAAAGATCAATGTTCACAAATGTGTTCCAAGCATCTGTGCCAATCATAACTCATCAAATACTTATATTAATAAAACACAACTCTCTAAATTAGTGATCACTTTGTCCAATTTCAAGTTCTCAAGGATCAGAAGATGTACTATGTACTATCTTAAAAAATAAGATTAAGGTAGCACTATATCTATTTAAGGCATGTAGTACTTATCCAAAAGAACCCATGGTTATCAAGATCAATAGGTGAGATCAACCCGTTCACATCCACATGTTCAGTGGATCAAGGCTCAAATTGGTTTTCTAGGGCACAAACTCCAACACCGCTTTTAGGCACACAATGATGGAGGCAAACAATTTTTACCCCTCTAATCTCTTTTTTCCTTTTATTTTAGGTTATACATGTGTGTATGTGCGTGCTTATTTATTTATTTTCTCTCCTTTTGTTATAAAAAATTAGGAGCATGAGAGTGTATGCATGTAACTAAGGTTTTCTAACTTCAACATGTTCCCATGCAATATACCTCACAGGCTGGGTGGGTTGGTCCTCAGGTATATGCTTGGGTGGTAGGCTTATCAACGATAAGATCATAGAGAAATCCCATACAAGTTCAAAGGGTTCTTATACAGCAAGATCGTGCTCATGTTATTCAATGTCAATAGCGTAATAGCTTCCAACATATAAGAAGAAAAAATTCAAAAAAGTAAAATACTAAAAGATGAGCTATCGATGACCTAAAGGGGGGTGAATAGGACTATACCAATTCCTTATAGTAAAATGCAGAAAATATATTCTCAATCGCACATTGTATTGAAACTTTGATTCCAATTAATTCGTAGGACAACATTCACCTGTTATTTTAGGCAGGACAACCTTATTTCATGACGTCCTTGAAATCAATCTTTTAAAATAGTAAAGGCAGAGAATCAAATAAATCAATCACCACAAATTCACAAAGAGTTATAGTAGTTTGGTGTTTAACACACTGTTCACAACCCAAAGTAAAAGGCTGCGATGTAGTAACAACTCGGCGAGACTGAGGTTGAATCCATAGGGATTTACCTTGTACGTATTTTGAAAATAATTAGAACCAGAACTAGAGTAAGATGTAAACTAGAATGTAGAATAAGAGAGATTAATTGTAAATAAACTATCAATAATAAAAGGGAAACTAGAGCGCCAATTATCCGCATGTAGCTATTAAGATGCTACCTTACTAGATCTAACAAACATAACTAAAATCGAAGTCTTATCCTATCAAGTTGGATGATAGAGCAATTAAACAAAATTCAATCTTTATATTGATTTAGTTCCCACATGAAGCACCATTGTGATGATCATAGGGAATTCAACCATCCACCACGCCCAGGAGATAATTGTGGATTACGAATTTTATAGATCTCACAATTACAAAACAAGATAAGAAGATATCAAAAGCTTTCTAAGCATTTATTGTAATTGAAGTCACAATAAACCAAAGAAAACTAAAAATATCCATTCATTCAAACATAAATCAATAGAAATTCAATATAAACATGCATCAAAGTAAGAAAATCATCTAAACAAACTACAAGTTTTACCTCTTAGCTCTAACTAAGAGATTAGCTAACCAAAGACATGATTGAAACTAAAACTCTTAAAAGAAAACATAAAAACTAACTAGAAGAAAAGGATTGGGAAAGAAAAGACTCCTTGGTGAATTTGACCAGTACTCAGTGAATTTTCAAGTTCTCGATGATTTCCTAATTCTATTCTTATATTAAAGAGGTACAATTAAAAGGCATGTGGATGTCTATTTAGGTACGCCCGTCATGTTTGAGCCCAAGCCAAAAAAGCATCCTGATCTAAAACTCAAGTGAGCCACACAATAGGCAACAGGAGAGGGCGCCGCCAAAGGAAAATCTTATATTCAACCATGAAGCCCTCTATGATGTATGTAAGCCACCCAACCTGTTCATCACAATTCGCCAAATGATATTCAAGGTGGGCCCAATGCCTCGAATGTTGCATACACATAATACGTTTGCCTGTATATGTTTATTGGATGTGAACATTCTGCACACAAAAAATGAGATGGATCCACTCATCACGTGGGCCACACCTTAGCAAACAATCTAAAGCCACTAAGGGATTTACTTAGTGTAGACATGTGGCCTATCTAAAGAATATATTGATCTCGTTTTCCCACCCAATGATCTTGAAAGAATCATCCAATGTTCTCAAGGAAAATAAAACCTATCGAAATATTTTCAACTTATTTATCCGCTTCATTTGTGCAGATTGCCTTCCACCTTTGAGATTATAATCCTTGCAAATGCAATGGGTAAAGTAATGGGGAAAGGTGGGGCAAACTTAGAAAATATTCGGAAGGTATGTTGTCCCCTTTCATAATTATTACTTTTATTTCCACGTCTCAATTTTAATAGTAAATTCGTAATTTCAATAACGTTTAAAGACATCTTACAATTAAATCATTCACCATCATATTTCATTCAAACATAAAATATATTTAAAAAAATACATTATTCTTGTGGTATTAGAAACTTGCACCTCCGTCGATTATGCCTCATTTGTTTGCACCTTCTGCACTTTACTATTTTTCATTCATCTCCACGTGAAGGATTTCTTATCTTTTTGGTCTTTCAGCTGACCTCTTTTGTCGTGGGGGTTTAATTTTCACACAATACTCCCTAAATTCATTTGATATTTTTCATTGGCTCTTGTCACATATTGGGTACACAGATTCGTTATATGTGATCTGGTAATTTTGTGCCATATATAATGAGAAATATTATATTTTATACATGCCGAAAGAACATGCAAACAAGGGAATCTTTGACGTTAAACTCCCGACATGTACACGAAAGCTCACCGAGCTTAACTGTGTCATTATAATATCTCATAACATAATACTCATCTCAAGAAATTTTATGACAACGGACATCTTGCATCTTCAATATAAGACCCTTTAGTTGCTCCTCTGCCCATGGTGTCAACGGTCCAGTATATGATTATGCAGATTCTCTTCTCCTATAGAACATTTCTTGTATCTTAAATCTGATAGCCTCTATCAGTATAGTCATAGGGTATTCTCGCTTCTTTAAACAAAGCATTAAGGCGCTCTGATATGTTAGTAGTGACCAAGTTGAATATTTTTTCTGAAAAATGCAAAGATGCTCATCTTTCGTATCCTATTTTTGTCAACCATGCATGTATTGGGGGGTTAACCATTTCGATATCATGCATTAACTTTTCAAAGGCATGCAGCCTTCCTACACGTCTTTACAACCTGCCAATAATGCATTTCCAATGACTTGTCTTTAAATGCGTCAACTAAGTTTCTTTAAATATGGTAGGTGAAGTGGCCATGGATTACATTTTGGAAGACTTCGAAGACTTGTTTCATTAAACCTTTATATCGGTCTGATATAATGACAAGACCTGGAAGACACCCTAACATACAATTGAGATAGGTGAGGAACTAATTCCAACTGCTACTGTTTTTCGATCTCTCGATTCCAAAGGTTACTGGAAAAATATGATTGTCTCCATCCAAGGCTGTAGCCACAAATAGAACACCCTTGTATTTACCTTTTAGGTGCATCCCGTCAATGACTGATATCATTCGCAAAGAATTTTAAAATTTTCTAACATATTGTCCAAGAGCAGCAAAACATCTCTCGAACCAGCTCATATGTGGGTTAACAAGCAAGGGAGTCACCGTCCCCAAGTTGACCCTCCTCAGCTCATGCAAATAGGCTGGGAGTTTATTGTAAGTCTTCATAAGATCTTATTACGCATTTGATTGCGATCTCCTTAGTCCACCATGCCTTCTTATAACTGATAAGAATAATATAGTTCTCATGCATAGCCAATATAATGTCACCCGGACTTAATCCCATGCGTTGCTCAATACAACTAATAACCAACTCATTAGCTAACTTACCACTTGCTTGTCGGTGATCCCTCTTCATTCATGACATTTCACATGTGCGTTTGGATGTATAAGTCTTTATCTTGAATATTCCTACATCATTCACCCTAGATGCATGAACTCTCCATTCACAATTATCTTCGAAACACACCACGGTGAATCTCTTCGATGATTGGTACAGTACCTTATATTGGAAGTTTTTGCGAATTGTAAATTGACTCAAAACATACTAGCACCGGCTCTTATCCTTAAACGTTTGTCCAACAGCTATCTCAATCGGGTCATCCAATGAATCTGAATATTCTGATAGATATGCATTGATGAATACACCATCCTTGAAAGGGACATTAACTTGACATGTTTGAGGCAACTCGGACAGTGGAATGTCACTTAGACGTACACATTCGTCACTAGTGGTGGAGGATGAAGGCACATGCACTATTGTAAATGAAGGTGATGTCATATATTCACATTTGAGGTTAAGCTCAGCTGTCCAGCTAATGCCACGTTCCTCACACGAATTTTCATTCTAAAAAAAGATGTTAACTTGACCAGTCATGAAGTTTAATGTTTGAGGCGGCTCGAGCAGTGGAATGTTACTTAGACGTACTTGTAAAGGTGATGTCATATATTCACATTTGATGTTAAGGTCAGCTGCCCAGCTAACACCACATTCCTCACACAGATTTCCACACTCAAAAGGTTTTCACACTCAAAAGGGACATTAACTTGACCAGTAAGGAAGTTTGATGTTTGAGGCAGCTCAGGTGGTGGAATGTTGCTTAGGCGTACTCGTAAAGGTGATGTCATATATTCATGTTTCACGCCACGTTCCTCACACACATTTCCAATTGCAAGGGCATCATGTTTAACACCACTAAAATCGACAAGGTCTTCGTGTATTGTCTCATTAATGCACTATACTATCTCTATGATTAAAAGCATGTATATATCTGAATGCTCCAACTGTGATGCCAAGAACACTCACACATCTTTGTCGTCTTTGATTTTAGATGGAGGGATTGATTGGTTTAATCATAGGTACAATACTTTCATCCTAATATCATAATCTTTCGGTGCACTCTTAATAATCATACACGTTTTATATAAAAGCTCTTATATGTAGTCTCGACACTCAAAACAATATTTTTTAACTTTCCACCCTTATACGTGTATCCATTATTTTCACATATTAACTCTCCACCATAAGAGCATACGATGATTCTCTAACCAAAAACAAATATGTTAAAATATTCTCATCGATTCTTTACGCAATAAGAGCATACTATAAGAGAGAACTCGGTCAAAATTCACATGTACTAGGTGAATTTGATCAAGTAGCAAGTGAATTTGACCGAATACTATCTGAATTTGCACTTTGACCGAGTACTAAGTGCTAAGTGAATTTGTACTTTGACCGAATACTAGGTGAATTTGACCGAGTACTAGGTGAATTTGTACTTTGACCGAGTAATAGGTGAATTTGCACATGTACTCAATGAATTTTCATTAACTACGAAAAAATACATTCATTCTTCATCCTTGCCTCACATGGTCGTTGTACCAGTGAAACACGAGTTCAAGAAGAAGAAGAGTGCATTGAAGTGAAACGCAATTTACAATCCTTTGAAAGATTGCATAAAAACCTTATGGGCAAAACGCAGAAGATTCCAAGTTTATTAATACGACCGGCTTGAAGCAATGAACATATCCCTGATAACGATTGCAGATGTAAAATGATGATTAAGTTTTTGGGTATAACTGAATAAAAGGAATATAACACAAAAAACAAGGGTATTTTTGTCTAAAAATAATCAATCTGTGCAGCACGGATTTAGAAATGGAAAGTAAAGTTTTAGATGTTTAAAAAAGCCGGTGGGTTAAAAGTGAAGTTTACAGTGGGAAATTTCTCTTTTACATCATTAACCGGTTCAGAGGTATAATTTTGGAAATATGAAAGTTGGAAGTATGTTTACAGAAAACCAGCATGATGAATTTTCCGGTAAAAATCCCAAATATCCATTTGCTATTAGTGATCGCTGAGCCTACACGCACAGGCAATAAACCTCATGTACGCACCCCACATTTGCTAGCATGGGATGATGGTTCCAGAACTCATTTGCACCACACATCTGACAGCATGGCATGATAGGTCCAAAATCCAATCCATCCATCAGAGCAGGAGCATTATATTAATACCATAGCTCAAAGAATCAATTTGTTCCACTGGTCAGGTGGGCCATAGCTTGAAAAACAAATGTACAGCTCTGAAAATGCTGTCGTGTTTTCTAACCCATCAGAGCCCACATGCTGATTGGAACAGATCTCATTTCTGGGAAAACACATTCATCGACAGACCAACCTGATGGATGGATTAGATCTCTCACGTATGTGCCATGCTGGCACACGTGTGTGCGATTATCAAAGTTCTTGCCATTATATACACAATCATGCGCCCAATCCTTCGCAACCATATGTTTTTAAGAACCATAGATTAGATGATTAGCATCATCAAACCAAAATGCTTCTTTCTAGTTATAAGAGTAGAGAAACCGCCAAACACTAGTCTCAAAATGATCAAGAGATCGGGAAACAGATGTTCCATTTGAAACCTCAAGAAATTAGTCAGTAAAAACATTTGAATCTTCATCTTACTCAGAGGGCATGCATGATTAGTGCATCCCACATCGCTATTCACACCTGTACAGAATAACTAAATAAAAGAGATGGGTAAATGTAGTAGTTCCGCGTGCATGATCGGGATCACTGTCTTGAATAGCGATCTACCAGCGCCTTGGCTTTCTCCGGTGCAAAGAATCGCGCCTGCATCCAACCACTTGAACTGGTTACACCAGTTTCATATTTTACATATAAGAAAATAACTGCTCCTTTATGACTAAAATACCCTGGACCCACATTAGAAAATGCAAAAACACTTGCTTCAAAGGGATGACCTACCAAAAACTGGTATAAGAATGGATATGCTCTCTAAGGGCTAGTATGAATAAGAGAATTCCATGGTAAAAGAAATCAATTATGCAATGAGCATGATTTCCTTTTCAATCATGCAGAACATGTCCTGGATACAGGAATCAAATTTTTTTGTTGCAATCCAAACAGATGAGAATTGTAATAATATCGCTTGTGATTTGATTTACCATGGAAATCTCTTATCCAAACAGATTAGGGCCAGTTTTGATAAGAGAAATGAATCAATTTTGTAACTGATTACACTACCCTTTTCCACCATGTAGGAGATCTCCTTGATTCCCTTTTTCGTGGAATCCACTGGATTTATCGCAATCCAAACGGAGGAGAATTGTGATCCTATCACCTGTGATTTGATTTACCACATAAATCTCTTATCAAAACTGGCCCTAAGAGCCTATTTCCAGTTTGGATGGTCGGAAAAGAAAAGAAAAGAAAATTATAATGATTATCCAATGATTGATTTCCCAATATTTCCCATGAGCATGGATTCCATTTTGGGGGTCTTGTTTGCATAACAAGTGGAAATCCAAATATAGTTCTCACAGCTTATATTTTGCGTGTGAGAATTTGAGTATGATGTTTGAGTAATGATTGCATTTTCAAATCCAATGTTTCCTTTGCTACCAAAATATGGTGAAATGTCCCATCATGGGAAAAGTCATCCATTTTATTCTTTTCCCACAATCCGAACATGTCCTAAAGGAATTTTAGAAATGAGAAAAACATTCTCCATGAAAACCATTAACATTTCAAATGTGAATTGGAAGTCTGCCCACAAATTATGGAGTCAATGGTTTCTTATTGTAAGCAGTTCTCAGTACCATAGACACAAATCTCAATCTAGGCAATGCCTTAGTTCAGGAATTTCTCATGAAATATTCAAATGTTGATGTTTTGATTGGTATATATTATCAGGAAAATCTTGCTGAAAATATAAATTTTAAAAATATTATTATAAATCAATAAATCATTTGAAAATTTTAGACAAAGTATATATCTACATAATGAAATACCAAAATTTAACTTAAAAAGATAATTCTGATACATTGCGAAATTTTAGTATCATGATATTAACATGATAATATCCTCTAGTTATTTTGTCATGAATTTATCACAAGATTTTGAAAATCTTAGCAATATTTGTGACAATGCTCACTAGATTTGGGGTTCTAGTCCTCATGTGAACCTTAGCATAGTCAACATCATGGATTTAAAGAAAGCTTAGGGCTTGAAGTAGAAGTAACCACAATGATGAAACTAACATCACAATTTCTCAAGAATGTTGAGAACGAGAACAGATGTCTAGGACCCTTTTTTTATGTAACTGCTGATAATGAAAAATGGCAGTCCAGAATTTTGAAGATCAGTGGCCCTTTTCATTAAATTTTGAAAAGAAAATAATGTTTCATTAATAATTGTGAAACGTGAGGAACTGATTACTACAATAAAGAAAAAATGTATTCACATACTTGAATAAACATCCTCTCAGCATCACCAACTTTACCATTTTCTTTCAAAATGATTCCCTGCAGAAGCATCAGTGAGAATTCTCATTCTATGAAAACCTTATCACATCATTGATGGATAGCAACTAAAATCGGTAATTCATTAGCGATACAAAGAAAATGGGACATGTTATAGAAGTATGCAGCCGAATGGGAATGAACGGTATTCAATGAAATAAAACACTGTTCAAAATATTGTTATCATTACATGTATCATAGAACCAGGATATGGAAACATGTAGTCACTATGGTTGATAATGTAACGGTCCAGCCCTAACAGTATAATATTGTCCACTTTGCCGAAGCTCACGGCTTTGTTCTCGGGGTCGCCCCCAAAACGTGTTATACTATTGAAGGCTAGATCCCACATATAACACCATAACTTCGGACAGCGCTTCCGATGTGGGACAAGTTCAACCTCCACTGCATACACAGTAGTCCGTTAGCACAGTAGTCTGCCAACCACTAGTAGCTCGCCCAGACCCTTAGGCCCCGCCCACATCAGGGTCCGCCCACGTGTGCCCGCCCACATGTGCAACAATGACGGAGCGTCACAATATCCCCCACCGAGGGCAGAACCGTCCTCGGTTCTGATACTATATGAAACGCCTCACCCAAGGACACAATATTGTCGGTCCAACCCCAATAGTATAATATTGTCCACTTTGCCGAAGCTTGTGGCTTTGTTCTCAAGGTCGCCCCCAAAACGCGTTATACTATTGAAGGCTAGATCTCACATATAACCACCATAACTTCAGACAGCGCTTCCGACGTGGGACAAGTTCAACCCCCACTGCGTACACAGTAGCCTGCCAACCACTGGTAGCTCGCCCAGGCCCTTAGGTCCCGCCCACATCAGGGTCCGCTCACGTGTGCCCGCCCACATGCGCAACAGTGATGGGGCGTCACAATCTTGCCCTGTAACAGCCCGACCAGCACAGTATGATATTGTCCACTCTGGGCTTGCGCCCACATGGTTTTGTTCTCAAGGTTTCCCCCAAAAGGCCTCATGTGGGGGAAGGATATTGGTAGCTCGCCCCAGACCCGGTGCTCCTGTGGTCCCACCCACATTAGCACATATCCCACAGATATTGTCCAACCTAACTGACAACCATCAGAGTACACAGCGGTGGTTTTTTCTCACGCAGGAAGGCCTCATACTATGAAGGTGCTAACTCCACATATAACCACCATAAATTCGGACAACGCTTTCGATGTGGGACAAGTTCAACCCTCACTGCATACACAGTAGCCTGCCAGCACAGTAGCCTACCAACCACTGGTAGCTCGCCCAGGCCCTTAGGCCCCGCCCACATCAGGGTCCGCCCATGTGTGCCTGCTCACATGTGCAACAGTGATAGGGGCGTCACAATATCCCCCACCGAGGGCAGAGCCATCCTTGGCTCTGATACCATTTGTAATAGCCCGACCAGCACAGTATGATATTATCCACTCTAGGCTTGCACTCGCACGGTTTTGTTCTCAGGGCTTCCCCCAAAAGGCCTCATGTGGGGGAAGGATATTGGTAGCTCGCCCAGACCCGGTGCTCCCATGGTCCCGCCCACATCAACACCTATCCCACAGATATTGTCCAACCTAACTGACAACCCATCAGAGTACGCAGCGGTGGTTTTGTTTCCCGCAGGAAGGCCTCATACTATGAAGGTGCTAACTCCATATATAACCACCATAACTTCAGACAGCGCTTCCGATGTGGGACAAGTCCAACCCCCACTGCGTACACAATAGCCTGACAGCATAGTAGCCTGCCAACCATTAGTAGCTTGCCTAGGCCCTTAGGCCCCGCCCACATCAGGGTCCGCCCACGTGTACGGGGAATGTGTTGTTGTCTGAGGGAAACATTAGGGAAAATTAGAAAAAAAAAAAAAAAAAAGGGTATACTGATACTTTATGAGATGTTAAAAGAGACATGATTACACACTCAAGACTTAAAATATTACCAAAAAAAAAAAACACAACTATATATAAGGTATTCCATTGTGTCAATGGCTCAAACAATGCATTGTCAGACAAAAACATTTAATTAATAAATATGATTTTAATGCACTAATTTTTAAGAAATAACGCAATAATTCAACACAATGTACTAATTTAAAACACCCTAGGAAGAGATCCCCCAATTTTTTTTTGAAAAAAATGGATTTTTATTTTCTAGAATTCCACAAGTATAACACTGGTATCATCAATATTATTGATAATATTAGCAATATTTTCACACGCATCAACGATACAATATATTTATTTCAAAGGGCACACAACATTGAAAATATTGTGTAAAGGCGATATTATCAATAATATTGATGGATACAATGTGCTTCTTATATTACACCTAGTATCTGTACCAAATACCAATATTATCGATAATATCAACGATATGAGGAACACTGGAATAAAAGAATAAAAGATACCTTTGATAATCATCCATCCCTAATTGAAATAATGTGCATGTACTTTTTCTTTTTCTTTTCCCTAAATCATCACAATTTGTCATTACTTTCTATAAATTAAATTGTTCAGTAGTTACTTACAAGATATGTCTTTTCTTTCCATCTCAAATGTATACCAACCTTACATGTACTATTCAAAATGTGAATCAATTGTATATTCCAAGTTTGCCTGTTTTCCCATGCTCATTCACTTATCGGAGCATTGTTAGTCATAGCCCTACAAGGAAATTGGTGAAATGTCCTGTTGGTGGGGAATGAAGATCAAACGCAGGGGGGATCCTCTTTTAGGAGGTACAGCTCACCATATATTGGGCCAGGAAAAGGTGATCCTAACCATTTGAAAATGTAATTCAACATAAACCAATGGACAACCTGTGATTTTATTCCCATGATAAGAATCATTTATGGGAAGTCTTATTCACGATTGGGTCAACCTCTTGAACTGTTCTAATCGTCCATACAGTACGGTAGCGTCTATGATTTCACTTTACTAGTTAGAGTGAACCTTCTTATTTAATTTATTTTTATCAAGATCTTTGTTGCATGCCTTCTAAGAGAATAAGTATCTGCATTGTCATAAGTTGGACTTTTACTAAGCATGAATTTCAGTGCAATAATTCTGTCAATTCTTTTTTCTCAGTTTTTTTTATTTTTATTTTGACACACAGATAAACATTAACCATTAGTTTTGAGTTCTTCCATATCAATATGAAACTCTACTATTAGGATTTCCTTTTTATTCTAGAAATACACCATTATATATGTGTACGTGTAATGAATATGATACATGCGCCAGAAAACAGCTCAGACAAGCTATCATAATGATGATGATTCGTTTATATGAACATTGCGCATGTGTTCCACAATGTAGACTGCTGGTCCATGATCATTTTGAGATCTCACTTCCTTGATCAGACGACCCATTGATCAAAAGAATATGGAGGCACAAACACACATCTGGAGAAACATATCGTCTTTGCTTTACATAAATAATATATACCAAAATAACAATAACATTTTAAAAGCTCCCCTTTAGCTATGAACAGAGAGCATGGGTAGATCTTCCCATGTGTAGAGAAGTTCGTATGCTTGGTTATGCTAACAGTTTTTAATTAAAAATCTGGTTTCATTGTGCTGTATGCCGGTGTCTGTAGTGATTGGAACTTTAACTGCTTATCAATGACCTGCATATTTATTTATTTATAAATTTTTGTTCAGGATGCAATCCCATCCTTTACACCTGCAAGTTACTTCTGTCTGTCTATTCAGATGAATGGGTCCTCATTTCTGCTTTTATATTCCATAAGCTTCATTGGTGAATACTCTTAACATAGAGGCCATATCCCCTACAAACATTTGTAGGAAAAAAAAAAATTCTACCACTCTTATTCACCTGCATGCAAAGGGTAGAACCAGTGTTTTTAGTATCGGTATCAACAGGTGTATCACGCCCTTCGGATATGGAAACATACTCGGTATCGCAAGGGAAACATCGCATGTATCGCGTAATATCTTGTTGTTTTTTGGGAAACATTGGCAACTTGGTTAAAATTTTCAATGAAATTTCAGGGGATGCTAAAAAAGACATTAATATACACTTAAAACTTAAACGATCACCAAAAAAAAAAAAAAAGAGGAGGAAGAAGAAGAAAAGAAAAAAGTACGCATAATAAGTTTCCTTTGTATAAGGTCCTAAAATGTGCGTTGTCTGATAGAAGCAATATTCCTGTTATCAGCAATAATATCGGTATTGCCTGGTTGGTGATATTGAAACCCATTTTAATCACAATGTATTGCCGACTTATCAATATTTTTCACATATTGCTATAGTATGATGATATTCTCGCCGATATTGGGTTGGGGATAAAAACTTTGGGATAACTGAAGAGATAATTACATGCACTATTTAAATTAAAAGAAGATAGATAAAAAGCACCTTTGCTAAGTATCCCCGAAAGTCATCTGGATACATAGAAATGAGTCTATCATAAACAGATACAGCATCACTGACATGGCCCCAGTCAGAATAGGCTTTTGCAAGAAGCAACTCAACCTGAAAGATACCTAATATCAATATTTTGAGAAGCAAATTGACAACTCACAAGGAAAAAAGAAAAGTTCAGTGATAGCATAAAAGATTCTTTTATTTTAGTCAGCCACATTATAGTAACTTCTCATATTCATAAAAAAAGACAGGTCCTTGTTGTAGTGTATTGTTCGTGCTTATTCACAACATTATCAAACTACATTTGTTTGAGTCTTATAGTTCATCCATGCTAAACAATAAAAGAGTGAGGTTCACCTTTAGGGTGAAATGCCTTCTGTATCCTAAAAGTATACTCTCATTTGACATCATTGACTGATATGCATGCCCATGTACATGTGTGATCTGAGTTGCACATCAGGTGACCCACACTTTATGTATGCTTTGGAAAGAACTGGAGTAAAACCACATATGGAGAGGGTGATCATTTTGATTGGGTTGTGGCCATTCATCAATTAGTTTTGCAAATGATGGACAACCTGAAGAATTGAAGTACCTCAGTTCTCCATACACTGAGCGTACATGCATGTGCAATGAGTAGAGATGTACAAGCCAACACGTGTCTGAGCGTTGAAGGAAGATCCCAGACACCCGGCTAAAGACGTTCCTCCACTCGCTACAGTGACACTGGACAGATCATGCTTGTGAAGGAAGATCCTCTGCCAGCTGGCGAGACCCTGCCCAAACAAGTCAGTTCTCTCCTCTCCATGAAATCCAAGCCGATTGCATCAAAATTGCTTTTCAGTAATTACCTATTGTCCTTCTTGAGGCGCACAAGAACTAATGATGTTAATTGTCCCCTTGTCTAAAACCAGTACAATTGTCATTGGTCGATCGCCCATTCACTTAGCCTCCACAACTATAGTGCTTTAGTCATTATCTACAGTTATCCCTTCCCCAATCCTAGTCTTATCGTTTCTTGTGTACATTAATTGTAACCAGTGTTCGAGTTGTTGGTATCGCTACAAGTTTCGCTGGCCAGAGATAAAGATATAATATCGTTACCGCCGATAATATCGCCGATAACCGGAAATGCAGGGAAAAAGGGGGAAATATGGGGAAAATGATGGAATTTTTCAGTGAAACTTCAGGACATGCCTAAATACACATATTTACATATTCAGGAATGAAAATTTTGCAAAAAGAATGCATTAAATTAGAAATTTTCATTTAATGGGGGCCAAAAAGTATGCGTTGTCGTAAGAAATCACTTAAATAGTAACCAAAATTAGTTTATATAATACAAATGCAGCTGGTATACAGTAATTAAGACATGTAAAAGTAAATGAACTCAAAGATGCCAAATCAAGGATGGATTAGATTATCCAATCAGTGTGGTATTTGATACTTTGGCTGTGTATGACGCTTGATACCTAACATTTGAAAATGGTACATGTGGCAAATTTTAACATAATCTAAACCGTATTTTCGCTTCATCAAGATCTATGTAACCTAATCAAGAGGTTGGATGGCAAGAAAAAAAAAAACCATTACAATGGCCCTATGAAGTTTTTAATGGTGAGCATTTAATCGCCACTGTTTCCTTTAGTGTGGTCCACCTGAGATGCAGTCATGCAAATCTGTCTCATTTTAGACTCATGCCTTAAAATTATCTATCAAAATAAATAGACAACAATGATAAAATATTTATCATTATGATGGCCCCACATAACATTGACCCATCAATCCACGGATACAAACAAGTGACACGTGCGCACCCTATAAATCAGTACGCTTATCACTGTGTGGGGCCCATTGTGATTTATGTATTTTATCCACCCCATCCATCCATTTTACAAGATAATTTTAAGGCTTGATCCCAAAGATGAAGCATATCCAATGCTCAAATGGACCACACCACAGGAAACAATGTGAATTGAACATGCCTACCATTGAAAAATTATTAGGGCCACAAAAGTTTTGGATCCATGTCATTTTTGTATCTTACCTTCACCCATCCCCGTGTGATCTTATGAACAACTTGGATGATAAATAAACACCACTGTGGGCCAGAGCGCCTAGGAAGGTTTCAACAGTAGGAATCATTGTCCCCATTGCCTTGGCAGTGTGGTCCACCCTAGCTTTGGATCTACCTCATTTTTGGGTTCACTACCTAAAATGGTCTCGCTAATTGGATGGACCATGTGGATATAACACATACATCATGGTGGGGTCCACAGAACTTGGTGACGTCCACACACCACTTATGTTAAAAGGAAGAGCGGATTGCGTACCAAGTAACTCAATAGGTTAAGTGTGCTGTGTAAACTCTGTGGGTCCACCATAATTTATGTATTTTATCTACTCCGTCCAACCATTTTAATAGATAAATTTTGGGCTTGAGCGTAGAAATGAACTATATCCAAACCTCAAGTGGAACACATAATGGGAAATAGTGTGAATTGAACATCTACTATTGAAAATTTCTTGGGGGCCACGGAAGTTTTGGATCAAGCTTGTATTTGTGTTTTCCCTTCATCCATGTCTGTGTGATCTCATGAACAGGTTGGATGACAAATAAACATCACTGTGGGCCCAAGAAATGTTTCAATGGTGGAAGTTATTATTCCAACTGTTTCCAATGGTATGGTCCACTTGATCTTTGGGTATGCTTAAATTTTGGTCTCAACCCCTAAAATAATATGAAAAAACGGATGGACGGCGTGGATGGACTAGATGCATTCACGGTGGGCCTACTAGAGTTTACTCTATACGATTAGAGCGTATAACTCAGTACGCAATGTGCTTTCCGCATAAAAACCGGACGCGGATTAGATACTGCCGTAGGGACACTCGCTACACGTCATCAAGTTCCGTGGACCCTACTAGGATGTACATGTTGTATCCACAACGTCCATTCATTTGGAGATATTATTTTAAGGCATTACCTAGAGAATGAGGCAGATCCAAAGCTTTAGTGGACCCCACCACACAAAACTGCGAGAAGATTGATGTACACAGTTGAAACCTTCCTAGGGACCACCGTAACGTTTATTTTCCATCCAATCTGTTCATAATGTCACAAAGACATGAATGAAGAGGAAAAACAAATTTAATATTGATCCAAAACTTTTGTGACCCAAAAACGTGTTTTAATGGTAGACGTTCAATTTCCCACTGCTTTTTGCAGTGTGGTCCACTTGATAGTTAGATCTGTCTTATTTTTCTTCTAACTCCTTACGACGAGCTCGCCAAATGGATTAACGATCTGGATATAACACATACCTCATCATCAGACCCACTTAACTTGCTGACGTCAATACAGCAGGTATACAGCTGGTGTAAGGTACACCAGCCAATCCGCGTCCTCATATCAAGCCCGAAATAAAGAAAAAAAAAAAGAGAGGAAGAAAACCCTGAAATGTCGTTCGCGAGGGATTCTTGCCGAAGAAAGGGGGTTTTTGAGGGAGGGTTTCGAAACCCTATATTATTCCCAAATCGCAAGGAAATTCCTAAAATCGCTGATTTTTTGCCGAAATTTCAAGCTTCAAATGGAAAAGGGAAAGAGGATTTTGCGGTTTTTCTTACCTCTTTGCAATGTTCGAAGATCGACAGGAGGCATTCTTCAGAGCTGTGAGTTTCAATTAACCGGGTACGCTATCACTCTCACGTATTTACAAAAACAGCGAAATCAAAGCGATTTTTTTATTTTTTTCCCCTTATTTTTACCTATTTATCGAAAAAATGGGCTGTTGGCTGCGTGGTTGGTGGCTACGGTCGATATTCTCGGCGATAATCCAAAATTATCGATAATATCTCCGTTTTTTGCCGATAATAGGGAGAGAAACGAAAAATTGGGGTTTCGGTATCGCTAGCCTAGCAACACCGATATTATCGCCGATAATATCGACATTTCGTCGACAATTTGAACACTGATTGTAACCATCATGAATCTCTTTGGCTTTTGCTCCTCTCCACTTCGTCTCTTGCAAGCACACCATCTTCATTTTTATTGGAATTACCAATTCCATACTCACGCCAAACAATTTTTGGATACTCTGTGACAAATTGAATTTTCATCATCTAGACTTGTTTCTTTACCTATGCTTGTGTAGTTTGATGTAGGAACCCTTAAATAGTTTCCACTATAATCAGGTAATTACATTTCTAGGTTTACATTTCTAGTTTGATGTAGGAACCCTTACATAGTTTCCACTATAATTAGGTAATTACATTTCTACGGAACAGCAGTCCCACTTGTTGTCAGATGTCTTCAATCTATACATGCAACAGGAGTTCGATCGATCGACCACCCTGGTCAATCAATTGAGAGCACCCCGAATTATATAGATTGGTCGTTGGATAGTTTTAGACACTCAATCGACAATATTCGAAAATACTTGAAAACTCTCTGGACAATTTTGAGCATGTTCGAGCGATCAAACATGTGGGGCTCGATCGATTGATAGTTCTAGATCAATCGACCCTTAGATCGAATGTGAGCATAGTTTTGCGTAATTGTGTAATATGTTTCCTATTTCGATTGTAACACTATATATATATATATATATCAGGTGTAATCAAAATTAGGGGATTCCAAAGCGTCATTAACGAGTTCTAGAGAGAAAGCTCGGGTTTTTCAAGGGGTTCACCGCAAGGGTTTTCCACGTAAATCTAGTGTGTTTTCTGTGGTGCTTGTTTACGTTTATCTCTTTCTTGTTTGATTAGAATTAGGGGTTTGCTTCCGCGATTCCCCAACAAGTGGTATCAAAGATAACATTGGCTTTTGAGTTTGAATCTGAAACATATCGTCGAATGGATCAAACGTGAAGTATGAAACAGAAAAGTTCCGAAAGAAACAATTTTGAACTATGGAAGGTGAAGATGAGAGGCTTTTTAGTTTAGTAAGGATTGCAACAGGCACTCCTTGGTAAAGTGAAGCGTCTTGAATCTCTGAACGATGTAGAATAGGAAGAACTTGATGAGAGAGCCACTACCTCAATACAATTATGTTTGGCAAACAATGTTCTTTATAATCTCCTTGATTAAAAGACCACCGCAAGGGTTTGGGCAAAACTAGACAATTTATACACGAAGGAATCCTTCAGCAATCATTTGTATCTTAAGAAACGGTTCTGTAATCTTAAGATGGCGGAAGGGTGAACACATTAGCATGTTCAGTGAATTGCTTTACAAATTGATGAATGTGGAGGTGAATATCGAAAAGGAAGATCAAGCCCTAATCTTATTAAACTCTATTCCAACGTCTTACGAGAATATCGTAGACACTATGTGCCACAGTAGGGAGACCATAGACGCCAAAACTGTCATCTCAGCCCTTCATGTGAAGCAGTTAAGAAAGAATGCCAACAGCGAGGGTTCTTCTACGGATGCGTTGGTCACTAGGGGAAGGAATTCTGATTAGGAAGAGGGGAACTCACGATCGATATCCAAGTCAAGGGGTAGACGCAAGAGGAAGTGTTGGAATTATGGCATGACTGGACACATAAAGAAGGATTGTTGAAATCCCAAAGCTCAGAAGGGAGAAAAATTAAATAATACGCCGAAAGAAGCCAACACAGCAAAATCCAATGAGGAAGTTGATGGTGGTGATGTTCTGACTACATCCAAATCCGGGTATCTCAGCAACGAGTGGATTTTGGATACAGGGGCCTCACACCACATGACTTTTCAATGAGATTGGATCACTAGTTACAACGAGTGCAATGGTGGACAGGTGTTTATGGGCAATGACATTGTTTGTAAAGTTGTTAGTGTTGGATCTATGCGCATCAAGATATTTGATGGGGTGGAGTGTATCCTGACGGATGTGAGACACGTTCCTAACCTAAGGAAGATATCATCTGATATCTCTGGGTGCACTCGAGGCACTTGGATGCAAGTTCACTGGTTTTGATCGGGTACTAAATGTTTTAAAGCGGCACTTATTGTCATGAAAGCATAGCAAAGCGGTAACCTTTACAAGTTGATCAGAAATACTGTATCGAGTGGAGCTACAGCATATGTAGCAGAGTCCACGTCGCCACGTTTGTGATATGTGTATCTATGCCACATGAGCGAACGCAACATGAAGGTACTCTCTAATCATTCCTTGATTCCTGTATTTAAAAGCGTTAATTTTAATGTATGTGAGCATGGCATATATGGTAAACAATCACAGTTATCTTTTAAGTCGGGAAAACATGTAAGGGTATGCTTGATTATGTGCATTCAGATGTATAGGGGTTGTCCCCCATGGTTTCTGATGGAGGATTGTCATTCTTCATCACATTCATTGACGATTACTCTAGAAAAGTGTAGGTTTATTTTTTGAAAAATAAATCCGATGCTTTTTGCCACCTTCAAGGTGTGGAAGGTGATGGTTGAAAAGCAGACAGGGTGGAAGTTGAAAGTGTTGTGGTAGACTGAGTGAAAGATACCTCGTTTCAACACCGAGGTCTTAGCATCGATTCCCTAGTGGGGGTGGCTAACAACGAAGTGTGATCTGACAGTGGGTGTACTAACAAGCTAACAGAAAAAAATAAAATAAAAATAAAAATAAAATGGTGGTGAATTCACTTCTAAGGAATTCAATCAGTTTTGTACATATGATGGGATAGTGATGCACAATACGGTAAGGCACACACCATAGCACTATGGTGTAGCGGAACGAATGAATCAGACTCTCTTGAAGAGAGCCCAAAGTATGTTAAGTAATGTTGCATGAGGCAAAGGAACTATAAACTGAGGTTGTAAATATGACTTCTTCTTTTTTTCTTTTTTTCTTTTTTACACGTACACACACCCCCACACACTCACACCGTAGTGGGATTTCACCACCTATGGAAACTCGAACCCATGACCGGGTGTTGAAACTCCTAAGAGTCTACCACCGGAGCAAGAGTAAGGATCCAGATTGTTACTTAGTGAATTGGTCCATAGATTGTAAAATTTCAGAAGAAGTGTCGAGTGGTTATGATATAGACTACTCAAAACTGCGAATATTTGGTTATGATGCTTACGCTCATGTACCTTTAGTTACGAGAGATAAGCTAGACCAAAGGGCAAAGAAACTTACGTTTGTGAGCTATAGTAATGGTGTGAAGGGATACAAGTTGTATGACCAGGTCACACAAAAGATCACGATTAACCATGATGTCAGGTTTGGTGAGAATTCCTTGTTTCGTAAACATAAACACAAGGAACCAGAAAAATCAACGGTGATTGACATTGAAATAGAAAAAGACGAGACGCAAATAGAAGCCGAACTGCATGATGAGGTATAGGAGCAGGTGGAGCAGCCACCTCTCAGAAGAAATCCGCCAAGAGATCGCGGATTACCAACGAGATACAAAGACGACTCGAACATTGTATTTGCCCTCATTACGGATGAGGGGGATCCGTCTACCTTCCAAGAAGCATTAGATGACAATGATGCTGAGAAGTGGATGGTGGTCATTCATGACAAGATGGATTCTTTGTACAAGAATGAGACGTGAAAGCTGGTGGAGCTTCCAGCTAGGTATAAAGCAATCCGGTGTAAGTGGATTTACAAAAAAAAAAAAGAGATAGGTAGAAGGCAAGATTGGTTGCGCAAGGATGTACTCATAAAGAAGACGTCCACTTCAGTAAGATATGTATCTATCAAATTTGTGTTAGCGTTGGTTGCCCAATACAACCTGGAATTGGAACAAATGGATGTGAAGACTACTTTCCTACATGGGGAGTTGGAAGAGCAAATGTACAAGAAGCAACCGAGGGGGTTCGAATTACAGGGTCAAAGAATAAGGATTGCAGGTTGAGGAGGTCATTGTATGGCTTGAAACAGTTGCCTAGGCAGTGGTATAAAAGATTTGATACTTTCATGACGGGTCATCAATTTATCAAAGGTGAATATGATCATTGTGTCTATTTCAAGACATTTGAGTAATGAAGAATTCATTGTACTGGTATTATATATTGATGACATGCTTATCGTCAGCCATAGCATGTCAAAGATTGATACATTGAAGACTCGGTTATCAGGGACATTTGAGATGAAAGATCTGGGGGATGCAAAGAAGATTCTTGGCATAGACATACACAGAGATAGAGAGAGGAGCAGCCTATGGTTATCAGATGCAAAATACCTTGATAAGGTATTGGTTAAGTTCAAAATGGACAAGGCAAAACCGGTTAGCACAACCCATGCTGCTCACTTTGGGCTTTCTTCAAAGCAATGTCCTATTACAAATGAATAAAAACATATTATGTCTCGTGTGTCCTATTTGAGTGCAATTGGTAGTTTAATGTATGTCATGGTCTCTACGAGACCAAATATTTCACATGCAGTGGATGTTGTAAGCAGATACACGTCAAACCTCAGCAAGTAACACTAGGTGGTAGTGAAATGGCTACTTCGTTATATACGAGGTACAACGGATTATGTCTTAACATTTGAGAAATCAGAGGGAAAGTTTGTAGGCTATGTTGATTCGGACTACGCAGGAAATGTGAACAACAGAATGTCGACTTCCGGCTACTCGTTTGTGCTTAGCGAGTGAAGCGGTCAATTGGATGTCGAAGCTTCAATCTGTGGTTGCTCTTTCCATAACTGAAACTGAGTATATGACAGTGATGGAGGCATTCAAGGAAGGTGTTTGGTTGCGAGGGATGATGAGCAAACTCAGGCTTCAGCAGGAGGTCGTGTTGGTTAATTGTAACAGCAAAAGTGCGATCAACTTGGCAAAGAATTTGATTTACTATTCTAGAACTAAACGTATTGATGTTCCTCATCATTTTATCCAATATGTGCTTGAGGAGAACGGTGTGACTCTCAAGAAGATCCACACGATCGTGAATCCAGCAAACATGTTTATAAAGGTGGTTCCCGCAAAGAAGTTCAGATTCAGTGCGACTTCTCTAGGACTCAAAAAGGTTTGATGAAGATAGAGTGTGCACGAGAAGTGACAATGAAGCTATGATAGAAGACGATTAGAGATGGAGCTTAGAGTTGTGGTTCATGATGATTAAAGCCATGGTAGAGATGTTATTAGATGTCTTCAATCTGTACATGCAATAGGGGCCGATCGATTGACCACCCTGGTCGATCAATCAAGAGCACCCCGAATTATACATATTAGTCGTTGGACAGTTTTAGACGGTCTCGATCAATCAAATTGTCAGGTCAATCAATCGACAATATTCGAAAATACTTAAAAACTCTCTGGACACTTCTGAGCATGTTCGAGCAATCGAACATGTGGGGCACGATCGATGTCAATCGATCAATCCTTAAATTGGCGACGCACGTAGTTTTGCATAATTACGTAATTTGTTTCCTATTTTGATTATAACATTATATATATCAAGTGTAATTGGCATTAGGGGATTCCAAGGCATCATTAAGGAGTTCTAGAGAGAAAGCTAGGGTTTTGAGAGGGTTTGAGAGGGTTCTCATCTCTGTGCAAGTGCTTCCATCTCTTGCAATTCGTTTATCATAATGGATTTGCTTGTCACTTTGTGTCGTGGTTTTTCCCGCAAGGGTTTTCCACGTAAATCTTATGTGTTCTCTATGATGCTTACGTTTATCTCTTTCTTATTTGATTCGAATTTGGGGTTTGCTTTTGCAATTCCCCAACACTACTTCCCACGGTAACTGATTGTACTTGTGCCACATCACTTCCACAACACACACATTTGTGGACTTTCCACCACAATTGGGATTAGAAGATGTGGCACACGCTTCTAGGCTAGGGAATGACCTAGCTTGATCAAGATGCAAAATAAAAATGCTAATCATTGCTTACAAAAGTTTAAGATCAGCTGCCTATGTGACTCCAACCCTCCTTTATCCAGGCTGGGGTTCAAGTCACGTTGTGCTATCAGGCAGAATTTTTTTATATATAAATTTATTTATTTTTTTACAATTATTAAATATCCATTCTTGACTTATAAGTAAAGTTGAATTGTCAGCTAAGTCTTCGAGTTGACTCAACTCAGTGGACTTTCAAGTCAACTTGAATCAAGTTTTCAGGTATGGTAACTATGATTTATAACCTCATATGTACCTTAACTATTATTACAAAAAGCATGAGGAATATAGGGGTGTAGCAATTGCCATGATTGTTGGGTTTTGCACACCATGTCCTGGACTTGAACAACATAAAGTATTCATATCTCAATTACATAAGCAGAAACACATTGAACAAAAATCAGAACATAGGTCATCTTTCCATGAAAAGCAAAAACAACATAAAAATAGATATCTTTTTAATGAAAAAAAAAAAAAAAAAGATACAACATGAACATGGAGAAATTGTGTTCTTCAAATTGCTTCTAGAGAATTTCCACCAAAAACAATTAAAAATAAAAATAGAACTCACTTGAATAGGATCGATATCCTGCATTTCCATGTTGAGGTTACTATTACCATCAACCTGAATGTTACGTTTGTCCAAGCTTCTAGAGTTTAAAAATTCACGAGAAGCCAGAAGTAATTGAACAGCCTGCCAAAAGACTTCAAACATGAGCTAACTATAAGGGATAAAGATTGACTTTAGGAAATTATACTACAGAATATGAACCCTTTTGATTTAAATGGATGTGAATCTAATGTATGGCCTAAGATATCTTTACTTTATAAACATTTTGGTCCAAATATGGATATCAATTAGATTATCCAGTGACTTTAAATAGCTATAACTTACAATAATCTAAAATTTTGCATAATCACCACTAATTAACATGCTAACATATTGATCTCATATACAGCTACATAGATAGCTATAAATATACACCAAAATTCCCTTCCTCCCTATCATGTTCTCCTTTATTTAGTATCAAAGACCTATTTGATCCCAATGTGTGATCCATCATCCTCTTCTTCGAACGTACCTTCACATTCCTTAATCTTCTTATTCCAATATCCCCTTACAATAACTGATTGGTCATATAGACTGTTAACTGAAATCTAGATGCCATACCTAAGCCCATTCTCAAAGATATTTGTTGCAAGTTGCAACCAATTCAATGATACACCTGGTTCTTATCTCTTTCATGTTTTGAAAGATTAATGTCCTATGCACTGATATTTCAGACTAGAATATAAAAACTTATCCAAGAACATCAACATAAAACAATTCATTAGAAAATAATTATGATAATATATCTCCACGCAAATGGTAAATATGTGACAACAATAATGACATATCTACATGACTAACCTCATCCGGTTTCTTAGCAGCAAGCAATGCATTTGTAAGGCCACGCAGAACCTCAAGATTAATAGTTTCAGAAGCCTGCTAGGCACAAGGAAGAAATTAACCAAAAAGTCAGCTAATTAAAAATTTTAAGTCACTAGAAAAGTACTAACACAACAAAAAGAAATAATTTCTACAAGGTACTAAAAACTGTAAGAAAATTTTCTTTTAGAACACTTTTTTATTTTGTTGATTTATCTGATTGTCATTTTTCGCATGCTCCCTTTTTAGAAATTAATGAGAAGATATATATTTCCAAAGTAGTCATCAATTAAAGATAGGTTCAAAGGGAAAGGGACAAGGGAAACAACAGTGTCTTCATTTGAGGAAGGAAATAAATCAACCACTATTCCATTATTGGGTCACTGGAAAATACTGACAGATGCAGATCTCCTGTAGGCAGCAACACTTCCATCATAATCCTTGAGCTCGTATTTTATCTCTCCAAGTAAACGATATGCATCTGAATCCTTTGGCCTTTCCTAAACAACAGAAAAAAGGTTTTTGACTGAAGTTATCAGTTTGAAATGTTCTTGGATAACAAAAAAGCATTTCTGACAAGATTCTAATAAATGCAAATCCATGCAAACCTCAAGAAGCTTCTCAAGTAAGGAGGCTGCTCGGCTATAATCTCCTAAGTCTGCCAGGGTCACAGCTGCTCCCTACAAGATCACTATTGCATAAAGTAAAAGTGTGTGTGATAAGATCGAAAAGGAAACATGATGCCTCACTAAACTAAACAATAAAGAAATTCGATCGGAATTATAAAACCGGTAGGTAAATGATAGCGTTATTAGAAAATATATAACCACAATATTATGATACAGATTTGTGACAAAAGAAATACAATTACATATAAAAAAAATATTCAGACTTCATAAATGGTTCTGTGACACTAGTTGACATGCGAGAAGATTTCACATGTCACTAAAAAAACCAGAGACTAGTAGGTAACATATTTCTTATATTTTCATCTATGGAGGAATGCCACTATCTGCAAGCACCAATGACAAGTACCCTACGCATGTCAAAGTGGCAAAATGCATGCAAAATCTAGAAAAGTACACCAGCTGGATCCCAAAGTGACTGTGTTGGTTAGTGTTACGAACCATATCTCAGCTCATTACTATGTGTTTAGCTGTCTTTACTTTATTTTACATGAGTTCAGTTGTAGCCTTGTAGGACATGTTGGGACTGACACAGTTCGGGCCAATTTGGTTTTCCAATTTCCTATGAAATGCAAGGTAAATGGGCGATCACTATCATTTCCAGGTGTTTGTTTAAACAGGAATTACGGCTCATAAATCGAGAGCCAAATAAACATATAAAGAAGGTAGGTAAAGTAAATTGCAATCATTACATTTTCACCTTATCAAACTACCATTTTTACAATGATTTCTGGGTGAAACAAACAATGTAGCAAAATCATCATCATAGTCAAATGTAAGTGATGTCACCACACAACTACAAGAGTAAATAATCATTACCCATTTACAACCATTTACTGTCGTAATTGGAAAACCTAACAGGCCCTTAGGTATTGTTGAGACATTGCGATACATAGAGATATATAGTGATACATTGCGATATGTCGACTGATATTGGGAAGTTTCCCGACTAAAGCCCAGTATCATATCAGTAGTGTCCGATATCGATAATATTGGCTGATATATCGGCCAATATTATCGATACTCTAAGCATTGTTCACATCTTAAAGGCTGAGCTTCATCATGTTTTCTAGGAAAGCAATCAAATCACTAATTCTCTTGCAAATTTTTTGCTCGTGATAGCAATCAGAGATAAGTATTCAATGGCCCATATTATCTTCCTATTAAGGCAAAGATGCTATTATTTCTGATAGGTTAGCCTGTTCAGGATGGTTTCATATTGAAGTTTGTAGTCTGTTCAGATTCACATTTTTTATGGGTTTTGGTTGTTTATTTTTAAAAGGTGAAGTCTGGTTCCCCTCTTTAATTTGTATCTTTTTCCATAAACTAATGAAAATATCAATGCCAATGGCTTGTCCACCTTCAAGAAAAATTAAAAAGAAAAGAAAAGAAAAGAAAAAATCACCAAAAGCTCCCAGATTGAGTAGGGAAACTAAAGATTAGGGTTTTTTGTATGATTTCAACTACTTACTAGTTAAGACCAGTATTCACACACCCCCTCCCTTGTACCCAAAAAAAGCAAACTCAAAATTTTCTTATTCACTTGGAAAGATATGAAAAAGTAGTCCATACATAATGCCCTTATTCTTTGTCTAGGCCTTTTACCTACAAGAAATTGAAGAACCTCCAACTCCATCTATTTTTTCATAAATGTCACTCATCTTTAGACTTCTTTTAATAGCTAAAACTTACAGATAAGTCGTAATCTCCTTGAGATAGGACTATAATGGAAATTAAATAACTAAGCCACTCCAACTATAACTAGAACAAAAAATACACCAACTTCTTACTCAGTTCATCCCCAATCCCATAGGCATGGATAATTTGGTGATTCTATTACAAACTTATGGCATGAGCCTTAGGATCCACGGAGATGAGTCCAACAACCTATGATCACAATTGTAGCCACACGGGACCCAGTTTGAGCTTCCTGTTGTACAATCATGTGATGGTAAGCTTGGATGCATCAACAGGGCCATGATGATTATTATGATTAATATATTGCAAGTTTTGAGCTATTTTAGATTTATTTTACATGGGGAAATGATCTAGTTGGCTGTGTATGGAAATGTTTCATGCACATAGTTGCATTTGGAGTTTTCGTCATTCATATCAACCATCTGGTCCGTCCATTAGATACAATCTAATCTCCTTTCATGCCTGTACAAAAACCACATCAATCAGATGGCCCTAAACATCCATGAGTGAACCTATGTTTAATGAACAATCTTCTCCATCAACTTTCGCAAGCCAGTGATGGATAGGTATAAATTTTTTAAGGCTGCTGCCGATGAAGAGCAGACTGACCTAATGGACAGTCCAGATAGGTGATATGGAAACAAACGAGTGAAGAGTCCGAAAGTGACCATGTCCATGGTAAGGTTCCAATACACTCAGCCCATGAGATCATTACTCTTCTATCTGATCTAATTGCAAAGAATTTAACTAGCCGCATACACATAACTTGTTCATGAACTATCCATGGTTAAATACCCTTCACCAAATGTCAAACAAACACACAATTGAAGAAAGCTTATTAGAAGGGTCTCCTTGATGATTTATAAGTTGCACTCAGCTTTATTAGGCCATAATAATAACAAAGCTACAAAACTTGCGTTGAATCTGTCAATTTCCATCTTCCAACCTGGAGTGCAAGGGCGTTGGTGATTGAGTGTCCTCTAATACTTCCACTATTTCATTAATTTCACCAGCTAGATTATCACATTACATGTCATAGAGGTCTTGGTGCTAACAAATCAGAATTTTCAAAGTGCCAGGCTCTCCCAAAGCTCATTCAAAATGATCAAGTCTGAGCAGGTACCCTGTTTCTCCAGGGTGCAGATTAGAGCCCTACCTCTTCATCAAATCATGGTTCTAAATATGGTTGATACCGAGGCTGGGTCAACTTGGTAAAGGTGGAAAACAAAATGAGTCAGTGGGCACTCCAAAACCAGCTTGATCAAAACCAAGAAGGAATGAGATGAGGCAAGTTTTATCAGTTTCCAGTCTCCAAGAGAATCGCACCAGGAAAATGATTTAAAACCATGCACTGGATATAGAGTCGAAGAGTACTTAATAGATTTATCACATCGATCAAAATATACACGAAATTAGTATGTTATGTTCAAATAGTCCAAAGTAAAATAAGAGTACTTCAGAACAAATAACGGACAGTACTATAAAAACAAGTTTAGAATGATTACAAGGTGTTATAGAATTATCATCACTCACTTCGATAGCATCTGGATCTTTTGGGGAGATCTTAAGCGTTGCCTCAAATTGTTGAAGCCTATTCTGAAATAGAAAGGTTTTCATATGAGTTAAAGAGAACCTCTTCAAAGAACATCAATGTCAATCTGCAAATTTGAAATATAAAACTCGTGATTGTAAGGGGAGAGGCATTAATCAAAATGTGTCCTGAAATTTTCCAAGGGAATAAATATGATGATAAATGGAGATTAGAAAATGAAAACTGCATGCAGAATAAAGGAAAAGACTCCTATGCTAGTTCACCAACATTATGCAAATGTTGGAGACTCATCCTTCTCGCATATCACACTCATGTACAGCTATCCAGACTATCCAAATTGTGGTGTGCACTGTGCATCAAATGGTGGTTATCAAATGGATTACACATGGTTACTTTTGGACTCATGAGATCATTACTTGGGTCACAAGATCATTACTCAGACTATCCAAATTGTGGTGTGCATTCCTCTTATTAGTGTACTTTTAAAGTTATGCTCCATTTGTACTTGGGTCGCATTTTGGACGGTCTCAATTGTAGTCCAATCAAGTCATGTGTATGATTGAAGAGTCGCCAACATTTTTAAAATGGTGGTGAGCTAGCATATTAGTCTAGGACAAAAAAAAAAATGATCAGAACAAACTGGCAAGTGGCAATGTGTAGGCTTGCCCATTATGCCCAACCAAATGGTGATCCAGGCCATTCATCTAGATCATCACAACGCACATAACCACATGGAAAAAAATCTCACAGATCATAGGTCGTCACAAACTGTACAGTGTTAGTTAGAAACAAGTGTCCAATTATCAACACATGTATGGATAACTAGGATCACCGATTATTGGGATTTTCTCTCTTTAGGTCATCAACAGTAAGACAATATATATTAATAATCCGAAGCACAACATGGTGAAGAAAAATTAGTGATCTTCCATGGCAAGCCTCGCATGCACAAACACAAAACACAAGCACGGGCGCCCACATCCACACACCCAACCACGCACATGCGCATGCACACCTCGCACCCACACGCACACACTCTGACACATAGGAGGGCTGCATGCACACACTAGGGGTGAAACTCGGACAAGTTGGGTTGGGCTAAGGGACAGTAAGGGTTAACCCAAGCCCAATCCAACCCATTGTTCTAAGTATCCCCCCGATATATTGATAATATCCTCGATATCATCTATATCTTCAACGTGGTGATACCAATAAAACTGGTAGCGATATCGATAACACTGGCAGTATCAGAAATTCCAAGTATTTGTGATATTATTGTAAAATACCGCTAATGTATCACCAATATTTTTTACTGTGTAAATTCAGTGTCGCTTGTATCACCAATATTTTCGACTATGTAAATTCCATGTGTCGCTTGTATCGGCAATGTATTGATATCGCCAAAAATCTATTTATATATATAATATTAAAAAAAAAATCCACTTCAAATTTTTTAATGGATGCATGGTCGTATGATGAAATACATGTTTGTATGTACATATATGTATGCATGCATGGATGGATGGATAGATGGATGTATGCATGGATGGATGGATGTGTGTATATATAGTTGTTGTTGTTGTTGTTGTGTGTGTGCACGCATGCATAGATGGATGGATCATGCATGTGTGCTTGTATGTATATATGTGCATGCATGTATGGATGGAATAACAATTTTTCCCATGTTTCCCAGAGTCAACAATACATGCTTTTAGGCCCAATTAAAGGAAAACTTATTATTCGATTCCTAAATATACAAATATGTCTCTTTTTCATTATTATTTGATTCTTAAATATGCAAATATGTTAGTTTAGCATATCCTGAAGTATCATTCAAAAATTCCACCATCTTCCCCATGTTTCTCTAATATTCCCTTGAGTCAACGTTACTTGCTTTTAGACCCCCATTAAAGAGAAACTTATTATGTATGCATCTTTTTTACAATTATTTGATTCATAAACATGCAAATATGCATATTTTAGTATCCCCTAAAGTTTCATTAAGAAATTTCACCCTTTCCTCGTGTTTTCCCATTGTTTCCCTCAATTAGTGATACATTTCCAGTTATCGATGATATTATCAGTGATAATAATGGTGTTTCTGTATCCCTGGCCAGCGAAACTTGTATCAATACCAATAACTCGAACACTAATCCAACCTCAAGAGGAGTTGGCCCAAGGCCCAACCCAACCCTACACAGGCATTCAATACTCAACCCTAAGGAAATTCCAGTTGGGTTAGGTTAAATTGGGGGTTGGGTCGAGTTAACACCTACAATGAGTAAACAAACACATGTAACTATTGAAATAACAAAAGCAAGATAAAGTCAACAATCTTAACCTTTGACATTTAATTTGACTTAGAACCCCTAAAAAAGTTCTCTTCATTGTTTTAAATTCATAGAAATGATGCTCACAATCATCCATTTAGTGTGAGTTTCCTATGGTGGCCCATATAGCAAAAAGTCCATAACAAGGACGGTTCCAATCATCGAACCACTCACACGTGGGCCCCAATGATTGACAACACCCCCTGGATCACGAGTAGTGATAGAGCCAAAACGAACTCTTCTAATAGATTCGTGAGTCGTGACTCATAAATATTCAATGACGATCCCTCATGTTGGGGGTGAAACACATGAGATATCCTAACGGACAGCATAGGTGCTAAAGATCCATGCCATTCATCAACTAGTGCGCAATGCGAACATGCTATGGACCAAAAATAATGTTGGTCGGTTAATCATACATGTCAAACTTGCATGAATCGTGTTGCTATCTAGACACAATTTTACATTCATATCATGTATTTTAGTCATTACTCACATGTATATGTACTGCACATAACGTCAAGTTCATTTTGGGTCGGGTTGCCCGACGCCTCAACCAAAACCCAACCCAACCCAACCTAGGCCATGTTGATGATTTTCAACCCAAACCCAAACCAACCTCAACCCAACATGACCCAAAGTTTGGGTTGGGGCAATCAGGTTTGGGTTGACCAACCCAAGTTGCACCCCCATCGCACGTGCATAGATAACATCATCATCATCATCAACAAACACAACACTATCATCACCAGCATCAACATGCACGCACTCGCGCAACATCATAGCTTTGTCCAAGCTAGCTATGGTCAGCTTTATGAATTCGGTTTCAACAAGCATTCCTATCTAAGGTCCTAGCCTCAATACGTGACACAAACAAACAAATATGTACATATATGCATACGAAGCTAAACCAGTGCATCGGCACAAAGGTTGTTGTGCCACTACATTTGTTTACTGTACATGTCGCCTAGAAGTACAAGATCCACAGACATTCATTCCATGAGCTTTATGATTGATCCAATCATAATGGAACAAATCAAATCACCAAATCGCTGAACTTTTTTCTCATCAAATGTAAACCACTGCTTTTTCATTCTTTCATTGCTTTCTTCTTCTTTTCAATGACCATTTATACACCACTTTCTGATTGTCCGGTCAATGTGAACTTGTCCGTGGTCCATTCATCATTGGACCAGCAGAACTTATGGCCTGGATCTCATCAACATACGCCATCTGTTCTGTGCATTGATATTCATGAACATATATGAGTATATGCCCATACCTATGGAAGAATGATCACCAACAATTCATTGTACACCCAACTCACTCTATCTATCCTTTGCACTATGTTTTCCAGGATCTAACAACGAAAAGGAGATTAATGAAGAAGATGAACATTGTCAGTGCACACAAACTCTTGTACACCTGAGGGGTACATAACACCTGTCGTGTACACATTCTCATGCACCAACGATGTATTCTAATTAACGTTAGTCTTGGTATTCTAATTTTATTTGTTCTCTTATTCTTTCAAGTATCCTATTGTAGTTAGGTGTTTCACCATCTAAACTTCTATAACTATATGATTGAAGGGGAGAGGGTGGATACAATCAACACTTCTCACCTCCTCTTCTTTCTCCCTTCCTCTTCTCCCATCTTTCATGGTATCAGAGCATCAAGGAATGAGAGTGTGTGTGTGTGTGTGTGTGTGTGTTGGGGGGGCACGCATGTGCATGAAATGAATGCATACATCCCATCTATGTAAAACCCTCCATGCATCATCATAAAATTTGCCAATTTGTTTTGATAGACATCCATGTCATGCATGCCACCAGATGAACGGATCAGCCTAATTTTTTACTCCAGTGATCTTCACGACTATTCCCACATTTTGCTTTGCTCAAATGTACACATAATAAATTGGCACATTTTATGTGGATGCATGTGAAAGTTCACATATGGGGATGTGTGATGATTTTCCTTCATAACAATCCAGGCAGTGTGAAATAATTTTATTGGACACATGGAGAGTTTGAACCATTAACTGGACCATCTATGAAGTTCTCCATGGGCTGCTATGCCAGAACCACACTGATTGGATGATCCTAACCACTAGAATAACTGTCATAATTGCCTGTTTAAGCAATTCATAGTGGGATCGAGACAGTCTAAGGTTATTGTGATGCTTGCAACAATCTTCTCACACCAATCCAGTGTTCGTGGCATCAGATCGTTACAGGTATCGCTAGCTGGGGATATGGAAACATGTATAAATATTGCCAATGTTATCATCAATACCCAGAAATGTATCTCTGACTAAGAGAAACATTAGGGAAACATGGGGGAAATGGTGAAATTTCTTAATGAAACTTCCGGAGATGCTAAAATACAAATATTTGCATATTTAGGAATCAAATGATTGCAAAAAAGATGCATGCATAATAAGTCATCCTTTAATGGTGACTAAAAGCATGTAACGCTAATTTAGGAAAACATTAGGGAAACATGAGGAAAATGGTAGAATTTCTCAATGATACTACCAAGTTCCCTTTAATAGGGGGGCTAAAAACAGGTATTGCTAACTCAGAAAAACATTGGGATAACATGGAGAAAATGGAGGATCCATCCATCCATGCACGCCCACACGCACACACATGCATGATCCATCCATCCAATCATCCATGCATACATACAATGACACATACATATATACACGCACAATCCATCCATGCATGGAAAGATACATACATACACACATACATGCATACATCCATCCATCCATCCGACCATCCATCCAACCAACCATCCATGGACGGATGCATATGTATATACATCCATGATCCAATCATCCACCCATGCATGCATACATACACACACATACATACATGCATTTCATCATACAACCATGCACCTATTAAAAAATTGAAATAATTTTTTTTTAAATAGGTTTTTGGCGATATCAATACATTGGCAATATAATTGATAATATTGTTGATACATTGACGAAACAAACAATGTCTGGAATTTATATAATCCAAAATATCCTGATATATTGGTGATATCGATACATTGGCGATACTTTGCGATATACCACTGACCTCGAATTTTTTATACTACTAGTGTTATCAATATCGCTGAGTTAGCAATACCAATAATATCAACGATATTATCGATAACATTGTTGATACCAGTGTTCGAATTATCTCTGATATTATCAAAATATCTCCGATATTATGTTTATCTCCAACTCAGCGATATCGATAACACTGGTAGCAATACCGATAACGCTTGTCGTATTAGAAATTCCAGGTATTAGCAATGTATCACTAAGTATCGCCAACGTATCAATATCGCTAATGTAATCGTCAATATTTTCAACTATGTAAATTCTAGGTGTTGCTTGTATTGCCAATGCATCAATATCGCCAATGTATGGCCAATATTTTCGACTATGTAAATTCTAGGTAATGCTTGTATCATTAGTGTATCGACGATATTTCCATAATATCGCCAACTTATTGCTATTGTCAAAATTTTGTTTATTTGAAAATTTTTTATTTCAATTTTTTTTCTTGGGCACATGGTTGTATGTAGTGTTCAATTTGTCATCGACAATATTAATAATATCTCGATATTATCGATATCGCAACATGCGCGATATTAAGACCACAATCTTTCATTTCTTTTCCAATTGTTGATGATTTCTTGGTGAAATATCATGTGTTGTTGATATTTTGCAATATCGATGGATGTTTGGATGGTTAAATAGGTTGGACAGGATGGTTGGGCTGATTTCTTACAACAACACATGCTTTTAAGGCCCAATTAAATGGAAACTTGTTATGTATGCATTCTTTTAATAATTTTTTTAATTTTTAAATATACAAATATGTACATTTAACATCTCAAGTTTCACTGAAAATTCTACTGTTTTTCCCATGTTTCCCTACATTTCCAATTATCAGTGATATTATCGGCAATATCGATATTGTTTCCATATCCCTGGCCAGCGAAACTTGTAGCGATACCGATACTTCGAACACTGGTTGATACTCAGAACAGTGCACCAATCAAATGATCCTATTCCTACCATAATAATAATTGATTGTTTTATATAATCACCTGAAACAAGGAATCAACAACGAAATTGAGACACAACAAATACAAGTGCTCGCATGCGTCTCTCGGCCACTAAAACCCTTACTATAGGGTTTCTCCAAACACAATGATAAATACTTTGGGGGTCATTGAAGGCACCAGTCTAAGCATGGTGAAAACAACAACAATGGAAGTTGTAGAAATGGTAGTAAATGGCAATGATGCCAATAGAAACTCTTCATATGCTATATATTTGATAATAGTGCGAGCAAGGGTTGTTGAAAAAGAAAGAATGGTCCATGTTTGGCACCTTGGTCCACTCACCATTCAGTATAGAACTCATCAAGTTTTTGGTCCACTCAACATTCAGTATAAAATTCAGTCAAGTTCACAAAACTTCAACAGAGTTTTGTAGAGGATGATGCATCAAGTGACATCACAGATTTTTGGCCAATCCCAGTTGACGTGGATGAGTCATAAGCCAATCCACTGAATTTTTCGACAATCAACCCACCTTTCTAAACAGTGACACACACACACACTCGAATAGGTGCGCACGCGCACGCACACACATACAAAATACTTTTTAGGTGAAGCTTTTCAATGAGTCAAACCAACCAAACAAATTTATAAACAATGAGTGTGCACACAAGCATACACAGGTGATGCTTTTTGGATGAGTCATAAGCCAACCCACAGAATTTCTAAACAGTGACAGACACAAGTAGACACACACACACACACACACAAATACTTCTTTAGGTTTAGGTGCACACACAAACTACTTTAGGTGAAGCTTCAATTATAAATTCCATCTCCATGGGCACACACACACATAATTGTAAATTCCATCTCCATGGCCACACACACACACACAGACACACACACACAACACTTCTTTAGGTCTTCAATTGTAAATTCCATCTCCATGGCCACACATACACAACACTGTAGGTTATGTATGCAAGCATGCATGTAGGTATGTATGTATGTGTGTGTAGGTGTATAGGTATGTACGTATGTATGAATGTCAACGTGTATGTAGGTAGGTAGGTAGGTAGGTATGTACATGTGTGTGTAGGTATGTATGTATGTATGTATGTAGGTAGGTAGGTAGGTAGGTAGGTATGTACGTGCGTATGTAGGTAGGTAGTAATGCGAGGGCATTTTCACACTGGGCTCAAGTAGGGTGGCCTGTGGGATGTAGGGGCACACTCAGGGTGGGCGGCCCGTGTAAGGCGGGTGGATCGTATGAGGCGGAACCCATAAAGTTGGGGGGGCCTCGTCGGAGCGGAACCCATGGATTTGGGGCCCACGAGGAGGGTTCGGCCGAGGACCTAACCCATGGATTTGGGGCCTGGGCTATGAGATAAAGGGATTAATTCATCATGCTCTACTGTTTGAGCTTTTAGAGCAAGTGGTTAATTGTCCTACATCAAATTGGTATCAAAGCGGGAGGTCTTGTGTTCGAGACTCCTTGTCGGGGGTGATTAATGTGGGCGTATTTTAGCACCAGGCTCAAGTGGGATGGAGTATGGGATGTAGGGGCACTCTCAAGGTGGGCGGCCTGCAGAACCCATAGATTTGGGGGTCATGTGAGGCAGGTGGCTTGTGTGAGGCGGAACCCATGGATTTGGGGCCCACGAGAGGGTGAAACCCATAGATTTAGGGCCCACAAGGAGGGTTCGGCCAAGGACCTAACCCATGGATTTGAGGCCTGGGCTTTGAGATAAAGGGATTAATTCACCATGCTCTATCAGTTCGAGCTTTTAAAGCAAGTGGTACATCCGTCCATGTGTGTGTGTGTGTCGGGGGGGGGGGATTCAATATTCAACTACAAAATATTTCTTTTGTAAATCCCATCTCCATGGCCTCTACAAGATGAATATGTTTACCAGTTTACGTAATTCAAAAGGTAAAGCAATCAGATGATAAGAAAACACATTCCAATCTTTTATTAACGGGAACATAATATTCTTGTTTACGTATAGTTGGGTTGTAAAGCACATAATGGTCTAGCCCCATAAAACTTAAATTTGTAAGCAAGATTCATACATCAATATTCTTAGTAAGTAAAGAAATATTTCTCAATCTTTCTACCTGCAGAGTTGCTTTCTCTTCATCTGTAAGCTTCTTTTCAACTGTTGTACTATCATTGGGGCCAACACTAAAAAAAATAAAAAATAGAGAGGGAAATGGTCAAACTCGAATCTCAACTTTTAGAATCCCGTTTTTATATGTGAAGAGATGCAATGGACATATTTTTGTCATTGTACATGTTTTAAACTCTTCTTTTCCTACCATTAGTTACTTTTTTAACATCGCTAATTGCACCCAAATTTTATGAGAATTCTCCTAACCTTACAAGGTGCTAGATGATTTAGAACTACCGAAAAGGTGTACCTTTCCAAAACATCAGCCCGCCCTTCTTCCTTTTGATCTCCAATTTTCTTATTATCTTCCTCTCTTTCCTAATCTCCATCCTCAATCACTCACACACACCCTCACCCAAACCCTAAACTTAAAACCCTAATTACTCTATACTCCAATCCCAATTCCAGTCACGTATTCTTAAAACCCAAAATCCCATTTTGAAATCCCAACCTCCTCACATGAGACTAGAATGCCACTAGAATATAGACGTACTATTGTCAAGATTCATGACAAAACTTTCACGCCGGCTGCCAGAATATAGACATACTAGAAGCAACAAAAGCCAAGTCATGGAAAACCACAAAATGTGTTATTCGATACCTTTCAGAAGGAAGAAAGTCTCCCAAAGCAAACACAAGACCAAAAACCACAACTGCTATTCCAACTCCTACCTGTTTTACAACCAAGTTTCAATAGGTGGCCAAAGTAATGCATGAACAGAAATGTAGAACTACACTTTTCAGTGAAGAAAGCATCCATTGGTGAACATCTTACCTTAGTACCAAGTCCAATTGAACCCTGATCTGACTCAACCGGTGCATCATAATCAATTGCTTGATAAGTTTTGTTCTCCTCTGCCTTTTTTTGCTCAAGTGCGGACCTGAGGACTATGGTATGACTTCAAAAGACCATGATAGTTCAACTAAAAAATAATGCACGAAATATGAGAGAACTGTCTTAACTACATGCTAACTGTGTGACAATTCCGAACCCAAGATAGGCTAGGGAAGCAGACCCAGAAAATGAATGAAAAAGAAAGAAGTACCAATATAGAGAAAGCACCTCTGAGCAGCGTTTAGAAGATGAAAATTTTGTTAGGGTTTGCTGCAGAATTTGATCCATTAACATGGCGGTTGCTGCAGATTTGGTCCATTAACTTACTCCTTTATGATGTTTCATTTCCATTTCCTCTAATAAAATCTTTGTTATTTGGCTATGAAGTCACAAAAAGAACAAAAAGAGAAAACTGAAACCTGTTGTTTTCTAGTCTATTCCACATTACAGTCTTATTGCTTTTAGAATTTAGATGGAGATTTTGAAAGGGGTAGACTCTCCAATGTTCGTCAGCCATTTGGTAATAAATTGTAGCTAATCATATGAGATACATGTGACATACATGAAGACCAATCAGAACACAAGACTAAGCATAGATCAAAATCACATCAATGGACAATCTAAACCATCTAATTTCTTCCAATGAATTGGGACCATTCAACATTTTTTTTCCCACACAACCATTTGACAGGTACCAACTGGAATGTTATTTTTTTTTTTTTGAATGGCAATGAGATATTTACTAGCATGAAACAAAAAGGAGGTACATGAAAAACATGAAAAGGTAATGGTAAGGAATCATCCTGCATTACCGTCAAAAAAGGAAAGACAGCAATACCTCAATTATCCAAATTATCTTCCCATTTACAACTCTTAAACTGGGTATTTCCCAATTCCCACAATATAACCCTCCACTTACAACCCTTAAACTGGATGATTAACATTATTGTAGTAAATGATAATCACACCAATTTAACCATCTGTTTTATGGTTGACTTCTATCGAGATATTTTCTTTTATGTATGCATGTGCATATTCTATTGTATTACTCTGGAGTACCATACACCTTTCTTTATCTCATACATAAATATATGTTAGTCATTGGGCTAAAAAAATCTCCGCCCTAAACTCTCTTAGCCGCTTTCCTCTCATATTTCCACCTTTCTCATTCTTTCCTTCCTCTCCTTTCTACTTGGTATCAAAACAACATTAGTGTGCCGACCGCAATAGTTTTTCGTGGGGCCAATGCTGATGTCATCACATTATAGAGGTGATGTCAGCAGTGTAGGGTCGGCTGTCCCCATGACCAAGAAAGTGTGGGATCTGAAAGATCTTCATTTAGAAGATTTATGGTGATTTTTCTGAGATTTTTTGGTAAGTTTTTCAGGCATCTCACGCAAAATAGAAAAAGTCAGGAAATGGTCCAGATTTTGATTTTCTACTGTACTGTTTTTTTTTTCTGAGGACTTGTGTGGTGTTTCTTCACATGGATATTCTGAGTGTTACGAAAATATAAAAACATGTTTCATGTATGGATGAGATATGAGTGAGTTATGAAGGTTTTTTAATGGAATAGCTTTGTCATACAAGTAACATAGCTACGTTTTCAAAATTGTTTTGAATTAGTGTACTAGTTAGGTGACCGTATACGGTAACGCGCGATGAATGATAGCTTTCGGTTAAATTTGAGGCTGCTTTATGATTAGTTGAGACAAGCTCTTCCATTATTGGATGCACTAGGGGTACTTTGCAATTTTTTGAAATTTTTGGGGGGCTGTTTTCCAAGGATGATTACTTGTTTAGTTATTGTAGTGGGTTGAATGTGTTCTCTTTCCGTACTTGGGGGAGAGTGTGGGCTGTGTGTAAGCTCATTTGTGGAGTGTGAATGGTGTATTTGAATTGGAGCATGCTCAAGTAGTGGTGCATGTCTTGATTGATCTATGAGCATGTGCAGTGCTATCTAGTGTGGACAAGACCTACAGCATTGAAATTTATAATTTGTGAGTGTGTGTGGTGCTCTTCTGCAATGAGAATGAACTATGGCCTTCATAGGCATGGCAATGGTGACAGTGGTAATTTCCCCACTGGTGTCAAAGACAAGTTGGCTTGCACTCATTGTGATCGACCTTGTCATACGAGAAAGATGTGTTGAAATCTAGTCAACCATCCTCAAAAGAAGGCCTATTTTGCTAGTGTCGAATTGAGAGACCCCTTTCACACACTTGCGTGTAGTGATCCAAATATCCCCGATATATATTGATATTATCGGTATCGCTAGACTGGCGTTACTGAAACCCACAGGAATCTCATTTCTTTTCTTTCAAATATTGCCAATATATCAGTGAAATATCGCCACAAGCCCTTTATAACTTTTTCCATGTATCACTTGTATCGACGATATTATCACCGATGACACAGGGGCAGTGTGCGCAAATACTGATAAATTGAGAAAAATTGAAAAAAAAAAATGATTTTCCTTTTTTATTTTTTATTTTTTTGGAGATCTGTTTGGGAGTGGATTTCAACCACTTTTCAGTTTTTGTGAATAATATCCCACATTTGGGGGAGAAATTGAGACGGAGTCGGTGGATCAAAACCAAAAAAGTTAACAGCTAACTTAAAAAATGTTTTCCCCTTTCTTTTGGCACAGACTTCACAACTAATCCATGTCGATGCATGATTCTCATGCATTGACATGGATTTGAGTTGAAAATCGAATATTCGAGAATCAAAATTGGGGGAAATTGGGAAAATCCAATATTCCCCCATTTTCTCACCTAAATTAACTAATTGAAGGCCCAACTTTTAATATGTTGGAAGGACCTCCATACAAAACCCACAACAAGATATCTAATGAGCACATATTATACAAATGACTAAAGTCGGAAGGACCGCCATACAAAACCTCATACCTACAAACGTCATTCTTATTAGGGTCATAATCATATAAACATATACCAATAATTATGAGTCGACTTTGCAAATCAAAGAAGCAATTTCAATTAGTCAATCCAAGAAATGAAGGCATAGATACTTCCATAAGAAATTTTGAAAATTGTATATATGTACTTCAAAAGAAAATGATGTGCATATTAGTATTGTTATAAACATACCTTCTAACCACTTCCAACCGCTCTTCAAATTGACGATCCGATACAACATTTCTAGATGTTCCGCTTAAACCACTAGCTAATCCAGGTGCCTCTACAAGTAGAAAAACATTCTAATATGAATAGATAAACAATGTCTAGTTAAGCACTCAAAAACGAGCAATTAATAGATCAACAAATGAATATAAAAGAATAATTTCTTCAATATCTAGTGGAAGCAACCTACAAAATTGAAAACGTGTAAAAACATTGTTGCTAAAAACGTGTGTGCATGGGTATACTATCGTTGTACTCCTGTGGAGTACCTTCCAATAATTTCATGATAACATATATTTGTTATGAGGGACCAACACAAGGACTACATCGCCCTATAGCCCTCTCCTTTCCCCTTCTTTCTACTTAGTACCAGAGCGGGATTCTTGCACTGATTGAACATCTTGTCGGTGGGACCCACTGCTAAAGTTATTGTCCATAAGGGTGACATTAGTGGTGTGTGATTGGATACCCCCATGGGGAAAAAACTATGACATTTGAAAGAGCATGTTTTAGAAGATTTATGGTGATTTTCATGGGATTCTTTGGTAACTTGTTGAAGGAGTTCAATCAAAATAGGAAAAACTAGGGGAAAAAACACTGATTCCCTTTTTTTTCTCTGTGTTTTTCTTTGGGGGTTTTTTCCTTCTTTTTTTTCTCTTTTTTTTTCGTAGGGATTTAGTGCAGTTTAGGTTAGGGCTTCCTATTTATTGAAGTAAGAACCTTGCTGACAGGGTGAGATTTGAGGATTGTTATGTGAGGAATAATGGTCGTACAACCCTATTTTAGGCATTTTCATGTTCTTTTGTGGTGTGATTACCTCATATGGTGACTCAAATGTATGTTGAGACCAGTGTTTAAATTATCGGCGATATTATCGAATTATCGCCGATAATTTCGATATCGCTAGAGTTACGACACCGAAACTCCCTTTTTTCGTTTCTCTTCCTAATATCGCCGATTTTATCGATTTTTTGCGAAAAGTCCAGTTGTCACTCAATGTTCTCAATATCGGCCGATATATTGGCCGATAGTGTCGGTATCGCAGTCCAACGATACGAAACATGTCGGAAGAAATATTCTGAAAAAATTGGGAAAAGAGAGAGAGAGAGAGAGAGAGAGAGAGAGGGAAACTTTCAATAGGGTGGATTTCTGCACCTGCAGAATAGATTACCCTGATTGGAAGCTGTATTTGGTGGGCCATTTGAATCGAAGCTCACCATTCGTAGGTTACCATAAAGAAAATCTCAATTCCCTTTTCTTTTTTCTTCTATTAGATTGTTAACGGAATTGATTTAGGAAGAAAATGAAAAAAAAGATCCAGAGAAATCCGAAGATTTGGGGAAGAATCTAGGGTTTCAGGGTCTCTCGGATGAAAAATGGGTTCGGAGCCCTTTTTTATCGAGCGCGGATGTGCTACTGACGGGTTGAGTAGCGAACTCGCTACTGAAGTGACGTCACCAAGTTCTGTGGGTCCCACCATGATGTATGTTTTGTATCCACACCGTCCATCCATTTTGAGAGACCATTTTAGGTCATGAGCCAAAGAATGATTCAGATCCAAATCTCGAGTGGACCCCACCACAGAAAAAGTGGAGAGAGTGACGCTCACCATTAAAAATTTCTAATGGCCACAAAAGTTTTCAATGAAGCTGATATTTGTGTTTTACCTTATTTAATGTTTGTGTTAACTTATGAACAGATTAGATCTCAAATAAACATTACGGTGAACCTTAGGAAGGTTTCAATGGTGGGTGTAACTCACTCCACTATTTTCCGTGGTGGCGTCCATTATAGTTTTGGATCTGCCTAATTCTTTTGATCATGCCTTAAAATGTTCTCTCCAAATGGATGGACGGTGTGGATACAACATATACATCATGATAGGATCCACATAACTTGGTGACGTCACTTCAGTAGCGAGTCTCGCTACTCAACCTGCCATATAGCAAATCTGCGTCCTTTTTCATCGGGCACGGCTACATGAGGCACGTACGCATCTTTTCACACATGTAGTGGGCCTCCAATCTGAACTATTCATGTGATGTGGCATCCCATGAAACTCCAAGGAACCAAATTTTACCCTGATCTAAAACTCTGGTGGGCCATAGCAAAGAAAGATGCAAATCAAGGGAGAAAATTGTTTTCTTTTATAATGGCCCACTGAAGTCTTAAATAAAAGCAAAAGTTGAACCATAGAAGTTTCATGGAGTGCTGCATCACTTAGACTGTTCAGATTTTGGACTCACATCACATATGATGAGTTCTCATAAAGTTCTCAGGTAACTCTGCTGCTAGGAAAATCGGCGTTGGCGCGGATCAAGAGCCTAGAGATGAATGGTCTGTCAGGGCTCTGTAAGGCCCACCATGATATATTTGTTTTATCTACACCGTCCATCCATTTTGATATGTTATTCTAGGGAATGAGCCCAAAATGTAGCCAGATATGAGGCTCAAGTGGTCCACACCACAGGAAGTTGCGGTGGGAATGATATCCACCGTTGAAGCTTTCCTGGGGCCCATCATGATGTTTATTTTCCATCCAATTTGTTCATAAGGCCTAATAGACCTAAATGAAGGGAAAACATAAATATTAGCTTGCTCCAAAACTTATGTAGCCCCCATAATTTTTTTAATGGTTGCCATTCAATGATCACTTTTTCATGTGGTGTGGTCCACCTAAGATTTGGATTCGTTTCATTTTTTGGCCCATACCATAAAATGATTTGTCAAAATGAGTTAACGGTGTAGATACCAAATCATTTTAGCTTATTATCCAAAAAATAAGTACATCCAATTATCAAGTGGACCATACCAAAGGAAAAAGTGGTGATTAACAATTAATGGGCCACGAAAGTTCTGGATCAATCATATATTTGTTTTTTTCTTTGAGTTCATTTACTTTTTCCTGTCTTAATTAATGTATGCCAGCTGCATTTGTAATATATAAACTCATTTTGGTTGCTATTAAAGTGATTTTTTATGGCATCGCATGCTTTTTGGGTCCCATTAAATGAAAACTTATTATGTAATGTATTCTTTTCGCAATTTTTTATTCCTAAATATGTAAATATGTGTATTTAGCCATGTCTTGAAGTTTCACTGAAAAATTCCATCATTTTCCCCAAGTTTCCCCCCTTTTCCCTACATTTCCGATTATTGGCGATATTATCAGTGATAACGATATCTCTGGCCAGCGAAACTTGTAGCGATACCGACAACTCGAACACTGGTTGAGACAGCTACCGCACCTCTATATGTGTAGTTGTGGTCAGCCCTGAGTAATTCCAAGTCGTTTGGAGCTGTGGACAGCTGTGTGCGCGTGTAGTTGAGAGTAGCTTTGGGTGGTTTCTAGTAGTTGGGAGTATTTTTTAGCAAAATGGAAGGCACATCTTCATATTCAAGTGATATTTCAAATTCCTCGGTCATTCCATGGGGAATTAGTCTATGTGGAATAGACGATAATCCAGGTTGGCAAATTACCAATGTTAGATTTGATGGTGCAAAATATCTGTCATGGTCCCTGTCAGCCCATATGTTTATTAACAGTCAAAAAAAACTTGGGATAAATATATGGGACCATTCTAGCGATTGAGAAGTCCAAACTTCCTATGTGGATTGAGAAGCCGATGATGTGATGATTATGGGATGGTTATTGCGCTTAATGAAGGCTGAAATTGGAGATACTTTTGGGTATTTTGTTGAGTGTCAAATATTGCATATTTCCCCCTGTTTATACCTTGGTTTTATGAACATGATAGCACTTAATCAATATATTTATACATGTTTGTCTTACAAGGTAATTTTGAGAGCTTGAAGTGAAAAGGATGCTAGAAGTATGGATTTGATGCTCAAGAATTGCTAAAGCAATGATTGGATAGTTGGAGGCCAAGATTGAAGATTTCAAGAGTCTAAGATCCAAGAAAACTAAGTGAAGAAAGAAGAAAATCGAATTTGCGAAGTGCAGAAATTCAAAGTTGTTGAACTTGACATGTCGATTGCAACAAACACACTTCAATGCTATTGAAGTAAGTGTTCGATGCCATTAAAGGACAATCGTTCACATCGAGATTTTAGTGAAAATTCAAGTTTGTTGCAGGACAATTGGGTGCAAAGTTCGATTCCATCAAAGACCCTTCACTCTCATCGAAGGCAAGGTTCGATGTCATCGAAGACAATTCGATGACATGGAGAATTCTAGATTTTCAAGCTCAACTCGTTGGATGGTTCTGGACCATTTTCGATTGCATCACGAACCTGTTCGATGACATCGAAGACTATTCAATGAAATGAAAGGCTACGCAGTGCAAAAAGGCGCGCAATTTGAATTCAACCTGAACTTCCATCTTCGATGACATCGAAGGTGCACAAAGTGTGTAAATTTGAGGTAGTTTCCAAAGTCAGCCGAACAAAGCCTGTATATTTGGGTTCTCCAAGGGATTCTAAACACGAATTAGGGTTAGAGGAGTAGAGTCAGGGAGTTCTTTCTTCTTCCTTAATTTTTCATGTTTTTCTTTAAGAGTTTTAGTTTCAATCATGTCTAAGATTGACTAATCTCTTAGCTAGAGCTAAGGGGTGAAGCTTGTAATTTATTTTAATGCTTTTCTTACTTTGATTCACGTTCATGAAGTTTATGTTGAATATTTCATAGTTATGGTTTGAATTAAAGAAGTGTTTTTTATTATTACTTTGATCTATCGTCGACTCCGGGCACGGTGGATGCTTAGGAACTTCATGAATGCTCTCTCTTTCATTTATGGTTGTTTGATCTATAGAATTCTTTAACTACGGGTATGGTAGATGCTTAAAACTCTCTACGATCAATTCAACAAGACTGTTATACCTGGACCATTACTATGAATGCTTAGAATTTGTTTTGGAACAGTTTATGATGTTTTAACCGCTCTATCATCCAACTGGATAGATCAGGACTTTGATTCGGGTTGAAGCATTGATTGAATCAAGGACGCATTAGGATATCTGCAAGTGGATCCTTAGCGCTCTAGTTCCCATAATTTGATAATTTTGCTTCAAAACAACATCTCTTCAAATACAGCATTTATTTTAGTTTCTAGTTCTAATTCTCAATTGATTCACATATATTCAGTCCCTATGGGTATGACCTCGGTCTCACCAAGATTATTACTACATCGCAACCCTGCACTTAAGGTACAAGCGAACATATTTTGAAACTGCTAAAGACGTGGGATTCTATTGCGACAACCTATTCACAGAAGAAAATTACAGCCTGAGGTTTTAGTTAACTCAAGAGATTGCTAACTTTCATTGGGGAGAGATCTTTGGGAGATTGTTATACCATGCTTGGAGGTTTGTGGCTAAAGTTAGTTCACCATAGAACAATCTGGTCATGTTGTGCTCAAGAGTGACAGGTTAAGATAGAGGAACAACAAACTTTTTTCATCTTTTTGCAAAGCTAAATTCGAAATATGAAACCATTCTTGCACAAAGTCTCAGTCATGAACCCTTCACCTTCACTTGGGGCCATCTTCTCTTTACTTTAGCAAGAAGAAAGTCGTCGAAAAGTTATGATGGAAACTACCTCCAATTCTTATGATCAATCTACCATGTTTAGTTCAACTATGAGCGGCCGTCATGGACAAAATAAAGGATATGGTGTCAAAGATGATCAAATAGCAATGAGCGTTTTGGATCCAGTGATTATATTTTAGGATACAGTCATGGTGTAGGCCTTGGCAACACTAGCCGTAGATATGGAGTTTTGGATCATGGTCTTATTGATCTTGGACGAGGCTGCAATAATTTATCAAATGATGAGCATAACAAGTTAGTGTGCACTCATTGTGGTCACCCCAAGCATGCTAAAGATACATGTTAGGATCTAGTGGGTCGACCCCCGAGGGAAGCGTTAATGGCTACAATGGACTCGTCTGACAGTGTTCGTAATGAATCATGAGTTTGAGATCTTCTATTGGTAGGTTGCCAGCTCACGAAATTGCTCGCTCGCATCGTCCTCTTCCTCTCAAAAAGCTTCATTATACCATTAGGTGTATCAACTTCTACACATTTAGTCTCCACCTCCACTACTGATCTGTGATTCTAGAAACTCATATCATATAACCAGTATGACTTCATTATTTCACTCTTACTCGTCAATATCCACATCTGATAATAATTTGAAAAAGGCAGATGGCTCCTAAATTCACAGTCTCACAGTGAAGGTGTTGGAACCACCAATGCCTCACCATCCCTTCACTTGTCTTACATTCTCTATGTTATTATTTTCTAACTTCTTGTTTGTTAGTCGTCTTACTGTCTCTTAACTGTAAAATCAATGTTCAAAGTTTTGACGAGAAATCATCGACAACTGGAAAGAAAATGAAAGACTATGGTCCTAATGTCGCCCATGTTGTGATAACGATAATATTGTGATATTATCATCGACAATTTGAACACTGACTGTAATGTAACCTTCTTTCCTTCTCATGATGCCTTCCAGGACCTAACGACGAGACAAAGGATTGGGGTTAAACACAAATAAGACAGACTTTGATCTTTATTAACCTTTGGATGATGTTGGCTAGACTCTTCAGACTTCAAGTTCTTCTCAATTAGCTATTGATCAGCTTTTGTATTACCATCTTTGTCTTGGGCATATACTGAGTAGAAGTCTCAAATTTGTTGTTTCCTTTTTGGGTTTTAAGTCTAAAAGTGTGAATGAATTGTTTTGTGAGACATGTTAATTACCTAAACATTATTGGTTATCTTATCGAAATAGTTTTAATGCAAAGTGTGATGTCCATTCACTCGTATATACTAATGTTTGGGACACTTCTTTGGTGCTTTCTGTGTTTGGTTACAAATATTATGTTTTTCTCATTAATGGTGGTACTCAAGGTACTTGGCATTTATCTTGTGAAATCCACAGAAGAAAGTTTTCTCCATCTTTCAAATATTTCATGAGATGGTTATTGTCAGTGTACATGGCCTTCTGTGCACCAGTGGTGCATTGTATTTGAGTTATTAATGTACACGGACTTATTTGCACCCGCAGTGTACCATAATTATAGATATCCTCTAAGGTAGATTTTGTTACAATCGTACTTATCTGTGTAATTTAAGATTCTTATTTCTTTTTAACGTTTTTTATTATAAGTTGAACTATTTGGTAGAGGGGGAGATCTCTCTCCGTTCCACATTCCCACCTTCTTCTCTCTCTTTCTTCCATTTCACATGATATCTGAGAATATCTTATTCCTTATTCCCCTAACACTACCTCCCTCCTTTCTCTAATCCCTCTTGTTGCTCTTTCTTTCTCACTTTTCTTCCGATTTGAGAATCATCTAATTCTTCCTGCTTCCCCGAACCTCTATATGACAGTGAAAGAGGGATGACTGATGGGGACATCATGCACACACCCCCTCTACACACGTATTCAAGGAGGAGGCGGGACCCGGTATTAATTTGGATCGATGACGTCTTTGGAGCGCCTCATAATTAGGGGGCTACATTATGGAGCATTGGAGTGGACCCGATCATCAAATAGATCCTACCATCGGATCTCATGATCGTGGCCCACTACTTTAGATGATCTAGGATTTTGAGTTTTGACTATTTTTGTCATTAGAAACATCATGAACGGCTTTGATTGCTTAGATTAGTTATTTTATTTGCTTTAGCATTGGTATTAGTGCGCGCACAAGATGCAAGGGTAATTTTGTCTTTTTTGGGTTTAGGGTTTTCTTATAAATATAGCAATCCCATGTAGGTATTGAAATGATATTTTATGAAGAAAAATTCATGCGTTTCTTCCTCTCTCTCTCTCTCTTTGGGTTGAAGAATCAAATTGGGTGCGAAGCCCTCCCTTCTTCGAAGGGTTAACTACAGTGGTGCGAAGCCACATCCGCTCCAAACCATCTCCATCTTCTTACACATCACATCCATCACCCTCTGCACCCCTTTCAGCATCAGTTTCATCCTTTTTCGCAGCCATGTTTTCTCTAACAACAGTGCACGAACAGATCTTCGGATTCTGGCCCATCTGAGGGGCTGAAACTTCGGCGGAGTACTACGCACACACCTTGCGACGGATCGACGTGAAACTTGGTATGGAGGCAGCCCATCCCTGGCCGATCCTAGCCTAGAAGTCGGTTTTCGACTTTGTGGGCCCCACACACATGCAGACGACCTGTCACACACGTGCGTGCCCATCCGCGATCTGGCGTGCGTGGCTCATCCCAGGTTCTCTTTTTCCTCTATTTCCTTCTCTTTTGACTATAATTTTAAAAAAAAAAAAACCCTTAATCCAAATCCCTAACCCTAAAGAGTCCCAAATCCCAATTATCCCCAATTTTCAAACCCTAGATTTTCCCCAAAATTGAAACTTAATGAATCTCTTGAGTTGAGAACAATCCTTTGCAAGAATGGATGATTCTTACACTCCTTTGGGCTTGTTTGGCTTATAATTTTATTTAATCCAACCCTAAAGTTGTGTAGGCTTGGACCCCCATAGATTCCCCTTTTTGAATGTTTAATAGTATATAAGATGTGGAATTTTGTGATTGTTTAATATTGGTATAATCACGAGCTTGATCTCTTGCACTTCATATTTAATTTCATGTCCTGCATCAAATTTGGTGTCAAAGCACAAGGTTGTCATAGGGGAATACAATGCATGATTAGGGGTTAGTTCATTTTTTTTTTCATACACCACACCGATTCAGTTAGGGCTGTTTAGAGGTCCATAATTCATGATATAAGCTGTTGAAATTTCTATTATCAAAAAGTTAGCAATTCACATCGCTGAATTTTCTGTTGTCCATTTATTTTGACAGCCATATTGTTGGATTTTTGTAGAGTTGTGTAATTTCGTCCATATAGAGTCCTATAGGTTCATCTAATGTCATTAGGGTGCATATAGTGGAGTCTAGGCGCATATAATTGCATCTTAGGACCCCTTGAGTTGTGTAGTGCATGCCCACATGTACTGGACGCGGCTTTGGCCTGCACCCCATCATGAACACCAACCAACTTACCGAGTCTCTTAGGAGAATAACCCTAAAGTTGGACACCAGGGATGCAAGCATCAAAGCATCTTCGCAACAAGTTAATAATTGATTGGACCAATTAGATGCACGCATCCATCAAATTGAAACCTCCACCCGAGCAAACACCACCATTGGTCAAGATACCCAATCTCAAGCAGGTGGTCAGGAGGATAGACATGGAAATGGGAGTGGCCAAGGAAACAATCATGGGCACGCACCCGTGCACCCACCCCGCGAGGGGCATCGTGATCATTATGACCCAGATGCGCAACTCCTCGAGGGAGTTAGGATAGAGGCCCCTACGTTTAATGGCCACAGGGACCCTAAAGCTTTTTTAGAATAGTTAGCAGATATGGACCACTATTTTGAGTGGTATGACATGTCAGATGCTCGCCAAGTCCGATTTACTAGGATGAAGCTTGTGGGCCAAGCAAAGAGGTTTTGAACTATCATAGAACGAAAGGAAGAAATGTTAAGGGAACCCCCAATAGTCCATTGGGAAGAAATGAAAGAAATTCGAAAGGACTTGAGGCTGGTTGAAAATTAGTAATCTCTTCGACAGGGTTCCATGAGTGTGGCTGAATGCATTGAGAAGTTCGAAGGGTACTTGACCCGATGTGAGGTTGAAGAGAATCCCGTGCTTACTCTTTGCTCGATTTAAGACGAGCCTCCGTTTTGACATGACGAGAGAGTTGCTCGCCAAAGACATAGACACTCTTGAATAAATGTATCAAGTAGTGTTAAAGGTCGAGCAATACCTCAAGGCATATGTGAGAAGGCGGTTTGAGTCCCATAATTCTGGCGCTAAGGCCAACCCTTCTGGGGCTAAGCCTGGCACTGGATATCAATACAAGCCTTCCAGTAGTTTTCAGTCTAGGCCCAAGGATGATAAGGGTAAAGGAGTAGTTGGGTCTAGCTCACGTAGAGGCAATGCAACTAGGTGTTTTAGATTTCAGGGGTTTGGTCACTTTGCCCACCAGTGTGGGACGAAAGAGGGCACCAAGGTGTTCTTTGTTGATGCACAAGTAGAAGTAGTGCCCCCAGAAAGTGATGGTGATGAGGAAGAATATGAGCCAGCGGAGATTCCTTGTGATGAGGAAGAGGGAGTGCAAGAAACTAAGAAACTTGCAGTTGTTCGTTACGCCTTTGCACAAACAAAGAATACCGACAATTGGCGCCGCAACACGATCTTTTATATCTATGCAAAATGTGGTGATCAGAGTTGTAAGATGATCGTGGATAGTGGTAATTATACCAATGTGACATCAACTGGCAATGTGAGCCGTTTGGGCTTGAAGCTTGAAACCCATCCTTAACCCTATAAAGTGTCTTGAGTTGATGAGACTTTCATTCCAATCTCGCACCGTTATCTTGTTCCTATTCAGTTTGAATCGTATAAAGACACTCTAGTGTGATGTTGTTCCCATGGATGTTGGCCACATCATTTTGGGTAGGCCCTGGCTCTATGACAGGGATGTCACCATATTTGGTCCTTCGAATGTGTGTACATACTGGTTTGAGGGCAAGAAAGTCAAGCTAAATCCTCTCCCACCCAAGAACACAACTGGAAAGGAGTCCACCACAAAGAGCGGTGTGAGCGGCCCGAAGGAATTGAAGGAATCGAAGTCCAAGTCTAAGCCTCTCCATATTCTACATGACAAAGACTTTGAACGAGAGACAGAGTCAGACTCGATGGTGTATGCCCTTGTGGCTAGGGAGAGTGCACCAGAGGCTAGTGTAGAGTTATCCACTGAAGCCATTCCGATAGTGAATGAGTTTCATGATGTCTTTCCTGATGATCTACCGAATGAGCTTCCCCCTATGAGGGATATACAACACGCCATTGATTTAGTCCCTGGGCGACTCTACCAAACCTCCCTCATTACAGAATGAACCCAGAGGAGCATGCAGAGTTGAAGAGGCAGGTTGGTGAGCTCCTAGAAAAGGGTTTCATTCGAGAAAGCACGAGCCCGTGTATTGTGCCCGCCCTTCTTACACGTAAGAAAGATGACACATGGAGGATGTGTGTTGATAATAGAGTCATCAACAAAATCACAATCAAGTATTGGTTTCCCATACCGCGTCTTAATGACATGTTGGACATGATGGCCAATGCTACTATCTTCTCGAAAATTGACCTCAAAAGTGGTTATCACCAAATCCGTATACGCCCTGGCGATGAGTGGAAGACGGCCTTCAAGATGAAGGATGGGCTATACGAGTGGCTAGTCATGCCTTTTGGGCTGACTAATGCCCCGAGTACCTTCATGCATGTGATGACCCAAGTGTTGAGGCCCTTCGTGGGGAAGTTTCTAGTCGTCTATTTTGATGATATCCTAATTTATGGCATGACCAAGGAACAACACATCAACCATTTGAGGCAGGTTTGTGGGATCCTTAGAGCCGAAAAATTGTACGCCAACCTAAAGAAGTGTGTGTTTATGTCTAGCAGTGTTATCTTCTTAGGTTCTGTTGTGTCATCTGAGGGTGTGTCTGCAGATCCCGAGAAAGTCAAGGCCATTATCAATTGGCCTAAACCCCGCAATATTCACAAGGTGCGCAACTTTCACGGCTTGGCCACCTTTTATAAGCGGTTCATTCGGGGCTTCAGTTCCATTATGGCTTCCATCACGGATTGCGTAAAAAAATGAGAGTTTCAATGGACGAAGGCAGCCTCGAAGGCCTTCAACGAGATAAAGGCTAAGATGATCGAGGCTCCAGTCATGCGACTTTCGGATTTTTAGAAAGTTTTTTAGGTCACATGCGACACATCAGGAGTTGGTATAGGAGTACTTAATCAGGAAGGGCACCCTGTCTCCTTTTTTAGTGAAAAACTAAATGAAGCGAAGCAAAAATACTCCACCTATGACAGAATTCTATGCGGTAGTGCAGTCGTTATGCCACTGGCATCACTATCTATTGCCGCAAGAATTTGTCTTGTTCTCAGATCATGAGGCGTTGAGATATCTGAACTCTCAAAAGAAATTAAACCCTAGGCACGGCAAGTGGGTTCAGTTCCTACAAGAATACACTTTTGTGCTTAAGCACAAGGCCAGTGTAGAGAATAAGTCTGCCAACGCGTTAAGTCGTCGAGTCACATTACTCAATTCCATGAGTGTCGAAGTCACGAGGCTCAAGCGTGTCAGAGAGGATTATTTTGAGCGCCTAAATTTTGGAGTTGTGTACGCATCATTATTAGAGAGTCCGTCAGGAGCTAATAGTGAGTATTTAATATTGAACGGATATTTGTTTAGGAGTGACCGTTTGCGCATACCTCGCACCTCCCTCCGTGATTTTCTTGTTTAGGAGTTACATTCAAGAGGGGTCGCAGGTCATTTTGGTGGAGACGAGACCATTGCCCTAGTAGAGGATAGATTTTATTGGCCAAGCCTCAAGCGAGACGTGGCCAAAATTATAGGGCAGTGTTATACTTGTCAACTGGCAAAACAAAAAAAGCATAATACAGGGCTATACACACCTTTGCTAGTTCCATTCGCCCCTTGGCAGGACATCAGTATGGACTTCGTGCTTGGGCTCCCCAAGACCATTCACAACCACGATTCCATATTTATTTTCGTGGACCGTTTTTCTAAAATGGCCCACTTCATCCCTTGTTCGAAGACCTCTGACGCATCCCCTGTTGCCAAATTGTTCTTTAATGAGGTTGTCAAACTTCATGGGTTACCCAAAACAATAGTGTCTGACCGTGACGTGCAATTTATGAGTTATTTTTGGAAGACACTATGGCATATGATGAGTACTAGACTCCAATTTTCTTCTGCCTACCACCCTCAGACTGATGGTCAGACTGAGGTGGTCAATAGGAGCCTAGGAAATTTGCTCAGGTGTTTAGTGGGGGAGCACACCAGGACGTGGGACACTGCACTACCTATCGCCGAGTTTGCATTTAATAGTTCTGTCAATAGATCCACAAGTTTGTCCATTTGAAGTCGTTACTAGTTATAAAGCTAAAAACCCTATTGATCTTGTCCCCATTTCCCTGTCTCATAGGCCATCAGAGTCTATAGAATCCTTTGCATATCATATTCATTCATTACATCAAGAAATCAGGCAAAAGATCAATGCTAGTAATGAACAATACAATTTTTTTGCAAACCAACATAAACGATTCAAGGAATTCAATGTAGGGGACTCTGTGATGGTACGCATCAAGCCAGAGCGGTATCCTCAGGAACAGTTCGGAAATTACACGTGAGTAGCACTGGACTATTCAAAATTATAAAACGAAAGTCCCAATGCGTATGTGGTAGATCTTCTACCTTCCATGAAAATTAGTTCCACATTCAATGTGGAGGATCTAGTTTCATTTCAGGGGACCACTGACACATTGTCAAGCCTTTCTCTTAACCATCCCAGTTCCCCAGATCTTTCCCTTGACCCATGGCCTCTTCCCGACCCATCTTCCCAGCATCTACCTCCTATGACTACCCTTCCCACATCCAGAGAGGAGATAGAGGATATTCTAGACCATCAGATTGTATCGACGCGAGACGGCAGTTTTCAAAAGTTCCTTGTCAAGTGGAAGTCACGCCTAGCTTCAGACAGTACGTGGCTTACTGAGGAGGAGCTTCGGAGACTTGATCCAGACATCTTGGAGCAGTTCAGGAGCTTTGTTTCGCCAGTGGCGAAACCCTCGCAGCCGCGGAGAGTTGATGGGGACATCATGCACACACCCCTTCTATGCACGTATTCGAGAAGGAGGCGGGCCCCACTTTTGATTTGGATTGACGACGACATTTTTGGAGGGCCTCATAATTAGGGGGCTGCGTTATAGAGCATTGGAGTGGACCTAATCATCACATAGATCCTACCATCGGATCTCATGATCGTGGCCCACTACTTTAGATGATCTAGGATTTTGAGTTTTGACTATTTTTGTTTATTAGAAACATCATGAACGGCTTTGATTGCTTAAATTAGTTATTTTATTTACTTTAGCTTTGGTATTAGTGCGCACACATGGAGCAAGGGTAATTGTCTTTTTTGGGTTTCGGGTTTTCTTATAAATATAGCAATCCCATGTAGGTATTGCTATGATATTTTATGAATAAAAATTCCTACGTTTCTTCCTCCCTCTTTGAGTTTAAGAATCGAATTGGGTGCTAAGCCCTCCCTTCTTCGAAAGGTTAACTACCGTGGTGCGAAGCCACATCCGCTCCAAACCATCTCCATCTTCTTACACATCACATCATCACCCTCTACACCCCTTTCACCATCAGTGTCACCCTTTTTCACATCCACGTTTTCTCCTACAGAAGTGCACAAACAGATCTTCAGTTTCTGGCCTATCTGAAGGACTGAAACTTCGGCGGAGTACTACGCACACACCTTGTGACGGATCGACATGAAACTTGGTATGGAGGCAGCCCATCCCTGGCCGATCCTAGTCTAGAAGTCGATTTCCAACTTTTTGGGCCCCACACACATGCGGACGACCTATTACGCACGTGCGTCCAGGCCCATCTGCGGTCCAGTGTGCGTGGCTCATCTCAGGTTCTCTTTTTCCTCTATTTCCTTCTCTTTTAACTTTTTTTTAAAAAAAAAAGGGAAAAAAAAAAAAAAAAACTCCTTAATCCAAACACCTAACCCTAAAGAGTCCCAAATCCCAATTATCCCCAATTTTCAAACCCTAGATTTTCCCCCAAATTGAAACTTAGTGAATCTCTTGAGTTAGGAACAATCCTTTGCAAGAATGGATGATTCTTACACTCCTTTCGGCTTGTCTGGCTTATAATTTTATTTGATCTTGCCCTAAAGTTGTGTAGGCTCGGACCCCCATAAATTCTCCTTTTTGAATGTTTGATAGTATGTAGGATGTGAAATTTTGTGATTGTTTAATATTGATATAATCACGAGCTTGATCTCTTACACTTCATATTTAATTTCATGTCCTGCATCAAATGACTTTTCTCCCATCACCATCATACAAATCTCTCTTGGATCTAATAAGATTTTCATGTTCTCATTTTGGTTATGGAAGTGTGTATTAGCCACTAGAACTCTCGTTGAGCAAAACCTACTGTTGCAGTGGTGGGATCACAAATGAAACTTGTTCATCGACAATTGGCACCTCTAACAGTGGTGCGGCCACCTAGGTCACTAACGTCATGGCATGAATTGTGCCCCTATGGTGGTGATGAGCGTCAACATGGCATCTAGGTTGGTTTCCATGTCTGCATTTCTCTGAAGATGTGGGCCATTTGGTCCTAAAGAGTACTAGAATCTTATCCTCTAGCCATCATGACGAAGGTTGTCTGCAAGTGGGCAAATCAGCTAACTGGCAGACTGATAGCACGAGCCAGCATGTGCAAAGATTGCTCGAAGGAGGAAGTTGTGTTGATTAACCCAAGTGATTGAGCATCCAAGGAACTACGTAGTGGACACAAAGGAGATCCTTAGAGAGAGGGAAGCAAGGTGTCCCGTATCCATTACGATATGGCCGTAAAGGCCGGTACGTATAGGTAACAATTGTGACCGTTACGTGATACGAGTGTGAAACGGGGCAGTTGTTTTTTTGGGGACCGTATCAGCCATTACAGGGGCCATAGTGGCCGTTACGGGGCATAACAGTCGTTACCCCCATAATGGTAAAAACAATGGCCATTTTTCTCCTCATTTTTACACTTTTCTCATTCCAAAAACTTTCTTATATCATTCTACAGCAGATTTCGACCACTTGTACTATAGTTTTTAGGATTAAAAGAGTAGATTGAAGTGATTTGGGCGAATAGAAGCTTCGAGGGCCATTTTTTCATAAAATTGAAAAAAATAGTATATATGCCTTTTTTCTAATTTGTAATTCTAATGCTTGATTATGATATGTAAACATTAGAAACACATAACCATGTTCATAAATTCACCAGACAACCCAATACAACACTCTCACAAAAAGTGGACCATTACGCTACCATAAACATGTTCAAAACAAAAAATGAATACATATTTAGAATATTTACATTATTATGGATTTTCAAAGTATTTTTTTTCAGAAATTTTCTGGCAAAAAAAAAATTCAACCCTTATGGGGTTTGTAACGGTTGTTACACCCCCGTGTCGGTCGTTAAGGTTGATACCCATATCGGTAACAATGGTTATTGTTACAGCCACTGTTACCGATACAAAATACCTAGGAGGGAAGGAAAATCCTATGTCGAAAATGAAAATTGTGATCGCGTCTGGACAGCCCATTGTTGGGAGATTGGCAAGGGCACCTTGTCAAGAAGGGCGCAGGCCAACCGCCTTGTGAGAAGGCCCTCAACACCCAAGGTGTGTGATTGACGACATGTCGGTCGGCAAGCGGGGGTGGAAGTAGATCTACCCCAGGAGCTATTGGATGTAACAAACATACATCTCTCAGGACCAATGGATTGGGATCTAGAATAGGCCGAAACAAGTCCGGCAAAGGCAATGGAAGCCATGGTTGTTAAGGTAACTAAGGCTCAAAAGAAGACTTCTCGGGTGCAACTTGGCTGCTGGAACTCAGGCTATTGCATGGGCCTTAACCCGAGTTGACGACTCATATGAGGAGGTGGGCTTAGTCATTAATGCAATGCTAGCTCGAGCAAAGGCCTTCACCGTTAAGGTAGTCTTAGCCATGGATGTTGTCTTAATGACGAATTGTGTTGTTATGGCAAAACCAACCCTACGAGCAGCCTTGGCCATTGAGTGGCCTTGGCTGGAGTGAAGGCCTTACCTATTATTGTGGCCTTTGCCTAAGCAAGTGCAATGGCGAACAGTGTGGGCAGCCCGAGTGGTATAACAACCGTGAATCCTCCAGCGAGGAGAAAGAATAAGAAGACCTCTTGAGGAGTGAATGCCAATGTTGTAGGGAGGTTTGATGTTGTTTCTTGTAAATTCCAACAATAACAATGAAGTCTTCTTTGAAGCATAAAGAGTGAGCCAGCCACATGAGGACATGTCTATTACGCTTTAGTTCAACCTTATAGATGAAGGAATGTCCCGTTAGGAGTTGCCATTTTTTGCACTAGGGAGATGTCAAAAATGGCACTAAGTTGTTATACTTTGGGTGTACAAGACATAGGCAATGCATGGTCTACAAGGGAGAATACTTATCAATTCTCTTGATGTAACAATGTTCTTTTTTGCATCATAAAACTCACGAAGACACATCCCCTACCCCAAATCACTAAAACATATTCTGGCAATAGCGTAAGGAAAGGTTATAGATTCCCCAGTGGAGTCGCCATTTTTGTTTGAGATAAAATGTATCATTATAATTAAGGGTTTGGAGGAGTGTCTTGACGTTTTTGGTAGCCGTTAGGCGTTAAGTGTTTCATACAGGCATGGTTGGTGTCATGGGCTTGACCATGAGAGGCGGTATCAAATAGCTTATTAGCCAACAAGGCACGAGAAAGGGAAGATTCATCGTGAGGGAGTTTCGTCATCCTTTGATTGCGTTGAGAAAACATTGCTCCCATTGGAGAATTGTCAAGTATTTTGGACTCTATTTGTGCACTTACGGAAACGCCTACATGCTGTGCACCCAAAGAAAGTCTGGTTGAGTAGCTTTTATTAATATCTAGGAATTATTACAATCCAAGCGATGGTTTGGCACGGGCCCTTAATTACATCCCTAGGGGTTTTTTTTTTTAAAGCCTTAGTTAAAAGGTAAAAATCAGAGTACATGTCCTACTGTGTAGTGTAAAACATGTTTTAGTTCTTAGTTCCTTGTCTTTGGAGTGTATAGAACCAAGAGGCTCGTGATGGTCATAAGCATACACAAACGGTTGTCATGACAATGCCATGGGGGCTTACACACCAGAGACAGGTGGAAGATGGTTCTCTAGCTTCCATAATCGGGTGATGAGATCCTCTGGGCCAAGCACTAACTATAAAGAAGTTTGTGCCCAGTCCAAGGCATGGTTGTGTGAGAGGTTTGTTGTGGGTTGTCTGTGCCCATAGTCCTTTGGCAGGCTAAAGGAAAACCCTGCACCTGGGCACAAATATTGTTGATAGATCTGCGCTTGGGCATAGAGCTCAATCCAATAGCGCTTGGCGCATGGCATCGAAGCTTGTATTCAAGAGGCCCTAACCCATGGCAAAAGGTCTCTCCCTTTGCTTGGTTCCTTAGTACATGGCACAAGGTCTTCCCAGTGAATGGGGCAGAATGTTTAGGTAAGTGAGGCTCACCTTATGACTATTGCACCTGAAGTTCCAAAGTCCAAGCCCTGCTTTGTCCTTGTACCTGTGTCATGGCATGTTATGCATATCTCTCTGTGTTGATCTCTCTCTCTTTCTCTTTTCGTATGAGTGCTTGGGGTATTTATAGGCTTGTGAGCCCAATTTTGCTAGCACCCGACCTCTACTCTTGCCCTAGCAATTTCCTAGCACAGAGCCCTCTGTTGGTTTTTGCTTCCTTGTCATGACGTTATGATATCATCGTTTGGCACAGAGCTGCTGGAGCTGAGTTGATGTGGCGCAAAGATGCCATTGGATGCATGGAGGCTCGTTTGGCTAAGTACGAAAATCATGTGTCAAAAGTCATCAAACTTTTCTCCTTTTTTGTATTTAGTTTTTTTTTTTTTTTTGTATTCTTTCTCCGCCCCCTTGCTTTTGCTTTAGTAGGTCTCTCAATAAATTTTGTATCTATAAAACTAAAAAATAGACCTTTGTCATTAGCAAGAAGCCAACCAAATGCAACCACTCAAGGACCAAGATGATGCCACATGGATGCAGTATGGGCTATTAAACCACTCATGGCACCAACTCTGAGAAAACAATAGAATGACCTAACCATGAAAGCTCCACAAAGATTGATCTTCCAATGACAACTATCCCTTGTCTGAGTAGAAAGGGCAACTATCCCATATCTAAGTGAAAGTGATCTCGCAATCTTGCCAAATCATTTGTTTAGGAATATAAGCCAACTAACAATGCTCTCATTTTGTTTGTAGTAATTAAATAAAAGCAAGAGAACGCAAACACCATTGAGCCATCATGCTAACGAAGAATCTATCCACCCCCACTCAAACCCAAACTGCCTTGTGATGCACTATCCAAATTTAGTTTGAACACATCAATAAGGGGACAAACCTATCTGCTTATAATCACCTTATGCTTTTCACAGGACAGAGGAATGCACAAAGAACTTAAAAGTCACATTATCCATGAAGCTGATTTCTCTAGGGAATTTGACACCCAACTAAGTAAGAGCTACTGGATGAACAATTCTTTGGCTAAAGATGCTATAACCAAGACTATGGCCATCAAATCTACGCCTATTGCATTCTTACCAAAGTTCACAAGAAAGGAGAATAGGAATGAGACCAATATAGTGCTTAGGTTGAGAAGAGGATATAGATGTGTGGCAGAACCACAGATTGCATCTCTCCTAAAAGGACTAAAAGGCATCAAACAGAATACCCAATATCATGCTAAAATGCCACCAAATCCAAATTGCTAGGTGCCATGTTCTCAACACGTGATCCACGAATTCATCATATATGGGAACCAATGTTTTCCGTATCGTTATCGCGTAATGTATCTCACCCTTGGGATACGGATACATATTGGTTATTGTATGGGATATATCGGTTGTATCGCGTAATGTATCGCTGTTGTTGGAAAACATTCAGAAACTAATCAAATTGTTCAATGTAACTTCAAGGATTGTTAAAAAAGACATCAATACAAACTTGGAAATCAAAACATCACCAAAAAAAAAAAAAAAAAGTGCACATAAGAGGTTTCCTTTGTATAGGGTCCTAAAATCTGTGTTGTCCGACTGGACTGATGCAATTATATTCAAAGTCAATTCATATAATTCACAAACGTAAGAAGACGCGTATGGTGAGCATTTAAAGAGTTAGGATTTCTAAACAGTCTAACCCTTTAAATTCTCACCAAAAAAAGACTTCCCACGTTTCTACGGTGACCAATTCAAATGACCCTTTAAATGCTCACCAAAAATAGACTTCCCAAATGTATATGGTGACCAATTCATATGACCCTTTAAATGCTCACCAAAAAATAGGCTTCCCATGTTTTTGCGCGATATCGATCGATATCGAGAATTCTATAAAAGGGACTGGTCGCGATATTCCGCAACATCTGCAAATTATGCAGTACATTGTGATACCATGAGATATCTTCTACAATACAAAGAATTTCAGAAACTAACTTAGAGTTTCATATCGCCTAGGTGGGATACAAGACATATCGTAGGATATATTGGCCGATATCATCAATACTGAAAACATTGATGGGAATAGACAGCACTGACAACTGGACACCATATAAATGCCAAGATACTGAATATTGTCATCTGTGGGAAGTTTATTAGCCAAACCTCAACATAAGAAACAACCATTTTTGTGGGCCTTCCAATCTCCAAAGGCAGCAATGACATTCATATATATCATGCCATTGACAACTGACATTCCAAGCAGATTTAGTCGTGAAAAGCCCATTTGTTCAATGACATTCCAAGAAGATGCAACCATGCTGCATCTTCTGCTATACGATAAAATTCTAAGTTGTCCAGCATTAAACAAACAAACACAGCCATAGTCAGTGAAAGATTCGAATGTAATTCTACAATTGCCTAGCAAAAAATCCTGCTTCTTCTTCACTCTGCAACTGCTGAAGTTACCGAAGCCAATAATTCAACAATATCATCATCATGATAGCCTTGTCCCACATGTGTGAGCAAACAGCAGTACAAGCATACATGTTACTGTCAACTAAAAATGGGCCATACATTAAAAGGCAACAAATATGTAAGTAAACACATTATAGAATTCTAGAATAATAAACCTAGCCAATATGATCATAAATAATAATATAATGAACGATCTGGAAAGTCTGAACATTGAAGTAACTACATTGAATGATCAATAATCAATACATCTAAAAGGACAAGTCAAATGATCGATCCACTTACGATCAATTATTGTATCAGATTTCCTAGATGTGGATTTTCTGCACCAAAGATAAGAACAAATGTGCTATAAAAGGCGAGCTAGTTCAGGTAAAGATATTATAAAATTTTACAATGGGTTAAAAATAAAAAAAATAAAAATAAAAAAATCAAATTCCAGAGAAAAATGCAAAACAGATACAAGACAGACAATTAATAATTCTAAATTGATCAATCACCTTCAATGTTAAGTTAACGGAACCAATATTAGATTCATGATGTGATTTTATTGGTAAGAAACTATGCCCAAAATCACCAGGATGATTTTATTCTCCATCCGAGATCCCACAAAATGGACACCAAGCTGAGCCATGCATTATGAAAGATCTTGATTGAACTGTTACCATCATTAGATCAGGGTTACATGTCCTACTGCAGTCCATACTTAACCTACCCTATGCAATGGATTTGAAGCAATGGTGGGTGATGTGGGGCCAATGGCCCCATCTCAAAACATCAAGATCCTTGAAAGAGGAAGACATTGCAAGTGCTGAAGTCCAAGTGGACCCCACGCAGAAAAATCACCATCCATTTGAGTATTTTGGGTTTAAATTGCTCAGCACGGATTTGGGGTTGTAAACATGGAGACAATAGAGTGAAGAGCTTGCTTGTATATTCCATTGATCAACTGAAATATATACAGCCTAAGCACAAGATCTAACAGCTAATCAAGGTATAATACAGCTATGTAAAGATTGTACTGTACATATTATCCTATCCCCTAACATCTGCCCACGAGTTTGAAAGGTGAAAAAAGTAACCAATTTTTGAAGCATTCTTTAGCAGCAGGAACAACGATCAGGTCTCCAACACCTAGAGATGGTTTCCAAGGTGGGTGTGAGAAGCAACAAGCAGTGACGAGAGCTTAAAATGCCATGAACAGTAACAGACATCTTGATAAGTGATGCCAAACTTCAAATTCTGACTACCAGATACCATTGACTGAACACTTCAAGCAACAGATACCAACAACAGGAGCATTGTTGGTGAGAAAAGCCTTCATATTCATGATCAACAAGAACAGAGGCGGGGATCATATCGGTGAATGGAGTTGACATTGACGACGAATATCGGAATGCTGATGCAAAACAATGAACCAGAGAGAAATCCATTAGACAGGAATTTGATCTGTAAACAGGAGATTAGATCAATGAACATAAGATCCGATCCAAAGACGAGATCATATCCAAATTCAAACACCGGTGACTTGCAATTCATTAAGCAGCACAAATGTACTGAGACAAGTTTAGGCAGCAGCTAGCAACTGCTTCAGGTGCAAAATGGCTTGGGTTCACAATGCTTTAGGTTTGCTGAGCCAGGATCCAATGAATAGTGGAGATCAAATCTGATTATACGAGGATGATGGTGAAGAAACTGATCCCCCGACCAGTGTGGCAGATCCAGTAATTAGTTTGGAAAATCAATCAAAATCTTTTTTTTCTTGAATATCCATTGAAATCCAATAAGTTTCCATGCTAGCAAGGACTACGGATTCTCAAAACCCTGCTTATTCAAAAAAATACCCACTCATGAAAGCATCCAAATATGCGATCTCGGCACCTTCATTGCCACCAAAATGGCCAAACTCAAACATAATGAACATGCTTGCACTGCAATGACAGCAACCAAATTTGAACACACCAAAACTAATTCTCACCGTGCAAAAGATGGCCATTCAGATGCCAATACTAGCAAAAATTATGAACTACAATTTTCACCTTCAAAACATGTATATATCCTCTACAAGAGTTCTGATTCTTGGATGGCAATAATGAAAAAGTTCCACTTGGACAATGATTTGTCATTTGAGTACGATCCAACATAGATGTGGAAGCATGGTCAATGTTGAGAGTAACAGAGGTAGCATGGTGATACGACAATGATAATACCAACAATGTGCATGGCAATGTGGACCCCACATTATAAGCGAAATAGCCGAAAGTGGAAGAAAGTCCAAGTTGTATTTTACACTAACATTTTAATAAGTTGTATCTTCCCCATTATTTTAATAAGTATAGAGACTAGAAACATGGAAATATGATGAGAATGACTTTACATAACATTATTTCATTTTTATTGAAAAGCATGGACCATGAGAAATTTTTTGTTCTCTTTTCTTTGACTATACATTTGATAGATCCTACCATTGGAGTTTTTTTTTTTTTTTTTTTTTTTGGCTTTGGAATTTCTCTTGTTGACTAACATTTAACCCTCTTTCTCCAAATCTTTGTATGTTAATTGCTATCAAAGCCGTTTGTTTTTGTTATCCTAGGGACTAATTGCATTTAGTTGATTCAAGGGTGTCCACACAAAAATCCACCGATGGGATTTGATCCAAATGATTCCGGACAAACTTAATTGAGAGGATCCAATTCCTGGTGTAAATCGATTGGCCCCACCTGATCAACTGTCATGGATTTGAGATCAACATGGGGCTTCTCAACCCTTTCATTCATCTAAACTAGATGGGGAACCAGGAAAAACCACCACCTACCCATCCAAGACATCTTGAATAGGCATATCATCATATCTCCAAGGCCAACTTTAAACTATTCAAAAAGGAGGGTCATCCGCAGTTGATTATCTTCATCATATTAAAGTCATTACCAATTCCTTGGCTGCCATAAATTACCCAGTTCCTGATCATGATTTGCTTTTATACACTGCAGAAGCCTGGCCCTCTTATTCGAATCAGTGTGAATCGGCTCTGTGATTCGCGCGAAGGTAGTTTGCCTGAACTGAGTCAACCTTCTACCTTGTACTTATTGACCCTATTAGACACTACCTCCTATAGATCCTACAAATCGTCCCTCACTGCTAAAGAAGTCAATATTAGATTCACGTTCCTCCCCCCCTCCCTAACGCTCATTTTGAATGTCCCTCCAAAAAGGCTCCACCATCTCATGTCTAGGGAAACCGTTAGAGACTTCATCATCATCTAAGCCTTATCCCAATTAATTGGGGTCAGCTACATGAATCTTGTTCCGTCATTCCCTCTAACAAGGGCCAGAACTTCAGTTAGACCATAGGCCAAGTCTTTTCTTATTACCCCTATCCATGTCCTTTTAGGCATTCCCCTTACCCTTTTAGATCCTTCAACATGTACTAACTCACTCCTAACCAAATCAGTTCTTAGTCTCTAACGCACATTACCAAACCATCAAAGTCTATTTTCCTTCATCTTACCCTCATCTTATTATCTATTGATGCTACTACTAAGTTCCCTCAAATGCATTCTAGTTCTATCCTTCCTCATCTTCCCATTCATCCATCTGAAGATCCTCATTTCATATGCACTCATCCTATGAACATGTTGTTCCTTAACAACCCAACATTCTGTTCAATAAAGCACGTTGGTCTTATATCTATCCTACAAATTTTCCCTTTCAGTTTGAGTGGTACAAGTCAATCACATAAAACCCCAGAGGTGCATTTCTTCCACCCAACTTGAATTCTAGGGCAACATCCTTCTCAATCTCTCCACTCTCATGAACTATTGACCCAAAGTATCAAAAGTGATCATTTTGGGATGCTTTTTGGTCAGCAATCTTAACTAATTCCTTGTTTTCACTTCGGTTGTTACTAAAATTGCACTTTATATACTCTTGTTTAGTCCATCTAATTTTAAATCCTTTAGATTCTAAAGCAACCCTTCATAAAGCTAGGTTTGTGCTTATACCCTCCCTCATCTCGTCAATCAAAACTATGTCATCTACAAACAACATACACCAGGAGATCTCTTCTTGCAAATGCCTCATTAACTCGTCCATAACCAATGCGAAAAAGTACGTTTTAATGTCGACCCCTGGTGCAAGCATATGGTAATTGACAACTCATTCGTCTCTCCACTAATGGTCCTCACTCACACACATCCTTAATCACATCGATATATCCTCTTGAAACTCCTTCCTTTCCCAAGATCCACTAGATTAACTCTCTAGGGACCCTATATTATACTCTCTAAGTCAATAAAAACCATGTGGAGATCCTTCCTCCTCTCACAATATTTCTCCGTTAATTGTCTGATTGAGAAAAAAAGCTTTCGTGGTAGACCTCCCAGGCCAGAAACCAAAATGATTTGTTGAGTCATTCGTCTCATGCCTTAGTCTTTGCTCAATTCTCTCATAGTTTCATAATATGGCTTATAAGTTTAATCCCACGATAGTTAGTATAGCTCTGTAAGTCTCATTTATTCCTATAAATAGGTACCATGGTACTTTTCCTCCATTCCTCTAGAATTTCTTTGATCATACAATCTTGTTGAACAACTTTGTCAACCAAAATAACCCAGTATCTCCCACACACTTCCAAACCTTTATTGATATAACATCTGGTCCAAGGGCCTTTCCTGCTTTCATCTTTCTCAAAGCTTCTTTTCCATCAGATATCCTAATCCTATGAAAGTATCTATGATCTCCTATATCATTTGAGTGTCTGGTTCCTTCTATCCCTACGCTCTCAAATTGGTTGTCATTTAACAAGGTCTGAAAATAGTTTCTCCACCTTTCATTAATCTCATTGTCATTTACTAGTACCCTTTGGTTATCGTTCTTAATCAAGGTATGTAAAAACGATTATGTGATGGCCATAACGATAATAGTGGGTGTTGTTATGCATTACGGGGCCGTAACAGTCATTTCAGGGGTGTAACAGTCCATTACAGGCCGATATAGGTCACCCCCCCTCCCCCCCCCACTAAATGTTGTTATGTCATAAACTTAACAGTGGTGACCATTACGGACACTGTTACCATTATTGAATACCTTGCTCTTAATGCATCTAACATCATCTACGTAGCTACCCATCCTCCTTTCTCTCATTTTTACAAGTTAGAAGATATTTTCTCACCTTCTTTTGACCCCAATCTGTTGTAAAGATCATAAGCCATACATTTAGTCTCACTTGCTACTTTCCTAGCAATCTCGTTGGGGACTATTGTCCTCACCACTTTTTTTTATATGAATATTTGTTTGTGTAGAATGGTTACCTCAGGGGAAAGGGGGGATGGTAAGAATCAAAAGCCAAATTAGCACCCATAGGAAAGGTAAAACCATTAGTGCTTCCATGGGGAGAGACCTAGGGATTTAAATCACTGTACTTGGGGATGAACACATGTCACGATTAAGCCTCAAAACATCCTATCATCCAGCTAGAAGTTTGACTAATATTATGAGCAAGCGACGCATCAAAAAAGGTGGTCGATTTGAAATTTAAAGGGACTGACCTAGCTGGAAAGCCCTAGAATATTTGAAAATTTTGGAATCCGAGGGCCAAGTGTCGCATCAGGTATGAGAAGGATTAATAGTTGCATGCAAGCCACATGCCACAACATCCATGCCATTGCCATGTAGGCCATTCTGTTGCAATATCTACCCTCAATCTCTCCCTCAGTTAAGAGCAATGAATAGGGGGATCCTTGCTAGACAATCTACTATCCTAGAAACCGTTAAAATATGGATTGGACTTCAGGGCAAACTGAAAGCCACCATTCACTAGAGCTAGCCATGGACCTGGCCCAGCCAAGCATAATCAATATTTTAAACAGGCCCGACCAAACCAGTTTATCTCAAGCAGCAAACCCTACTATCCGCCACCTAGGGAACACGATTAAGTGGCAGATTATATAAGAGGCTTCAGTAATCATGACAACCTGAAACAAAAGGCCACCCACCTCTCACTCAGTCACCTATCGCAAGTTAGTGACAATGTCTGCCAATGCCTTCACCCTTGCAAATAATAAGAATCTTCTCCCAGTAGCAGCAGGATCAATGTCCAACACCTTACAGAATCAAGAGGCAATTTCAATGAGAATTGATCCCATCCATGCGTAGTTGGGTACCAAATAGTCTGATCCACATCCCTGTTTAGGGCTACTTCTCATTGGCACTAGGCCCCAACTGTAGAAATGGCCTGGCTTGCTTCAAAGCCAAGGAGGGGAATCGAACCCTCACCTATAGGGAGCAAACCTATGGTGAAGACCATTCGCCCAAACCTCGTTGGGTGCTCTGAGGTCACCTTTGGATGGAAATGAGAGGAAAAAGATTGGGACGATGAGCAACAAAAACCTGATTTTACAGAATGGATATGAACTCAACCCATCCACGATGCCAATCAAGCTCAAATCACTTTCATTACCAAAATAACTAAACGGGTCAGCAGATACTTGCATCTTTTATCAACATCATCTAAGCCTTATCCCAACTAATTGGGTCAGCTACATGGAATGGCAGAAAGGATTCATTTAGCCAACCCGATTAGTTGGGATAAGGCTTAGATGTTGATGATGATGATGATGATGACTGGATGATGATGAACTCAACTAATCCACGAACCCGATCGGGCTCAAATCACTTCCATTAACAAAATAACCAAATTGTTCAGAAGATATTTGGATCTTCTATCATCAATGGGATAATGAATTTGAACCGTCAGATTTGCATCCAACCCCACCGGGAAGATCCAGCAGATTTGGATAAGTACAAAACATCAAAAAAAGATTCAGCCTTCCTGATATTGACCTTGTTGAGTACGAGGCAATGTTCTGAGCTATTCCCAGACAAACGTTGCTTCCCTATTCTAGCCTTGTTCACACGGCCGGGATCATTTCACAAACCAACAAAACTCTGCATCTATCTTTCTACCATTTATCTCCTGGATGGCCTTCTGAGCTTCGTCGATATACCACAACCTCAAAAGTCAAATTCTTTACTACTCCCAGAAATCATGTTCGCTGGGATGAACTATGAAGACATCAGAAATTTTGCCAAAGAAGATCTTTACAATCTCTTTCCGAGATATGGAGTAATGGATGTTACAAACAAATACGAGAACGGCCCCTTTTTTCTATTCTTTGCTTTGCTGTTCTTTACCAGATCCATTTGCCATCATCCTCTGCTTCACCCACCATCTTCCACACAAATCTGTAAGGTGGGTTTCTTTGTTGTATGGTATCCAATGGAAGGTTGCTAATTGGGTTCAATAAATATAAGAGTCCATGAATTGCTGCTCATCACACACCAGGAAAAAAATAGTGCTACATATATGCCGAAAATTCCAATCTTTCATGAACATACAAAACACATCAAGCTCGAGTATTATTCTGTTCATGAGAAAGTTGATTCAAGGCAGCTTCATACCACAATACCATGTTTGTCCCTTCTTCTCAACTGTCAACCAAAATGCGTGCTAAGCAGCTTCCATGAGATCATCACTAGACATGTAGCAAACTGGATGTCCAGCCTTCGCCCACACATAGTTTGAGGGGGAGTGTTGAGAAATAGTGATGTAAGTCGTACTGTAGTGCGAAGATCAAACTGCACAGGTTATTAATGTAAAAGCCTCCAAAATGCGTAAAGGAACTGATTTAAACAAGTTAGTACAATGGAAGAAGAGGGGGACTGTCTTCTGAAAGACTACCCTCCCTCCCCCCAGTTAATTCTATTGTTTTTGTGGTGTGCGACTCAACCATAAAGTTCTTCTCTTTAAAAAAAAATCCCAAAAAATGTGAAAACTCCCAAAATTTTAGAGGATTCTAAATATGTATTCCTTTTTTAACCATGTTTATGATAGCATAACAGTCCACTCTTTGATGAGAATGCGGATATGCCTAAATTTTTCCAAAGGTGATCCTCTTGATGGGGCAAACTTATTGGATGGAGTGGATTTTTCACACACAAGAAAGGTTGGAAGTTATCCGCCACTAGATCATAACTTATAGTCAAACTAGTTGGATGAATTTTTACTTTTTAAATGCATGGACACAAAGCAGCCATATATTCACTTCTTACAATAAAAGGAGAGGAAGAGAGAGAGGGAGGAGGGGGAAAGGTATGTTTCTTTTTTGTTTCTCTTTTAAATGGCTCTGTTACGACCATTCGAGTCTGTAACGAACTGTTATAGTGAGTTTTTAAGGAACACTGATTTGACCTCCTATCCAGTAACGGGGTCGGTCGATACTGTTACGTAACGGCTGATACGATCGTTACATAACTCTTTCGGCACACCTTGGATTCAACTATGTAAATACAAAGCTTTTCAAGGATCCTTAGTTGCATAACAAACATATCAACAAAATAAAGGAGACAATAAAAATTTTCAAAATAAAAATCAAGGGAGAGAAAATGTGTGTATTTAGAAATGCATTCACAACAAAACTACTCATACATCTATAAAATAAATAAATAAAAATTTTAAAAGAAACTCATATTTCTTACAAAGTTTCCAACCAAAAAAGAGCGCATAAATAGACTTTATTCAAACATGAGAAAATCAAAATAGTTTAAGCTGCATCATTTTCTGAGGTGAAAATCATGGAATACATTATAGATGGTTAGTCACCTACAAAAGGTCAAAGTTACAAATGAACGAACAACTTTAGAATATGAAGAAGAATGAATTGAAGAGGTGTTTAAATGGTGGAAAAGAAAATCTTGAAGGAGACCATTTGCCTACACAAAGCATTACTCTTAAATAGATAGCCTTATACGCATCAAGTATAGGTCTATTACTCTACCTTTGCTGCGAGTCTTGCGATGAATTATTCCCACCCTCTCTTGGGGCCTTGGCATTATTACCCTGTGGATAAATATCAAGCACTTAGTATACATAGTCTTGCACTAATAATATAAGGAACGATATAGCAAGAAGCCATTTCATGAAGCGTAAAGAAGCCACATTCTTGTGAAGTACAACTACACGGGACCCCATCCATTACTCATTTATTAATGAAACAATCAACGCCATCGGAGCCACAAAAACGTGACAAACATGGGGGATCTTATGAATTGGCATCTTACCATATTATTTCCTGAGATACAACTAAATTCAAACATGATTAAACAACATATTGAATCAACAAACAAGACCTTGAGCATAAATAATGGCATACTACACATGCACAGTTTGTCCAAAATAACTTGAAGATGGGAGGAAGGAACTGTAGGTTTTCATCAGAATGTCAGCTAACTAATTATTTGAGCAGTGAGATGGAGTAGACAATAACTTGGCAGAAATCTTCTCCAACAAAATGGCAGTTAACATCAATGTGCATGATTCTCTTTTGTAAGATTGGATTAGAGGCTATGTTAATTGCAGCTTGATTATCGCGATGTACGGGAACAAGAGTAGGAACACCAAACCCCATTTCCTGAATGGGAGAACAAAGCTATATAATTCCACACACAACATGAGCATTCAACACTATTCAGCTTCAGCAAAGGGTTCTGCTACCACAGTTTGTTTCGTACTCTTCTAAGTTACTAATTACCATCAATGAAGGTACCACGGCCGCTCATAGACTTCTTGTCATTGGAAGATTTTGCCCAATTAGGATCACAGTACCCACTCATATCCAAGGGGCCATGATTAGAATATTGTAAACCCTTTCTAGCAGCAAACTTCAAACAAAGAATACAATAGACAGCCTCAAGATGTGGGAGCATGGAAGCTGCGTGTTCTGGCATGTCACACTGACAGCATATGCAGGTAAATAAGCTTTCCCACCAAACAATGACACATGCCAGGTTCACTAAGGACTTCTGACTTATCATGAAGATTACGATTTACTTTGATAGGAGTATCCACTGGTCGAGAACCAAACATTCTCTATATCAGTAAGCACGTTAAGAAAATATTTCTGTTGCGAGATAAAGAAACATTGTATTGATCTAGCAACCTCATTCCAAGTAAATACTAAGTAGGCTCCAAATCCTTAATACTAAACACATTGGCCAAGGACTCCACACCATCTCTAGATCATTGTTACCAATGAGGACTATCATCGACATCGACAATTGGGATGGTCGTAGAGTCACCATTTCACTTTATGAGCATAGCGTGATCAAGGGAACTCCTTAAAAAACCAATCTATAAGATAGTGACACTAAACTTTTCAAACCATGCCCTGAGTGACTATTTAGACCATAAATTGCTTTCTTCAGTTGTACATCTTTCCTTTCTCTCTTGGTCGATGGAACCAAGGATGTAGGGACATGTACAGTTTTTTCCTTAAATTTCTCCATGAAGAAATGCATGTTCGCTTCAAGCTTATGAAGGGACCAGTTGTGAAATGCAGTGACTGATCGAAGAACCCGCACAGTGTAACTTTGCCGCGAAAGCAAACATTTCGGTGGTCAACTCCTCACTATTGGGTAGATCCTGTTGCCACAAGACAAGCTTTGTACCTTGCAATAGAGACATCAAGCTCATATTTGAGGGTGTACCTTACAATATAAACATCAAGCTCATATTAGGTAGGGGCATGCTTTCCTGCTGGCAACTCCACCAAAGCCCATGTCCCTATCCCTCTAAAGCTGTCATCTCCTCCATCATTGCTACTTTCTAGTGAGGATCAAACAAAACATCTGCAACTCTAAAAGAGATGGAAACGAAGGAAAAGGGAAGAAAGATTTGCCTTAAAGAAAGGAAAGATGGATCCATAGAACAAAATTATTGATTGGATGTGTACCTTATTGCTTTGTTTTCAAAGGGGAATTAGTAAGTCAGAAGGAACCAAAGGAACTAAATTGGAGGATGCCATAGATAGCGGTCATGATTGATTGTTTTGAGGGTTTGTCCTTGTCTTTCCTTCAAGGGTACACCTTCAACTGTTTCTCAAACAACTAGTAACATTCATGACCTGAACTAATTGGACCATCCACAATTGCAAGAAGATGAAATGCATCACCATAAGATGGAGTGATAAGAGTATCTCGTAACGAGAAGTGCAGTATAGTTTCAAAGAAGGCAACTTCCTTCAAGATAACAACATATTCTAGTCACCGGACAAGAACGCTTCTTCTCTATTGAGTGTTTGAATACCCTAAGAAAACACATTTTGTTGCCCATAGTCCCAACTCATGTTTTGATTGGCCTTGAAACTAGAACAAAACACACATCAAAAAAAAAAAGGAGAAATGGAGAACAATAGAAGATTGGGTTTCAGAAGCTTTAGAGGATAACTGTCCAGGGATAGGAGTCAGCTATCACATTTTTGGTTTTGGATGCAACTGAGGATTCAAATCTGGAATCCCAGCACTGCTCTCAAACATTCCCCTCCTCCTGCAATGAGTATATCGGAGTTTGTCTTTGTCAATGAATAAAGGGGAAGGAAGAGTTTTTCCTTTTCCAGAATGCTCACCTCTAGAGACTTTGAACCCAGCAGCAAAGCAATTATCTCTGGAACAGTAGAGTAAAGCCTTGTTCCACAGACATTGATTGTCAACTACCCTCTTCTCTCAAATAATTGTAACCTGATTCCAGAGAGGGTAAGGACTCTTTTCCAAAACCTTGCACCCGGTGTAACTCAAAGTTAGAGTGCAGGCCAGCAAGAGACTCAAAATTCTTCTTTGCTCTTTTTGCTTCTTGATATCTTCCGGGGTGGATGCTATAGTCTGGCAGTGATCTAAATTCTTCCCACTTCTGTCTCATCACTGCAAAATATTCCTCTGTTGGTGATTCTCCTTGATGCATGTTTTTTACTTCATGGTGCAATTGAGAAGCACATCCAAATCATCCTGCTAGTAGTATTCTTCGCAACAGTGCTCTGTATATCTTTTGGTTGCTTCAAAAAAAAAAAAACAGCTAATGTTGGGTTGCATGGAGTGAAGAAGCCATGCAATTACTGTTACATTCTCACTTTCCTAAACGTCATGGGATGGGTCATCTTTAGCAGGTTCCTTATTACCCGCTATATACCCCAATTTCCTTTTACTCCCAGCGAATATTTTGCCAACTCAGACCACTCCAAGTACCATCGAGTTTTATTATAGTAATCATCAATCCAGGGTGGTGATCTTGTTGAACTGTCCCCATTGGCATATAGGCCTGTACATCAATATCCAAAACAAATGTGATAGACTTTAAAACCCTGATACTAACCTAACTAGGAGACTAAACACAATAAGAAACTACTATAAAACAATTAACTAAATTGCAATGTACCATAAAATCTCTATACAGTTTATTTCCTTAACATACTCATAAAAAATTAAGAAACCACGCTACCCTTAAAATCATTGCTAAAATTGAACCATATAAAATAAAGTTGAAATAACTGAATTTGGTGAAAAAATTCAACAAAAATATCGCAGCCTCAGAGCAGTTGAAGACTAAAATGAGAAAATCAAACATCAAACCATGACGTTCCAACAATCTGCTATTACTACTACTTTCATGCTTGCATATTACCACCTAAAGCATTATAGCCATTAATCAGAAGGATTTTTAACATGTTAAATTAGTATCACAGCACAAATCTGGGCACAACTTTTTTATAAAACTAAAACTAGTCCAAAAATTACAATAGAAAGGACAGTACATCATTCAAGATAAGAGTACTGCAGAACACTGAAACAGAAGAGGCAATCCATTAATAAAAGCATATCAAAACAATTATGTTTCTGACAAATGAACGGGATCTATAATCTGAGTACCTTCTCTTTGCTTGAAGGTTGAGACCCAAAACCACGTCTCCCTCTTGAAGCTGAACAAAGAATGATACCTGCCTTGCAAGTTTGATCATTTGGGTAACCAAAACAAGCATCAACTTTTAAAAATCGGCCCTTGGTACGCATATCACATCTCCCAATTTGCACATTTACCTGAAATTTTGGCTGTTAACTCATCAGAAAATAGATAGATAAACTAAGCATACTAGCAGAAGTGAAAGGAAAGGAATTTTAAAAAATAATTACAAATAGGATGATATTCAAAAATTACAAAGACCATTGTAGCTTCCTAACTAATAGCCAACAAATGGTTGCTCAAAATGAAAAAAGAAGAAGAAGAAGAAATCAACAATCCAAATTCAACTAACAAATATCCATAACAAGAGGCTATGATCATCCAATCAATTGGGATACAAGTACAAAATATCTCAATGTTTAAAGTATCATCTGAAACCGGTACGTATCAGGAACCACTTTCGTCCATAACCGATGCAGCTGTATTAGCTCAATGTTGGGCAATGCGGCCCGGTTTTAGTGGTGACCTACATGGGACACCAAGACCCATTTTCAATCATTGACCCATCAAAAGTGGGATAGTTGTGGACCTAGTGGTACATGAATTCCACATATACAGTTGCAGTTTGCATGTGTATCAACTCCGCCAGTGTATCAAACAACACCCTGTAGACTAAACACAAAGCTAGCCTAAAAAGTAAAAAACCAGTTCTGAAATTCAAATTTTCAACAGGACCATCCTTTGGGGGCTATGACCCATCTACTTGAACGGTCTGGATCGATCACATGTGTGCAGTGGCTGTGTGCATGCGTTTTGAGAATAGATGTTCAGCAGAACAAACGAAAGGAGGGAATTCATAACATGATTGCAGGGTGATTCTAGGAGTAGAAGCGGCTGAAAATGCAATCAATCAATGAATTAATAGAGGAGGAAGAGAAAATATTTTACAACGAACCGCTGCAGGGAGATGAAATGCCATGCTTTTCTTGACCAAGTTCCCAACCACTCTTTCTTTTGCTTTTTTTCCTACAGAAACCCTCCACCAATTTTCAGAATCGATGCTCCTCACCTCATTTCAGCATTCGTTATTCAGAATAAGAAGAGAGGGGAAGCTAATGGCCGTTGTTCCAGATAAACTCGGTGGTTACTCGATCCTCCTCAGGGAGCGGATTGCCTGTTACCCGGGCACAGAGATATCTTTGTACCTGGAGTTTTGTGGGGCCCATAGGGATGTTCGTGATAAATCCACTCCGTCCATCTGTTTTGAAAGACCACGATAGGATAGGATTCTACAATTCAGGAGATCCAAAACTCATGTCCGCCATACCACAGTTAAAAGTGGGGATTTAACGCCTGGCGGGAAGGCTTCAATGGAGGAAGTTGTTGTTCCCACTGTTTTGTTAGTGTGGCCCACCTGATTTTTGGATCTCTCTGATTTTTAGAATCCTGCTCTATTTTGGTCCTTCAAAATAGATGGACGGAGTGGATTTATCATGGACATCTCTGTGGACCCCACATAGCCAACGGAGATGTCTCTGCCCCCTGGTCACAGGCAATCCGCTCCCATCGTGCTCGCATGTCCGCCGATCCATTCGTCTTCGATCGATGTCCGACGATCCATTGGCGACTCGCTAATGTATGGTGCTACGTGGGCCCACCATGATGTATGTGAGCCATTTTTCCAGCTAATTTTAGGTCATGAGCCTAAAAAGGAGGTAGATAAAAATCTCATGGACCACATTATAGAAAATAATAGTGATTGAACGCCCCCATGTAAAACTTCTTAGGATTACTAAAGTTCTGGATCAAGCCCATATTTGTATTTTTCCCTATCATCTAGGCCTTTGTCATCTAATTAATATATTAGATGGAAAATAAACATGACAGCAGGTTTTAGAAAAAATTTTATTGTGTGTGTTAAATCACCTCTATTTCTATAGCATGGTCCGCGTGAGAGTTGTTATTTACCTCATCTTTAAAGTAGATGGACCGCTTGGATAAAGCATACACATCCTAGTGGGTTCACATAACACCGTCATTAGCAAGTTTGTACTAGTAATAGGGATGCCAATGGGCTCAGCTCAGGCTTGAAAATCAGAATTTTGAATAGGGCCAGCTTGATAGCTTCGACAGAAACAATTCAAAAATAGCCTGTCAAAGAGTTTTATATTACTAAAAAAAGTTCGATAAAAATGGCTATAAAATTTCTAGTGAAAATAGTTGGTTGAAAATATTAAAGCTACAACAATTGCGGTAAAAAAGAGCTATTTAGCGGTTTATATCGTTTGATTGGAGAAACAGGGGTTGACGATGCTATTGTTGTTAATGTCGTGACAGACTCTACTATAACATATCACATGCAATTAATCCACGTGAGCAAACAATGATTAAATATATCTCTTGATCGAAATTTATTTATTGGTTTAAAGTCTATTAATTTAGATTTTTGTGAAAAATATTTATTTGGAAAGCTCCATAAAGTTTATTTTCTTTCATCCACTACAAAAAATAATTATATTTTATATTTAATTCATTTTGATACTTGAAAAGCTCCAGTCGAATCCTTGATAGTCTCAAAAAACTTTATTTCCTTTATTTATTGTTTCTCTATAAAATGCATGAGTTTAAATGTTGAAAATAATAGATGATGTTTTTACTTATTTTACCAAATTAAAAGCATTAGTTGAAAATAAAAATGAAAAGAAAATTAAGTGTCTAAGAATTAATAACGGAAGAGAATGCACTCCAAACAAATTTTAAGATTTTTATAGTGAACACGACATTGAGAGGCACTATACAGTCCTCGGTATTCCACAATAAAATGGAGTTTTACAAAACGCATGAACCGTATGCTTATGAATCGCGTTAAGAGCATACTAAGTTCAGTTAAGTTTTAACAATATTTTTTGGTATAAGTCATTAATACGGCTTGTTATTTGATAATTTGCTTTCCTGTCATTTTACTAGATTGCAAGATCTTTGAAGATGTATGATATGAAAAACTTGTTAATCATTCATTCATTCATTTGTGGTTTTGGTCGTGACGTTATGTATAGATTCCTAAGGAGCACGAGACTATGTTGGACATGAAGTTCATAAAGTGTATATTTTTTTTACTATACGGATGAAACAAATGGGTATAGATTGTGATGCTTTATTGCCAATAAGTTAGTGATTAATCGATATGTGATTTTTAATGAAAATTTGTTCCAGAAATATATAAAATTGTTGAGGGTGTGGATGTAGGTTATGTATTAATGTATCAAATCGTGATAAAATAAGATATACGATAAGTTATATTTTATCTCTAGCCAGTGTTGTGGTTAATTGGATGTTAAGACTGTAATTAGTGGTGGCCTTGTCTACCATACAAGCAAAATACATATCAGCCACACAAGCACGCAGGCAAGTTATTTGGTTGGAAAAGAATAATAGAATTCAAGCAGAAAATGGTGGTAATTCATTATGACGGTCAAAGTGCACTACACTTAGCTAAGAATATAATATTTTATTCTCGGACTAAACACATTGATATTCAATATCAATTTGTTCATGGCGTGGTGAAAAATGGCCATATATCATTGCAGATGATTTACATCAACAACAACATAACAAATATGCCGACGAAGCCTATTGCAAGGGAGAAGTATGTTTGATGGAGGACTTCTCTTAGGCTCATTGTTACCTAATGATTATGAATGTTTGGACTGTAGTTACTGTTGCAAGTCTTTTTCGTACCATTAGAGAAGCTAACCTTCAGGTGGGAGAATATCATGCCACCAAGAACTCTCGTGTTGTTTTTAATGCGCGTATGTACCCACATATATATGTATGCGAAATAAAATCTTATTTTAACTTTTTCAGGATTACTCTCCACTGGTACGGTATATATAAAGGAGGGCCACAGAGAGTGGTATTCCCTTATACTAATTTTTTGAAGATATTTATCGGTGTGTGATTCCTTATATGAGTGAGAAAAAGGTAAACTTCGTATTTATGTTTCTCTTATTTATAATATAGAAGAAAGCTATCGTAGTACTCCCTTGTGGAGTAGGCAAATTGTCCAACCACGCATATTCGTGTACCTCATTTTTTGTTTAAATTTGTGTGCTTTGGCTTTTGTTTGACAAATTTTTTATGTGTTTAAACATTGCTTACATTAATAACATGTGAGGCAAGCATTTTTCCGAAAATAGTATACAGTAGAGATCCATATGGAACAAGCTTATTAGAGTTATTAGCCTCATAATGGCAAGAATGTTGGGGTTTTCTTGTATGGGCTACTGGGGGACCGTGGAAGCACACATAGATTAATTAAGTGACATAATCTAATCACACTAAGCAAGCACAGAGACAATACAATGATTTTTACGTGGAAAAACCCATTCGAGAAAAAACCACGGCACAAAGCGACAAATAATAATTATGAAAGCATAAATTACAAGAGAAGAGTGATCACCCAATCCAAACAACTTCGAATCAATCCCAGGCTACACACATGAAGCTCTGGAACGAATTAGAAAGCTATAGATACATTTTGATCCCAATTACACCAAAATATATAGCCTTTAAAAGAATCACAATCAAATTGGAAACAAATCCCACATATCCGCAATTATGTGCATACGTTTGACGACACCTTCGACGGGATTACAATGTCATTGAGCTTAACCTTCAATGACATCGAACCCACCTCAATGTCATCGAAATAAAACAAAAACAGTGCAGAGACAAAGCATGAAAACTCAGATTTTATCGATTGCATCGAACCATATTCGATGGCATTGAACTTGAGCTTTAATGTCATTGAACCCTATTCGATGACATTGAAATAATGCCCAATATGTTAAGCAACCAATGGGAGAAATTTCAGAAATTTTCAATGGGACTGAGGAACTATTCAATGGCATTGAATGGTCTGTCAATGGCACCGAGGAACACTTGTTTCTGAAAATATTTAAGACAAAAAAAACAACATGGGCAAGTTGGAATGCATATTAGGTGAGGCACGGATAACAACTTTTGGGGCAAAGTCCTCAACGTGGGGCCCAACTCGATGTATGTGTGCATACAAAAATGAGATGGATCCAAACCTAAGGTGGACCAAGCCACGGGAAAACACCTGTGATTGAAGGCAAACACCCACCATTAACTGTAATGTTTATTTGCCATCCAACCTGTTGAGAAGGTCATACGGTCCATGTATGTGTGCATACAAAAATGAGATGGATCCAAACCTAAGGTGGACCAAGCCACAGGAAAACACCTGTGATTGAAGGCAAACACCCACCATTAACTGTAATGTTTATTTGCCATCCAACCTGTTGAGAAGGTCATGCGGTCCTGGATGAAAGGAAAACACGAACAGCCTTTTGATAAGGTCACACGGACCTAGATGAAAGGAAAACACAAACAGCAGCTTGATGCAAAACTTCTGTGGCCCTGGGAAAATTTTAATTGTGGGAATTCAACTTGTGTGGTCCACCTGAGATTTGTATCTGCCTCATTTTGTTGACTTTGCCCTAAACTGATATGAAAAAAACGGAGGGACGGCGTGGATATACAATACACACATCGAGGTGGGCCAGGGCCTCACCCACTAAGCTGTAACACCCGCCTCACCAAATCTGCGCTCCCTCCCTCCCCCCCCCCCCAATTCCAGACCCCATGGCATAGCGTATATGTACTCGATTTGAAGAATATGGTCATGGTTGCGAATTGAAGATTAGGATCAGAAAAAATGTCATTATCGTTGGGAGCTACTTTTTCAATCATGGCCTGCGTCAGCAAGCACCAGCAACAGCACAGCTTGGAGGCGAGCCACATCCGGCGGGCCGCGGAGGTCGCAGACAAGTCGGCGGGCTTCTCGGCTCCCCACCCGAATTTCGGATGCGTGATTGCGAGGGGAGGGAATGTAGTTGGAGAAGGGTTTCTGTATGCACAAGGGACTAAGCCTGCGGAGGCGCAGGCCGTGGAAGCAGCCGGTGAGCTTTGCAAGGGCGCCACTGCTTTTCTCAACTTGGAGCCTGGCGATTGCCATGGTGACCACACCGCCCTTTCCGCCCTTATCAAGGTCCCTCTCTCTCTCTATTGTCCCTCTTTGGCTTATTTTAATCTTTGTTTTGTTTTGTTTTTTTTTTTTTTCCTCTCTCTTATTTCTTATTGTGGAACTGCAATTACAGGTATAGTATCTGCTGAATAATAGTAGATGTAAATATTCGCTCTTCTTTTGTGTTCCCTGCAATTAGTCCACATGGTATCTTTACATCTAGTTTGCACCATACTATGGAACAAATGAGTTGTATTGGAGACATTGAGCGTTCAAACAAGCAATGCGTGTGTGCAAGGACGAATCGACATAGAGATGAGGTGATGCCATTAGGCTATATGGATTGCTGGCCAAGGCTGGATTTATCAATAAACGTTATATATGGATGTATTTCGTCTCATCATCTTCATGCTTTCATTGGCTGCTACGTATAGTCATCAATGTTTGGATTTTTTCCGTTTCACGAACCGTAGAAACCACTATCAAATCCTTGAAAATTTGGTTGCACGATGTCCAGCTGGAATGCTTATCTAGTGTGATGGTCTCAGAGTGGGAAGTTACAATTGGGAGAGCTTCTAAAGCCATATTGGCTGGACTTGTACATGCACACATACTAACAACTCTCACTTGGCCATATGGTTGACATAACTAATATATCGCAAGGTTTGCTTCATTAACTGTGGAATTACTCTTTATGATCATATAAGTCATATATTTTGCTTTTTCATTTATTTGTCCATTGTATCTTAACATTTGCTCCCACGAGGTAGTGGTTTTACCCATTATGATTGTATCACTTTGATGAGAATTTTTCTCGTGTTTGTGGATATTTCACTCATGACCAAAACTGAGTTCTTTAGAATTCCTTGACTTAGGTGTCCCCAAGTCCCATCAAGCTTATGCTTTGAATTTAAATTTGAATTTGAATCATATGTAAATTTAACTGGGTTGCTGAAGTGGATGTGTGCCTCTAGAGTTTTTTGTGATTGCTGCATACAAATTGAACTGAAGGGGAGATTTTATAGGATGTTTATAAGGCCAACCACACTTTATGGTACAGAATGTTGGGTAGTTGAGGAGCAAGTTCATAGGATGTGTGTTGCTGAAATGAGGATTTTGAGATGGATCATGGATGAGTGGCAAGATGAGGAAGGATAGGATTATAAATGAACGCGTTTGGGGGAACTTAGGAGTTAGGAGAAGCACCAATATGTAATAAGATGAGGGGAAGTAGATATAGATGGTTTGGCCATGTGGAGCAGAGACCAAGAACTACTCCAGTTGGAGTGGAATGATGGAGCAAAAATCATTTAGTCAACCCCATTTAATTGGTGTAAGGCTTTGACGATGATGATGATGATCAAAATTCAAAGAATTCTTGCAGCACATTGTCTTGTGATCCTAGAAACTGCTGAAAAAATTCAGTGTCACCTGTATAAAAGAAAGCTAATTTATTTGCTCTAGAATTTGGGTATTATTATTATTATTTTTAAAATTTTTTAAAATTTTTTATCTTCTTCAAAATCTAAGTGTATTAGAGGAATGCACACACTAGAAGTTAGGTCATATGCTATACTTTAGCACATTGGAATGCACAAATGCATGAGAAGCTGAACTTGTTGCAGCTGATATGATTCCCAAATTCCTGTGACGCAAGTACTCATGGCCAAATAGAAAGAATATACCTTTCAAATGTAGACCGCGGGCATGTGAATTCACTCTATCCGTTGTGCATTAGTCTATGCTGATTGCTGACCTATGTTGCCCATACAATCATTCTAACTATCCAACTTTTGTTTTAACTGCTCTTACCTCTTATATTGTGTGTTTAGAAGTCTAGCATTTTTTTAACAGACCATGATCTTGGTGAATCATCTCATCCTTGTCATCACTTCTTACTTTTGGTCTCTTTATCACTTGTCTTATGACTGTTAAAAAGAGAAGAAGATAATTTAGTATATTGGTTTTTCATTTATCTAATACATCTCAAGTCTCACAATTTTTTTCTGATTCCAAATACTGCTGTCTGCTTGCAGGTAGTTTCTTTTTATTTTTTCAAATGGAGAATATGATAGCTCTTTTGTTCACATTTGTAGTAAGCTTGGTGACTGGAAATTTCATTTGAAACATGATGCGACGTGCTATGGATTCTTAATCCTAATTATAATCTCTACAAAAATGCATGGACGGTGGTACTGTTTTGTGGAGTTCCGCCCCCCATCCTTTACAGATGGTTTTTTATTTTTTATTTTTAAATTATTATTTTAGCTTTCTGATTTTGGAAGTTGCTAGATTACTAACGTTTCTGCATTAGGCAGGAATTTCAAGAGTTGTTGTGGGGCTCAGACATCCTTTGCAACATCTTCGTGGGAATGCAATACGCTCATTAAGAAGTGAAGGGGTGCAAGTTGATGTTCTTGGAGAGGAACTGCAAAGTAAACTATTTGAGGTGCTGGAATTGTTAAATTCATGTACATACCTTTAACTACACTAGTCTTTGTGGCATATACAATATACATGGAGGAAGAGAAGTGGTTTGCAAGACGCGGGAGAAAAAAGGAGAAGCGGTTGTAAAATGGGCTACTCCTACAATGGTTCGCCACCATTTTAAACTGTTGGTGACTCATCATCGTCACATGTGACAATCATGTACCTCAACCGGACCACCCAAATTGTAAGAAATGTTGTGAATGGACCATTTCTAAAATCAAACTAATCAAGAAATTTTAACCATCTACTTGATGTCTAATCAAATGGATGGTTAAAAATATAATGGTGAGTGGTCTGAATTCTAAGCTCAAACACATGCATCATCATCACATGTGACATTCATGTACCTCAACCGGACAGTCCAAATTGTAAGAAATGTTGTGAATGGATCATTTCTGAAATCAAACTAATCTAGAAATTTTAACCATCTACTTGATGTCTAATCAAATGGATGGTTAAAAGTATAATGGTGAGTGGTCTAAATTCTAAGCTCAAACACATGGTTATTATCAATTTATCATCTCATAGTGTGTGTTCTTGTTTTTGCTGCGTCCATAGTTTATAGATTTGGATGGTCTGGATTGACTTAAAAGTAGATCAAACATGGGTTGGATAGTCATTGCAATCTAAAAAATTGTAGTGAACTATGGGCTAGCCCGTATAATGTCGGACTCCTGGTAGAAGGCTTCACTTCTAAATTATTTAAATTCTCTCTCTCTCTCTCTCTCTCTCTCTCTCTCTTTATTTTTATTTTTATTTTTATTTTTATTTTATAAATTTAAAACCCTTCCCTTGTTCTTTAAGCATATTTGAACCAATGTTTTATGTATCTGTATCGCACCCCTAGGACCCGAACATATTGTCATTGCATTTGAGATGATACCTTTATTAGGGAATGTATCATAGTCTTGAGGGACACATTGGGGAAATGGAGTTTTGAATGAAACTTCAGGATATATTGAAAGACACATGGTTAAACACAGAGAACTCGAACCATTAGAAAAAACAACTGTGTAATAGGTCCCCATTATATAGAAGCACAAACCATGCGCTATTAGACAAAAGTGATTCAATTATATCCAATATGAGAGGTATATGTATAAGTTTTTACTATATCAGTATCGTGTTATGTATCACACCCTTGGGATATGGATACATATCGGTTATTGCATGGGATATATCATTTGTATCGGGTACTGTATCGCACTTTTTAGGAAACATGAGTAAACATTGGGAAATTGGTCGAATTTTTCAATGAAACTTCATGGATTATTAAAAAGACCTTAATACACACTTTTAAATCGTAACATCACCAAAAAAGGTGCACATAATAGGTTTCTTTTGTATAGGGTCCTAAGCTACGTGTTGTCTGACTGAACTGATGCAACTATATTCAAAGTGAATTTATAACAATTATAAACGTAAGAAGACATTTATGGAAACACAAAAATGCATTCAAAACTAAAACAAGAGATAGAAATTTAGAAATATACCTGTGATTGATGTGTCTGTCTGGCACAAACCCACATAGAACAGCATGGTGGGTTGTACTATAGCCATAATTTATAATATTTATTAATTATTTTAAAAATAAATTTGTAATTATATTATTCCAAAAAATTATCGACCACCTTTAAATGGTTTAAAAATGTATCCAATTGACCAGTGATACAAAAGAAATTTTAGTAAGGTGCAGAAAACTTTATTTATGTCATAAGCAACCATGATTCTTCTTATGATGTTTTATGAATTATAATTATTTATTATACATCTTGTTTTATTTCTATTTAGTCCCAGTGTCAGTCTGATTGCATGAATCTGCATAAAAGCCTTTGTTTGTTGCCCTTGAGCATTGAAGTTCTTTTTGCTACTACCTATATTAGTACAAATGTTTTATCTCTTAGCTTTTGAAGCATCAGTATGATTGGTGTTATTCTTCCTTTTTATCTTCTCTAACATTTCGGCTATAAATATTGTAGGAAGCTTTAAAGTCCTGCATCTTAGTCAATGCTCCTTTATTATATAGAGCTGCTTCTCGAGTTCCCTTCTCTGTTCTCAAGTACGCAATGACCCTAGATGGTGAGCCTCATGGATTCCATCTATGTTTCTAATTGGATATCTTGACTAGGATGCAACATGAGTTGGTCATCTATGAGACTCCGACTTTGAAGATTCACACTGAAAGCGCAGCGCAATAACTCTTTGTTTACAATCTCTGTTTCTCGGGTGCTTGCAGGAAAAATTGCATGTAGCAGTGGACATGCATCATGGATAAGCAGCAAACTGTCTAGGCATCGAGTATTTGATTTGCGTGGTAGAAGCGATGCCATTATTGTTGGAGGAAACACTGTACGCCGTGATGGTATATTTCTTCTTTGAAAATTAGTCTTACTTTTTCCACAGTTGGATCTTGTGGTTCAAAATATCTGCTTAAGAGATTGTTATGTATCTCCCTCATTCACATTTTGATTTCAGATCCACGGCTAACTGCAAGACATGGAGGTGGTCATTGTCCTGTACGGATAGTAATGTCGCAATCGCTTAATCTTCCTGAAGTTGCAAACCTATGGGATGTGTCTGATGTATGCACAATAGTTACAACACAAAGGGGTGCTAGGAAGAATTTTCAGAAATTCCTTGCATCCAAAGATGTTGAAGTAGTGGAGTTTGATATCTTAAACCCTAGAGATGTCATGGAATATTGCTACGACCGTGGGTATCTTTCAATTTTGTGGGAGTGTGGAGGGTCATTAGCTGCGCCTGCTATTGCATCTGGTGTCATTCACAAGGTTTTTTCCCCCCTTTTATTTCATTTTCTAATATGAATTGATCTGATATACCTGTTGATACAGTTGCTAGTTTCCTTTCTCATTTTCTTTATTGTATATTTGTACCTAAGAGTGCTTTTTGTTATGTTATTTAAGATTTAAGCTGGAGTTTTCTGGTTTCATCTCTAGTTCTTTGCAAGAGACCTACTAGGCCTTTTTAGATCCTTTGCACCTTTGTAAAGTCATTGCCCATTATTGTAAACTTCCAACTGTATGAGCATCTATATGTTGACCTTCTCTCCATTTTTTTCAGTTTTCAACAATCTTCTTTCTAGCATTATTGTAAATTGCCTTCTATGCGCTTTTTAATCGTTTTACCATCCTGTTCTCTTTGGTCATCATTGTGGGCCTCAATATAGCATTGATGGCCTCCCTTTGTAACTGAAGAATCCATCCACGAATATGCTTGCATTCCTTCTACATCAATGAAGGATCCTGGGATCATTTAAAAATCATTTATTGCTTTACTTGTTCATATGTCCAATGACAATTAAGGTTGCGTGTTATATGGGTCTGGCCCCATGGCTCAGTGGTAGACAAACATCTGTTTCAACACCGAGAATGGGATTGAGTGTCCATGTGGTGTGGGGTTGTGTGTAAAAAAGAAGAAGGTTGCATGTTATATATAGGATGTCCTTCCATATTTCTTCATTCAATCAAGAATAATGGTAGGAAGCTGTTATCATACTCACACCGATTGATTTACTTATAGCCATTCTCCATTTCAAAAGTAGAAATGGTACACTTTTGTACTTCCTCTTTAATGGGAGACAACTATTTTATTACACAAGGAAAAGAAAAACTAGAATTGCAAGAGGCAGGGAATCCCTAGTCATTGATAATTTGAGCTGGATCCCTAACCTCACAATCCATCAATTACAATATTTCCCTCGCTATGGGGGTAAATGGAAGAAACGGAGAGAACCTCCCCCATTTTCAGAATTTCCTCCACCTATCTTTTTCATCTCCAAGGATACACTAGCAGAAAATGCCCATTTTTACATTTAGAAGAATCCACATAGTTGTAGCTTTGCATTTGCCTCCTTGTCTTGTCAATCGAAACTTTCCTCTGCATACAACTTACACTAGAGGATCTCTTCTTGTAAATGTGTAACACCCCGGCCCCTCCGGTAAGATATTGTCCGCTTTGCTGGCACAATGTCCACCTTCATGGCTTTCTTCTCGCAAGTGGAAGCGGTTAGCGAACCACCTGCAAGACGCGTCCTACCGGTAGTTCGCTAACCGCTTCCGCTGTGTAGGAACAAAACCGTGAGGGTGGACATTGTGCCAACCTGAAGCGGCCAATATCAATCTTTAATTGGAAAGATGCGTTTTACGGGTGGTTTGCTAATCGCTTCCACTTGTGAGAACAAAGCCATGAAGGTGGACATTGTGCTAGCCAAAGCAGATAATATCTTACTGGAGGGGTCGGGGTGTTACAAATGGTATCAGAGCGAGGGTGCTCTATCTCTCGAGGTGGGGTGAGTCCCTGCCCAGCTGGGTTGGTGACGAGCCAGCTGTCAAGGAGGTGGGTGTCTAGTCCCACATCGGAAAGGGAGAGCCTAAGATCTTGGTCTATATGTGGGGCTTCGACCTTAAGGGTAAGACGCGTTTTGCGGGTGGTTCGCTAACCGCTTCCACTTGCGAGAACAAAGCCGTGAAGGTGGACATTGTGCCAGCCAAAGCGGACAATATCTTACCGGAGGGGCCGGGGTGTTACAAAATGCCTCGTTGAGTTGTTGATAACTAATGCAAAAAGATATGAGCTCAATGCTTACCTTTGGTTTGAGCCTATAGTAATTGAAAAATTACTTGTTTGCCCACTGGATGTCCTCACATTTGTTACCGCGACCTTGTACATATCCGTAGTCATGTCAATATATCCTCTTAACGCTTCTTTCGTTCCCCACACCTACTAGATTATCTCTGTGGACTGTATTATATACTTTCTCCAAGTCAATAAGGACCATGTGGAAATCCTTCATGCTCTCCCTATATCTCTCCATTGAGTGGGAAAATAGGGTCAATAGTTGACATTCTGTGCATAAATTGAAATTGATTTTCTGATACATTCATCTCGTGCCTTTATCTTTGCTCAATCGCTCTCCCAAAGTTTCATAGTATGACTCACTAGTTTAACCCATGCTAGTTATTGAGCTATGTATATCTCCTTATCTTATTAAATAGGTACAATGATGCTTTTCTGCATCCACCTGGCTTTTTCTTTGATCTTACAAGCTTGTTGTACAGCTTTTTTCAACTAAAATAAACCAATATCTTGAATGTGCTTCTAAACCTCTACTAGTATGCCCTCTGGTCCTAGGGCATTTCCTGTTTTCATCTTTCTCAATGCTTCTTTCACCTCCTAATCCTAAGAAAGTATCGATGTTCTGCACCCTCATCTAAATTTATGGTTCCTTACAGTTCCTAATCTGTTAGAGCTGTCAACACTTTCGAGTTCTTGAAATAGCTTCTACATCTTTTTTTGATATCATCGCACTTAACCAATACCCTCTGGTCATCACTCTTAATGCATCTAATGTGATCTAGGTGGCAACCCTTCCTCTCGTTTACTTTTGCAAGTTTGAAGATATATTTCTCACCTTCTTTTGTTCCCAATCTATTATGTAGATCATCATGTCTTAAATTTAGCCTCACTATTTCTTAGTGTTCTTTTTGACGTTTTTATATTCTTCTAAAATTTTCTTTGTTTTTAGTTCCTTGCCAGGCCTTAAAAGATGATCGGTTTTCTCTTAATTGCCTTTTGGATCTCATCATTCAACCACCAAGTTTCCTTATACTAGTGGCTTTTCCCTCTAGATACTTCCAAAGCTTCTTTCACCACTTTCCTAACACACTTTGCCATCTCATGTCACATAACAATGATAACATTAACTTCTTCCTCAATATTCCACTTTCCTTCTTCTATCATTTTATTACTCCTTTAAATTCCATTATCTTGTTTTAAGACACCTATCAAATTCACTACATCTTCCCTCTCGTAACGTGAATATCTATAACTATTAGCCTATGTTGCTTAACTCTCTCTTGATATGACCTTGCAATCTTTACTTATGGATTTTTCAATCTTCATAAGTAGAAAGAACTCCATCTGGCTTGTATATGATGCACTTTTGAAGGTTATCTGTTCATTTCTCTTTTTAACTTTTATTTTTTATGCTAGAGCTAGATTGTATATCATATCAAAATCAAGCATAGCATCCCCACTCTAATTTTGTCTCACAAAACCATATCCTCAATGTACCTTTTCACTTCCACTACTATCTTTCCCTACATGAAAATTCAAGTCACCTCCTACATATATTCTCTTAATATGGGATTTCCTTGCATTAGTTCATCCATGTCCTTGAAGAATTGTTTCTTTATTCTATGCTTTAACCCTACATGCAGAGCATATGCACTAATGGCATTGATTATCTTATCTCCTAACACAAGCTTTATTAATAAAAGTCTGTCACGTACTCTCTTAACATCTGCAACTTTATCCTTTAAATTTTTGTCTGCCACTATCCCTATCCCATTTCTCTTATTATCCTTTGCTATATACTGGAGTTTATATCCATCTATTTGTCTAGTTTTTGCCTCTTTACACATGATCGTTGTCTTCATGCCATGCTCACTCTCATTCGTTTCATCAATCCTTCGTCAATCCTTCATCAATCCACTAACTCCACATTCTTACCAGTCAACATTCCTAAATTGCATGTTGCGAGACTAATTTCTGTGTACTCCAGTTTTTTCTTTTTGGTAAAATCTTCTTGTTTGCTTGCTGGGTGAGAATGCTAATATAAAGCTATCAACCTGTATTCAGGCCCTTGGTATTTATTCGATTTGTTGATGCAGGTGTTTGCATTTGTTGCCCCTAAAATTATTGGGGGAGAGAAAGCTCCATCTCCAGTTGGTGAGCTAGGGATGATCGAAATGTCACAAGCACTAGATTTAATCGATGTCTCATTTGAGCAGGTTGGTATTGGAATACTTCTTTATGCTGTTGTTTGTAGTAAATTTTAACTAAAATGTAAATCATATAGTACATAGTTTGCAATATATCATCTTATTGGATTCCAAATGGAATATGGATGAGCTTCTTTGGCGATCTCTTTGCTTCTAGTAATCCTGCACATTTTCTTCTCTTTTGTCATTATATCATGATGATTTTCTTATTGGATCTACGATGTTTATCCTAAGGTGTAGAGACCATTTCCAGACGTCCTTGCCAATCTAGGGGTGTGAGGCTCTCATCCCTACTAGAGATGCTAATATTCAATGAGTAAAATAACCTAACTTTTTCAGATATTGTAGCAAGCACATCGACATAGAGGATTTAAAAACATTTAATAGTAATCCCCATTTCCTGCAATTTTTTCCCTATTATGTTGTGCCCAATTGATCAAGTGGCAAAATATAAAAAAATGGATCTCTTTCTCCTCTCTGCAGACTTCATGGATAAACTTCCCTTAATATTTCAGAGGGGCTTGCCAAATCGGATGTCCTATCACTGCTCCATTATTTTAGAAATGGAGGAGAAATGGGGCCCTTGCCCATTCAAATGTGAGCCTTTTCTGCTTGAAGTAGATGGTTTCTCAGATCTAGTAAAAGAATGGTGGTCATCATTCTCAATCAACAGTGGAGCTGGCTTCGTTCTCTTTCAGAAACTTAGAATGCTCAAAAGCAAGATTAATGTATGGAACAAAAGATGTATTAGGGGCACGGGAAGAGAAACTTTCCAAAATTTTGAAAGAAATTCAAGCACTGGATATCAAAGAAGAGAGCAAGGGGATTTATCCCACGAAGAAAGAGCATGGCGGGAGATTTATAGGGCTAAATACAACGCAAGGCTTAGAGAAGGTGAAATCAAATGGAGGTAACGATCGAGGGCCCTATGGTTAAAAGTGGGAGACAAGAATACAAAATTCTCCATGTAATGGCAAGTGCTTGTGTACGATCAAACACAATCAAGGGGTGTCGGTTGATGGTGTAAGGGTGGAAGAAGAAGAAAATGTGTGCGTCTCAATAGTTAAGTATTACATGAACTCTTGTCCAAGGAAGATTGGAATTGGCCTTCTCTTGATAATCTTTATTTTGATTCTATCTCGGCGGAAGCAGCAGAAGTTCTCGAGTCTAAATTCTCAGAAGATGATATTTTGAAAGCCATTTCTAATCTTGGATGTGACAAAGCGCTCGGCCTGGATGGTTACGAAATGGCATTCTATCAGAAATTCTAGGAAGTTCTTAAGGAAGATGTGGCCAACTTTGTTAACGAATTCCATGAAATGGGATTCCTTCCAATAGAAATGGGTGCCACTTTTATTGCCTTAATTCCGAAAAAAGGAGTGGAAAGATTGAGGGATTTTTGGCCTATTAGCCTATTGGGCAGTCCCTACAAGATAGTCCCTACAAGATAGTTGCAAAACTACTAGCATCCATATTTCGGGAAGCTATCAATGAAGTCATCTCCAAATCGCAAGGGTCCTTTGTGATTGGCCAACAAATAGTGGACAACGTCCTCATAGCAAAGGAATGTGTTGGCTCTTGCCGTAGGAAAGAATCTAAAGGGGTAGTATGCAAATTAGATATAAAGAAAGCTTTTGATCATGTCGATTGGGAATTTCTCAATTATATGCTACGTCACCTGGGATGCAGTGTGAATTGGAGGTCGTGGATTCAAAGACGTGTTGAATCGGCAAAATTCTCAATTCTAGTGAATGGCTCCCCGAATAGCTATTTTGGGGCATCAAGAGGTTTGAGGTAAAGTGACCTGTTCTGATCATATCTTTTTGTGGTGGTCATGGAGGCTCTAAGCAAGTTGATCACAAAAGGACCGGAGCTAGGTCTAGTAAGTGGTTTTAGGGTGGCCAACTCTTTCTTTCAAATATCTCACCTTCAATACGCAGACGACGTGTTGCTTTTTTGCGAGGTCGATGAATCCAAGACATTAAACCTTTGTAAAATCATAATCTGTTTTGAGGCGGTCTCGGGGTTGAAGCTAAATATACACAAAAGTGAACTGCTGGGAGTAGGTTTGTCATCAAAAGAGGTTGGAGCTTTCATTAGCATCGTTGGTTGTGAGGTTGGCTCTTTCCCAACCACTTACCTGGGGTTACCATTAAGTCTAGGCAATCCATCCAAGCTAATTAGGGAGAAAGTTATAGAAAGGCTCGAGAGAAAATTATCATGTTGGAAACATAGATATTTATCATTGGGAGGGAGGTAAACACTAATTGAAGCAACTATGTCTAACCTTCTAGTTTACTTTGTCTTTATTCAAGTGCCCAAAAGCTGTTTTGAACAGACTGGAAAAAAAATAAGGTGGGACTTCTTATGGGAAGGGGTGAGTGACAAGCATAAATTTCATCTTTTGAATTGGGATGAAGTTTACAAGCCACAATGGTACGGAGGAGCCAGTCTACCATTATTGGGAGATATGAACCTAGCACTCCTGGGCAAGCCGGTTTGGAGATCCAGGATAGAAAAAGGCCGCTTGTGGAAGATGGTATTGGAAAGTAAATATGGGGTTCAAGAAGGTTCGTGGTGGACAAAAGACTTCGTTATGTAGGGCTTCATTCTTTTGGAAAGTTGTGGCTGCTATTAGACCCAAAGTATGGGAAGGTGTTGGTTTCACTTTGGGAAATGGCGAAGATATTAGGTTTTGGGAGGATATTTGGCTAGGAGACCAAAAGCTAAAGGAGGTATTCCGTAGATTAGTAGGGATCTCGGCTGAAGCAAATCTGAAGGTAGCTAGATGTTTCTCTCTCATTGGACAAGAGGTGGTGTGGGCCTCTCCATGCAGAAGGAATTTGCAAGACAATGAGGTAGTCGAACTCCTACAATTGTTGAGCATGTTGCGCATGGCACGTCCATCTCCTTCGTCTAACTCTTTGAAATGGCCAATAGATTTGGAAAATTCTTGGTGAAATCCTTCTACCGCATGATCTCCGGTGAACTTCATGACAACACGATTTGTTATACCGTTTTCTTTGGAGATATGGCACTCCCCCAAAGGTGGCAAGCTCTAACTTGGTAGGTGGGTAAAAACAGGGTTCTCACAGTAGACAACCTTCAGAAGAGGCATGTGATTCTCCCAAGTGTGTGCCTTTTATGTTTTGAGGATGAGGAATCAGTTCATCATCTATTCATCTGCTGTTTGTTTGTTAGAAAAATATGGTAGTTCTTTTTTAGCAAATTCGGCATTCATTGGGTCCTACCGGGCTCCATCGAATCTCTGCTTTTTGCATGGCATGGGAGAGGAACAGGGCAATGTTTGAAATATCGGTATCGCGCAATGTATCGCACTCGTGGGATACAGATACATATTGGTTATCGCACGGGATATATCATTTGTATTGCATAATTTATCGCACTTTTGGGAAACATGGGGAAACATTGGGAAAATTATTAAAATTTTCAATGAAATTTCAGGGATTATTAAAAAAGACTCTAATACATACTTTTAAATCATAAAATCTAAAAAAAGAAGTGAACATAATAGGTTTCCTTTATATAGGATCCTAAGCTATGCGCTGTTCGATTGAACTAAGACAACTATATTTAGTATCCATCCGTCCATCCATTTTTTCATATCATTTTTGGACATTATCCAAAAAATGAAGTAGATCCAATAATCAGGTGGACCGTACCATAGGAAACAATGGTGATTGACCATTAGTGGGCCACAAAAGTTTGGATCAAGCTGATAATTGTTTTTTCTCTTCATTTAAACTTATGTGAAGTTATCAACAGATTAGGTGCCTAATAAAATACAAGGAAAATCAAGGTACACCCTAAGAAGTTTTTAATGGTACCGTGTTCAACCATCACTCTTTCCTTGAGTATAGTCCACCTGATAATTGGATCTTCTTAATTCTTGGGATCATGTTGTAAGATGATTTGTAAAAACGGATGGATGGAGTGGATACAAAATACACACGTCAAGTTGAGCCCCATGGTAGGGGTTGTACGTTCTTGGGTGAGGCCAGGTTCTCACCTAATCCGCTCCTGGCAGCACACTGGATCTTATCGTACTGAGTAAACTCTGTTCCCACCATAAATGTATGTGGTTTATCCATGCTGTCCATTCGTTTTTTCAGCTCATTTTAGGGGTTGAGCACAAATTTGAAACATATCCAAAGCTCAAATGGACCATACCGCAGGAAACAGTAAGAATACTGATTTCCACTGTTGAAACCTTCCTAGGGCCTACAATGATGTTTATTTTTCATCCAACCTGTTCATAAGATCACAAAGACAAGAATGAAGGAAAAGAACAAATATTAGCTTGATCCAAAACTTCTTTGAGCCCCAAGGATTTTTCAACGTTAGACGTTTAATTCACACTGTTTTCTGTGGTGTGGTCCACTTGAGCTTTGGATATGCTTCATTTTTTGGGCTAAAACCATAAAATTATTTGGTAAAATAGATGGGCAGAGTGGATAAAATACATGAATTACAGTGGGCCCCACAGAGTTTACTCAGTATGCTATACTATGCAATCCGCTTCCCCCCACACTGGCAAGAAGAGCATTGACACTCCTGGAGCTTGAGTTGTACAGAAGGTTCAAAGTAATATGGGCCCCACTATAATTTATTTATTATATCTACACCATTCAACCATTTGGAGAGATCATTTTAGATCATGAGCCCAAAAATGAGTCATATCCAAAGCTCAAGTGGACCACACCACAAATAGCAGTGGGGACAGTGATTCTCACCGTTAAAACATTCGTAGGGCCCACCATAACTTTTATTTTCCATCCAATATGTTCATGAGGTCACACAGACCTGGATGAAGAGGAAAAACAAATATCATATTGATCCAAAACTTCCATAACCTCAAAAGGGTTTCAATGGTAGACGTTCAATCTCATACTGCTGCGTGCAGTGTGGTCCACTTAATCTTTGGATCTATCTTATTTTTTGGCTCAAGCCTTATGACGAGCTCGCCAAATGGACGAATGGTTTGGATATAATGCATACCTTATGATGGGACCCACAAAACTGGGTGACGTCAACACATTGGTCAGCTCAGTGGTGTGCGGTGCACTAGCCAACCCAAATTCTTATAAAAAGGGCTCGGACACCCTTTTTTTTGACGCAGAGAGGGTTCCAGCCTTTCGGAACCCTAAAATCTCTCCCAAATCCATGATTTCTCCGGATTTCACCCAAATATTCGGATTTCTCCAGATTTCTCCCAAAGTTCCTTTTTTTTTTTTTCCCGGCAAATTCCAGCCCAAATCCCCTTCTTCGTCGGCGGAAGTTAGATTTCTTTCGAAAGGTACTCTCTTAGGCAGATTGAGCAAGTAAGAGATTTTTTTTCTATATATATATAATTTTTTATTATATATTTTTGGAATTTCTGGATGGGATGCGGATGCGATGTCGCCAGATGTTGCGCGGCTATAGTCCTACGCAAAAATCTGCAATATCAGCCATTATTGTGCGATATATCGGCGTTATCTGACAATATTTTGTGATATATCGCACGATAAATGGAGGTTTGGCAGATTTTCAGTATTTTTCTGTATTTCTGAGGGGTTTCATATCGCCGACTGCCGATACTGATATTATCGGCCGTTATTATCAATATTATGAACACTAGAACGGGGATATCAGGGAAAAGGATATGGCAGCATTTAAGTTTGCTAGCCAGAATTTGGGCCATATGGTTGGAAAGGAATCGGCAGTGCTTCGAAAACAAATCCCTCATATTGTCAAAGGATTGCATACTGGCTGCTGATTTAGTCAAAGATTGGGTTGCTGATCTATCAGCTTTGTAGCAGTTTCCAGCTTGCTAGGCTGCTTCCTTTTAGTTTTTAGTTTTTTTACTCTCTTTTCTTTTTGTATATTTTTGGCCTATGGCCTTTTTATAATAATATTACCTTTCCTCAAACTTTAATTTCCCCGAACTATCACCAGAAAGGGCTTATCTGCAGTTAATCCTGTTCTAATTATACCATGGAAACAAAGGCCTAGGTGATGCTTGAATCAGGTTTAGGGAATAACCCTGGCCAAATAGCATGCTGTTTTTATTTATTTATTTATTTATTATTTTAATGATTTGTTGAGGTTATATAGCATTTCATCTCATCAAGAGGCGACCATTTCCCAATGCTTCAATTTTTGGGGAACTTGATGACATGGTTTTGTTGATTTTGTAGAAACCTTATTGAGGAGGAGATTGAGGATTTTGTTGGACTACAATAGAGAACTCCGTATACCGGCAGGTGGCAATAGATGTTTGAAACCTCCAACACATTCATAGTATTTGAAATCACACATGTTATCACACATTCGAAAATGGAAAATATTGTTGGACATATTAGGAAATATCCCAAATATCATATAAACTTTCGCAATTTGAGGGAAGCTTTGGGGAAACTATTCGAAGTTGGTTGTCAATGGAGCTTTAGGGGATGCTAGAAACCCATAATTATACATAGAGGTGTACATGAGTCGAGTTAGCTCGTTAGCTCGCTCGGATTGACTCGGAAAAGCTCGACTCGACTCGGATTGAAACTATGTTCGAGCCGAGTCAAGCCAGTTTTATTGAGCTCGAAACTTTTCGAGTCGAGTCCGAGCTGGACCTAGCTCGACTTGACTCGACTCGGTATTGAGCTCAAACTCGACTCAGTTCGGCTTGATCAACTCGGATCGATTTTTGAGTTAGTATATATAAAAAAATCGGACGCCCAAAATAGGTTTAAAAAAAAACCCTAATCCCCTAGTGCCCTCCTCTCGGCTATTCGCCCAACCCTAAAAACCCTAACCCTAGCTCGAACTCGACTCTCTTTAGTGCCCGAACGACCGGCGACCAGTACCACTCTCCTCTCCTCTATTTCTCGCCGTTCTCCAGCGCCCGTCAATGATGTTGCTCACCAAGTGTTTGATGAAATGACTCAATGCAGTATGGTTGGTGGCAAGGAAGGTATGTTTATTAGTATATGAAACAAATACCCTTTTTTTTTTCTTGATTTTTATGTTGCTTGGAAGGTGTTTGATGAAATACCTGTAAAACCACTGCTGATGTTTTACATACAGTGAGATTTTGAAGGTGCAGTCCATGTGTTTGTGAAAATGCTGCACAGGCGAACTTGGCTTGATCTTGGCTCAAACTCGGCTCGAACTGGCCTGAGTTGCTGACCGAACCGAGCCGAGCTGGCCAGTCAGGCTCGAGGACCGAGCCGAGCCGAGTTCGAGTTGGGGTTAGCAAGTGGCCGAGCCGAGTCAAGCTGTGCCTAGGTCGACTCGGTTCGACTTGTCTACACCTCTAATTATACACTTATAAATCAAAACATTAAAAAAATGCATAAATTCCATCATTTAGGGACAAAACTGTGTGGTAGGCAGCGTTAGCTAATTTATGCATTCTCCAAGTAGATGTTGTTTATCATATTTTTCAGTATTTAAAAAGATGCTATGGATGTGATGATTTTCTATTTCAACCATGATCTCATACACTAATATTGATTGGGCTAGGTTATATAATCACAAAAGATCTACAATTGGATATTGTACTCTAGTTAGTGGTGATCTTGTTGCATCTCATGTGAAAGAGTATGGAACAACTAGTTGCTAGTCAAACTATTTTTGAGACCGATCGTCGCGCTATGGGCAATGGGGTTTGTTACCTACTTTGGTTGAAGACCCTGTGGACAGAGTTTGGTGTTCCTATTAATCTTCCAGTGACCGTGTGACACTTAAATTTCTCCATAACTTCATCCCATAGATTTTAGCTGGTTTTCTAAGTAAAGAGGGAAGCGTAGGCATTTATCACTAGGAGGGAGTCTAACTTTAATTAAGTTGGCTAGGTTGAATCTTCCAATTTATTTTATGTAGCTAATCAAATGTCCAAAATCAATGTTGATCAAGTTGGAAAATATTGGTAGGGAGTTCTTGTGGCAAGGAGCGGAAAAAAGGCATAATTTCCATCTTATGAGATGGGAGGAAGTGTGCAAGCCATGGGAGCAAGGGGGAGTTGGGTTAAGGAGTTTGGAGGTTATGAATTTAGCTTTACTAGTTAGGTGGGTTTGGAGGTTTGGGGTGGAAGAGGGTAGCTTATGGAGGGAGGTGGTGGGCAAAAAATGTGTGGTTGAAGAGGGGGGATGGTGGACTTGGTCATTGTCGTTATATAGGTCCTCATACGTTTGGAAATCAGTGGCTTGTTAACAAGAAAATATGGGTAGGGGTAGTCTTTTCATTTGGAAATGGGTTGTAGATGAGATTTTGGGAGGAGATGCGTGGGTGATAAAAAAATGAACGAGTTATTTCCTAGGTTAGCAACGCTATCGAGTGAGGCAAATGTTTGGGTGGCAAGTTGTTTTAATATGCAAGGGGAGGAAGTCATTTGGGCTCCCCCATGCATAAGGAGTTTAGGTGATGATGAGTTTGAGGAATTAATCAATTTGCTAAAGCTATTATCCAAGGTTTGGCCGGTGATAGAAGAACTAGATTCTTGATCTGGATTGATAACTAGTAAGAGCCTTGGATTGACCCCCAAAGTTAGACTTAGCTCCCTGAGGAGTAGTCTTAGCATTGGAATCTCGAGAGTCAAATCGCCTCCCAAATTGCGTCTTGAGGTACTGCTTGATGTCTAGCACCACTTGGTGCATTTGTTCTAGGGTGCTGATATTGTGGGAGAGAAGTTCTCGCTGAATGTCGACTTGGGGGCTCGTTTTAAATCGAGAAAGAGTTATCATCAGGTCCTCAATATCACATCGCATCATGTATTCTTCAAACTTAGCGATGTAATCTGACACAAGCATGGTCCTTTGGCGAAATGATTGCCACAGATCCATAAGCCTTTGATGATACGAGAGGGGAAGATATTTTTCTTTCAACATTTCTTTCATCTCTTCCTAGTGTGCTACTGGCGCACCCTTGAATGTTTCAATCTTTCGCTCAGTGTTAGTCCAAAACAAATTGGCCTGGCCCACCAATTTCATCTTAGCAAACCTTACATGATGGGTATTAGACATGTCATACCACTCAAAGTAGTGATCCATGTCTGCCATCTAGTCAAGGAATGCTTTGGGGTGATGCAGGACATGAAATTCAAGTATGATGTGCAAGATTTTCAGGCTTTAGATCACACTAGTTTAGAAACAATTACATAAAATTCCACATCCCACACAAAAGTTCAAACACTCAATCAAGGGGAATCTTATGCGGATCCAGCCTACACATGCTAGGGTTGGATCAATCAAAATTATAGACCAAACAAGAATCAAAAGAGGGTAAATTCATCCACACATGCACGTAAATAATTCCCTCAATCTAAGGGATTCAGAAATTTCAATTCGGGGAACTCTAAGGTTGAAGAAAGGGCATAAAATTGAGGATTTGAATAATTTAGGGTTAGGTTTAGGGATTTTGGGTGAAAGAGGAGTGAAAGAGAGGAGAGAGACGAACCAGAAAAGTACCGCACGTGTGGATAATAGTAATGGCCCAGACGCATGTGCGTGTGATCCCGGCCGCACGTGTGTGGGACCCACTATTTAGAAAAAGGCTAGCTTGGCCTTGGTCGGCTAGGGGTGGACTCCAAAACTCTCAAATTTCAGCTTAATCCGATGCACGGTTTGTGCGTGGTGCTCCGCCGAAGTTTCAGCCCTCCTGCAGGGCCAGATTCTGGAAATTTGCTGTAGAGAGAAAAACGACTGCAATAGAGGATGGATTTGAAGCGTAGATGATTGTAGGAGGAGAAATATGGATGGAAGAAGGTGGGGGCGAATCAGGATAGGTGTGGCTTCGCACCACGGTAGTCAGCCCTTCGAGGAAGGGAGGGTTTCACACCCAATTAGATTTCCACAACTCAGGAACTCAGAGGAGTAGAAAAACGTAGGAATTTTTATTAATTTTTAATGAGAAAAAAAGACCACAAGGGGTGCCTATTTATAATAAAACCCTATACCCCAAAACTCACGCCATGTGCGCAACCTATTACTTGGAGACGGAGTAATAAAAAATAATAATTAATCAAAGCAATCTAAACCGTCCATGATATTCCTAATAACAATAATAAATAAAACTCGAAGTACTAGATTAATTAGAATAGTGGGCCACGATCATGGGAACCCATGGTGGGATTCACATGACTATCGGGTCCACTCCAACAAACCAAAAAGCAGTCCTCTAACTAGGAGCCCCTCCCTGGACATCGTCATCGATTCAGATCGATGGCGGGGCCCTCCTTGCGTATGTGCGTAGGGGGCGTGCGTGTGCGTGTGATGTCTCCATTAACTGTCCTCGGCTGCGAATATTTCGCCATTGGCGAAACAAAACTCCTGAACCGCTTCAAGATGTTAGGATCAAGTCATTGAAGCTCCTCCTCAGTGAGCCACGTACTGTCTGAAGCTGGGCGTGACTGCCACTTAACCGGGTACTTTTGAAACCCGCCGTCCGACGTGGATATTATCTGATGGTCCAGAATATTCTCTATCTCCCCTCTGGGTGTGGGAATGATAGGTATAGGAGGTAGAGGCTGGGAAAATGGGTTGGGAAGGGTGGGTATGGGAGGTAGAGGTGGGATGATGGGTCGGAAAGGGTAGGTATGAGAAGTAGAGGCTGGGAAGATGGGTAGGGAAAGGGCCATGGATTAAGGGAAAAGTTTGGGGAATCAGGATGGTTAGGCGAAAGGCTAGACAATGCATCGGTGTCCCCCTGAAATGCAACTAGATCCTCCACATTGAATGTGGAACTAATTTCCATGGAGGGTGGAAGATCTACCACAACGCATTGAATGGTCCAGCGCTACGCGCGTGTAATTTACAAATGGCTCCCTGAGGGTACCGCTCTAGCCCGATGCTGACCATCGCAGAGTCCCTTACATTGAATTCATTGAAACGTTTATATCGGTCTGCAGAAAGTGTGTAATGTTCATTACTAGTCATGATCTTCTGCTTGATTTCTTGATGCCATGAATGAATGTAATGCACAAGGGACTTTGCAGACTCTGATGTCCTATGGGATAGTGACATTGGGACAAGATCGATAGGCTTCCTAGGAACAACATAAAAATGTGGCTTTATATGACCCAAACTGAATAGGAACAAGACAACGACGCCAACTATCGGTATTATTTGTTTGTGTAAAGGCGCAACACACAACTGCAAGGGTTGTAGACACTTGCACTCCCTCTTCTTCATCACTAGGGGCTTCTATTGGTTCATATTGTTCCTCCTGACTGTTACTTTCTGGGTGCACTACTTCTACTTGCCCATCAATAAGGAACACCTTGGTGCCCTCTCTCGTGCCACACTGGTGGGCAAAGTGACCAAACCCTTGACACCTAAAACACCTCGTTGCTCCATTCTTATGCGAGCTAGACCCGATAACCTCTTTACCCTTATCATCCTTGGGCTGGCACTAAAAACTGTTGGAAGGTTTGTCTTGGTATCCAGTGCTAGGCTTAACCTCAGAAGGGTTGATCTTAGTGCTAGAATCGTGAAAATCAAACCGCCTTCCCACAAGTGTTTTGAGGTATTGCTCGACCTCTAACATTACTTGATACAACTGTTCAATAGTATCTGTCTTTGGCGAGCAATTCTCTACTAATATCAATATGGAGGGCCGTTTTAAATCGAGTAAGGGTGAGTATGGGATCCTCATCAACTTCACACCTGGTCAAGTACTCTTTGAACTTCTCAATGTATTTAGCCACACTCATGGAACCTTGTCGTAGAGACTGACATTCCTCAATCAACCGTAGGCGATAAGAGAAAGGGAGGTACTTCTCCTTTAGTGTTTCTTTCATTTCTCCACAATGGACTATTGGGGGCTCCCTCGCTCTTTCTTTTTTTCGCCCTACAATAGCCCAAAACCTCTTTGCTTGGCCCACAAGCTTCATCTTGGCGAATTAGACTCGACGAGCATCCGACATGTCATACCACTTCAAATAGTGGTCCATATCCGCCAGCCAGTCTAAAAAGGCTCTAGGGTCCAAGTGGCGATTAAATGTAGGGGCATCTACTCTAACTCCTTTGAGGAGTTGCGCATTTGGGTCATATTGTTCATGATGTCCCTCGCGGGGTGGGTGCACGGGTGCGTGCCCATAACCAATTCCTTGGCCACCTCCATTCCTTGGTCTAACCTCCTGATCACCTGCCCTGGCGGAGGTTTCTAGTTGGGTAATGCGCACATCAAGCTGTTCAAAGCGTTGGTCCACACGTTGTTCCAAGCGCTTACCCAAAGACTCAAACTGCTGGGTCAGCTTGTTCATTGACTCTTGCAATTGCTCCATGTTTAGTGTAGGGTGCAAGCCAAAACCACGACCCGTATATGTGGGCATACACCCACTAACTCAATTAAAAGACCTTCTAATACGACTATATGCGTCTAAATGGGGCTAAATGATCTTATAAGACTCTATATGAGGGAAACTACACAACGCTACGAAAATTTAGCAATATAGTTGTCAAAATAAAGGGATAACAGAAATTTCAGCTATGTGAATTGCTAACTTTCTTATAACAAAAATTTCAGCAGCTTATATCAAGAATAATGGACCTCTAAACAGCTCTATATGATGAGACTTAATGCATAATGGACATAAACAAACTAAACCCTAAACATGCAATGCATCCCCCTACAAGAACCTTAGGCTTTGATACCAAATTTGATGCAGGACATGAAATTCAAGTATGATGTGTAAGATTTTCAGGCTTTAGATCACACTAGTTCAGAAACAATTACACAAAATTCCACATCCCACACAAAAGTTCAAACACTCAATCAAGGGGAATCTTATGGGGATCTAGACCTACACATACTAGGGCCGGATCAATCAAAATTATAGACCAAACAAGAATCAAAGGATGGTAAATTCATCCATGCATGCACAGAAATAATTCCCCCAATCCAAGGGATTCAGAAATTTCAATTCGGGGAACCCTAAGGTTGAAGAAAGGGCATAAAATTAAGGATTTGAATAATTTAGGGTTAGTTTTAGGGATTTTGGGTGAAAGAGGAGTGAAAGAGAGGAGATAGATGAACCAAAGAAGTACCGCACATGTGGACAACAACAATGGCCCAGACGCACGTGTGTGTGATTCCAGCCGCATGTGTGTGGGACTCACTATTCAGAAAAAGGCTAGCTTGGCCTTGGTTGACTAGGGGTGGACTCCAAAACTCCCAAATTTCAGCTCGATCCGATTCACGGTTTCTGCGTGGTGCTCCGCCGAAATTTTAGCCCTCCTGCAGTGCTAGATTCTGGAAATTTGTTGCAGAGAGAAAAACGACTGCAATAGAGGATGAATTTTAAGCGTAGATGATTGTAGGAGGAGAAATATGGATGGAAGAAGGTGGGGGCGAATCGGGATAGGTGTGGCTTCGCACCATAGTTGTCAGCCTTTCGAGGAAGGGAGGGTTTCACACCCAGTTGGATTTCCACAACTCAGGAACTCAGAGGAGTAGAAAAACGCAGGAATTTTTATTAATCTTCAATGAGAAAAAAAAAGACTACAAGGGATGCCTATTTATAATAAAACCCTATACCCCAAAACTCGCGCTATGTGCGCAACCTATTACTTGGAGACGAAGTAATAAAAAATAACAACTAATCAAAGCAATCTAAACCGTCTGTGATATTCCTAATAACAATAATAAGCAAAACCCAAAGTACTAGATTAATTAGAATAGTGGGCCACGATCATGAGAACCCTTGGTGGGATTCACATGACTATCGGGTCCATTTCAACAAACCAAAACACAGTCCCCTAACTAGGAGGCCCTTCCTGGACGTTGTCATCGATCCAGATTGATGGTGGGGCCCTCCTTACGTACGTGCGTAGGGGGCGTGTGTGTGCGTGTGATGTCCCCATCATGGGGTCCAGGCGACCATCAAAATTTGGCGCATCTACCTTCACGCTCTTCATGACTCGCTCATCTGGATCATAGGGGTCATAGAACTCTCTCTGAGGTGCTTGAAAATGCACACCACCACGGCCTCGTCCACGTCCTCTAGTAGGACCTACGTCAATATGCACTAGGCCTCCCGCTTGGGATTGGCCATCCTCCCTGGTGTTGAGGTTGGCTTGTAGAGGTCTCTATCTGTTCTAAACGGTTATTTTGGGCTGCCAGTTGATTACTGTTGGCTCTACCCTGTGCCTATATTGTTATCAGACGGGTGTTCATAGTTTGAATGAGCTCGGTGAGTTGTTCTAGATTCATCGTGGGGTGAAGACCAAATCCACCTCCAGATTGCGTGGGCATGCACAGGGAAAGCCTAATGTGAGGGCTCTATATCACCCCATATGATCCTAGACAACTCTAAATGACCCTAGATGACTTTATATGATCAAAGGAACACTTTTCCCTAAAATTCCAGCAATGTAACCAATGAAACGACTCGGTATCCAGAAAATTCAGCAATATAAATTGCTAAATAACTAATACCAAAAAATTCAGCGGTGTGCATATGGGAATAACTAACTCTAAAACACCACAATATGATGAATGACACTACGTATGATGATGAAAAACTATAACCTAAATATAAGATGAAACTACCCTATGTTAACCTAGGCTTTGATACCAAAATTCGATGCAAGACAATGCTTTTCTACCCTAGGATGATAATAAAAATCAGATTCTAGTTGATGTGATGTGAGCAAGAACAATTAAACTTCAATAACTACATGCAAATCCAAATAATAACAAATTGAAATTATGCTAAATCTTAGGCTAATACATGCACGACGTTAGGAACTAATAAGAGATTGGAGAATTTGGTCCCAATGGAGTTGAGAAACTCCACATTAATACAGGGTTATGCCATAAATCAAAGGGACTCACTAGTTCCCTAAAGGAATTATGTGTAGGTTAAAGTATATTTTGAAATCAGTTTAGGGATTTGAAGGAAAAGAGGGAAAACTGAAATTAGGGTTAGGGATCTTGGGTATAAAGGGGAATTTGGGGATTTAAGGTTAGGGTTTTCGATTTTTTTTTATTTAATTAAATTTTTTTTTTTTTAAATAATTTTTGGGGGTGGGGTTGATTAGGGTTTTAGGGTTAGGGATTTTGGCCTAAGAGGGATGGGGAAACAAAGGGGAACAAGGGTGATTCAATGGGGCAGCCGCATGTGGCTGGTTGTGTGTGTTTGGGAATGGGTCAAGGAGATGGGTGCGTGGGTTAGTGGGGAATGAGAGAGGAATGGGTTAACGTTAATGGATTGAAGAATAACGAAAAAGAAAAGAAAGATGGGAGAAGAAAAGATTAGGAATTATGGAGAATACCTCATAGGAATGAAGAGAGAGAAGTTTGTGAATTCACACCATGTAGTGGCCTTGGATTCACCAAGGCAGGCTTCACACCTATACCAATCTCATAGAGAATTCAAATAGAAAGAGAACGTTTTTATTATTTTTTATATATTCAATATGCTTCATAGAAAGAAAGAAAAAAAAAAAAAAAACCGTTTGGGAGGGAGCATATGCGGCTTTATAGCCTTTTGGGGCCACAATGACCAAAATGCCCTCTCAATTCTTTTTGTTTCCAACTATGTCTCATCTCTCAAATAATGTAATAAAACCCAAAATAAAAGAAAATAACCACAATATATGTAATCCAAGCAACTAAAATAACAAAGTAATGCAAAATCCTAAAATCTATAATGGCCCATGATGATGATGGCCTGCGATCAATGGTACGTTCAAGTCATCCATGCGGTCCGATCGTCGTGTCCATCAAATCCAATGGTCTAAATGTCCTTCTCTAGCAGCCCACATGTATCTTCCCAGTGTGGGGTCTTCCAGATGCGCGTACATGCCATGTGAGGTCTTCAAAACAGGTATTCGCCAAGCCACAGAGAGACTGGGGCCTCTGATACGTGCGTAGAGGCGCACGTGATGTGATGTCCCCATCAACAGGCTACTAGAGACGAATTCCTTGGCGAATGTTTTAGTTGAAGGTTCTTAAACATTTTCTTTGTATTAGATGTTATCATCCATTCCTTGATCAAAAGTTGTTTCTTCTTGTTCCTTATTATTATTTTCATTAAAATTTCATTATCTATAAGAAAAATGGCTTGTTCAGTATCACATGCATGCTTAAACTTCTGTGTCCTATTTCTACAGAAAAATGAGGTACTGATTGTGGTTCATTGTCACAGATTGGGCCAGACATGCTTATCAGTGGCTATCTTCAGCCCATTCCTGACCTGTCACCTGTAATCCCATCTGTTAATGAGACTTCGGCAATAGATCCAACCATTGCACCTTATGAGGCGAGAACCATATTCTTTTACAAAACATGGGATCCATATGGAGCATTTTCAAACTTCTCTCCTCATCCTTTGTGCATGCCTGATGGAGATGGTGGTTATGCCAAATGGCCCAGTGTGGAGCATTATTATCAGGTTAATTTTGTCTCTTTGCATACATTGATAGGCAATTGAACATTTTAAAGTGTCTAACAACTATTCTTATTTTGTTGCACATGCATGGACAAGCGCGCGCACACACACACAGGGATGATGTCAGGCAGGCAGCCAGTCATTGTGCTTTGGACAAGCAATGATGAGGATTCCTGTTTTTGGTGAAACAGGAGACAGGGAATAGATATGTCTATATGTGTGTGTGGGCACAATTAGCTGTTTTTGACTAAATGAGAGACAAAGGCCACACTTCTTGGCCCCACCCATAACACATGAATGGCTGTATGGGACCCAAAACAGCTCTGTATCACCACTAATATTGGTGGTAACGGTACTGTTTGAGCCTGCACACACATGCACATGAACACACACAAACGCACATGAACACTCACACAAACACACATGCGCACATGCACCCATGAATGCACTAACTCGCACAGGAATGCACACATATGGACACGAATGTGCAGATGTACACATGCTCACGCACGCTTTCACGCACACATGTACATACTCACACACGTATATCATCATAATCATAAAAGTCTTATCCCAACGAAACAGGTTGGCTTCACAAATCCTGTTCCACTATTCCACTCCAGGAAGGTCCATAACGTCACTTAAAACCACTGATAGACACACACACACATGGGTTGGCTGCACACAAATCCTGTTCCCCCGTTCCACTCTGGGAACATCCATAACTTTAGTTAAACCTTTGGGTGCACATACATCACCATCGTCATCATCATCAGACCCTTATCTCAACTAATTGTGGTCAGGCACATGAATCCTGTTATGCCATTCCACTCTTTTACGAACCATATCCTCAGGACATATTCATGGCCTCTGGTTAGTGTTTCACAAAGAATGTGAGTTCTCATGATTATATTTATGTAATGAGATCTAGTTCACATTGGTGGTGGAAGTTTTTGTCCTCCTAAGTCCTAAGTTTATAGTGCCATTTGTGTATGGTGATCCAAACTGTTCATTCATTGCATGGTAGCCATGTATTCATTATAGACGCCAAGTCACAGTGACTTTACTACATCGATTATATCTGATGAGTGATTTTTGCATTACTTTCTTCACACAGTTAGGACCGTCTGAGCACTGTGATGTTTGGCCTAATGGCCCATCTATGAAGCTTTAAGATGAATGGATGGATGGTTTGGATAATCATACATATGTCATTTATACAATATTTGCATCCCTACACACATGCATACAGATAGATTCATAGAGATATAGTCACACACACACACACACCCAACTTGTGAGAATGGACACCTACAGCCCATTGCATGGCAAGCTTTCCATCCTACCAGCCTTGGATCCTTTGATGTCAAAGGACTTCAAAATCCAACCCAAATCTTAAGGGAGTTCATGCATGTTACCATGCAATGGTTTGTAGGTGGACAGTTCTTGTATATGTGGTTAAGCTAGCAGTTTCTCCAAAGCTTTAAATGACACGTGGGGCCACCATCCATTTAGACTATCCATTCATTCCATATAACTATTGACCTCATGATGCAAAAGTCACACTGTAGCATATAATCATAACCATTTGATTAGTAGCATGAAAAATGGTCAGTTAAGATGAGCAGTGAAAAATCATTGAAAAAAATAATTCCAATATAATCTTGAATCATTATATTCAGTAGGCCCCATAATGGATTGCTCATAATTCAAAGCAGCACCTTGGTCAGATGATGCTCACTGCCCAATCTATGGCCCACTAAATGGACAGTTAGTACATTTACCAAAAAAAAGAAAAGAGTGAGAAAGGTTATTATAGAATGACAAACATCCGAAGAGTTGGGATCATCCGATTGGTGTAATTATTGCAACAGTTCTGCTCCTATTGGTATGGAACAAATAGACAGCTAGGATGAGTGTCCGACATGTCACTAGAAGTTTTGGAGACATCGCTGATGTCCCCATGATGGTGGGGGACAATAGCATTCACCATATATTTATATTTTGCGTCATTATCCCTTCAAAATATTTCGATGTTACAAGTCATTTCTGTAGCTAGTGATGCTCTTAGTATCTTCTAACATTTCTTGCATGGCCAGCAAGTGCTGAAGAAGTCCCATATCGCAGGCACATAAGTTCGTTGGGGTACATGACCCTATGGCCAGAGATTGTGTTGAGCAAATAAAGTCTGCAAAATGTCCAGAAGAAGCAGCACGCATAGGGAGGAGTATGCAGCGGAAACACCCTGAATTGGTATGGCTATATCCATGGATAATCAGTACTCTTCACAATCATATGCTGCAAACATGAAATGCCCTGTTTTTAGGTAGACTTTGGTGAAATGTGGCTCTGCTCCTAGTCCCATATGAATGGACTGTAGCCTGCATCTTCCAGCCAGTTTTTTGTTCATTTTCGTTGCATAATAAGCCCAAGGGAATCTTTAACTAGAAATGGCAGTAGTACCTTTTTAATTTTTATTTTTCCGTTTCTCATACTTTTCTTTTTCTGAAATAACCAAAAGTTTCTTAATATTATGATGACCTTAGTTTTTTAAATCTGGGAGATGAATGATTTTACAAAATTAGATACATTTTCAAGAAAGAAAGAAGAAAAGATATGCCACGGGATATCAGATGGCTCGGATGAACAACATCATCCACCATGTAGAAATTGAGATGGTCACATTCTTTTATTCGCATAGTACGTGCGAGGACGATTAGGTATGGAGTGGTCAAGCATCTAGTAGAAAAGCAATTTGGGGGAGTTGTTGCCAATAATGTGATGCTCTCCTCCAGCTTGTTTTTATGTATTGTCGTCATATGTATCGCCCCCTTGTTTAAAAAGCTCTGTGTCGATCCCCAGTGGGGGTGGCTAACATGGAGTGTGTGTACTGACATGGGTGTGTACCAACAAGCTAACCCTAAGTTAAAAAAAAATAAAATGTATCGCCCCTTGGAATACCAAAATACAAAATCCATAACATTGATGATGTCACAGATACTGGAAATGTGTTGTTGTTTGAGGGAAACATTAGGAAAATGGTGGAATTTTTCTGTGAAACTTTAGGAGATGTTAAAAATCACATGATTAAAGAACTACGATTACAAAGAAAAAAAATATGTTCAGTACACAGCTCTGTGTACATGTTAAGCACTGCACTGATGGTGCACAGTCTTGTGTGTTCTTGATGGACACCATACTAATCTATATATCTTAGTTATTGTCCTTTAGTTATCTTTTAGTTATTTGAATTTTTTTTTTTTTTGGCAATTATCTCTTTGTAAATAGAAGACTATCTTTGTAGTAAGGAGATTATAAATAAAGGATTCAAGAGGTGGAGAAAAACCACTCTCTCATCTTTTCACTATTTCTATGTGGTATCAGAGCCTCTTTGGCTAATTTTTCTTTTATGTTTTAAAAGTCTACTGTTCATCCCTCTCTTTTTAGACCCTGTATGATGATGGATGAATAGATATATACTCATCATTATCATACATGACCCCCCCTGGCAAGGAACAACCATTGATTTAAATCTCTGCCACCAGAAGTGTTGCAGCCATCAAAAGTGCTGTTAGATCCTTTGGCAGCCACTGGATGTGCCAATGATTCACATCCCAAGAGTCATTAGAAGTTCAGTTCGCCCCTATCGCAGCTCTTGGAATCATTGGCAAGCTGGGCATGTATACATGCTCCACTTTGAGGGGGAGTGTTGGAGCACATAACTCTGTGCGTATGTGCAGAGCATCATACTGATGGTGTACACGGTCTTATGTATTCCTGATGAACACCAATTGATATATATCTCTTAAATCTTAATTATTATCCTTTAGTTATCTTTTGTCGATATGTTTTTGGTTATTTAATTTTTTGATAATGATCTCTTTTTAAATGAAATTATCTTTGTAATAAGAAGATTTTAAAAGATTCTAGATAAGAAAGACACATTCTCTTCTCTTCTTTTCCTTATGTCTACACTCAGCATAGTAGTTTTCATTGTTTAAGATGATGTAGGACCGATGCATGAACTCAAATATTGTATGAGATCAACCAACAAAATTAAAATAATCAATAAAAATCACAAAACTTGCGACCATCATCACAAATACCAAAATTCCAAAAAGAGATCATGCATAATTCAAGCCTAGGTTACCAAGCATCATCTTAAAAGACCATTAAATAAGAGAAACTAGGATCTAATGGATGTAGGGACATCCAAATAGCATAGGTTAAGCCTATTTCCAAAGGGGAAAGTCTAATGCATCCATCAGCTGATATTATTTGTCGTATTGCCGATGCATAGAATACTGCTTTACCCATGTCTACAACAACTTTTGGGGAGTCTAAAGGTTTTCACTCTTATTTGCTTTATAATGCACATCTTCATGTTTATAATGAGAGACTCAATTGATACAAATACATATAGACACACATATGCATGTGAGAGTGAGTGTAGATTTCCTATGGACCATGTGTTTTTCCCCTGTTCTCTCATGCAACACAACCTTCTGTGTCTTCAATTTTCCTTTGCAGTCCTTGAGTCATTTGCTCCAATCTTCATGACATTATCCGTTAAACTATTCTACTAATCAAACCATCAATTTGTCTGTCCTTTTTTTTTTTTTTTTTTTTTTTTTTTTTTTTTTTCTGTAGATAAGATTTTCTATCCTTGTTGAATCATTTTATGATTCTTCTACATTTTTTTTTTCTTTTTTGTTGCTCCCTTCTTGGATTCCTCAGTTGATCCATTGATGGGTTCAAGAGTCAATCCATGGGTTGATTCATTAGTTAATCCATCTATGGAGTCATTAGTCAATCCACCAATCAATCTAATTGCAGATTCTTCTTGTTCATCATCTTGGATGGTGATGCTTTCTTCAAGAACTTCTTTCATTGGATCAATTAGTGGTTTCCTCAATTGATCCATCGGTGGGTTACTGGGTTCCTAAATTGACCCATTGGACTCAAGAGTCAAGTGGGTTCCTAAATTGACCTATTGGATTCAAGTCAATCCATCGATGGATTCCTTGATTGATCCATTGGTCGATTTAAGGGTAGGTACATCAATGGATTCATCATCTAATCCATTGTGGAGTCTTTAATTGTTCCACCCATGGGTCCGTCAATCAAGGGAATGGTGGATTCTTCGGCTAGCAATAATGTTTGGAGCCCTTCATTGGTGTCAATTACCTGTGGGATATTTCCTTCATTAACTTGTGTTTGTGTCATCCTATATCATGTTCCACTACTATTGGGCATCTGTGAGTAACTTAAATCATTAGATGGATGGATTGTTGTAAAGAGTCATGGAAAATCATTGGATGGATGGATTATTGTAAAGAGTCATGGAACACGGAGAGGAAGTGTTGTAAGAAGCACAGGAACAACCACTTCTTGACTTCTTGTGGACATCTCAATAACATCAAGTAATTGAATGGAGGAGGCTATTTACCTTAGGTAATGTTCAGGACACATTTTATGATTGGTCGGGAACTACTTCTAGGCTGGATTTAGGGATAGATTTTGGTATAGTTTGAAGACTGTTCAGGGTTGTAATTGAGGGGGGGAGGGGTGGGTGGGCATATTTGAGAAATAGTTTAGGGATTGGTTTGTAGACAGTTGGGTTGAAATTAGGGCTGATTTTCTAGTTTTATTAATGAGCTGGTTGTGGACTGACATTTTATGAAATAATTTTAATGTAGGGGCATTTTCACACCGGGCTCGAGTTGGGGTTGCCTGTGGGATGTAGGGGCACACTCAGGGTGGGCAGCCCGTGTGAGGCAGGCCCCACCCGTGTGAGGTGGTACCCATGTGATTTGGGGCACATGAGGGGGGTTCGGCCAAGGTCCTAACCCATGCGATGTGGGACTTGGGCTATGAGATAAAGGGATTAATTAGCCATGCTCTTACGGTTTGAGCTTTTAGAGCAAGTGGTTAATTGTCCTGCATCAAAGTGGTATCAGAGCGGGAGGTCTCGTGTTTAAGACTCCTCATCGGGGGGTGATTAATGCAGGGGCATTTTCACATCGGGCTCGAGTGGGGTTGCCTGTGGGATGCAGGGGTACACTCGGGGTGGGCGGCCCGTGTGAGGCGGGTAACTCGTGTGAGGTGGTACCCATGTGATTTGGGGCCCACGAGGGGGGTTTGGCCGAGGTCCTAACTTGTGCGATGTAGGGCTTGTGCTATGAGATAAAGGGATTAATTCGCCATGCTCTAACAGTTCAAGCTTTTAGAGCAAGTGGTTAATTGTCCTGCATCAAATTTGGTAGAGGGTATAGGCAGGTTTTAGGTTTAAAATAAAAATAAAAATAAATAAATAAAATAAGTTCATATTTGGGTACTCTTCTAGGGTTAATTAAAGGCTAACTAGTCGATAGATTAGTAGTTGTTCCTGGTGTTCCTTTGCAGGCTGTGTCTGGAGTGAGATGGGGATTGAGGTTTGTCCCAGCTATAGGGATTGGTTATGGGGTGATTTAGGAATGTGTTTTCATTTTTTCGGGACAGGATATGGGCTTGTTTGGTGCTGTTTTTATGTTCAAGAGAGATGTGAGGATGAGTTCTGTTTGGTGACTTTATTGGAGTGAAATTCAAAGTTTGGTTGGGTTATGGGTTGTAGTTAACTTCTCACGAAAAGGGGAGAGGTGTAGTTAGGATTTGGATATAGCATGATTTATTGAGTGTGGATAGAGTTAGGGTTTGGATTTACGCCTATGGTATATAATAAAGGTAAATATTGTTTAGTTAGTTTAGTTTATATATATATATATATATATATATATATTGGGAGTTATATAGGGGTTGTGGGAGTTGAAATTAGAACTGTGAGGAAGTTTATGGTTAGAATAGGGGTTAAAGGTTGGGAATTGTATGGGAGTCAAGCTTTTGATCTGGGTTTTGGGGTGTATGAGGCTATGGTTGTTGATGTGGGTTTATGGTCCGGTTAAGATTCGGGCAATAGGGGCTGTGGTTAGAGTTGAGGGAAATATTAGGATTTTATTTATTTATTTATTTTTATAATAGTGTGAAACTTAATAGTTGGGCTGATATGTGGATTGATTAATGTTCCCATGAGTAGAACTTGCGCTCTTTAGGAAAATTGATGTAGTATTAAGTGGGGAATTGATCCCAGACTGAAATAAACAAACTTAGATTTTGCATGCTATATCATGGATTTTAATCTGGATCTTGAGAGCAAGAAAATACTTGTAAGAATTGAAGGAGATCAGGAATAGAAGAAGAAATAGGAAAAGAATAAATCTATATCACACTACTAGAAAAGATAGAGCTAGGGCACATGCCACTACATTAAAGGGGCATCAGATACCAACAAATTCACTCATTATAGGGTTTAATGAAAGGAGTTCTTAATCATCAAATAACAATGCATTTATGGCTGTGTAGCCCCTTGTTCACAAAATTCCCTAATAAACTATAACTCTGAAGTCTTTGCTTGAAAGCAAGTTGTGCTAGAAGGATATAGTGGGCCATAAGGTAGTTGGTCTGATGTATTATAATGCAGGGGCATTTTCACACTGGGCTCGAGTGGGGTCGCCTATGGGATGCAGGGGCACACTCGAGGTGGGTGACCATGTGATTTGGGGCCCACGGGGGAGGTCTCATGTTCGAGACTCCTCACCAGGGGTGATTAATGTGCATTTCACACCGGGCTCGAGTGGGGTAGCCCATGGGATGCGGGGACACACTCGGGGTGGGCGGCCCATGTGATTTGAGGCCCACGAAGGGGGTTCGGCCGAGGTCCTAAACCCATGAGATGTGGGGCTTGGGCTATGAGATAAAGGGATTAATTCGCCATACTAATAGTTCGAGCTTTTAGAGCAAGTGGTTAATTGTCCTGCATCAAATTGGTATCAGAGCAGGAGGTCTCGTGTTCGAGACTCCTCACCAGGGGTGATTAATGCGCATTTCACACCGAGCTCTAGTGGGGTAGCCCATGGGATGCGGGGACACACTCGAGGTGGGCGGCTCATGTGATTTGGGGCCCATGAAGGGGGTTTGGCCGAGGTGCTAAACCCATGAGATGTGGGGCCTGGGCTATGAGATAAAGGGATTAATTCGCCATACTCTAACAGTTCGAGAGCAAGTGGTTAATTGTCCCGCGTCAAATATTAATGCAGGGGCATCTTCACACCGGGCTCGATTGGGGTCACCTGTGGGATGCAGGGACACACTCGGGGTGGGCAAGGCCCACGGGGGAGGTCTCGTGTTCGAGACTTATCACTGGGGGTGATTAATGCACATTTCACACCGGGCTCAAGTGGGGTAGCCTGTGGGATGCGGGGACACTCAGGGTGGGCGGCCCATGTGATTTGGGGCCCACGAGGGGGGTTCGGCAGAGGTCCTAACCCATGAGATGTGGGGCTTGGGCTAATGAGATGAAGGGATTAATTCGTCATATTCTAACAGTTCGAGCTTTTAGAGCAAGTGGTTAATTGTCCTGCATCAAATGGAGGTCTCGTGTTCGAGACTCCCCACCAGGGGTGATTAATGCGCATTTCACACCGGGCTCGAGTGGGATAGCCCGTGGGATGCGGGGACACACTTGGGATGAGCGGCCCATGTGATTTGGGGCCCACGAAGGGGGTTCGGCCGAGGTCCTAAACCCATGAGATGTGGGGCCTGGGCTATGAGATAAAGGGATTAATTCGTCATACTCTAACAGTTCGAGCTTTTAGAGCAAGTGGTTAATTGTCCTGTATCAAATTGGTATCAGAGCGGGAGGTCTCATGTTTGAGACTCCTCATCGGGGGTGATTAATGCAGGGGCATTTTCACACTGGGCTCGAGTGGGGTCGCCTGTAGGATGCAGGCGCACACTCAGGGTGGGTGACCCATGTGATTTGGGGCGCACGGGGGAGGTCTCGTGTTCGAGACTCCTCACCAGGGGTGATTAAAGCACATTTCACACCGGGCTCGAGTGAGGTAGCCCATGGGATGCGGGGACACACTTGGAGTGGGCGGCCCATGTGATTTGGGGCCCACGAAGGGGGTTCGGCTGAGGTCCTAAACCCATGAGATGTGGGGCCTGGGCTATGAGATAAAGGGATTAATTCTCCATACTCTAACAGTTCGAGCTTTTAGAGCAAGTGGTTAATTGTCCTGCATCATATTAGTCCGGGTTACCTCAATGTCCGGTCAATTGTGGGTATAACTATTTTGTAGAAAAGGGCAACTACATCTGTCAGTGCTTGAAACCTTCTACTTGAAATCCAGACTCTAACCAGTAGGCTAATAGAAGATTACCTGTTAATTCTCTCTCTCTCTCTCTCTCTCTCTCTCTCTCTCTCTCCTTCTTCTTCTTCTTCTTCTTCTTCTTTTTTAATGATTTTAAACAAAGCAGATTTACGTCCCAAACCAGGTCAGAATGGGTCTGACCATTTAGACTGCCACATAAATGAGTTGAGGTTCTGTCTGGGTTTTGAAACATTGAGAAATAGGATCGATCTGATCTTACCTTGGATTTTTGGGCAGATATCCATATATCCTCGGAGCATGCATCAATTTTGTCCACTCCACTGTGCTTGTGCACCTGAACCTAGTTCTAAAAGTCATTTGGAGGCCAGATTAGTTTCCTGATTCCTCATTTCTTGATCAAATCAGGGCCGGGGGAGAGCTGCCGATATCAATGTAAGACTGGTCAGGTATATTGATACTAGGCTCATTCCATCGAAGATGATCGTTATAGTAACCGTCTTTGAGGGAGATCACACACTGTTATTGATCAGGGAGTAATATGGTCCTTGACCTGTGGATATAGTAGGTTTTTTTACTTTGTATAAGTGGCATCTATGGTTCAGCGATCTGGACAATGATATAGTTGGCCGAAAAGTATTTGACAGTAGTCGTAAAAGGTAATCAATAGAACGGTCCTAACTCTTACATTGGTGGCCTGAGCATATAAATTTAAATAGAGCCATACAGCAACAGGCTACATTCATCTGAAAAAAAGGCCAAGATTTTGCTAGAATCTTCCAATCCAGAAGACCATATGGTCCTGTCATGGGACCTGTCTGATCAGCAATCAGGATCACCAAACCATGGGCTCCACTTGTGCAATATAAAAGTCCAAAGACATGTATATTCCTTTGGTTGAGGATCACGCAGTTCCTCCACCACTGGTTTTTCTCCATTCTTGAGAGAAGGTGGTGGGGATTTTCTTGAGAGAAGGTAGTGGGGATTTTCTTAGCCAGGTTTGTTTCCTGTTTCTAATACTACAAACGGGAAGGCATATACAGCTAAATCAATCTTTCTGATGTATCACATCTTGTTTGAAATTTGCTTTTCTTGTTTCCTTTAATCATAGACTCTTCACTTCACATGAATTTTGTTTCCTTCCATCAACCTGTTGAGCTCACAATTTACCACGTGTTATTCAATACGTCCATTCAGGTACGACCCGATTGGCACACTTCCAAGATCGATGTTATGTACGGTGCCCTAAAATGCAAGTTTTCTGTCTACCCGCATTTGAACTCTATGCTACTCTCGACTGTGGGTTCCGTTCTGGTTGAAGCATCACCACATGATCTCTTTTGGGGTGGTGGCAGGGAAGGTGAAGGCTTAAATTATCTGGGACGGCTTTTGATGCAATTAAGGTCGGAATTCTTGGGGAAAACCTCAACAGAAGAGTGAAACTGCTTGATTTACTTGCAAATTTATGCTGTACATGGATGTTTCATATAGACTGATCGGCTGGGGCCTAACTTATGTGGACAGGCTTTTGATGCAGGTAAGGCTAGAGTACTTGGGGGAGTCCTCATATATAAAGTGATAGGTTGCCTGATTTACTTGCACCTATACAGCATGCATGTTTCATAAGGGTCTGACTGGCCGGGCGGCTAGTCCTCTAAATCACCACCAGAGGACACCTTTAAGATCGATTCATTGATGGCACGTGTATTTTACCTTTTTATTTTTTTCAGGAGTTCTTGATTTAACCATGTTGCCAATTGCAGAAAACATTATCCAATGGGTCCTTGATTTTTTTTTTTAATGGCGATTTTTTAATGGTTCATGAATAATAGGCTTCAACTTCTGCCCTGTATAATGAAGAAGAAGAGTTCAAAGGGGGGAGTCATTACTAACCACACATGCAGGTGTAGAATAGTTTTTTACACGCAGAAAGTTATTTTAAGAAGATAAAGGGTCCATGCTTAACCTCCCAGCGCCTAACCAAAGGATGGGGCAGTTTCAGAGGACAGTGTCCTTGTTTCCGGCAAACCCGAGGTTAGTCACTGGAGGTAATAAAGGTGGAAAAACCAATTGCTCACCCCCTACAGTCATTGGGATTTGTTAGTCCTAGATGTCTCCTTGTTATTCATATATTTGCGCTCCTTATACATGCTCATGAAATGACATTTTGTGAATGCCATCATGGTATCTTGTGGATCTGGGATATGTGATTAGTTTGGATATTATATTTACCTCATATCTTCGGGATCACATGGACATGTTTCACACTTTCTGTGCAGTAAGGGTAGTGGTAATGGTATATGTCCATCTCCCTGAAAATTGATGGTTTTAAGAAATCTCTCATATGACATCATCAGGTGGTCTTGTTAGTTATTTCATGAATTATACGGAAAAGGGAAGGTTGCCTATATCGATATGTCATGTTATTTTATTTATTTATTTATTTTAATAATCTGATTTATTGTACATTCCCAATTGTAAATGAAAGTGCATGGTTCCTTATAACTATAATGGAAAGAATATGATAGTGATAAGTGTCCCATGATGGATGAGACTTCACATGTTTTGTGTTGGGAGAAAGCAAGACATAACACAACTGTCCTATTTTGGATCACAAGTATAATGGAAGTCGTGTTAGACAAGCTTCATGGTTCTTTTACTCTATAAACCACAGAAATCGGATTCCGTACTGAGTTACTCAGTACCCTCTTATTGTACTGAGTAAACTCTGTTGGGCCCACCATGAATGCATGTGGTTTATCCACGCCGTCCATTCGTTTTATCAGATCATTTTAGGGGTTCAACCCAAAATTGATGCATATACAAAGCTCAAGTGGACCATAACTTAGGAAAAAGTGGATGTATTGATTTCCACTGTTGAAAACTTTCTAAGGCCCCCAGTGATGTTTTTTTGTCATCCAACCTGTTCATAAGATCAGACAGACATGGATGAAGGAAAAAAAAACAAAAAAACAAATATCAGCTTGATCTAAAACTTCGGTTGCCCCCAAGAATATTCCAACAGTAGATGTTCAATTCACACTGTTTCTGGTGGTGTGGTCCAGTTGAGGTTTGGATATGCTCCATTTTTGGTCTAAAGCCATAAAATTATGTGGTAAAAGAGATGGACGGAGTGGATACAATGCATGAATGACAGTGTGGGTACTGAGTTACTCAGTACGCAATCCGCTTCCTAAACCACATTATGCATGTGTGGATCTTTTTCTTGCCATAATGGTTCAGTTCCTATTATCATCGATGATATGGGTCGGATTCTAGATGTAGAAATATAAGAAGGTGGATCTCCTCCCCCCTTCTTTTGTATTTTGTGATTGGATTTTTGAGAACCGGCTATACCTTTCTCCTTTGTTGATACTGTCATATTGCAGCATGTTTATGCATCGGGTACATATGGAGATCTGGATGCATGGTTTATTTCATGGAAATTGATATTATTTGAACTTGAGGTTTTGAGGTTGTTCGTTTTATCACCCTTGATATTTGTGGCAAACTGTAGGGCGATTGCTTGGATGTGTAAGTTTGGTTACTTAGGACTTCTCACTAGAAGAGATGTTGTTGACTGAGGATTTGTGATCTTTCAGTTTTATACTATTGATCCTTTGTATCTTATTGACTAGATCAGACCTGTTTTCTTCAGTGTCCAACTTAAATGGTATATAAAATAGGTGGCAAGTGCTTGGTTTATGTCATGCGGATTATAGGGAGGGATTCCTTAGTTGTTATAGGGGAAGGTGAGTTTGGACACAATGGCAATTGGCCAGTTTTATCGATCTTAGTACCCTACATTCCATGACCACAGTAGTGTGATTTGATGATAAAGTTAAAGTGGTCATCTTGTGTGAGGGAACCGATGACAAGGTGGCATCCACTGTTGGGCTACTGGTGCATTGCCCTATCTCATATGGGAACGTAAGTATTCATGATGCATGCTATATGTAGGCGTAGTTGAGCTGAACACTTTCTTTGGAGTGCATCAAGTCCATGATATGGGAGATCTGTCATGCCCAAATATGATTGACTTGATCATGTACAAGCTTCACTAAGACTTGAGGTCGTTTGGGGAGTATGAACTTCTATTGTTTTGTAATTTTAATGATCAGACTGTCCATCAAGTGGTCTTGTAGATGGGCATGTCACCTGGCACTTGAAATGTTTAAGACACTCGAAAGTTTTTAACTATTGATATTTTGTTTTAACTGTTAAAAATATTGTGTGCTTTAGGACATCTGATGGTTGAGATTTGTAGTTCACCTCTTAGGTTGGTATGAAATTATGGTCAAAAGTGGATTTCATTGGACAATAGATAAATGGTTTAATTTGAGTGCATTGATAAGGCATGCATACATGCATCTTCTTTACTGAAGTATGCAAAAGTCAGGAGCTCCATACCTAGTGCATCCCTTTGAAACCCTGATTCCTTAAAGGATGGTTAAATTCCCAAGGCAGAAAGAGCACTTAAAAGACAGAAGCTTGCACGACCCCTTGAGGGATGATTAGGGTGGAGAGATGAAAGAGAAGAAATGGAGATGTAGAAGAGAGTGAACCCTCTCTCATCCCATCCATCACAAGTTCACACTTATGTTGTCCACCCAATGGAGGGATCTCAAGGTGTGCACAACTTAGCCCTACTTTGGGACTTGTGCAAATCTCTCAATCCTAGGCTTTTATGGGATAAATGATGCATGACAATTAACCACTTGCTCTAAAAGCTCAAATTGTTAGAGCATGACAAATCAATTCATTTATCTCATAGATCCGGCCTTACGTCTCATGGGTTAGAACCTTGGCCAAACCTCCCTCGTGAGCCCCAAATCACATGAGTACCGCCTCACGTGAGCCATCCACCTCACACGAGCCACATGCCTCACACGGGCCGCCCACACCGAGTGTGCCTAGGCATCCCCATTTGAGCTCGGAGTGAAAATGCCCCTGCATTAATAGATCAATAAGGAACTTTTATAGCGATCATGGGACAACCCAATCTAAGGTAAAATTTGACCATTGGTACATTCATTTTTGGAATTGGAATGTATCTAAATGGGGATCTTAGGGTTCTTAAAATCTGAAATTTTTGCAGTACATTTTTGTGTCTTTTGAAAATTCAACAACAACATGTGCGTCTCTCAAACTTTGTTCAAGAGGATTAGGCGATTGATGCTTGCATTAGCAATTGCATATGCATATAGGTCAAATTCTGATAAGCACATAGGCTAAGATCAGATACTTGGTGGGCTACACCAAAGGAAAGTGAAAATTCATGCCCCCTCATCCTAGAGAGGTGCATATAATGAATGGATTGGAACGTACATACACGACATGGTGGGCCCCACAAAATGATTTGGGAAGTTTTATTGGCTGGGGTCCCTCCCAAACATATCTTATGCATGTGGGGTCCATCTTGTCCAATAGGTTGGACCCCGCCATAAGGCTCACTTTGTGCATAAAATCACACCTGTATTTTGTTGTTATCAACGGTTATACATTATTTTCTACGGTATGGTCCATCTGATGAATGGATGTGGTTGATTTTTGCAAGGGGATCCTCATGGTGGGACCCAACGTATTGGAAAGCTTGGATGTCACAGGCACATGATATGCTGAAAGTCATAAGCAGGGTGGACACAAATTATTGTCCAATGAATGTGTGTGCATCACTTATATTTTGAACAACTTCATGTACATGCTATACCATTCATTAGGTGCACCAACTAATATTATCTTTGATCCTAAGTATCACATTGATCCGAGGATCTCGCCATAAGAAATGGCGTAAAATCATGCCTAAAACCTAGTGTGTCCCACCTGAGTATTAAAAAAAGTTATTTATGGGACATTCCTTCGTCCTGGTGATTTGCATTAGATGAATGGACTGGATGGAATATATAAACCTTGGTGGGCCGACACTCAACTAATGATGTGCGTACCATTCAAACTCTTCCCTGCAGTGTGGTCTACCTGAGTCTTTGCTCGGTCTAATTTTTAGGGTCTGGGATGAACATGAGGCAACACACATGATAAATGGGGTGGATCTGATGCACATTGTCCCCCACATGCATGCATCGAATGTGTATAGACTTCATAGATAAAAAATAGGAGATGGACCAACAGGGCGTGGATATACACATGTGCAATCTAGGGCCGAGAGAAATTCCTAAGGATAGCAACCATCACCACTTTTTCTCCGGTGTTGTGGTCTACTTGAGTTCTGAATCTACCTCGCTTTTGGCAGACATCCTAACATTAGATGGCATAACATATAAGTGGATGTCAAAAATTCATCATAGTGGGCCAAACACAACTTTTGTTTCATGGCTTACTTAATAATAAATGCCAATGCAAGTTACACACAGAGAAGAACACTGATGTGGGCTACTAATGACAAGAAAGAATTATAAGAACAAAAAATGTCCTTGATTAAAGGGCTAACACATCCATTTTTCTTTTAAAATAAAACATTATGCCCGCACCCATGACTAACTATAGGGGTAAAATTCACCACATGCTACTTGCGTTTTATATAGTGTGGTGTGTGCATATACGTACATACATGCATTGTGCATATACACACATGCATGCATGTATAAAAATACGTGTTGTGCAAGTGTCTATACATGCATATATGAATATTGGTGGATATGTGTGCCCTGAAAAGCCAATAATACATATGTTAATAGATATTGTTTATTTATAACCACTTGGTTAAATACAATATACTTTGTTCTTCATTATTTATTATATGTCGAATCTATGCATTAAATATATTTAGCGGGCTACATGTTTCCTTATAAAATCTCTTTGAAAAGAAGTGGACATGGTGGCTGATGCGACATGATGGTTCTTGAGTACACTAAATTCCAAGACCACTCATTGAGTTTGAGCGATTTGAGATAAGTTTTACGGTTATCTAGGAACCAACAATGAGTTAGGATAGATTAATTTCTACCATTAGGATATTAATTTGTTGCTTATGCCCTTAACTATACGAAGTGTGAGTGTTCAATTGTTTGTAAGCATCTATGTTAGGCTTGATTAAACATCACATCTAATCTTATAATTGAGGAGCTTCTCATGCTTTGACATGATTGACTTGATTGTGTGCTAGCTTTAACTAATCTTTAGTACTCCTTGAAAAAAATAAATTCTTTTTATAAATAGGTCTTATCTTCAAAGAGTTAGGCTAGAGAAAACTTTGCACATCCCTACTTGATCTGGTCTAAGTCGATGCCCCATTCTGGAGAGAGGAAAAAAAAAAAAAAGAAGATAAAGAAGAAGAACATAGAGGTCCTCTTCTCCCTCTCCACTCTCTCTTCTCCATCATTCATATGGTTCACTTGGCAGACTAAAGTTATTCATCACACCCATAGCCTTATAACACACCCAGATCCATAGTTCTAGTGGTAGATTGAGTGAAAGATACCTTGTTTCAATGCTAAGGTCTTGACATTGATTCCTAGTAGGGGTGGCTAACAATGAAGTGTGACCTTACAGTGGGTGTACTAACAAACTGACAAAAAAAAAAAAAAAAAAAAAGAAAAAAAAGAAAAAAAGAGCCATATAATGTTGGTGCAAGAATACTTTTGAGGCATCCCCTTCCTGGAGATAGATTAAAGAGAAACCTACTTTGAAAGAACATTATTCAATTTCTAAACAATCAAAAATTATACAAGCGAAAGTATGATCTTGACCATTAGTTTGCATCTTTAGAAATTTTGATTCCATATAGATGGTAAATAGATCTCAACTTAATTAAATTGGTTTAGAAAAAACTTTCATGCTTCTGTCTTTAAAAAATCAATAGAAGTGGCACTAAAGAGGTTAAATCTTAGATTTTTTATTTTTTATTTTTTTCTTTTTTAAATTTTCACTCTAAACGATGTTCTATGTCCCGGCTTACCTATAGAAATTTATGAGGTATACATTGAGCCAAAAAGGGCATTTGGATTAGTAGATATGGTTGATTCAATCTACTGAATTGTCAGCGGTAGAAATTGAATCAATAGTTAATTAAGACACATCGGGACAAATTGTATGGTGTTCAATTATGTGGTTGATGATGACTATCTATTAATTGTTAATTGTTGTATTTTTATTTTGAAAATTAGGAACAATATAAGAGATTCTATCACGAGGATGCGTCCCGGCAGATCAGGATGCAATCCACTTCCCACTGTAAAGTGGTGATCTTTAATCCTAAACTCCTTATAAATAGATGCTATCCTCAAAGACGTGAGATCAAGAGAAAGTCTTGGACGTCCCAAAGTCTCTACCCTTCCACTTGGGTGGGACGGAAAATCATGTAGTTTTTACGAGCCTTTTAAATGTTTCATGTGACTGTGTGGGTGGAATCCCTGACCATGGGGCCCACCTTGATGTATGTGCCTTATATATATATATATATACACACACTATGCACTCGACCTCACGATAAGCTCCCGTGAGTTCGAGCTATGTGGGCCCCACCATGATGCGTGTCGACCATCAACACCGTGCATTTGAAGGGTCCCCTCTAAATTATGGGATATCCCAAAAATCAGCCGTATACGGAACTCAGGTGGGCCATACCATCTAAAATCATGTGAAGACATCGTTAAAACATATAAAAGCACTTGGTGGGGCCCACCTTAGTTTTTAGTGCAGCTGAAACTTGGTTTGAACCCTCATCGAAGTGGGACACACATAATGGATGGGCTGGATTTGCAAACCACGTCTCGGTGGGCCCAAAAATGATTATGAATGTTTTAATGGTGCACGGCCCCTCCCTGCTTCTGTATGTGGTGTGGCCCACACAAGTCACTAATTGACTTGACTTTTGAGACCTAGGCCCACGATGGAATGGTGCATCTGACTGGTGGGGTAGATGTTCAAAACGCATCACGGTGGGGCCCACATAGTTGACCTCATGGGAAGGACTCGCGAGGTCGAGTGCATAGTACCTTTTCCCTATACATATGTATGATGTCCATCGGTTTTGAAAACTCATTTTAGGGCATGATAAAGAAAAATGAAGCAGATCAAAATTTCAGGTAGACCATAATATAGGAAACAGCGGTAATCGATTATTAAAAACTTATAGTGAGCTACAAAAGTTTTGGATCAAGCTGATATTTATGGTCTCTTCATTTGTCTCTTTGTGACCTCAGTAACATGTTGGATGGAAAATAAACATTCGGGTGGCCTTATGAAGTTCTTAATGGTAGAGATTCAATCAGTACTATTTCCAGTGATAGGGTCCACCGAAGATATGGATTTGCTTAATTTTTGGGATCTTGCTCTAAAATGAGCTGTCAAAATGAATGGACGGTGTGGATGTAAGGTGGGCCCCATCGTTAGGATCCCCAACCTCGGTGGATCCGGAGATCCACCCAGAAGGCTCCCCTATGAATCTCTCCATGGTGCGTAGGGCATCCGACCCGTCTGCAACAGTCGCCCCAATGTGAGAGTTGGACATGCCAGTCCAACCATCACGTGTACCTTCACGTGAATTACAGGTTTTGGCCGGTGGTACATTGCTTAGTACGGAAGCGGATTAGATGGTGTACCACACGGAAACGGATTGGGTAATTGGCTACACCCTCTGCCACCAACCAATGGCTGATGGTCTGTGTTCCGTGGGCCCTGGAATGATGTATGTGTTTCATCCATGCTGTCCATCTATTTTTTTAGATCATTTTATGGTATGAATTAAAAAATGAGGTATATCCCAATCTGAAATGTACAGTGTTATAGGAAACAATGTTGAATGAACTTCGACCATGCGTTTATGGATCAAGCTGATATTTGTTTTTTCCCTTCATCTGGGAATGTATGATCTAATAAACATATTGGATGTCAAATAAACAATACAGTGGGCTTTAGGAGGATTTTAATCACTGTTGTTTTCCTGTGGTGTGGTCCATATGAGATTTATTTCCTCTCATTTTGGGATCAAAATATAAAATGATCCGTAAAAATGGATGAACAGATTGGATGAAACACATACATCATGGTGGGGCCCACAGAGCACCGACATCAGCCACTGGGCTGGTGGAAGGGGCAGTAGCCAATCCGTTCTCGGCCTGACCATGGGATTGCATGCGGACCCTCAGTCGCTATTGGTTGGTGTTCCGTGGGCCTCACTATATTGTGTGTATTTTATCCGCGCAGTCCATCCATTTTGCCAGCTCATTTTAGGGCATGAGCACAAAAAACGAGGTAGGTCTAAATCTAAGGTGAACCACACCATAGGAAACAATGGTGATCATATGGCCACCATTAAAAGATTCTCAAAGGCCACAGAAGTTTTGGATCAAATTGATATGTACTTATGAATGAATTCTTTTTATTCATGTCTGAATAACATAATCAACAGGTGGGATGGAAAATAAATATTGCAGTAGGCCCTCAACTTTGTTTTATAGTGGTGTGGTCCACCTAAGATTTGTATCAACCTCATTTTTTGGGCTCATGCCCTAGAATGAGCCAGCAAAGATGTAGGACATTGATAAAACATAATGTATCATGGTACGAGAGCTGTACACGAGTCAAATTGAGTCAAGCTTGGCATAGTTTGGCTCGCCGCCGGCCAGCAACCAACCCTAACCCGAATTGGGCTCAACTCATCCTCGAGCTTAATTGGCCAACTCGGCTTAGTTTGGTCATCAGCTTGGGCTAGCTCAAGATAAGCTCGAGCATACACAGCATTTTCTTAAACACATATATCATATTTACTTGGCTCGAAATTTTTTCAAGCTCTAAAAACCAACTCAACTCGATCTGAATCCACTTTTGAGCCAAAACGTGTCCAACTTTTTCGATTTATGTCTACATGAGCTGACCGAGCTAACTCAACTCATGTACAATGCTAGTCCACATAGCACCGATCAGTAGCAAGGGTCAGCATACAATCCGGGTCCCCTAACTTGTCGGACCACCGATCAACATGGCTTGGATGGCGTATACATAGCCAGTTGGTTGCACGCAGGCTGCATGTTAGGGCTGTCCATGGGTCGGGTGAGGGTTGGCCTGGGCTCGGATTTTGAACTGACCAGGCCGGGTCGGTTCAGGATTTCGATTTGCCTGGGTCAGGCCCAGCACATTGACAACCCTTCCTTCTATATACTGTATAAACATGTGAATAACATGTTACAGTAAGCTTATTGCTCAAGTACTTGTAGAGAGGAAGCATCCACTGAGGTGGGTGGACCCCTGACTGTAGGGCCCATTGTGATGTATGTGACTACATCTACGCCATCCATCTGTATTGAAAGCTGTTTTTAGGGCATGATTCAAAAAATGAAGCAGTTCCAAATCTCAGGTGTACCATAGTACAGGAAAGAAAAGATTTGAGTCACGAAAGCTTTGGATCAAGATGATATTTGTGCGGCAAACAAACATTCCTGCGGAATCCTTAAAAAATTTAATGGTAGGGATTCAATCACGAGTGGTGTGGTCCACCTAAGATTTGAGTCAGCTTCGTTTTTGGGGTTATGCTCTAAAATGATAATTCAAAATGGTTGAACGGTGTGGATTCAAGGTTCATTCATCACTGTGAGCCCCAAAGTCAGGGGACCCACCCACATGGGTGGATCCGGGGTCTCACCTTATCCGCTTGCGTGGCATACTATCCTTCTCATTAATAAATAATCTTCCAACGTGCGCTGTTTCACGTGGACCCAGATAAGCAGCGACCCGTATCCAGCGAGTTGAGTGCGCCCCTGACCATGGTCCCACCTCGATGTATGAGTTTTATATCCACGCCGTCCATCCGTTTTACCATATTATTTTAAGGGATGATTCCAAAAATGAAGTATATAAAACTCTCAGGTGGACCACACAACAGGAAACAATGATCATTAAACACCTACCATTAAAAGCTTCCTAAGGTCCACAATAATGCTTATTTACCATCCAAACACTTGATAAGGTCAGAAAGACCTAGATGAAGGGAAAAACAAATAGCAGCTTGATCCAAAACTTTAGTGGCCCCCAAGAAGCTTTTAGTGGTGGAAATTCAATCCCTACTGTGTGGTCAACCTGAGATTCATATCTAATACATATTTAAGAGCAATCCCTAAAATAAGCTGGAAAAACGGATGGACGGTGTGGATATACAACACATACATCGAGGTGGGTTCCACGGTCTCCTACCTGGCTAAATCCGGGTCGCAGGAAATCCGCGTTCGTTTCACGTTGTTCACTTCCCTACTCACAACAATCAAAGCAGCTACCACCTTTCTCTGATATAAAGGGCGTTTCTCCTACCACCGCCAGCAGCACCACCAACGCCATGGCTGAAAAAGAAGAAGTGAGCATGGACGCTGTCCAGAGACGTCTCATGTTCGAAGACGAGTAAGTTCGCAGATACCCCATTTCCATTTCTCTCTCTCTCTCTCTCTCTCTCTCTCTCTCTCTCTACTCATCATTTACTTTCTTTCTTCGTTACCATTGATTTCAATTGATTTCATGCATTACAAGTGAAACGCGCCAACGATTTTAACCATCCATTAATGTAATGCAAAATGGACGGTCAGGATCGATTTGTGAGGATTAGGCCTAGCTATCAACTTGAATCCTCCATTCCTTGGATTTTTGGGAACATGCCCTAAAATGAGCTGGCGAAACGGATGGATGGTGTGGATAAAACACATTCATCATGGTAGGGTCCACGGAGCTTTTACATCATTGACCACCACCAAGTTTGGGTATTGGAGGGGTCACTGCACCAAGTCCATTGATTTCATGCATTACGAGTGAATTGCGCCAATGATCTTGACCATCCATTAATGTCATGCGAATTGGACGGTCAGGATCGAGTTGTGAGGATTAGGCCCAGTCATCACCTTGAATCCTCCGTTCCATGGATTTTTGGGATCGTGCTCTAAAATGAGCTGGCGAAACGGATGGATGGAGTGGATAAAACACATACATCATGGTGGGGTCCACACAGCTTTTCCACTACTGATCACCACTGATTTTGGGTAGTGGAGGGGTCGCTACCCAAAGTCCATTGATTTCATGCATTACGAGTGAATTGCGCCAGTGATCTTAACGATCCATTAATGTCATGCGAGTTGGACGGTCAGGATTGAGTGGTGAGGAGTAGGCCCAATCATCAACTTTGGTCAGGTGATGATAACCATCTGATCTTTTGCTGAAGGTTATAACAGAAGTGGTCAACATTCCTATGGCCTGGATCATTCGATCAATTGATTTTTGCATCGTTCCCTGCCTATCATGGGCCGGAATGAATGGATGGAGACCAAATCGATGGTTGGACCATCCTGCCCATAGAATGCAATCTACAATTAGTTGGCTAAGATCATTCACCTATATATTTTGTACTATTCCTCCATTGTTGATTAGCAGAATGAGTTTAGTCATGTAGCAGTCTATCTCCTCGCATGTATTCAGGATTGGAAATTTTCAGCTACTGGGATTTGATATGTCCGGGTCATGCCCCAAAAATCGCATCGTTTGGAATTGCTTGTTGATCCCATTCTGCTGATTTGTTGTCGTTCTTTTCTGATTCTCCCTTTATAATCGAGGTTTATCATTGATGAATGAAACAGCCCCGTATTGGATTGGAAATTTTCAGCTGTTGGGATTTGATATGTCCAGGCCACACCCCAAAAATTGCATTGTTTGGAATTGTTCGCTGATCCCATTCTGCTGATTTGTTGTTGTTCTTTTCTGATTCTCCCTTTATAATCGAGGTTTATCATCGATGAATGAAATGGCCCTATATTGGTGGTGAATGATATGATGTGTCAAAATGATTTTTAATCCTTATTTATAATTCCCCAAAATCTCCAATCTGGGTTGGGATCGTCTTACTAGTGTGGGGGGTTTTTGGGGCCTCCACAAACTTGCTAGGGCCCAGGAGATTCATGCAAACCTAAAAGGGGATGCAAATAGATCAAAGAAAAGAATGAGATTATGGGAAAGAACCCAACAATTCTCTAGCCGAGTGCTTAAGACTGTGAAAACCTCCCTCTCCAAGTCTTCTACTGAATAAACAAACAATCAACCAAAGAAGTTTTATTCAAATCATCATAGTAATGCATTACACCTCCATAGCATAGCCTTATGTCGGCTTAAAACAAAAAAGGAGAATCCCTAATAATAGAAAATGACCAAACTACTCTTAAATCCCGTCACTAGCATATGGGCCTTATGTAAATGGGTAATATCTCACCTAAACGGCCTTGGAATTGCATGATGTTGGGTTTGTTTGAAAGCTTACTCAACAGGCTATCAAACGGGACCAATTTTGTGTCATTTTGTCATCATTTGGTGCAAGGGGCCTGCCAAGAAATTGACAGAAATACAAAAGAGAATTTATTAACTAATCATGACTCAATCTCATCCCAAACATTGATTAAATAAATAAAGCCTATGAAATTGATGACCATAAGATTGATGTCATAGGCTTCACAATTTAAGTTGACCGTTGATCCCATCTAATTGTAGACTTTTTCATATCTTCCTTTCATTGTTCATAAAATCTTCTTCCAACCATTTTTTTTTTGGTCTTGAGTTTTTTGAACCTGCTCTCTCCAGTCTATGATCCACAAGTACTTCAACATAGCTAACTTATCCACACTTCATCGTGCCCTACGCTTCAATTTTGTGGGTAACATAGCCATTTTGTATTGTGTTCAATACCTCAGAAGATGAACAAGTCCACAAGGCTGTGCAGTCATTCCTTTATTTTCATGAAGACTAGAGTCTTTTCGGCGATAGACATTTCACTTTCTTTTACTGCGGGTGAAGCTTATGTTGTGGCTGAACCATGCTGAAGATGGGGCTGGTGCAGTGTTACTTGAACGCATGGCACGAGTGGCAAGTTTCAAACTGTCTTCATTGCAGTGTTCTATGTTTGGATGATATCAGGATTCCCACAAGTGCAATATGATGTCTTTATAGAATAGACATTTTCGTCATTGATGTTGGCTATATATATCACAATATCTGCGATATTTCCTGTGAACATGCCAGCTAGGACCCAGAGTTCAATACTTCATTCTATAGGAGGGATTTCTTCCTTTTGTTTCTAGTCGAATAAACCATGAGGGCCCGTTTGGATACCATCAAATAAGTTACTTTCTCTACTTACAGCAGTAGATAAGTAACTTATTTGAGATAAGTTTGGTTTATGATCAATTATAAGCAGCTTTTTTATTTGAAGTTACTTAATCACTTCAGTTTAATAAGTAGAAATCAAGATGAGTTATTTAAGGCATAAGTAGCTTAAGTAACTTACAATTCAAACACCCCCTAAGAGCGCTGGAAATTAATTCTGATATCCTCTTTAGCAAGGGCATTGGTGATTACATTTGACCTCTCAACATGGGCAAATGAAATGTTTGTCCTTGAAGCTAAATCCCATATTTTGTGTAACATAACAGAAAATCTCCATGACTGGGTAAGTGTAACTCCATGTGGATTTCACACCAAGGATGTTTTTTTTTTTTTTTTGTTTTTGTTTTTGTTTTTGTTTTGTTTTGTTTTTTGTTGTTGTTGTTGTTGTTGTTGTTGTTGTTGTTGTACTGTTGGTGTTTTATTGGTTGCGCTATATGCATGTGAATGAGGTAACTCATTTTGGATACAACTGCATCACTTATGGCTAGCAACACATTTTTGTCTCCTATGTAGCTGCTTTTTTTTTTTTTTTTGGGTTAATGTTTTGAGTTCTAAGTGTGTAATGATGCGTGTTTTAACATCGTCTGAAGTTTCACTGGAAAATTCCACCATTTTCCTAAAGTTTCCCTAATGCTTCCCTTACACTGCTATACATTATGTGATACATGTAATATATCCTATGTTTCACTGGTTATTTTTGTATCTAAGGGGGTTAATACATAGTGTAATACCAATACTTCAAACATCGCTTAAGTGCCTAGCACATCACAGTCCAAAACTCTAGGCCCAAGGACACCTGCATAGACAAAGTAATTATCTTTTTAATTAAAAAATTCATAGATAAAATAAAAATAAAAGAAACCAATGTAAACATAAATGTCAAAGGAAATTTAAAGCGAATATTCACATTGTTCTAATGAAAACCAGCAAGCATTAAAAATTGTCAATTAACAAGCATTAAAATGATGTAATAAACATCTCAATTGACGTTACAATAAATGTCACTCCCTACCTAAAAAATTTAGAGAAGCCCAACAAAAGAATAGAAAACAGCAAAAAGGAACCCCAGCAAAAGAACAAAAACAGAAATAGGAACAAGAATAATGATTTTTTGTTATGTGGGCCATGGTACCTTTAGTAGAAGTGAATTAAAAACTAAAGTGTGAGAGGAATTCCCTATGAATAGTTTCTTTGAATAAGGGCAAGCTTGAGGGTAATGACCAATTGATATTTGGCTTGCTAAAAGAAATTTCCATAATAGAAAAAATTTGAGAAAGTTGAAAAGAAAACTTTATTGAATGTGGAGAGATATTAAGTGTCCAAAATGTGATGCTCCTATTGACATTACTAGTAAACTTATCAGTATAGAGTTTCAAGTTTTGTGTTGCGTGATCGTCAAAATCCTACAATTTACGATTTACGATTTGAGTTGAATCTTAAGCAAAACGATTTGAATCCCATCTTGAATCTCTTTTTAGATGAATCCTATGATTCTATGATTTGAATCCTACGATTTACGATTCAAATCTTGATTTATGATTGAAATTGTACTTGTTCTCTTCTATTTTAAGCTTTACTTGGTTTTCATTTTATGTTTTTAAATTCTTGGGGGCTTTAATAATCGTTTAGAAAAAGTCCACTATTTATTTTGTTTTATATAAGAGATTAAATGATATAATATTCTCTTCAACATTAAATCATGGAGCCTTTTTGATGCAGGACATGAAATTAAATATGACATGCAAGATTTCAAGCTTAAGATCATACAAAATTTAAACAATCACAAAATTCTACGTCCCATGTATGATCAAACATTCAATCAAGGGAAATCTACGGGGGTCTAAGCCTACACAAGTTTAGGGCTGAATCAAGTAAAATTATAAACCAAACAATACCCAAAGGAATGTAAGATTCATCCACTCTTGCAAAGGATTGTTCCCCAATTCAAGAGATTCACCATGTTTCAATTAGGGTAAAATCTAGGGTTTGTAAAAGTTGGAAATACTTGGAATTTGGGACTATCTAGGGTTAGGGTTGAGGATTTAAGGCGAGAGAGGAGAGAAATAGAAGAGAGAAGGAACCTGAGATGATCCACGTGTGTGGACAATAACTCGGCCCAGGGGCACGTGCGGAACCGGATCCGGAAAAGGTTACCTAGGGTGGGATCGGCCAGGGCTGGCCCACTCACACACAAAACCTTGTGTCGATCCGCTGACCGGTTTGTGCATGGTGCTCCGTCGAAGTTTCAGCCCCTCTGGTGTGCCAGAATCTGAAAATATGCTATGGAGGAGAACCTGAGTACAAAAAGGGGTGAATCTGAAGATGAGAAGCGGAAGATGATGGATGTGGGGTGTAGGGGTGAAGATGATTTGGGATGGTTGTGGCTTCGCACCATGGTAATTAGCCCTTCAAGGAAGGGAGGGTTTCGCACCCAATTAGATTCTTCAACTCAGAGAGATAGAGAAGAAGAGAAAACGCAGGTTTTTTATTGATAAAACTTCATTGAAAAATACCTTCATGGGGTTGCTTATTTATAAGAAAACTCTAAACCCCAAAAGTCGCGCCATGTGCGCACACTAATACTTAGAGATGAAGTAACAAAAATAACAACTAATCTACGCAATCAAAACCGTTTATGATGGTTTTTTTTTTTTTTGGAGGCAACGAACTGAAAATGCATTTCAAGAGGGGAACAAAAACAAAAGAGAAAAGCAAAAGAGAAACTAGAGAAGTAGAACTGCTGAGATAGCAGAAGGCTCCTAACCACCTAAAAAGCTAAGATCAACACTATTCAAATCCTTTACATTAATCGCCCATTCTAATACCATCTTTTTAGCCCTAGCCCCCACCCCCTTCGCAGAAGACGATGTATCATTGAAACATCTTTCGTTTCTTTCTTCCCAAACAGCCCACCAAATGGCAAGAATGGCCATGCGCCAGATTGTCGATTTGATTTTTCCAAGCTTGAGCCCATTCCACGCAATCAACATCTTCGCGGCCAACTCCAGAACGCACCAGGAAACTGAAAATAGCTGGCAGAAATCAGTCAAAATGGACGAGATAAAGGAGCAGTGTACCAGCAAATGGTTCACGGATTGCGCCTGACGCATACAACACAGGCAAATGTTGACAATTTGCATGCCTCTCTTGGCCAGATTATCAATAGTAAGAATTCTATTACGAGCCGCTAGCCACCCGAAACATCTGATCTTAGGAGGAGCTTGATAGTTCCAAATGAAAGGAGTCGCATCACAGTGAGACCGGTCCGCAGGGTAGATAGCAGCATAGAGGGACCTAACTGAGAAGACCGTGAACTTTTCCAGCAGCCACTCAATATTGTCAGGCTGAGAGGAGATGACCTTTGATTTGGAGATGCAATCGTGAAGAGCCGTGCATTCGCCAGCCTCGCTGTTATTGAGATTTCTGATGCATTTTATGTCCCAAACAAAGTGGACGGAAGTGAAATAGCCACATCTATTAATAAGAATCTCTCTGTCAGGAGAGAGCCGATAGATTTGCGAGAATAAGAATTTAAGAGGCTTTTCCCCAACCCATAGATCTTCCCAGAATCGAGTAGCTGAACCATTGCCCAACACATACCTACTGTTAGCAATAACAGGGTTTTTGGCTTTAAGAATTCCTTTCCAGATGTGGGAAGCCTTGTAATACGAAGTTTCTTTAGGCCACCAATTCCCATGAGATGCACCATACTTACCTTTAACTATCGAAGTCCAAAGGGCATCTTTTTCCGACGCAAATCGCCAAGCCCATTTCCCCAATAGCGCCGAATTCATTAACTTCAGAATCTTGACATTTGCACCTCCCTCGATGAAAACTTTGCACACTTGTTTCCATTCAAGCAGATGAATCGTCCTTTGATTTTCCTTGCCAAACCACAGGAACTCTTTCGAATTTTCTCCATACTCTTAATAACTGACCCCGGGCATCTGAACAACGACATGAAATAGAGGGGAAGACTAGAGAGGACTGCTTTGATTGGTGTCAACCGACCACCCAAAGACAGATACCGGCATTTTCAGGGTGCCAGATACTTTTGAAATTTACTGGTGACCCCATCCCACATGCTCTTCGGCTGGGATCCCACTGATAGGGGCAAACTAACAAAATATGTTGGGAAGGACTCGATACGGTAGATGGAAGCAAACTTCTGGAGAGACTTCTACGGGACATGAACTCCGAGTAACTTCGATTTGTTTAGATTGATCCTTAGACTCGATACTGCTTCGAAACAGCGTAGAGCAATGAGGAGGTGCTTGATTTTCTCGTCCGAAGCTTCAGAGAATATAAGAGTATCATCTGCGAACTGTATATGAGTTAGGGGGTCTGTCAGTCCTGGCATCGCAATACCACGAAGGAGACCTTGCTTCTGTCCTTTCTTCAACATTTGGGACAACGCCTCTCCCACAATAAGAAATAGGAAAGGGGAGAGAGGGTCCCCCTGCCGCAATCCTCTCGAGGTTCTGAAAAAACCTCTAGGCGAACCATTTAGAATAATGGAGAAGTGGGCCGATCCAATGCAAGCAGCGATCCATCTTCTCCACTTGGCCCCAAAGCCCATCTGAGATAGCAATACGACAGGAAATCCCAGTCCACATGGTCATGGGCCTTGGCAACATCCAGCTTACAGAAGACACCTTTATACCTGGACTTATGGCAGGTGTGCAAAATTTCATTGGCAATAAGAGCACCATCCATGATCTGTCTGCCTCTGATGAAGGCATTCTGATTGCTGGATATGAGGCTCCCAATGACTTTCGACAACCGAACAGATAAGACTTTCGCCAGAATTTTGTAAGGACTCCCTATCATACTAATCAGCCTGAATTCAGCAAATGAGGAAGCACCCGCCACCTTAGGGATAAGAGAGATAAAGGTGGCTCCAAGCCCTTTCGACAATCTTCCTCTTGTGTAGAATTCCTGGACAAACTGAAGAACGTCATGACGCACTAATTCCCAGAAAGTGTGATAAAAACTGATCGGGAATCCATCTGGTCCTGGAGATTTGTCCCCTCCCAAAGCATCCACGACAGCCTTAACCTCTTCTTCAGTGAATTGGGATTCCAATAGATCAGCATCAGCTGCCTGCAACCTATTAAACGAAATAGTCTAATGTTGGTCTGACCCAGTTATCGGACGACATAAGCTCTTTAAAATGAGAAATGGCGAGATCTTCTGATGCAGGACATGGAAAATTAAATATGAAATGTAAGATTTCAGGCTTAGATCCTACCAATTCAGAAACAATCACACAAATTCCACGTCCCACATGAAAATCCAAACATTCAATTAAAAAGGGGAATCTATGCGGGTCCAAGCCGACACAGGCTTGGACTGGACCAATAGAAATTATAAACCAAACGATGTCAAAGGGAAATAAAATCAACTACTCATGCATAAAAATCAGTCCCTAATCCAAGGGATTCCCTAATTTCAATTCAAGGAACCCTAAGGTGATAAAAATGGGCAAATCAATTAGGGATCATGTAATCTAGGGTTAGGATTTATAAAAAACGGCTATGAGAGGATAAAAACCTGAGCCAAAAGATGATCCTGGGTGTGGACAACAACAATGGCCCAGACGGACGAGCATGTGATCCCGGCCGCACATGTGCGGGGCCCACTATTCAGAAAAAGGCCACCTTGGCCCTGGTTGGCCAAGGATGGACTCCAAAACCCCTAAATCTCAGCTCGATTCGATGTACGGTTTGTGCGTGGTGCTCCGCCGAAATTTCAGCTCGCCTGTGGGTTGAAATCTAGAAACCTGCTGTAATAAAGAAATCTGATGCAACAAAAGGACAGATTCGAAGTATGGATGGTGGGGGAAGATGGAAAAAAAGATGATGGAAGATGGGGGTGAATTGGGATCGATGTGGCTTCGCACCACGGTAGTTAGCCCTTCGAAAAGGGAGGGACCCACTTGTGAATTCTTCCACAACTCATGAAGAGAACAGAAAAATAAAGCAGGAATTTTTTATTAACTTCAATGAATGAAAAGAATTACAAGGGGTGCCTATTTATAGGGAGAACCCTATACCCAAAAACTCACACCATGTGCGACACCTATTACTTGGCGATGAAGTAAACTAAAATAAAAACCAAACAAGGAAATCTAAAGCGTTCACGATGTTCTAAATAATAACAATAAGCAAAACCTAAAGTATAAAACCAATCCGACGAGTGGGCCACGATCATGAGATCCCATGGTGGGCTTTTCTTGACTATCGGGCCACTTTTTTGAACCAAAAATTGATTTCTAGCTAGGAGGCCCTCCCTGGACATCGTCATCGAGCCAGATCGATGGTGGGGTCCTCCTTCTACATACGTACGTGCGTATGGGGGGCGGCGTGAGTGCGCGTGATGTCCCCATCATCTTCTATCTCCTTTCTATCCTTGACTCTGTTGTCTTTATCAAAAATACTGAGAATTGCCTTAGCTTGAGAATGCATATTGGCCATTTGATGAAAGAACTTAGTGTTTTTATCCCCTTTTGCAATCCATTTGACTCTGGCTTTAATCCTCCAGGACGCTTCTTCTTCCAGAGCTTTATTAGAGAGGTCCTGAGTGATGGAGATGCGCCTAACCAAGACCTCTTTCGACATCGGAGCTTCTTTGGACTCGAAATTAATTCTCTGAAGCTCGGACAGGAGAGCTTCGATATCTGCCTCTGTCTTCTGAACTTCCTCCTTGCGCCATTCCTTCTGCTTCTCCTTAAGAAGCGTGAGTTTGCAAAGTAACTTATGGCTAGCAAAGCCCTTTACCTGAAAAGATGACCACCAGTCTATGATCTTCTATCGGAGACCCTCTGAGTGGAGCTAAGAGGAATTGAACCTGAAAGGTTTCGGACCCCAATTGTCGTCGTCAACACTTAAAAGAATCGGGCAATGATGAGAAGTGGTGCACGGCATGGCAATTTGCTTAATAGTCGGTAATGTCTCGAGCCATTCAGGAGAGACGAGGAATCTATCCAGACGGGATTGAATAGGAGACGCCCGACCGTTAGTCCAGGTGAATCTCGAACCCAGGAGCGGCAAGTCGATAAGCTACTCTTGCTGAATCCAGTCGGAGATGTGAACCATGGCAGCGGAGGGCCTTCTGCTTCTGGAGTGATCCTCCGGAAAGCATGTAACATTGAAATGATCAACCACGCATGACGGTCCAAAGAAGGACTGTCTAACCTACGAAAGCTCATCCCAGAAATCTGCCCTGAGGGAATGACTGTTAGGCCCATAAATAACAGACACAAGACATTGAACAGAGGAAGATTTATCTTGAAGAGTAACTGTCAACGAAAAGGTGCCTGTAGAAGAAGAGATGAGGTCCCATTTAGAAGATTTCCAAGCGACGAGAATGCCACCTGAACTCCCCACTGCATCTACAGTTAGCCACTTCGCATCATTTGCCTTCCACAACGTTGCCAAGAGATTATCTTTGAAATGGGAAACCTTAGTCTCCTGGAGACACAAGACGTTTGGATTTTTTCTACTATTGGTTGCCTTAATGAGACTCCTTTTATGCTTGGAGCCTACCCCCCTTACGTTCCAAGAGATTATCTTCATTGGATCACTACACTTCCCCGATTACCTTGTCTCCTTGATTTGGAAACAGAAGCTGAGATAAACCCTGGGCTGGCTTCAAGCCGTTGCAACTCGTGGGAGCTTGAAATCTTGACTAAGTGTTTAGCTGGAGTTGTTCTCTTCTCCTGGGAGCTTGACTAAGTGTCTACCTCTATTTTCAATGCATTGAAATAAGGCGATGTAATCTTCCAGCCTATCCCCGAAAGACAAACCGAGGGACCTCCCCACCTTTCCAATAGCCTCTCGTATCCACCGTTTCTTCTAAATCTTGGCCAACAAACCAGATCTGTTCATTTCCAATGTTGATGGTTCAATTTGAGGATCAGCTATCATCTGCAGCGGTTCCGCCATAAGAAACTCAGTAGACATATTATCTTGAAAGAGAGTGATCGGACCCATGTCCAACACGTCAACAGACGGGAGGAAGTAGATAGAGAAAGGGACGAAGACGTCCAAGATTGAATCTCAGACATACTGTAGTTAGATAGAACTCGAGTATCTGAAAGATCATCAGAGCCAGAAAATAGACTTGGGTTGTGAGGAGGCATGGGTGTGTGATAGCTAGAGGAGGTAATGGCTAAAGGGAGAAGCAATGGAGGTTGGACGACAGATAGGGAGTTGTCTACGGTTGGGTCCGGATCCGAAGTGGACCCGCTTGACATTAGAAGCGAAAGAGGAGGAATAGCCTGGGTGTCTGCCACCTGTCCTTGATCAAGGCGTAAATTGCCCTCTGCACCCTCCACGTGTCCCTCGCAGAACACCTTGCTTTGCGAGAAAGCAGTCACAACGATCTCCCCAATCTCCACGCGCACCACGTGTCCTCCCTCTGCGCGCCCCACGCATCCCATATTGCGTATCAAGGAGGGAGATTTCATAATTGTCCCTGACACCGGATACAGTCTTTTCTGGGTAAAGGACTGACGAATCTGAACATCATGGGGTCTCTCCAAACTTTCCGTTGGGTAATCGGCTGAATGCCTCTCATTGGACCTCCGTGTCTCACCAAGCACGCCACGCATCGCCATATTGGAGCCCGTCGTCAGAGTGCATGCCAGACGAGGGTGTGTAGGAGCTGAGGAAGGTGGCTGAGAGGACTGATCAGCTCCACGTGTCGCCGTGATGGCTACGGGATGGTCGTAGCGTCTGCTGGCGGAGAGGGGGTTAACAGGCTTCTGTGACGGTGCTCCACTAGAGCATGGAGTTTGTGTACCTTCTTTCAGCAATGGTTGGGAAGCCACCGGCTGCTCCGGCGAGGGACCTTCTCTGATTCCCCATAGATCGCCCCATCGAGGAAGCGGATCGTCCAACGCTTCCTTGATCACCGGGAAGTTGAGGCAACGATCCTCCACGATCACCTTCACCGATGATGGTGGATCAACACCCTTCTTTCTTCTAACTCTGATTCTGATTACGCCGATATCCTCCCCGAGCTTCGTCTTCGTATCCAATTCAACATACGAACCTAGATAAGCAGCCACTGAAATAAAGAACTCATCAAACCATAGTTCTAACGGAATTCCCCAGACTTGGAACTAGGCATTCTCCATGCCAAAGATCGAGAATTCTTCCCACCTCATAACCATAGCCACCGGTCCTTTGGAATGAAGATGACCTGCCATAATCAACATTTCCGAGTTGATCTCGGGGCACACCTTGAGCCATAGCTCATTGTAACCCAACGGTTTGATCTTGTAATTCCCTGGGTTAAATCTCGTTGTTTCTGCTATACAGTCCTTCACCTGCGATATCGATGGTCCTTTACATACTATCACCACTGAGTCTTTTAGATCTTCCTTGGCCTTATGAAAGTTCACCGTATTCACGGTGATGGGAACGCCCATCTTATAGCTAGAAGGAAGGGAATTAGCGGGAAAGGGAATGGAGGGTGTAGGACGATCGGGTGACCGGGGGGGGGAAGTCTGCGGTTGATGCTGGGGCCACTGACTCGGTAGGTGGGGACAGAGGAGGGGGAGGGGGAGGGGGTCGGACAAGCTTAGGTCGATACACCTTGGGGACTGTAGGGCGAGACTTCTGAGGTCAGGGTATGAGAGGCCCAAATCTAGCTCGCTGAACGAGCAGCGGACACCCTGCAAGCCTCACTCTTACGACTCTTGCTAGTTCTGCCTCGGAAAACATACGAACTAAAGCGAATCCTCTGTAGGCACCACTGTTCCAATCTCTTGGCATAACTACGTCCATAACTGCACCAGCCCGGCCAAAAACCCTTTCAACATTGAGAGGGAACCATCCAGTCAGGAATCCCTTAACAAATAAAGTGGGGTATGCAACCCGATTCCTGCCAGCTGAAGCCACGGTAGCACTTTTCCGGCGATGTACCTCCTGCCAGTCCATGTCTTGCTGACTCACATATTTAACTTCCTCCAAAGGAAGTTCTGTTCCTTCTATATTCTTCCGATCTCTGCTTCTCCCCGCATTTCAAACTCTTTGCGACTGATTGCTTTCTTCTGTTGATGTATCTCCCCAAAGACGCTTGGAAGCGTCACGTTGTCTCTCATCTCTCGGTTTCTCGTGCTCTCTTGGTTTCTCGTGCTCTCATGGTCGCGGTCTTGCCCGTCTCGCGGTCTCGCGCTCTCATGGTTTCTCGCCGTCTCACGCTCTCATGGTCGCGGTCTGTTTCTAATAATGATAATAACCAAAACTCAAAATCTTAGATCGTCTAGGGCAGTGGGCCGCGATCATGAGATCCAATGGTGGAATCCACATGATCGGGTCCACTCCAATGCTCCATAGCACAACTCCCTAACTAAGAGGTCCTCTATAAATGCCGTCGTCGATCCAGACCAATAGTGGGGCCCTCCTCCTTGAGTACGTGCGTAGGGTGGGGGGCGTGCGCATGCGCATGATGTCCCCATTAACTCTCCCCGGCTGCGAAGGTTTCGCCAATGGCGAAACAAAACTCCTGAACCGCTCCAAGATGTCAGGATCAAGTCTCTGAAGCTCCTCCTTAGTGAGCCACGTATGGGCGTGACTTCCACTTGACCAGAAACTTTTGAAAGCCGCTGTCCGACGTCGATACTATTTGATAGTCCAGAATATCCTGTCTCTGGGTGTGGGAAGGGTAGGTATGGGAGGTAAAGGCTGGGAAGATGGGTTGGGAAGGGGTCATGAGTTAAGGGAAAGGTTTGAGGAACCAGGATGATTAGGTGAAAGGCTGGACAATGTATCAGTGGTCCCCTGAAATGTAACTAGATCCTCCACATTGAATGTGGGACTAATTCCCATGGAAGGTGGAAGATCTACCACACACGCATTGAGACCGTTTTGTTTTATAATTTTGAATGGTTCAGCGCTACGCGCGTGTAATTTATGAACGACTCCTTGAGGGTACCGCTCTGGCCTGATGCAGACCATCATAGAGTCCCTTACATTGAAATCCTTGAATCGTTTATGTTGGTCTGAAGAAATTTTGTAATGTTCATTACTAGTATTGAACTTTCGCCTGATTTCTTGATACAATGAATGAATGTGATGTGCAAAGGACTCTGCAGACTCTGATGACCTATGGGATAAGGACATAGGGACAAGATCAATTGACTTCTTAGGTTTATAACCAGTAGCGACTTTAAAAGGACTTAAACCTGTGGATTTATTGACAAAACTATTAAATGCAAACTTGGCGATAGGTAGTGCAGTGTCCCACGTCTTGGTGTGCTCTCTACTAAACACCTGAGCAAATTTCCTAGGCTCCTATTGACCACCTCAGTCTGAGGGTGGTAGGTAGAAGAAAATTGGAGCCTAGTATTCATCATATGCCATAGTGTCTTCCAAAAATAACTCATGAATCGCACGTCACGGTTAGATACTATGGTTTTGGGTAACCCATGAAGTTTGACAACCTTACTAAAGAACAACTTGATAACATGAGATGCGTCAGAGGTCTTCGAACAAGGAATGAAGTGGGCCATTTTAGAAAAATGGTCCACAACAACAAATATGGAACCGTGTTTCCGAATAGTCTTGGGGAGTCCAAGCACGAAGTCCATACTGATGTCCTGCCAAGGGGGCGAATGGAACTGGCAAAGGTGTGTATAGCCTTGTATTCTGTTTTTTCTGCTTTGCTAGTTGACAAGTACGACACTGCCCTATAATTTTGGCCACGTCTTGCTTGAGGCTTGGCCAATAGAATCTATCCTCCACTAGGGCAATGGTCTTGTCTCGACCAAAATGACCTACGACCCCTCCTAAATGTAATTCCCAGATAAGAAAATTGCGGAAGGAGGTGCAGGGTATGCACAAGCGGTCACTCCTAAACAAATATCCGTCCAATATCAAATAATCACTGCTAGCCTTTGACGGACTCTCTAACAACGATGCATACACAACTCCAAAATCCATGCACTTAGAATAATCCTCTCTGAAACGCTCTAGCCCTGTGACTTCGACACTTATGGAATTGAGTAACGCGACTCGATGACTTAACGCGTCGGCATGCTTATTCTCTACACCGGCCTTGTGCTTAAGTACAAAAGTATACTCTTGAAGGAACTGGACCCACTTGGTGTGCCTAGGGTTTGATTTCTTCTAAGAGTTTAGATATCTCAAGGCCTCGTGATCTGAGAACAAGACGAATTCTTGCAGCAATAGATAATGACGCCAGTGGCGTAATGATTGCACTACCGTATAGAACTCTTTGTCATAGGTGGAGTATTTTTGTTTTGCCTCATTCAGTTTCTCACTAAAGAAGGTGACAGGGTGCTCTTCCTGACTAAGTACTCCTCCTATGCCGACTCCTGACGCGTCGCAGGCGACTTACAAAACTTTCAAAAAATTCGGAAGTCGCGTGACTGGAGCTTCGGTCATCTTAACCTTTATCTCCTTGAAGGCCTTCGAGGCTGCCTTCGTCCATTGAAACTCTCATTTTTTTATGCAATCCGTGATGGGAGCCATAATGGAACTGAAGCCTCAAATGAACCGTCTATAGAAGGTGGCCAAGCTGTGAAAGCTGCGCACCTCGTGAATACTGCGCGGTTTAGGCCAATTGATGATAGCCTTGACCTTCTCGGGATCCGCGGACACACCCTCAGCTGACATAACAAAACCTAAGAAGATGACACTGCTGGACATAAACACATACTTCTTTAGGTTGATGTATAATTTTTCGGCTCTAAGGATCCCACAAACTTGCCTCAAATGGTTGAGGTGTTGTTCCTTGGTCATGTTATAAATCAGGATATAATCAAAGTAGACGACCAGGAACTTCCCCATGAAGGGCCTCAACACTTGGGTCATCGCACGCATGAAGGTACTTGGGGCATTAGTCAGCCCAAAAGGCATTACTAGCCACTCTCATAGCCCATCCTTCATCTTGAAGGCCATCTTCCACTCATCCCCAGGGTGTACACGGATTTGGTGATAACCACTTTTGAAGTCAATTTTCGAGAAGATAGTAGCGTTGGCCATCATATCCAACATGTCATCAAGACGCAGTATGGGAAACCAATACTTGACTGTGATTTTATTGATGGCTCTACTATCAACACACATCCTCCATGTGTCATTCGGGCACGGTACACGGGCTCATGCTCCCTCGAATGAAACCCTTTTCTTGGAGCTCATCAATCTGTCTCTTTAACTCTGCATGCTCCTTTGGGTTCATTCTGTAATGAGGGAGGTTTGGTAGAGTTGTCCCTGTGACTAAATAAATGGCGTGCTGTATATCCCTCATAGGGGGAAGTTCATCAGGAAAGACATCATGAAACTTATCCACTATCGGAATGGCCTCAGTCGGTAACTCTACACTAGCCTCTGGTGCACTTTCTCTAGCCACAGGGGCTTGCACCATTGAGTCTGACTCAGTCTCTCATTCAAAGTCTTTGGCATTTAGAATATAGAGAGGCTTAGACTTGGACTTTGATTCCTTCAATTCTTTTGAGCCGCTCGCACCACTCTTTGTGGTGGACTCCTTTCCAGTCTTTTCTTGGGTGGAAGTGGAGTTAGCTTTACTTTCTTGCCCTCAAACCAGAATGTACACACATTCGAACGACCAAATATGGTGAGTTCCCTGTCATAGAGCCAGGGTCTACCCAAAATGATATGGCCAACATCCATGGGAACAACATCATACCAAAGTGTCTTTATCTGATCTAAACTGAATAGGAACAAGACAACGGTGCGAGACTGGAATGGAAGTTTCATCAACTCAAGACACTCTATAAGGTTGAGGATGGACTTCAAGCTTCAAGCCCAAACGGCTTACAGTGCCAGTTGATGCCACGTTGGCGCAACTACCACCATCCACGATCATCTTCCAGCTCTTATCACCATATTTTGCGTAAGTATAGAAGATCGTGTTGCGGCACCAATTGTCGGTATTCTTTGCTTGTGTAAAGGTGCAACGCACAACTGCAAGGGTCGCAGACTCTTGCGCTCCCTCTTCCTCATCACTAGGGGTTTATGCTGGCTCATATTCTTCCTCCTCACTGTTACTTTCTGGGGGTATTACTTCTACTTGCCCATCAATAAGGAACACCTTCGTGCCCTCTTTCGTGTCACACTGGTGGGCAAAGTGACCAAACCCCTAACACCTAAAACACCTAGTTGCATCACTTTTGCGCAAGCTAGACCTGACAACTCCTTTACCCTTATCATCCTTGGGCCTAGACTAAGAACTATTGGAAGGCTTGTATTGATATCCAGTGCCAGGCTTAGCCCCAGAAAGGTTGGCCTTGGCGCCAGAATCACGAAACTCAAACCGCCTTCCCATAAATGATTTGAGATATTACTTGACCTCCAGCACTACTTGATACATCTGTTTAAGAGTGTCTATGTCCTTGGCGAGCAACTCTCTCCTAATGTCAGAACGGAGGCCCGTCTTAAATCGAGCTAGAGTGAGTACGGGATCCTTTTCAACTTCACACCGGGTCAAGTACGCTTCCAACTTCTCAATGTATTCAGCCACACTCATGGAAACTTATCGAAGAGACTGCCAATCTTCAACTAACCTCAAGTGATAAGAGAAAGGGAGGTACTTCTCCTTTAGAGTTTCTTTCATTTATCTCCAATGGACTGTTGGGGGCTCCCTCAACCTTTCTTTCTTTCGCTCTACAGTAGCCCAAAGCCTCTTTGCTTGGCCCACAAGCTTCATCTTGGCAAATTGGACTCGACGAGCATTCGGCATGCCGTACCACTCGAAATAGTGGTCCATATCCGCCAACCAATCTAAAAAAGCTTTAGGGTCCAAGTGGCCATTAAACGTAGGGGCCTCTACTCTAACTCCCTTGAGGAGTTGCGCATTTGGGTCATAATGATCATGATGCCCCTCGTGGGGTGGGTGCATAGGTGCGTGCCCATGACCGTTTCTTTGGCCTCCCCCATTCCCTTGTCTATCCTCCTGACCACCTGCCTGAGATTGGGCATCTTCCCTAATGGTGGGGTTTGCCCGGGTGGAGGTCTCTAGTTGGGTAACACAAACATTAAGCTGATCCAAGCATTGGTCAATACGTTGTTCCAAGCGCCTGCCCAAAGACTCAAACTGCCGGGTTATGTTGTTCATTGACTCTTGCAATTGCTCCATGTTTAGCGTAGGGTGCAAACCAAAACCACGACCAGTACGTGTGGGCATACAACCACTCACTCAATTCAAAGACCTTCTAATATAATTATATGCGTCTAAATGGGACTGAATGATCCTATAGGACTCTATGTGAAGGAAACTACACAATGCTACGAAAATTCCAGCAATATAACTGCCCAAATAATTTGTTAACAGAAAATTCAGCCATGAAATTTGAGGATTTTCTCACAACAGAAAATTCGGCAGCCCATATTGTGAATTATGGGTCCTAAACAATCCTATATGAGACGACTTGATGCAAAATGGATATAAATAAACTGAACACTAATCATGCAATGCATTCCCCTATAAAAACCTAAGCTCTGATACCAAATTTGATGCAGGACATGAAATTAAATATGACATGCAAGATTTCAAGCTTTAGATCATACCAATTTTAAACAATCACAAAATTCCACGTCCTACATACAATCAAACATTCAATCAAGGGGAATCTATGGGGGTCCAAGCTTACACAAGTTTAGGGCTGGATCAAGTAAAATTATAAACCAAACAATGCCCAAAGGAGTGTAAGATTCATCCACTCTTGCAAAGGATTGTTCCCCAATTCAAGAGATTCACCATGTTTCAATAAAGGGGAAATCTAGGGTTTGCAAAAGTTGGAAATACTTAGAACTTGGGATTATCTAAGGTTAGGGTTGGGGATTTAAGGCGAGAGAGTAGAGAAATAGAAGAGAGAAGGAACTTGAGATGATCCACACGTGTGGACAACAACCCGGCCCAGGGGCACTTGCGTGAATCCCTCTCCGCACGTGTGTGGGACCCACGGAACCGGAAAAGGCCACCTAGGGTGGGATTGGCCAAGGGTGGCCCACTCACACACCAAACCTCGTGTCGATCTGCTGCTCGGTTTGTGCATGGTGCTCCATCGAAGTTTCAGCCCCTCTGGTGGGCCAGAATCTGAAAATCTGTTGTGGAGGAGAACCTAAGTGCAAAAAGGGGTGAATCTGAAGATGAGAAGGTTGCGGAAGATGATGGATGTGGGGTGTAGGGGTGAAGATGATTTGGGATGGTTGTGGCTTCGCACCACGGTAGTTAGCCCTTCGAGGAAGGGAGGGTTTCGCACCCAATTAGATTCTTCAACTCAAAGAGATATAGAAGAAGAGAAAACGCAAGATTTTTATTGATAAAACTTTATTGAAAATACCTACATGGGGTTGCCTATTTATAAGAAAACCCTAAACTCCAAAAGCCGTGCAATGTGTGCACACTAATACTTAAGAGATGAAGTAACAAAAATAACAACTAATCTACGCAATCAAAACCGTTCATGATGTTTCTAATAATGATAACAATCAAAACTCAAAATCCTAGATCATCTAGGGTAGTGGGCCATGATCATGAGATCCAATGGTGGAATCTACATGATGATCGGGTCCACTCCAATGCTCCATAGCAGAACCCCCTAGCTAAGAGGTCCTCCACAGATGCTGTCGTCGATCCAGATCGACAGTGGGGCCCTCCTCCTCCTTCAGTACGTGCGTAGGGTGGGGGGCGTGCGCGTGCACATGATGTCCCCATCATTTTTCTTTTGATTTTTTACTTAACTGGTCATGACACAAAAATGATCTTTGACTTATCTTGTGTGTGTGTGTGTGTGTGTGTGTGTGTATTTTAATGGATGGTTGCAATCATGTTGACCCATATGTAGTGTGATAATGGTGGTTAGAAATCAAAATATCATTTTTCTATCGTCTACAGAATCAAATGCTGCTTTTTTCCAACATGATTCTACTCCCAAGAAAGGTAAAGGAGCATAAATTATTAAAGGTTTCTTGTATGTTTTTTAAGAGAAATTTCTTAAACGATAAAAAATAAAGGAAAGATAAGAATCTTTTAACACTATCATGATATGGTGCTACTTGGTGCATGGTGAAGGGGAAAGATGTTTGATGAGTTTTTAATTTTTAATTTATATTCTTCAGAATTTTCAAGAAAATTATAAAAAATCTTACGACTTATGATATGATTTGCAATTTGATAGTGTAGACATCTCTGCATATGGACCTGTTGGGCCTTTAGGTTGTGGGCCTTTGGAGTATTTCTCTTTAAGTTATTTATGTTTTCCACTTTTGCCACCTTCTCTCTTTAGGTGCCTTTTCTTATTTCTCAAATACTTTTTTCTAACGTGATATCAAAGCATGGAAAGCTCTCTCATTGATCTCTCTTCTTTTCCTAGAATTTTTCTTCTTCTTCCAAATTTTTTTTTTTTTCCTCCTGTCTCTCTCTCTCTCTGGAGTTTGGTTTGAGAGTCGTTGCTGCCTATTTGGCAATATGATCTGATATTTTTAGGAGGGATCTTGTGTTTGCTTTGGAATTTGTAATGGGTTGCTGCCTTTTAGGTGTTTTTTTTTTTTTTTTTTTAAATAATATTTTTCAGAGCATTTTTCTTCTAGTTTTCTCAAACAGAAAAAAAAAAGAAAAAAAAAAGAAAAAAAAAAGAAAAGAAAAGAAAAGAAAGAAAGGTTGTGGCAGGTAAGGTTTGCTGAATTTACAGGTTTGGTCAGATTTTCTTCAAGGGTTCTTCCATTTTTATTTTTTTTCCTTTGAAAAACTAGTTTGGATTGGCTAGGGTTTGCTGGAATTTCCTGTTAGGGCAAAGTTTTTGGGTTCTTTTCGCCCTAATTTTTCAGCAATCTGTTTGAGGGCAACAATTAGGTAATTAAGTCTTGTTTTTCTACTCGAAGATTGTCAACATTTGTGAAGACTATCAAGCTATGTTAGTCATAACTAAGATCCATTTCTCTTCTTTTGTGGACTGGTTTGGAGCTCTTTTGGATATTCTTTTTTGAGAGCTTTGCTTGTCATACTTCTAGCTATATTTGATTATAGCAGTGACTTGGTATTCGTATGCGCCTCTTGGGCCTTTGGGTTGTGGACCTTTAGATTGTTTCTCTTTATCTCTTTTGCCCTCTTTTCTCTCTTTAAGTGCTTTTTCTTCTTTCTTAAATTCTTCTCTTCCCCAACCCTTATGGTGATTTACAATATCCGATATGATAACGATTTTGACTGTTGTGTTGTGTTCAGTAGTTTTGTAAATAGCATGTAGCATATAACGTAGTGTTCACCCCTCAATAGTGTATTGTGTATGCTACATGATACTTCTATTTTAAAAGTACAATAATAGGAAAAAATAGTAGATACTGAACATAAATATAAAATTAGAAAAAATAAAAGTAAAAAGAAGGCGTAGAAAAAAATATGCTTTAATTTTTAAGTAAAAGCATGTTCAATAACAAGTTATCAAAAGCTAACCCAAATTACATTCAGGCCAGAACTAATGACATCAACAAGTTTCTAAGAAAACTACCCTAGTTGGATCATCCCTGCTAGATTAGACGAGTTGGATGCCAAGCTACAAGATAGAAAACAATGGATAGTCACCATAGAGAAGAAGACATCAAGCATATCCAATCATCACGTGGGCCACATTATAGAAACCAATGCACATCCACTAAAAAACCACCACTGTAGTGTGGTGGCACACATGATAGACTGGGCAGGTTGGATGCTAGCCATGCCATACACACCGTAGTAGGCCCCACATAATAAATGGTTATAGAACTAGCTTATTCTGCAATTGATGCAGGGACATGTGATGACCTAACCCTAGATGCATGTATAATCAGGTTAAAGAATATTAAAATAAATACACCAATTAACTAACCGTTTCCAATCAAAGGGATTAGGTAAATCTCAACACAAAGATGAGGTTATTCCGTCAGGATCATGCCCCTTAGCATAAGATCACGTAAACAGTAAAAAGGGAGGACCTTGGGATTTGAGGATATCCTAGATCTAGTATAAGTTAGTCCACGATTAAGCTTGGATATAATTCTACTGACTAGCCATCCCTCTTTTTTGTTCGAACTAGAAAGAGGATATCCAGAGAGGAACGAAAGGGGTGAAGGATGAGGGGTTCGAGATGAAGAAGGTATAGGTCCTTTCGTCGTTAAAAGAAAAGAAGAAGGATGATTCTTACCTTTTCCTGCACATCAAAGATCGTAGAAAGAAGGAAACTTGAAATCGGGGTGGAATCCTCGACACCCAAGGGCCAATCCTGAAACCCTAATCTCTTGAATAAAGAGGAAGAAAAGAGACGAATTTCTATTCATTCAATAATAATCTAAAATAGGGTTTCTTACAACGTATAAATAAGCTATGGAAAAGTAAAAGTGCACTAAAGCTCCTAGAAACAAGAAAAATAACAAAAAAAAGACGAAAAGTAAAGAAAGTGCAATAAAGTCTCTGAAATGGGGAAAAGAACAAAAACGCCTAAAACCAAAACACCCGTGTGGTAGGGTGTGAAATCCAACCCATGGATCTATGGTCAGAGTGCGGTCATGCTGCTCCTGCACTCATAGCGTGTCAGAAAATGGGTCCGATGGACCCAACGTCCATCCACATCAACTCCCTCGCTTCGGTACTCTGTCGGCGACGCCTCCTCCTTTAGTACACTCTAAAGAGTGCACCACTGATGTCCGCATCAATTCTCCTTGGGTAGGAAGAATTTGCCACTGGCGAAAGTGAACTCTTGTATCTCTTGAGTAAATCGGGGTCGATGCGCTACAGCTCTGCCTTTGTGATCCAAGAGTAATCTGTTATGGGCCTGTTCCTTTATTTGACTAGGAATTTCTGGAAACTCTTGGAGCGAGTGGAAACTGCCTCAGATTTCAAAATTCCTCTATCTCGTCTCTTCTCGGTGCAGGTGGAAGAGAAGGTAAGATGGGTACAGGAAGATCAGGCTATGGCCAAGGTCCATATATAGGGAGGGTCTGGGAGGAAACAGGGGGACCAGTGGATAGAGGTAATGGCTAGTGAAAAGGAATTAGATCTTCCACATTAAATGTGGAACTGATGCCCATGGTAGCAGGGATATCAACAACATAAGCATTAGACCCCAACCTTTTCACAATTTTATGTGGGCTTATGCTACGGGAATGAAGCTTATTCACGGATTCAGGTGGAAACCGATCAGACCTAATACGAACCATGACGTCATCTCCAGGTTGAAATTCCCTAAATCTCCTGTGAGTGTCAGCAGAAAATTTATAATGTTCATTACTTGAATTAATCTTCCTCCTGATCTCATTATGCAATGCATGTATCTGCTGGGCGAAGGACCCTCCTAACTCCAAAGGAAGCTGTGGGGTAGCCATGAAACAATTTCAAACGGGCTCATTCTTGTGGACCTGTTCACTGAAGAATTATACGCGAACTCTGCTGTGGGAAGAACAATGTCCCAGGTCTTGTGGTGGTCTCCAACCAGACATCTTAACAAATTCCTTAGGCTACGGTTCACTACCTCTATTTGGCAATCTGACTGGGGATGATATGCTGAAGAAAACTGGAGCCTCGTACCCAAAAGATGCCAGAGAGTCTTTCAAAAATAACTAGTAAACCTAGTATCTCTGTCAAACACGATGGATCTAGGTATTCCATGGAGTCGCACAACCTCCTGAAAGAATAACTTAGCAACATGGGAGGCATTTGAGGTCTTATAATAGGGTAGGAAATGGGCTATCTTAGAAAATCGATCAACAGCCACAAGTATGGAATCGTGCTTACGAATAGTATTGGGAAGCCCAAGCACGTAGTCCATACTGGCATCTTGCCACGAGGCATGTAGAACTGGCAATGAAGTATATAAACCCGTATTTTGCTTCCTCTGCTTTGCCAATTGACGTGTCCGACACTGCCCTACAATCTTAGCCACATCTCGCTGGAGATTAGGCCAATAGAAATGATCAGACACGAGGGCAGCTATTTTATCTTGACCAAAGTGACTTGCCATTCCTCCAGCATGCAGCTCCCAAACTAGAAAATCGCGGAGGGATGTTCGTGGGATACAGAGCTTGTCCCCTCTAAAAAGATATCCATTTGTAAGGACAAACTCTGCACTCCTTGAGGGCGGGTCACTAGACAATGATATGTAAATGATCTCAAAATCAGGACAGTTTGAGTACTCACCCTTGAGTTGCTCAAAGCCTGTAACTTCAATACTCATGGATCGCAGCATCATGATACGATGGCTAAGCGCGTCAGCAACCTTATTCTCTTTTTCAGCCTTGTGCTTAAGCACAAATGTGTACTCTTGAAGAAATTGTGCCCACTTGGCATGCTTGGGGCTCAACTTCTTTTGAGAGCTCAAATATTTTCAGGCCTCATGATCAGAGAACATGACGAATTCTTGCGGTAATAAATAATGCCGCCAATGGCGGAATGATTGCACAATTGCATAGAACTCTGTCATAAGTGGAGTAGCGTTGTTTAACCTCGTTCAGCTTCTCACTAAAAAAGGCCGTAGGATGTCCCTCTTGGCTTAACACTCTGCCTATGGCAATTCTTGACGCGTCAAATGCTACCTCAAAGGCTTTGGTAAAGTTAGGTAGACGCATGACTGGTGCTTTCGTCATCTTCTTTTTAATTTCCGAGAAAGCCTGTGCCATGGCTCTAGTCCATTGAAACTCCCTTTTTCATATGCAATCTGTGATGGGGGCTATAATTGAGCTAAATCCATGGATGAATCGCTGATAGAACGTAGCTAGGCCGTGAAAGCTTCACACGTCGTGTATGGTACGTGGCTCAGGCCAATTGACAATGGCCTTGCCTTTCTTGGGGTATGTAGACATACCATCTGACGATACAACGAACCCTAGGAAGATAACACGGGAGGTCAAGAAGGAACACTTCTTGAGGTTCGCATAGAGCTTTTCTGCGCATGGCGTTGCAGACCTGCCTCAAGTGCTCGATGTGCTGGCTAGGGGACATACTATAGATGATGATATCATCAAAGTACACAACTAAAAACTTGCCCATAAAGGGTCGTAGCACTTGGGTCATCACCCTCATAAACATACTTGGTGAATTGGTTAACCCGAAGGGCATAACCAGCCACTCGTACAACCCATCATTCGTCTTGAAGACAGTTTTCCATTCATCTCTCGGGCAAATACGAATTTGGTGATAACCACTCTTGAGGTTAATTTTCGAAAAGATAGTAGAGGTGGCCATCATGTCATCAAGCCTCGGGATGGGAAACCGATACTTGATAATGATCTTGTTTATGGCTCTACTATCAACATACATGCGCCACGTGCCATCTTTCTTGGGCGTAAGAAGCGCGGGCACGACACATGGGCTCAGACTTCACGAATGAATCCCTTTTTAAGCAATTCATCTACTTGCCTCTTTAACTCGGCATGCTCGGTAGGGTTCATTCTGTAGTGAGGGAGGTTTGGTAGGGTCGCCCCTGGGACGAGATCTATCGCATGCTGAATGTCTCGCATTGGTGGAAGCTCGTCTAGAAGGTCCTTAGGGAAGACATCCTGAAACTCCTTTAGGACCGGACGAGCCTCCTGGCGTATCCTCATAGCAACCTCAGGTGTACTCTCCCTAGCCAGTAGGTCGTATACCATAGTCCCCGCCTTAGTCTCTCTCAAACTCCTTATCATCTATGATGTGGAGAGACTTCGATTGAAGCACCCTTTGACTCTTAGGACTGCCTGGGGATGCAACATCTTTCGCTCCTGTTGAAGATTTGGAAGGGAGCGGGCTCAAGACAAGCTTCTTTCCTTCGTGCTTAAATACACAATTATTCGTATGCCGGAATATTGTGACATCTTTGTCATAGAGTCATGGCCTTCCCAAGATGATATGGCCAACGTCCATCATGACCACATCACACCACTTGTCCTTGTATGGTCCAAACTCAATTGGAACAAGGCATCACTGGGTCACAGGGAGGGATGTCGCATCCACCCAAGAAACTCTCTATGGGTTGGGGTGAGGGACTAGTTTCAACCCCAGGCGACTCAAAATAACTGGGGAAACTACATTCTCATAGCTCCCATTGTCTATGATCACTTTGCAGCTCTTTTCTCCTCACTTGGCGTAAGTGTGGAACATGGTGGTTGTGCAACATTCTTCGCTTTCCTTCACCTGCGTCAAGGCGCACCTCACCACTATGAGTGGGATAGTCTCCACAGTATCATCCTCGGCATCACTAGCCGGGTCAAGGGAGGGGGTAATGATCTCCTCATCACCCTGGTCACCATCAACTTTGTCTGCCACTTCTTCTGTGGGGTGTTCGGAAACAAATGCAATGCGCCCACCCTTATTCGAAAACTCGGCAACGATGTGACCCATGCCACTAAAGCGGTAGCACTGCCCTGGCATCTTGGACCTAGTACTTGGTTCAGCCATATTATTACTTTGTTTTCTGTTGACTGGCTGGGTACTAGGTTGAGTTATGGGTTGAATTCCGACCTGGGGTCTCGCTCCCTGCGGACCTACTTTAGGCATTGTAGGTCGAAAATCAATCCCTCTCACATTGGACTGGCACACATAGTGCTCCAATTCCTGCACCACCTGGTAAGCATGTTCTAGACTGGTGACCATGTGAAGCGCGAGCTCCCACTGAAACTCAGACCTGAGGCCCATACGGAAACGGGAGAGAACCATAGCAGGGTCCTCATCCACATCGCACCTCATCATATATTCATCGAATTTGGCGATGTATTCCGTCACCGTCATGGATCCTTGGCGTAAAATGTGCCATTGATCCAACAACTTCTGCCTGTAAGAAATGGGAACATACTTCTCTTGCAACAAATCTTTCATCTCAATCCAAAAGAGAACTGGCCCTTCTTTAGATCGCCCACGGCGATGCTCCACATTCCTCCAATATAGTTTTGCCACCAATTTCATATTGGCGAACTCAACTCGTCGTGGGTTTGGCAGACCATGCCACTCAAAGAAGTGGTCCATGTCTGGTAACCAGTTAGAAAAAACTTTGGGGTCCAATCTCTCATCAAAACTGGGGGTGTCAACCTTGATGCCCTTCATGACCCTAGAAACAGGGTCCTCGTGCTCATGATATCTTTGGGGGTGCTGACGACGCACACCATCATGGCCCTCCCATTGGGTGGGAAAAACAGGATCACGATTGTGTATGAGTGGTAATGGATACATCCCATCGTGTCTGTTGCCAGGCCTACGGGCTTGGTCTGTGCCCAAACCATCCCTAGGCGGATCAGGGCCCACAGCTTGGGACTGATCGATATCCCCAGTGTCGGGGTTGCCTGGGCTCCACTTACAGTAGCAGTTGGAATACCAGCCTCTAGACGCACAACTCTTTCATTTAGACGCGTGAACCTACCTTCCTAATGTGCAAACTGCTGCGCGATATTATCCCTTAAGGTTCGAAACTGTTGATCCATTCTCTTAGTTAGGCCCTCCCTCCATAGCCTTAGTAAATTGATCGGAGTCCATGGTGTAATAGAGACCGAACTCACGACCAGTGCGCGTGGGCATACACCAGGAATGACAAGTGAATGGTCCTAGATCTATGTGCCAGAAAGGGGTAAAAATGATGATACCAATGCAATACAAATACTCTATATGGCCTAGATCTATATGGGACTCAACAAAACCTAGGAAAAAAGGACCGACTAAAGTCAACAAAATATGCCCCCTAAATAGAGCGGTCATGCGGATTTTAAAAATTTGGGTAAATGGTTTATGTAGAAATTTTTTACTACAAATACGGATTAACAATAAACTGACCTACGTTAAAACTGAGCTTTGATACCAAATTTGATGCAAGGACATGTGATGACCTAACCTTAGATGCATATATAATCAAGTTAAAGAATATTCAAATAAATATACCAAGTAACTAACCGTTTCCAATCAAAGGGATTAGGTAAATCTCAACACAAAGTTAAGGTCATTCCGTCAGGATCATGCCCTTAGCATAAGATCACGTAAACAGTAAAAAGGGAAGACCTCGGGATATGTGGATATCCCAGATCTAGCATAAGTCAGTCCACGATTAAGCTTGGATCTGATTCTACTAACTAACCTTTCCTCATTTTCGTTCGAACTAGAAATGGGATATCCAGAGAGGAACGAAAGGGGTGAAGGATGAGGGGTTCGAGATGAAGAAGGTATAGGTCCTTTTGTCGTCAAAAGAAAAGAAGAAGGATGATTCTTACCCTTTCCTGCACATTGAAGATCTTAGAAAGAAGGAAACTTGAAATCGGGGTGGAATCCTCAACACCCAAGGGCCAATCCTGAAACCCTTATCTCTTGAATAAAGAGGAAGAAAAGCGACGAATTTCTATTCATTCAATAATAATCCAAAATAGGGTTTCTCACAACGTATAAATAAGCTATGGAAAAGTAAAAGTGCACTAAAGCTCCTGGAAACAAGAAAAATAACAAAAAAAGACGAAAAGTAAAGAAAGTGCAATAAAGCCCCTGAAATAGGGAAAAGAACAAAAACGCCTAAAACCAAAACACCCGTGTGGTAGGGTGTGAAATCCGACCCATGGATCTATGGTCAAGGTGCAGTCATGCTGCTCCTGCACTCGTAGCATGTCAGAAAATGGGTCCAATGGGCCCAACGTCCATCCACATCAACTCCTCCGCTCCGGTACTCTATCGGCGATGCCTCCTCCTTTGGTACACTCTAAAGGGTGCACCACTGATGTCCGCATCAGCAATGTTGAATATGAATTGGCCTTCCCAAAAGGGAAACAAATGAAAAAATGTTAAAAGATACCCTAAATCAATTTTCAAAACCAATCAAAATAAAATAATATTCATTAATTGAGATTAAGAGTAAGAAAATACCTCTTTTTAGCTTTAAATTAACAAAAAAAATCCTAATCATGGATTGTCTCATCGGACCAATCGATCCCCTCTAATATCATCTTGAATGGTTGTCCAAATTGAGGGAATTGGATCTCTGATTTTTTATTTTATCAAGAAGTTTAAATTGAAGTTTTTTTTTTTTTTCCAAAGGATGGAAAAATATAAGTCACGCGGACTTACATAAGCAGGAATACAAGTTAAAAGATCTTTAGAGTGTTTAATGAGTGTGGAGATTGTTCATTGATATATTGTAGCCTACACACCTCAATAGAATGTAGATGCTAAACAAGGAAGACAGAACTGATGAATATGGTGAGGTCAATGATAGCGCACTGAAATTTATATATGACGTTTTGGAGGGATATTTACATTTTCAGCAACATTCAAGTCTACTCCAGAGACTACTTATGAGCTTTGGATGGTATAAAACCTCTTGGTAGCCTTGCTAGCTCATGTACTAATTCTCCCCTTAGAAGGAGCAAAATCGAGAAGAAATTCATAGAGTATATAGAGAGGTATGCACTCAATGGTGGGTTCTTGTATACGACGATACTGGTGTTTTCCTGAGTTTGAACCCCATGACTTGATATGCTTTGAAGATCAGTACCCAAGTATAAATTAGTCAAGAATGCCAGCTCTATGAGTTATAGGAAACATCTACAAACAGAAAAATCTTGGAGAGAATAGCGGTGCTACAGACTACAAAGAAGAGAGGAGGAAAGACAAACGAGAGAAGAAAATACCTAGTTAGAACAGAAGAAAAAGAAAATGTCTCCACTTGTGAAATCCTCCAATTGCTACCATTGATCGTAGGTTATGCATCATCTCCATTAACTTTGAGGTGAACTAGTTTCCCTTGCCCAATTGTGGTTGGATCACATATCTCAATGTACACTCATACTCAATTTTCTTTAGTGGTCAGATTGGATTTATCGTTCATAATAACAAGTTCGACTAGGTCAGTGCTCTCCAAACTTCTAACTGCACTCAGCTAAAGAAAGAACTACCAAAACCAATTTACCTGAAAGCTTCTACATTTCTGTCATGGCACACACATAGGGACACTTGGACACTCATCACACCAGTGCTTTGAATAACGTTCGTAGTGTAGCATCTAGCATGTACTGTAACGTAGCTATAGCACTTCGAAACGCATGCAAAGAGGTAAGTGGCATGTAGATTACGCTATTTGCTATGTAGCATATGTTATACACTGTGTAGTGTGTAGCATACATAGCATCCACTGTAGTATATTTTGGTTTTCAAGCTAAAAGACTCAAGTATCTTGTGGTGTTAGGTCAGCACCTAATCTAATAATGGTAGTGATCCTCGTAACACGTGGTACTAAAGTACAGGCATCCAGACCATCCAAACTTTGGGTCCGATTGGGGATGGAGCATATCTTTAGAATCACATCTACATTGACATGTGGCATTATAGTACATGTATGCCATGTGTAGGGCTGAAGAGTAAACAACCATTTTAAATGGTGTAAAACCAACATTGGAATGTAGCTTTTATAAAATAAAGCTATTCCAAAGAGGGCTTTCAAAAGCTCCAACGCTCGACCACACAACACTACTACCCCTCTACTCCCCCCCCATCTTTCCGAAAAATAAATAATAAAAAACCTTGAATGTATATGATTAGATACATGTAGCTATAATATGAAAGTCATCAGTGAATACAAAATACATTGTGTACGCTTCATTACCCGCACATTTCTTTTCCTCTGACCTTTCTTTCTGAAGTTTTTCACACATGTTAACTTCTTGAAATCTTGTGCACACCACTTTTAATTCAGATTTTACATTCCATCATTGGGACAGGGCTATTATGATTTCTTTCTTTCTTTCTTTCCTTTTCTGTGTTGTTTTATAACGGTAAGATCAAATTTTATACATGATGTTACCATTGGAACACATTAGTCATGACCACTTGGGTGCAAATCTCAATCCATCTTTGGTCGGACAAGGAAGAGAGTTACATTCAGTTAACTATTCGACTGTTGGGTTTTTAATTATGGATGGTAAATTAGGATTTTTAAGTTGCTGCTCTAGACACAGTTCAGGCATTTGTAGCGGTGAAGATGCATTTGCATTAGCATTTTGTAACAAAATTAGAAGCTGATTGAACTCTATTTTTTATGATACATGTCATAGGCTGTTGATCTTGAAGCACCTAGGTTATTTATAGAACCAAAGTTCCATAATAGTGAACTAGTTATTTGTTGTCAATTGAATTGGAATATGTTTGAGATGTCTGATGGCTTTGGTAAAATATTTATGAATAAAATTATAAATTGGCAGCACACCACATTATTTCACAATTCCGAAATTTATGTTAGCCTAAATGTTTATTTAATGGGTTTAAGCACCCAAGTTGTATCACAAAGATTACATTGTAATTTGTACTCCTAGAAGCAACTTTAAGCTTAGTAATATGTCAATTTTTTAATTTTCTGTGTACTAACACTGCTATTTAATATTCAATCTTTTTTGTTAGCCATGTGGTTATAGTTCATTCTTTCTCAACGATTAGTATTAGATTCATCATGCATTTTTGCTCAATTTTGTAGTTAATTTTGTTCTAATAATTTCAATGATTGAATAAAATGGTAAAGTATCATAAGTTGCATTGTGAACCTTTTAGTGTCATATTGTTATTGGCACGTACTGAATTTTGTACCTTTTAGTGTCATATTGTAATTAGCAAGTACCGAATTTTATAAAAGTATCTTTTGAATACAAAGCAAATTTGTCATCTGGGACCACAAGGCTTGCAAAGAGTTCTTTCCATTCAATTCCTTACAATCTTTATTTGTTAATGTTATTCTCTCTTTTATTTATTTATTTAATGTCTATGTAAGACACATATCCACATTTTTGGTTGTGTTTGTCACTATTTATCTATATCACTAGTATGCGCAGAAACAATAACCTTGGTTATCCTCACTTTATGTAGATGTATTTTAGTGGATGAAGAAGATCGTGTAGTTGGTCATGACTCCAAATACAATTGTAAGTGGGAGTTTTTTATGGCAGATGAATTTGATCCTTCTCAATCACTCAAAGAATCTTACTTTCTTTTGATAGATACCAATGCATTTACCTTTACTTTATATTTTTGAAATAAATGGCTTTTTACACCACTTGCTATTTTATTTGCGATTACTTGAGGAATGGTTTATTTAACATGGCAGTCATGCACATTAAACTCTTATTATTTTAATAGTTCTGTAAAATCTGCATTTTTATCATGTGTAAATATAAGTATGCACAGGTGTGCTCTAGTGGTACCGGCACCAACGTAAATAACAGTCGTAACAGGATGTTGCGGGACCACGTTGTGGGTTTATGGCATCCAACCTGTGTGAAAGATGCACCCCACCATGATAGATTCCCCAAAAGTCAAGTTGATCCAACCATCAGGTGGTATGCATCATGGAAAGTAGTGAAACACAAACACCCAAAACCCTCAAGAGTGGTGGTGCCCACTTGATGATTGCATTGGCCTGATTTTGAACCAGGTGCACATCATGTTGGTACACAACTTTTAGACAGGTTGGATTTCATACGCACATGACACACCACATGGCTATCCACAACAGCCCAGTACCACAGGTGTGGTACTAGCACCAATGTAAATAACAGTCGTAACAGGATGTTGTGGGACCACGTTGTGGGTGTATGGCATCCAACCTGTGTGAAAGATGCACCCCACCATGATAGATTCCCCAAAAGTCAAGCTGATCCAACCATCAGGTGGTATGCACCATGGAAAGCAGTGAAACACCCAAAACCCTCAAGAGTGGTGGTGCCCACTTGATGATTGCATTGGCCTGATTTTGAACCAGGTGCACATCATGTTGGTACACAACTTTTAGACAGGTTGGATTTCATACACACATGACACACCACATGGCTATCCACAACAACCTACTACCACTGTTACTTATGGTGGCCCTTGTACCACTGGGGTGTTCTTCATTTATGCATGTATACGAAGAAGGTTGTCATCTGGTGGGCAGCTGATCTTAAGACTTTTGCCAATCCACCATTTAAAATCCAACACCAAATCTTTGGTAGAAAGGCGATAATGATGATGACGACCTTTGTCAATCTACCATGTAAAAGACAACACCTAATTGTTGGGAGAACGCCTATGCTAATGATGATGATCCACCCACCCACCTAGACCCCACCCACAACATACAAATATTGATTTGTACATTACCATGTGTATGTGTTTGTTATAGATACAAGGGAACTCCATGTTTGTGTTCCTGTGCTTGACTATGTCTTGTCACGCCCCACAAATCCGGTTCCTAGCGCAATTCGCTGTAACCTGAATTCGCTGACAACCTTCATAGAACCCTGATTTTGACACTCAACATCCACACACCAAGTCCTAAAGGTAGCGTTCCCCAAGGAGGATTTATGGGAAACTTCAATAACCGAGTATAACTAAAAGAACTCCAGAAGCAACATTCATCCTCACTAAACAAAAGGTTATATACAATACTGGAAAAGGAAATACATGGTATAACAAAAAATCCAAAAGATTAGGCCCATGCTCCAGCCTTAGTGCTGATGTGCCCTAGCATAACCTACAGTGTAAACAAATGCGCATAAGCATCCTCTGAATCTCAGTAGAGTGGCATATGACAGATATATTGTATTAATATCAATACCAATATTATGGTAAGTAGCAAAGATGGAGGGCCAATCATGCCAATGTCCATGCGTGTAACCAGCCATGACAAGGCTATGCATATATGCTATGCGAGGGCCAGATAGGCCGAACGTCGTATGCAGCCATGCGATGCAAGCATGCTAATCCTGAGGTCTAATCCACATCTTAGTATAGTCCGCATATGGAATTACCAGGTTCTAGTACACATGCATCAAACCGCAACGTGCAAACATGCAAGCATAAGGGACCTCACGACTTGCCTCGTTAGTGGTATGCCAATGCCCACCCGGCTCGCCTGTAGCGGATCCGTTTCCAAGCTGGTCAGACTAAGTCTTAATCGCCACCACATACTTTGAGCAGGTGAGATCGTACCCATTTTCAACCGACCACGACACAGTGGAAGAGACGGCCTATTGGCATTCGCACACGGGTGCTCATGGATCCACTTAGTCTAGACATTGAAGTATCCTGCGGCCCACAAGGGTTTAGGGATTTTCACCCAGGGACATCCATAGTATCCAGTAAATAGTAACCAAAATTTCAATGTCCATAATTATATACGCCAACCATGGCAAAGCCGTAGAGGCTACAAACTTGATGTCGCTAGGGTGTATACTACAACCCTGATGCTGCTAGGGTGTAGATGCAAAGTGAATTATACAAACACGTGAATGCACGAGTCCATCATCCGAGTCATGCAACCATGCCATGCAAGCCGCTCCATCTCATAGGGTCCCTTGTAATGCCCTAAATCGCATGGTCATCAATGCAACCTTGCCACACATAGGCAAGGTAAAACCATGCCATGAGTACCAACTGCAGTCCACTGGCCATCAGGGGCGCCACCTGTTGGTTAGCGTCCCAAATACGGTTGTACTTGACCATGATCAAACCATCATCTAAGTCATGCGCACATGATGCGAATGAGATATGATATTGTACAATCATATAACCACTATGCATGAGGTGTATAATGCCGCATCAAGCATATAAGCAGTACTAAATCAATAAAAAGTAATGCTAAATTGAGCATAGGAGTAATGCTATATCTAGCATAAAGGAAATGTGGTATCAACTCACTTTAAAGTAAACAGACCATTCAAAAGAGGTGGTGCCTGCTTGGAATCCAAGTCTAACGGGCCCCACAAGGGTTCTACTTAAGTGGGCTTTCAAGTCAATAGGCCCACTCAACAAGCCCGCACACAAGCGGCGAAAACATACTGCTATTGGCATCCAAATGGGGCAACAATCGTAGGGTCAACAAGCGATCACGGTAAACATGGGACAGACATCAAAGTGGACCTTACGATGATCCCCAAGGCCCAAAAGGATGGCCAATAATCTAATATGGATGGCCTAAAGATGGGGGATTCAAAATACATACATCATGATGGGCCATGCGGCCCAAACGTGATCTATAAAAACGGTGAACTATATTATGGCCCACCTGAACTTGTATCTACTTCAACAGCCGGCCCATGTCCTAAAATGGGCGGGAAAACTAATGGGGCGGTATAGATATGCAACTCATACCTTAAGGTTTTAACGGTGGGCATCCTAGCTCATGACTGGTCTTAATGGTGGGGTCCACCTGAGATGCTGGATCTGTTACATTTTTGGGACCCATGTCCCACATGACTGGCCAAAAAGGATGTATAGCTAGGCCATTAGCCTATCCACCATGTGTGCCCTATGAAGTTTCTAATGGTGGATGTTCATCAATATTGTTTTCCTATGGTGTGGTCCACTTGAACCTTACAATGTGCATCATGGTGTGTCTCACTAGGATTTGCCCCATGTGTGGGTTCAGGCCTAAAATGGTCTGGAGAAATGGATAAGCAACATTGAGTATGCAACATATGCATCGAGGGAGGCCCAGTGTGCCTTAGGAAGTTTTTAAGGTAGGTGTTCAGTAACCTATTTCCCTAGTGTGGTCCACCTAAATCAGAGCCCCGCGCCCTAAAATGATCTGACTAATGGATGGGCAATGTGGATAAAACAAATACATCAAGGTGGGATCCCACAACATGGGAAAATGCACTAGACAACAGTGTTTTCTGGCAGTGTCACCCACTAGAGATTTGGGTCTGTTGCATCCTAGGATGGTTGATAGGGGCTCGTGGCCCACTGTCGTGGCCAAAACGGGTGGGCCACTTGTATAACACATGCACATCGTGGCAGAAGTCCACGATGGGCCCTACAGCCTCCAACTGGATGGCAAATAAAAATCATGGCAGGCCAAGTTCCTTTGCATTCCGTTCACAACCTTGATCTGTCTCACTTTTGGTAGGCCCACTAGGGCTCATAGCCGTTTCCGATGGCCAACTCGGGTGGGCCACCTGGGTGTAACACGCACATCCTGTTGGGACACTACAGTGGGTCCCATAGCCCCTAGTTAGGCATTAAACAAACATCACAGTGAGCCCAAGAAGGTTTCAACCTTGGACATCAACACCCACTGTTTCTTGCGGTGTGATCTAACTAAGATTTGGATCTGATTCATCTTTGGGCCCGTGACCTAAAATGATCTGCCAAAGTGGATGGATAGTGTGGATGGAACACATACACCGTGGTGGGGCCAACAGTGGGCCCCACCTCATGAACCCCTAGCATAGCAGCGCCCAACTATTGGCGCTGGTAGTGTCCCTGGACACTGCTTGTAGCCTACAATAGTAGTTGTAGTATATATCTTTTTTGTATTATTTATTTATTAATTGAAATAATTCTAGATGGGGTCCACCATAGGATGATCCACTCTGTCCATCTGTTTGGCTAGGTCTCGGTGGGCCCCAGGAAGTTTTAGAGCAAGTCGATATTTGTATTTTACCTCTATCTAGGTCTAACTAACCTTATCAACAGGTTGTATAGGAAATAAACATCATGGTGGGCCACCACAACATGTCCAGTGTCCACGTTGATGGGACAGTGTGCTTGTGCACGTAGTCTCAACAGTGTGGTCCACCCCGGGTGGACTCCACTTAAGTCAAGGAAAGAGAAGGAGAGGGGAAAAGGGGATGTGGAGAGAATGGTGGGCCCCCGCCACTATGGGGCCCACGAGAAGAAACACGCATACAGGTGAATCGCATGCAAGATAGTGTGGACAGGTCGGTTCCACCCTCAACCAAAATGGAGGGACGACATGGATCTAACACATATATGCAAATGGGTCCCACACCATTGGATCCACTATCAAAAGAGAAGGCAACCAACAGGTTGATCGACTTGTGCACCCACTTCAACGGTTGGATCGGACGACTCTGATCTCAAGCTCCAATCCTAATCTCCTCTAATCCTCTTTAAATCTTTCCCTGGTCCTATTCTTTCTTTCTTTTCTTCCAATCTCTCTTTCTTTTCTCTCTTTCTCTCCCACTCTCTCTCTCTCTCTCTCTCTCTCTCTCTCTCTCTCTCTCTTTGCTACAAATGGTGGGGACATTTGGGGGCTGTTGGAGATGCAACAAGCCTTAACACAACTTGTTCGGCATGGAAGCAACCTCAAACGGAATCACACAATGCAATAGGGAAAGAAAAATTCAAGCAACCACAAAGAACACACGAATTTTACGTGGAAAAACCCGTGCGGGAAAAAACCATGGCACAAAGCAACAAACAATCCATTATGAACAGAAAGTTACAAGAGATGAAATAACTTACAGATCCGAAAACCCTAGTTTTCTCCCTTTAAAACCCTTTGGCTTTGAAGCTCTCACGTTTCCCTCTTCCTCTCAGAGATTAACCATAATCCCGTATTAACATGGTTTATATAATCCGCATACAGAGTTAGAAACAAAAAAGCGCACTTACGCAGAAGTCGCACAAATCGTTGATTGAACCATCGATTGATGAACTCCGATCGATGACCTTCACTCAATCGACACCCCATTTTCAATCGAATCATACATGCCCAAAAGTGTCCAGAGAGTAAACTCATATTTTTGGGATTTTCTCGATCAATTGAAACCCCTATTTCAGCATCAGATTGAAGACACTCAATAAAAAATCTCCACTGTGGCTTCAATCTTGTATCTTTACTATTCCAAGTTGTTATCACCATCTATTCTCTCCTTCATAATAGCACCATCATCGTCGCTTTTCGTGCACACCCTCGTCTTCATTCCTTCTTCACTAAGCCCAGAGAAGTTGAGAAAAACTTGAACTTTTTTGCAAGAACCACCTTTTAAAGCATGTCTGCCGGATTTTCACTGGTGTGAGTCTTCTCAACAGTAACACTGCCTTCCTCTAGGATCTGTTGGATAAAATGTTGACGAGCATCAATGTGTTTAGTTCAGGAATGGTATACCGAGTTCTTTGCCAAATCGATTGTGATTTTGCTGTCATAGTATGCAGGCACGACTTCCTGTTGAAGCACCAACTCATTCATCATTCCTTTCAACCAAAAAATATCCTTGAATGCTACCATCATTGCCATATATTCAACTTCAGTTGTGGAAAGAACAACCACAGACTGAAGCTTCAACATCCAACTGATCGCTCTACCTGCTAGCACAAATGAGTAACTTAAAGTGGACCTTCTATTATCTATGTTTCCAGCATAATTTGTATCCACATAGCCTACTAGTCTCTTCTTAGAATTACCGAATATCAAGATATAGTCCACCATACCTCGTATGTAACGAACTAGCCATTTCACTGCCTCCCAGTGTTGCTTGTCGGGGTTTGACATATATTTGCTCACAACACCCATTGCATGTGAAATATCTGGTCTAGTACAGACCATGACATATATAAGACCGCTAACCATGATTAAGGCACATGCGACATACTGCTTTTCGTCATCTGACGCAGAAAATTATTCCAAAGAAAGCTGAAAGTGAAAAGCGTGGGGTGTGCTAACCGGTTTAGCCTTATCAAGTCCGAACTTGACCAAGATCTTCTTAAGATTCTCTTCTTGAGATAACCATAGCTTGCTCCTTTCCCTGTCTCTAAGTAAGTCGATGCTGAGATTCCTTTTTGCAGCCCCCAGATCTTTTATCTTGAATGTCTTGGATAACTGAGCCTTCAGTATGTTGATTTCAGACATGCTATGGCTGGTGATAAGCATATCATTAACATACAATACCAGAATAATGAATTCCCAATTACTCAGTGATCTGAAGTGGACACAATGATCGAACTCACTTCCAATGTTCGAAATATCGGTATCGCACAATGTATCGCACCCTTGAGATACAGATACGTATCGGTTATCGCACGGGATATATCGTTTGTATCGCATAGTTTATCGCACTTTTTGGGAAACATGGGGAAACATTGGGAAAATGGTTGAATTTTTTAATGAAACTTTGGGGATTGTTAAAAAGGCCCTTAATACACACTTTTAAATCATAACATCTCAAAAAAAAGATTCACATAATAAATTTCCTTTGTATAGGGTCCTAAGTTATGCGGTGTTTAACTGAACTAATGCAACTATATTTAAATTGAATGAATGATATTTATAAATATATCATAGTCATGTATGAAAACACAACCAATTCATTGAAAAGCAAAATAAGAACTGAAGAAGTAAAATTTGATAAATATACATATCAATGATGGGGACTAGTTGTGGTCTAGACCCACATAGAGTTGCGTGGTGGCTCGTAATCATCATCTCCATCTCGACGGGGCTGGGCATAGTACTGCTGCTCCACAATTCGACAATATTGTGCCCAAGTCATAGTAGAGTGGTACCAGTTAAGATACTCCCTTACATAACGCTGGTACTCATCTTCTCCAAACTGAATCAATACGCCCATTCGTGGGTACTGTGTAATCGTCACAGTCTGTAACTGATATGGATCTGGGAAGGGCACATATGAAGCTCCTTGGTATCCATATTGTTGGCCATATCCATACTGCTGCTCATATCCTTGCCCATATGTAGAAGTGAACTCTTGACCAGGGTTGAAAAATGATGTGTCGTAACTGCTGGAGTCACTCGTCGCATATCCACTAGGTCCATATCCATGCCCATACTGTGACACAGAACTCGAGCTACACTCCAGTGTTTGTGATCCAGATTCATGTTGTGGCCTGTAACTCGAGCTCCCCTCCCTCGTCCGTGATCCAAATCTAGAGCCACCTCGCTTGCCACGAACGCTTGTGTCCCTCATGCATTTTGCTAGCAGTTCCTCCTCAAAATCTGAAAGTTTATGAGTCTTCTTTTTCTGCAGTAGCTTTTGACGCGTGTATGTTTTATTGTAAACAAGACGAGGTCGTGGTTCTCCTGGACGAGAACCATGGTCAGGGTCCTGCGTGGAATGATCAAAATTCTCCTCCCTGGTAAAAGGGCTAAGAGGCCTCTTATCCTGACTCCCACCTGTGTCGCCACCATCTCCGTTGCCACCACCATCATCATCATTCAAACTCTTCATTAGTCATCATCACCCTTATCGCCGCCCATCATCATCGGACTCATTTCCTGCATCACTCTCTGACTCGGGGTGTCAGATAATGTTTCCCCGCCACGTGTCCCCGTGATAGTGACTGTCGCGGGCTGCCCTTCGGACTCCTCGTTAATGGGTCGAATGCTTCATCAGGAGCCTCTGCTGCTCCACATGTTTGTCAACATTAATCCCTTGTGTCTCTGCTTCCGCCATATCTGGTCGCCCATCCGAGGTATCTAAGTCATCCAACCAAACCCACCGGTAAACTAGGTCATCCTCCGCATCCTCAGCATATACATGTTGTCCGACCATCATCAGGTCCAGTGGGTCTTCCTGTGCTTTTTCTCTCTCGTAACTTTATATTGTAGTGACAATACACTAGCTTCTGAAGCCTCTCATACCCTATTCTATTACGTTTATTTGTATGTATGAGAGAGAATGTACTCCAATTCCTTTCATAGGGTGACGAGGACACCGTCTGTGCAAGCACACGGACAGCCAGTCGTTGTAAAACCTCACAGTCAGTCCCATACATGGACCACCATTCGCCTGCATATCATAAGATTCTTTCATTATCCTAGATTTTTCAAAATAATATAAAAGTTAAGTTTACTACAGTGACTCACATGGCATCATGGTGTTCCTTGACTTCACTGCAGGGTGACACCCAAACATCCCAACTGCGTCGCGGAATTTAACAATCTGTTGATGGTGTATAGCAACTAGAATAAGTGTTTAATGATTGAGATGAAGATAAGGATAATGTAAGTGCGGAACATATTTACCTCACTACCAAAGGTGCCTTTCCTTGGACAGTCGGGGAATAAGTGATCGTACACTTCATGCACAGCCCTTTTTAATGAATTATCATCGAAGAGGTTCCGGCTGTAGTGGTATTTGGGATTTAGGAAATATGCTGAAAACCAATATATACACATCAATACAACTCTCATTTATTATTGCATATGGGAAAAAAATTCCATATAGGTACTTACCGGCCTGATGTAGTGGGTGAGAAAGCGTCCTTTCCCAACGATCGTCTATTATTGCATGCACCCACTTATATGCATTGGGAGCTTTAACCATGATAGCCTCTTTCATCAGCTGTATAGACGGATACAACGACCCCATCGACGGATTTGTCTCATTATCCACCATCCTCAACACCACATAAATAGGCTCTATAATACCCACAACACCACGCACTTTATCCCAAAATGAATTTCCCAGCACCAACTCTTCAATTCTATAGGTTACTTTTGTCAACCTCTTTTTCCATTCTACATAATCATGAGAGGCGAAAAGCTCTCGTAACCCCTGTTTGTGTTTGAGAAGGCTACTTAAGGCAATATAATTTGTGGCGAACCGCGTCGCTCCGGGGCGCACTATATCCCCACCACACCTCTCGCGCATTGCGGCTAATAACCAGCTGTGGTTGTATACAAAGTTTGTGATAAGCCGTGCATCAGTAATTACAGTCTTCACCGATGGCCTATCCCCGATCGCCTCCAGCATGAGATCGATGCAATGGGCTGCGCAGGGGGTCCAATACATATGATACTTGCTCTGAATATCCTTCCCCGCCTTGACAAATGCACTTCCATTATCCGTAACAAACTGCACAATATTTCTCCTCCCAACATCTTGCATGACGTTGTGCATTAGTTTGTAAATGTAGTTAAAATCCTTGATCTTACTACTCGCATCTATACTCTTTAGGAACACCGCCCGTCCCTTGAATAGACCATAAAATTTATAATCGACATCTTTCTCGTCCAACCGTCACACATGACGGGGCAACCGTACCTCCCATGACTGCCGATACGAATCAACGTATGTTTTCATTTCTCTGCATGTTCATCATCCAAGTATTTTCCCATGATCTGGGCGGGTGTGGGAGGGCACACCCTCACCCCCACGCCGCACTTCACTTATCATATTTTTTTAGTGCGAGCGGCATTTGCGGGGATTTGATCGTATATAAAAATTTTGCTATAAATTTTTCAACTTTTTCCTCACATCCTCCACTAAACATCTCTTTTATTTTCTTTTGTGTCCCTCCCGCCTCTTTGTACATCCTCGGATCGAAAGGTAGATCCGATACCGCATGCTACTACTGCCCATGCCCCATATTCCTCCCCGCCTACTACCCTCCCGATCCACCCTTAACACTCTCCCTTGCTCCACTCCCCCTTGCTCTCCCCTGCTCCACTCCCCCACCACGCTCATGGATAGACCCCTCAAATCTAGGCCTACTTGTGTCCCATCTCCTATCCTGATCCCTCTCCCACTGATCCCGTATGGACTCTTGAATTGCACGTCTGTATTCGGGATCATCATCATTATCGAGATCCACTACATCATCCTCACCTGCATATGGTGGCCGCCCCAATTCCTCCCTAATCTCCCTCTCCCGTGCATGTCGTTCATCTTTTGTCTTCACATTTTTTTTCAATATGGTCCTCATCTGTTCTCGCACATCCTGTGGGCACTTCGGGCAATCCACAACATTGCGATACCCTCCCGCTAAATGCTCCTTTAAGCGGGTTACCCCACCACTCCTCGATACATGACCACACAAATTACATATACTCCCGAATCGATTATCGGGAATGGGCCGACCGTACGTCCACCCTATATCAGGTTGCCTACCTCCTCTTCCTCCCGACATATTTTATCTGTAAAATAATATTATATTAGTACTTGTTAGGGCCCACCTTGGGGCATGTGCTGTATATCCATGACACTCATCCATTTTGTTAGATTATTTTAAGGAATAGTCCATAGAGCACCATCCACATGTACATGGCATTGGACGCTTAGATTTGCCCGATTGGTGTGATTTTTACATGGTTCTCCATGACATGTATTGTGCATCTAATGGATGGTACAGATCAATAGATTGGACTATTCAAGTATCATGGTGCAACTAGAAGTACTTGGTGCGTCACTTGAGCAATCTGGCTACACGACCCGTCAGTGCGCGAGGAGACGGATTGGCTATGAAATCAGAGCATGATATAGACACCGGTTCCATGATTCTCTCTTTTCTTGTGAACCTTTTCAAACGTAAATATTAAAAAAATACGAACTATCACATACAGCAGCATAATTAGAAGTTCAGGTACTGCTACTCTTTTCCTGCCAACATATCACGTGTGTAGAATCTGATGTAGATGAAAGAACGTAGAGACATTTCTTCACAGTACACGTAACAGGATAATAAATCAATCTGATCCGTCCATCTAGTTACCCCTACTTAGGATCATAAATGGTTGAAAACCCACATGGAATGGGCGGTTCTATCCATCTCACAGTAGATCAAGAACCGATGGTAGAAAACAACAATGTTAACGGTCACATATTCATTGGGGAAATTTTGAAAAGAGAAGTAGTGGATGGGTCCACTTCGTGTGTTTGTGAAATATCAACCATCCATTATACGGCCTAATATATTGGTGGGCCCTGACGATGACTCACACTGCCACGTGTCCTGTGGAGGATGGTGTCATCTCCCGACTTTAATTTTCTTTCAACCGTTATTCCTGACTTTAATTTCCTGATGAGGTAATCCTAACCATCCGTTTAATAGATATCAAATGGATGCTTAAAAGTAAACTGCAAACGGTCCAAATTCGAAGGGCAAAATCAGAGATTGCTGTACAGATATGCCATGTGTACGTTTGAAAAGTCACCACCGTTTTTTAAATGGTGCAGAACTAACATAATAATCTGCACCATTATTTTACAGAGAACTCACATTTGCATCCCGATTTTTTTTTCTCATGCAAACACCCATTTTTTTTTTCCAACTTTTTGCTGAAATCCAAACCGGTCATATTTAAAAACACAAGGATCGATTTAAGTTGGACTGGTGAAACCAATCTCCATTGGCTACTCCCCCTGACGAGAAAGATCCAAAACTCAAGTGGCCACACGATAGGAAAAGGCGAGGATTGAAGTTTCACCGTTGAAACACTCGTGGCGCCACAAAAGTTTTCTATCGAGCTAATAGTTTCATGTTCTCAATTCATCACAGTAGGAGTGACCTTATGAACGGTTTAGATGGCATGTAAACATCAGGGTGGACCCAGGGAGGTTTCAACGGAAGGCATTTCGTTGCTCACTTTTTTCATGCGGAGCGGTCCACTCGAGTCTTGTATCTGCCTCATTTTTGGGCTCACCTCCTATCATGAGGTGGCAAAACGGATGAACGGGGTGGATTGCTCACAAAGATCACGGAGGACCCACTTAGCAATCCGCGTCCGTAGAGCCTCATGTTCTCTTTGCCCTTTACGGAATGATCCTATGCATCCGAACCTACGGGAATTCCAATAGGTTGCAGCTGTGTTGGGACATGAGAAGGCGTAACAGATCCACTTGAGGTTCGGATCTGCTTCATTTTTTAACCCATGCCTGTAAAATGATCTCACAAAATGGATGGACAGGATGGATATAACGCGCATGCATCATGGTGGGCCCACATAACTTGATTACATCAACACATCACTGGCCTCATGGCTGGTGGACGGTGCTTTGTGGGCCCCACCATAATGTATTTGTTTCATCCATTCCGTTCATCCATTTCTATGGATCATTTTAGGGATTGATACAATAAATCATAAGATGTAAATTGAAGGTGGACCACACAAAAGGAAAACAATAATGATTGGATATCCACCATTAAAATCCTCCTAAGGCCCACTGTACTGTTTATTTGACATCCAATCTGTTGATTGGGTCCTAAAGACCCAGATGAAGGGAAAAAATAAATATCAGGTTGTTCCAAAGCTTTTATGGCTCCCACAATGTTTTTAATGGTCAACGTTCATTCAACACTGTTTCCTGTAATGTGGCCCACTTGAGTCGTGGATATGGTTTAATTTAGGGCTCAACGCCTAAAATGATCAGTAAAAACGGATGGACGGCGTGGATAAAACACGTGTAATCACGGTGGGCCCAACAGAGTTTACTCAGTAAGATAATAGCGTACTGAGTACGCAATCCAGGAATGCCGCCCGCACGATGCATCACCAAGTTACGTGGGTCCCACCATGATGTATTTTTTAGATCTGCACCGTCTATACATTTGAAGAGATCATTTTATAGCATGAGCTAAAAAATGGCTCAGATCCAGAGCTCAAGTGGACCCCACCATAGAAATCAGTGGAGAAATATTTCAACGGTGGAAAGCATTTACCCCATCTGACGGGGAAGCGGATTGCGTACTGAGTAACTCAGTATGCTAAGTGTACGGAGTAAACTCTGTGGGATCCACTGTGATTTATCTATTTGATCCACACCGTTCATCCATTTTAAAAGTTAATTTCAGTTCATATACCAAAAAAAAAAAAAAAAAAAAATCTAAATATCAATAGACCACACCAAAGGAAAGAGTGTGAAATGAGTGTCTACCATTGAAAATTTCTAGGGGCCACCGAAGTTTTGGATCAAGCTGATATTTTTTATTTCACTTCATCCAAGTCTTTTTTATCTTATGAACATGGTGGATGAGAAATAAATATCACTTTGGGCACTAGAAATATTTCAACGGTCGAAATCACTATTCCCACTGTTTCCAGTGGTATGGTTCACATAAGCTTTGTATATGCCTCAATTTTAGGCTCAACGGATAAAATTAAGTGAAAAAACGTATGGACGGATTGGATAAACTGCACACATTCAAGGTGGACCACAACTGAGTTTACTCAGTACAATAAACGCGTACTGAGTAACGAGTATGCAATCCGATTTCCATCCGCTGAAGCGGATTGGGAACTGTGTACGAAGTAAACTCTGTGGGGTCCACTGTCATTTATACATTTTATCAAATCCGTCCATCCATTTTATTATATAATTTCATGTCTTTGAAAGAAAAATTAATCATATCCAAAGCTCAAGTGGACCACACCACCTGAAACAGTTTGAATTGGAGTCTACCATTGAAAAGTTCTTGGGGGCCCACAGAAGTTTTAGATCAAGATGATATTTTTTTTTTCCATTCATCCATGTCTTTGTGATATTATGAACGGTTTGGATGACAAATAAACATCATTGGGGGCCTTATAAATATTTCAACGGTGGAAATCAATACTTCCACTGTTTCCTTTGGTATGGTCTACTTGAGAGTTTGATATACTTTATTTTTGGGCCCCACCCATAAAATGATCTGGAAAAACGGATGGACGGCATGGATGAACTAAATGCTTAACAGCGGGGCCTACAGAGTTTAGTCAGTACGATAAGAGCGTACGTTACTCAGTACGCAACCCGATTTCCCCCTCCGCCCTCTTTTCATCTTCCCTCTTCATTTTCACCTCCATGCCGCCATCAACGCAGTCCGATTCGTCCCCTCAAATCTCGGCCCGGAACGGTGAGTCGATCCGGCCTGATTCCTCGCCGGAATCTCCGAGAAAAAGGGAAGATGAAGAAAATGGGAAGAAAAGGCACTTACCTGTCGAATGGCTCACCTCCGATCACCGCTACAACAGGTACCCTTCGATTTCTTTCTCTCTTTTTTTCTGATTCAATTTTTTTTTTTGATTTTCCATTGCTCGGATCCGACTTTTATGGTGTGTGTGGGTGGTTAGCTACAGTGGGACTCGTGAGTCCCCTGCAATCTACCCGTGACTGTCCGTGCGTTGATGTCCGACAATAATGGAGAGGAAATGGCGCGATATTGTCGATATATCGTGCGATATCGCCGATAATATCGGCCGATATCTGGATTTGGGATTTTTTGGTATCTTCCGGAGGTTATCGCGAGTATATCGTCTCGCAGTGGTGCGATACCGATAATATCGGCCGATATATCGGCCGATAGTATCGATATTTCGAACACTGCTCACTTCTAATAAACCACTTGCTCAACATGAAAGAATCAAATTTCTCATACCACTGCTTATGTGACTATTTCATGCCATATAACGACCTCTTTAACCTACAAACCTCATTTTCTACTCATTGCACCTCGAACCCTTCAGGTTGCTTCATGTAAGTCTTCTCTTCTAATTCCCCGTATAGAAAAACAGTCTTCACATTCAATTGTTCTAATTCTAGCTTGTATTGGGCAACCAACGGCAATGAATATCTCACTAAAGCCGATACCTTCTTTTTGAGCGTATAACCCTTTGCAACCAGTCTCACCTTGTACCTTTTCAGTTTCTTGTGGAAAATCCACTTGCACCCAATCGCTTTTCGCCGAACGGGTAGCTCCACCAGCTCCCACGTTTCGTTCTTGTATAGAGAATCTATCTTATCATGCATCGCTGCCCTCCTCTTCTTAATATTTCGATCATTTAATGCTTCCAGAAAAGTAAATGGATCCACCTCATCCGTAGTGAGGGCGAACACAACATTTGAGTCATCTCTATAAATCAACCGTAGTTTGTGATTTCTTAGTGGATTTCTCCTGACATGTGGTTGCTTCACCTCTTCCTACGACTCATCTTCTTCAAGTGTTTCAACTTTATTTGTTTCAATGTCAATAACCGATTTTCTATTTTCTTGTGTTTATCCTTGCAGAACAAGGAACCCTCATCAAACTTGATGTCTCGGCTAAATATGATCTTGCGTGAAACCTGATCATACAGTCTGTATCTTTCACACCATCACCATAGCCGATGAAAGTATACTTTTTCGCCATTTGGTCTAGCTTTTCTCTCTCAACTGACAATACGTGAGAGTAAGCATTGCAACCAAATATCTGTAGCCCCGAGTAGTCAACTTGCTGACCACTCCATACTTCTGGAATTTTACAATCAATCAGCGTAGACGGAGATAGATTAACTAAATAACAAGCTGTGTTAATAGCCTCAGCCCATAACTTATTGTCTAACCCAACATTGCTTAGCATACTTCGAGATCTTTCCAAAAGAGTTTGATTTATACGTTCCACCACACCATTCTACTCTGGTATATGCCTTACCGTGTTACGCTTCATGATCTCCTCATTCTTACAAAATTGATTAAATTCCTTTGAAGTAAATTCTCCGCCATTATCAGTCCTTAGAATTTTCAACTTCCGCCATGTCTGCTTTTCGACTATTGCCTTCTATACTTTGAAAGTGGCGAAAACATCGGATTTATTTTTCATGAAAAAAACCCACATCTTTCTAGAGAAGTCGTCAATGAATGTGACAAAGTATGATGACCCTATTCCAGAAACAACGGGCGACAACCTTCATACATTTGAGTGCACATAATCAAGTTGAACTTTACTAACATGTTTTCCAGTTTTAAAAGATAACCTTGATTGTTTTTTGTATATGCAATGCTCACATATATCTAAATTAAAACTTTTAAAGCTAGGAATCAAACCACGATTGAGAAGTACCTTCATACCGCGCTCGCTCATGTGGCCTAGGCGTGCATACCACACACGTGCTGACATGAATTCTGCAACTCCACCCAATATCGTGCTCTCGATCCAACTGTAAAGGTTTTCGCTTTGCCGTGCTTTCATAATAGTGAGTGCTCCTTTTAAAACTTTTTGGACACCTTCATAACCGGTGAATTTACATCCGAGCGCCTCAAGAGCTCCTAAAGATATCAGATTCTTCTTTTAGTCTGGAATGTGTCTCACATCTATCAGAGTATGCTCCAGTGACTTCCACCCGATCATACATTCTGATGTGCACCGAACCATTTTCGATCATCTTAAAGGCATGATCATTGCCCATAAGAACCATGCCACCATCATACTTGTTGTACATGGTGAACTAACTCCGATGAGGACACATGTAGTACACTGCCCCCATATCCAAAATTCACTTGTTACACAAGCGTCCGACCTTGGACACAGACAATACGTCGCCGTCACTTATCCCCTCGCTCAATTCCACCGAATTGGCCTTCTTCGACGAATAATCTGATTTCTTTTCCTTCTAGATGTTAGGATTTGTACAGTCCTTCATATGTCCCGTCCTGCCATAATTCCAACACTTTAATTTCCCTTTGCCCTTCGACTTTACGTCAATCGTGACTTTCCCTTTTTTGGCTCAAACGATCACCCCCTAACAACCAGTGCCGTCATATAAATACCTTCCCCACCGTTATTCCTTCTCTATTGCTTTGACTGAAGGGCTGAGATAATAGTATCATGGCCCAAGGTATCCTTATCATTGCACAGAGTATCCACCAGATTCTCATAGGAATCTGGATGTTAAAAAAATTAGGGCTTTGTCTTTTTCATCGATCTTTACCTCCACACTTATTAGTTTGCAAACTAGTTTGTTGAAGATGTTGATGTGCTCAGAGAGATCCGACCCCTTCGCCATCTTCAGAGTGTACAATTGTCTCTTCAAATATAGATGATTGGAGAGCGACTTCATCATGTTGATGCTTTCCAACTTTGCCCATAGGCCCACGGTAGTCGTCTCATTAATAACATTATAAAGGATTTCGTTGGTCAAGCACAATTGAATTGTGCTAATTTCCCTCTAATCAAGTTCATCCTAATCATTTTCTTTCATCAATTCAGGACATTTCGCTTTGCCAATGAGTGCTTGTTGCAACCCTTGCTAAATTAGGAGGGCTTTCATTTTCAACCTCCATAATTTAAAATTGTTTTTACTTGTGAATTTCTCTGTCTCGAACTTCACATTCAATCCCCTCGATGCCATGTCTCAGATTCGATCGGAAAACCCAACGTTCGCTCTGATACGACTTGTTGGGGATGCAACAAGGCTTAACATGACTTGTTCGACGTAGAAGCAACCTTAGACGGAATAACACAACACAATAGGGAAAGAAAAATTCAAGCAACTATAGAGAACACATGAATTTTATGTGGAAAAACCCTTACGTGAAAAAACCAACTGGCACTAAGCGACAAACAATCCACTATGAACAGAAAGTTATAGGTGATGGAACAACTTACAAATCCAAAAACCCTAGTTTTCTCATTTCAAATCCCTTTTGCTCTCGAGCTCTCACATTTCTCTATTCCTCTTAGAGATTAACCTTGATCTCGTGTTACATAGTTTATATAACCCGCATACAGAATTAGAAATAAAACAATGCACCTATGCATTGCGCAAACTGTCGATTGAACCATCGATCGCTCGATTCTGATTGATGACCTTTGATTGATCGACACCCCATGTTCGATCGAATTGAACATGCCCAAAAGTGTCTAGAGAATAAACTCATATTTTCAGGATTTTCTCGATTGATCGATAGTTTGGTCGATTCGATTGAAACCCCTGTTTCAGCATCAGATTGAAGGCACTCAATCAACAGGGGCTTGTAGCTTTGGACGGAGTGGGATAGAGAGGGAAGAGAGGAAAGAAGGGTAGAATGGGGAGAAGGAAAGAGAGAAGGGAATGAGCTAGCATGGGAGAGGGCATGGGCTAGCTTGACTTTGGGATGAGAGGGGTATGGGGTGTGTGGAGTTTTGTGTTGTGAGGGGATGGGTAGTAGGGGTAGTTTGGGAAAGTAGGGGGGTGTAGGGGTACTTTATAGGGTTAGTTTAGGCCTTTTGGAAGGGGGTGGTTGGAAAAATGGGCATGGTAGTTTAGGGATTACGAAAAGTTGCCTTTATGAGATTCTTTGCAAGTGGGCCCCACCTACCATGCGTACACAATTGTAATGCGCGCCCACCTCAATTTATGCACACACACGTGTATCTTAGTAACAGGGTATCGCAAAGGGGTGTGCCGCGCGGTGTTGGAGTTGCAGTGCTAACACAGTCGCTAGGGTATAGCTCTTGGGTTGTTGCAGTACTAAAATAGGTTCGCGATCGATGATCATCAATCTGGTCGATCTCGGCGTCGGAAACAAGCGTATGGAAGGTTCCAGCAGAACACGGGTCTCACATGTTTGCTCTCGTGATCCTCCTTTTCATGCTTGCCATTTGGAGGTGTGCTTGTATTAGTTGGGATGGGGATGAGTACTGGGTGGGATTGTCTAGCATACACGTGTTGTCAATTCTAGCCTTTGCCATGGCTGGTTCTAGAGACTATGTGAAAGAGGGATATTGATGTTCAACATGCAGTTAATCATATAACTTCCACCAACTTATCATTTAAAAGCTGACCCAAATGGCTGTAAGAGAGGCTATGACGACGACGATGACAATGATGATCTCCAGCCAAAGTGAAGGAGGAAGGTTGATAGTAGGTAGGAATTTGGTCTTCAAACTTTGCCAAGAAAATCACGAGTGCAGAACCCAAATAGTTGGGATAAGGCTATCATTCTAAATGATGTCACATTTTTTAAAGAAACAACCATAAAAAAGTTATAAAAGAAACACTTCTAATCATGTTAATCGTCTAATCTATCAACAACTTGTAAGATGGAGGGTTATGATAAAAATTGACCAACATTCAAAGGGTTAGGATCATTCAATCAGTGCAATTTTCTCGTCATGGCCTCCCAATAGTGCTATGGAGTATAGTTTAAAAACTTTAAACTCGACTCAACTCTATATGTAGCTAGGTTGGGTTGACTAGAAGACTCGACTCGACTAGACTTGATTTTTAATAATTAAACTAGGAATTTAATTGCACTAATAATAAACACTTAAAATAGTATGAATATAAAAATTTGCAATGTTTAACACAAACAACTGCTTGGTCAGCTGGTAAATGCTGGTGACTGGCTTGGTTGAGGTTGTGAGTTCAAATCACTTCACTTGCACATTTTCTTTTCTAATTAAAAGTCTCTTGACTCAACCGTGTGACTTGGTTCGAGTCATTCCGAGTGGCGTTGAGTCGACTGAGTAGGCGAGCCAACTTGATGAGTCAAGCTGAGTCATAATTGAGTCAGACTCAGCAAGACTCAGGTCACTCAACCAAGTTTCGAGTCAAGTCATTTAGTTTTAGAACTATGCTGTGGAGTGATGGACAGTTTAGACAATGATTGGACTCTTCCAAAGAAACTAGTTGTATCATAAGGCTATGGTAAAACTATTGTATTAGATCCTTCCCCATATACCACTAGTTGGATTATAGCCTTACCATGCAATTAGTTTCTTTTGACATGTTAGACCATCCAAACATCAGTCTAGACTATTAATTTATTCTAGCCAAGTCTTTGCAGGTAATGATGCAAGAATCACACCGATAAGAAGATCCCAAGCATCCAAGCAACAACATACAAAACAATCCATATATGTATAGGTCCAAGCATAAATTTGAATTGTCTATTCAATGAAACCTGCTTTGGATTGCTTGTACTTCTAAAGAAATACTTTTGCTAGATGATGCTAGCCATTCAATCTGTGGCTTCTAAAATGGGTGATTACAACAAAAATGACCAGCATTTCGAGGTCAAATATCATCCAAACAGTGTGATATTTTTGTAGTGGCTGCCAATAGTTGGCTAGAAGACACGCCAACACATGCGCACAGGCACTAGTCAACAACATGCACGTTGCGTGAATGCAACGTCCAACTTGATGAGAACATGTTTGCAAAGGGAAAAACTTAACCATAAAATCTAACTAAACACTATAATACACTACTGACATATTGATCAGTAGAAAAAGAGTTATGTTTGATGAAACATTAACGTTTGAAGCAACAAAAAAATTGATATAATAGTCATGCGCAAATTAATAACCGCTTGAAGAAAAACATGCCAACCTGCTTGAGCAAAAATCACCCGTTTGAAATGTAGAAAAAGGGAAAAAAAATTGACCGAGCTCAGCAACAAATGTAGAAGGTTAAGAATTTAAACAGATAGGACAAGTTGAATTCTGTGATACACGGTCTGCACCTTTCAACAGTGTGCACGGGTTTTCAACTGAGCCTCTTTTTTTTTTTCCTTCTGTTGGCGTCTGTGCATGTGCTTTTAATGTTCAATTTTGATGCCATTATTGTGTTCTCTTTACTAGTTGAAGGGTTCATACAATACCATCTTTGTTGTTTCTTCTGTCCATTCTTGGGTGCGCAAACATATTTTCCTTTATTGATATCACACTTATTTTACTGGTGCATGTAGTTCTCCCTTTCAATATTTTGTTCTCTTCAGATGATTTCTCACTTTTCGTGAGGGGATAACATGAGTATGGTTTTACCAGTCACCATACAGACAATCTGCTTGTTATGTTTATCATGGCTGTTTTACAATCATGCAGGTCATTTGATGGAAAAAATAGAATCTGAGAATCTGCTACATAGAGCTTTTAGTGTTTTCCTATTCAACTCAAAAAATGAGTTGCTTCTTCAGGTATGTTCACATTTTTATGCTTTTCAAGATGGAAGTGTACTAGAATGCCTCTATGTCGTTCATAGAAAGGAGTGAAGAATGTGAGTAATATTATTATTTTAAATCATTTTGAAAGAACTCCGATCCTATTGATGGAGACTGCACTTGTTTTGAATAGCATGCTTATCAGAGCAATGCTTCCAATGATGCTAGCATCCATAATCCCTGATAAACTGAATTGTAGCACCCGAAGCTTTGTTTCTTCTGCAACTATTTTTCACTGTTTGACATTCAACAGATGGTTCTTTTTATGCTTGGTTATTTCTCTGGCAGTAAGTATTATTATTATTTTTTCATGAACCAAAATTCATAATAAAATACCACTTTCAAATGCTTTTTGGTTATGTAATATTGGCTCAAGCTTGAGACCTCAATGTTGAAGCAAAGGTTGCAATACTAAAACTACTAGCAACCAGTATCCATACTGTTTTCAATGCACAGTTTCTTTGGAGCATCTACAGGATGTGCATTTTTTTTTTTTGTTTTTGTTTTTGTTTGTTTGTTTTTTTTTTCCAGATAATACATACTTAAATTATGTACATCCTGCTGTTTTTAAACTATTAGGACCTTTATATCTCCTAGAAAATAATATTTCCTATATAGCTCACTTAAATATCCATATATTTGATATTGTGATATTCCATCTTTGCTTCACTCCTATTTCTTGATGACACCTGAAGACTTGAGAATTTTTGGGTTGCTAATCATCAAAGTTGCATGGAAATCCGATCATCCTTACGTTGTGGCAGTACCTACGCATCCCTGTTGCCATAGAGTGGAATGGTGGAGCAGGATTCATGTAGCCAACCACATTTAATTGGGATAAGGCTTGGATGATGATATGGCAGCTCATACACATTCCTATTGCTGAAGAGGACTTTATTTGACTTGTTCCAATTTTGAGCTTGGTATTTAATGCATTTGGAGGAGTCTATGACACATTGGCCGTATTGGCATCTTCTTCCATGACCTTTCTGCCAGATTCCTGAGGTTTTCATATTATTATCAACAAATTCTTCGTGCATTAGAGATATTTTTTTCTACTGGATGTTTGTGATGGGATAGCTGTAACTATAATAACGGCCGTGCTTTATGGACAGAATGTTGGGTAGTTAAGGAACAAAATGTTCATAGGATGAGTGTAGTAGAAATGAGGATGTTCAGATGGATGGGTACCAAGCAGTGTTCGAAATATCGGTATCGCACAATGTATCGCACCCTTGGGATACAGATACGTATCGGTTATCGCACGGGATATATCGTTTGTATCGCATAGTTTGTCGCACTTTTTGGGAAACATGGGGAAACATTGGGAAAATGGTTGAATTTTTTAATGAAACTTTGGGGATTATTAAAAAAGCCCTTAATACACACTTTTAAATCATAAAGTTTCAAAAAAGAAGTGTACATAATAAATTTCCTTTGTATAAGGTCCCAAGCTGTGCGCTGTCCGATTGAACTAAAACAACTATATTCAGTATCAACCCCGTTCATCCGTTTTTCCATATCATTTCAAGACATTATCTAAAAAATAAAACAGATCCAATAATTAGGTAGACCATACCATAGGAAACAATGGTGATTGACCATTAGTGGGCCACAAAAGTTTTGGTTCAGGCTAATAATAGTTTTTTCTCTTCATTCAAACCATAAATTTATCTGGTAAAATGGATGGACGGAGTGGATAAAATACATGAATTATAGTTGGCCCACAAAGTTTACAAAGTACACTACTCATTAGGGGATCCACTTCCCACGACACTGGGGGTGGGGTGCTGCTACCAAGTTCCTTCGCTCAAAACCTATGTGGGGTCCACTATGATGTTTGTAAGAAATCCACCTCGTCCATTCATTTTTTGAGATCATTTTAGCACTTGAGAGCAAAAGTGAGCAGAATCCAAGACTAAAGTGGGCCGCACTAAAGGAAAAGGTGGGTAGGAAAATTCCTATTGTTGAAACCTCCTTGGGTCGTAGGGCCCACGATAATGTTTATTTTCTATCCAATCTATTAATTAGGTCACACAGGACCCGAATGAAGAGGAAAAATAAATATCATATTGATCCAAAACTTCCGTGACCCTCAAAAGGGAGGCTATGGTAAAACTATTGTATTGGATCCTTCCCCATATACCACTAGTTGGATTATAGCCTTGATGGGGACATCACGCGCACACGCGCACTCACGTCGCCCCCCCTACGCACGTACGCCAGGAGGGCCCCATCGTCGATCTGGATCGATGACGACGTCTAGGGAGGGCCTCCTAGCTAGAAGACGAAGTTTTGATTCAAAAGAGTGGGCCTGTTAGTCAAGAAAAGCCCATCATGGGATCTCATGATCGTGGCCCACTAGTCAGATTGATTTCATATTTTAGGTTTTGCTTATTAATGTTATTTAGAACATCATGGACGCTTTAGATTTCTTTGATTAGTTTTTATTTTGGTTTACTTCATCACCAAGTAATAGGTTGCGCACATGACGCGAGTTTTAGGGTATAGGGTTTTCTTATAAATAGGCACCCCTTGTAGCTTTTTTTCATTCATTGAAGATTAATAAAAATTCTGCGTTTTCCTACTGTCTTAGTTGTGAAGCCTAATTGGGTGCGAAGTCATCCCTTTATCGAAGGGTTAACTACCGTGGTGCGAAGCCACATCTATCCCGATTCGCCCCCAACCATCGCCATCTCTACTACCCATCTTCTACCATCCCTTCTTCTCATCTCATCCCATCATCTACACTTCAACTCAATCATCTATTGCAGCAATTCTCCTCCCCACATTAGAATTTCAGAATCTGGCCCTATAGGAGGGCTGAAACTTCGGCGGAGCACGACGCACAAACCGTACATCGGATCGAGCTGAGATTTGGGGATTTTGGAGTCCATCCCTGACCGACTAGGGCCAAGGTGGCCTTTTTTCTGAATAGTGGGCCCCACACACGTGCAGCCGAGATCACACGCACATGCGGCCGAGATCACACGCACGTGCGTCTGGACCATTGTTGTTATCCATGGGTGCGGTACTTCTCTGGTTCGTCTCTCTCCTCTCTTTTACTCCGCTTTCACCCAAAATCTCTAAACCTAACCCTAAATTATTCAAATCTCCAATTTTATGCCCCTTTTCTCACCCTAGGGTTTCTTGATTTGAAATTGGTAAATCCCTTGGATTAGGGACTGATTACCATGCATGTGTGGATGATTATTTCTTATTTTTTAGTATCGTTTGGTTTATAATTTTTATTGATCCAACCCTATCATGTGTAGGCCTGGACCTGCATAGATTCCCCTTAATTGAATGTTTGGACTTTCATGCGGGATATGGAATTTGTGTAATTGTTTCTGAACTAACGTGATCTTAAGCCTGAAATCGTATATCATATTTAATTTTCATGTCCTGCATCAAGCCTTACCATGCAATTAGTTTCTTTTGACATGTTAGACCATCCAAACATCTGTCTGGACTAGTAATTTATTCTAGCCAAGTCTTTGTAAGTAGTGATGCAAGAATCACACCGATAAGAAGATCCCAAGCATCCAAGCAACAACATACAAAACAATCCATATATGTATAGGTCCAAGCATAAATTTGAATTGTCTATTCAATGAAACCTGGTTTGGATTGCTTGTACTTCTAAAGAAATACTTTTGTTAGATGATGCTAGCCATTCAATCTGTGGCTTCTAAAATGGGTGGTTACAACAAAGATGACCAGCATTTCGAGGTCAAATATCATCCAAACAGTGTGATATTTTTGTAGTGGCTGCCAATAGTTGGCTAGAAGACACGCCAACACATGCACACAGGCACTAGTCAACAACATGCACGTTGCATGAATGTAACGTCCAACTTGATGAGAACATGTTTGCAAAGGGAAAAACTTATCATAAAATCTAACTAAACACTATAATACACTATTGACATATTGATCAGTAGAAAAAGAGTTATGTTTGATGAAACATTAACGTTTGAAGCAACAAAAAAATTGATATAATAGTCATGCTCAAATTAATAACCGCTTGAAGAAAAACACGCCAACCTGCTTGAGCAAAAATCACCTGTTTGTAATGTAGAAAAAGGGAAAAAAAAAATTGACCGAGCTCAACAACAAATGTAGAAGGTTAAGAATTTAAACAGATAGGACAAGTTGAATTCTGTGATACACCGTCTGCACCTTTCAACAGTGTGCACGGGTTTTCAACTGAGCCTCTTTTTTTTTTCCTTCTGTTGGCGTCTGTGCATGTGCTTTTAATGTTCAATTTTGATGCCATTATTGTGTTCTCTTTACTAGTTGAAGGGTTCATACAATACCATCTTTGTTGTTTCTTCTGTCCATACTTGGGTGCGCAAACATATTTTCCTTTATTGATATCACACTTATTTTACTGGTGCATGTAGTTCTCCCTTTCAATATTTTGTTCTCTTCAGATGATTTCTCACTTTTCGTGAGGGGATAACATGAGTATGGTTTTACCAGTCACTATACAAACAATCTGCTTGTTATGTATATCATGGCTGTTTTACAATCATGCAGGTCATTTGATGGAAAAAATAGAATCTGAGAATCTGCTACATAGAGCTTTTAGTGTTTTCCTATTCAACTCAAAAAATGAGTTGCTTCTTCAGGTATGTTCACATTTTTATGCTTTTCAAGATGGAAGTGTACTAGAATGCCTCTATGTCGTTCATAGAAAGGAGTGAAGAATGTGAGTAATATTATTATTTTAAATCATTTTGAAAGAACTCCGATCCTATTGATGGAGACTGCACTTGTTTTGAATAGCATGCTTATCAGAGCAATGCTTCCAATGATGCTAGCATCCATAATCCCTGATAAACTGAATTGTAGCACCAGAAGCTTTGTTTCTTCTGCAACTATTTTTCACTGTTTGACATTCAACAGATGGTTCTTTCTATGCTTGGTTATTTCTCTGGCAGTAAGTATTATTATTATTTTTTCATGAACCAAAATTCATAATAAAATACCACTTTCAAATGCTTTTTGGTTATGTAATATTGGCTCAAGCTTGAGACCTCAATGTTGAAGCAAAGGTTGCAATACTAAAACTACTAGCAACCAGTATCCATACTGTTTTCAATGCACAGTTTCTTTGGAGCATCTACAGGATGTGCATTTTTTTTTTTTTTTTTTTTTTTTTGTTTTTGTTTGTTTGTTTGTTTGTTTTTTTTTTTTCCAGATAATACATACTTAAATTATGTACATCCTGCCGTTTTTAAACTATTAGGACCTTTATATCTCCTAGAAAATAATATTTCCTATATAGCTCACTTAAATATCCATATATTTGATATTGTGATATTCCATCTTTGCTTCACTCCTATTTCTTGATGACACCTGAAGACTTGAGGATTTTTGGGTTGCTAATCATCAAAGTTGCATGGAAATCCGATTATCCTTACGTTGTGGCAGTACCTACACATCCCTGTTGCCGTAGAGTGGAATGGTGGAGCAGGATTCATGTAGCCAACCACATTTAATTGGGATAAGGCTTGGATGATGATATGGCAGCTCAAACACATTCCTATTGCTGAAGAGGACTTTATTTGACTTGTTCCAATTTTGAGCTTGGCATTTAATGCATTTGGAGGAGTCTATGACACATTGACCGTATTGGCATCTTCTTCCATGACCTTTCTGCCAGATTCCTGAGGTTTTCATATTATTATCAACAAATTCTTTGTGCATTAGAGATATTTTTTTCTACTGGATGTTTGTGATGGGATAGCTGTAACTATAATAACGGCTGTGCTTTATGGACAGAATGTTGGGTAGTTAAGGAACAAAATGTTCATAGGATGAGTGTAGTTGAAATGTGGATGTTCAGATGGATGGGTACCAAGAGGAGGAAGGATATAATTGGAAATGAATGCATTCAAAACCTAGGGCACAGAATGAATCAGATGACTATTCTAGCCCTGAGTGGTTGGCAAAATGCGCTCTTGATTTATGGTTGGAATTGTGAATTATGAAATTTTTTTTTTTATTGGTGTGGAATTCAAGACTTTTGATTGTCGAGTGGTTCATGTCATATTCCTTGTAATTACCTAGGCCCTTAGGTGAGATCACCAAAGGGCCCAGAGGATCAATTGCCTAGGATATTTTCATGCTTCTGACTAAGTTTCTATTTTGTCAGCTCAGTTGGTTTTATCTCTTTCATGCCAATATCTTTTTTTACCTCAACTTAGTTTGATCAACAATGGCCATAAATTTCCAAATTTCATGCCATGTTCTTTAAATAGCTTTGGCCCATATTGAGCTGATGTGATTCTTCTCAAGATGTTGGTTTTGTTCGGTTCATTTATTTACATATTCGTCTCTGTTTCTCCTGTACAGCAACGTTCTGCAACAAAAGTAACATTTCCTAAAGTGTGGACCAATACCTGTTGCAGCCATCCACTTTATCGTGATTCTGAGCTAATAGATGAAAACTTCCTTGGTATCTTCCTGTTCCAGCATCACTTCTCATGTTGAGGAATTATAGGGGTCCTGCTTATCAGCAAATATATGGTCTGCTGACATGCACGATTCTATACTTGGGGCCAATGGTTTGGTAATCCAAACTGTCTGATGGGCCATCTGTGGTGGTGGATACCCCAGAAGTCTTCCAGATTAGAACTTACTGACTCTCGGTATTTTTCCTTTTTCCCATTGAGTGTAGACTGTTGCAGTATGCTTTTTGTAGCTGTCTAATTGTAGGCCACCTTATGGAAACTCTGACTGTAGTAATGTCCCAGTTGGTCCCCGGCCCCGATATAGGAGGGTTGATTTCAGTTGGTAAACCAGTCACCAAATTTTCCAAGCAACCGTGCAAATTCCTATTTTGAATCTTGATCATTGGATTCATAAATCCGACCAAGAATAGCTGGGACAAGGCTGTGATGATGATGATGATGGTTTGTTGGCCACCATTTCCAACCGTTGGGATCTCCCAATCTGGAATGTTTCTGGAACACACAGTATTCCATGGTGGGGCCCATCAGATGAACTATTTGGATCCCCAAACCGTGGGTCTCACATGTATGGAATCCCGAACATCATGTTTGATGATGAGCAGCACCCTAAAGTTCCTTTTTTGAGTTTTGGTTTACTTCCACATGCAATATGGTCTTAAAATTTTAATTTCTTCTGCAGGGGTAAAGAATGCTGCACAAAGGAAGCTTTTCGATGAGTTGGGGATCCCTGCTGAAGATTTACCAATTGATCAATTTGTCCCCGTTGGTCGTATGCTGTACAAGGCCCCATCCGATGGCAAATGGGGAGAGCACGAATGTATGTTCCTGCTTTTTTATTTTTGTTTTTATTTTTATACCTTAAATCCAGCTAGGTTCATTCAAACTGGCTAACATGTTTCGATGGCAATGGGTTGAGGTCAGCCTGTGGGTCAACCAGTTGACCTGCTTCTGAGACAGGTTCAGGCCAAGATAAATTGGTAACAGAGTCAAGGTCTGGCTAGATAATCTCTCATCCATTTAAGTAAATGGGAGTGGGTCAGGTTGAACTCTACCCAACCTGACCTGACCCGAACCAACCCACCCATAGTTAGCAAAACGCCATACGGCAAAAAACCGGTATGGTAAATGTTCGGGATCATTAAACAGACAGTAAAGAGTTTGGACAAAAAACAGAAATGACAATTTTAGAGAATTAGGAGTTCGAGTTTATTATGGTTCCAATTCAATAATATGGAATGAAAAATGGCTATATATGACCTTTAAAAAAACAGCTATATGTGCACTTAGTATGTTATACTATATCTGCATTAGGTTAAAATAGAAAACTTCAACCAAAATAAATAAAATTTCTCCATGCATAAACAAGAACGTAAATAGGTAAATCAAATAGTGGGTTTACTATTCTTTGCCTTTCCTTAATCCTTCCATTTCAATTATTTCCCATATAAATCCATCCCTCTCTACTAAAATCTTTCACCAATTATAATTATGTCAATGGTGATGACTGCCAATCTCTATCTTTTAAATCACCTCCAAAGTTTTTTATTTTTATTTTTTATTTTTTATTTTATTTTATTTTTTAATTAAAAAAACTAAAGCATGTTTTTTAAAGAATGTGTTTAATTCACTTTGTCGAAAAAACAATTTGAGTTTTTTTTTTCCTTCCTATCTTCTGAAATATACAGAATTGTAGACATTGTGTCAATTATCCTTCTTCTTCTTCTTCTTCTTCTTTTTTTTTTTTTTAAATAATAAATAAATAAATTTTATTATTATTATTATTATTATATTTTTAATATGGAGGTTAAAACTGAGTTTTGCCATGGACACACCCATATAGGTGTTATCAATGGGATAGACTAGATGCTCTGACACAAACCTGCCCAAAACCCCAAACAAAATAATAGAGTAGATATACATGTGATGAATGTATGTATCCACTAATTGGGCCAGGCTTGGCATACCTTCTCCCATATTCCATTCCTGAACCTTATTTGGTCGGGCTGGGTTAGTCGAGTAAGATCTGCTTACAATTAAATGGATTGGGTCTGTCCAAGCTTGGGCTCGATGAATTTTAGTGGGTCAGGGGCCACAAGCGAAGTAAATGTGTCAGGTCGGGCTTGGGCTAGATGAATTTTAAGTGGGTTAGGTTGGGCCACAAGGCAATTAAATGTGGGTCGGATGGGGTCGGGTCAGGCATGGGCTTGATGAATTTTAAGTCGGTCAGGTTGGGCCACAAGGCAATTAAATGGGTCGGGTGGGGTCAGGTCGGGCTTGGGCTTGATGAATTTTAAGTGGGTTGCGTTGGGCCACAAGGCAGTGGGCCGTGTATCAGGTTCAGATCACAAATCTTGGCTGGTTCAGTAAACAGGTCAGACTTGGAACCCCCACCCAACCCATTGCCACCTAGCTAAATTTAAGCGAGGGATATTATAATGGTTGGACAGAGTTACCACAGTACACTCTGGCTTTCATTTTGTACAAGTGGCCTTCATGATTTAGTGATTGAAAATGTTGGTATGATTAGCCTTACTCTGTGTGGCCCATGAACCAAAGCTGTTGCTAATGTGAGAAATTGAAACCCTTCGATTGGTGGCTAACAAATAGATGATTAAGAAAGAAAATACAGCCAATGTCCATATTTGACGAAGAAAGGTGATGAGGACTACATCAAAAGGCTTGAAGATTCAAGGACTAGATGAATTTTAAGTGGTCCAAGCTGTCGATATGGCCCCACCATCAATAGCCCATGCTCTGAAAACACCCCAAATTGGAAGATGCTTGGGAGGTGCATTATGTGGTATCTCTATTATAAATGTCCAACTCCATTTTGATTAACATTAACCATAGCTGATCTGATTTCTTCTCTGTATTCAGTGGATTATCTGCTCTTCATTGTCCGAGATGTTCATTTGCATCCCAACCCCGAAGAAGTTGCTGATGTGAAGTATGTGAACCGGGATCAATTGAAAGAGCTGTTGAGGAAAGCGGATGCTGGTGAAGAGGGTGTCAAGCTGTCTCCGTGGTTCAAACTGGTTGTGGATAATTTCCTGCTGAAGTGGTGGGACCATCTTGAACGTGGAACCCTTGCAGAAGCCATCGACATGAAAACCATTCACAAATTGATTTAGAGCGGTTTTGATGCTGCTGCAGGATTTGAGTTTTAATAAGTCGGGTTCAACAGCTGCTGCAGCTGTTGCCAGTTTCCTGTCTCATTAATTGTATTGCTTTGTGTTTGATTTGGAAAAATATCTCTGGAGAAAAAGAAAAGTATAAAAAAAAAAGTTGAAACTTGAGGCTGGAGTGATTTCTGGTTTGGTTGGTTTGTTATCAGGATTGTAATCTTGTTATCTGGATAGGCTTTTGTGAGGTTAAACGATTGTCATTGTAATACATAATAGCCTAATAAAATATAGATCTGTTTACTAGTCCATTGTGAACTTCACCATAATGGGCGGCATTCATTTGTGGGCTCCACAATGGATAGAACAGTTGCACATGTAAAGATTCTATTGATTGGACCATCATGGAATTTTGTGAGGACGTCAGAGCAAAAACTGCCAAGTTCTAGTAAAGCAGGGTGCACCATTTGATTCCCATCCCATGCATTCTTTATCTAAAGCTCAGGTTGACTTAATCAGCAGATATTATACCTGATTTTTTTTTTTTTAAAATAAATAAATTAGGCATCTATATGGTGAGTGCATCTTATAAGGGGCTTAGATATGGTAGGTGGGCCATATAAAGTGAGTGGTGGTTTCCACACATACCTAGGGCATGTTTCCCCATACAAGTTTAGCATTTTTTATGCCGAAACTAAGAAAAATCTCATGGTCGGATGGGTAGTAAGATGTTTGATTCATTGACAGTTGAGAATTTGACCACGCTCATCGTTGATCTTGACATGGGTGATGCAGTTGGCATGGGTCCCACTTATCTGGAGGGCTGAGATTGAGAGGAACGGCTATACACGGTCAGATCTATTTTGGCGGGATTTCTAGTTGTAACTATGAACTTTTGTGGAGTTATTTGCGTCATTTCATTTCATTGTTAGTTTTTATTAGGGCCTAATTGGAATATTTGTAATTTTCTCTCACTTCCCCCTTCTTTCTCTTTCTCACTCTTCTCCCTTTCACTTCTCTTTTCTTTTCTTCTCCCTTTCTCACTATTCTCCCTTTCACTTCTCCTTTCTTTTCTTCTCCCTTTCTCCTTTATCCCTTTCTACTTGGTATCAGAGAGGTCATTGGTGTGATTATTGGAGCTTTCTTTAGTGAGGCCATTGTTAATGTCATCAGACCGTACGAGCGACAATAGCAATGTACAGATGGCTAGTGACATGAAGCGGAAAAGTACAGGATCTGGAAGAGAATGATTTTAAAATAATTATGATGGTTTTTTCATGATTTGTTAGCAAGTATTGGTAGTGTTTTGCTTAAAATAGAAAATTCTTAAAAAGGGATGTAATTCAGTGTTCTATGTACTATTTTTATAGGGTTTCTTTTAATAGAACCGTACTCGGATGATGAAGATAACCAATCCAAATTGGAGGATGGACCATCCTTCTTACAACTAAGCCAGAGATTGTTTGAAAATTCTCTTCTTTTCATGGCTGAGAACTATATAATCCTTGTGGCTTTCCACAAAAATTCAAATTCAATACTCAAATTCTAATTTTAATTCTAATTCTAATTCTAATTCTAATTCTAATTCAAGATTAATCCACTTTTTTACAATCAAGCCAACTACTTAATTATTGGGCTATTGTTTCTTATTCAAAATTCAAAGATAATAATAGATGTCAAGTGACTAGGCTCACTATGCTGTCCGGAATGGTTTGGCCCATTAGTTGACATATGGACTTAAGCTACTCTACTAACTCATAATGGTTTAGCCCAGTAGTTAATTCATATACTCTAACATTCCTCACCCATTGAGCAACAACCTTGTTCTCAAAGTTGGCATTGGAAAATTGTTGTAAATGATAATCTTGGTCGATCCAGGAAACTTCTATCTTTTCCTCTTCAAAAATGGCTTTAGTCTCACAACTTTCATAATCGGTCTTCTTGCATTCCAGCCAAACCCATTGTTGTCAACATCATGGTTGGACAGAAAAGCTTAATGTTCACATGAATCTCCTCCTTCAAGTCTATGATGAAGCATCCAACCAACACTTTTTCAGGCCACCCTTCTATGCGACCCGCCAACTTCTCGATCTGCATTTGATACTTGTGAACTGTCTTCGTTTGGTGCAGCTTCAACAATGCCTCATCATGGTCTTCGTAATCCAATAGTCTAAATTACACAAACAAGGCCTTGATGAATGTAACCCATTTCATCGTAGGATTGATGCATTCGTATCATTGGAACTAACGGTTCACTTCACCTTTTAAGTGAAAAGATGCAAGTAGCATCTTATCCTCCTTTGGTGTACCCTGAAATTTGAAGAATTGTTCCATACCATGCACCCATTTCATTGGGTTTGGCCTAGTAAATTTTGGAAAGCCAATTTGAGCACATTGCCCTCAAATAGATCCTCCATTGCTGATTTTGTTGCCACTTAAAACCTTTGATTCTTCATACAATATGGTTGTGGCTGTTCTGATTTCGACAGACCTCATTCTGAATTATGAGAGCTTCCATAGATTCTTTGAGTTTTCGCATGATAGACTTCAATTCTCCCATATCCTTCTTGATGATCGCTACTTTGTCTTCCATCTTGTGTTTGGGTATACTCAAATTTATCTTTGATACCAAATGGTAGAATTGTACTTGAATGATTGAGATAAGTAATGTAAATTCGAGAGTCGACCATCATTCCTTGCAATTAAGCAAAGGTTTCATTAATCCTGAGTATGAGACAATTTGCACCTAGATCCTTCACTAGTTTTCTAGTTGGCTAACGCTTAAAAAGTTTTTTTTTTTTTAATTTAAAATTTAAAATTTTATTTTTTGTTTTTTTTTTTTTAATTTTTTTAAATGTTTAATCAAATATTTTTAACTATTGATTTTTGTTTTAATCGTTAAAAGTATTTTATCGTGCTTGATGGACATTTGATGGTTGAGATCTAGTGGCATATGATTTTATTCAAGAGTGGATGCTATTGGTTAGTAGAGGAATTTTGTTAGTTTGGGTTCATGGAAAGGCAGGTGTATAGACTTTTGATAGTGTTAGGCTTTACTAGAATGTTAAGGGTGAGGGTCATTATAACTAGTGTTTTTCTATGAAACTCTTGGTCCTCATAAATAGACATTATCCAAGAGAGTGAGAGAGAGCCTTGGATATCCCCAACCCGTTGGACATGGGCTTGTGGGGCCCGCTTGTGGGCAACCACTAGTGGATGGGTCCCACATACCTTTTCCGCTTGTTCTCTCTTCCGAGACTTTGCAATTCAAAGAGAATTTAAAATTTCAATGAGGGAGAGATACGAAAGAAATTTTATTAAATAAGGATAAACTTTATCCTATCCAATCTCATCTGTTATTTCTCAATCCCTTGTTTTATAAATAGAGAAAAATACTATTTGATGAGATCAAGAAATTCGAATACGGGAGACCTTAAGGAGAGAAGAAGAGATAGTGAGTTTGTATCCATCTGACCCGTTTCTTAAATGATCCAAGCTATATATCAAAATCCGGGACCATCTACATTGAAGAATAAGAGGGGTGATTAGACTCATCTGCTCCAGTAGTGGTTAGGTGGACCGTTGGACTTGTATCATTCATCCACAACTTTGTGCAGGTCGCATATTGTGTAGACCGTTGGATCCTGAGGGCTCACTCTTCCTCCCCAACTTTCACAACCCCCTTGGGACTCTTCGTATGAGGAAAGAAGAAAAAGAGAAGAAAAGAAGGAGAGAAGAGAGAGAGAGAGAGAGAGAGAGAGAGAGAGAGAGAGAGAGAGAGAGAGAGAGGATGCCACCCTCTCCTCCTTCCATCACATGTTACACATATGGGGAGCGACCGGTTCTCAAGTGCGCACAACAAGCCCTACCCTAGGTGTGATGCGACTCTCTTCCTTAGGATGGATTGGAGAGAGACTTCCTACTTTGATATTAATCATACGACATTAATCAAAGGTGAGATTTTGTTTATTGATTTATATTTTTGGAACTTTATATTATCCAAATGAAAATCCTAATTAGATTTATAAAATCTGGAATTTCTAAGTTTTATGCTTTCATTGTCTTTCAAAAAATTGCCTCTAGCAATTGGTATTGAAATAATCCCCTTGTGGATGATTATTAGTGCCATTTTTTTTTTTTTGGGTCCAATGGGTAGGTCCAATTTTGCACTCTAACCCACAGAATTTTGTTATTAAATGGAGCACAAATAGACATACAGATTGAAAGATCCAAACTATTCAATTTACCATATCGTCGTCGGTGTATGTTGAATTCATGATTAATCTGGACACACAAGGCTATTTTATGGTTTTTCTTATTTGTGAATTATGTGGCATGATGTATATTTTTGTTTCATGGTTTTCGATCTAATGGGTGGCATTGATTTAATTATTTATTAAGAATTGTAAGCTTGTATGGTTGTAAGGAAATGATCAATTTGATTGTATTCCATGCTTAAAGGGTTACAATTTTCTTTTTTCTGTTAGACTTTTTCATGTATAGCATCATAGATGGCCGATGCATTATTCATGAAGAGGAGATGCCAATTGGAGGTAATGGGATGAGGAGAATCAAAGGATGGAGTGGATCATCAAAGTGGGGCCAAGTGAAGCGCCCGCATGGTAGCCATAGGTAGAGTTGGGCATTGAGTCGAGTCGGACTGAGTTGGGGCTGACTCAACTCGATCTGGTTTTGAAATAGGCCTGACCTGAACTCGATCCGGTTTTGAAATAGGCCTGTCCTGAACTCGATCTGACTTGATATCGAGTCTAGCATGCCTGACTCGATCTGAGTTCGGTTTGGCCTAGACCGATCTTGACCGAGTCTGATCTGGTTAGAAGTACTGAGTCAGGTCGAGTTGGCACCGAGTCGGATTGACAGATGAGGGAATTGAGTGGAGAGGAGAGGAGAGAGGAGGAGGAGGAGGAGGAAGAGGAGGAGGAGGGTGATGGTGGTGGGTGGTCGCCAGGCTTGGAAGAGGAAGAGGAAGAGGAGGAGGTGGTTGCCGGGCTTGGAAGAGGAAGAGCAGGAGGATGAGGGAGGGGAGAGGAGATAGAGGAGGAGGAGGAGGAGGAGGAGGGTGATGGTGGTGGGTGGTTGTTGGGCTTGGAAGAGGAGGAGGATGAGGGAGGGAGAGAGAGGTTGGGATTGGGTCGGAGTAGAGTTACAGAGTTGGGTCGAGTCAAGTTTCGGATTGAGTCAAGTCTAACTGGATCGAGTTTTGGGTCGAGTCGGATTGAGTTACTGGGTAACTCGAACTCGACTCGACTCGATTTGAGTTCGGATTGGGCGAAGCTTACTCGGTTCAGACCGACTCATCCATTTGGTTCGGGTTGATTCGGATTGGACCGAGTTGGACAAGTCGAGTTAGCCGGATCGGGTCGTCCAGTGCCCACTTCTAGCCATAGGCATGCTTAAGGGGCACGCATGTTGTATACAACCTCCTAGTTGTCTTTGGTTTTCTCCACTTTCCTCTTTTCTCTCCCTTCTCTATTGCATTGTGAGTTCAAAAGTTCAAATCCTTTTTTTTTTTTGAAAAAGATGAGCTTTGTGTTTTTATAATTGGTTATGATTTGTTTCTTATTTTGTTAAAAAAAAAAGGGTTGATCCCAAATTAGGAAAGTGTACTTGTGCATTAGACGGAAGCGCATTGCATGCTAAGTAAACATTGTCTGGCCCACCATTTATGTGTCTTATCTATGCCATTCATCTGTTCTACCAGCTCATTTTAGGCCATGAGCCCCAAATTGAAGCATATCAAAAGCTCAAGTAGACCACACCACCAGAAACAATAAAAATTGAACCTCTATTGAAAACTTCATAGGGGTCATAAAAGTTTTAGTTCAAGATGATATTTGTTTTTCCCTCCATCCATGTTTGTGTGACCTTATGAACAGGTTGGATGACAAATAAACGTCATTGTGGGCCCTAGGAGGGTATCATTTGGAAGTAAATAAGGTAAAATGACCTAAGTGGAAATCATCCGGACTGCATCAGACAAATCACAACACAAGGCACCTGCAAATCGTCACATTCACCCACCAATAACAGCACACAATCATATATACTCAACAATACCATTGTATCAGGCCCAAAGTGTTTGTAACCAAACCCATCAGAAGTCCACTTCCGAGATAGAAGAGTTAGGCAATGGGCATAGAGTTTGGGCGGTTGGTTGGACATGACCCTGGCTGATTATCTGCAACAGCTGAATGATGGCTTGATTGCCTCAGACTGGGGTTGTTCCCAAGGAAGAGAAAAATGATCCATATTTGGAGAATCCTTGGGCCAATCCATATTGTGCCCAAGGTTATGTTTGTGTCACATCGACTCCATCCATCATCATTTACATACGCTAGTTCATATAATTAAGGACACAACTCAAACAAGGCTGATTCCAAACTCACAATGGGCCGCACCATAGTTAACAGTGTGGATGGGGACACTCATTATTGAAATATTCTGGGGCCCATTGCAATGTTTATATACCATCCAACCTGTTCATAACGCAAACCCCACCAAGATGAAGCCCGTGTGTTAAATTTGAAATCTGAAGCCTAATCTAAAGTCTGAATCTGAAATCTGAATATGAAGTAGGAAAACTAATAATGAATTTAGAATAACTTATTTGTTAACTAACGTCTTAGATGTTTGAAATATATTAATTTGACACATTTATTCATATGAAACAATTGTGATTGAATCCCTACATTTAAAAACTCCATAAATTTCATTGAAATGTTTATTTGTCATCCAACCTATTGAAAAGGTTACAAATGGGTAGATGAAGAGATGGCACAAATATAAGGTTGAGACGTGTCTTATATTCCATAGTTCCACCGCTTTAGAAAAAGGCAAAATGGATACTGCGATTACCAAGTTCTGTGAGCTCTACCAAGATTATGTTACCAAGTTCTGTGAACTCACCAAGATGTGTATATGTTGTATCTATACCATTTATCCATTTGGAAAAATCATTTTAGGACATGAGCCCAAAACTTTAGGCAGATCCACGGCTTAAATGCACCACACCTGAGAAAGTAGTGGGGACAATGATGCCCACCATTGAAACATTCCGAGGGCCCACCATGATGGTTTTTTTTTTTTTCATCCATACAACCTGTTCATAATGTCACACATATCTGTACGAAGGGGTAAAACAAATATCAGCTTGATCCAAAACTTTTGTGGGCCCCAAAAAATTCTTGATGATAAGCAATTAATCCCTACTGCTTTCTATGTTGTAGTCCACTTTAGGTTTGAATCTATATAATTTTAGGCAGCCCTAAAATTATCTTGCCAAATGAATGGATGGTGTGGATTTGACATTTACATCATGTTATGGTCCACAAAACTTGGTAACTGTACCACACACAGACATTCGGCTTTGGACACTGACTGGCCGTTATAGCGAGGCTCAACTTGATTTATGTATTTTATATTCATGCCATCCATCCATTTTGGAAGATCATTTCAGGACATGAGCCCAAAAATGATGAAGATCTAAAGCTCAGGTGGACTATACGGAAACAGTGGTGATTGAATGCTTTACCATTAAAAACTTCCTAGGCTCATAATAATGTTTAGTTAACGCTTATTTGATAAGGTCATAAAAACTTGGATGAACTGAAAAAATAAATATCAGCTTGATCAAAACTTACATGACCCATTAATTGTTCATCACTACGGTTTCCCATGATACGGTCCACCTGAGAATTGGATCTATTTTAGTTTCAGATTCATATCCTAAAATGATATATAACACCGGATGGGGAGTGTGGATATAGAATACATACATCTAGGTGGGCCCATGGTAAAGCTACACCGACTTGGGTGGGGCCGCACGTAATTTGCTACCGACACGGGCGTTGCTTCAGGGGTAGTTGTTCAATTCCCGTTGTTTTCTATCGCGTGGCCCATTTGAATCTTGAATACATCAAATGCATGGTGTTGATGTTCAACACATATCACTATGAGGTAGTTCCCATGAGGTCGAGCTGTGTGGGGCCCACCGTGATATGTGTTGAACATCAACACCGTGCATTTGATGATCCCCTTTAGTTTATGGGATATTTAAAAAATCAGCCGTATAACCTTTTGTGTGTGTGTGTGTATATATCACCCTGATGGTATGGGAGCGCACATACATTACAGTGGGCCGTATGGATTTTTTTGTGGCATAGGCTCCCTAGGAGAACAGTTGTGACACGTCACTCATCAGGCGGGACCCAGAAAGGCTGGCAAAGGGTGGGTCCCTCCAACTGATAAAAAGTTAGATTTTGAATAGGGCTGGCTGACTGGTACGCCCGGTAAAAGCAGTTGAAAATCAGGCCTGCCACCTTTCCGGCTCCAAAATAAAATAGAAACAAGATTGGTCCTTTCATGATCTGGTAGGCCACATATGCATGTTGAATGTAGGCCATTGGTCAGTTTCTTTCACTGCATCTGCGGATCATATATCGAGCAGAACGACCTGATTTTTGTACTAAGATATCTTGCCAGTTGGAACATGATAAGCCTGCAGCTTGGATCTCTCACACGTGTGCCACCTTATTAGTGTGAACAGCAAGTTCCTGCTGGAGTGCACTTAGTAGGGCTCCAAACATAATACCATGAAAACTCACTGCCATACATTTCCACTAATTATCTTTTTTTTTTTTTTTAAACGTGCGACTGTGTAATGTTTCAAAAGTAGATTTACTAGTCAAATAGATTTCCTTAGTTGAGTTTGGACTCTTAATTAGAGTTTGTGTTTAATAAAATACTTCGAATTTTTCTTTAGATTCAAGAGCCATTGCACGTTGCGGATTCAAGGTCCATACCTTTAGAGGACACATTGTTCTTCCTCTTCATTTTTCCACGCCCTTCCCTGCGTTATACTTGAAGAGAATTCACCACACAACATAGGTCAATGACCGTCATGGATATTTACGTTAAGAGATGGAAGAAATGGAATGAAATTAATAAATATCGAAAAAATAGTGTTATTCAAAAATAAATAAATTGACGGGAGAACTAAAGGGGAGTTAGATAGCTAAGTGCATTTGAAAAGTGACAAAATATGCTTTAGGAATAACTAAGGCCCTTTTTGATTTTCTAAGAGGCCGTAAATACCTTGCAAATGGTAATGATTATTTCCTTGAGTAATTATAGCATGGTTCCCATGCTTGATTTAGCGGGCCTACTTTTTTAAAACTAAAATCGAGAAGGTGCGAAATATATGTGGGGCCCATCGTGATGTATGTGGCTTATACACACCGCCCATCTGTTATCCCAGCTGAATTTAGGGCATAAGCCAAAAAATGAGACAGATCCAAAGCTGAAGTGGACCACATCACATAAAAAAGGTAATTGAACACCTATCATTAAAAACTTCTTAGGGTTACTGTTTCCTTTAGTGTGGGCCACTTCATTGTTGGATTTGTCTCTTCTTCTTCTTCTTCTTCTTCTTCTTCTTCTTTTTTGGCTCAAGGCTCAAAATGTTTTGCTAAAAAGGATGGATGGTGCAGCTATATCATATATATCACGGTGGGGCCCACAAATTCAAACTAGTCATTTTGGACCAATTTTCAAAGCATAAATACTAGTGTATTTTCAAACAAAGTGAAAATGTAACAATTAGTTATTTACCAGGTATTTACTAAGGATTTAGAAAATCATATAGGCTTTAAAGGAAAAAGCCAATCATATGGGAAAACGTCATGGTGAAATAATGATGTACAAAAAGCTATTAACAAGAAACGTGCATATTTCAAAGCCTAACAAGAGACTACAAACAATGAAAATCTTGAACAATATATAAATGCCAAAAAAAATGTAAGGATAAACTAAATTTTTTTATAATGATCTTTATAATATATTAGAGATTAGAGAAGTGATAAAATGTCTTAAAACTTGCAAAAATGAGAAAGAGGAAGATTAGAGACTTATATTATGTTGGATAGATTAAGGGTTTTGACTAATGGTACTAGTCAATGACAACGACATCAATGAAAGGCGGAAAAGCTATTTTTAGAATTTGCTAAATGACAATCACCCTATGAGCATAAAGGTAGAAGGAATCATAAACTTAAATAATGTTGGAATCCATAATATTTCCGTAAGACTAGGGCATTTAAAGTGAAAGAAGCTTTGAGAAAGACAAAAATGAAAAGGTCCTCCGACTGGGTGGTATACCAATAAAGGTTTGGAAGTGAATGGAGATATTGGGTTATTTTGGATGATAAAATTGCCTAATTATAATAAGATTGTAAGATTGAAGAAAATACCAAAAAATGGATGAAAATACCATAGTATTTATGACAATAAAAGAGACATACGTAGCTGCAATAACTATTATGAAATTAAATTTAAGAGCCAAACTATGAAACTTTAGGAAATAATGATTGAGCAGTGTGAGGCATGTATCCTAGTCCGTACCGTTCCTTAGACTTTCGCGGTCCTCTCGGTCGAATTCCGGCGACCCGTGACGCGTAGAAAACATTTGCGCATAACCCTGAGTCACATCCTCTCGATCTGAGTCGACTCGACCCGATACTTGTACCATTGCGACTGCGCCGTCGCCGCGGTTGCAACGCCGCGTCTTACGCACCAATGCGATACCCAGGCTAGGAGTTGTGGGCCCGCGTTTATCTCGAGGAAAACACCGGGCATTGTGAATTCTGAGGAAATCTCTACCCAACATCAAATCAATCAAGTCAAGTAGATCCCATCACAACCCATCACTCACCCATCCCTCTCTCACCCAAAAGTCAACAACACCCATACCTATCACATTCCTTTCTTACCAATAAGTCAACAAGCACCATACCCTCCATGTCATCCCTCCTTACAACACCACTCCTCTCTCTCTCTCTCTCTCTCTCATTTCTCACTGCATTCCAAGCTACCGAGAGAGGAAATGTCTAAGGGAGAGGAGAAGCTGGGTGTGGCCTACACCCTACCACCCAATCTTCCCATCCAACCATCAAAACTTCATCATCAACCCTTGAAGAGAGAGCTTAGGGGCCAAGGATTCCAAGGAGCTAAAGAAGGAGTGATATAGGTGGGTGTTTTGTAGGTTTAGATTACAATTTTTGTGATGAACCAAGTGGGGCCTACCGAATGATGGTATGGATCCCATTTAGGACCCAACTTGATGTATGTATTATGCTAGGAGGGCTCATAGTGGCAGAGCCCTCCATTACTCGTTTTTCCTCTCTTCCTCTCTATCTCTCTTTGTCCCTAACGATGGCCCACCCTTGACATATGTATTTGATCCACGTTGTCCATCCAGTGGACCATCCAAGCCATCCACCAAGTGGGCCCACATAGGTGGTGAAATCCCACTACAGCGTGAGTGTTGATGGTGTGTGGTGGATGCTGCTGCCAGCGTCCAAAGAACGCTACAGCAAGCAGCGTCCAGCTTGTTGTAGTAGAGAGGGGCTGTGGGACCATAGCAGGCCCCCTCTCTTGATGTATGTATCCGACCCACATCGTCCACCCTATTTCCCAGCTCATTTTAGGCATTGAGCTAAAAAATGAAGCCAATCTGAATCTCTGGCGGGTCATATTGTAGAAAGTAGTAGTTTTGGGTGATATAAATTGTTAGGGCCCGCTGTGATGTTTCTGTCCGTCAAAACATGTCCAATATTGGACTCATTGGAACTGTCCCGAGCCCGGGAATCCAACCAAAGGAGTGGATCCTTTTGACGTGGCCCCCACCTATGAAAAACCATCATAAAACTATATATATATATATATATATATATATATATATATATATATATATATATATATATATATATCTATGTATGTATGTAGTAGAGGGGCTGGAAGCCCATTGATGCTGAAGTCCAGCGTCCAGAGGACGCTACAATATCCTGATGCTGGACATGGCTGGGATCATGGGCCCCACCATAGGCCCCACCATGATGTAAGTCGGTCATCTACACCGTGCATTTGATGGGTCCCCTTTAGAAATGGGTCACCCTAAAAAATCAGCCGTACACGGAACTCAGGTGGTCCACATTACAAAGCAGCAGGGGATTGAACGTCTACCATTGAAACCCTTTTGGGTCATAGAAGTTTTGGATAAATATGAAAATTCAAGTCTTTGTGACCTTATAAACAGACGGGATGGAAAATAAACGTTATGGTGGGCCCCACGTGGGACCCACTGTGCAACGGATTGGCTAGTGTACAATAGTTATATAGCTGCTGCAATGACGTCTGCAAGTTCTCTGAGTCTGATCATAGGTATGTGTTGTATCCAAATCATCCACCCACCGTCCAGATGCGTGGATGGTGGGGCCTACCCTGATACGTGGAGACCACTAACTATATGTGTTGTATGCCCACGCCATTCGTCCAGACAACGGGACCCACCTTGATGTAAGTGTTTTATATCCACACTGTCCATACTTGGATGGTGGTAGGTGTAGCCCACATGATGCATTTCATAAAAATATAATATGTTATAATATAATATAATATTATATTATGGTGGGCCCCACATGGGACCCACCCGATGTGGATAATGTATTGGCTAGTGTTCATCACACAGTATATAACTGCTGTAAATGATGTCATTAGGCTGTGGGGGGGTCTGTTGAGTTATATCCAATCGTTCATCCACACTGCTGGAGAGACAGTGCATCCACACGGTTGGAGCATGCCTTGATGTATATGTTTCATCCCTACCGACCATTTAGTGGGTCCCACCTTGATTGTATGAGTTATATCCCCACCGTCAATCTCTGGACGGTGCTGTGGGATGCACCGTGACGTATGTGTTTCTCCATGCCGTCCACCCATGATGTGCTGCACATGTGGGGTGGGGCCTACCCTGATATATGTATTCTATAGCCACTCCGTTCATCTGCTGCTGTATGGAACTGACCCTGATGTATGTAGCTTACATCCACGCTGTTCGTCCGTTTTGGGCTGTGTGGGCCCCTACCTAGATGATGTGTTGTATACCACGCCTTCCATCTGTGTGTGGTCCACCTCGATATATGTATTTTATATATACGCTGTACGTTCGTGGCCCACCATGATATATGAGTTAAATCCACACTGTGCATCCGTGAGGTCATATGATGTATATCCACACCGTCCACATGGGACGTGGGCCCCCACGTGATGTACATGTTTGATCCAAACGGCCCAATCTAATGTGTATATATAAGGCTCATTTGGCAAGGCTTGATGTGATGTAATGAACCCATTGTGATATGTATTAGGCTCATGTGATGCGACCCACTTGATATATATAGGCCCATTATTGCAGCCCATTTGATGTATATGAGGCCCATTGTTGTGGCCCATCTTGACGTATATGAGGCCTATTGTTGCGGCCCATCTTGATGTATATGTAGGCCCATTGTTATGGCCCATCTTGATGTATATGAGGCCCATTGTTGTGGCCCATCTTGACGTATATGAGGCCCATTGTTGCGGCCCATCTTGATGTATATGAGGCCCATTGTTGCGGCCCATTGTGATGTATTCGAGGCCCATGGGCTGTGGCCCACTTGATGTATATGAGGACCATGTAATGCGGCCCATTGCGATGTAAGAGGCTTATGAGATGCGGCCCATTGCGATGTGTAAGGCCCATGTGATGAGGCCCATGTAATGTGGCCCAATTGTGATGTGATGAGGCTCATGTGATAAGGCCCATTGTGATTGTGAGGCCCTTATGTGAGGCCATGGGCCCACTATATGTTAGGCTCTATGTGGGCCACTCCTTGGGAGTAATGTTGGTTAAATGTCCACATTGTGACCTTCCCTTAGACCTTGTTAGGCCCATTCTCATCATTCTCTAAGTGGGTTAACTCAAATCTATGGGCCCCATTGATGTTACATGGTCCATCATGGCCGTGGATAGATGTCTCCGTGCTATCGGATTTGACATATCCACAGTCGAGGGCCGATCTTTATATTATGGTTTAGATCGGCTGTTCATCTACGGACCCTGCCTTGCATATAGGCCGATTATCGAGGCCAATTATCAATGCCGATTATCGATGCCGATTATCAATGCCGATTATTAGTGTCGGTTATTGATACCGATTATGAGTATGTGAAAGCATAGCATCATATACATGCCTATACGTATCATCTGCATGTTTGTTATGAGATGTGGTTGACCATTGCATATGCCATATGACAGATTATTATGGGACTCCATGATAGGAGAAGTTGCCCACATGAGCGCACGATATGCGTAGGATTACTGCATGACTAGATGGTATGATTCATGCATCTCGTATTTTGTGATATGACCACCGTAAGCCTTAAAGACATCAGAGCCGTGACCTCCATAGGCATGTCGTAGATGGCCAGATGGGACATTGAAAATATTTGATTCTAGCATACGGGCGCCATAGATGTCCCTGGGTGTCCCTAAACCCCCGAGGTCAGGGGACACTCCAACGTCGAGACCGAGTGGATACATGAGCACACGAGGGCCGTATACCAGTAGGCTGTGTCTCCTACTGTCTCATGGTCAGTTGGAAAGGGGTGTGACCTTACCCGCCTTAGTGAGGGGGCAATATCTAGGTTGAGTTTGACCAGCTTGAGGAATGGGTTTGCTATCGACGAGCCGGACCCGATATTAGCAGGCGGATAATGAGGTCCTCCCACTTACCCAGTTATGCGTTCGGATAGGGGCGGCAAGCTGGTATAGAGTGTAATAGACCCCGGTGATGATTCTAGAGATATATGGTACTGATATGTGGACTTATTGAGTAAGAGTTGCATACTCAGCATTTTTCTCATTTATTCATTCATTCTCTACCCACTCGGGCTGGTGATGCGCAACTAATTATTATATGTACCTTCGCAATGGCCAGGATTTCAGTTGGGGCGCGTGACCAACTTGAGACTAGGAGTTTACCATAATGAGTCTATCTTTCCAAATTTAGGTATGAGACTGGTTTGGATAGAAGTCCCTTGTGATGGACCCCGTAGCCTGTGATACTACGTACTATCATCCCGACTTCACACTTTAACTTGGTCATTTTATTTGCACTGCATATTACATTACATCTATGGCATACAACATTTTGGGTTGCTATGTTTCTGCATTTATATGGCCTTGATGAGGTTGACGGTATTCGTGGACTCGTTAGGATTTGCATGTTGCATTGTATTCTCAGTATATGATATTTGGCTTACTATGTCTCCGCATTGTATAGTTGATCTACATTATTTTCTCAATATATGATATTATATTTTTGTATCACGTAGCCTGGATAACACTAATGGTATTTATGGACTTACCGGCATGTTTCCACATTACTCTAATATTGCATACTTGACACTTACCTTGCACACACACTTACACCACCCTCTAAGCTTTCTATAAGCTTATGCACGATAGATGCTTGTAGGTAGCGTTAGGTTGTAGCAGCATTGAGCTTGGAGCATGCAACTGTCTTTTGGAGCTTTGATTTTTAATATATGTATTTCCCTTTTAGCACTGTATTCAACTGTTTATATTAGTGGATATGTGATGATGATGCTGCATTTGTGATTTGGGTAAACTTGTAGTTATGTTTATTACGAGTTAAATGTACGTTGGAAAATCCTTCTTGTAGGATCGCAGGAATGAAATCTGGTTGGGAGCAGAGAATGGGGTACTACGGAGGCTATCGGCACCGAATTCGGAGATCAGAATTTTTGTGGGCTCGATTTCCGAGTTTGTGGCATGATAGAAGTTGGTATCAGAGTATAACTTGGGAATACCTGAGGATAACATCACATATTTGCCGATAACTACCCTACACCCTATGATTGTTGAGAACTTAGAATGATTAGATTCCCGAGTTCGAATAACTTAGAGATTTTTTGATATAGCTCCCTACCGTTGAAATTGTGAGGTTATATACTATTCCAGTCTCGAGTTTCTGATTGGGATCCGAGGATCAGTAGGGTCATCATAGTGTAGGTGAGGCGTCTTGGGAGCAAGAGCTTGAGATTCGCAAGTACTATTCGATCGTATTTTGTTTCCAATATATGTATGATGCTATGATTTCTCCTCCCATCCCTTATGAGTTATGTCTAGATACGTAATGGTGCAAATTTTGAAGATGAAATTTTTATTAGGAGGGGAGAGTTGTGAGGCCCGTATCCTAGTTCGTACTGTTTCTTAGACTCCTGTGATTCTCTTGGTCGAATTTCGATGACCCGCGACGCATATATAGCATTTGCACACGACCCTGAGTCGCATCCTGTCGATCTCAGTCGACTCGACCCGAGACTTGTACCATTACGACCGCGGTTGCAATGCCGCGTCTTGCGCACCGATGCGATACCCAGGCTAGGAGTTGTGGGCTCGCGTTTATCTCAAGAAAAATGCCACGCATTGTGAATTCTGAGGGAATCTCTACCCAACATCAAATCAATCAAGTCAAGTAGATCCCATCACAATCCATCACTCACCCATCCCTCTCTCACCCAAAAGTCAACAACACCCATACCTATCCCATTCCTTTCTTACCAACAAGTCAATAAGCACAATACCCTCCATGTCATCCCTCCTTACAACACCACTCCTCTCTCTCTCTCTCTCATTTCTCACTGCATTTCAAGCTACCAAGAGAGGAAACGTCCAAGGGAGAGAAGAAGCTAGGTGTGGCCCACTCCCTACCACCTAATCTTCCCATCCAACCATCAAAACTTCATCATCAACCCTTGAAGAGAGAGCTTAGGGGCCAAGGATTCCAAGGAGCTAAAGAAAGAGTGATATAGGTGGGTGTTTTATAGGTTTAGATTACAATTTTTGTGATGAACCAAGTGGGGCCTACCGATTGATGGTATGGATCCCATTTGGGACCCATCTTGATGTATATATTATGCTAGGATGACTCATAGTGGCGGAGCCCTCCATCACTCATTTTTCCTCTCTTCCTCTCTATCTCTCTTTTTCCCTAACGATGGTCCACCCTTGACATATGTACTTGATCCACGCTGTCCATCTAGGCCATCCACCAAGTGGGCCTACATAGGTGGTGAAATCCCACTACAGCGTGAGTGTTGATGGTTTGTGGTGGACGCTGCTGCCAGCGTCCAGAGAACTCTACAGCAAGCCACGTCCAGCTTGTGGTAGTATAGAGAGGGGTTGTGGGACCACAGCAAGCCCCCTCCTTTGATGTATGTATCCGACCCACACCGTCCACCCTATTTCCCAGCTCATTTTAGGTGTTGAGCTAAAAAATGAAGCCAATCTGAATCTTTGGCAAGCCATATTGTAGAAAGTAGTAGTTTTGGGTGATATAAATTGTTAGGGCTCGCTGTGATGTTTCTGTGTATCAGAACATGTCCAATATTGGACTCATTGGAACTGTCCCGAGCCCGGGAATCCAACCAAAGGAGTGGATCCTCTTGACGTGGCCCCCACCTATGAAAAACCATCATAAAACTATATATATATATATATCTATGTATGTATGTAGTAGAGGGGCTGGAAGCCCATTGATGCTGACGTTCAGCGTCCAGAGGACGCTACAACATCCTAATGCTGGACATGGCTGGGACCGTGGGCCCCACCATAGGCCCCACCATGATGTAAGTCGGTCATCTACACCGTGCATTTGATGGGTCCCCTTTAGAAATGGGTCACCCTAAAAAATCAGCCGTACACGGAACTCAGGTGGTCCACATTACAAAGCAGCAGGGGATTGAACGTCTACCATTGAAACCCTTTTGGGTCATAGAAGTTTTGGATAAATATGAAATTTGTTTTAATTCAAGTCTTTGTGACCTTATAAACAGACGGGATGGAAAATAAACGTTATGGTGGGCCCCACGTGGGACCCACTGTGCAACGGATTGGCTGGTGTACAACAGCTATATAGCTACTGCAATGACGTCTGCAAGTTCTCTGAGTCTGATCACAGGTATGTGTTGTATCCAAATCATCCACCCACCGTCCAGATGTGTGGATGGTGTGGCCTACCCTGATACGTGGGGACCACCAGCTATATGTGTTGTATGCCCACACCATTCGTCCAAACAGCGGGACCCACCTTGATATAAGTGTTTTATATCCACACCGTCTGTACTTGGACGGTGGTAGGTGTAGCCCACATGATGCATTTCATATAAATATAATATGTTATTATATAATATAATATTATATTATGGTGGGCCCCACATGGGACCCACCTGGTGTGGATAACGGATTGGCTAGTGTTCCTCACATAGCTATATAACTGCTGTAAATGACGTCAGCAGGCTATGGGTCTGTTGAGTTATATCCAACCGTTCATCCACGTTGCTGGAGAGGCCGCGCATCCACATGAGTGGAGCATGCCTTGATGTATATGTTTCATCCCTGTCGTCCATTTGGTGGGTCCCACCTTGATTGTATGAGTTATATCCCCACCGTCCATCTCTGGACGGTGCTGTGGGATGCACCGTGATGTATGTGTTTCTCCATGCCGTCCGCCCATTCCTGCAGGACAGTGGGACCCACCCACATGTGTGGGGTGGGGCCTACCTTGATATATGTATTCTATAGCCACGCCGTCCATCTGTTGTTCTATGGAACCGACCCTGATGTATGCGGCTTACATCCACACTGTCCGTCCGTTTTGGGCTGTGTGGGCCCCTACCTAGATGATGTGTTGTATACCACACCTTCCATCTGTGTGTGGTCCACCTCGATATATGTATTTTATATATACGTTGTACGTCCGTGGCCCACCGTGATATATGAGTTAAATCCACACCATGCATCCGTGAGGTCATATGATGCATATCCACATTGTCCACATGGGACATGGGCCCCCACGATGTATATGTCTAATCCAAACGACCCAATCTAATGTGTATAAGGCTCATTTGGCAAGGCCCGATGTGATGTAATGAGCCCATTGTGATATGTATTAGACCCATGTGATGTGACCCACTTGATGTATATGTAGGCCCATTATTGTGGCCCACTAGATGTATATGAGGCCCATTGTTGTGGCCTATCTTGACGTATATGAGGCCCATTGTTGCGGCCCATCTTGATGTATATGTAGGCCCATTGTTGTGGCCCACTTGATGTATATGAGGCCCATTATTGTGGCCTATCTTGACGTATATGAGGCCCATTTATGCGGCCCATCTTGATGTATATGAGGCCCATTGTTGCGGCCCATTGTGATGTATATGCGGCCTGTGTTTGAGGCCCATGGGTTGTGGCCCATTGTGATGTATTTGAGGCCTATGGGCTGTGGCCCACTTGATGTATATGAGGACCATGTAATGCCGCCCATTGCGATGTAAGAGGCTCATGAGATGCGGCCCATTGCGATGTGTAAGGCCCATGTAATGAGGCCTATGTAATGTGGCCCAATTGTGATGTGATGAGGCCCATTGTGATTGTATATGAGGCCATGGGCCCACTATATGTTAGGCTCTATGTGGGCCACTCATTGGGAGCAATGTTGGTTAAATTTCCACATTGATGGACAATGATGGTTAAATGTCCACATTGTGACCTTCCCTTAGGCCTTGTTAGGTCCATTCTCATCATTCTCTAAATGGGTTAACCCAAATATGTGGGCCCCATTGATGTTGCATGGTCCATCATCGCCGTAGATGGATGACTCCGTGCTACTAAATTTGGCATATCCACAGCCGAGGGCCGATCCTTATATTATGGTTTAGATCGACTGTTCATCTACGGACCCCATCTTGCATATATGCCGATTATCGATGTCGATTATTAAGACCAATTCTCGATGCCGATTATCAGTGCCAGTTATCGATACCGATTATATATGAGTATGTGACAGCATAGTATCATGATACATGCCCATACGCATCATCTGCATGTTTGTTATGAGATGTGGTTGACTACTGTATATGTCATAGGGTGGATTATTGTGGGACTCCCTGATAGGAGGAGTTGCCCACATGAGCGCACAGTATGTGCAGGATTGTTGTATGACTAGATGGTATGACTCTTGCATCTTGCATTTTGTGATATGACCATTATACGCCCTAGCGACATTAGGGTCGTGACCCCCATAGGCATGTCGTGAATGGCCAGATGGGACATCAAAAATGTTTGGTTCTAGCATACGGGCGCCATATATGTTCCTGGGTGAAAATTCCTAAACCCCTGAGGCCAAGGGACGCTCCAACGTCAAGACCGAGTGGATACATGAATGCACGAGGGTCGTATACTAGTAGGTCGCGTCCCCCACTCTGTCGTAGTCGGTTGGAAAGGGGTGTGACCTTACCCACCTGAGTGAGGAGGTAATATCTAGGTTGAGTTTGACCAGTTTGAGGAATGAGTTCGCTATCGACGAGCGAGGTGTGATATTGGCAGGTGGATAATGAGGTCTCTTCCACTTACCTAGTTGTGCGTTCGGATAGGGGCGGCAAGCTGGCGTAGAGTGTAATAAACCCCGGTGATGATCCCAGAGATGTACGGTACTAATATGTGAACTTATTGAGTATGAGTTTCATATTCAACATTTTTCTCATTCATTCATTCATTCACTACCCACTTGGGCTGATGGTGCGCAGCTAATTATTATGTGTACCTTTACAATGGTCAGGATTTTGGTTGAGGCGCGTGACCAACCTGAGACCAGGAGTTTACCACATTAAGTATATCTATCTAAATTTAGGTATGAGACTGGTTTGGATAGAAGTCGCTTGTGATGGACCCCGTAGCCTGCAATACTACGTACTATCATTTCGACTTCACACTTCAGCTTGGTCATTTCATTTGCACCGCATATTGCATTACATCTGCGGCATACGACATTTTGGGTCGCTATATTTCTGCATTTATATGGCCTTAATAAAGTTGACGGTATTTGTGGACTTGTCAGGATTTACATGTTGCGTTGTATCCTCGGTATATGATATTTGACTTACTATGTGTAACGTTTCGAAAAAATTCGTACAAAGAACCGAGTACCACCTCAGGCAGAAATCACTAAGGACCAAATCTCTTTAGAAATCAGATGTGGATTAATTAGGTGTTAAACTAGATTATCTGTGAAATTAGCACAAATCACTTTAAATACGATCTGCAAGACCCAAAACGAGTAAAACAGTTAACGCTATCTTGCCTAAAAAATTAGGATCCATCTCAAAAACCAGTTGCTCTTAGGAGCGCATCGAAACTCCGTATCGGACTTGGACCGTGCGTCGAAAGTCCGATTTTCCCAAATCTATACAGTTATGACCGCCTTGCTGGACTTGGCAACCATCTCGGAAATCAAGTCCTAAAAGTATCTAGAAGCGCATAACATGAGTCGGAGCGAAGTGTGTGAGAAATGCGAATATCTCTGTGAAATGAACTGGAACTTAAGTGAATTAAGCCATTCGCTTGTAGGTCGAATCTAAGGATTCAGACCATCATATTCTGACCCAAATACACCCTCGGATCAGGAAAAATTTTCAACACATGTCAGTACACTTGTGACCCTGATCGAGTACAAATCAAGTCCTAAAGGTATCCAGAAATGCATAACATGAGCCGGAGCGAAGTGTGTGAGAAACGCGAATATCTCTATGAAATGAACTGGAACTTAAGTGAATTGAGCCGTTCACTTGTAGGCCAAATCTAAGGATTTAGACCATCATATTCTGACCCAAATACACCCTCGGATCAGAAAAAAATTTCCACACATGTCAGTACACTTGTGACCCTGATCGAGTACCGATGACCGTTGAACTGAAACTGGTTCGCCACTGTTGTAACGTCTCGAAAAAATCCATACAAGGACCCGAGTACCACCTCAGGCAGAAATCACCCAGGACCAAATCCTTTAGAAATTAGGTTAATATTAGTAAGTGCTAAACTAGAGTGCTTATGAAATTAGCACTAATCACTTTAAATATGATCTGTAAGACCCAAAACGTGCAGAATCATTGACGCTACATTACCCTGAAATCTAGAATCCATCCATAAACCCGGTTGCTCTCGGGAGCACACCGAAACTCTATATCAGACCTGGACCGCACGTCGAAAGTCCGATTACCCCGAAACTATACGGATATGACCGCATTACTGGACTTGACAACCCCTTCGAAAATCAAGTCCTAATTGTGTCTAGAAATGCACAACTTGAGCCCGGAGCAAAGTGTGTGAGAAACGTGAAAATATTTAGAAATAAAATTCAAATTTAAGTAATCTGAGTCGTGTCGCTTGCGGGTCAAATATAAAGATTTAGACCGTCAGAATCTGACCCAAATACACCCTCGAATCAAGAGAAATGTCCCACACATGTCGGTGTACTTGTGACTCTGATCGAGTAACCGTGACCGTTGAACTGAAACTGGTCCGCCACGGTCGATCTGTAAATTCGATCAGAACAAAAACTCAGCCTGACCTAGATCCATGGTCAGGGAGCTTAAGTCCGACAGCATGTGAAAAAGGGGCCACCAGAAGTGCTCCGTTGGACCGGAACGGTTTGTATTTGGATATAACCTAAGTATACCTTGGCCCTGGGGCCATTTCCATCAAACCTGGGCCTATATAAGGACCTTAAACCCTCACTCTCTCACCTCATACGAATTTGAGAAACCCTAGGAGAGAGAGAAGAGAAAAGAGAGAAAGTGAGAGTGAGAGTTGGAGATACTTCCTGGGATTTGATCCCGCTACTCCACGCATTCAACTGCCACTCCTGTATCACTATATAGGCGATTTCGATTTCATTCTTAGGTAAGAAAACCTAACCTTAATCTGTTTTAGGGTTTCAGATAGTATAAGTTATGAAATAACTAACCTAATTTATGCTATAGGTTGCCAATTTGCTGTAGACAAAGACTTAGCTTTAAAACTAAGTTCATTACGAGTCAACCGGTGAAAGGTGCGGACTATAAATGTATAGGTTATGGTTTTTAAGGCTTTCAATGCCGGTTAATAGTTTATTACTGATGTGGGTGCTATTTCACATGCCAAATGCGATGTTTGTTTCGCGTTTCAGATATATATGAACTATATGGAGTTTAGGGTATTCCATGTATTTGTAGAAAGGGTCGTATATGTATGGAATTTGAACATATATTTGCCATGATTAATTGTCGTGTGGTTATGCTAGTTGTATGTGTAACAACTCCTTGGCGAAAGGATTTGTCCTAAGACGTGCTATCACCAACATACATCATGTATGTTGAAATATGTAGTTTAAGTGTTTGTAGAAATATCTGAATGAAAAAATGTGTAATAAATTGTACTTTATATGGGCGTTGAGAAGAGATTCTCAACTACCTTAATGATGTGTATGATTTCCTCCATGTAACTTATATTCTTTGTCTGTTTTACTTAGACACTGCATATGTGTAAATTCATGTTTAATTTGAAATCCATCACAAGCTCACATGTTTGTATGATTGGAATTGTTGATTCATCACTGTTTTGATTAGCTTGTATGATTATCTGTTATAATTGAATGTGTTTGGGACTACGGAATAGTCCAGGCAATCGGTAACAGGCACTGAATAGGTGGTTGAGGTTGTTTCACCACATATGACGTGATCGATGAATCCGATCCGTACTTGGGATGTTGGCAGTGGTTAGGCCACACAGAGTGCTTACGTACTTCATGTTGATTAACTCAACGTGCGCTCGTACTAGTCGAGCTCGTCAAGTAACCTGATTGACCCGATATATGTTCACCATGTTTGGACGCTCTGCTTGAATCTAAGGTACCAAACTCACCAGTGAAAACTCCTTTAAACCTTGGTACCTTGATCCGCTAAGACTCATGAGCTGGGCATGGTGGTATGGGACACCGTGGTCGAGTTGTCGGCCTACGCTGGGGTGACGAGCCTCCCCATAGTGACCAGTGAGCAACCCAGACTCGTGAGCCGAATATGGTGGTATGGGACACTATATTCGAGCTGTCGGCCTACACTGATAAGGTGACGAGCCCTTTGTAGTGACTTCGAGTGTATGCTAAGACTGCGTAGAGGCGACGAGCCCTTACGTAGCAACAGGAGTACACTGGGCCTACATTGATAAGGTGACGAGCCCTTTGCAGCGACCTAAAACCATATCATTGTATGAGATTTAATAGGATTGACGACCCTAGATTGGATCATCATTTGAGAATTGATATGAGGTACCTTAGCTTCCCAATCCTGCTATATGAAAAAGGACTAATAAGAACTTGGTAATCACGTTCATGCACCGCACTGCATGTGCCGTTTGGCGTTAGGCAGAGCACTGAGGAAGTGACTGACATGCGTGACCGTTAGATAAAGATCGTAGAGGGAGTACTGGCGAGGGCATGCATCATTTATTCATACCATTCTTGCATTAATCAGAGTACTTAGGAATGTTTGATTGTATTGCCTTATCATTACTGCTTGACTGAATTGATAACATTTTAACCTTTATTTTATTGTTCCACTGAGCTGATCACTCACTCCTACATTACGGGATGATGTTGTACACATCAATCAGACTCTGTCTTAGCTGCAGATGGAGACCCAACTAAGGAGGCGGAGGTAGACTTTTTCGATGATGAGCATGCCTTCTCATATATGTAGTTTTCAGGCGGGTTCGTATAGACCGTTCTAATTGGCGGGGCTTCAGGGTTATACTTATAGTGGAGTATTATATTTTAACATTTTGTAACTTGAAACAATACATGTAATTATTGACCTAGCAATGCATACATACTTTGGGGACCTATACTGAGTTATAACGCTATACATATTTGAGTAAGTCTTCCACTTGCGTATTACAACTGTCCCTGGATTATGTATTGCTGATTTGACTTAATCTTATTCATGTTTTATGCACTAATACAGACAACATTTAATCATCATTAAATATGTTGCATAAGTGATGCATTGGAACTTGGGAGTTGGACTTCTATTTGACCCCCGATTTTCAGGGCGTTACAAGTTGGTATCAGAGCTTGATTTGGATTAAACCGGACCTGGGTTATGGTCATACAACATATGCTGACGCATTTAGACCTAGGTGGGTACGAGAAAAGTGTAGAAACAAACTTAGGTTGTCCAGTTTCGCCAATTGGCAAAATTTACCGAAAACGATCGCTGAGATCGGGTTCGTACACGTCCGTGATCGCTTGAGACGACCCCGGATCATCCCTAGACCATCAATCGATGAGTTTAGACCATGATTTACCCAATCCCAGCCTTCAACAATCGAGAAAGTACGAGGTTACATCAGAAATTACTCGAAATGATCCGAAACGACTCAAAACGGAGTTGGGGGCCAAACAGAATATTTTCAGGGGGACCCAGGGTGGGTCCCACACATGTTTAGGGTCCAGGGGACAGGAGGACCTCGCCCCACCGGTGAGGCATCGCCGGACAGTCCAGAGGTCGGCGAGGACCTCGCCGGTTCCGCTAGGCCTCGTCGGCTGGCGGGCCTGGCCGGGTAGGCCGATTCGGGCCAACGCCCCTAGGGTGCTGTGTGGCCCACTGATGCATGTTGGGTCAATTTAAAATCCCCCAAACATACCTCCCCTTCATAATCTACCCCTCCAAGCTTCACTTTTTCTTCAAAACTCTTTGGTTCTCTCTCAAATCTCTCTTCTATTCACCCATTTCATCATTTTTCTTCAACACATACACCCTCCCACCGTTTTTCATCAAAACCCTCTCTTATCTCTCTCTTTTCCTTTGATTTGAGAGTACAAATCCCTCATTTGCGTCCCACATACCTTCAAGTTCAACAACCCCTCCTTTTTCCACATATCTTCTCTTTTTCATGGCCTTGTTCGAGCTTGTGATGGTCATTTTCTCGATTTTCATGCTTCTTTCTCTCATGAGGAAGAAGAGGACTCCTACGGATGAGGCCGAGCCTAGTCGCCCTACTCGTTCAAGGAGGCCTAGAGGTGCTACTACAAGTGTCAATGTTGATCAGGAGATACCGACCAAGCGGGAGCTTGATCCCTAGGCTCCCTTCGAATGGATCCTCGTGACGGATATGTCTCATGGGAGATTTCAAGGTCGCAGGGTCCTCTTTGAAGCTCATGTGGATGAGAAGCTCTTCGGGCAATATCTGGTAATGGACCGCCTGGTCGAAGCCGGGTGGGGTCCTGTGTTCGAGGGTGAGTACCACGCAAATGCGAGCACAGTCTGAGCCTTCTACGCCCACATTCGAGAGCCTATGTTAGAGCCCTTGTAGTTCAAGATCCCCGTTGGTAGAGAACGGGAGGCCACAATTGATGCTGGGCTGATAGCTCGGCTTATGAAGATGTCGCTTGGGGAAGTGCATGCAAGCTAGAAGAACTTGAGGAGTGCACGTGAAAGGGATCACCGCACGTGATTCCTTTGTGGACAACTAGCTCGCTGGAATCTGAACAACAATCTCCTAGCAACTAACATAACTGATAACTTCTGCCTACTCCACCACATCTTCACGTACAACGTGTACCCTAGGTGGAGCAACCGCAGCGAGTGCAGCCGTCTGATGGTAGATTTCCTATACCAAGTAGGGCAGGAAGAGAAATTGTGCGTACCTACGCACGTTCTATAACAAATAGTCCTTACCGCACGCTCCACTAGAGCGTCTGATTCGCTCCCATTTGGCCGACTCATATACAAGATTACACGGGAGTTTGGCTATAGACTTAGGGCGGAAGTGCCGGTGCCGACCCATTACATCAACGAGACTACTCTTAACCAGATGAAAATTGGGCCACGGCAGCGACAAGCCCGCCTCGATGACAGTGAGGATGAGACGGCTAGTGAAGAGTATGATAGCGAAGAGGAAAGCAGAGAGGAAATAGAAGAACAACAGGAGGAAGAAATGGAGACTCAGGACACGGATGAGAGCTCCCCTCCTATGACAACGGAGCATGACCTTGATCGGGCTGCTAGGGAAGCCCGCTTAGCTCGACTTGAGGAGGGCCAGGCTGCCTTGCGATAGGAGATTATCGATGTCCGGGCCCTTGTGAAGCACAAGTTTAAGAAGGTGACCCGCACCTTGAAAACTATCCTGTGTTGCCTGCAGGATAAGGGTGCCCCTCCTCCGTCTCTAGACTCGGATGTCTAGTCATCCATGTCATTGCCCAGTAGTTTGCTTTATTGCTGTCTTAGAATGTCTGTGTTTCAATGTTTAAGGGTTTAGTAGTATCGTAGGTAAATGGTGTGTTTGTGTTTGTTAGTTGTCTTAATGTTTGCAGCTTTACTTATAATGGCTCATATGCGTTTCCTGTCATGGTTCATGTAATGTCATATTTCATGTATTGTGACAATTTTGGTAAATGAAATGCATGAAGTTTCTTTAAACTGTGGTAAATGCTGTGTGGTTGAGGTTGTGGGCATGTTGAATCTGACCTGGGTTGCACCCTATGTTGTATATAGGGAATGCCACCTAAGGCCACACGGAGTACGGTACGTCTCACTCTTGGCGATTCATTTAATAGGGCACCCCAGTTCGGGCCCGTCTCCCTCTGACACCATGCCGGACTCTCAGCCCGCCACTGGCCCCATCAATGGGCCTACACCTGTTGTGCCACCGGTTCCAGAGCAGAACCGCTCGTCCTCCTTGACGCCATCTGTACCTCCGTCGACTCCCCCTACTGATAGGTTGGAGCAGATGATGTTGTTGATGCAGCAGCAGCAGGTACAGCAGCAGCAGTAACAGCAACAAGCATAGTAGTAGCAGCAGTTTTTGGCCACCATGGGGAGAATTTTGCCCAGAGCATGGGTGTGGCTTCGCCTGCTCCATTTACACCCCTTACTGGGAATGGAGGTGCCAGCGACCATTTTGAGCGATTCCAGCGCTTACGGCCCCCTACCTTTGCGGGTACTCATAGACCCGAGGAGGCCGAGTATTGGCTTGACTGCATCTCTAAGATGCTAAAGCTGCTGCACTGCATAGAGCCCGAGTAGGTGGAGTTGGTCACCTTCATGTTCGAGAAGGAGGCCAGCTTATGGTGGGATAGTGTCCTCCGTACTATTGCGGTTGGACATGTATGGACGTGGGCAGATTTTGAGATCCACTTCCATAAGAAATACTATCCTATCACCTATCGCCATGAGAAGGACAGTGAGTTCCTTCGCCTTCGACAGGAGGGATGTCAGTGGCAGAGTATGAGAACAGGTTTACCGAGTTGGGCAGGTACCCCCCGTTGATTCTGGCAGATGAGCCGATGCATATGCGGCATTTTTTTGAGGGCTTGTAACCAGATATCTGCTCGAAGATGTGCTGCACTAGCATGCCTAGCTATTCTGAGCTAGTGAGCGCATGCCCATGAGAGCTGAGCAGGACGAGGACAGACAGTCTCGTATGTGAACACCGATGGCTCCTAGGCTGCGACCAGAGATTTAGAGCAGACCATTCCTCGGGAAGAGGCCACGGGCAGATTCATCGCCGAGGCTGACGGCTTCACCTGCCCCTGTGAGGTGACCTGACGTGTGGTGTGCCTACTGCAAGAGGCCGGGCCACACAGAGGTGAATTGCTTCACCAGGATGAGGGATAGCGGTTTCTCACCGTCCTAAAGGGTCAACCGCCCGCTTTCCCAGGTTATATCGGCACCACCTCTACGCACGGCACCAGCCCATCCATCTTTTCGGCCACATGTACCTCGATCTACGCTACCCCAGCGACCTATGGCTCCTCAGCCCAACCGGTCTCAACAAGCGCGCGTCTGTGCACTTACAGTGAAGGCGCTTTATTCTACGGCTACCGTACCTTTGGCCTTCGAGCTCACCGCCCACATTGAAGGTACCCCTATATTTTTATTAGTGGATACGAGATCCACTATATCTGTGATATCATGTTCTGCAGTCCAGTGCTTAGAGCTGAAGATGACTCTGATGGTTGGGGTGTGAGTTATCGCAGCACCAGGGACTTTTACAGATGCCACGAAAATGTGTAAGGGTTGCTTGATAGATCTAGGGAGCAAGACGATATGCATTGACTTGATTGTCACTACGATATACCATTTTGACATCATCCTTGGTATAGATTGGCTGACTAAAGTGAGGGCCGAGATTGACTGCGAGACCCAATTGGTGACAACTCATGGGCCTGAGGGCACGCCCTTTACGTTCCCCGTGCAGGTCAGTTGCCCTTTTCAAGTCCTTTGTTATGCTTCCTTACTGAAGAATGTTGACGGCCCGGTACTTGAAAGCACACTAGTGGTTCGAGAGTTTGAGGATGTGTTCAGTAAGATACTTGGACTACCTCCTCGGCGCGAGATCGACTTCACAATCGACCTTGTGCCTGATGCGACACCAATATCTCTTCTGACTTATCGCATGGCTCCATGTGAGATGGAGGAACTGAGGAACCAGATTGACGATCTATTAGATGCTAGCTTTATACGGCCGAGTGTGTCTCCTTGGGAAGCACCCGTATTATTTGTGAAGAAGAAGGACGGTTCACTGCGATTGTGTATTGATTATCGCAGGTTGAACCAAGTGATGGTGAAGAACAAGTATCCCTTGCCCAGGATAGATGATCTGTTTGATCAGTTGAAAGGGGCGCAGTATTTTTCGAAGATCGATCTACAGTTAGGGTATCATCAGTTACGCGTCAAGGATGAGGACGTGTAGAAGACGACTTTCAGGACCAGTTTTGGGCACTACGAGTTTCTCGTGATGTCGTTCGGCCTTACGAACGCTCCGGCTGTGTTCATGGACTTGATGAACAGGGTATTTCGGCCGTTCCTTTACCGATTCGTCATTGTGTTTATTAATGACATCCTGATATACTCCAAGAGTCGAGAAGAGCACGAGGGACACCTGCGAGTAGTCTTGGATACTCTGAGGAAGAACCAGTTGTTTGCACAGTACAAGAAGTGCGACTTCTAGAAAGAAAAAGTTAAGTTCCTGGGACATGTGGTGTCCAAGGAAGGGATAACTGTGGACCTTGCTAAGGTAGCCGCAGTTCAAGACTGGGAGCAGCCCGGTTCGATTACCAAGGTGAGAAGTTTTCTTGGTCTAACAGGTTACTATCGACGATTCATTTAGAATTTTTTGAAGATAGCCAGACCTTTGTCTCAGTTGACGCGGAAAGACCTGAAGTTCACTTGGAATGAAAAGGCAGAAGCATCTTTTCAAGAGCTGAAGGACAGGTTGACGTCCGCCCCTGTGCTAGTATTGCCAGAGCAAGGGGTCAAGTATGTTATATATACAGACATGTCTCGTGTCTGTTTGGGTTGTGTCCTTATGCAAAAGGACAGGGTGATTGCATATGCCTCGAGACAGTTGAGGAAACACGAGGAGAATTACCCGACGCACGACCTGAAGTTGGCAGCCGTCATCTTCGCACTGAAGCTCTGGAGACATTACCTCTACGGAGAGGAGTTCGAGCTCTTTTGCGACCACAAGAGCCTCAGATACATATTCACTTAGCGGGACCTGAATATGAGGCAGCGGTGATGGATGGAAACCTTGAAGGACTTCAAGTTCGAGGTCTCTTACCATCCCGGTAAGGCCAACCTTGTGGCAGATGCGCTGAGCTGTAAGAAGGCATTGGCGTTTGTGGCTCCGTTGATGATATCAGAGTGGGACATGGTAGAGTTTGTGCGAGACTTTGAGCAGAAACTCACGGTGGATGAGCCGTGTGAGGGCATCGTACATATTCGAGTACAGCTCCTCATTGATGACAGGATTATCGCAGCTCAGGCAGACGATGAGCAATTGGCGAAGATGAGAGGGCAGGTTAGTGCAGATGAAGATTCAGAGTGGAGCGTTAGTACGGATGGCGGCTTACGTTACCGTGGCCGCATATGCGTCCTGAACCTCCCTGACTTGAGGAAAGAAGTTCTTGAGGCCGCTCACAATTTTCAGATGGCTATGCATTCAGGCAGTACGGAGATGTATCGTGACATGAAGAGGTCGTACTGGTGGGACAATATGAAGGCTCACGTAGCAGATTATGTATCCTGTTGTCTCACGTGCCAGCAGGTCAAGGCAGAGCATCGCCGACCTCCTGGTTTGCTTCAGCCCATGCCCATAGCTGAATGGAAGTGAGACTTCATCTCTATGGATTTCATATCAGGTCTACCGAAGACGAGGAAGGGGCATGATTCCATTTGGGTGATCATGGACCGATTGATGAAATTGGCTAATTTCCTCCCTATCAGAGTTTCAAACTCTGCAGACGAGTTGGCCAGGCTGTACATCAAGGAGATCATACGTCTGCATGGGGTTCCTTTGGAGATCGTGTCGGACCGAGACACGCGATTTACATCTATTTTTTGGACTCGCATCCAAGAAGCAATGGGTGTGAAGTTGAAGTTCAGTACCGCGTTCCACCCACAGACTGATGGGCAGACGGAACGAGTGAATCAGATTCTGGAAGATATGTTGCGGGCCTATGTGGTGGATTTCAAGGACAGTTGGGATGAGTGTCTTCCTTATGCAGAGTTCGCCTATGACAACAGCTTCCAGGCAAGTATTGGCATGGCTCCTTACGAGGCACTGTATGGGCGTCCGTGAAGGGCACCACATTACTGGGCAGAGGTTGGCGAGAAGAGCTTGATTAGCTCGGAGTTAGTTCAGGCGACTTCAGAGAAGGTCGACATTATCAGGCACCGACTTCTGACAGCGCAGAGCAAACAGAAGAGCTACACCAATACGAGGCGCCGACCACTAGAGTTCGAGGTCGGAGACCATGTGTTCCTCCAGGTTTTCCCTATGAAGGGAGTCATTCGGTTTGACAAGAAGGGGAAGCTTACGCCTTGATTCATTAGCTCATTGCAGATACTTGATCGAGTGGGTGCGGTAGCGTACCGCCTTGCTTTGCCCACTCCACTTACGGGTGTGCATAACGTATTTCATGTTTCTATGCTGAAGAAATACGTTCCTGATCCTTCCCACATTATCAAATGGGAGCAGGTGCAGTTAAGCGAGGACGCTACTTATGTACTGCGACCGACGCGTATCCTAGACAGGAGGGAGCAAGTGCTGCGTAGCAAAGTTATTCCACTTGTGAAAATGCTGTGGACACATCACACGGAAGAAGAGGCTACTTGGGAGACGGAAGCCGAGGTTTAAAAGAACTACCCTCAGATTCTCGAGGAGTACGAAAAGGTACTAATTTCGAGGATGAAATTTTTCTTTAAGGGGGGTAGATTGTAATGTCTTGGAAAAATCCGTACAAGGACCCGAGTACCACCTCAGGCAGAAATCACCCAGGACTAAATCCTTTAGAAATTAAGTTAATATTAGCAAGTGCTAAACTAGAGTGCTTATGAAATTAGCACTAATCACTTTAAATATGATCTGCAAGACCCAAAACGTGCAGAATCATTGACGCTACATTATCCTGAAATCTAGAATCCATCCCTAAACCCGGTTGCTCTCGGGAGCACACCGAAACTCCGTATCGGACCTAGACCGCACGTCGAAAGTCCGATTACCCCGAAACTATACGGATATGACCACATTACTGGACTTGACAACCCCTTCAGAAATCAAGTCCTAATTATGTCTAGAAATGCACAACTTGAGCCCGGAGTAAAGTATGTGAGAAACGTGAAAATATTTAGAAATAAAATCTAAATTTAAGTAATCTGAGTCGTGTCCCTTGCGGGTCAAATATAAGGATTTAGACCGTCAGAATTTGACCCAAATACACCCTCGGATCAGGAGAAATGTCCCACACATGTCGGTGTACTTGTGACCTTGATCGAGTGACCGTGACCGTTGAACTGAAACTGGTCCGCCACGGTCGATCTGTAAATTCGATTGGAATGAAAACTCAGCCTGACCTAGATCCATAGTCAGGGAGCTTAAGTCTGACCGCAAGTGGAAAAGGGGCCACCAGAAGTGCTCCATTGGACCGGAACGGTCCGTATTTGATATAACCTAAGTATACCTTGGCCCTGGGGCCATTACCATCAAACTTGGGCCTATATAAGGACCTTAAACCCTCACTCTCTCACCTCATACGAATTTGAGAAACCCTAGGAGAGAGAGAAGAGAAAAGAGAGAAAGTGAGAGTGAGAGTTGGAGATACTTCCTGGGATTCGATCCCACTACTCCACGCATTCAACCGCCACTCCTGTATCGCTATACAGGCGATTCCGATTCCGTTCTTAGGTAAGAAAATCTAATCCTAATCTGTTTTAGGGTTTCAGATAGTGTAAGTTATGAAATAACTAACCTAATTTATGCTGTAGGTTGCCAATCTGCTATAGACAAAGACTTAGCTTTAAAACTAAGTTCGTTACGAGTCTACCGGTGAAAGGTGCGGACTATAAACGTATAGGTTATGGTTTTCAAGGCTTTTAATGCCGGTTAATGGTTCATTACTGATGTGGGTGCTATTTCACATGCCAAATGCGATGTTTGTTTCGCGTTTCAGATATATATGAACTATATGGAGTTTAGGGTATTTCATGTATTTGTATAAAGGGTCGTATACATATGGAATTTGAACGTGTGTTTGCCATGATTAATTGTCATGTGGTTATGCTAGTTGTATGTGTAACAACTCCTTGGTGAAAGAATTTGCCCTAAGGCATGCTATCACCAACATACATCATGTATGTTGGAATATGTAATCTAAGTATTTGTAGAAATGTCTGAATGAACAAACGTGTAATAAATTGTACTTTATATGGGCGTTGAGAAGAGATTCTCAAATACCTTCACAATGTGTATGATTTCCTCCATGTAACTTATATTCTTTGTCTGTTTTACTTAGACACTGCATATGTGTAAATTCATGTTTAAGTTGAAATCCATCACATGCTCACATGTTTGTATGATTGGAATTGTTGATCCATCACTGTTCTGATTAGCTTGTATGATTATCTGTTATAATTAAATGTGTTTGGGACTACGAAATAGTCCAGGTAATCGGTAATAGGCACTGAATAGGTGGCTGAGGTTGTTTCGTCACATAGGACGTGATCGATGAATCTGAGCCGTACTTGGGATGTTGGCAGTGGTTAAGCCACATGGAGTGCTTACATACTTCATGTCGATTAACTCAACGTGCGCTCGTACTAGTCAAGCTCGTCAAGTAACCCGATTAACCCGATATATGTTCACCATGTTTGGACGCTACTGCTTGAATCTAAGGTACCAAACTCACCAATGAAAACACCTTTAAACCTTGGTACCTCGATCCGCTAAGACTCATGAGCCGGGCATGGTGGTATGGGACACCGTGGTCGAGTTGTCGGCCTACGCTGGGGTGATGAGCCTCCCCGTAGTGACCAGTGAGCAACCCAGACTCGTGAGCCGAATACGGTGGTATGGGACATTGTATTTGAGCTATCGGCCTACACTGATAAGGTGACGAGTCTTTTGTAGTGACCTCGAGCATACGCTAAGACTGCGTAGAGGCGATGAGCCCTTACGTAGCAACAGGAGTACACTAGGCCTGCATTAATAAGGTGACAGGCCCTTTGCAGCGACCTAGAACCATATCATCGTATGAGATTTACTAGGATTGACGACCCTAGATTGGATCATCGTTTGGGAATTGATATAAGGGAGGTACCTTAGCTTCCCAATCCTGCTGTATGAAAATGACTAATAAGAACTTGGTAATCACGTTCATGCACCACACTACATGTGTCGTTTGGCATTGGGCAAAGCACCGAGGAAGTGACTGACATGCGCGACCGTTAGATGAAGATCGCAGAGGGAGTGTAGGCGAGGGCATGCATCATTTATTCATACCATTCTTGCATTAATCAGAGTACTTAGGAATATTTGATTGTATTGCCTTATCATTACTGCTTGACTGAATTGATAATATGTTAACCTTTGCTTTATTGTTCCACTGAGTTGATCACTCACTCCTACATTACGGGATGATGTTGTACACATCAATCAGACTCTGTCTTAGCTGCAGATGGAGACCCGACTGAGGAGGCGGAGGCGGACTTTGTCGATGATGAGGATGCCTTCTCATATATGTAGTTTTCAAGCGGGTTCGTATAGACCGTTTTGATCGGCGGGGCTTCAGGGTTATACTTATAGTGGAGTATTATATTTTGACATTTTGTAACTTGAAACAATACATGTAATTATTGACCTGGCAATGCATACATACTTTGGGGACCTATACTGAGTTATAACGCTATACATATTTGAGTAAGTCTTCCACTTGCGTATTACAACTGTCCCTGGATTATGTATTGCTGATTTGGCTTAATCTTATTCATGTTTTATGCACTAATACAGACAACATTTAATCATCATTAAATATGTTGCATAAGTGATGCGTTGGAACTCGGGAGTTGGACTTCTACTCGACCCCTGATTTTTAGGGCGTTACAACTGTCGATCCATAAATTCGATCAAACTGAAAACTTAGCCTGACCTAGATCCAATGTTAGGGAGCTTAAGTTCGACCGTATGTAGAAAAGGGGCTTCCAGAACAGATCTATTGGATCGAAACGGCCACTATTTGGTTATAACCTAAGTATACATGGCCCTGGGGCCATTGAGTTCAGTTTTGGGCTTATATAAGTCCCTTAAACCCTCTCTCTCTCTCTCTCATTTCATACGAATTTGGAAAACCCTAAGAGAGAAAAGAGAAGGAAAGAGAGAGAAAGTGAGAGAGAGAATTGACGTTTGTTCCTGGGATTCAATCCTGTCGCTCCACGTGCTTTACCACCTCATATGTATCGCTATTTTGGCAATTCTGACTCCGTTCGTAGGTAAGGAATCCTAACCCTAATCTGTTTTAGGGATACAAGTAGAGGGAATGCTAAAGTAGCTAACCTATTCCATGATATAGGTTGCCGTTGTGCCGTAGGCAAGGACTTAGTGTTTAAACTGAGTTTGTTACGAGTCTACTGGCGAAAGGTGCGGACTAAAAATGTTTCGGTTATGGATTTTAAGGCTTTTAATGTCAGTTGATGATTTATGACTGACTTGAGTGATATCACATATACGTAGTTAGGATGTTTCAACATATTACATATATATATAGGTTAGGCTATTTCAAATGCATTCTAAGTGTTTGTTAAAATGTTTAAATGAATATAGAATTATGTTTTGTACTTGCTATGATTGTTGATTGCTAATACATGATGATCGTTGTGCGTGTGGAAACTCCTATGTAGGAGGATTTGCTATAACACGCGTTTTAACTGATTTATTACATGTATGTAATATGTGTAGACTAAGTGTTTGATAAAATGCTTGAATGAGAAAATGCTGGTTTAAATGTATGAAATGAGGGTGCTGAGATAAGATTCTCAATTCCCTTATCTATGGTTACAGTTTCTTTATGTAACCTACCTTACTACTATGTGATTGATGGATGAACTGCCTATGTATTGTAACATGTGTAGTATTTATTATGTTGAAATGCTCAGATAAGATTTATATTCAGATTTGGTTGTCATATGCTGGCTTTGGTTGTTACACATGAATGTTAATGTTTGAAGTATAATTGGGGCTACAACGTAGCCCAGGCAATCGGCAACGGTTTACGATCAGTGGCCAAATTGATTTAGCCACGACGGATACATTTGACGAATCTGAGTCGTACGTTATTTGACGGCAGTGGTTAGGCCACGCGGAATGCTTATCATTTCATGTCGATTAAGTCGACGTACGCTCATACTAGTTGAGCTTGTCAAGTAACCCGATTGGCCCGATGTATGTTCACCATGTATGGACGTTACTGTTTGAATCTAAGGTACCAACTTACCAGTGCCAAACCCGTTTAACCTTGTGTAACGCCCCGACTTTTCAAGACCCGAGTACATGACCCGTGTCCCGAAAACCCGAGTGTTAACCTTAAAGGATGGTCAGGTATAATATTTTTCTTTTATCAGAGTAAGCAGATGAGCGTAGAGTGGACAAGTAGCATAAAGGGAAATTTCAAATTTCATTTAGAATATACAAGTGCTGCCCAAAATGACTTATACAAACCAATGTCTCCAAAATTAACAAATACAAGAATTACATGATCTAATACATGAGAAATAATAGTAAGCATATAAATATAACCCGCAAGATCACACAACTCCTCCAAGCATACAGTCACGCATTCCTGGTGATCGTACCCTGCTCCTTATCAAGTCTGAACATGCATATCACTTAAGCCACCTGTACTACCTGTACGGTTTTATATTTGATGGATGAGTGGCCAACTCAGTGTGAATTCCCCTCAAGATTACACACCACCGCATTAGGTAAGAAATAGTATAAAACATACAGACAACCAAAATAGAGTAAATGCAGTCTTGTTAGATGCATGGATGCATGAATGTAATGATCGACTCGGGTAAAACATCCAGACGGTCTGTGCCCTGGGTAAAACATCCAGACAGGCAATGTCCCGGGAAAAACATCCGGACGGACATTGGGGTCACATCCAGACAGGCAATGTCCCGGGAAAAACATCCGGACGGACATTGGGGTCGTCACCAAGGGATAAGACTGGTCATCAGCGCAACATTCAGCGTAATCGCAGGGCATGATAATCCGAGTCAATATCATCAACGAATGATTGGTCATAAGCGCAACATTCAGCGTAATCGCAGGGCAAAGTGATCCAAGTCAATATCGTCATCGAATGACTGGTCATAAGCGCAACATTCAGCGTAATCGCAGGGCAGAGTGATCCAAGTCATCGAAATATGCCATGTATGCATGATTAGCCAAGTCATTATTAATCCATTTACAACCAGCCAATTTAGGTAAGCTCAAAGGTCACTATGGGGAGCACATGGCCCAGCGTAGGCCGACGGCTCGGGCATAGTGTCCCATTGCCACCATCCCCGACCCATAAGACTACCACCTTAGGATGTTTAATGGAACCCCATCGACTAGTGACCAATCACATTACAATATATGGGGCTTACCATCGCATGGTTGCACAGAATAAAACATCGAACCCATATAGGGAAATACTAGAACAAAGCCACATAGGGCGATATCAAAGTAGGCCACATAGGGCGAGTATTAGAACTGTGCGATAAAAGACCATCCTTGAAAGCCATTGGACACAACAACCTTAGATGGTAGGCCCACATCAATGGTCCATCTAGACCACCGCTCAATAACCACCAAGTCGAAGGTCCATTACGATCACAACTTGTCAAGTTACATCCCAAGTATGGGTGTACATTCATATGTGGGAATTTCCCACTAATGTACCAGTTTAAGTTCCATAAGCAATCCACAAGCATGAACAATTATACAGGATAATCATAAAGTATATAATACAACAATTCAATTTTCACTAGTTAACACATGTGATTATAAAGAGAGATATTAATTATGAACTTAAATAACAACTATAACTTAAGCTAATGAGAAGATGGAAAGCTCAAAGGGAAGAATCATCACCAGACAAGTTGTAGGGCATCCTTTGGTGTGAGCCCTCTCGAGAAGCTAGCGTCTCTGCGTCACTTGAACAGATTCCTAGAGAAATCCCTTGCATTAGCTAATAAGTTCTAAGATTCTAGGACGCCCTAGTTGGTCGAATGGCCCAAATCATGATGGTTTGGTGTTTTATTTGGGAGGGTACAAGCCTAATAATACTTGTCCCAATAAGTGGGCACAAGATACAGTTACCTAGTTGGTGGGGTCCATTTCAAGACGGGCAGATAAGCATTTATATCATGGAGGGACCCCCATATGTGGCCCACTGCCATATAGATGAGCTTGCCCACTATATACATCCCATAGTATATCTGTGTATACATTATGTACAATATATTTGCATCATGCAGTATACATGTATACATTACATACGTAGCACATAGCATATATATACATATATATATATATATATATATACATACCTTATATATCCGAGGTATGTATCGATGGCATATAATGTATACACCACATACATAACATCTCACGTGGTATACATGTACACACTGTATACAGTACATATGCATCACACGATGTATCCCTATATCCGTTATGTATTTGATATTGAAACCTACAGTACGTACGTACATATATATGTGTATTATACATGTATCACACGAGTTCTATGTGGACGGTGTGGATGTGTGTCCAGGCACACCACATTCAGACCCCGGGATGGTCTGTATCCAGCGTGCATAAAAGTGGGTCCCACACATGTAAGACTCACCATGCAAATATAAATATACGTGCGTTCCTTCACACTTGTGACATGGGTTCTGAATCCGAACGGTCCATAAGATGTGGAATCCCAAGAAACCCTGGGAGGTAAATTTTCATCCTGATCTAAGATTCTGGTGGGCCATAGCAAAGATAAATGCACTTTCAAGGGAAGAAACTGTTTGCATTAACCATGGCCCACCTAAGTTTCGGTTCAACGTAAAAATGGGAACCAGGGGGTTTTATGAGGTTCTGCTCCAAGTGGACCATTCAGATTTTCCAGATTCATCAGCCATGGGGAGATCTCGAAATTTTGCAGTGGCTTACGTGAACTTACGTATCTTCACTCCCTGGCGCATGCATGCACAGCCAATTCACTTCACGTGTGGGTACTGCGTAAACATGGGTGTCAAATCCGAACGGTCCATAAGATGTAGAATCCCAAGAAACCTCAGGGCGTGAGTTTTCACCATGACCCAAGATTCTGGTGGGCCATAGCAAGAATAATTTCAATTTAAAGGAAGAAACTGTTTTCATTCCTTGTGGCCCACCGAAGTTTCGGTTTAAAATAAATTTTGAAACCAAGGGGTTTTATGAGGTGCTGCTTCATGTGGACCATTCGGATTTCCCAGACTCATCATAGCTGATGAGATCTCAACTTTTTGCAAATCAGTTTACGTGAACTGATTGGCAGAGGAGCGTTCGGCGTCCTCTGCTTCCACGTTCTGGTGCACGCACACCACTTATGCACTTCACAGGTGGGCTTTTTGAGGGACGTCCAGCCCAGGGATCTTTGCAATGCCCTTGATGGACGGTTGGGGTGGATCCTGACCTCAGGGTGGGTTTATGACCAGTGCAAGCCATCAATACATTGGTGGGGCCTACAGTCAGCATAGGGCCCCTGGTTGGTGCAGCCCACTGTCATTTTGGGTGAGGCCCACCTGCAATTTGCAGGGCCCAACGCCAGACAGCCCAACAGCCTTCAAACGTGGAAACTGTCTTCCAACTGCATGTTGTTGGAGTGGTTCCTAGCCCTGATTTTCAGCATGAACGTGGTCCGATCTTGACCGTTATTTAATCCCAAGCTGGGACCATTTGGGTCGTGGATCGACCTCAAGCAGGGCCTGATGAAAACCTTATCTGGAATGCAACTCGACAGCAGCTGAAAGAGCTGGTTCTAGTCCATCTTCACCACCATTGACGAGCCATGATTGCTCAATTGGGAAGACAACCATTGCTTGGCTTGTCTTCACACAACCAGGGCTCTTGCTAGGTTTCATTCTCCACTGCCATCAAGGCCCGTAGTCTGTCTGAAACCCAACCATTGTTTGGCCGTTTTCAGCTCCCGAACAGGGTCGCCATGAGGCCTGTCTTCAGCCCAAAGCAGAGACCAATCCTATTATTTTTCTTAACTGTTTCACAACCATTGAATGGCTGGTCTCCAACCCGAACCCGAGCTAGTTTCGAAGCTCTACAGAGAGCTCAAAATAAAGCTCCAAATGGACCTGTTTGAAGCACGCTTCCTGTTCCAAAACAGAGCTCCGCATGACTAACATTTGGTCGTGGTTTTAGCTCAGAACCAAGGCCATTGATTGGCCTAGTTCCTGCTTGAAACAGGGTTTCAGTTGGGTTGGATTTCAGCCCGGAACAGGGCCGTGGGTTAGCTCAGTTCCTAGTTCAAAACAGAGACCCAACATCACTATTTCCTCAGACCGTTACACAGCCATTGATTGGTTATATCAGGGTCTGAGACTGGGTTGTCTTCTAGCCTATCTCTTGGTATGATTTTAGCCATTACTTGGCTAATCTCTGACCCGAGTTACAGCCATCGTTCGATTCCAGGTGTGCACCACTACTAGCTAATGCTACAAAGGAGAAAAAAATGAGAAACAACCTAAGGAAAAGCTATCAGGAAATGAGAAATGGACAAGACAAAAATGTTTTCCCCCCGGAATGGTTGTAGCCTATCTCACCTTCTCACATTCTCAGCTCCCAACTCCCTGTTTCTCCTACACTCTCTCCTTCTCACTTGGTGCGAATTCAAGGGATACACTAACCTTATTTTATAGTCAGCGAGAGAGAGATGGACGGCTGTGATCGTCCTTATCATGGACGGCCGAGCTTAGCCCTTCCCAAAGGGGAAGTCGGTTTCTCTCTCTCTCTCTCTCACTGCAGGTTCTTGGTCGGGCGATTTATAGGCTCAAATGGACGGTGGCATTCAATCTCCTTCGTCCGTTTACAAATGGTCAAACGGCTATACCGTTTTAATTGTGTGGGTCCCATGAAGGATTTGAACGGTTTACAAAGCTCAGAAAGCGATCAGGGTGGCCCACTTATAGGGTTGAAGTAGGTCGGTTTAAAACAGAGAGAGAAAGGCGGGAGATATTTCTTATTTGCAAAAGGGCTTGGTCCCAGTGTGGCTCGTGTACCAACGTCCTTAGTGCACATGCACCATGTAGGGGCCCGCTGAGATGTCAGTATAATAATCCATACCGTCCATTCTCATTGGGAACCCTTCATAGTGACCCTGGCCTATTTCAGGTCAATGGTGAGACCCAGGTGGGCCGTGCCAACCAGATCTTGACCCTTAACGGATGATTATAATTGTTCTGGTGGTCAGATTTACCCCATATCAATCGTCAACAGTTAAAGTGGCCCTATGAGTTGTCTACCTCTTCAAGATTTCTTACTGCCCATATAATACTTATAATTTTATTTTATTTCATTTATTTTGTTATGTGTATACATGTATTTATATCATTTTTATATTTATTATTATTATTGTCTGCACACTATATATATAATTCATGATGTGGGCCACACTGTAGGTCATTAGGAGTTAGGACCATTATAAACCAATCCAACGATTGGATTGCCTAGTATTTTATTATTGATAACCCTAGGGGTCCTAATGAATGTTTTAGGTGAGATTTGGGAGTTGAATAGAAAGGATCTTTCTACGGGGCGTTGTAAACTGATGAATGGTGGATCTTGTGATTTTGATCCCTACATTGGTTTCATACAGATCGATTGTACTAAATAGGTGTATGATGAGATGTCATCACACTTAAGATTATACAAATAAGATTTTCATTTATTTAAATACAGTTTAACTTGTGATAGTCAAATGGACAGATTGATTCCAAATCTTATTATGATGTTGTGAGTTGTCATAGTCTAAAATCTAAGGGTTTAAGATGGATATATAGATTGAGAGTTGTTGGATAGTGACATGTAAGGTAAATTATGTGGGTAATTGCATATATGTAAGCTAATTTGGATCTACGTGGTGACACTCGAGTACTGAAAGTATGGGGTGTTACACATACCCTCTCACGCCTGGTTCCCGGTGGCTATTGAAGGGGTAGTCAAATCATATGGACAGGTAATACGCTGGGGTGACGAGCCTCCCTGTAGTGACCAGTGAGCAACCCAAACTCATGAGCCGAATATGGTACTGTATGAGATACTGTATTCGAGCTGTCGGCCTACGATCAGGTGACGAGCCCGTAGTGACCTCGAGCATACACTAGAAACTACAATGAGGTGACGAGCCTTTCCGTAGTAAACTAGAGTATAAACCAGGCACACACTGACAGTGATGAGCCTCTCTGTAGCGACCTGAAAACCATCTATCGTATGTGACTACTAGGATTGACGACACTAGATGGATCAATGTTTGGGTTATGATGTAAAGGGAGGTGTCTTAGCTTCCCAATACTGCTGTATGAATATGTCTAATTAAGAACTTGGCTAACACGACCATGCATCGCATTGCACGGTGCTTTGGCGAGGAAGTGCACAGAGGAAGGGGTGCATGCCGCGACCGTAAGAGGAAGATCGCAGAGGGAGTGCAAGCGAGGGCATGCATCATTAATACATATCATGTTTGCATTAACTAGAGTACTTATGGATGCTTGATTGTGTTGCTTTATCATTATGCTTAATTGAATTGATAACATGTCAACCTTTGCCTTATAGCTTCACTGAGTTGATCACTCACTCCCACGTTCTGGGACGGTATTTTAAACACCAACCAGACTCTATTTTAGCTGCAGGTAATGGCGATACTTATGAGGCAGAGCTAGAGTATTTCGATGATGAGGAGTTCTCCTATATGCAACTCTCTGGCGGGTCTATGTAGACCTGGAGTTGCGCTGATGGGGCTACAGGATTTTGGATAGAGAACATTACACATTCTGATTTTGTATATTTTGAATTAAACTTGTAATTATTTAACCTAGTGACATTCATACTCGGAGGGCTTGCTATTATTTTTGCACAGTTTATATATATATCATAGTCTTCCGTTAGCGTACTTTAATTACCTCTGGAGTATGATATGCTGTTTTGGTATAACCTCATTCATGTTTAAGGCACTAATATGGACAACATTTAATCATTATTATCTATGTTGCATAAGTGATGCATTGGAACTCGGGAGTTGAGTCTATACTCGACTTTCGATTTTCAGGGCGTTACAAGTGGTATCGGAGCATGATTTGGATTAAACTGGACCTGGGTTATAGTCACACGACGCCCACTGACGTACTTTGACTTAGGAGGGTATGATGAACGTATGAACAGTCCTAGGATTTCCAAGTTTCTCCTGTCACTGATCATTCATAGATGAAACGGACTATCGTAGTTCACCCCGTAGGCACCTTTGACCGTGTAAAACGATCCTAATCTCCTTCTAGTCCGTCAATTGATGAGTATGGACGTCAATTCAGTCAATCCCACGCGTAAAACACGCCAAAGGCGTGAATACTCACAAGATGAGGCTCGAATGTGTCTCAAACGAGTGCGGGGGGCCATGCACTAACTTTCGATGGGATCCGAGGTGGGTCCCATGCATTTTCGACATCAACCGCAGTACCACTGGCTTTTGAAGTCACTGCGCATATTCAAGGTACAGTAGTCTTCTTATTAGTGGACGCCAGGTCCACTATCTCTATAATATCATACGCAGTAGTCAAGTGACTGGGGTTGGAAACTAGTCCTATAGTTGGAGTGAGAATCTTTACCGCTACAGGGACTTTCTTAGACGATACCAGGATGTGTAAAGGTTGTTCAATAGACTTAGGGAGCAGAATAGTGCGCATTGACCTGATTGTCTCTCCGTTGCACCATTATGACATCATTCTTGGTATGGATTGGCTCACGGAGGTGAAGGCAGAGATCGACTGCGATACTAGAGTGGTGACAGCCCATGGACCAGAGGGCATGACCTTTACATTTCCAGTGCAGGTCAGTTGGCCCTATCGCATTAGTTGTTATGCTTCATTACTAGAGGACATTAATGGTCGAGCACTTGAGGACACCCCTATAGTCCAAGAGTTCTCAGACGTATTCATAAAGATACCTGGATTTCCCCCTCAGCGCGAGATTGATTTTACCATCGATCTAGTGCCTAGTGCGACACCTATATCTCTTCCGACTTATCGCATGCCTCCATGTGAGATGGAGGAGCTGAGGAAACAAATCGATGATCTGTTGGATGCGGGCTTCATACGTCCGAGTGTGTCTCCTTGGGGAGCACCTGTGTTGTTTGTAAAGAAGAAAGATGGATCTCTGCGATTGTGTATTAATTATCGCAGGTTGAAACAAGTGACGGTGAAGTACAAGTACCCTTTGCCCAGGATTGATGATTTGTTCAATCAGTTGAGGGGAGAACAATATTTTTTGAAGGTTGATATGCAATCAGGGTACCACCAGTTGTGCGCCAGGCAAGAGGACGTGCAGAAAACAGCTTTCAAGACCAGTTTTAGGCATTACGAGTTCCTGGTGATGTCGTTTGGACTCACGAATGCACTAGCCGTATTCATGGATCTGATGAACAGGTTGTTTCAGCCGTACTCATACCAATTTATCATCGTATTTATAGATGACATCTTGATATACTCCAAAAGTCGGGAGGAGCATGAGAAACACCTGCGAGCAGTCTTCAATACTCTCAGGAAGAACCAGTTGTTTGCACAGTATAAGAAGTGCGACTTCTAGAAAGAAGAAGTCAAGTTCCTGGGACATGTGGTGTCCACATGGCTGTGGACCTTGCTAAGGTAGCCACAGTTCAGGACTGGGAGCAGCCCGGTTCAGTTACTGAGGTGAGGAGTTTTCTGGGCTTAGTAAGTTACTACCAACGATTCATTAGGGATTTTTCCAAGATAGCCAGACCGTTGTCTCAGCTGACTTGGAAAGATCTTAAGTTCGCCTGGAATGAGAAAGCAGAAGCAGCTTTTCAGGAGCTGAAGGACAAGTTGACGTTCGCCCCTGTGCTAGTATTGCTAGAGTAAGGGGTCAAGTATACAATATACATTGATGCTTCTCATGTTGGTTTGGGTTGCGTTCTGATGTAGAAGGACAAAGTTATTGCCTATACATCGCGACAGTTAAGGAAACACGAGGAAAACTACCCTACACAAGACCTAGAGTTAGCGGCCGTCATCTTTGTATTGAAGCTCTGGAGACATTACCTTTATAGAGAGGAGTTCGAGCTCTTTTGCGACCACAAGAGCCTCAAGTACATATTCACACAGAGGGACCTGAATATGAGGCAACAACGATGGATGGAAATCTTGAGGGACTTCAAGTTCGAGGTCTCCTACCATCCTGGTAAGGCTAACCTTGTGGCAGACGCGTTGAGCCGCAAGAAGGCTATAACATTTGTGGCTCCGCTGATGATAGGCGAGTGGAACATGGTGAAATTTGTGCGAGACTTCGAGCTGAAGCTTACTGTTGATGAGCCGTTCGAGGGTGTCGCTCATGTTCGTGCGCAGCCACTTATCGATGACCGAATCATAGTGGCTCAGGGGGAGGATAAATGGTTAGTGAAGATGAGGAGGCGAGCTAGTGACGAAGAAGACTCTGAGTGCAGAGTTGGTATGGATGGAGGCTTACGTTATCGTGGCCGCCTATACGTGCCAAATCTTTATGACTTGAGAAAAGAAGTCCTCAAAGCCGCTCACAATTCGAGGTTGGTGAGAAGAGCTTGATTGGCCCAGAGTTAGTTCAGGTGACTTCAAATAATATTAACATTATCAGGCGTCAACTCCTGGCAGCACAAAGTAGGCAGAAGAGCTACGCCGATATGAGGCGGCTGCTGCTAGAGTTCGAGGTCAAGGACCACATATTCTTGAAAGTTTCCCCGATGAAGGGAGTTCTTCGATTTGGCAAGAAGGGAAAGCTTACGCCGAGATTTATTGGCCCATTCTAGATACTGGATCGAGTGGGGGTGGTAGCGTACCGCCTGGCTTTGCCCACACCACTCGTAGGCGTGCACAACGTATTTCATGTATCGATGTTGAAGAAATACGTTCCTGACCCTTCCCACATTATCAAGTAGGAGCAGGTACAGTTGAGTGAAGATGCTACTTATATACTGCAACCGATGCGTATTCTGGATAGGAAGGAGCAGGTGTTGCGTAGTAAGGTGATTCCACTTGTGAAGGTTCTGTGGACACACCACACTGAGGAAGAGGTTACTTAGGAAACAGAAGCCGAGGTCCGAAAGAACTACCCTCAGATTCTCGAGGAGTACGAAAAGGTACCAATTTCGAGGATAAAATTTTTCTTTCAAGGAGGCAGATTATAACGTCTCGAAAAAATTCGTACAAAGAACTGAGTACTACCTCAGGCAGAAATCACTAAGGACCAAATCCCTTTAGAAATTAGATGTGGATTAATTAGGTGCTAAACTAGATTATCTATGAAATTAACACTAATCACTTTAAATATGATCTGTAAGACCCAAAACGAGTAGAACCGTTAATGCTACATTGCTTAAAAACTTAGGATCCATCTCAAAACCCAGTAGCTCCTGGGAGTGCATCGAAACTCCGTATCGAACTTGGACCACGCGTCGAAAGTCCGATTTCCCCAAATCTATACAGTTATGACCACCTTGCTGGACTTGGCAACCATCTCGAAAATCAAGTCCTAAAGGTATCCAGAAACGCATAACATGAGCCGGAGCGAAGTGTGTGAGAAATGTAAATATCTCTAGGAAATAAACTGGAACTTAAGTGAATTAAGCCGTTCACTTGCAGGCCGAATCTAAGGATTCAGACCATCAGATTCTGACCTAAATACATGCTCGGATCAGGAAAAATTTCTAACACATGTCAGTGCACTTGTGACCCTGATCGAGTACCGGTGACCGTTGAACTGAAACTGGTCTGCCACTGTCGATCCATAAATTCAATCGGACTGAAAACTTAGCCTGACCTAGATCCAATGTCAAGGAGTTTAAGTTCGACCCTATGTAGAAAATGGGCCTCTAGAACAGCTCCGTTGGACCGAAACGGCCACTATTTGGTTATAACCTAAGTATACCATGGCCCTGGGGCCATTGAATTCAGTTTTGGGCCTATATAAGTCCCTTAAACCCTCTCTCTCTCTCATTCCATACGAATTTGGAAAACCCTAAGAGAGAAAAGAGAAGGAAAGAGAGAGAAAGTGAGAGAGAATTGGCGTTTATTCCTGGGATTCAATCTTGCTGCTCCACGTGCTTTACCACCTCGTCTGTATCGCTATTCCAGCGATTCTGACTCTGTTTGTAGGTAAGGAATCCTAACCCTAATCTGTTTTAGGGATACAAGTAGAGGGAATGCTGAAGTAGCTAACCTATTCCATGATATAGGTTGCCGTTGTGCCGTAGGCGATGACTTAGTGTTTAAACTGAGTTCGTTATGAGTCTATCAATGAAAGGTGCAGACTATAAACGTTTAGGTTATGGATTTCAAGGCTTTCAATGTCAGTTAATAATTTATGACTGACTTGAGTGCTATCACATATGCGTAGTTATGATGTTTCGACATATTACATATATATGTAGGTTAGGCTATTTCGAATGCGTTTTAAGTGTTTGTTAAAATGTTTGAATGAATATAGAATTATGTTTTGTATTTGCTATGATTGTTGATTGCTAATACATGATCGTTGTGCATGTGAAAACTCCTATGTAGGAGGATTTGCTATAACATGTGTTTTAACTGATTTATTACATGTATGTAATATGTGTAGACTAAGTGTTTGATAAAATGCCTGAATGAGAAAATACTGGTTTAAATGTATGTAATGAGGGTGTTGAGATAGGATTCTCAATCCCCTTATCTATGGTTATAGTTTCTTTATGTAACCTATCTTACTACTATGTGATTGATGGATGAACTGCCTATGTATTGTAACATGTGTAGTATGTGTTATGTTGAAATGCTTAAATAAGATTTATATTCAGATTTGGTTGTTACATGCTGGCTTTGGTTGTTACATGTGAATGTTAATGTTTGAAGTGTGATTAGGGTTACAATGTAGCCCAGGCAATCGGTAATGGTTTACGATCGGTGGCCGAATTGATTTAGTCATGACGGATATGTTCGACGAATCCTAGTCGTACGTCGTTTGACGGCAGTGGTTAGGCCATGTGGAATGCTTATGCATTTCATGTCGATTAAGTCGACGTACGCTCGTACTAGTCGAGCTTGTCAAGTAACCCGATTGGCCCAATATATGTTCACTATGTATGGACATTACTGTTTGAATCTAAGGTACCAACTTACCAGTGCCAAACCCATTTAACCTTGGTACCTCAATCCGCTAAGACTCATGAGCCGGACATGGTGGTGTATGGGACACTGTGGTTGAGCTGTCGGCCTACGCTGGGGTGACGAGCCTCCCCGTAGTGACCAATGAGCAACCCAAACTCATGAGCCGAATATGGTGGTGTATGGGACACTGTATTCAAGCTGTCAGCCTACAATCAGGTGACGAACTTATAGTGACCTCGAGCATACACTAGAAACTACGTTGAGGTGACGAGCCTTTTCATAGTAAACTAGAGTATAAACCAGGCCTACGCTGACGGTGACGAGCCTCTCCGTAGTGACCTGGAAACCATTTATCGTATGTGACTACTAGGATTGACGACCCTAGATGGATCAATGTTTGGATTATGATGTAAAGGGAGGTGTCTTAGCTTCCCAATCCTACTATATGAATATGTCTAATTAAGAACTTGGCTAACACGACCATGCATCGCATTGCACGGTGCTTTGACGAGGAAGTGCACAGAAGAAGGGGTGCATGCCACGACCGTAAGAGGAAGATCGCAGAGGGAGTGCAGGCGAGGGCATGCATCATTAATACGTATCATGTTTGCATTAACCAGAGTACTTAGGGATGCTTGATTGTGTTGCTTTATCATTACTACTTGATTGAATTAATAACATATTAACCTTTGCCTTATAGCTCCACTGAGTTGATCACTCACTCCCACGTTCTGGGAGGGTGTTTTAAACACCAACTAGACTTTGTCTTAGCTGCAGGTGATGGCGATGCTTATGAGGTAGCACCGGATTATTTCGATGACGAGGAGGAGTTCTCCTATATGCAACTCTCTGGCGGGTCTATGTAGACCTGGAGTTGCGTTGACAGGGCTGCAAGGTTTTGGATAGAGAACATTACACATTCTGATTTTATATATTTTGAATTAAACTTGCAATTATTTAACCTAGTGACATTCATACTCGGAGGGCTTGCTATTATTTTTGCACAGTTTATATACATATCATAGTCTTCCGCTAGCGTACTTTAATTACCTCTGGAGTATGATTTGCTGTTTTGGTATAATCTCATTCATGTTTAAGGCACTAACACAGACAACATTTAATCATTATTATCTATGTTGCATAAGTGATGCATTGGAACTCGGGAGTAGAGTCTATACTCGGCCCCCGATTTTTAGGGCGTTACACTATGTCTCCGCATTGTATAGTTGATCTATATTGCTTCCTTAGTATATGATATTGTCTTATTATATTTTTACATTGCATAGCTTGGATAACACTGATGGTATTTATGAACTTACCGGCATGTTTCCGCATTGCTCTGATATTACATACTTGGCACTTACCTTGCGCAGACACTTACACCACTCTCTAAGCTTTCTATAAGCTTATGCACGATAGATGTGTGTAGGTGACGTTAGGTTGCAGTAGCGTTGAGCTTGGAGCGTGCAGCTATTTTCTGGAGCTTTGATTTTTGATATATGTATTTCCCTTTTAGCATTGTATTCAACTGTTTATATTAGTGGATATGTGATGATAATGTTGCATTTGTGATTTGGGTAAACTTGTGGTTATGCTTATTACGAGTTAAATGTACGTTGAAAAATCCTCGTAGGATCTGAGGATCAGAATCTAGCGTATGGACGCTGGGAGCCGAGAATTGGGTACTATGGAGGTTATCGGCACCGGATTCGGTGATCAGAAATTTTGTGAGCCTGGTTTTCGAGTTTAGGGCGTGACGAGCAAAGATCACAGTATGTGACGAATGCATAAAAAAATTAGTTTGGTTTCATACTAGGAGGTCTACTATCGAAGTTATTTTCTTACTTTGAAATTGATAGAGAAATATAAGGAGATAAAGAAATATCACCATATGATATTTATTAACTTAGAGAAAGCTTACGATAGGGTCCTCAGAGAGTTAATTAGGTAAGCGTTGGGAGAGAGGATTTTTAAGAGGATATATTAACAAGATTAAGGTATGTATGAGGGAGCAACGACAAATGTGATGACTACTGACGGAGAAACAAGTGAGTTTTCAATTACTGTATGATTGCACCAAGGGTCGATATTGAGCCCATACCTTTTCACATTAGTTATGAACGAGCTAGCAAGGCTTTTGCAGGAAGAGATACCATAGTGTATGCTGTTTGCAGATGACATAGTTTTGATTGAGAAAACGAGGAAAGGTGTAAAAACAAAACTAAATTTTTAGAGAGGTGTTGTAGAACTTAAATGATTTAAAATTAGTTGGATTATAAAAAAAAAATTGTTTGGAATACAATTGTGTAGTAACAAAATGAGTGGAAACGATGAATTAGTAAAAATTGCTAACCAAGAAGCTTCCAAAAGATTACCACATTTAATATCTTGAGCCGATAATTCATAAGAGTGCAGAGATTGAGAAGAATATTCCGTAAGAATTCAAGTAGGGTGGAAAAATGAAGACATGTCTCTAGAGTTGTATACCACTTAAATTGAAAGGGATTTATAGGATGACTACAAAACTAGTCATGCTTTACAGACAAAATGTAGGACAGTTAAGGAACAACATTTTCAGGGAAATCCTTTTGATAAATGTGGTAATCTTTTGTAAATCCTTTTGATATATGAAATGAAGTTTTGAAAGAAAAAAAAAAGGAACAACATGTTCATAAGATGAGTGTATCGAAAATGAGGATGTTGAGATGGATGAGTGACAAGACAAAGAAGGATAATTAGAAATTATTTAAGGAAATTTAGGAATAGCACTAGTGGGTAATAAGATTAGGGAAAGTAGACTTAGATGGTTAGTCATATGCAATGAAGATAAAAAATTGTGCCTATTAAGAGTGAGTTAGTGTTGGAGCCAATGCCATGGAAAACCAATGTGAGCTCTAAGCTATAAATCATGTGGATGTGGTTAGGGCGATTCCAGCCTTAGATCATGATGACCATGAGTCCTTGGTGAACATCCCATTGATCCTCAGTGTATAATATTGTCTTGAATCTTTATTATAGGTTTATAGAGGAGTGATTCATTTGATAGTTCTTGGGAACTTGAGATTGGACATGATGGTCATTGACTTAAGAGAGTCATAGTCTATGGATTTCAATACCTTGTTAGACCTATACTACTTTACCCACCATGTAATTGACGATCTACATGTCATCAACATATACAATACCTGACCCAACATGAATGAATCAAACTACTGCCTAGGAGACAGGCTATACCACGACCTCCTGCAAAGTTTTTTTTTTCCTCAGCCCCTTTAACTTCAAACCACTCTAGTTGCTTCATGTATATCTGCTCTTCCAATTTTTCATACAGAAGTGTAGGCTCCACATCTATCCTTCCAGCTTAAGACCGTATTGGCCAAACAGCGCCAATCATGGGTCTAATAAACACCTGCTATACCGTCGGTACGAATATCTCTGAGAAGTAGATCCCTTCTATCTGAGCGTAACCTTTCATTACCAACCTCGCTTTGTATCTATGTTGTATCCTCCTGAAGATTCACCTGTATCCAACCACTTCTCGGCCCACTGGAAGCTCCACTGGCTCCCATGTGTCGATCTGGTACAATGAGTCCATCACATTACCCATAGTCACCTTCCACTTCTCAGCACTAGACTCACCTAGAGCCATCTGAATGGAAGACGAATCCCCTGCGACATTAGAGTCGTCTACGTACCTCGCCGATATCCTGCAATTATGCCGTGTGATTCTTCTTACAGGTGGCTGCTCCACCTGATTTGTATCTCTGTCTGCGCGTCTCAGCCTTCATGCCCTTCTCACTCATGTGCATGGCCATGCCCTTCATGCCACACACGTGTAGAGGTGGAATCCACTACAGCCATTGCAGCTCCACCTTTTGAAGTACTCCCGATCAACCTGTACATGTTATCGAGTCATTGCACTTTCATAATCACCTGTGCCCCCTTAGATACTTTAAGGACACCATCAATACTTGTGAACCTGCACCCTATAGCCTCGAGTGCACCGAGAGAAATTAGGCTCTTCTTCATGTCAGGAACATGTCTCACTCCAGTCAGGGTACGCTCTGTCCCATCAAATACCTTGATACGCACCGTACCAATAGCCATAATATTACAGGCACTGCCATTACCCATAAACACATATCCACCATCGGACTCCCTGTAGTTAGTGAACCAACTCTGATGAGGAGTCATGTGAAAAGATACCCCTGTGTCTAGAATCCACTCGCCATTACGATTATCGTATGGGCATCTGATCATAGACACAAACAAAATATCACCATCACATCCACTCGATCCATCTAACGTGGAAGCATTGGCCTCCCTGTACGAAGCCTCAAAGCCTTCTCTCTTAGATTTAGGATTTGTACAATCCTTCTTCACATGTCCTTCCATCCCACAGTTCCAACACTTTACCTTTCCTTTGCCTTTGCTTGCCATTGAATTTGGACCTAGAACCTGAAGAACCTATACCTTCTTCAGAATTCCTACCCTTTGTAAGTAGTGCATCAGAAGATATCCCCATGTCGACGTTAAGTTTTCTCATAGCCTTCGCTTGAAGGGCTGAGATAACAGTGTCGACACTCAGGGCTTTATTCATGGAGCACATTGTGTCCTTGAATGACTCATAAGATGCTGGAAGAGAATTCAACAACATACATGCTTGTTCTTTATCTTTCATCACTTCTTCCATATTCAGCAATTTGCAAACCAATTTATTAAAGTTGCCGATTTGAGCCTCCAAATCTCCACCCTCTGCCAACTTAAAGTTATACCACTGCTGTTTCAAGTATAGGCAATTTTCAAAGAATTATTTCACGTAGACATCCTCTAACTTTGCCCATAATTTAGCCGTAGTTTTCTCTCTCATGACATTGTAGAGAACCTCATTTGTGAGACATAAATGGATCGAAGATAAGGCCATTTTATTAAGAGTATTCCAATCATTATCAGTCATTGTAGACTTTTGCTCCTCAAGAGTACCATCTTCGCCTTGCTTTATTAAGGAACTGATCATCTTGATCTTCCATAACTCAAAATTATTTTTCCCTGAGTACTTCTCAATCTCATACTTAGTGCTTTCCATTGATGCTAATCCCTCAGATTCAGATTTGTGCCCCAATGATTGCTTTGAGAACCACTTGTTGGGGATTTTTTCTGTGGAATCACACAGATCTGGATCTAAGATGGCAATCCAACGACACCAAGCATACACAAGAGAACACACAGATTTAACGTGGAAAATCTTTGTGGGAAAAAACCACGGCACAAAGCGATAGAATTCCACTATGAAAACAGAAATTACCAAGAGAAAGGACTTACCTAATTCGAACAACCTCGAATCTCACCCTTGCTACACTCTTTAATAACCCTAAAACCCTTTAGAATACCTCTAAGAAGCCTTAACCATACCTTAGAATAGCCCTAGGGACCCCTATTTATAGTTTAGGAAACTTCACTTACGCAGCGTCTTGGAATAGTCCGAAAACCGCCTCAAATTTACTCAATCCGCCCACCGGCTGTGTAACCTTTGACTAGTTGAGTCAGGGCCTCGACTGGTCGATGGGCACCCTTGACTGGTCGAGCTAGCCCCTTGACTAGTCGAGCGGCCCGGAACTCCAAAAAACAATGTTGCTGGACTTTGAGTCGAGCGAACCTCGATCGGTCGAGCAGCGCAGTAAGATACAAGATTTTAGACATCTGTTTACAACAACCATCATAAGTGCATGAGACACACTTTTGGACATTAGTTCATGAGAAGTATGGTCATCTTGTGTGAGGGGATTGACTTGAGTCAAGATAAACAGTCTCCACCATCGGGAACCGAATTGGTGTCGATGTATGCCTTACCCTTACCCTACACAAAAGTGTGAGTGTGCCATAAACAAAGGATTTAGGTTTGGACCCTTGGTCACTGACATTGGTAGATCGAGATCAAGTCAACAGTCTAGGGGTTCATTATCCCAGACTATGATCATGAAATGAGGACTTAATGATGCATGAAGATGATTAATCATTAGAACTGAGAATGTGTAAGGGTCACAATCTTGATTAATCGACTTTAGATCTTCTTACGAAGTCTATGTAGGGATCAATAAAGTAGATATAGCTAGGTACTTCCATCAGGAACCGTTGATTCTTACACAATACAATAAAGGATTCGCTGGTTTGATTAAGAATATGTTTATGGCTTTGATATGGATATATCAAGAACTCATCAAGTGATTTTTTATTGGGTCCAGTACTTTGATTGTTTTAATCTAGTTTTCAAAGGTTTTTAATTGTGAAGTTTTATTTTAATCGTTGAAATTACTTTGATCACACTTAATAATAATTTAATGGTCCACTTCTGATTGGCGTATGATATGGTCATGAGTGGATGACCATGGTAGTGGAGGGATTAGATCATGAGCATATGCATAGATAAGGTGAATTGACGCACTTCCCTCACAGTATGTTACAAAGTTGCATGTAGGGTGGTAGAGTATCATACTGGTATTTCTCTAAAATCGTTGCTTCCTTCTTATTTGATTGATCATATCTCAAATGAGTAGATACAAGAAGCCCTAGACAACTTTCCCCTTGGGTGTGTGAAACCGAGAGTAACAAAAAGAAAAAAATTTAGAAAGAGAGAGAGAGAAGTTTTTCATAATTTTTTCCATATCTATGTAGTTCATCCTTATGCATGGTTGTGGGATTCATTGGCACCTACCAAATAATATTTCTTGGGCTGTCTAGATATCTTTGGTACTAGAATAGATCGAGAAGAGGCCTCCTAGTTTGGATGACCATTATCAGTATTGCATCAACAGATATCGTCACATTAAAGTATGATCTGACGACTTTCTCAAGTTAGTTGTTTGATTCGAGAAATTGTAAACGAACGTATTCAGGAGATCTTGGGTTAGGATTTCATATTTGGACTTAGAGAAAAACAGATATCACGTGCGAGTTTGACCAAATCGATCCCATCAATAGTACATGCTCAAGGCTCTAAATAAGGAAAAGGCTGAAAAGAGCATAGATTATAAAGATAATAAGAAAATACTTAATGACCTATGGTCTAATTAAAGTTAGAATGGTGGAAAAAGATTTATGTAGCCCACCCCAATTAGTTGTCATGAAGCTTAGATTGATGATGGTTTAGGTCGTATTTCAATGATCGAAAGAGTTCTAAGTAATGGCCACTTTAATGGGCGACATATAAAATCTCTTAAAGATTGGAAGAACCTATCAACGGCCGACAAGAGAGAGGCTACTAAATAATGATCAAAATGTTGGAATATTCCGATCTAAGATATTATTCTCTTCGATGGTGAGGCCTATGATTTAAGGGTTATGGAACCGAGATCCAATGGCTAGAAACCTCTTAGGATAAAGTGTCTAGGTGGCTCCGTTCATTGGTCATATAACTCAAAGAGTCATCAGTTTTTCCACACTTTGGACGCATTTGATTGCAAAACCCTTGGGACAAACAAATTAACTATGTTTTACCTTGTTTTCGTCATACCATTTTATCCTTTTCTCCTTTCTCTCTCTCTCTGTCTTTATTTAAGCAGCAAAGGGAGCCTCGAACAAATTCCTTACAAACCTCATACTCTCTCTCTCTCTCTCTCTCTCTCTCTCTCTCTCTCTCTCTAAAAAGATGTCAGCTAACACGTTGAATTCATGGAGTCGATACTGGCCTAACCTTGGCAAGAACACGGGCCTTCTAAAGAGCATGAGCTTTCGCAAGAACATAGGTCTTACAAGGCTCAATAATCATTCAGGCAGTAGCCTGCTACCTAATGAGATGATTGATAACAGTTCAAAGAAAGAAGAGGATGATTGTGAAGGGCAGCAAGGTCGGGTCTTCCCAATCGGGAGGAGCTCACTAATCGATGATCAGACCTATAGAGAGTCACCAAGCTCTTCATCTCCTACCAAACATGTAGTAATAGTCATGGATGCAATGGAAGAGTTTTCCATGGAACCTTTGGAGTGGGCCTTGCTGAATGTCATCAAACCTGGATATGTTGTCACGCTCCTTGGGGTCATGCCCTGGCTCAATGTTCCACGTAAGCATCTCATATGCCTCATCAAACTTACCCTGACTGTGGGGTCCATGGTGATGTATTTTTCTTATATCCACGCCGTCCATCCATTTCGCCAGATTATTTTAGGGCATGAGACAAAAAACGCAGAAGATTCAAATATTAGGTGAACCACACCACATGAAGCTGTGGTGATTGAATGCTCACCGTTAAGAACTTCTTGGGGACCATTGGAATGTTTAATTTCCATCCAACCTTTTGATAAGGTCACAAAGGCCTGGATGATGGGATAACATAATATCAGATTGATCCAAAGCTTTTATGGCCCATAAGAAGTTCTTAATAGTCAATTACCACTGCTCTCTGTCGTGTCCACTTGAGATTTGGATCTACTGCAATTTTTTAAATTTTTTAAATTTTTTTTTGGATAATAGCTTAAAATAATCTGACAAAATCGATGTAAAGGGAGGATAGAGATACGTACATCACAGTGGGCCCCACATTCAGAGATGCATCGAAGCCGCGTCCCTATTTATGCACGAGAAGACTCCTGTCGGACGCGGATTGTGTGGTGACCCAATACTGCGACTTAGCTACGTGCTGTCAGGATTCTGCGGAGCCAACGTTATGTATATATTTTACCACACCGTCCATTCATTTTTTTTAACTCGCTTTAGAGCATGAGGTCAAAACTGAAGTACATCCAAATCTCAAGTGGACCACACCAGAGAAAACAGTGGGGATTGAACGCCTACCATTAAAACTTCTTACGGCCACGGAAGTTTTGGATCAAGCTGATAGTTGGGTTTTCCTTTCATCCCTTATCCATATTGTTTCCTTTGTTCAAGTCCTCTTGAGCTTTGGATATGCTTCAGAATCTAAAATGAGCTGCAAAACAGATGAACGGCATGGATTAAAACATATATCACGGTGGACCCCACAGAGTCCAGAGCTACGTAGTGCTGGGTGATCAGGCAGTGAGAGCCGTCATGTCCTCTTCGCATCCCACAAAAAATTAACTGGAACACAACCATTGATGATATCATCTAAACCTGTCGTGCAGCAATTGCACCGTTTTTTCATAAGAGGCCGAAACGGACCTGTCAATGCATATCTCCGTTAGTCTACACAAACACACACACACACACATAATGTGTGAAACTTTACGAGACTATCATAATTTATTTGTTATATCCATACTGTTCATTAGTTTTTCCAGATGAGTCTAGAGTAGAGCTGGGCACGACTCGACTTGGTAGACTCAACTCATCCGACTCTTCCAAACCGATAATTCGACCTGAATTCTAAGTACAATTCGAACTCAAACCGAGTCGAGTTGGAGTCACCCAGTAACTTGACTCAACTTGATCCGAAACCCAACTGGTACATAAAAAAGATTTCAGATTTAACGTTTCATATCTGAGATGCCATGTATCTGATGGAGAGGCTACAATTCCGGCAGGTGCACTTAGGTTTTGAGATGTGATTTCTCGTGGATACCTATCGCAACCGACCTGACTCAATGTTGACTCGACCCAAGTCGGTACCCGTGATCGAGGTGGACTTGGTCTAGATTAGTCCAGGCGAGACCTGGACTCAGATAAGGTTAGGCATGTTGGACTGGTTTCCGAGTCAATATTTCAAAATCGGGTCAAATCGGGTGAATCCTAACTTGGTCCTACTCAACTCAATGCCCAGCTCTAATCCAAAGCATGAGCCCAAAAACTAAATACATCCAAAGCTCAAGTGGATCACACCATAAAAATCAGTGGGGATTTTATCGAACTGCCATTGAAACCTTCGTAAGGCTAACCTTGAGGTTTATTTGCCATCTAATTTGTGCATAGTGTCACAAAGACCTGAATGAAGAGGAAACACAAATATTAGCTTGATCAATGCGTTCTGTAAGCCCAAGAAGGAAAAAATGGATGGACAGTTTGGATAAATACATCATGATAGGGCCCACGTAAATCTTATACGTCAAGAAATTCCATTAGCTGTCTGGTGCAGCCCATGCCGTGGATAGAAGAAAACCAGAGGTGCTAACATATGGAACTTCCAATATGGATGCCATCATGATGTATATGTCAGTTCCACATCTTATTTTTTGTACTTATGATTATATATATATATATATAATTTATTGCAAAGAACTTTTTTTTAAAAATCTAAACAAACAAGTTAATTAAAATATAGGACAACTATTCCTTTAAAAGTTGTATTGTGTAACACTATTTAGGAGAGAGAAATCTAGCATATCTTGTTAGCTTGAGTCATCCTAAATGATATGTACCAATGAGACTTGATGGCACTGGAATTTTCTGTACCTTCTACACAGATGGTCCACTCTCATTAATAATTTATAACTTATATATCAATCTGGTTTGGGTTGGGTTGGGCTACCAAGCTCTTGATCAGGTTGGTGTTTGTATAGTCCAAGCCCGAGATTGAACCTGATACATCCTACCCGAGCCTAACCCAATGTCGATCGGGTCGGTCACGGGCCGGTCGGGTTAAACCCGCCCGACTTTCAGCCCTAATTAGCATACGCATACATGAGTGTTTGTATCAAAATGAGAAACAGACACGCAGGTAGGATTGAAAACTCAGCCGCTTGGTTGTTTTACATGAATTTTCAGTCTCATGCAAGACATGGTTGGATATTTGGACGATCAACCTCGACGGTTTGTTTGCGTTGAGCGAGTTAAAGGAGCAGAGCGAGTGGAAGAATGACACCAAATACCAGAAAATTCGAGGGATAATCGAGCTTTGCGACAAATTCGGGGTAATGTAAATTCTACACAACTCCTCATTTCTAATTTCCAGTATGGACCGTCCATCCGGTGGCCCTAGTGCCCAGATTCAAAAAGGGAACATATACCAATCAGATGCTAGTATGATTCCATTGGAATGATTTTGTATTACTGGGTCTAGGACCCACTAGTTTGATGGTCTGGATTCATCGGCATGCATGCACTTAGAATTGCAACAAACCATGACTTAAAGAAGATGATATGAATAGGAAGGTTCCTCACTCTTCTTAAGAGCCGTACATGAATGATATGCAGGTGGTGCCATACATGAAGATTGCCATGGGTTTCCCATTGCGGCTGGTGGTCCTGGAGCACACTACTAGCCTCCATGCCACGTGGGTGGTGTTTGACAGGTACGTGGACCCTACAGCTTGATATATGTAGTTAGGCCACCAATCCAGTTTGACGGATGAGAGAGAGTATGGAGAAACACAGGGGTCGATCGTTTGGACGCCTGGACAACTCGGGCGCCGATTAGGTACTTACTCCCACTAGGACCTAGGGGCTGTGGGGCCCACCATGATATATACATTTTATCCACGCCCTCTATCCATTTTGACAGTTAATTTTATGACATTATCTACAAAATTGAGTTAGATTGAAGGCTTGAGTGGACTACATCACCGGAAACAATGGTAGTAAAACTTTCACCATTGGAAGTTATTTTCATCAAGGCTTACAAGATTGTTTATTTGTCATCTAAATCCATTCATACGGTTACACAGGGTAAGAGAAAAACACAAATACCAGCTTGATCCAAAACTCTTAGGTTTTTAATGATAGGCATTCAATCCCCATTATTTCCTATGGTGTGGTCCACTTGAACATTATATATGCCTTATTTTTGGGAAGCTGATTTGCTGGTGTACTACACATCATCTATATAGCTGGTGTATTGACATCAGCAAGCTATGTGGGTCTCATCATGAGGTATGTGTTATATCCAAACCGCCCATCCATATTTGGTGAGCTTGTCTTAATGCTTGAGCAAAAAAATAAGACAGATCTAAAGATCAATTGGACCACACTGCAAAAAGCAATAGGGAATCGAACCCTTTTGGGGGTCACAGAAGTTTCAGATCAATATGAAATTTTTTTTTCCTCTTCATTCATATATTTTTGACATAATTAACAGATAGAATGGAAAATAAACGTTTTGGTGGGCCCTATGAATTTTTTAAGGGTGAAAATCATTATCCTTGCTGCTCTTTTTGGTGTGGTTCAATTGAGCTTGGATATGATTCATTTTTTGTCTAATACTCTAAAACGATCTCGAAAAATGGATGAAGGGTGTGGATATAATAAATACATCATTGTGGGACCCATGTAACTTTGATCTCCTTCAAACCATTCGTACAACTCAGAGCTTGGCGTCCGTGCTCTCGCACAACACGTACGTATCTGCACCGGCTATATAGCTGGTGTGTGGTATACCAGCCAATCAGTTTCCTTATTTTGGGGGTCATGAAATCGTAGAACGGATGGACGACATGTATAAAACATATACATCACGGTGGGCCCCACACGAAATTCACACCCCTCTTCATTTTAATGTTAAAAAAAGCAAAACCTTACCTCACATTGAGAATAGTGTTAGAATTACATTAGTAAATAATTATTATATGTTTACAAGTGTTTACCATGATGAAGTGAAAAACAAACAACCTTAGGAGAAAAATAAAGAAAAGCAAAGACATGACTTACATAGGAGTAAAATGAACGTATTTACCAGGAGTATTGGCCATGGTGAGTTGAAAAACAAACACCCCTGAAGGAAAAGGAAAGTAAGGAAAAACAAAAATATGGCATAAATAAGAGTAAAATGACATCAGCTTTAAGGAAAGTAAACCCTCTCCACCTGTTTATTTTATCACAAAAAAGACTTGGAAAACGGTTTTCCTTGCATTTTCAATTGTCTAGATCAAATTTCACAAAGGAAAGCCTTTCTTCCTTCAAATTGTCATACCAAAAACTTCACACCCATGGCCAATGCATTTCTTTGCCATTTAACTTTTTGAAAGAAAGGTTGGAACTTATTGATGAGGGAAAAGCAAATGAAACTCTTTGTCAAAGCATCCCTTCTTTCGAAATAAACTAACTACATTTTGCAATTTGTATTCTATCCAAACAAGCTGTAAATGGATTTTATTTTGAGATATTCACATTTTTGGACCTACTTATAATGGGGTTATATGGATCCTATGTACGTGTGTTTGGATGTGATCACATATTTCACATAGCTCACCTCTTCAATATATGCTTTGATTACACTATTAATGAAAAAGGACATCAAGGAGGGACCCTTCCAACACAAAATCTCGACTCTATGTCCAGGATATCTTTGTGGAAACCCTAGTCCATGCATCCAAACGACCCCTGATTAACCACTATTTTGTACAATGTTTCCTTCACTGTACACGTAAGATGCATGCATGACAACCAAGACCGTCCAAATCATGGGCTCCACTGTGTGTAATGGAGCATAGAACTAAGTTCAAGCTGATTGAACTCTTACAATCTGATTTCAACCAATGAATCTGGGCTGCTGATTCAGATCAGATGTTTAGAATGATCTGATCAGTGTTATCTTCTCAACATGATCAATCCACCCTAGACCACACTATTGGGATGGTCCCGTTTTTATGTTTGATTGGACGCGTAATCCCAGATGGTGGAGAAAAAAATCTTGGAACCGTCTCATGCTGATGAAATGATCCTCGCCATTGATCTTGAAGCCAAATGCAAACAGTCAAAAAGGTCTCTTGTGAAGATGTATGCATGTGATCATCCATTCACCTACGTACGTATGTGGGCTCCCATGCATGTGTATGTAAGCAAAAAGAAGTGAAGGCAGATAAGTAGCAGTGAATGTAGATAATAAACTTGCGTGCGTTATTGCAGACACCACCGGAAGGAGAGAGAATTTTTCGCAGAGAGGATACCATCAAATATAATGATGATGAACAACGAGGGGGGGTTCGACATGCTTAAATCTCGACCCATGATCAAGGATGGTGAAACAAACACTCCTGAAGCTTCTCCTGCATCAAGATCGTTAGTTGCCAAGGTCATCATTTCTGACCGCTTGAGGGAATTTTTTAAGAACAAGGAGTGGAAGTGGAGCTTCCAACGGAAGTGATCTCCGATTGAGAGAGAGAGAGAGAGAGAGAGAGAGAGAGAGAGAGAGAGATGTAGTTTATTGAATGTAAATTGTAAGTGAAAAATCTATTTTGTTGTTGGTCATGTAATTTTCTGAAACTGAATTGTCCTCGATTTCACTCTTTTTCAAGTATGAGAAATGATGTAAGAGTTCTATTAGGTGGACCCACATGCTCGTGGATTTAGATGATCTAATCATTGAATTATATGGATAACTGTAGGCCCCACAGTAGTTGTGATCACTATAAAGGTCTGGGCTGGGTACGCTTGGATTAACATGTTACCTATCGACAATATTCAAGTGCACATGAACTCTACCCTATGTGGAGAGAAGGGAGTAGTTGTGATGGGATCAATTACTTCAAGCCTTTTTATATAAATACCAGTCTTGGTTCCCACTACTACACATCAGCAAAACATATGGATATTGTGGCTTCTCCTATGCTGAAGTTATTTTTAAAGATGAAGTTGTGAAGGTGGTGCCACGAGCTTAGAGCAAGTCCACATTTGGATGTTGGGAATTGTTCTGCGAAATCCAATAGAGATGGATCTAGGATAGCAATCCAAGAGCACCAAACAAACATAAAAGAACACGAAGATTTAACGTGAAAAACCCTTTCGGGAAAAAAAACCACGGCACAAAGCGACACATCTTTACTATGAAAGCAGAAATTACAAAGAGAGAAGACTTACTCAATTTGAACAACCTCGAATCTTACCCTTGTTACACCTAGCTATTGCAAACTCTAGAACCCTTGGAATATCTTAGAATGACCTTAGGAGCACCCTAGGAACTCCTATTTATAGTCGGGAAACTCTAACTTTCGGACCGACTTAGAATAATCCGGAAACCACTTCAAATTTACGTAGTCCATGCACAATTTGCGTAATCTCCGACTAGTCGAACCAAAGCTTGGGCTAGTCGAAGTGCACAATCTGTGTAACCTCTGACTAGTCGAACCAATGCTCGGGCTAGTTAAAGCGCACAATCTGCGTAACCTCCGACTAGTCAAACTAGAGCTTGGGCTAGTCAAATGGCACTTTAACTAGTCAAACCTGTCCTTCGACTGGTCAAATTTCTTGAAAGTTCCAAAATACATTGTTGCTGGACTTTTAGCCGAACTTTCTTGGGCTAGTCGAATTTTCTCAGATTTAAGACACCTGTTAACAACAATCTCCACCATATCTTCAATCTTCAAACGTGTAGTTTCTTGTCCTCTTTTCTTTTCTCTGTATCATATCATAGCTTCAATCAATGCTTCTCGTGCACACTCCATCCTTCTTTTACACCATCGTCAAGCCTAGAAAAGTTACACAGAACTTGAACTTCTCTATAGGAACGACCTTGGTGAGCATGTCTACCGGATTCATACTGGTGTGAATCTTCTCCAGTGTTACACTTCCTTCCTCAAGCACCTGTTGGATAAAATGGTGACGAACATCAATGTGTTTAGTATGTGAGTGATAAACAATATTTTTAGCCAAATTAATAATGCTCTCGCTATCACAAATAACCAGCACAGCCTCCTGTTGAAGTCTCAACTGATTTATCATACCTTTTAACCAAATACCTTCATTAAACATTTCCATTCATGGAAAGAGCCACCATGGATTGAAGCTTCATAATCCAGCTAATTGCTCCACCCGCTGGTATAAACGAGTAACCAGAAGTCGACTTTCTAGAATCCACACTGCCTGCGTAATCTGAATACACATACCGTATAAACTTTAATTCTGTCTTCTCAAAAGTTAAGACGTAGTCTTTTGTACCTCAAATATATCGAAGTAGCCATTTCACCGCTTCCCAATGTTGCTTGTTGGGGTTTGACATGTATTTGCTTACAACACCAACTGCCTGTGAAATATTTAGTCTCGTACAAACCATAGCATACATTAAACTGTCAATTACATTCGAATAAAGCACATGAGACAACCTACTTTTTCTCATTCGATTTAGGACATTGTTATGAGGAAAGCTTGAAGTGAGCCGCTTGGGGAATGCTCACCAGCTTTGCCTGGTCCATCCCATACTTGATCAAAACATTTTCAATGTATTTTGCCTGTGATAACCGAAGCCTGATACTCTTCCTGTCTCTATGAATATCTATGCCAAGAACCCTCTTTGCAGCCTCTAGATCTTTCATCTCGAATGTCCCTGATAACCGAGTCTTCAGTACGTTGATTTCAGACATATCATGACTGGCGATCAATATATCATCAACATACAATACTAGGATGATGAACTTGCCATCCCTAAGTGTCTTGTAATAGACATAGTGATCGTATTCACTCCGAGTAAACTTCTAACTCAATATAAAATAATTAAATTTCTTATACCACTGCCTAGGCTACTGTTTCAGGCCGTACAACGACCTCATTAACCTATAAAAAATTTTCTCTTTCATTTAACTTCGTAGCCCTTTAATTGCTTCATATAGATCTGTTCTTCCAACTCCCCTTGCAGGAATGCAATCTTGACATCCATCAGTTTCCATCTCGAGATCATATTGGGCAATCAGCACCGACACGAATCTGATGGATACTTGTTTAACCACCGGTGCGAATATCTTACATTCATCTTTTTCAAATTTAAATGATAATCTAGATTGTTTACTATATATACAATGCTCACATATATCTAAATTAAAATTCTTAAAAGATGGAATCAAATAACGATCAGATAGTACCTTCACGCCCTACTCGCTCATGTGGCCCAGACGAGCATGTTATATATACGTACAAACATTGAATCTGTAATAGCTGCTGCCACTCCACCTGCTGAAGTTATCCCGATCAACCTGTAAAGGTTTCTGTACCTTTGTGCTCTCATAACCATGAGTGTCCCTTTTGAAACTTTAAGGACACCATCAATATCAGTGAACTTGCACCCTACAACCTCGAGTGCACCGAGAGAAATCAAACTTTTCTTCATATCAGAAAGTGCCTGACATCAGTCAAGGTACGCTCCACTCATTAAACATCTTGATGCTTACCGTACCAATAGCCACAAGATTACAGGCATTGTCATTGCCCATAAAGACCTGTCCACCATCACATTTCTTACAACTAGCGAACCAACTCTGATGAGAAGTCATATGATATGATACTCCTGTTTCAAGGATCCACTCATCTCTAAGATTGTTATGCAAGTGTCCGACCATAGACACAAACAGAACATCACCTCCACTTGTTTCTTCATCAGATGTGACAACATTGGCCTCCTTAGAAGAAGCCTCCAAATTTTCTTTCTTCACTTTAAGATTTGTGCAATCCTTCTTTATGTGTCCATTCATCCCATGGTTCTAACACTTTAGTTTTCTTTTACCCTTGTCTTTAGATTTGGATCTAGGTCTTGAAGATCCTGTACCTCGATCACTTAGTATTTCTTCCCCTTGTAAATAGTGCATCAGAAGATGACATCAAAAGATGACCCCAAGCCACTGTTCATCTTTCTCATGACCTTCCCATAAAGGGTTGAGATAACGGTGTCCACACTTAGGATTTTATTTTTGGCGCACAATGAGTCTCTAAATGACTCATACGATGACTGTAGAGTATTCAACAATATACATGCCTGATCTTCATCTTTGATTACTTCCTCCATGTCCAGTAATTTGCAAATTAGTTTATTAAAATTACTGATGTGGGCCTCCACATCTCCATCCTCTGTCAATCTGAAGGTGAACAACTGTAGCTTCAAGTGTAGGCGATTCTCAGTAGATTTTTTAGCATAAATATCCTCCAACTTCGCTCATAAACCAGCTGTAATTTTTTCCCTCAAGACATTATAGAGGACCTCATCCGTGAGACATAAATGGATCAAGGATAAGGCCCTCTTATCAAGAGTATTCCATTCATCATTAGTCGTAGTAGACTTTCTCTCCTCAAGAGCATCATCCTCACCTTGCTTGGTTAAGGAACTGATCATCTTGATCTTCTATAACTCAAAGTTATTTTTCCCTGAGTACTTTTCAATATCATACCTAGTGCTTTCCATTTATGCTAATCCTACATATTCAAATCTGTGTCCCAACGATTGCTTTGATACCACTTGTTGGGAATTGTTCTGCGGAATCACACAGATGGATCTAAGATAGCAATCCAAGAGAACAAAGCAAACACAAATATTTAACATGAAAAACCCTTTCGGAAAAAAACTACGGCACAAAGCGACAAATCTTCACTATAAAAGCAAAAATTACAAAGAGAAAAGACTTAATTAATTCGAACAACTTCGAATCTCACCCTTGTTACACCCTTTGCAAACCCTAGAACCCTTGGAATATCTTAAAATGACCTTAGGAGCACCCTAGGAACTCCTATTTATAGTTGGGAAACTCCAACTTTCACATCGACTTGGAATAATCCAGAAACTGCCTCAAATTTACGCAGTCCGCGCACAATCTGTGTAATCTCCTACTAGTCGAACTAGAGCTTGGGCTAGTCGAAGCGCACAATCTGCGTAACCTCTGACTAGTCAAACCAGAGCTCGGGATAGTTGAAGGGCACTTCGATTAGTCGAACATGTCCTCTGACTGGTCAAATCTCTCTGAAGTTTCAAAATACATCGTTACTAGACTTTCAGCCGAACTTTCTCGGGCTAGTCGAATTTCCTCAAATTTAACACATCTGTTAACAACATTGGTAACATCTTTCATAATATCCAAAAAGTAGAGGACTAAATGATTAAAGTTGAGTTTAATTTCATTAATTTGAAATTGGTAACAGATTTGTGACACCCTAACCCTCCAACACTCGGGTATTAGATATCATTGCGTGTTACATAGAAAATCTTTCGATTTAGCGAAGTGTCCGCACATGCACGTGCACAAGCACACACAAGCAAGAGCCCATGCCATAGCATTGATCCTAAACCTAGGACTCCGAACTTAAGTGAAGTTCACTCATAACTCACCGAAAGTACAGGACTAGTTGTGGGACCCTAATCCCCATATCTCTAGTCCATTAGCCCAGATGTTTGATTAGGTAAAACTTACCCAAAAACACATCAAATTGAATATTTAAATCAAATATTGATTAATGTAATACATTCAATCGGTATCCAACGTCCAAACAGTTGAACATTCACTCGATCTTACCAAAGACTAAAATTCCCAAGTCTAGGATCAATGATGAACCTTACTAAACCCTTAGGACTTCAGATCAATAAACTATTCCGATACAGGACAATTTGGGTCCCGTCAGTTCAAACAACCTAACTATCCCAAAAGTAGGACGGATTTAACATTTGTCAGTCTGATCGACCAATTATCTGTCAGTTTGACCAACAACTATCGTTGGTCCGACAGACAACTCACATTAAGTTGCGATTTTGGGAAAATATTTGGGGTTATAAATACACCCCAGCCCTTTCTTTCTATCATTCCTTACAAGACTTAGGGTTTAGAGAGAGATTGATTGTGAGTGGGAGATCGGAGCCAGATCTCGCTTCTTTAGATTTCATGAACTTTTACGGATCACAACCAGCTAGTAGCTTCTCATCTTGGCTTGGGTTTTGGAGCCCTTCCCATAGCACTATCTGGATTTAAGTGAAAGTCGTGTTCGAGGCGTAGTGTTGTTAAAGCCTTGGATTCATGCCAAATTTTGCCATCCTAGCCAACCGTTGAATCCCAAGGGGAGAGACCTCCTAGGTTAGAGGATCTGCATTGTCGACAAATTAGAAAAAGCTTCACTATGATTCCATCTAGCCAAGGTGTGATATGAACTATTCCTCATATAGTTTTTTAGAAGTATAGAAATCTAATGTTATCAAGGATGGAAGATCTTATGGTTAATTAGAAAATGAAAATTTTAAAATACTTTTAAATTCTGTTGCATTTTCATTAAAAATATAACAAGTAGTGCCATTTCTCAATAAATATTAATTTCTAAATTTGATGTGATATTACCATTGTTTGTTCATCATTCTGACCATACAGATGGTAATATACTCAACGAGGAACCACCACCTAAAAGTTGAGCACAAACGGGTATTCGGATTAGGAGATTTGATCCATTTAAATTGATGCATCACCTACAGTCAATTTGAACACACTCTTGATCATGACTAATATGGATACGTGTTAATCAAAGTGAAATTCATGTATGATAAGCGATATTGATCTTCGATATTTAATGGGTTTGGATCTAATGGTTGATGATGTGATTTTGAATGGCTATGATGAAAATTAAATGTTTTAATGGTTTTTATTGAATGTTCATGATAGGACTGTTGTTTCCTTGTGATGATGTTTTTTTTTAATCATATGTATAACATCCTAGATGACCGAGGTTAATTGAAATGATGACATAAATTTATAAATCTAAAAGATTCATTTCAAACCATTGTGCGATGATATCATGACAGCTAATGAAGGAACAGACAAGGAGAAGTAGTAACCCTGGGTGTTCGCACAAGGGAACCCACATATATGAAACAGATTAACAAGGGAAGCCCCAAAAGTATGCAAACCCACCCCTGACTAGCCCCAGATCCATGAGAATGGGTTGGGCTATATGTGTAAGTACCTCGCTTTTTTAATAACATGTGTTTGTGTGTCTTTGAGTCAGTTGAGCCCCATTGAAAGAAAAAGATGTTAGGAGACTTAAACATTTGCAACATCAAGGCGCAAAGATTCAGGTAAATTAATGTGCCTTGGTGAACCTAGCCCTAAACCCCTTTAGTTTCAAAATAATTTACCTCTAAATGATCCATATTCATAAGAAAATCAATGGTTAATCATCCAAGACCTTCAGATTTCTATTGGGCTCGACATATTATAAGGCTTATAAAGGTTCAGAGCCTCTAATGGTTAGAAATCGAATCAGCATAAATCAGAGGCTCATCGATTGAATTGACAAATTCATCGACTTAAGTCGATTCGAGTTGATCCAATCGACAACTCATGTTGATTCAATCGAAAGTGCTGAAAAGTGTCCATCAACCAAAATGACAGAAATCAAGACCTGCTAATCGAATCAACAATTTTATCAATTCGAATTGATCGAATCAACAGACTCATCTGTTCGATCGAAGACTGGCCATTTTCTATCCGTTGGAGTAGATTTTCTATAAATTGGGCATTCGGACCTTTACAAATGTGATGAAATTTTTTCTAAGGTGAGAGAGCCTTTAGACAAACAATTCTTTAATTCTCTACTTAGGATCTAATCCAATGAGTTCATGCTATCTTCCTTGTGTTTGATTACTCTTTGAGCATTCCAAGCTCCATTTGAAGAAAAGCATGTTCTCTTGCATTCTCTAGAGGTCAGACCTTGTTCCACAGGAAAATCCATTATCTAATACCCTCTGGAATATCCATATAGGTGAATCCCCTTTTAGAACCAACTATACCCTAGTTTTAGTAGATTCGACTAACATCCTACTCTCTCATTTATCTTGGCACACTCATAGGAAGGTTCAATGTAAGGTAGTTGATCGTAAAGCTGAAGAAGATTATGGTTAAGATTGTGGGAGTTAAAGAGAAGTTGCATCAAGAGTGTAGGAGCATCTCAAGATTTGTGTTCTTCAAGTGGCTCATCCAAACTTTTAAGCGTTTTTATTTAGAGTCCATTTATTTAAAGTCAAGTCCTTGTATAGGCCATCGACAAGCGTGTATGTGTTTGGTTCTGGTGTAGAACCATTTGAGACTTTGAGACCCAAACTTAATTAAGTCCTTGTGTAGGCCACCGACGAGTGTAAACGTGTAAGTCCTTGTGTAGGCTGCCAACGAGTGCATATGTGTAAGTCCTTGTGTAGACCACCAGCGAGTGTGTATGTACATTAGTTCTTGTGTAAGACTAATCGAGTAAGACATTGTATAAGCCACCAACAGGTGTGTACGTGGGTCCTTGTGTGGGATTGTAAAGATTAGTGGTGAATCTTAAAACTATGTGAGATATTAAATTATTTAAAAAAAAAAAACTCAAGTTTGAGTTCATCCTTTGGGAGTAGAGTAGCCAAGTAGCCGAACCAGTATATATCATTTTGTTTGAAATTATTGATATGTGTATGCAATTTTATTTATACTTGTGATTTGACTTGTTTATTTTATGAATTAATGCATGAATAGATTGTATGCTAGGTGTTTATTTCATTGCACACACTAGATATCTTTATTTCACATGATACAATAATTTGCATATATAATTGTATTTTTAATAGTTTATGATTATTTACCCATTTCACCTTGTGGCTTAACTTGATTACATTGGTAAATATTTTAAATGATCCTACCCCCTCCCCCCCCCCCCCCCTAAAGACTTAGTCATAATCCTAAACCCCTATCTTAATAGTATCGGTGTGATATCCACAATTTCAATATATACTATTACATGTATTTTTTATACAACACCCTTAGTTGTGACAAGAGGGGTGGGTTAGAATTCTATGAGCCTATCAATGTCAAGTATGTTAAGATTTTTCATGGTTAATCTAAGTCACATGATTACCAATTAACCCACAAACATTTAAAGTAGGGCTAGCTGATTACTAGAGGGTACCAAAAATGGGAGGCCACTGAACGCACTTAACCACCATTGAAATCCCTTGCGCCAATATTTTGAGCTTGAAGCAAGCATTCCTTAAAAAGCAGTGTTTAGCCCACTTTTAGGTGCCTAGGACTTGATTTTTTTTTATTTTTTTTTTAAATGGTTAGATGGCCTAAATCCCCTTGTCCCAAGAGTTGTCTCGAAGAAAAAAATAAAATAAAAGAAGTAATTTTATAACAAGGATAAGAAAAGGGAAAGAAAAGAAAGAAAAAAAAATCAAAGATGAGGAGAGAGAGAGAGAGAGAGAGAGATTAGGGGTGTACATCGAGTCGAGCTGGCCTCAGCTCGACTCGATTCGGCCACTAGCTAACCTCAGCTCAAACTCGGCTCGGTTCGGTCCTCGAGCTTGACTGGCTAGCTCAGCTCGGTTCGGTCAGCTGCTCGGGCCGGTTCGAGCCGAGTTCGAGCCAAGATCGAGCCGAGTTCCCTTGTACAGCATTTCCACAAACACCTGGAATGCATCTTTAAAATCCCACTATATATAAAACAGAACAATGGTTTTACAGGTATTTTATCAAACACCTTCTAAGCAACATAAAACCCAGAAAAAAGGATATTTGTTTCACCGAACTGGTTCAATTTGAGTTCGATTCGAGCTGGATTCGATCCGAGTTGAGTCGAGCTAGGGCTAACTCGAACTCAACTTCGATCCGAGTGGAATCGAGCTTTTTTAAGTCTAGTCGAGCGAGCTAACCGAGCTAGCTTGGTTCATGTACATCTATAAGAGAGAGAGAGAGAGAGAGAGAGAGAGAGAGATGTTTGAGAAAATATTTGAAAGCAAGAAAAATGGTATTCTTGAGACAAGTTTACGTTCATTTTTGCTTTGAGACTTGAATACCCCCTTTTCCTTCACCCTTGGTTCTAGAGACCCATTTCATCATGAGGAAAAGTCCTCGTAGGTGCGTATAGGTGGTCAGAATTGTTGAAAATTAGTGGTTTTTCAAAAATAAAAAGAGAAAAGTCTAAATTTTCAAAATTTCAGGATTTTGCCGCCAAAACACTTTTCCGAAAATTTCAAATCCAAAAGTGCGGTGTGTGCTTTGTCCCACATCGGAAATGGTTGAAATCCTTTTATGGTTTATAACCGTAGCCATAGATACCCTAATCTGTAGCCATAGAAGCCTATCCGGGGTGGGCTCGCCGAACTAGCGGCCCCCGCGCCAGTTGCTAGCCTATCCGGCGGGGCCACACCCATCTGTGGCCGCTATGGCTATGGATTATAACCGTAGCCATAAACGGACTACCGTGATGACAGTATGTGCATATTTATTTATTATTATTATTTTTTTTTACATATAGAACTTTATTCTACCTATAAATTTCTTTAACACATATTTATATAAATATGTATATATAAGCATATTAAAAAAATTTCTCTCTTTTCTCATTTTCTTTCTTTATTAATTTAACAAGAATAACTTCTAAACTAAAATTAGTTACTTGATCTACCCTATATGATTTTGGGGTAGGAGAAGCTACTTTAACCAACCAACCTTGTTATTTTCCAAGATTTCATCAGGTCGATGGTCGAAAATCCATTTCATTCACTTAGAGGTCAATTTCATTCATTTCATGTACTTGGTGATCAATTCCATGCATTTCACGGTCAATTCCCTTCACTTCACGGTCATTTTTATGCATTTCACAGTCATTTCCCTACACTTCACGGCCATTTCTATGCATTTCACGGTCAATTCCCTTCACTTCACGGTCATTTCCACGCATTTCACGGTCAATTCGCTTCACTTCACGGTCATTCCCAGTGATTCCGTGTTGATTCATAGTCATTTCCAAGCATTTCACGGTCAATTCCCTTCACTTCACGGTCATTTCCATGCATTTCAAGGTCAATTCGCTTCACTTCACGGTTATTTCTATGCATTTCAAGGTCATTCTCGGTGATTCCGTGTTGATTCATGATGATTTCCACGCATTTCACGGTCAATTCACTTCACATCACGGTCATTTTCATGCATTTCATGGTCATTCCCGTCGATTCCGTATTGATTCACGGTCATTTCTAGGCATTTCACGGTCAATTCCCTTCACTTCAGGGTCATTTCCATGCATTTCACGGTCAATTCCCTTCACTTCACAGTCATTTCCACGAATTTCACGGTCAATTCGCTTCACTTCATAGTCATTTCCATGCATTTCACGGTCATTCCCGGTGATTCTGTGTTGATTCACGGTCATTTATATGCATTTCACGGTCAATTCCCTTCACTTCACGGTCATTTCCACGAATTTCACGGTCATTTTCATACATTTCACAGTTATTCCCGGCGATTCTATGTTAATTCACGGTCATTTCCATGCTAAGAATGACCCTGAAATGCAGGAAATGACTGTGAAGTGAAGCGAATTGACCGTGAAATGCGAGGAAATGACCATGAAGTGAAGGGAATTGTAAGACCCGTATCCTAGTCTATACTGTTCCGTCAAATCCCGCGATCCTTCCTGTCGAATTTCGGCATCCTGTGACGTATAATCAACGTTGCGATCGACCCTAAGTCGTATGTTGTAGATTTGAGTCGGCTTAATTCAAGACTTGTACCTTTGCGACCGCACCGTCGCCGCGGTTCCGACGCCGCGTCTCTCGCACCGATCCGATACCCTGGCAGGAAGATGTGAGCCGGCGTTTATTTCGAAGAAAACGCCGCGCGTTTGCAATCCCAAGAGAATCTCTACAATATGTCAAATCAATCCCATCAATCAATCCCATCCATCACCTCATGTCAAGTACAAGCAACCCATGCTTTCTCTCTCCAAAGTCAACCCTTTCTCACCCTCTCTCTTACATACCCATGCTAGTCAAGTACACATCACCTCACCCATCACTCACATCCATCACTCTCTCTCTTTACATCCCATCTCTCCCTCTCTCTTTCTCATTTCTCAACTCAACTCCAAGCAACCAAGGAGAGAGCTCTCGTCCAAGCTTCTCCATGTGAGAGAGTGCATGTGTGTGGTCCACTTTCCCATCCCAAACCCTCCATCCTAGCCTTTCATTCACCATCTTCCACCGTTAAAGTGAAGCTCAAGGAGGCCGGCATTCCAACGGACCGAGAAGATCGACCGGTGGGTGCCTTATAGGATAGGTTTTCATGATGGACCAAGTGAGGCCTACCGATCAATGGTATGGATCTCACTTGGGACCTTAAGATGTGGTCGATGGCCCACCTTGATCTTCATGATCATTCCGTGATGGGGCCATTCTCTATGAACCCCATCATGATGTTTATTTTCTAGCTTGAAAAGGGTCATCTAGACCTTTCATTTTGGTGGAGAAGGGATCTCCACCGTTGATCCTTGATTTGGTGGGCCCACATGCAATGGGACCCACTCAATGTATGATTGCTTGTAAGGGAGGGCTCATAGTGGCGGAGCCCTCCATCATGCGTGTCCCATTTCTCTCTCTATCTCTCTCTCTCATTCTCTTTTATTTATTTATTTATTTATCCTTGTGTGTGATGGGGTGGCCATGTGACCCACTTGGATGGGCCCCACCTTAATATATGTTTTACCCTTACCATTCATCCATTTGGTGGCCCACAGGAGCAAGGCCCACCTTGTGCATGCCGTGTGCACAGGCCGTCCCTGGACTGAAATGAAAGCACAAATATCAGCAAATATAAGCTTGGTTCACAAGCTTCTTGGTGGCCCACTTGTTTAGGCCCCACCTTGATGTTTGGGACTAATCCACACCGTCCATTTCATTTCTCAAATCATTTTAGGCATTGAGCTAAAAGATGAAGCCGATCCAAGCAGCTGGTGGGCCATACCTTTCAAAACAGTGGTTTTCACCGTTTAAATTAACTTGAACCTTTGTTTCATGCCAAAAAATATCCAACATTGGACTCGATGGATTTGTTATGGTCTGTAGAGACCAATGGCTGGGGTAGATCTACCTGATGCGGGCCCCATGTATGAAAAACCATTGAAAAACCAGTTTTCAAAAAAAAAAAAAAAAAAAAAATATATATTAAGGGCAGCAGCCCTGCTGCCGCTGACAGCGCCAGAGGCGCAGGCGCTGCCTGCGCGTAGCAGCGTCCGTGCAGGGACCCACGGCCCCTCATGTTTTTGTATCCACGCCGTCCATGAGGTGGACCACCCCTTGAGGTGGGTCCCCTCCAAAAATCAGCCAGATCCAAGACTTAGTTGGCCCACACCAAAGGAAACAGTGGATTGAATGTATACCATTAAAACCCTTTTTGGGTCCACGGCAGTTTTCGGATCAAGCTGAAATTTGTTTATACTCTTCATATAGGTCTCAGTGACCTTATGGACGGATTGGATGCCATATAAATATTATGGTGGGCCCCACATGGGACCCACAGTGATGTATGTGTTGTAGCCACCGTCCAGACAGACGGTGGGGCCTACCTTGTTGTATGTGTTCGTCCGCACCGTCCTCCCTGGACGGTGGGACCCCCCCTGTGCGCGTGCGTGCGTGCGTGTGTGTGCGTGCGTGCTGTGTGCGTGCGTGCGTGTGGTGTGTGTATATTAATATATATATTATTATCTATGTATATATATATATATATGTATATATATATATATTTATATATATATATATATATATTGTATTATATATGTTATATTGTATACATTATATATTATATTATATTATATACATTTTTTTGGTGGGCCTTAGGGATTTTAATGGTGGGAATCATCATCACCGCTTGTGTTTTGGTATGGCCCACCTTGGTATACATGTACGGCCCATGTGATGGGGCCCATTCAATGTATTTGAGGCCCATGTTACAAGGCCCATTGTGATATATTCTAAGGCCCGTGGGATATAGCCCATTGCAATGTACATAAGGCCCGTTAGTAAGGCCCATTAATGTGGCTCATTTGATGAATGTAAAACCCATGTAATTAGGCCCATTCTGATATATTCTAAGGCACGTGGGTTATAACCCCTTGCAATGTACATAAGGCCCGTTGGTAAGGCCCATTAATGCGGCCCATTTGACGAATGTAAGGCCCATGTGATACGGCCCATTTAATGTGTCTAAGGCCCATGGGTCGAGGCCCAATGGGATGTCCTTAGGGTCCATTGCAATGTGTGATTCCATATGGTTTGTGTAATGGTATTTTATGGCGAGCCATGCCTTGGGAGCGATGTTGGTTTGACGTCCACATTGTAAATACAATGTTGGTTAAATGTCCGCATTGTAACTCTCCTTAAGGCCCATTGATAGGCCCATACTTGTTGATAGTCCTGACTTTATAACATGCTTAGTATAGCTCCATGATACATGCCCATATGCATCATATGTATGCTTGATATGAGGAATGCTTGATCATAATATAAGCCGTTGGGCTGAGACATTTACGGGACTCCTTATGAGACGGAGTGCCCCACATGATTGCGTGGTACGCATGAGATTGCTGCATGATTGTACGGTGTGACTCATGCATCTTGCATATGTGTGACTTGATCACTGCACGCCCTAGCGACATCAGGGCCGTAGCTCCACAGACACATCGTGGATGGCCGTATCGGATACCGGAAATGCTTGGTTCTAGCACTGTGGGCACTTAGGATGTCCTTGGGTGAAAGTCCCGTAACCTTTTGGTACCGGGAGATGCTCTAACGTCTAGGCCGAGTGGATACACGAGCGCCCGAGTGCCGAATACCGAGAGGCCGCGTCTCCCACTGTTTCGTGGTCGGTTGGAAGGGGGTGTGGCCTTATCCGCCCGAGTGAGGGGGCTATAAGCTAGGCTGAGTTTGACCAGCTCGTAAATGAGTCCGCTATCGACGAGCCGGGTAGGTATTGGCAGACTACTGGTTAGGCGGATAGTGTGGTCTCTTCCACTTGCTTGACTGTGCAGCTAGGGAGGAGGCAGTCAGTGTGAGGTGTATTAGACCCCGGTGATATCCAGAGAGGAACTGTATTGATATGGGTACTTGATGAGTACTCGCACGCTTGTTTTGCATCTCGCATATGACATTTGGCTACATAGGCCTTGCATCGCATGGCCTTGGTATGGCCGATAGCATTCATGCCTTGCATCACATAGCTTTGATATAGATGATAGCATTCATGGACTTACCGCATATTTCCGCATTACTCTGATATTATACACTTGGCACTCGCCTTACACACACTTTCACCACCCTCTAAGCTTTCTATAAGCTTATGCACGATAGATGCGTGCAGGTGGCGTTAGGTTGCAGCAGCGTTGAGCTTGGAGCGTGCAGCCGAGCTTCTGGAGTTTCTTTTACTTTCATTATATTGTATTTCCCTTTCTTACGCTTTGTACTTAAAGTTTTTGTTATAGTGGATATGTGGTGTTGTTATTTTGTGTGACTTGGTTATGCTTGTGGTTATGCTCCATTACAAAAAAAAAATCATACTGAAAATCCTCCTTGTAGGATTCCAGGATCGGAATCTGGCGTATGGGCGCTGGGAGCCGAGAATGGGATGCTACGGAGGCTGTCGGCACCGGATTCGGCGATCGGGAATTTTGTGAGCCCGTTTTCCGAATTTGGGGCGTGACAGGAATTGACCGTGAAATGCATGGAAATGACCGTGAATCAACACGGAATCAATGGGAATGACTATGAAATGCATGGAAATGACCGTGAAGTGAAGCGAAATGACCGTGAAATGCAAGGAAATGACCGTGAAGTGAAGGGAATTGACCATGAAATGCATGGAAATGACCGTGAAGTGAAGCGAATTGACCATGAAATGCATGGAAATGACTGTGAAGTGAAGGGAATTGACTGTGAAATGCATGGAAATGACCGTGAATCAACACGGAATCACGGGGAATGCCCGTGAAATGCATGGAAATGACCGTGAAGTGAAGCGAATTGAATGTGAAATGCATGGAAATGACTGTGAATCTAAACGGAATCGCCGAAATTGACCGTGAAATGCATGGAAATGATCGTGAAGTGAAGCAAATTGACCGAGAAATGCGTGGAAATGACCGTGAAGTGAAGGGAATTGACCGTGAAGTGCATCGAAATGACTGTGAATCAAAATGGAATCGCCGAAAATGATCGTGAAATCCATGGAAATGACCGTGAATCTAAACGGCATCGCCGAAACTGACCGTGAAATGCATGGAAATGACCATGAAGTGAAGCGAATTAACCGTGAAATGCATGGAAATGACCATGAAGTGCATCGAAATGACTGTGAATCAAAACGGAATCGTCGAAAATGACCGTGAAATGCATGGAAATGACCATGAAGTGAAGTGAATTGAACATGAAATGCGTGGAAATGACCGTGAAGTGCATGGAAATGACCGTGAAGTGAAGCGAATTGACCGTAAAATGCATGGAAATGACCGTGAAGTGCAGGGAATTGACCGTGAAGTGCATCGAAATGACTGTGAATCTAAACGGAATCGCTGTAAATGACTGTGAAATGCATGGAAACGACCATGAATTAAAGTGAATTGACCGCAAAATGCGTGGAAATGACCATGAAGTGAAGGGAATTGACCGTGAAGTGCATCCAAATGACTGTGAATCTAAACGGAATCGCTGGAAATGACCGTAAAATGCATGGAAACGACCATGATGTGAAGCGAAATGACCATAAAATGCATGGAAACACCATGATGTGAAGCGAAATGACTGTGAAATGCATGGAAATGGCCGTGAAGTGAAGGGAATTGACAGTGAAGTGCATGGAAATGACCGTGAATCTAAACAGAATCGCTAGAAATGACCGTGAAATGCATAAACATGACCGTAAAGTGAAGCGAATTGACCGTGAAATGCGTGGAAATGATTGATGCATGGAAATGACTGACTTCACGGTCAAATCCCTTCACTTCACGGTCATTTCCATGCATTTCACAGTCAATTCGCTTGACTTCACGGTCATTTCCATGCATTTCACAGTCATTTCCATGCATTCCATTTAGATTCACGGTCATTTCCATGCACTTCATGGTCAATTCCCTTCACATCACGGCCATTTCCATGCACTTCATGGTCAATTCCCTTCACTTCACGGCCATTTCCATGCATTTCTTGGTCAATTCGCTTCACATAATGGTCATTTCCATGCATTTCATGGTCATTTCCAACGATTCCATTTAGAATCACGATCATTTCCATGCACTTCACAGTCAATTCCCTTCACTTCACAGTCATTTCCACGCAGTCCGCGGTCATTTCGCTTCACTTCACGATCATTTTCGGCGATTCCGTTTAGATTCATGGTCATTTTCATGCATTTCACGGTCAATTCTAGCGATTCCGTTTAGATTCACGGTCATTTCCATGCACTTCACGGTCAATTCCCTTCACTTCACGGTCATTTCCATGCATTTCACGGTCAATTCACTTCACTTCACAGTCATTTCCATGCATTTCATGGTCATTTCTAGCAATTTCGTTTGGATTCACGGTCATTTCCATGCACTTTACGGTCAATTCCATTCACTTCATGGTCATTTCCATGCATTTCATGGTCAATTCGCTTCACTTCACGGTCATTTTCATGCATTTCACGGTCAATTTCGGTAATTCTGTTTAGATTCACGATCATTTCCATGCACTTCACGGTCAATTCCCTTCACTTCATGGCCATTTCCACACATTTCATGGTCAATTCGCGTCACTTCGCGGTCATTTCCATGCATTTCACGGTCAATTCCGGCGATTCCATTTAGATTCACAGTCATTTCTGTGCACTTCACGATCAATTCCCTTCACTTCACGGCCATTTCCACACATTTCACGTTCAATGCGCTTCACTTCACGGTCATTTCCAGCAATTCCGTTTAGATTCATGGTCATTTCGATGCACTTCACGGTCATTCCTTCGGGAGTTCGAGTAACGCTTCATGGTCATTCCCATGCATGGAAATGACCGTGAAGTGAAGCGAATTAACCGTGAAATGCATGGAAATGACCATGAAGTGAAGGGAATTGACCATGAAATGCATGGAAATGACCGTGAAGTGCATGGAAATGACCGTGAATCCAAACGAAATTGCCGGAAATGACCGTGAAATGCATGGAAATGACCGTGAAGTGAAGCGAATTGACCGTGAAATGCATGGAAATGACCGTGAAGTGAAGGAAAATGACCATGAAGTGCATGGAAATGACCGTGAATCTAAACGAAATCGTCAGAATTGACCGTGAAATGCATGGAAATGACCGTGAATCAAAACGGAATTGCCAGAAATGACCGTGAAATGCATGGAAATGACAGTGAAGTGAAGCGAATTGACCGTGAAATGCATGGAAATGATCGTGAAGTTAAGGGAATTAACTGTGAATCTAAACGGAATCGCCGGAATTGACCATGAAGTGCATGGAAATGACCATGAAGTGAAGCTAATTGACCGTGAAATGCGTGGAAATGACCGTGAAGTGAAGGGAATTGATCGTGAAGTGAAGGGGAATCGCCGGGATTGACCATGAAATGCATGAATTGATCGCGAAGTAAATGAAATGAATGAAATTGACCGCGAACTGATTAAAATTGACCGCTAAGTGAATGAAATGAATTTTCAACCATCGACCTGATGGAATCTTTGGAAATAACCAGGTTGGTTGGCTAAAGTAGCTTCTCCTACCCCAAAATCATATAGGGTACGTCAAATAACTAATTTTGGTTTAGAAGACATTTTTGTTAAATGAATAAAGAAAGAAATGAAAAAAAGAGAGAAAAAGTTTTATATGCTTATATATACATATTTATATAAATGTGTTAGAGAAAATTGTAGGTAGAATAAAGTTCTCCATGTAAAAAAATAAATAAATAAAATTGTAAAAGCAGTCCGTTTATGGCTACGGTTATAATCCATAGCCATAGGGGCCGCCAGGTGGGTGTGGCCCCGCCGGATAGGCCGGGAGGCGCTAGTTCGGCGAGCCCATCCCGGACAGACCTCTATAGCTACGGATTATGGCACTTATGGCTACGGTTATAATCCGTAGTTATAAGTATGTCCATATCATATAACACTACCATTCTGCTCTGAACGTCTACCGTTGAAACCCTTTTCGGAGTAGCTGAAGTTTTGGATCATTATGAAATTTGTTTGTCCTCTTCATCCATGTCTTTGTGACATTTTAATAGATTGGATGGAAAATAAATGTTATGGTGAGCCTTGCAAAAGTTTCAACGGTGAAAATTTCCTGCTGCTCTTTGTGGTGTGGTCCAGTTGATTTTTGGATATGATTTTTTCTTTTTTTTATAATACTCCGAAATGATTTCGAAATATGGATGAACGTTGTGGATATAATAAATACGTAACTGTGGGGCCACGTAACGTTGATCTCGTTTGAACCGTTCGTACAACTCAGAGTTCGAGGAGCGTCAGTGCTCGTCTTCGCGTACCAGCCGATCCGGTTGAATGAAAAAGCAGGGCCATTTTCGACCTTTGGGAAGGCGTCCGCACAGCCAGGGCTTATTCTGGTAAGGTAAAATGAGGTGGGGCCATAAATGGGTCGTACAGTGGTAAATTGCTCAATCATTTTCTGCCAATGGGCATGCAAGATCAAATTTGCCGAACCGAGGTGAAACCCCCGAAAAGTCAGCACCATGGGCAAAAATAAAGAAAATTCTGAGTGCAATGAAAGCCCACGAAGGGTACAAAACGTTATCACTGTTATATAAAAATCGTCCAACACAATTTGTCAGTGCAAGCAGTCAATCACATGTATGAGTTCTTTGTATCCTCGAGATGGATTTTCATTTTAAAATTCATTATTACCTTCATTATGTATTATCTCATTTTTAATTGTTTGAGACTACCAGGAGAATCCCATACAATTTTCCATAGATTCAGTGCAAGATATAGTTGACCTAGCCAGGATTTGAGGCTTGGATGAGTTTCAAGTAAGCAATGGTTGTAAGTTACTTTACATATGCTACTTACACCTTCAATGGCTTATTTTCATTTTTACCCACTCGGCAGATGACTACTAAAAAGAAGGAAAAATATGTTTAGTTTCCAACATCATATAAGTACTTATCCCTCAAGTTTATTTGATCTACGGTCCATCATGTAAGGCCAACCTTTGATATGGATTGTTCATTATGTTAAGCCTACCTTAACCCTTTCTTCAATGTGAATTATATATTATGTGGGGCTTACCTTCGATGTGGACCATCCACCTTGCGAGCCCACATTCAATGTGGGCTATCCATCATGCCTAGCCCACCTTTGGACGTGGCTCATCCATCATGTCAGATATTGGATGTGGGTCATCCATCATGAGAGGCCCACCTTTAATGTAGACCGTCCATCTTGCAGGGCCCAACTTCGATGCAGGTCATCCATTATGCAAGTCCCGCCTTGGATGTAGGTCATTCATCATTAAGGGCCAACCTTCGATGTGAATTGTCCTCCTAAGGTGCCAACCTTGAATCTATCATGTGGTGCCCACTATCAAAGCTAGTACATAATCTAGGGCCAACCTCAATATCCACCAGCCATCATGTGAAGCCCACCTTTGATATGGACCGTCCATAATGCGAACCCACCTTCAATGTGGACCATCCATCATGTGGAGGACATCTTGGATGTGGTCCATTCATCATTAAGGTCGCCATTTGATGTGGAACATCCATTATGTTGGGCCCACCTTGATGTGGATCATCCATCATGTAAGGCCCACCATCAATGTTATTGTTCACGCACCTTCAATATCCATTGCCCATTATGTGGAGCCCACCTTTGATGTGGAGCATTCATCATGTGGGCCCCACCTTCAATGTGGGTTGTCCATCATAGGGCCTGCCTCGGATGTGGGCCATTCATCATTAGTGCAAGCCAACCTTTGATGTGGACCATATATTATGTACGGCCCACCTTGATGTGGGTCATCCATCATGTAGGGCCCCATTCAATGTCCACTGAACATCTTGTGGAGCTCACATGATGTGGACTGTCCATCATGTGCACCCCACCTTTAATGTTGATTGTCCATTATGTGGGCCCTACCTTCAATGTGTGTTGTCTATCATGCCAGGCTCACCTTGGATGTGAGACATTCATCATTAGGAACCTACATTTGATGTAGACAACCCATTATGTGAGGCCCACCTTGATGTGGGTCATCCATCAGGGGGCCCACCATGAATGTTAATTATGTGGGGCACACCTTTAATATCCATATGGAGCCCACATTTCATATAAGCCCCACCTTCAATGTGGATCGTTCATCATGTGGAGTCTCCTCTAATATGTATACATCGTTAAGTAGGGCTGTACACGACCCAAGCTAGCTCGAAAAGCTCGCTCGGCTTGGCTCAATTTAGCTCAAATTGACTGGACTCGAACGATGAATCAAGGCGAGCCAAGCTTTATATGACCCAACTCGTTTTGAAAACAAGTCAAGTTCAAACATAGTGGGGTTTGACTCGACTCAACTCGAACTCGACTTGGCTCGAAGCTCGAGCTCGAGCTCGGCTTGACTCGAATATATTATTATTGTTATTATTATATATTAATGTATATTATATTATATTTAAAAATTAAAAAAAAAATTAAAACATAAACCCTATCGTACAAGTTCATCTCTCTTATATCATTTCATTTCCTTACCTAACCCGCCACGCTCTCGCTCCTCTCTCTCTCTCTCTCTCTCTCTCTCTCTCTCTCTCTCTCTCTCCACTTGGTCACTCGCCTAAGCTTAACTCAACGTCTACCCGGCTTGTCTCAGTCGTACGGTCTACACTCACTTGAGCTTGACTCAACGTCTACCCGGCTTGTCTCAGCTATACGGCCTACACTCACTTGAGCTCTCATCTCTCTCTCTCCCTCTCAGTATCAACAACAAAGTACCATCTATGGTTTTATCTAATATTATATATGTGTGTGTATGTATTATTAATTAAATATTTGATTTGGGGGTTGAGTCGGTTGGGTCGAGTTGCTGGGTTAAGTCAGGTGTGGGTTGCGGGTTGGGTCAGGTTGGGAGCAAGCTCGACTCGACTCGAGGTAAGATCGCCTCAACTCGATCCATTAGCTCGCCTCGAGCTCAACTCGAAAATTTTGGCAAACAAACCAAGCTTCAATAGTAAGCTCGAGCTCAAGCTCGAACTCGAGAAGAGCACGAACAAGCCAAGCCAAGCTTGGCCCACCTCGATTCGATGCATAGCCCTACTGTTAAGTGGAGAGAAAGAGAGTAGAAAAGTAAAAAGTGAAAAAGTAATTTTTTTTTCACCCATGGCTATTAGTAATTTTAACGTGTCGAGATACTTCCAAAAAAATATTTGTCAAACTACCTTAAAATAATAATAATAATAATAATAACAACAACAACAACAACAACAACAACAACAACTTTTAAGACACTTAAGACGCCTTAAGAACTACACTTAAGACGGTTTAAGATATGGCAATGCACCAATAAAATAAATTGGAAAAATACGTAGGCATATAATATATATGAATGGATTGCATAAAACAAGGAGGATTGGTTGTTGAGACTTAATAAAATAAATTGGAAAAATACGTAGGCATATAATATATCTGAATGGATTGCATAAAACAAGGAGGATTGGTTGTTGAGACTTGAGCCACAAGGCATCATGATTTAATTATATAACCTATGCTTCTCCAATGACAATCCTCAGCCGTCCAAGTCAACAACAAGACCCAAAAGTTTCAATATGCATTCAGGGCTGGTGGGCCACCATCAAGCAGTACCCACTGTGGGAACAATAATAAAGCCAGTCCACCCATTAGGAGAAAATGGATAATCTATTTCTAATAGCCACAATACATCTGGCCCATCTCATAGGGGTGGAAATGGGCCGGGCTAGGGCCGGACAGGGCTGGATGATCCACCATCAAGCAGTACCCACTGTGGGATCATTTCCTTGAGTCCGAGGCATATATTTTCGCCTTGGCCGTTTTCTGGACTTTGTGATGCACGTCGCGAGAGATTACATGTGCAAGTCATCTGAGTCGCTCATTGAGTTTTCTGCACTTGAAGGAGACCATGCCAAAGAAATTCAGGGTATATGATTAGGGAGAAATTTCCAACTGTACGACCAATATATGGCGCACCAACCTTTTTTAGCCCACTTGCTTTTTACCTCCCAAGAATAAGCCCCAGCTGTACGGCCCCATTTGTCAGGTCGAAAATGCCCATGCTTTCCTTCCGGAAGCGGATCGCCTGGTGCTCGAAGACGAGCGCTGACGCTCCTCGATCTCCGAGTTGCACGAACGGTTCAAAAGAGATCAAAGTTACATGGCCCACAGTTATGTATTTATTATATCCACAACGTTCATCCATGTTGAGATCATTTCGGAGCATTACCAAAAAGAAAAAATCATATCCAAAGATCAACTGGACCACACCACAAAGAGCAGTGGGAAATTTGATTTTCACCGTTAAAAATTTTATAGGCCCGCCATAACATTTGTTTTCCATCCAATCTATTCATAAGGTCACAAAGACCTAGATGAAGAAGAAAAATAAATTTCACATTGATCCAAAACTTCTGTGACCCCTAAAAGGGTTTCAATGGTAGACGTTCAATTCCCCACTGCCTTTTACAGTGTGGTCCACTTGATAGTTATATCTGTCTTATTTTTCATTTCAAGCCTTAATATGAGCTCGCCAAATAGATGGACGGTTTGGATATAACATAGACATCATTATGGGACCCACAAAAGCAATAGGGATTCAATCCAGCAGGTGTTTTTTTTTTTTTTTTTTTTTTTTTAACAAGGAGAACTTTTTCCCCTTTACATTTTTCTCCAATACATATTTATGTAAATATGTATATATAAGTATATAAATGTATTTTTCTATCTTTTAATTCATTTCTTTCTCTATTTATTTAACAAGCATATCTCCTAAACTAGAATGAGTTACTTAACGTACCGTATATGATTTTGGGCCAGGAGAAGCTAATTTAGCCAACCAAGTTGGTTATTTTCCAAGATTCCATCAAGTTGATGGTTGAAAATCCATTTCATTCACTTCGCGGTCAATTTCATTCCTTCACGGTCAATTTCAATCAATTTGCAGTAAATTTCATTGACTTTGCGATCAATTCCATATATTTTGTGGTGAATTCCGACGAATCCCCCTCACTTCACGGTGAATTCCATGCATTTCGCGGTGAATTCCCTTCACTTCATGGTCAATTCCATTCATTTCCCGATCAATTCCCTTCACTTCGCGGTCAATTCCCTTCACTTCGCGGTCAATTTCATGCATTTCGCAATCAATTCCAGCGAATTTCGTTCAATTCACGGTCAATTTCATGCATTTCACAGTCAATCCCCTTCACTTCACAATCAACTCCATGCATTTCACGGTCGATTCCATGCATTTCATGGTCAATTCCCTTCACTTCACGGTCATTTCCATTCATTTCATGGTCAATCCCCTTCACTTCATAGTCAATTCCATGCATTTCACGGTCAATTTCCTTTACTTCATGGTCAATTCCATGCATTTCACGGTCAATTCCTTTCACTTCATGGTCATTTCCATTCATTTCACAGTCAATTCCCTTCACTTCATGGTCAATTCCATGCATTTCACGTTCAATTCCAGCGATTCCCCTTCACTTCATGGTCAATTCCCTTTACTTCACGATCAATTCCCTTCACTTCATGGTCAATTCCATGCATTTCACGGTCAATTCCCTTCACTTCACAATCAATTCCATGCATTCCACGGTCAATTCCATGCATTTCATGGTCAATTCCCTTCACTTCACGGTCAATTCCCTACATTTCACGGTCAATTCCCTTCACTTCCCGGTCAATTCCATACATTTCACGGTCAATTCCCTTCACTTCGCGGTCAATTCCATGCATTTCACGGTCAATTCCCTTCACTTCACGGTCAATTCTATGCATTTCACGATCAATTCCCTTCACTTCACGGTCAATTCCATGCATTTTATGGTCAATTTCCTTCACTTTACGATTAATTCCATGCATTTCGCGGTCAATTCCCTTCACTTCACGATCAATTCCATGCATTTCACAGTCAATTCCCTTCATTTCACGGTCATTTTCATGCATTTCATGGTCAATTCCCTTCGCTTCATGGTCATTTCCATTCACTTCACGGTCAATTCCATGGATTTCAGGAGGTCGACCGGGTCTAGATGCGGTCAACCCCATTCGGCTGAAAGCTGTTTAGGCTCCACTTCTTCTTTATACGGGGACCCATTGAAAGCAATTGGCGTGAAGGTCACAGAGGATGTATGTGAGATAATTTCGAAGGGTCTAATGTTAAATTTTTAAAACCGCCGTATATTAAGAATCTATAGTTTCCTCAACAAGTTTGGGTGGAACCCAAAATCACAGGATAAATCTATAACTCAAGTATGGCCCAAAGAGCTTTAAGGGGGAACGAGGTTGACCCCATCTGGACCTGGTCGACCCCGTCTTACTGGCACTAATTCGAGGTCGACCTTGACTCGTTATGCCACCCTAGTTGGCTTTTGAAATTTTCTGTTGTCCTCACTTTCTTTTGCAATAATTTCCTAGGATTTTGCATCTGTCACTGTAATTCAACAAGTATAACGTGAAATTCAACGAGCCTAACGTGAAATTCAACGAGCTGAACATGAAATTCAACGAGCCTAACATGAAATTCACCGAGCCGAACATGAAATTCACAATATTAACATCTTCTATAGTGATTAACTACATGGGTTTAAAGTTTTCAAGTTTGAGTTGAGAAGAATCTCGGGGCAGCCTAATCGAACTAAAACTTAATATTTATAGCAAAACAAAAATAAAATAGGCTTTCAGCCATCGATCTGATGGAATCTCATAAATATGCTAGGTTGGTTGGCTAAATCAACTTCTCCTACCCCAAAATCATATATGATATGTCAAAAAACTCATTCTAGTTTGCAACATATGACTGTTTTAAGGTTCAACAGACATGCAACAAGTCGGGGTCGACCCCAACTGGACAGTCAATTCCCTTCACTTCATGATCAACTCCATGCATTTCACGGTCAATCCCGGCGATTCCCCTTCAATTCATGGTCAATTCCCTTCACTTCGTGGTCAATTCCATGCATTTCACGATCAATCCCGGCGATTCCCCTTCACTTCACGGTCAATTCCATGCATTTCACAGCCAATTCCCTTCACTTCATGGTCATTTCCGTTCATTTCACGATCAATTCCCTTCACTTCAAGGTCAATTCCATGCATTTCACGGTTAATCCCGACTATTACCCTTCACTTCACGGTCATTTCCATGCATTTCACGGCTAATTCCCTTTACTTCATGGTCATTTCCATTCATTTCACGGTCAACTCCCTTCACTTCACAGTCAATTTCATGCATTTCACAGTCAATCCCTGTGATACCCCTTCACTTCACGGTCAATTTCATGCATTTCACGATCAATTCCCTTCACTTCACGGTCGTTTCCATTCACTTCACAGTCAATTCCCTTCACTCACGGTCAATTCCATGCATTTCACGGTCAATCCCGGCGATTCCCCTTCACTTCACGGTCAATTCCATGCATTTCACGGTCAATCCCGGTGATTCCCCTTCACTTCACGGTCAATTTCATGCATTTCACGGCCAATTCCCTTCACTTCACGGTCATTTCCATTCATTTCACGGTCAATTCCCTTCACTTCATGGTCATTTCCATTCATTTCACAGTCAATTCCCTTCACTTCACGGTCAATTCCATGCATTTCACGGTTAATCCCGACGATTCCCCTTCACTTCACGGTCATTTCCATTCATTTCACGGCCAACTCCCTTAACTTCACAGTCAATTCCATACATTTCAAGTCAATCCCCGCGATTCTCCTTCACTTCACGGTCAATTCCATGCATTTCACGGTCAATTCCCTTCACTTCACGGTCATTTCCATTCATTTCATGGTCAATTCCATGCATTTCACGGTCAATCCCGGCGATTCCCCTTCACTTCATGGTCATTTCCAATCACTTCATGGTCAATTCCCTTCACTTCATGGTCAATTCCATGCATTTCACAATTAATCCCGACGATTCCCCTTCACTTCACGGTCAATTCCATGCATTTCATGGTTAATTCCCTTCACTTCACAGTCATTTCCATTCATTTCATGGTCAACTCCCTTCATTTCACGGTTAATTCCATGCATTTCACGGTCAATTCCCTTCACTTCACAGTCATTTCCATTCGTTTCACGGTCAACTCCCTTCACTTCACGGTCAATCCCGATGATTCCTCTTCACTTCACGGTCAATTCCATGCATTTCATGGTTAATTCCCTTCACTTCACGATCATTTCCAATCATTTTACGGTCAATTCCCTTCACTTCATGGTCAATTCCATTCATTTCACGGTCAATCCCAGCGATTCCCCTTCACTTCACGGTCAATTCCATGCATTTCACAATCAATTCCCTTCACTTCACAGTCATTTCCATTCACTTCACGGTCAACTCCCTTCACTTCACGGTCAATTCCATGCATTTCACAGTCAATTCCCTTCACTTCTCGATCAATTCCATGCATTTCACCCTTGTACGTGTATCGATTGTTTTCGCTTTCTAACTCCCCGCCATATGAGCATGGGATGATCATCGAAGCCATTTTATGAAAACAAACACAATGATATAACTTATAAATTTACCGCCAACTTCTTGAAGTTTATTGGATAACCACGTAAAATTTACTTAGCAATGCATGAAATTGACCACGTGAAATTGACCACAAAATTCTAGGTAATTTCTTAGGAATTTAAACGTCCTTACCTCCCACAGCCGCTGTATCAGTGAAATTCGTGTTCGAGAAAAAGAATAAGAGTGCGTTGATGTGAAACACGTTCTTCAAAGAAAAGCCTACAATATTTTACATTTATCAATGCATTCACATCCTCTCAAAAAATGAATGTAGGTAGCCTTGAGTAGAATAAAACATGGAAGATGTGATGTAATAGTAGGATGGAGATTTAATCAAGAAAATGGGTGAAAAGAAGGAATAGGGATGGGAGATATGAGTTCGGACGTGTATTTGAGGGAATAGGGATGACAGAGATGAGTTCGGACGTGTATTTGAGTGTAAGGGAGTGAATGGAGTGAAATGCATGGCATTGAACGTGAAGGGAATTGACCGTGAAATGCACGGAGTTGACCGTGAAGTGAAGGGAATTGGCCGTGAAATGAATTGAATTGATCGTGAAGTGAAGGGATCGTCGAAATTGACCGTGAAATGCATGGAATTGACCGTGAAATGAAGGGAATTGACCGTGAAGTGAAGGGAAACCGTGAAGTGAACGTGAATCGCTAGAATTGACCGTGAAATGCATGGAATTGACAGTGAAATGCATGGAATTGACCGTGAAGTGAAGGGGAATCGCTAGAATTGACCGAGAAATGCATGGAATTGACCGTGAAGTGAAGGGGAATCACCGGGATTGACTGTGAAATGCATGGAATTGATCGTGAAGTAAATGAAATGAATGAAATTAACCGCGAACTAATTGAAATTGACCGCGAAGTGAATGAAATGGATTTTCCACTATCGACGTGATGGAATCTTGGAAAATAACCAGGTTGGTTGGGTAAAGTAGCTTCTCTTACCCAAAATCATATATGGTACGTCAAGTAACTAATTTTGGTTTAGAAGATATTCTTATTAAATGAATAAAGAAAGATATGATAAAAAGAGAGAAAAAAAAATTTATATGATACATATTTATATAAATATGTATTAGAGAAAAATGCAGGGAGAATAAATTTCTCCATGTTTAAAAAAAAAAAAAAAAGTGCACAAACTGCCGCGGCACGACGGTAGTGCTGAGGTAGTATATAACTTTTTGTTCAATTGCTACGGTTATAATCAGCCACAGGGAACCCCCCAGCACATCTGAAAAAGCAGTGGCATTTTGATCCAGTAATTGTGCGTCCGTACAGCTGGGGCTTATTCCGGTGATGTAAAAAGAAGTGTGCATAAATGGGTCGCACAGTAGGAAATTTTACCAAGAAAACACCTTAGTGAGTGTTACCGTTACCGTGAAGGGCCCACCACCTTGATGAATTTGTTGTATATCCACGCCGTCCATCTGTTTTTCCAGATCATTTAGGACGTGATTCTAAAACTTCAACAGATCCAAGTCTCAGATGGACCGCACCACTGAAAAACAGTGTTAAATAACCATTAAAAACCCAAAATTTTTGTATCAAGCTGATCTTTGTCATTTCTGTTCATCCAGGTCTGCTTGACCTTATCAACAGTCTGGATGAAAAATAAATATTACAGTGAGCCTTAGGAAGTTTTAGTGGCAGTTATTCAATCACCAGTTTCCTATGGTATGGTCCATCTAAGATTTAGATTTGCTTAATTTTTGGAACCACGTCCTAAAATGGGCTGTAAAAACGGATAGAAGGCGTGGATATAAAGTAAATTATCAAGGTAGGCCCCATGGTAAGGCTACACCTACTAGGTGTTACCTGGGTAACAGCGAATCCGGTCCCGCGATGGATGCAGAATTTGAATGAATTGTTCCCGTACATGTATTGATTACACACAGATTCTATCATCTGATGAGTGGACCAGTTTGATTTATTTGGAGGACTTCTTGGAAAGTGAAATCTACATTATGGACGGTTTGGATCTCGTATCTTCTACCACATTACAGATTTCACGTATACACGTTTCGCCCCATGTGCATGTGTGAGCTGCATGGCCTTAAGTGTTGTTGATTACTCGCGTGGATGGTGGCCGAGCTGCCTGACCCACGTGGCGAGGGACAGTGTAGATGTGATCTGAGCGATTCATTGCATAGGTCTGACTTTATGAATGCTAAAGGTTATGGAAAGTGGGTATCTACTATGGTTTCAATGCATAAAATTTATTAATTTAAAATATAAATTTATAAATATTAATAGACATTAACGATAAATTAAGAGATCAGAAATACACGTAATAACACTGAAGGAATGAACCTGAATCATGAGTGATTGAATTAAGGAAAAGATATCATCAACAAATTCAATGGAGGCGTAGATCCATGTCACTTTTTTGAAGATTATCTGAGCTAGACGACTGATTCAAATCTCCTGCAACGAAAAGTCTTTGGGATACATCCAACAATTGGCTAGGAATGATCTACTCAAACACTAAGTTGGTTGATGCTCACAATACTTCCACTTGAATAGAAAAAACAAAAGTATGTAATAGAAATCTTTAAGAAAAAAATGAGAAAATTCTTCTTTTTTTCTTAAGATTGAAAGAATGATAGTGCGGCCACTAGCATACTAGATTTTTTTATTCAAAAATACTATTTATAATAATCATAAGGCTTAGGTGGTGATGTGTTAGCCAACCTAAACATTAGTTTTACAAATGGGTCAAAAGAAAAAAAAAAATCAAAACAAAATAAAACAAAAGGAATCATGTAGACAAGCCCGAGCCCAACCCGGCTGCACAACACGATATGGCGCAGTGCGCCCGCGTGGTCCATGGCATAGCATACTCAAGAGCTCAACATAGGCCTACCATATGCTCATATACATAAAGGAGAAAAAGTTCTCATTTCTCTCCATTGTGGAACCATTCCCACAAGGAAAAACCCTAGCTAAGAAAGTTCAAAGCATTTATTGCTCTCTCTCTCTCTCTCTCTCTCTCTCTCTCTCTCTCTCTCTTATTTTTTAAAAAACCATACAACCAAACCAATAATTCCCCACTATTTTTGAAAATTAAAAGATATGTGAGCATCTAATCTCACGTGTATAAATAAATGTGTCACATAGACTTGAATCTTATCTTAGTGGGAAGTAATCATTTACCATAGACTTAGTGTACCAAACCTTTCAAAACTAAGCTAGTTATTGGTAAGATCAGTACTTCTCACATGTATTTAACTGTCACTTCTATAGTGCGTATAAGCACAATGTACTAAAAGCCATACGCAAATCTCAATTTTGATCATATCATGTCTTGGCCACCATCTCCTTGAAGCACATCCCTAGAGAAGCTAACAAAATGGCTGACATTTTTGCCCGCTTGGGCTGCGCCTCCTAGTCGAACAAGATATTTTCATCTCCAGCAGACCTCCCTGTCCTTTCCAAAGGCAAGATGGTTTTGGACCGGACGGGTCTTGGTTCAATTAGGGAATCCTAATATTCCTTTTCCTGCTTTAGCCTTGTATAGGAATGGCATATGATAGGCGAGGCCTGGTTCATCTTTGTTGGGGCCTAACCGAATGGATGTACAATCCAATCTTTCATCAATGAATATCCGGTGGACCCTTCCACCCTTCATTTAAAAAAAATTTTAAAAAAAAAAAAAAAAAACTCAATTTCATGAGCACTCTAGAAAATTAGCCAAAATCTTGTAGAAGGTGGCCAAACCTTCACACTCATATAGGTGAGTCTATCAATGACACACTTGTGACTATGCATCTCATACATAAGGACTATATATAATACTCATTAAGAGGTCTAACCTTATCCTCTAAATTGTCACAAGTTGTATTGGTTCTTCATTATAATGGATCAGGAAGCTCTGTTTCTTTAATCTAGCACCACATAGAATCACTATGTAACTCATTTTCCTATTAAACATGTTTTATGAGGTTTCCATACATACAGGTTGGGTTACCATTACAAGTAATTCAATCAATTGACTTAAGACATATTTCTCTCACCTTGTTATAGATTTTTTTCCCTTGCAAGGCCCTTAGTTAAAGGATCCACCAGATTTTCTGGCGATCTAGTTTCAATTATAGAGATTAGTTCTTCTTTGAGTAATTCTATAATCATGTTGTGTTTTTGACTAATAAATCTCCTTTTACCATTATATTGTGGATTGTTAGCATGTCTGATAGCTGCATTACTATCACAATTTAACTTAACTGAATGTATAAGTTTACTCTAAAATGGAATATCATACAAAATATTTCTCAACCACTCGCCTTCTTCTACAATGAATGTAAGAGGTATAAGCTTTGACTCCATAATTGAGTCCGAGATAATAAACGCCCATCGTGGGCCCCTCCCAATTGCCAGAACTCAGACCAGTACAAAGCTTTCAGGACACTAATCAGATGCAATTCGGCAATCCTCTGCAGTCGTATCCTTCTATCTCTGCAACTCCTCATGAGGAAGATCTTGATCACCATTGCGGGAGAGGTATGGGCCCATTTCTCCCAACTTTTTGGTATTCCCACTATTCCCAATCAGACCATCCATCATAAGATCAAGCATTGGACCTCCAAGGCTACCCGCACCACCAGACTCAAACATTTAATGGGTTTGGCACCCTGCTTCATAACCTAGGAGTTATGCATGGCCGAGCCAAAACACTTCCAGATTTGAAGGTTCTAAGGTGTCAGCCAATCAGAACATCTCCAAAGTTAACGGATGGTTGCGGGAAGTAGGAATCACTCTGTCTAAGATGGATAGCAATTCTCTGGCGGAAACTGTCACTTTACAAGCCCTTCGAATGGAAACTACTTATTTACCTCCTGAAGCGAAATCTGATCTAATTGTTAAATGGACGAAACTGAGAAGAGGATGGCTGAAACTGAACATTGATGGTTCGTCGAGAGGGAACCCAGGTGAGAGCGGAGGGCGAGTTTGCAGGGACCATTTAGGGCGGCTAATCTTTGCCTTCCACAAAAACTATGGTAGATCAAAGAACACAATTGCGGAAGCACGGGCTATGCTTGATGGCATAGACATTTGTTCCAATTTGGGCCTTTCAAACATTATTGTTGAGCTCGATTCCAAGCTTATAGTGGACGCAGCTAGAGATCCCTCGACCCCCAGTCCATGGAACATCTGTTATAGGATGGGGGCCATCCATAAAAAGATTCGCTACCTTAACCTTATTTTTCAACACATTTTCCATGAGGGTAACTCGGTGGCGGATGCTTTGGCTAGGTCGGTCAGTGATGGGTGCACCAACAGATTCTTCAGATACCGAGCAGACCTCCTGAGAAGAATTAGAGGATCTTTGGTGCTAGACAATGTTGGGTTAGGGAGCATCAGGACAATCAAATGCTTAGCCTTTTCGCTCCATTCATCGTCTGCGGTAGATGGGATGAGTCCTTTGCCACTAGCCTGTGCGTCAATGGCATCCTCCTACTTCTAATTCGGCGCTGATGCTGATATCAGTGGATAGTCTTTTAAGTCAATTTTGAATAGAGCCTAATGTGAGAATTTTGGTATATGATAGGCGAGGTCCGAAATCTTTTTGTTAGGACTCACCCAAATGGCTGTATAATCTATTACAATTTATAAAATTCAGGTGGAATGAGTCCACCTTTCCTTAGATTAAATTTTTTAAAAAAAAAAAAAAAAAGAATTCGAGATAATAGATTACTTCTTAGATTTTCAAGTTACGGCTCCTATGAAAAAGATGTAGCCACTAATTGCTTTACAACCATTAGAGATAGAATTTCAATCAGCATCGGAATATCCTTCTAATACCATTGGATATCTACCATAATGTACACTATAGTGTTGAGTCTTTTTCAAATATCTTGACACTCTTATGTATAGGTTCTCAATGTTCATTTACTTAATTTCCCTAAAACATAGGCTATATCCGATCTAGTGTAGTTATTCGAATATATCAAACTACCAATGACACTAGCATATCCATTCTGATCCACACTGGTCCCTTTATTAGAATATAAGTGCAAACTAGGATTATAAGGAGTGCAAACGGGTTCGCATTTTGACATGTTATATTTCTTTAGAATGGATTCAATATAATGAGATTGAGAAAGAAGTATCTCATCTTTTTCTCGATTATCTAGATCTCAAGGCTCACATTAGCCACTCCTAAGTCTTTCATTTCAAGCTTAGAGAATAAAAAAGTTTTGATTTGATTTATGATGTTATTATTTGACCTAAATATTAGAAAGTCATCAACATATAAACATATAATGACACTCAATGCACCATTGTTCTTATAATATATGCATTTATCTACTTCATTTATATTAAGGCCGTCATCTCTTAAAATGGAGTCAAACTTAGCATGCCACTGTTTAGGGGCATGTTTAAGGCTATATGTAGATTTAACTAATCTACACGGCTTTAAAGGTTGAGTGGGGTCTACAAACCCTTTGTGTTGCTCCATATAGATTTTCTCATCGAGATCTCCACGCAAAAAGGCAGTTTTCACATCCATTTGATGTATAATTCAGTTATGTAATGATGCAATAGCGATCAATACTCTAATTGATGTTATTCTAGAGACAGGTGAATAAGTATCAAAGAAATCTATTAATTCATTTTATCTAAATCCATTAGCTACTAATCTGGCCTTATATTTGTCTATAGAGCCATAAGGTCTAAGCTTCTTCCTAAAAATTCACTTACAACCGAATGGTTTTAAACCATCGGGTAAGTCAAATATAGATTCCAAGTATGATTAGCCATAATGGAGTCCATCTCTATGTCTATAGCATCATTTTAAAAGGAAGCATCGTGAGATGACATGGCCTCCTGGAATGAGGCGGGATCACTCTCTACATTGCAATAATAAAAGTCAGGTCCAAAATCCTTTGCAATGCTCAGCCTTTTACTGGCCCTCGGCATAGCTTCAGGTTAATAAAATCCTTTAGAACAGACCATTCGACAAATCTAGTATCAGGATCTAGAGGCTCACCCCCACTAATTTCAAATTTATAAGGAAATATTTCCTCGAAGAGGCACGTCATTTATGGATTCTTTAATCATAGAGTCACTTAGGGTTAAAAACCTATAAGCTTTACTGTTGAGTGTATATCCAACAAATACGCAACTCATAGTTTTATCTCCTAACTTAGCCTATTTAGGATCTACCAGTCTAACATTAGTTAGACGGCCTCATATCTTAAGATAATTTAAGTTAGGAATCATACCTCTCCCCAACTCATAAGGAGATTTAAAACTTTGGCTCGAAGGAATCCTATTAAGGAGATAGACAATCATTAGAATTGCTTCACCCCAAAAGTTATCAAGTAGACCAGAAGAACTAAGCATAGCATTCATTAGGTCTATCAACGTCCTATTTTTCATCTTAGTAACTCTATTTTACTAAGGAGTACGTAGGGAGAATTGAATTGGTGAATAATCCCATGGGATTCACAGAAGGTCAAAGAGGTGTATTCACCTCCTCTATCACTTCTAAAGAATTTGATTTTTCTATTAAGCTTATTTTCTATTTTGGTCTTTAAGGTTTGAAACTTGCCTAAGGCTTCATCCTTACACCTAATGAGGTACACAAAACAAAACCTAGAGTTGTCATTAATAAAGGTAATAAAATACATTTTACCTCATCTGGTTTGGGTTTCTTTTAGGTCGCAAATATCAGAATGGATCAGCCCTAAGAGTTTAGAACCCTATCGACAGATTGAAAGGGCTTCCTAATCGATTTTACTATAATACAGTGCATACACTTATCATAAGAGAACTTGTCACTTAGCTTAGGAATTAGATTTAATGCACACATCCTTTTTACATATTTAGGATTTATGTGACACAATCTACCATGTTAAACATTCATATTATGAACACTAATAAAGTAAGTAGAAGAAGAAGAAGAAGAAGCTTTATTCAAGTCAACATATAGTTTATACATGCCATCTACTTTATAAGCCTTCCCTACAAACTTTTCATTCTTGGAAAAAATAACTTGCCTATATTCAGTTACGGCCTTAATACCAGCCTCATCCAGCAAGTGATGAGACGCCAAATTCTTTGTAAGTTCAGAGACATGCAATACATCTTTAAAGATGAGTTCTCGCCTAGAATGAAACTTAAGAGTCACATTTCCTTTTCAGTGACTTTAGCAGTTGTTTTGTTAGCCATATGAATAATCTAGTGATGTTAGGGCGATTCATAGGTATTAAACCATGATCCGTCCGACCTAATATGCCTTGTAGCTCCTAAATCAAGCCATCATCCTTCTTTCACATCAATAGCATGGTCTTCGTAATCATAGCTACCAGTTGTTCCTCTTCGTTAACTTTATCTGCTTTATTTGCTTCCACTATATTAGCTTGAACTCTTCCTCTATGATGTTTGCAGTTCCTAACAAAATGACCTGGAACACCACACACAAAACAACCCAACTTAGCCTTAAATTTCTTGAATTTCTCATCCAGTTTTTTCAGGTTATGATTTGATTTACTGTTATGATTATTTGGTTTTTTGGGATGTTGAATTCTAGTATCAACATTATGGACTTTAGGACGATCATTGTCTTTACAATCTTGAAGACGAAACTCATCCTCAATCAGAATATCCACAATCAACTTTTCCATTGTAAAACCATCAATCTTTCCTCTAAGGTCCTTCTAGAATTTCTTCCACATAGGTGGTAATTTATCTCCTTTTTTTTTCTTTTTTTTTTTTTGGAAATGAGTAAGTGTTATATTCATTATGGACAAAAATTATAGAGCTTCGGATCTTCCTCAGAAAAAAGGACCAAAGGAAGACCTATCGTAAAGGCCGAACAAAGGAAAAAAATCAAATTTTACAAAAAAAAAAAAAAAGAACTGGGGAGGGGACACAATCTAACTCTTCCTCTCCCTAATCACTCCGAGCCCCACCTTGTCGAGGAAAAGGACACCCCTCACATGCCGAGGAAGATCAGCAGAACAGGAGAAAAATAACCGAGATTGGGACACGCTGCCCACCCGAGCAAGACCGTCAGCCTTGTCGTTGCCCTCCCTATAGATGTGCTTGAAATTCACTGTTGTGAGACCTCGGAGCCTATCAGTAAGGGTTATCCAACCTTTCCATACCCAGCCAATGTTAGCCCCCTCGTTGAAAACCTTAATCACCAGATTCGAATCCGATTCCACTATGATTTGGAAGAAACCTTTTTCCAAGCACAAAAGGATTCCATCATGAACCGCCTTGAACTCAGCACCAATGTTCGTCATAGAACCATAACCAGAAGCAAATCCAAAAATAAACTCTACCAAGTATTGTTCACCAAATAAACTCTCTATGGGTGGTAATTTATCTATAACAGATGCTACCAAATATTGTTCATCAACCTTAATGCCCTCTTGTAATACTTCATTGAAGAAGAGTTGTATTTCTTCTGTTTTATCCACAATAGATTTGCCATCTACCATCATGTAGCGGTTAAAATAGCTTACCACATAATTTTTAGATGCAACCTCTTCAATGCGGTATGTTTTTTGTGAGAGTATTCTAGAGATCCTTAGTGGATTTATGGTCACAATAAAGATCAAACATGGGGTTTGTCATACAATTTAGAATATAAACTTTACAAAGATCATAATCTTCTTTCCATTTCTCTTTTTTCTTACCTGGAGTCTTAAACTTTGCAAAGCACAGTTAGATGTAGCAACGTTGAAATTTCTTTGAATCCAAAAAAAAAAAATCTTGTGAAGTATAGATCATGCATTACACGGTTGGGCATTACACGGTTGGAAAATGATGCCTAACCCCTTCCCTTTTTCATAATTGAGACCCTTACTCAAAATGTACGGTGGCAGACTAACCGCAGGAGTCAATTGAGCTTGGTAATCTTAAGATTCCCCGACTTTTAAAGTGATTATACAATTTCTAGCCGGCCTTAGATTTTGGCGACTCCAAGTCAAATGCACTTTTACCTCTTAGTCAATCCCACACTATAATCAAATCAAGCCAGAACAGACAAATAAGAGAACCAAGAAAGTTAGAGCATTATGTGTCTTCGTACATAAGAGGGCTTTCACAAAAACAAATCCAAATCTCATGTGGAACATACCATCAAAAATATTAGTGATTAACCATTAAAAACTTTTTGCGGGCCCAGACGATATTTGTTTTTTAACTTTATCCAGTTTGCGTGACCTTATCAACCAGATGGCAAATACACAATACCAAAACATTACCATGGGCGATGGCAAGTTTCCAACGGTGGGATCTTCAATCACCACTGTTTCCCATAGGCTGGTCCACCTAAGCGTTGGATCTGCTTTATTTTAGGTCTCATCCAAAAATGATATGGCAAAATAGATGGCAGTGTGGATGTAGAATAAATACGTCAAGGTGGGCCCCACAGTAAGGACCGAACCGTCTTGGGTGAGGCTGGGGCGCACCTAATCCATTCGCGTGTTGGGGTCACCTGCTAAACCGCCTCCAAATCATTCCTCTTTTTTGTATAACAATTGCACCCACCTGATTATTGGAACTGGCTAATGGGTCAGACCAGGCTAGGAACAGAGCCTAGATATCAAGCCCAAGCCCAGTCCATGGGCCAAGTTTAGAGCCACTGGCCGGCCAGGGCCAGCTCATGAGGAGACCTCGGTTTCTTAGTTTTTTGGGTCAGTGAATATTCAACGGTCGCCACGTGCTGAGTTGCATGGATTTCTTGTATGCATGCGATGTCGTTACGTGTGCCCGCCTAGTACGTCTCTCGTGCGAGATTTCCTAACATACTTTCTTGGAGCTACTGGTCTTTGGCAACTGCTACAGCTTTGGTAATTGAAGTTGGGAGGAAAACCCTAGGCCTATAGCAGACTTAGGACAGACTCCTTCGTAAATCTCGCTCCTTTTTCATCCCATTGATTCTCCTCATTAAAGGTGGAAAGAGGCTTCAACCAAAATCCCTTCTCTCTCTCTCTCTCTCTCTCTCTCTCTCTCTCTCTCTCTCTCTCTCAAGATGATGGCTTGTGTAAAGAAGGAAGAGGAGGACGTAAGACATCGACATGCAGACGTCCCAATTAGGAAGAAGATGATAATGATGATGATGATGGCATATTCAAAAACGGAAGAGGAGGAGAAAGAGGAAGAGGATTCAGGAATAGAGAGACATGCACCCGTCCCAATTGGCAAGCTGCTTGAAGATTTTCAGTACAGGGAATCACCCAGTTGCTCCTCTACAAGTAGGAATGTGGTCATTGTGATGGACGCTCTCAAAGGCTTCTCTTTGGAACCACTGAAGTGGGCCTTGGTTCATGTCATCAAACCTGGCTTCGTTGTCACTCTCCTTGGTGTAATGCCCTGGCTCAACTTTTGTCGTAAGATCCTTCACTCTCCCCCCATTTTCACAGTCCATGCATATCTAATATTACTTCTTTTGTGAATAGATAAATAAATATTTTTCCATATTAATTATAATAAAGGTCTCATCATTGATTTAGAACGTCTATCATGTGGTCTCACCTTTTACTGTATAAAATCCTTCCAACCCCCCCCCCCCCCCCCCCCAAACAAAAAAAAAAAAAAAAAAAAATCCTTTTTGTATATTGGCTATGAAAAATCCCATCCAATCATTGTCTATGAAAATAGACGGGCCATATTTACTGTAAATGGAGTAGGTCCTCTCCTTGACGTGGATCATCCACCATGCGTGTCCCAACTTTGATTGCCCACCCATCTTAAAAGTCACTTTGACATGAACATCGTAACCGTCCGATCAATCTCTACAAGACTAGACGGTCCTTGTTGATTTATAATAGGCAAATGTTCAATTATTAACCCGGACAATCCATGATGTGTGGTGCCCACCTTTTGTTTTCCTATCAATCTCAAAAGTCAATGAAGAACTCAGCCCCAAAAGAGAACATGGTCTGCACTTGTTCCTTGGTCCCCCATGGATGTTGAAATTCTGTTTTTGGATGTCAGCTCCTAGAAGCTATTCATGATCATAGCAAGCAAAACTGCATCTGAAAACTCCATGTTTTCAAAAGGGAGGGTTTATTAGTTAAGAATAAAAACTAATCTAGGGAGGGTTTATTAGTTAAGAATAAAAACTAATCTAAGCAAATGCAGGAATGATGTATTAAGAATTTTTATAGTCGCACTACCATGCAAATTCATTAGGTACTGCAGGTGGGTCCATCTGCTACTACGGTGAACCATTGGATAGAATTGGCTTACTACTGATTACACACTCTGATTGAATCATTACAGCCGTTCAACTAAGCACCTGCAAAATTATAAGGTATGATCTGATTAATGGATGTAATTCCTAAATGGATGACTATGATCATATGATTAGAGTGACTTTTGGGCCATTTACAAATTGCTGTGGGTCCTCCTATCTTATGATCGGCCACGATAACAGAGGGGCCCACTGGGGCCCAAAAAGGAAATTCCACAGAGAGTACAACTAAGGGAATTCTAACCGGATTTTCATGTTTTATTAATGAGTCTATATGGTAATGGCCTGTTTGGATAGAAGTATTTAAGATTATTGTAATGTAAAAGCATCATTATTACAATTTTACAATATTTGTTTAAACACATAATTCGGTGTAGTTAAATGCAGATGCAATAGAAGAAAGGTAAAGTAATTTCAACTATTGCAAATTTTCAATACATTATAATAGAAATCTTCTTTCCAAACATAAGAATCAATGTATTTTTCTCGTTAATTTAACATCTTAATATTACAATTTTACCAAATGTATCTGGAATTCTCAGTTAAATTATTTGTTGACTAGGAGACATGTATTGTAATTTGTAATCATTGTACTTTTACATTTCATCACGTTAGAATACATTTAATCAAACATGCCATCATTTTCCATGAAAAAGGTTACCAGGATATTCTCATTGCACCTTGTAAGTAGACTTTCCTTGCATGTGAAAATGAGGCACGCCATGGTGCGTGTATCAGCCCCTCATCAGGCAACTCATACTGTGAAGATGATATATCTTAAAAATCAAGCACCTACGATCACCTGGTGCCTGATTTTGTTTTTTAGGACATGGCATCTACGCTATATGGTTCCCCTGATAAGTGACTCTGGTGTCGCCGATGTTTACGTCTTTTCCACATGTGAGGCGAGTGCACTCACAAGGTGGCATTTCTCAAAGTAGAAGCAAATATATGATCCAGAAGGAGAATTAATGGAGCCCGCTTCTTATTTTTCTTGGACTTATTACAGTCTCCTGCAAGACATGGTTACATGTTTGGACACTGAACCTGGATGATTTGCACGCATTGAGAGAGATAAGTGAGTGGAAGAACTATAGAAAATATCAGACAGTTCGAGCAGTACTGGAGCTTTGTGAGAAGTATAGGGTAATTAAACTCTCTAAAACTTTCTTGCATCCATTAAAAGATCTTTACTAGACAGTTGCATTTTTTTTAACTTACAATTCCACATCAATAAGTGCAGGTGATTCCAAATATGAAAGTTGCCATGGGTGACCCGCTGCGGCTTGTGGCTGTGGAGCATATTACAAACCTTCATGCGGCATGGGTGGTTTTTGATAAGTAAGCAGTGGACAAGGAATGCCAGTCTTTTGACTGATATTTGAATTTAGTACGAATTTTTCCAACCTTATGTAAACTATATGTGGAATTGTAAAGGACCGTGCTAGCATCGAGTAGAGATGAATACCTGATTGGGACGTCATTGCTGCATGCTTGATGCTGTAGCCTTCCGCACCTTACACCCTTAGATAAGCCCTTCGAGAAGCACTAGGATGGGAATGAAAGTTTCGGTTGTTACACGTAGGTTTGGTACCCAGCCCTGTTTATATATTTTAGAGATTGAGGAGTTTGAAACCCATCAAAACTCATCTCTGTAAGTCTCCACACGAATTTGGTAATTGGCCTAGTCCCACTAGGACACTGTGTATGCGACACAGTTGTAGTGCACCACCCATACACAATTTTAGATGGATCACAACTAAATGGGTCCACTAGTATTCCCGATCACACTATTCAACACTTATGACAATCCAATACCATTGATCAATAAGGCCTACGTTATAGAATTCTTACACCTTACACGTGCAAATCCTTGTATGTAGCTTGGATGGTCCAAACCATAGTTTGCAAGCCCATACTAGTCTCATGGCTCACTGGTTTGACTCAACCCGGCAAATCGCGAGTCAAACAGAAGGATCATAAATAATAGGGGATTTTACCCTGGAATACCTTGGATTTTACCAAATAATGCCTCCAAGAGCTCCTATTCCCTGGGCAATGCTTTTTCAGAAGAGAAATTATGTTACTGTCCTCATTTTCTTGTTCTTTACAACATGGAGAATACAGTGTTGTTGGGCCGCGTGGTATGTGTTTAACATCCAACCCGTCCAATAAGAGAACACCAACATGATTATTAAGTGAATCAAAAATATTCGGGATCCATCACAAGGTGGGCCAATCCATAAAAATGATATACACCACTCAAAACATCCAAATTCAAGTGCCTATCTGATTATTTGATTGGCCTAATTTTTAGCTGCTGTGATCATCATGGTGGGGTGGGTATGTTGGATGGCTTGGATGTTATACACATACCACATGGCCCCACAAGTCTCAACTTTAACTAATTCTTAAAAAATTGAATGAGGCATTTTTCTAATTTCCTTCCTCAAAAAGCACCCCTTGGGGCATTATTTAGTAAAATATTGATTCCTAAGTAATTTTGCAGCAAAAATCCTAAATAATGATAATATATAATTATTGTGTGATATTCTTCTCCTTAAATTTTCCTAATAACCTTTCTTTGATTCGACTGACTCGTTGAGTTAATCGAATTTCAAGTTGACCCTGAAAACAATGCCAACTGCACACTAGGGCTTTTGTTTGTTTTAATGGATCCATTGACCAAGCCCATTGCCGCCGGGTAGACTCGGATGACTCCCACCTATGATAATTGACTATCTTTAGATATCAGGGGCTCCCCATGAATTGCACTTGATCCAAAAATAGCATGAATGGTTGATCAAAGACACCCCACTAAGATCCTATAAAATGAACAGGACGATTTAAGTCATCCATTGATAGCATGTGAGATGGTCTTGTTGATCCATTTTTAAGTCCTTAATCAGATTGAGTTGATCATCTGGTTGGGGTGATGTTATGTTCATCTTCAACTCCCAATAGTGCATGACCACATAAGCAACCACCTAGCTCCACAAAGGAATTCGCAGTTCATCTTCACTATCGTTCGAATGAGGACACTGATCTTCGTTATAATTCAAATCAAACCGTTCAGAGTTTATTGAAATTGGTCCAATCGGACTATATCATCAATATTGGCATTGGATCATTGCTCAAACTGCTGTTGATGATGAAATGCTAAGGAGCTTGTCCCTTGCACCTCATCATTGGATGATGCGAAACATTCATCTTGAATGACCAGCACTAAATTGCCACAAACTAGAGGATTCACATCATCCTTATAAAGGCAAATCCAAGACTGCTTTTCTATATTCAAATTTGTAACTTAGCTTTGTTTTGGTGAGAGCTCCAGTGAATTATTTGTTTTTTGCCATTTGGACCAAATTCCGTGGGACTCCTAGATGAATGGTCTTGATGCACATGACATCAGGGGTGCAAAGTGCGAGCCTCAATGGGAATATAATAGATGCTTCACATGCACATATGTATGTATGTTTGTATATGAATGACTAATCGTGTTGTTGCAGGCACCAAAGGAAGAACAAAGCTTTCTATGCGAAGAAGATACCATGCAACATGGTGATGATGAAGAGCGATGGAGAGGTTGAAATGCTTAGAGTACGCCCAATGATCCAGAGTAGTGAGAATGTCACTCCCGAACAATCTCCGGCACCGAAACCACTGGTTCCCAAGGTGATGATTTCCAAGGAGTGGATGGAAATTTTGAATTCGTAAGTGCAGAAAATGAAAATTGGTGAATGGGAGAAAAATGGAAACACCCACAGTACTGGCTGAGGATTAGAAGAATAAGGATGGCAACATTCGGGTCCTTACTCTTGCTCCGGTGGTAGACTCTTAGGAGTTTCAAAACCGGGTCAAGGGTTCGAGTACCCATGGTGGTGAAATTCCACCACGGTGTGAGTGTGTAGGGGGTGTGTGTGCGTGCGTTAAAAATAAAAAATTTCAAAAAAATTTTCAAAAAAAAAGGATGGCAACATTCTCTCCAAGTGTGTGTATAATTGGATTAAGAAGTTACCATGTAAGATGCTTTAAAATTTAATGAGCCTGAAATACAATGGACAAGTCTTTAGTTCCTGGCCACTTGGCGTAGTGGGTGCATGGTTGAAAAGAGGAGGCAACGATCACCATCTTCTTATATATGATAAACCTCGAATCCAAGACTAACTTTGAATCCGCTGGCAGAAAAACCTCTAAGAAGAGCAAATATTATTAAGAATAATGAATAAACTCCCCTTATAAAGCAATTCATATGGCTTATATAAGTCTTAAACCCGCTTTTTGTATCTTTAGCTAACCTCCTCTTGTGCACAGGAGGATATGATTGGATGTTACTACTTAACTACATTGGTGTAGGATGAAGACGGTCCAAATGGTTTAGTTCAGACTTGATTACAATAAGAAAGCGGCTTAGTCGATTGTAAATTACACATCCGTGTGTGGAAGTTCCAAGACAATTACACTGTAAATTTCTAAAACTATTAATACATGCATACTTGAAGACTTATTCACCAGTAGTATCGAATTATTATAATTACTTGCAAACAATATTTCTTTTCAAAAAGTATATGTATTATATTATTACTTTAAAAGAAAATTTAAACCGGTGTTGAAATTTTGAAAATTTTAAATAAACTTGATACATTGGTTAAGTGTGTATATTGACCAAGTATACCAGATCAGGAATTTAACATCATATAGTATCGTTATGTGAACAAAGATAGGCATAACGAAGCTTGGATTATTGAATGCTAATCAAGTAATTTCTTAGTACTTAAACACATGTACAAAGGCAACAGTAGTTTCATACATCTGATTCTTTCGATTGCGCTCTTTTAGTTTTACTTGTCATGAGATGAGCTATATAGGCGATTTGTGTTATGCCACGCCCACAACATAATTAGGTGGGAGATGTTGCATATAAGCTTATGGAGCCCACTTGTTAGCGGCCAAAAATGAATGGGCCTACAGGATTTTCTCTCCGACAACCTCTGTGCCGATCAAAATGCTTGTCTATTACCTCCATGTGAATAACCCTTTATCCAGATGCATGTCTAATCGAGAGGGCGATGGAAAGGAGGTTGGATGCAATAAGAATAAGACCTTATCCTTATTGTAACCAACTCTTCTCAGTCCACTATGGTACCAAAAGAGGAACTCTCTCGGTGGATTGTTGGACAAGTGCCGTCCATCTTTGACTTTGCAAAGGTCTCTAATAAATCATGTAGATACCATCAGATGCTATGAGCTCACCCATCCCGGCCTTTTAAAAATTGTTCATAAGTTGCTTGCATTGTATATAATATCATCATCATCATCATCATTTAAGCCTTATCTCAACAAATTGAGTTATCTACATGAATCTTGTTTCACATTCCATTCTATTAAGGGTCATGTCTATAGCTAGAATATAGGTGATCAGGTATTTTCTTACTAGTTTCACCCATGTCTTTTTAGCCTTCCCCTCATCCTTTTAGAGCCTTAAACTTGTACTAACTCATTCTTAACCCTACAGTTTCTATTACAAATTACCAAACCATTAAGTCAACTTTCTCTCATTTATTAATTATTGGTGTTGCTCCTCAGTTCCAGAATGCATTCATTTCTAATTCCATCCTTCCTCCTCTTATCACATCCATCTCAACATCATTGTTTCAACCACATGCATCCCATGAACATTTATTCATTTACTGTGGAACATTTTGTCCCATAAAGCATGATTAGATCATAGCTATCCTATAATTTTCCCTTTTAGCTTGAGTAGCACGTGTTGATTGTATAGAACTCCATAGATGCACCTCAATTTCTTTCACCAGCATGAGTTGAATGGGCAAACAACATCCTTCTCAACCTCTCCATTCTCGCAAATTATCACCTGAGATATTGGAAGCAACCATTTTGGAAAACTTCTTGATCAGCAATCTTAAATAACTCCACGTTTTACTCATATTGCTGTTGCTAAAACTCCACACTATTTTAGTGTGGTTAATTTTAAATTATACATATTACAGATTGAAAAGGAATATAGGGAAAAAAAAAACTAATAAATCATAAAAAGCAGCTCCGCTCAGCCAAACGCCTACTGACAGGCCTAGCAATAGGGGTACCTGAGGTTGGTTTAGGTCCAAAATCTGAACTGGTTGGGCAGGCCTGTCGGACCAGTCCTATTCAAGGTCTTTCACCTGGCCCTACTCTCAAGTCTCACCGGCCATTGGCAGCCTTATTTCTCAATCTCATATAATTCTCCTCCCAAATGCCGGACTCTCGTCCACAAGGCATTATCCGCACCAAATTCTCTCCATTGCATCTTTACACCACTCCATTCCCTGGCCTTAAACATGCACTTAAAATCTCTCTTTTCCTTGTCCACCTTTGCTGAGCCACACGTGTGTCTAAGGCAGTCCATCTGAACAACATGTGCCAAGCTCGTGGACGGGAACAAAATGCAGACCATCCATCAGGGTAATCCCCCTGTAAACATCGTAGCCTAGAGTATCAAGTGAACCACAGATTATAAAAGAAATGGGTGGCTAAAAGAGTCTTGGCCCACAAGATTAGTTGACCAGCCTGATTTTTGGGCTAGGGTACAGATGAGAAGGTCAGACCCGACCAAGTAGGCAGACGGATTGGATCTTGTACTATCTTTCAACAGAAATGAGAGATCATACTCTTATAGATGGTTCCTTCATCAATGATATCAGCAATGGTCACAAGGAGAGAATCATCCTCACCAAGTTTCATCGTATTGGCCAAAGATGAAAGATTCAGTAGTTACTAATTCATGGGGCCATCACCAAAAGAAATTTACTTCTTATTGCCAATTTTCTAGAGTGAATATGTAGATCAATCTGGATCGACTGATCGAGTGACCACCTCATGGTCATAAGGAGAGAATCATCCTCACCAAGTTTCATCGTATTGGCCAAAGATGAAAGATTCAGTAGTTACTAATTCATGGGGCCATCACCAAAAGAAATTTACTTATTATTGCCAATTTTCTAGAGTGAATATGTAGATCAATCTGGATCGACTGATCGAGTGACCACCTCATGGGTGGGCCAATACCTAAAAACGAAAACAGCCACCATTATCTTAATCACCATTAAAAAATAGAAAATAGAACATAGAAAAAGCCAGCATAAAAAATATGCGTCATGGATCCGTTAACTACAAATTTCCAAATGGAATTTGGGCTGTCTGATCCAGTAGTGGGTCTGGTAAATGAACAGTGCAGATCCATCAACAGCATGATCCAATCAAGGGTAAGTTGATATAATATAATAAACGGTAATTGAGGCACAATGGTCAATGGATCCTCAATCTTCCCAAAAACAATTTCAGTTGGAATTTGTTGCTAGAAATTTTACTTCCTCTGTAAATCCTTTTATTTAGTAGGACTTCGGTTTAAACATTAGCTTCATGCAATTGCAATTCCCATCCTCCTTCAATGGATGGTGGGAGATTTTGTATTCAATATGGAGCCAATGGGTTAGGTACACAAATTTCTTCCCCTAAATCTTAAGAAATAGAAACACTAGCCAAGTGACCCTGAAAATCAAAGGCCCCATTTGCTAGACACCTAAAATGAGTTCATATCATTCTAGTTAACAGTAATTATCGTATAAGAGACCTTGATCTCTAATACATAATCACTGTTAACATGAACTCATTATGTATTAGAGACCTGATCCCTAATACATAATTACTGTTTACTCAAATGAGATCAACTCATTTTTACGCGTCCAACAAACAAGGCCTACATAATTACATTCGTTTAATAATCTAATCCAGGATAAAACCAAGAAATGATGATGATGTATGTGTGTGTACTGTTCACCGAAATATGCCGCTAAATCTACCAATTGAACATCATCCATGAGTTGGAACTCGCAAAATCTTACAAATCCACTTTCGTTAAATGATGGAAATTGTAATATTGAGTTCAAAATTAACTGCAGGGAGAGTTTCTTTTCTTCTTCATCTAACATACAGGACAAATCCACTGGTCGTTAAACAGGGCCTACATAATTACTAATCAAGGAAACCGTGAAGAAATAATGATGTGGGTGTGTACTGTTCACCAAAAGATGCCTGCCAAATTTACCAATTGAATCTTGTCCATGAGTTGGAACTCACAGAATCTTACAAATCCACTTTCATTAAATGATGGAAATTGTAATATTGAGTTCAAAAATAACTGCAAGGAGAGTTTCTTTTCTTCTTCATCTAATATACAGGACAAATCCATTGATGTTTTTTTTTTTTTTTTTTAAAAAAAAAAAAAGAATCTTATAAGCTAAATTGAAGATTATGTGGTATCACTAGGCAGGAATTTCAAGTAGCTCCCGAATACCTTCACACACCTGCAAATACAAATTTGTTGTCATTATAAAATAAAGAAATGCTTGAAATTTAGCCAAACACAAGACATTCCTTACTCTCACAGCAGAGAGATGATGGTGATGGTGATGCTATCACTAAGTTTGTGTGCTATTAATTTAACTACATGCATGATGCAAGAAAAAAGAACATGTAAGATCAATTTCAACCCAAACACAATCTCATCTGTACTTCCATGGGCTGAATAAACTCATGATCCTACCAACTCTATGTGCATGATACACGATTTGGATGGCGATGATGATTATGATGCTCATGCTATAATTACTACCACAGGAGGGTGAGAAAATTCACCTCCATCTCCTGTGCCAAGGAGAAGGTTATCTATCATCATTCTCAGTTTTCTTGCTCCTTGGACAGTGTGCCCGCATCAGATCATGATCAGTGAAGAGGTAGAAAGGACTAGTAGCAATCAAGCTAGAAAGAAATATCAAGCCCAGGAACCTATCAGATGGTTCAATTGAATCAGAACATCAGTTGATGAATGACTCAACAGAAAGCATTAATGGTTATGAACGACTGGATAGCCAAGGAGATGATACTTTCAGGATTATCTTAGCAAACTTTATGAAGATCGGCGCCATTTCACCTTTTAAACGATGACCAAAATGTACAAATCAAAGGCTAGTAGTAACAATGCCAATACTGTGGCCAACGGACCCTGATCAAGAGAAACTAACGAAGCCACAATCAACACTCTGGATATCCATACCCGTTGTTGTTAAAGGAGTGGAAGCCTACACCCCAGATGCGAAGGATTGCAAAGAAACAATTATTTGAGATGATGTTTCAAAAGCTCCATACTGTAAATGAAAGTCCGATCCAATGTTGAAGGCCTTCACAATCAGTTGCTACGAAAGCCAAAGAAGACGCACTATAGAGGCGCAGGTCGTCATGGATTAGTATCATCATAAACTTGAGGACGAGTTCTTTTCAAGTGAAGGGGACTGATGTAGGTCCTATTCTAAACAATTTTATGGACATTCAAAAGGGAAAGAAATCAAAACAAAAAGTTCTATCTGGCGTAAAAATGACCTAAACACACTATAACTTCCAATGGCCATAACTTTGTGACCATTTATTCAAATTACAGAGTAGATTCACTTCTTCATAGTAATCACGTGAGTGCTATGCCATGTTTATGTCACAAAAGGGGAACCATTGTTGGAAAGCTATCAAAGAGCTATTCAAGTATTATCTTAGAGGAAGAAGATGGTGACCCTTCCCTTTTCTATCACGCACCCTCTACACTAAATTCCCTCATGAGAAGTTGGGTAGAATAAAACTACCACATCGATGCATAAATTTGCAAATTTTGTTGCTTTCAATAGATTGACTGATCCTTCTTTGTGTGGTGGTCGATTTACGTGGTATAAGAATCAGGAGTACCCCGTTATGTGAAAAATGGACATATTCCTTATTACCTGAATATGTGAAAAATGGACAGATTCCTTATTACCTGATTGTGTAAATCCTCATAAAATGTCTCTCTTTGTTTAAGGGAGGTCATGGGCCAAACTATCTCCTCTTTTCAAAGCACATTTGTGAACGTTAGACGGGTTTTGTATAGAATCCTCATGGCTAATGAATTGCAACAACTCTAGAAAAAAAACTTAGAGAGGCTAAAATCATTTGTAAGATTGATATGTAAAATGCTTGCAACCATGTGGGTTTGGGATTTCATGCTCTACTCTCTTCAGATAATCGGTTGGAGGAATAGATGGATAAATTGGATCAAAAGATACATTTCTCCAGCTTTCTTCTCAATCCTTGTTGAATGGTTTTCCTTACAGCTTCTTGCCCAGCTTTAGGGGCTTGCATCAAAGGGAAGCCTATCACCCCTGATGTTTTTTATTGTGGTGAATGATACCAGTGAAAGGTTGTTAAGTTAAATCTCATAATGGTTTTTGTCATAGGTTCTCCGGAGTTGTTGATTTCCCATCTTCAGTTCATTGATGATACTATTATTACATATGGGGCTTTCATGGTCTAGCTAAAAAATCTTCAAGGCATTCCGACATGCTTCAAGGTGTCACATCTAAGGATTGATGTCAATAAAAATGCTATGGCTGGAGTTGCAGCAACAGCTGATGATCAGTGCCTTAAATGACGAATAGTGGGTAGCATAGCAATAGCATGTAGCATAGTGTTCACCCCTCTTTGAGGTGTGAGGCTAAGCTACACGTTATTCTATATTTTTAACTAAAATAGTAGGAAAAATAAGGAAAAGAGTAAATATAAAGATAAAAATAGCAAAAAAAAAAAAAAAAAAAAACTGACTTAATATTGTTGCTCATATTATTTCACTAAAATCATTTACTTGGTTAAAAATGGCAAAATCTAACAGAGCATTAACAAAAAAAAAAAAAACTACTTATTAATATTTTAGTGGAAAATAGAATGTATTGTATCTTAGTGTGGGCTAGGGGTGCAACTCAAATGGGTTGGGTTGGGCCAGGGTTGAGGGTCAACCTGAGCCCAACCCGACCTCAAGAGGACCCAACTCGCAACCCAACCCGAATTACAACTCAAGGTGACCAACCCAAAGACCTCTATACTCGACCCAACCCAACCTGACCCAAATACATTTGATTATTCCCGACCCAACCCGAATTTGCTTAACCCAAACCCAACCCACCTTCAAATCGAGTTGGTATTTTTCAACCCAAACCCAACTCGAGGACCTTGGCAACCCAACCCAGAGTCGGGTCGAGTCAATTGGTTTTTGGGTTGACCCAAACCCCAAGTTGCAGCTCTAGCATGTGGTTTCAATCGCATCCAAAATGCATGCACACAACCACAACCATATGTCAGTCACAATTGTCACCTCACAAGGTGAACCAAAGAACAGAACACTAGGATCTCGAAATCCTACATATCCTCAAGTCAAAGGGTTAGACAAAGCTATTACATAATACAATCCGGGCATGATGGGCCTTCTGACTGAAAGACTTGATACATCCTCCAATGCAAGCAGTCAATCAGACCTAAACACAAGAACCCAGCAAACATGATGAAAACTTACACTCCCATGTGGGGTAAGTCATAAGCACAAATACCGATAGTGGAAACTGCCCATCCCAACTCGTCGTTCATTCCCATCACATAGGGTGATCAAAGGTAGCCAAAACCTGCTGAAGTCATTGTAAATATTTAGTTACTTGAGAATCATGGACCACAACTCCCCCATGGCCAAGTGGCCATTGCATCCATTATCAACTTCCCCATGGGCGTACAAAGGAATCCCTCTCTTTAGCCCTTATGATAATAAAACAGTTGAAGTTCGCCACTCATTAAATATGACATTAGTAACATATTCCAAACATAGGTGGTCATCAAAAGCCACAATCCTGATCATCAATGGCTTTCCAGGGCACATAAATCCAGCACTGCCAATTGACACTTTCAAGATCCTTACTAAGAACACAATCAAAACTCAAATTGCCTTGTACAGAGAGGAGTTGGGGTGTTTAATGGGAGCCTTTCTCCAGTGCTTTTCTATGACATGAGAAAGTGAAGGAAGTTTCTTTGAAATTGCTTTGTGGGAGGTTACGGCTTCTATAACTTTGAACAGGTTGATGAAAAAGGTCTATACAATGCTTGAATGTGAGAAAAAAAATAGGGAAAGAGGAGTTGAACACCATGCTTTTTCATCTTAAATTTCAGGTGACCTATATTGATAGTTGATACTCAAACATGATAGTTATAATTAACAGTTATGTTGCTTCTTCTTTTTTGGCTAAAAATGTTCACTCGAACATCTCAGCTCTACCATTGTAATCGTAAACAATATTGGGTGGACACTAATGATGCATATAACATGTTCTCAGTAATAAGCACTCAAATGACATTCCAGGAAGACATGCTAATACTTATTGTCATTTCTGAATGAACTCGTGAGTTCAATATAGCCAAAATGCTCTTATGTGGTACATTATGCAGTTTATAATTGGCATTACTCTTATTAGCATTGTGGTCTCTATTAGCATTGTAGTCTCTATTGGCGTTACTCTTATTAGCATTGTAGTCTCTATTATGTGGTACATTATGCAGTTTATAATTGGCGTTACTCTTATTAACATATTTGAAGCACAGGTCAGTGTCATTTGACTCTATGATAATCAATAATTCCATGGCTCAATGAAACACCCATACTATTCGTAAGATAGAAGCCGACGTAGATGGTGGTGATAGTTACAATGCCATTACTGCTATGTTAAAGACAGCAGTCAAATGTCATTCCAAGCATAAAAGCTTACTTGCACTTAAATGGCCAAGCCGAGCCTCATAACATCTAAAGTACCCATATAAAGATGTGTAGGGTCAGATGATCAAGACAATGTGGCGGTGGTTACATTATATTGCCCCAGTAAGTGCTATTATCATTAGCATTATTCGTAATAACACTATAATATCAGTTCGCCTATTTTTATTTTGATGGTAAGTCTGCATAGCTCCCCAAGATAAATAAAGAAACCTTTCTCTATTGCTAATTTACATGGCTGTATTTCATGATAGTAAGATTAGTTCTCAAGTGCCACAGAGTATGGATCTAAGCATTCCTTTACTCATAGACATTGCCAATGGAAATTAGACTTAGATGGTTTTGTCATGTGCAATGGAGACCAAGAAGTGCACCTGTTAGAAGTGAGTTGGTACAAGTTCAAGGCTCTAAAAGGGTAAGGAGAATGCCCATAAGGTCATGGGTGGAGGTAGGAAGAAAGGATCGATGGCCTATGGTCTAACCGAAGTTATGGCCCTTGATAGAGTGGAATGGCAGAAAGGAATTCATGTAGACGGCCCCAAATAGATGGAATAAGGCTTAGATTATTATGATGATGATGATGGATACACATTGCCAATGAAGTTAAAAGACATGATAATGAATTGAGGACTCTTAGAGCTTACAACAACACTAGATCAAATTATGAAAAATTGAGATAACAAACAAATTTACCAATGCAACATATAAGAGAAATAAGTAATAAAAATGAGTTATAAACTTACCAGCTTGATTTGAGCTTTAATGCTTGCAATTAGATGTGTATACTCCTCTACCTGCCTATAGAATAACAGTAAAGATGATGTCCGCCAACAATTCAAATTGAGAAGTTGAGCTCTTTTTGCAAGCATTTTTATAGAACTTTCTATTAACAGTGATAGCATGAGATAGAATGTGAGAAATCAGGAGTGTCTATTCTCCTTCTTGGATGCACTCGTATATACGGTATTTTTTTAATATGATATTTGACTAACATATCATTCATACAACATTTTATCTCACTTACATGACTCGCAATTGCATTAGGATTGCAAATCTCTAAAATATTTCAGATTCTATATATGGATTATTTCCCAATTTTTTTATATGGTATTTGACAACCCAACATATCTTTCATGTACAACTTTTTATCTCACTTACCAGATTCACATTTGTATTAGGGATTGCAGTTCTCTAAGATATTTCAGATTCTATATGTGGATTATTTCCCATTACTCCCATGAATATTTAATCCTTTTCAACATTTGAAAATAGGATGGCTCCTAAAAATATCTATAAAACCCCTTTCTACATCAGTAAAAACAAAATTCTCATTCTATACACTGCCTCAAGCTATGTGCTCCTCCAAGGGAGAAACAGGAGCCTGGACCAAAAACTTTGGTGCTCTAAAATATATGCTCATCGTCATCGTCATCATCATCTAAACCTTATCCCTATTAATTGGGGTTGGCTACATGAATCCTTTTCAGCCATTCCACTCAATCTAATGCCCATACTAAAGATATCAGCCAGTTGATTCATAATGCTGAAATATATGAAATTATAAATCCTTTTAATGCCATTCCGCTCTATCAAGGGCCATAACTTCAGTTAGACTGTAAGTCTTCAAATCTTTTTTTACTACCTCCACCCAGTGTTCAAAATATCGGTATCGTGTTACGTATTGCATCCTTGGGATACAGATACGTATCGGTTATCGCACGAGATATATCGTTTGTATCAGGCAATTTATCGCACTTTTTGGGAAACATGGGGAAACATAGGGAAAATGGTTGAATTTTTCAATGAAACTTCAAGGGTTCTTAAAAAAGACCTTAATACACGCCTTTAAATCATAACATCTCAAAAAAGAAGTGTACATAATAGGTTTCCTTTGTATAGGGTCCTAAGATATGAGTTGTTCGACTGAACTAATGCAACTATATTCAAATTGAATGCATAACAGTTAGATTATAGGTGATGATCATTTCATCAGACACTCCTAAAGACTTCAAAATTAGTCTCAATTGACAGCTAGTTGAAGGAAATTTTCAAGAAAAAAAAAATGGAGAACATGGAGTATTTAAGAGATCGAAATCAAAGCTCCAACTCCATGTTTTTTCATGCAAAACATGAAGAATCAATAGATTTGTAACCATTTGACACTGATTTAACATAATTTCAACAACCAAAAAAAAAAGGATCAAAAATTGAAAATGTGGAATATATTGGCACTACCTATACATTTTGTATCACACTGGCGGGATATAAGATATATTGTGGGATATATCGGCTGATGTCATCGATATTTAAAACATTGCCTCCACCCACATCCTTTTAAGCCTTCCCCATGCCCTTTTAGAGCCTCAATTGTACCAATTTACTCCTTCTAACTAGCGCATTCATGGATCTACATGTCGGTATCGTATCGGTCAATACGGTCGTATCATATCTATATCGGTAGGGTACGATACATGCCAGGTCCATATTGGCCCATCTTTTTTAAAAAATATTGTATCAATCCAATACAGCCTATATCGGCACTAATAAATCATACGCGTATCAGTCAGATCAATATGGACTTAAAAGGCCCTAGCTGGCTCCCGTTTTCACATTTTTCCCTTTCTTGCATCTCGTTCAAATTTCTTTAAGCTAGGGATGGTTTTATAGGCACATTTTCCACCAAATCTACAACTGTTTTGAAGATCAAAACACGTGTTTTTTTTTTTCATTGAATTGACAGATCAAAGGCCCAGTGCCCAATTTGAGAAAAAAAAAATAATGTAAAAAAAAATTTACAAACAAAAAATGTTTTTTTTTTAATTCTTGTTGCAATCATGTCAAATCAAGGCCTTAACCCAAATCAATCAAAAATCATGCTTGATATGTGTTTGATTTGGGGATTTTTGCATTTTTTTTTTATTTTTTCGATTTACTTCAATATTTTTTTAATTTTCAAACTTTTTTTTATTTTAAACTTTTCTAAACTAATTGTTGTAGTCATGCCTGAAGAGTGTTTTAATACTATGTGTTTGATTTGGGGATTTTTGCATTTTTTTTATTTTTTCGATTTACTTCAATATTTTTTAAATTTCCAAACATTTTTTTTTATTTTAAACTTTTCTAAACTAATTGTTGTGGTCATGCCTGAAAGTGTTTTAATACTATAGATCTATAGATTTCACAGATGCATTGCCCCAAAAATTTTATAATAAAAAAAAACTTTATGCAACGTGTTTTTTTTTTTTTTTTTAAACATTTTAGGGCCTTCAATTGGCATTTTCTGGTTTTTTCTTTCAAAAATAAGTTTAAGGAAATGAAATAAATGATAGATCTAGGTAAATATTTTTTTTTCCATTAGATTTTAATTTATTTTGTATTTTCAAGCCAATTTTGGCCTTTATTACACTTTTTATGATTTTTTTTTCTTCCCTAAATTTCTTAGGAGGAATTACAATTTTATGTTGCTTAAATATAGAACTAAGTTTTTTAATATAGATTTACATTTTCTATGACTGCAATTTCATTTTTAACATATTTTCACCTTTTTTTGGCACTTTTTAATTTTTTTATTTTCTTGAAAAATCATATTGGTGAAATGAAAATTTATTGTTATTTGAACATAGATCTATGTTGTTTGGAGATAGATCTACCATCTAAGAGCTGTAATTTTGTTTTCTCACGTATTTTCGGCCATTTTCATAATTTTGTAATTTTTTTTCAAAAATCAATTTGGGAAATGGACGTCAATGAAATGTTAGATGAATAAATTCATTTTCACCTCTTTTCTGTTTTTACCATTTTTTGTTTTTTTTAAAAAAACTTTTTTCTTATTAAAGTTGTATGTTATCATTGTATTTATTTTATTGTTTTTTTAAATTGAATGTTAGTTATTTTGTGTAGTTCATGTGTTTAGTTGAATGTCATTATTTTGAATCTTTTCATATTCCAATAGTTGATAGATAATTGTATTAATAATATATCATATCAATTTATAACATATATCAACAACTTATACCCAAAAGAAACCACGTCACAACTTACAGTAAGTCAACCCAACACACGCACACGCACACGTAGTTAGATCCTTGGACATGTCATTTTCCTATTTTTCTAATATTTTTCCATATTCTTTTAGATAAAAAAATTTTATGTCTAATATGTTCTAATATGGGGCTGATATTGATACACAACGCCGTACCATATCATTTTTTTTGCCATAACCGATACGCCTACCGATACCAATACTCATATCCATGGGCAAAATTCTTAGTCTCCATTGCACAAGACCAAACCATATAGGTCTACCTATTGTGTTGCTACAAAATTCCCTTGAATGCATTCATTTCTAATTCTATCATTGTCTTGCCACTCATCCATCTCAACATCCTCATTTCAACTGGACTAATCCTATGAACATGTTGTTATTATTATTTTTTTTACACACGAACTCACACCCCACACACACCCATGCACTCACACCACAATGGGATTTCACCACAACGGGTACTCAAACCCATGACCTCGTGTTAAAACTCTTGTGAGTCTACCACCGAGGCATGAGTAAGGACCCAACATGGTACTTTTTTTTAATAATAAAAATAGAAAATTTACCCAACATGTTACTTAATTGCCCAACATTTGTCCCATAAAGCACGCTTGTTCTTATAGCCATCACATAAAATTTCCCTTTCAGATTAAATGTTACAAGACAATGACATAAACTTCAAAGGCACATCTCCATTTCTTCCACCCTGCTTGGGGTCTATACACAACATCCTCCTTAATCCCTCTCATGAATTGTTGACCCGAGATATCGAAAGTGGTCATTTTGGGAAACTTCTTGGTTCGCAATCTTAACTAATTCCTCGTTCCCACCAAGGTATTCCAAAAAGGTTACATAACAGCTGTAATGGTCATTACGTAATGGTAACGATGGTAGTTGTCACATAAAGGTCGTTTTTTTAACAGAAAAACAGCCCGTAATAGCCCCATAACGGTATGTTGTGGTGTTGAACCTTTTTTTTTCGGGGGGGAAGAGATCATTATCATAACCATTATGGAATACCCTGGTTCCCACTCTTATTGTTACTGAAATTGCACTCCATATGCTCAACTATAGTCCAACTAATTTTAAACCCTCTAGATTATGTCATCTGGAAACAATGTACACCAAGGAATCTCTTCCTGCAAATGCCTCGTTAACTCGTCCATAACTATAGTGAAAAGGTACAGGCTCAATGCCTACCCCTGATGTAAGCTTATAGTAATTGGGAACTCAATTATCTCTCCACTAGTGGTCCTCACATTTGTTGCTACTCCTTCGTATATATCCGTAATCATGTCAATATATCCCCTTAAAACTCCTTTCTTTCCCAACAACCATTGAATTAACTCTCTATAAGTCTCCATGAATTGTCTAAGTAGAAAAATAGCTTCAATGTAAACCTCCCTAGCATAAAACCACAATAATTTTTTGATATATTTGTCTCATGATGATCAACTTTCATGTATTGAATGAAATATATGCTTCGAGGTATATTGAGAGAATTTTCATATCACAATAAAGTGAATATGAAGCAATGACAAAACCCCATTAAAATATTTAGTGTGCAAAAGCTGATCAAAAGGGCTAAACATGCACAATATTCAGTTTCAACACCAGATCTACCAATTATCCATTACTTTCAATGCAACCAAGAGATGACAATATTATCCAAAAATACCCAATGCCTGAAATAGAATTCTCCCAACAGATACCATTCCTGACCTAAAGCAAACTGCATAACCTTTTTCACCAAGTCATGGCAATTATCAGAGCATATAATATATTGTTTGGAGCAGATTCATCTAGCCTGGAACTAGATTTCTCACAGTTCTGATGCCTGCAATATCGTTGTGTGCATTATTTTCCATGTATACCTCAGGATCACCTAATTTTAGCTCTTTTAGGTCAATAAAATACCCCCTTGACTTTGCAATGGGTCTGGATGAGGTTGAATCTATCCACCAGGCATCTGCATCACAATCCGCAAGTAGAGATTCCGAGACAAAACACCAAGTCCCTTGGACCATTATTTTTTGAATTATTATTTTTAGAACGACAATCAGTTATGCAATATCCCAGTATTCCACAATTATAACATTTAACTTTTCTTTTCTTATTAAAGTGACCCTTTTTGTTGTTATTAGTGGGTTTGAAGCCTCTCTTGACAGGACTAGGGACGCATGGTTTTTCAGACGGAGAACGTAGATCACTTCTTTTCCCATCATTGAACTTCTACAGATGGCAACATGGGAAGTTCCTGCAAAGTGACTATCCTGCCTGACATATTTATAGCCACTAATGTCAGTTCCCACAAATCTGATATGTTGTGCAAGTACGTGGAAACTTGCATCCTGTCTGGGATTGGATTTCCAAGTGCCGCCAGCTCTTTTACAATCACCATCATCTTGTGCACGTGATTGATCACTGAATTTGATTCCTTCATCTTAACGGAGTTGAATTGTTCCACTATTATTTGGGTGTATGAATCTCACGCGTTCTCATACACTTGTGTGATTGCATCAAACATTTGTTTGGCAATCTGATAGGCTTCATAGATAATTTCCAATTCTGGGTCCATACAGGCCAGCCTCATGGACCTGGCCAACTTATCATCTTTTAGGAATCGATCATACATGTGCCTTCCTGCAGCTGTCACAGTTGATGCTGGCTCAACTGGCATTTGAGATTCAAGCACATAATCAACTTTGTGCTAGAAAAGAATGTCTAATTCTCCTTTTCCACATGGTAAAGTTCATTCCATTGAATTGCTCTGTTTTGCTCAACTCAGTATTCATAGCTCTTGATGTCATTTATAACTAATAAAAGGGAATGAGTTGGAATAGACTGACCCAAACCTGCGAATATCTCTAAAAAAATCCCATTGATATAGCAATAATCCAGAGTACTTATTGTGCCCGATGCGCATTAATCGTCGGCTTGGAGTAGATTTCATTGGGCCCTTTTATCGTAATGAGCCTAATTAGCTAGGCCTGATCTTTATGAACAATGCTGACAAGGGCTTGCTTCCACTTTCCACACATACATACTTAAGAAGATAAGCAACTGTATCTTGGTTGATGACCATGTGAACAAAGTGTGATTAATAGATAAGATCTTTTGTAAATGAAGCTAGAGATGTGTCATTCACGGTCAGGTTAAAAACAACTGATTATGCAGCTGTTTAAAGATTCTAAAAATAGCCCACTGGTAGTGCACCTATTGTGCTTAGAAGAGGTCATGTGCTCGACACATCCCTCTTCCCCTCCATTTTTCTATTTTATTTTCCCCTTTTCTTTTAAAAAAGAAGTACCAAACTGCCGTGCACCTCAAACTACCGAACTCCGAGGCACACCACAGTAATCTTTACCCTCAGACCACTATATCGTGCCCTTGTTGAAGGGGGTTTTAACCCCTTACTCAAAACAGATAAGGAACTGGAGGCCTCTCAGTGAGGGTTTCGAACGCAACCTTGAAATTCAATCAAAAATTTTGACCAAAATCTTCTCAATTGTCAACAATAATTCACACAATAGCATCATCCAAAGAGCTCCAGAAAAATGCAACAGTGGCAGTCTTGCTTCATCCGAGATTTAGCAATGGCAAATTGGGAGCAACATACAAACCAATTTCAAAAAGCAAAGGAGATAGTCGGGCGTAGTTTTTTTTTTTTTTTTTAAAAAAAATTTAAAAGAAACCATCTCCTTCACTAGATTAAAAAAAACAGAAGGGAGAGGGTTTTTGCCCCTCTTCTTGCTGGAGAAATCAGAGGGAGTGGATTCTTTACAGTGCTACAGTGCCAGACCTAGTGCGGTGGCGGGACTATGGATGGCTATTGTTGATGCTTCAAGTAGATTCCGACAGGGACGGATTTTCAGAGATGGCAATCTTTAATGAGGATTTTCTACAATGAGATTTTAAGCCCTCTCAACTCCCGTTTAGGTCATTGACAAAAGGGTAGTTCAATGGTGATGGTGCCAATGACAGCACGAAGAAGCGTTATCAATGCAGGGGTTTAGAACGACCCTAATTCAATCATGGACAACGAATGGCATTGGGGTTCGAGGGATATATATATATATATATATATATATATGTTATCGAAAGGAAATTTTGAGTAAGAGAGTTTGAATGGGTATCCGACTAACTTGTTTTGGGATGTCAATTTCTTTTTCTTCTTTTGGAAGTTTGAGGTGTCTACATTGACTGCAACGATTTGGACAGAACTATGCATCGATAACACGTGTCGCCGATCAGCCACAACAAATCATTGCTTAATTTTTTTACCTTTTCTTTACGGGAAAAAAAAAAAAAAAGAAACAAAGGAGAGATGAGGGGGGTTTACTTATCTCTGGTGGAAGGGGAGGAATTACGTCAATGGCAGAGGGCTTTTTGCCTCTTGGCTCTCGACGACGTTCGGCCGATAGCCGTTAGTAGCAAAGGGAGACGAAACCGAAGATTGGAAGAGGCAACGGTACTTGACTGTCGACATAAAGGTGGATGTTGATTTTCAACAATACGCCGTTAATGGAGATCAGTGGAGATAATTGGCAACGAGAATTACAACTTCAGGCAATGTTGTGCTCATGTTGATTGAATATACAACACCGATGTATCTTATCTCTTCTGTAAATGATGTTCTAACAACAAAAAATAAGGCAACAACGATCAATCTAGTGCTTTGATACTAATGAACAACCTTCTTGTCTACTAATACGTAGCGCAAAGTTGTTCCAAATAAAGAAAAATGTCGTTAGGCTCAATGACCAAGGAAGGATGTGTTGAGGTCGAGCACCATCTTCCTCGAGGGATAACTGTTCTAAATCCACAGAACTTCTCTGGACTCCTCACAGAGATACCTCGAATCCACGAGGAAAATAAGAAAAATAATAATAATAATAATAATTTCTAGAAAATTCGAAATAATTTTATTGATGATGAAAAACGAGATTACAACTCTTTAAATAACGCTACAAACCCTAGGGAGAAGTTTTGGAATCATACTGTAACTAAAACTCCTAAAAATCGCGACTTACTATAAATAGTAAATTTACTATTCATAGACAGTCGTGATTTCCACCAGACCTCATGGTTTTCGGCCAAAAATAGTAAGTGTCCTATTTGGCTCAACCATGCTATACTCCTAATTATTCTAAGCACTTTTCATGTTGGACGCAACTCCTTAAGCCCAACGGATGAAGAGTTATAACCAAAATAAAACTGACTATAAATAGTAAAAAGAAATTAAAACAAGATTTCGACAGTCAATCTGATGGTATTTCGCAAATTCGGCGTGGGCAACCCGGCGTAGCGGGGTCGGGTGGCTAAAGTAGCTCGTCCTACCCCAAAATCATATATGGTACGTCCGATAGCTCATTCCGGTTTGCGAGATACATCCGTTTTAAGTTCTGACGGTCCGGATCACTTCTATCGTCGACCGGGCTTTTTTATCCATCTTGCCCATGAAAGTGTCCGCGACCAGCTCTACATCACTTGAGATCACTGGTGGAAATCGATCTCCACTAATCAGATAATTCTCTTTATCTCTTTTCTCTGTAAGGATCTTTCTCTATTATTGTTATATCACCTCAGCCATGGCTATCTTTATTTATATTTTATGGCTTGGATTCTCAAGTTGTTTTTGGGTTTTTCAAAAGAACCTTCTTACATGTTGATGCATAGTGTGCAGCTATTCCATTTTTATTTTTTTTTAATGTCGTTAGGCTTTGGATCGACAGTAACAATGAATCTCCCCAATATTAGATAATTCTCTTGATCTCTCTGTCTATAAGGATTCTACTCTATTATTATTATATCATCTCACCCATGGCTATCAATATTTATAGCCTAGATCCTTCAGTAGTTTTTGGGTTTTTCAAATGCCAGATCCCTGCTTAATCGGTCCTCTACATGACCGATTCCTTCATGCACTCTCCCTCTTATTATGGGGGAGAGTGGGAACTTTTCTATTTTGGGTAAGGCCATATGGTCACACACGTGCATTCACACATAGATGTCAACACTGCTTTGGTACTGTGTAAGAATTATTTAAAATAGAATATTTAGTATATTTAGCATGATCTTTGACAACCCAACATATATCTGATATACAAGTTTTCTTCATTTACAAGATCCTCCATGGTATTTTGATTTTTGTTGGTTTACAACTTTCTCCTTATAAAACATGATTGATCCACTGAGCTAGGGACACTTTGATTCTCTAATATCTGGAATTCTAATAACATCTTGGAGGAATCTCTACTAAATCTAGAATTCTAACAATTTCTAGAGGGTTGTCTCTCTCTCCTAACACAAGATCCAAGCTACATCAATAAACAAAGAGAGAGCTATTTTACTTCACATTGATATAACTGCCATGAAGGCAAATGAAGGCTTGTCCACTTATCGAGCATAGGACCTTAGGAATGATTGACATGAAGCCGGCTCCAAAGATCCAGAAAAAAGGTTATATGATGATGATGGAGCAGTTGTTCTGATGATGATGTTGAACTCCATGAACTAAAAGAATTGATGCTTACAAGGCCAGCTACTATACCAAAACAGCAACCAAACCTAGTCCGAGGCACAAGACAAACACCTTCCAAAAAAGAGATGCTAATTCAATGAAAAAGAAAAGAAAGATAGAAGCCCCATTGTAAAGAAATGACAGTTGCTCAATTTCCATTTGAGGAATAGAGGGGGAAAAAAAAAACAGAGAGGATCATTTGGTGCAGATGTAGGTACTGTCTGATGAAGATTTGTTTTGATTGTGAGTCTTGCTTCCTTGCTCCATATAATAGGATGTTTGTAGACAACGATTATATTTATACTGCTAGATATCTTTACATATCTATTAGGTCAACTTAAGAAAAATAATTTGTTTGAGCAAAAAGAAGTTTCAGAACAATTTATCAATGATGTTGATTCAGCTTCCTGTGCATCCAGATAATAAACAATTGGAAAAGGGTCAAATAATGAAACGAAAAACAAAAGTTCCACAGATGTGACATTCACTGTGACTTCGAAGAAAAGGAATCATCTGCCAATAGCGAACTAGAATACATTTAGCAATTAGAAACTAATGGATGTATCTCTCTGCATGCTAGCAATCCTGCCATTCCATCAAGCATAAGAAAAAAATTCTCAAGGGTAAAATACAATAACTTCAGATCAAGCTAAAAACACGAGGAGATAAGGACACTAATACCTGGATAATCTTGCTTCCTTTACTGATATGAACTCCAAAGCTTCAGTCCAAGTAAGCTCCACATGAAAACCCAGTCCAATATCAAGAAATATATGGCGCGTATCTGGCCTGTGGGCATACGGGAAAAAGAAAACTATAAGAACAAAAGTAACTTTCATATCCACTCACGTGCCACGAAATGAGGAAAACTTCATTAGTTTATCACGAGCATGAAATCATTAGAGATATAAAATATTTTATTACATAGAAATGATGCAGAGATTTTGGAAGAAGATGCAAAAAAGTTGTCCATGTAATCAGGAAAGATAATAATATAGGAGAAACTCATAGACAGATCATTGGTGTATAATCAAGGTTTCAAATATCATATTGGAGGGCATATCAGCAGGGCAAAAAACAATATGATAAAAAGCAAATCTGAACCGATATGAATGTGAATAATACCGGGAAAAAGGGAGACAAGGAGTCTATCATCCTGACACAAGGGACAATTCTTTGGTGAAAATGTTGTTTGTCAACCTAACTTGCTGAAAACTAAGTTGTTTAGTCTTTAACCTCTAAATTTGCTGTTAAAGCATTTGGAAAATAGTAATTCTATGGCTGATCATCAATTATTGTTGTAATGGTGTCATGAATTTTCACTAAATAGAAATTCTTTTTTTGAAAGATGAGGAATTTTATTAGGCAATAGGCAAAAAAGAAAAACAGGGGCAAGGCAAAACCTAGGAACTAAAAACAACCAAAGAAAACAGGATAGCCCCACGGCTATCAAAACCCTTCGCACAAAAGCTCAAGGAGCTCACCCCTTCATAAACTGGAAAACTTTACAAAGAACCCCAAGGGCTGATCCTTTTTTATCATCAAAACAACGATTGTTTCTTTCTAGCCAGATGGCCCAAAGGGCAGCAAGAAGAGCAATTTTCTAACCAGATGGCCTAAATAGAAGTTCTTTGCAAGGACAAAACCCCAAAGGATATATATGCTATTATACTATGTATTGTTATACAGGATATCTTGGGACTGTAGGTACTGGATATGGAATCATGTTTGAATGATCCAAACAGTTTATATGATAGGTCTCAAAATGGATCAAGGATACTAAAAATAACTCTCAAATTGGAATATTTCAACCCTTTGATCATTTAACTCTTTTCCTTTGAAGATGACAATCTCATTAACCATTGTTATGTGATGCATTAATTGAAAGTTTAGGATCTACCAAAATTGAAGATTATCAAGCCAACCACCATCAATTGTGTATTTCATTAGATCAATAGTCTATATCATCAAACATGATCCAGATCCAACAACTCCCATCTTGATGTATCCTATACAATATGTTGGAATGCATTATGGCAAACCTCCTCATTTGGTATGATTTAAGATAGAGCTTCGCCCTAATTACCCAAATGCTCTTAATTTCTTAACAATTATTTTTATTTTCATGTACTTTTACATTGCATGGTTCAAACGGTTTCAATGGTTGCTTTCTATTTTTCCTTTTTTTTTCTTTTTTCTTTTTTTTCTTCTTTTTTTTGTTTGCCCCGGCAATTCTTGTAATAAATAGTAGAGATACAAGTAATGACAATAACCTAAAAATACATCAAAGAGCATTGACTAAGGGTGTAGAAATATGATTTTGACAAGAAGAGCATGGTTGCACAGTCTAACATTGAAGCTGAGAATCAAGCAATGGCTCACACCTATTGTTGTTAAATCGCATATGCGATTGCATGTGATCAGCATATATTGTTCGCATATGCAATCGCATAATCGCTTCTTTTTTAATAATAATAATCTAAAAAAAGGGAAAACTTGCCTAGGTGATTGGATAACTTATTTTACTTATTCATTGTAGTTTGAGTATTTCATTAAATTATATATTTAATTACTTATATTATATTTACATAAATTTTAATAGAACAATTAACAAGCTACGTTAAGAGAGAATTAATTATTGAAAACTTCGAACATAGAAATTGTATTGATAAATGGGTAACTTGATAACTTGAAATAATTTTCAGGTTGCAACTTACAACTTACAACTTAATATACAAATACAATTTACCAAAACATACACACGCACACAACTAATAAAATATAAAAAATAAACATACTAACATAGGCTACTTATATAGTAATACACTAATGTTATATACATTGATCCAGTCGCCATTGTGACATCTGAACACCACCATCAACAACAAAGTCGTCTCCTTCTTCAACATATACTTCATCTTCCTATGTTTCTTCATCATCGATTCGCACTAGTATTTCATCAACATCCAATGGTTGATCTTGATCATCTTCTTCTTCTATCTCCTCAATCTCGTCCACTACCTGACTGCTACTACTCGCCCTCTTCTCCGCCTTCCAGTGGAAGAACTTTCTCCATATGCTTATCCGAATGCAGCATCTTCGACTTGGGCCCATGTTAGGTCCTTGCCTGCAAAGATTGGGCCCTCTATCTCTACGAGTCACTCACTACAACAAAATCATCTTGGCAGAACCCAACGAGGATTGGATGAATGGTATGCACCATAGGTTTGCTCCCTATAGGTGAGGGTTCGATTCCCCTCCTTGGCTTTACCCGATACATGTGGTTGTGGGTGATTGCGTGTATCCGCAGGGATTAGTCTCACTTCAAAAAAGAGGTGGGGACACCCTGTGTCTTTTAAAAAAAAAAAAATCATCTTGGCAGATAAGATCATAGAAACCAGGCTTTTCTCACCTAGCCTAGAATCATTCTCGCAGCTTCTGGCTGTATTGGACAAGACCAAGTCATTGAGCTTCTTTTGTTTAAAACGATTCCTTTTTTGTGTGAAAGTGTATTAGCGTCGCGATAACCATTACATTTAACTCCCTAACATTTAAGGCTAAAATCATCATTAAGGAGTGAATTATCAAACTTACTAACTCGAACATACTCCAGTTGCGTCCGCAGCCGCTAGTAGAACAAGTGGATCAAAGAATCTTCATAGCCAGCTTCTTTAGTGTTGGATCATTTATGTTCGGGTTCACTCCATAGGAACCCACCAGTCAGTTTAAGTAACAATTTAAGTATGTTAGACTTTGAGCATTGTAAGAAATTATTTCAAAGTAATTCAAACCAATTCCCTAAGACGTTCATACTTAGCAATTTCATAGTCCTATGCCTGATGACTATCTCTCTTGAGAAAATACCCACACTCCTCATTTAGAAGTTCAGTATAGCCGAAATCTTACCATGTTCTTCTTTATCTAGAACCATTCTTTCCAAAACACCAAGAAAGCCAACCATATGCATCGCTTTTGCCTCTATTTAATCAGTAGAAGCAAAGAATACGGTCAGATTAAAGATGTAGGCTGTTGAATACAAGGAAGATGACATTTGGCTACCCCATCTCTTAACGATAATTATCTAAATGGGCCTGTAATCACGCTCTTTATAGTTAAAGTGACCCGTGATTTGTTTCTAGCGTTGTCCATCGCATCATAAATGTTACTCATTGGTAGCTTCTTATCTCCGCCCACCAATCACAACACAATCACTAAGGGTTTCAAGAATTTAACACCTTTAGCACCTGTGTCCAAAAAGATTGTGAAACGATGGCTTGTTGGACTAGCTTCCCCTCAACCTACTTTGACTAAGGCATATTATTCCAATCAAGCGACACTACAAAGCTTCTACGTTTGGCTATACAATTTACCACACCAAGGGTCTAAATAAATGGTCTCTTCACCATAAGAAGGCCATTGGCAGTTATATATGAGGTTGTGTTGTCTATGATAACTTGGACAACATACTCCTCTCCTTCTTCCTCAACTACACTATCTAATAATTTAAACAAATAATCGGTCACGTGGTAATGAGCCGATGCATCCATGGACTTCAAAAATATTATCCTAGTTGGACAATGCGCTAGAAAGTTTATCGGAGTCCAACCGGATTTGCCAGTCCATCCGTCAGCCATAAGAGTACAACCATAGGTTTTCCATGATTCTTTATATTTGGCTATGAAGCTTCTAGTCCAATCAACCTTAGTTTTGATGCATGTTTCCCCCACTTCATGATATAAAGGAGGCTTGGGCCCAGGTACAAATTGACATATTCCTTCCACCATAACCTTGAAGCTTTTCAACTTAACTGTGTTGAAAGCAACAATGGCTTAGTACAATTACTTAGTGATATATTGAATCATGGTTTTCCTATCATTTTACTTGTATCAATTTTCCAAAGTGGTTTGTGCAGGTCCTTTATCCTTACCCCATTGGTCGACCGCATTCTCGAGGTGTGGTCTAGACCACCTATCCACTTATGGATGACCAAGTTAGGGGGGTAGGATTAGGTTGTTCCGTGTACTCCTCTTAGTATGGCACTATCATGTTTTCTTTTTTATTGTTTGTCCTTGGACTACATGATTTCTTTTCAGATTCTGGAGTAATATTAGGACATGCTCTTGCATTTTATCCCGGTGTATGTGCAAGGTATTGCTTGTGTTGTGCAATACTACCGGCACTTACAAATCTGCATAGCTCACACACTATGTGAGTCCTTTCGGTAGCACACAATAGTCCCCGTACTTCCAACCTAGGTCATTCAACTAGGGTTTCAAAGAAGATTGGGAAGAAGGCATGATCTTGTACACTTGTTGAGACTAGAGAGAGTTACACACGTACACTTATAGAGAGTAGAGAGAGTTACACACTTACACTTGTAGAGACTAGATAGAGAGTAGAAATAAAATACACTTACACTTGTAGAGACTAGATAGAGAGTAGAAATATAATACACTTACACTTGTAAGAGAGAGAGAGAGAGAGAGAGAGAGAGTTCTAAGCTTTTTGAATCTTGAACTTGTGTTATACTTGTAGTCTTGTTCACTTGTACACTTATAGCTTGTAGTTTGTACTTTGTAGGCTTGCTTGTACACCCATACACTTGTAGCTTGTAGTAATGATGTTTACTTGCAACTAAGTTGTAATTTGACTCCTCTCTTGAGTCTTGAAATAAAAAAATTAAAAAAAAAAAAAAAAATCAAACTTGAAAGAGAAAGTAAGAAAGAATTAATGGAACTAGGACAGTATGAGACTATGAGAGAGAATGCAATGTACGAGAGAAAATGGATGAGAGAATGTAAGAGAGAGAAAAAGAGAAAATGGATGAGAGAATGTAAGAGAGAGAATAAGAGAATGAATGAAAGAATGTAAGAGAAAGAGAGAGAGAGAGAATGAATGAGAGAATGTGTGTGTGTGAGAGAGAGAGAGAGAGAGGTGAGGACGAATTAATGAATGAACAACAAATAAGAGGATAAGAACAAGAATAAATGAATTGAATAAGGAATGAAACTATATGAAAGAAATAGGAAGAACTGGAGAAGAAATTAAATGATCTTGAATGATGGTATTCTTGTTGAATCTTGATCTTGAACACTTCAACTTTCAACTTCAAATTCAAAGTTTGAACTTGAAGCTTGGTGGTATTCTTGAATATTGATCTTGGATGGCAAATGAAAAGTAAATGTAATAAATAATGAGAAACTTGAAGCCTTGAAACTTGAAAGACTTGTAGTCTTGTGGAGAAATTAAAGTACGAGAGAGAGAGAGAGAGAGAGAGAGAGAGAGTGAGAGATTGTAAACTTTAGAGTGGAGAATAGTGAAAATGAAGGGGGATTTTAGTGCCTATTTATAGGCAAAAGTGGCTGAATTTGCAAAAGAATAAAAAAGCATTAAGTCCCAACGGTCATATTTTTGACCATTGGGCCATTATGCGATCGCATATATAAGTATGTGTCACATACATGTTCCAATCTCATATGCCATGATGGCATATGCAATCCCATCACATATATGCGCATATGCAATCGCATTTGACAACATGGCTCGCACCACGTATGAGTTAGTTTGGTTAAAGAAGCCACTAAACGAAATGGAGTTTGCAGCAAATACCCCAATGTAGTAGTCCTATGATAATCAGGTGGCCATTCATATTGCAAGCAACCCAGTTTTTCATGAAAGAACAAAGCATATTGAGGTCGAATGCCATTTCATACAAGTCTCAAGTAGTAAAATCTCTATGTCATATGTCAATCTCAAAATCAGCTAGCTGATGTATTTACTAAAGCTCTCGGGATAAATCAGTTTGAATGTATCTTTTCCAAGTTGAGGATAAATTATATAAATGCTCTACCTTAAGGGGGAATGTTGAAGTTATGAACGTGTGAGTTGTATAAGACCCACCTAGATGATTGTCATTTGGACTGTACACTTATAAGGTCTATCTTATCCCTCCCTCCCTCAATTTGTAGTGAGGGACATTTTTGGTATTTTGGGTTTTTAAACTTCAAGAGAATAAAAGCAAGGGAGGTGGCGACGTCTAGCCCTAACCCTCTCTCTCACATCTTTTCACAAACTATGGGATCTACACTCACAAACATAGCCACCATTGACTATTATCACTATACTTCCCTTGATTTGATGGCCACCAATTACACAATTAATATGACCCTTTCTCATGTTACTTATGCAGTATAATCCATCAAGAGGTCATTAGAATGGTTTAGATTGGGTAAAGATGTTGGCCATGCATTACCATCTTTAACTAGAGGCTTGTTGAGCTTCATACAATTCCTTCCAAACGCAGTTGTAATATCAAGAACTATTATTCACCTGTTGACATTACACACAAGTAGAATCCTACCCATATACCAATACCCAAAACATGTGAAATGGCAGCCCTTGTACAGGCCACCGGTGTTTTCGTTATCTTACGCTATCACCTATATATCCTATGATATATCAGTTATCCCAGCTAGGAGATACGAAACCCATCTTTAATATCCATTTTTGATGGTATCGTACAATATATTGCACGATATAGCGATATATTGTCAATATCTTGCGATATATCCACACTCCTTTATAAATTCTTAATGTATCGTGTGATATATCAATACCGAGTGTGACCTCGAAAGGGATAAAAGGAAACCAGTGTTGTTCTGTCTGGAAAATCCTCAAATTTTGATATTTTTTTCAAAAACAAAAACTTCCTAGTGTCAAATGATGCATATTCCTCCAAAATTGCAATCAAAAGCCTGGGGCCGGATTCTAAAAGATGTGCATTTTCAAGTTTTGATTCGTTTTTTTTTTTTTCATTATTTTTTTAACTAGTGTTGTTTTGCACGAAAATTTATGGATTTGGATTCCCTCCCCGTGGATTATCTGATGCACGTGGTTGGCGGGTGATTGCCTGCATCTGTAAGGAATAGTCTCATCTTAAGGGGCGGAGACAACCTGTGATCATCGAAAAAAATTTATGGATTTAGAACTTCGATTTCGAGATTTTGGGGGAAATGGGCTAAGTTGCGGAAATTTGGAAATTTTTGAAATTTCTCCAATTTTTTTCCAAATTAGTTGCAATCTTAGTGTTCAAACATGAAATTAAACATGTATATAACCCAATCTACACATTCTTGGCAATTAGGGGATTTTCGAAAAATAATTTAAAATTTTCAAAATTCACAGGTATATTTCTAATTTTTTTACTTCTTCTTTTGCTCTTGAATGTATTGCTTGTGTTTCCATACATGTCTTCTTACATTTATAAATTTTAAGAATTGAGTTTTAATATATTTGCATCAGTTCAGTCAGACAACGTATAGATTAGAACCCTACATAAAGGAAACCTGTTGTGTGCACTTGTTGTCTGTGATTTTTTTATTTCTAAGTGTGTATTGGTGTCTTTTTTAAATATACCTGAAGTTTCATTGAAAATTTTGACCAATTTCCCAATGTTTCCCAACAAAAACAATAAATTATATCACATGCGATAACCAATGTATCCCCATTTCCCAAAGGTGCGATGCATTACGTGACAATGATATGGAAAACGTTACAGGCCACCATGTGTACCATCACAGCACACAAATACAAGATCCGAACAGTCCACCAGGTCAAAGTGGGGCTGACTATGGAAATTCATTTTCACAAAATTCGTATCTGTCCGCTTGTTAGATCAGAGTCAGATACAGTTACGAAACAAATGAACAGGTGAAAAAGCTTTGCACGGTTTTTCAAACCTTGCAGCCCATCTGAAGAATGGGATATGAAGAATGGACTAGCCCAATTTTTGGGTATCTTAAAAATGCCATTCATTAGCATCCGTCAACAATCTAGATCAGCAACTAATCAGCCCCACATACACAACATGTGTGTACATTGAGAAGAGAGACTCATGAGGAGAGGCTACCATAAAGGGAAGGGTTTTAAATGATTAAAACAGAAGTAAAATATACTTCCTGTTAATTTACATAAGAGTGGTTTTAAGTCTCAAAAAAAAAAAAAAAAAGCCTAGGCTAATACAAAAATGGCAACCAAAGAGCTGGATATTCCTCGCATTCCATCAAAGAACTGAAGAAATGGGAATTAATGATTTACAGGCGTCAGCCAAACAGTCCCTAGAGTTTCGAAGTAGGGTGCCTAGATGTTAACCAGGTGGAGATTTTATATATATATATATATGCATGCACACACACACACACACACACACAAAGAACCGAAGAAATGGGAATTAATGATTTACAGGCGTCAGCCAAACAGTCCCTAAAGTTTCGAAGTAGGGTGCCTAGATGTTAACCACGTGGAGATTTTATGTGTGTGTGTGTGTGTGTGTGTGTGTGTGTGTGTGTGTGTTAGCATTTGGCATGTGTGTGTATGTTTCTTGTTTGCCTGTTGTATTAGTGCATGTGCACCATCCCTCATGTTCCGACAGAACTCTGTACCTTTATTGTAATAAGAGTGTTGGTGTCAGGGCAAGAGACACACAACACTCATTCTCTCAAACTCTCTCCCTTCTCATCTACTCTACTCTTCTTCTCTTCCCTTCACCATTATTTCTTTCTTTTAATCTCCTACCAACCATGCCAAGATTTCCATGTTTTGTTGAATCCCTTGTTTATTAAGCAAAGAAATACAGCGGTCTGTAAATCAACTGCATGTGTATCATGCAGTTTTCTACATGCCAGAACATGCATCTCCTGGCATTTGTCAAACATCCAAGGTGTTCATGAAGAAGGCCCTAACTTGTAGATGCCCTAGCCCAAAAATAAGGCCAGTCCACTTCTTGGATAGGTCAGTCTTCAAAACAAATGGGCAGCTTAAACAAAATCACCTAATGGACACCTTTTATCTCTTAAACACTACGAAGTGGACCCATGTGGTAGCATGTTGAGCGGCTGCCTTATATACACATTCAAATAGCAGATATCTCAGTAAACATAGTGATTGTAAGCCTAAAGGAAGATTGAAAGAAAATCAATAGCTGAAGAGGATGTCGCAGACAATGTAAGCAAAGCAAGTTTACTACTTGACAAGAACCTCTTTTTCTGGGAGGTGTGAGCTGTTATTGAACCACAGACCTCAATATTGAAACAATGAGTGACTACCACAGAAGTATGGGCTTAAACCCATCCGATAAGAACAATAGCTCACAAAGAAGAATTATTCTCTGCTTAATCGATGGATCTATTAATGGATGCAGAGAGAACATAATCAAAGGCCATAGAGAAGACCAATGTTACTACCGAGTACTGTCAATTAAATGGCCTCTTTATCTACTCTTGATTACTTAAAAGTAACAGAATACATAAAAGTCATATTTTGTCTTAAAATCTTTAGTTTTGTACTCAACTAGTGACGCAAGTGAATAATATCAAACAATTGCTAGATTTTCATGTGGAGATGTTCTGCTTTCAGAGCCAAGGAACACACCAACTGTGCAGAATAATGCAGTAAACTCAGAATAACCAAAGTTAGACAACCATTCACAATATATAGATGCCTTCTATAAGAATGTGAACATTGCAAAGAGTATATAACTACAACAAAAAACTGGTAAAGCTTCAACTGCACGAAACAGTGAAAAGAAATATGTATTAACAGACAATGCCACATAGTCAGCAGAATTAACATTCTTTGAATTTTGTTGAAGTCATGTTTACTCAAAGAAAGAAAAAAATAAAACAATGGAAAATGCCTGGAAGGAAAAAGATAGCATGTACTCACACATCAGCATGCATATACACTTCAGAACCAAGATTCACCAATGTACGCAGAGAGGTCACCCCATTCCTCTCCAAATTCTCAATGTTCCTTTTCAAATCTGAGCTACGACAAGTGGAAGTAGGAGTCAAGTAACAACTAGGCATCCATACATATTAGTACCCTACAATAAACTACGAAGGAATTATCTGATAACACAATTCACGTTGGTGGGTATATAAATAATGTGTCACATAGTGGTGAGGAACATGCTAACCAGTAGAAATTAAAGGAGAACGAGAAGGAGAAAAGGAGAGAGGAAGAAGAAAGATTAGGGTAGAAACCCTCTTTTTTAACCATGCTATTAAAATGTTCATAAGACTAAGATAATACAATTCGAAAGACCAAACTACCCAGAAATGTGAAACTCATTACCAACAATATAAAAACCAGTGTTGTGAGTAGCGTGCGTAGCGTAGCAGTAGCGTACGCTACGTAGTGTAGCGTAGCAAAATCGCTACGTAGCGCAGCAAATAGCGTATATCCCCTGTAGCACACGCTACAGGGGTCGTAGCGTACGCTACGGACGTGTAGCGTGTAGCACAGGTAGCGCGCACTACCTGTTCTATTTTTTTTGTTTTTTGTTTTTTCACTGTATTAAACAGTGGTGAACTCACACCACAAGCAAGCACTTAAGTTAATTTATAAAAAAAAAAAAACCCTATTCGAAAGGGCTTCCAGACGCAAACCGAGCAAACCAACGCTGCTCCTCTCCCTACTCTTCAATCTTGCGATCGAAAAGCCCTTCCAAGGGGCTTCTTTGGCCGATTGTTGGAGACTACAAGGAGCTCCATTTGATGCAGTTTCATCAACAATGGAGAAGAAATGACGGAGAAATCGGATTTCCCCTATTCCGGTTGCGATCGGCTGTGGAACTTCAACTTTTGCAGTTTTCATTGATTCAATCTCATCTTGAGACAAAAATAGGTACGCTCGTTCCTTTTTTTTTTGAATTTTTTTCGATGTACAATGAAAATAACTTGGTATTTTGAGTTTGGTATTTTGAGTTTTTTTCTCATTTTTTCCCTTTTAAATGCCAGTTACCGTCTTTTTTTGTTCTTTATACTTTTTTTCATTTCTTTTCTGTGGTATGGCCCACGTGGGGCCCACTGAGGTGCGCGAAGGGGTGGATGTGACATTTATATATTTTGCTTTTTTCTTACTATTTAATATTTACCCTATATATATATATAATTAAAAAATATAAGTATTGTGTAGCTTTTATATATATATATATATATATATATATATATATATATATATATATATATATATATATAATTAAAAAATATAAGTATTGTGAGGGTTGAACGCTACGCAACACGCTACCGCTATTTAAAACACTGATAAAAACACAACAGTACCTCAAACAATCACTCCCCTCAAGCTGAAACAAACATTTCAACCATGCCTAGCTTGACCATGGACTGCTGGACTTTGATCCTTTAAACAAGGGGCGTGCATGAACTGGCTTTGAAGTCCAAAATGTCGAGACGAGTTATGGTACAAGAAATCAGCATACCAACCAGCCTCTGTTACGTACCTGAATCCTTAAGGGGCTAACAATCTAAAGTATGAAGCAGATTATTCTTCTCCATTGGAGTGTTGAACCGCTTTGACATAAGTTTGCACATCTCTTTTAGCAAATATAGTACATGGTTATGTTTTGAGATGACAAACCCCTCCTTTCAACAAGTTACATCAGCACCAAATAAATATTTTGTGTGATGAATCTTTAATAATGAAAGATTCTGCTCATGTAAATTTTCAGCTATTCTATAGGATTATCCTCAACAACAAAAACATCACCAATGTCAACAAGGCGAGTAACTCCATATTGTTTCACAAACAGTTATGACCAGAATGCCTCTTTTGAAGCCAATGTTCATAATTCATCACTAAGCTTTTCAAACCACTACCAAAAATACTGCTTCAGTAGATTCATTGCCTTCTTCAACTCGCAAACTCCCCATGAACCTGAAATTTGGAGGTGGTGCCAAATAAACTTCTTCATAGAGCTTGTCGCGAAGAAGAGCATATATATCACATCCAATGGATGAAGACGTTGGATGCATGTGCCCTGAAGAGCCAATCAGGACTAGATTACTGGAAATTGACCGATTGTGATCTTTGTGTTGATTGGAGTCAAGTCATTAGTGTCTTCCTTATTTCATCAATCTATTATTAATTGTGCATAAAACTTGTCAATTAATGTTTAGCGGATTATAGGGATTCTCTCTCTCTTTTTTAATGGTAACCCAAAAATTTTATCAAAACGAAGAAAGGGCTTAAAAAGGATGATGAGAAGTCATCCAACTAATTCAAAATAAATAAGACCCCGAACTTCCTTGGAACAACTCCAAAGGAGTATCCTTAAATAAATTGGTTGTTCTTGCTCATTCCACAACCATCCACCTAGCATTGTGGCTCCACGACTGTCAACTAGTTGTTAGAAGTCCTGTTGTTGTGTTCAAACCATATTGCCAAAAGCATTGCGAGAAGAGAGAGGTGCCAAATAAACTTTTCTTCCTTCCAAGATCTAGCAAAGTACCACCTGGAAAAGAGATCTTGCACACTACTAGGCATCACCCAACAAATACCCAGCAGAGCAAAGATGCAACGACACCGAATGGTACACCGATTCCTCATCTTTTAAGCGCATGATACACCCATTCAGAATTGGCATACCCCTCTTCCGTAAGTTGTCGATAGCAAGTACTATATTCTTGCCAATCGACCAAGCAAAAGCCACTACTCGAGAAGGGCCTTGGTATTTCTAGATGTGACGAATACGATCTTCAGCTTGCAGCCAAGTAGAAAGATTTTCAAGAATCAAGTAAAAAGATTTGACCAAGAATTCCCCTGATTTGTTAGGATTCCACAAACACCCATTGATGGGGACATCTCGCGCACACGCACGCCCCCCTTACGCACGTACGCAAGGAGGGCCCCACCTTCGATCTAGATCGATGACGACATCCATGGAGGGCCTCCTAGTTAGAGGACTGTATTTTGGTTCCTTGGAGTGAACCCAATCATCATGTGGATCCCACCATTGGATCTCATGATCGTGGCCCACTACCCTAGATGATCTAAGGACTTTGAGTTTTGCTTATTATTGTTATTAGGAACATCATGAACGATTTATATTGCTTTGATTCGTTGTTATTTTTGTTACTTCATCTCTAAGTAATAGTGTACGCACATGACGCGGCTTTTAGGGTATAGGGTTTTCTTATAAATAGGCAACCCCTTGCAGGTTTTTTCTCATTAAAGATGATTAATAAAATTCTGTGTTTTCCTGCTTCTCTAATTATTTGAGTTATAGAAACCACTAACTACCGTGGTGCGAAGCCACACCCATCCCAAATCGCCTCCATCTCCTAACCTCCATATTCTTCATCTCCTACAGCCATCCCCTCATTAAATTCACCCATGTTTATAGCTAATCTTTCCCCTACAGCAGATTTCCAGAATCTGGCCCTACAGGAGGACTGAAACTTTGGCGGAGCACCATGCACAAACCAGACATCCGATCGTTCCGAAATTTGGTCTGAAGGTGAACCTCCCCTGGCCGACCAAACCCAAGTTGACCGATTTCAGATTCGTGGGCCCCACACACATGCGGCCAGGATCCACCGCACGTACGTCTGGGCCCAGCCGTTGTCCACACATGTGGATCACATCGGGTTCATCTATTTTCTCTATTTCACTCCTTTCCCACCATATTTCCCTAACCCTAACCCTAGATTTTCCTAAATCCCAAGTTCTATTCCCCTTTTTCAACCCTAAGGTTTCCCAAATTGAAACATGTGAATCCATTGGATTAGGGAAATAATCTTTTGCATGTGTGGATGAATTTACTCTCCTTTGATCATTGTTTGGTCTATAATTTTAATTGATCCAGCCCTAAATTGTGTAAGCTTGGACCCTTGTAGATCCCCCTTGTTGAATGCTTGCCTTTACGTGGGATGTGAAATTTTTGTGAATGTTTCTAAATTAGTATGATCTAAAGTCTAAAATATTGCATACCATATTTAATTTTCATGTCCTGCATCAAATTTGGTATCAAAGCTTAGGGTTTTCATAGGGGATTGCATTGCATGTTTAGGGTTTAGTCTACTTGCGTTTATTTTATCATATAGGGTTGTTTAGGACCCATCATTCACAACATAGACTGTTGAATTTTCTATTGGCAGAAATTCACCAATTTTCATTATTGAATTTTCTGTTAACAAACTGTTTGGACAGTTATGTTGCTGGAATTTTAGGAGCATTGCATAGTTTCCCTAGAGTCCTATAGGAAAATTTAGTCGCATTTCGACGCATATAGTTGCATTAAAGGACCTTTGATTTGAGTGGGTAGTTGTATGCCCACACATACTAGTCGCGGTTTTGGGTTGCACCTTGCACTAAACATGGAGCAAGTACAAGAGTCAATGGACAACATAACCCGACAATTTGAGTCTTTGGGTAAGCACTTGGAACAACGTGTTGACCAACGCTGGGATCAGCTTAATGTGCGCATTACCCAACTAGAGACCTCCTCCTGGGCAAACCTCGCCATTGGGAAAGATGCCCAATCTCAGGCAGGTAGTCAGGAGGATAGACAAGGGAATGGGGGTGGACAAAGAAACAGACATGGGCCTGCACCCGTGTACCCCACCCCGCGAGGGGCATCATAATCATTATGACCCAGATGCGCAACTCCTCAAGGGAGTTAGAGTAGAGGCCCCTACGTTTAATGGCCACTTGGACACAAACTTTTCTAGATTGGCTGGCAGATATGGAACATAAGTTTGAGTGGTACGACATGTCGGATGCTCGTCGAGTCCGATTTGCCAAGATGAAGCTTGTAGACCAAGCAAAGAGGTTTTAGGCTACTGTGGAGAGAAAGAAAAAGAGGTTGAGGGAACTCCCAATTGTCCATTGGGGAGAAATGAAAGAAACTGTAAATACCTCCCTTTCTCTTATCACTTGAGGTTGGTTGAGGAATCGAAGTCTAAGTCTAAGCCTCTCCATATTCTAAATACCAAAGACTTTGAGCAAGAGACTGAGTCGGACTCAATGGTGTACACCCCTGTGACTAGGGAAAGTGCACCAAAGGATAGTGCAGAGTTACCCACTGAGGCCATTCCGATAGTGGATGAGTTTCGTGATGTCTTTCCCGATGATCTACTGAATGAGCTTCCCCCCTATGAGGGATATACAGCACGCTATTGATTTAGTCCCTGGGGTGACTCTACAAACCTGTCTGAGGTAGTCAATAGAAGTCTAGGAAATTTGCTCAGGTGTTTAGTAGGAGAGCACACCCGAACGTGGGACACTGTACTACCTATCTCTGAGTTTGCATTTGATAGTTTTGTCAATAGATCCATGGGTTTAAGTCCTTTCGAAGTCGTTACTGGTTATAAACCTAGGAAGCCTATTGATCTTGTCCCTATGTCCCTGTCCCATAGGCCATCAGAGTCTGCAGAGTCCTTTGCACATCACATTCATTCATTGCATCAAGAAATCAGGTGAAAGATCAATACTAGTAATGAACATTACAAAATTTCTGCTGACCAACATAAACAATTCAAGGAATTCAATGTAGGGGACTGTGATGGTCCGCATCAGGCCAGAGCGGTACCCTCAGGGAGCCGTTCGTAAATTACACACGCGTAGCGCTGGACCATTCAAAATTATAAAACGAAACGGCCTCAATGCATATGCGGTAGATCTTCCACCTTTCATGAAAATTAGTTCTACATTCAATGTGGAGGATCTAGTTGCATTTCAGGGGACCACTGATACATTGTCCAACCTGTCAGCTAACCATCTTGATTCCCCAAACCTTTCCCTTGATCCATGGCTCCCTCCCGACTCATCTTCCTAGCCTCTAACTCCCATACCCACCCTTCCCACACCCAGAGAGGAGATAAAGGATATTCTGGACCATCAGATAATATCAACGTCAGACATCAGATTTCAAAAGTTCCTGGTCAAGTGGAAGTCACGCCCAACTTCAGACAGTACGCGGCTCATTGATAAGGAGCTTCAGAGACTTGATCCTGACATCTTGGAGCAGTTTAGGAGTTTTGTTTTGCTAATAGCAAAATCTTCGCAGCCAGGGAGAGTCGATGAGGACATCTCGCGCATATACACGCCCCCCTTACGCACGTACGCAAGGAGGAGGGTCCCACCTTCGATCTGGATCAATGACGACATCCATGGAGAGCCTCCTAATTAGAGGACTGTGTTTTGGTTCCTTGGAGTAGACCCGATCATCATGTGGATCCCACCATTGGATCTCATGATCATGGCCCACTACCCTAGATGATCTAGGGACTTTGAGTTTTGCTTATTATCGTTATAAGGAACATCATGAACGATTTAGATTGCTTTGATTAGTTGTTATTTTTGTTACTTCGTCTCTAAGTAATAGTATGCGCACATGACGTGGCTTTTGGGGTATAGGGTTTTCTTATAAATAGGTAACCCCTTGTAGGTTTTTTCTCATTGAAGATGATTAATAAAATTCTGCGTTTTTCTACTTCTCTAATTCTCTGAGTTGTGGAAACCTAATTGGGTGCGAAACCCTCCCTTGTTCGAAGGGCTAACTACCGTGGTGCGAAGCCACACCCATCCCACATCGCCCACATCTCCTACTCTCTATATTCATCATCTCCTACAGCCATCCCCTCATCAAATCCACCCACGTTTGCAGCTAATCTTTCCCCTACAGCAGATTTCCAGAATCTAGCCCTGCAGGGGGCCGAAACTTCGGTGGAACACCGAGCACAAACTGGACATCCGATCGTCCCGAAATTTGGCTTGAAGGTGGACCTCCCCTGGCCGACCAAACCCAAGTTGGCCGATTTCAAATTCGTGGGCACCACACACATGCGGCCAGGATCCCATGCACGTGCGTCTGGACCCAGCCACTGTCTACACGTGTGGATCACCTCGGGTTCGTCTATTTCCTCTATTTCACTCTTTTCTCACGCTATTTCCCTAACCCTAACCCTAGATTATCCTAAATCTAAAGTTATATTCCCCTTTTTCAGCCCTAAGGGTTTTTCGAATTGAAACTTGTGAATCCCTTGGATTTGGAAAATAATCATTTGCATTTGTGGATGAATTTACTCTCCTTTGATCATTATTTGGTCGATAATTTTAATTGATCCAACCTTAGCATGTGTAGGCTTGGACCCTTGTAGATCCCCCTTGTTGAATGCTTGACTTTATGTGGGATGTGGAATTTTTGTGAATGTTTCTAAATTAGTATAATCTAAAGTCTGAAATCTTGCATATCATATTTAATTTCCATGTTTTGCATCACCCATCCCATCCCCCTATCGGCTCTCCTTGATTATGAAAATGCAACACTTCCATCAACCTAATAAATTCAATAATTTCCTCCTCTTATAGCTTTCTTCTAAAGATGGGGCGCCAAGTCCCTTACGCTCCCACCAATGCCGCATACTGAGATACAAAGACTTTTTTGGCCCTAATCACCCTATATAAAAAAGCAAATTCTCCACTCAAAGATCTCTCCCCACACCAGCAGTCCTCCTAGAAACGGATACACAACCCATCAGCATTGAAAAGGAAATATTCTCTTCGAATGGATAGATCACTCAAAGAATCGTCTTCGCAAAGCTTGAAGCCTCATATGTAGATATTGTTGCAGTAAACCACCTCCCTCTGTTTTCACCATATTTGTTAGATATTACCTTGTACCATAGTCTCTCCTCTTCAAATACCCACAACAATTTTGGCTATAAGAGTCTAAGCTGAAAAGTTTCAACGATCTAATGCCAAGTGTGTAAACCTCCTCTCAATTGACTAGGTAGAATTTTCCCCTTTCCGCCGAAGTCCCTTTGACATTTTTCAATCTTCTCAATAACGTTAGATGGGCACTGAAATATCGACAAGAAGTGGAGAGACATCTTGGATAAAGCAAATTCTATTAATGTAACACAACCTCCTAGATATATGGTTTTCTTATTCGACCCCAAGGGTTTGCATTGGATAATCTCGATGGCTACGCCCAATAAATGCACTTTCTGTTTCCCGTTACATAATGGGAGGCCAAGTAGCTGGGAAATTACCTTTGTTGCACCTAAAATGTACCCCTCAATTTCCTCTTCCCTTACACTGACACCCAGAATCTCACTCTTATTAATATTTACTTCCTACTTAGAAACTACCTCAAAACGACAATCAATCTTCCACATATTATCAACTTAACCACTATCCACCCTGCAAAAGAGAAGGGTGTCATTAGGGAATTGGAGATGAGAGATTTGCATTTTTGCATTTAATGAGCTCCGCCTCTCTGCCCTTTTTCCAACATCCGATGAGAGCTTCTGCCACCACTATAAACAGAAATGGAGATAGAGGGTTGCCCTACCTAAGGCCACAGGAGCATTTAAAGAAGATGCATTTAGGCAACCCATTTACTTGCACAAAGAAGTGGGCTAATCCCATACACTCCGCCATTCATCCCTGATATCTTTCACCAAAACCCATCGTAACCAATAAGTATCAAACAAAGTTCCACTGCACATAATCATATGCTTTTTCCATTTCTAGCTTGCACACAATACCTGGTCTACCTTCTTTTCTTCTAGAATCAACACATTTGTAGGCTACCAACGCTCCATCAATAATTTGTCGCCCATTCAAGAATGCACCTTAAGACTTTGATATGACGGAACCCAAAACTTCACTAATACTTACAAGGGTTACCCATCATACTAATAAACTGAAAATCAAACAATCTTGCCACGCCTTCCTTTTTAGGGACAATCGCAATGAAAGACATTCCTAAATCCTAACCCTTTTGAGAAGCGTCTCAATTGAAGCACTTAAATATAAAATCTAATAGTTCTCGTTTCACCACTTCCAAGAACACCTAGAAGAATGCAATGGGGTAACCATCTGGGTTGGGGATTGATCCCACCCCAAGGGCTTCACTATTGCCCATACCTCTTCCTCATTTGTTTATCTTTCAGTTTCAACAATAGTTTGCAGTCTCGATAACATCAACCAACATATCGGCCGATATTGTTGCTGTCACAATAGACTAATGTGATCTAGGGGAAAGTTGCAAAAATCCCCTTTATCAATCAATATATAGTTGATATCGCGCGATATATCACAGTATCAATGATATATCACAAAATATTGTTGTTACACGCATTGTTTTAAATAACGATATCGTGTAATGTATCGCACCCATGGGATATGGATACATATCAGTTATCGCATGGGATATATCGGTTGTATCGCGTAATGTACCGATGTTGTTGGGAAACATGGGAACAATGGGAAATTGGTCAAATTTTTCAATGAAACTTTAGAGATTGTTGAAAAAGACATCAATACACACTTAGAAATCAAAACATCACAAAAAAGTGCACATAATAGGGGTTTCCTTTGTATGACGCCCTAATATATGTGATTTCCAATTGAACTGATGTAAGTATATTCAAAGTTTATTCATATAATTTATAAACGTAAGAAGACATGTATGTAAACACTAGCAATACATTCAAAAGCAAAAGAAGAATCACTAGATCAGGTTACATACATGTTTAATTTTATGTTTTGATACAAAGATTGCAACTGATTTGCGAGAAATTGAGAAATTTTGATTTTTCTTAATTTTCTGCAACTTGACCCATCCCCCCAAATCTCAAAATCGAAGTTCCAAATCCATGATTTTTCATGGAAGACATGAAGAATCATAGATTTGTAACCATTTGACACTAGTTTAATGCGATTTACAACAAAAACATGGACCAAAAATCGAAAATGCTCACTGGATCGAATAGGTGCGATATATCGGCAACTACCTATGCGTTTCGTATCGCACAGGCGGGATACAAGATATATCGTGGGAAATATCGGCTGATATCATAGATATTTAAAACACTAGTTACACCCATTGTTCGAAATAGCGGTATCGCACCCTTGGGATACGGATACGTATCGGTTATCGCATGAGATATATCGGTTGTATCGTGTGATGCATCGCTGTTGTTCGAAACATGAGGAAACATTGGGAAATTAGTCGAATTTTTCAATGAAACTTCAATGATCGTTAAAAAAGACATCAAAACACACTTAAAAATCAAAACATTACAAAAAAAACAAGTGCACATAATATGCTTTCTTTGTTTGGGGTCCTAATACATGCATTGTCTAAGTGAACTAATGCAAGTATATTCAAAGTCTATTCATATAATTTAGTAATGGAAAAAGACGTGTGGAAACACAAGTAATACATTCAAAAGCTAGAGAAGAATCACTAGACCAAGTTACATACATGTTTGATTTTTATGTTTGGACACGGATTGCAATTGATTTGCGAGAAATTGGAAATTTTTTATTTTTTCTAATATTTCCACAACTCAGCCCATCGAAGCTCCTAATCCATGATTTTCACGTTCTTTTTCATGCAGAACATGAAAAATCATAGATTTGTAACAATTTGACACTAATTTCACATGATTTACAAAAATAAAAAGGATCGATCAAACGTGGGATATATCCTACTACTTGTGTGTTTCGTATTGCACTGATGGGATATAAGATATATCGTAGAATATATCATCCGATATCGTCGATACTTAAAACACTGGTTCTGAGTGTATAATGATGTCCTTTTGAACATCCACTAAAGATTCACTAAAAAAAAATTTGACCAATTTCCCAATGATTCCCAGAAACAACGATACATTACGCAATATTTCTTGTGCAATACCTTATACATTTTTGTATCCCAAGTGTGCGATGCATGCAAAGATACCAATACCGAAAAGTGAAAACATAGCTTTCAACACAAGCTTCACGATCCTATCAAAAGCTAGATGGAAAAGTAACGGGCTATTCCATCCTACCCTTTTCAGAAGATTTTTCTAGAAGCCTATAAAAGCTGTGCAGGTCTCACCTTTTCTTTCAATTCACACACTGTCAACAAGAAGACTATAATGTGATTTGTTCTTCTTCTTGCACTAGCTATTCCATGGAAAAATTTAGTGTTCCTATCTCTCTCTTTGAGATAAATTGCCAAAAAACTTAGTTTCCATTTAATTGCTTCTTCTACAGGTTCTCTCCAAAACCAGGTTCAAGAGCTATCTTTGGACCAAATCCTCACCAGTAAGTGAACTAGCCTCCTCTTCCCTATCTAATTCATGAATGGTAGGAAGCAAATTTGATTTTTCCTCCTCTATTGAAGAGAACGTCACTTTCAACGACTCATTATCTTTCCTTCAAGAGCTTTGAGCTTCAGCATAAGTCTGTGGCCAACCCTTCCATTCGCCTCGAGCAATGTCCACCAATTCTTGATGTTACTTCTAAACTCTTCATTCTCGAGCCAGGAAAACTCAAACCTGAAAGGCTTAGGGCCCCACAGCTCTTCGCAATAGTCAAGAACTATAGGAGTGTGATAGGATACTATTCTCAAAAGATCAGCTACGGTACACTAGTATACATCTCCTCCCAATCACCATAGATGAAAAATATATTACAGGATTGTCCAAATTATTAGACTAAGTAGATTTAGCATCAAATAGGGCAAGATCAATCATCACATTGCCCTCCACCCAATCAAAAAGGGAACGCATACTGTTGTCAATATCCTCTCCATTTGATCTCTTACAAAGGGCATCACGCCACATTAAAATCTCCCCCTACACACTATGGCCCATGCCACCTACTCCTGCATCCATTCAACTCGTTCTAAAAGAAATGCCTAACACTAGAATCATTAAGAGCATAAATTGCAGTGAACAGCCAGTCTCTCCCTAATCTAACAGTTTTCAAAAGAATCAAAATGGAAAACTAGCACGACCACTAATATCTCTCGACCAACATATTGTCATCTCAAATAAAAATTATCCCACCTGCAACCTGATGCAAGACAATTAACCACTTGCTCTAAAAGCTCAAACTGATAGAGCATGGCAAATTAATCCCTTTATCTCCATAGCCCAGGCCCCAAATCCATGGGTTAGGTCCTCAGCCGAACCCTCTTCGTGGGCCCCAAATCCATGGGTTCCGCGGGCCGCCCACCCCGAGTGTGCCCTTGCATCCCACAGGCCACCCCACTCGAGCCCAATGTGAAATGACCCCGTATTAATCACCCCCAGTGAGGAGTCTCAAACACGAGACTTCCCGCCCTGATACCAATTTGATGCAGGACAATTAATCACTTGCTCTAAAAGCTCAAACCGATATAGCATGGCAAATTAATCCATTTTATCTCATAATAGCCCAGGCCCCAAATCCATGGGTTAGGTCCTCAGCCGAACCCTCCTTGTGGGCCCCAAATCCATGAGTTCCGCCTCACACGAGCCGCCCACCCCACACAGGCCCCAAATCCATGGGTTCCACGGGCCGCCCACCCCAAGTGTGCCCCTGCAACCCACAGGCCACCCCACTCAAGCCCGGTGTGAAAATGCCCCAGCATTACAACCCCATTTGAATTCAAAGCTACCCAACCAAAGGATGTATCTAGCCAAATAGACACGACCATTCCTATATCCCATGCTTGCAATTTAGTCTCCTGAAGAGTGACCAACTGAACTTTTTGAGCCTTAAAAAATTGTTTCACCTAGCCTCTCTCAAAGGAAGGCTCAAACCAACCCTCAAACATGCCATGATATCAGCTTCATTGGGAGATTTTTTTTTCTTCCCTAAGCCCCTTGTCCTTTCCCACTACTATTAGAGAAGTCAGTAATAGCCACTCACCCCCCTTAGGTCCCACATATTTGTCATAGTTCACTAATGACGCCAGTCTGAGGAGTTCTCTCTTGCTCGACCGTTGCTTCTTCCATGTTCCTCTCCCCAGTTTTCTTTTCAACACTCTCTCCCTTCCTTCAAGAGAATTAAAAATAGTAAATGTATCTTCAATGCTACTTGCAATGGTTGCCCTCACCATGTTCTTTGGGAGCAATCTCTAATCCAATTGATAAAGCAAGAAGAGAAGAAAGACGATGAGCAACTAAGCAAGAAACCCACTTTCCTATTATTCACTATACAGGCAACTAGCCCTCCCATATTATAAGATTAATAAGAGAATACAACTAAAAGACCAAACTACCCCTAACAATGCAACTTGTAAGTCATATAAAAGGACCAAAGGTAACCGTAACAACATAATCAAGTACTGCATGTCGCAAATCACATAATTTCATTAAGTTCTTGATTGTAATTGTGATGTGCACCCTATACAAAGAAACAAATTACAGCCATCCAAAAGACCAATTATCAAAATGTATTTCAAATGCATGTGGCAAAGAACAAAGTCAAAAGGATACAACACTTTCTGTTGTTCAAAGACCTTGTCCCTGCAAAATAGGTAACCAAGTAAGTTCCATCAGCAAATGATGGGCATTAAATAATTCCTTCAGGGTCAATATCAAAACTAGAAGAAGTTAGCTATATGTAACTTATGAGTGTCAATTTGTTATCCGGAGTCAATTGAGCCTCAAAAAAGCTAAACATGAGCAAGGCATTTTTAATAAAAAGGAGTGGAAACAAACATTTCTTTACGTATGTATACATGAATCATCATCATCATCTAAGCCTTATCCCAACTAATTGGAGTCGGCTACACAAATCCTATTCCAATATTCCCCTCTATCAAGGACCATATACTCAATTAAACCATAGGTCATCAAGTCTTCTCCTACTACATCCACCCACATTCTTTTGGGCCTTCCTCTTGCCCTTTTAGCACCTTCAACTTCAACCAACTTATTCCTAAGCAATGCAATTCTTGGTTTCTGTTGCACATGGCCAAACCAATTAGATCTACTGCCCCTCATCTTATTACCTACCGATGCTACTCAAAAGTTCCCTCAAAAGCATTCATTTCTAATTATATCCTCCCTCATCTTGACACTCATCCATCTCAACATCCTCTTTTCAACTAAACTCGTCCCATGAAAATGGTGTTCTTTGACTGCCCAACATTTTGTCCCCACAAAGTATGGCTAATCTTATAACTATAAAGAGATATTTATTTATGTATGCATGTGTATATTCTCTTGTATTCGTGAAGTGTATCATACTCCTTCCTTTGTCTCATATATAAAGTATGTGTTAGTCTAAGGGCTAACACAAGTATCTTGTCCTAATCTCTCTCTCTCTCCCACAAAGTATGGCTAATCTTATAATTGTAAGAAGATATTTATTTATGTATGCATGTGTATATTCTCTTGTATTTGTGAGGTGTATCATACTCCTTTCTGTCTCATATAAAGTATGTGTTAGTCGGTGGGCTAACACAGGTATCTTGCCCTAAACTCTCTCTCTCCCATCTCTCTTTCTACTTCTTCCTTCTTCATCAGCCCTTCTCCTTCTCTCCCACTTTCTTCTCTCCTTTCTGATCGGTATCAAAGCAAGTCTCTAGGCTAATCAAAGGGGTTTTTGTGGGGCCCACTGCTAATATCATTAGTCTGTGTGGGTGATGTCAACAATGCAAGGTAGGATGGTCCCATGGGGGGGAGTACAGAATGTGGAAGAGGATGATTTAGAGGAATTATGGTGATTTCTCTAAGAATTTTTTGGGCAAGTTTTTTATGGTTCTTTACGCAAATAGAAAAAGTCAAGAAACAGTCCAAATTTCATTTTTCTTTGCAGTATTTCTAAGCATTTATGTGGCATTTCTTTACATGGATTTGGTGTCATTGAGTGTTTACCAACTATAGAAACAAGTTTCATGCGTGATGTGGAATGAGATTTGAAAGCGATGAAGGTTTTTGTAACGTGCGGTTGCTGTATGGGCCAATTTTTTCCATCATTTTGCTAATTTTCTGTGGATTCCAGTATTTGGAGGTGAAGAGTTGTGGGGGGTTGTGTACGCTTACTTGTGAATAAGTGTGAGTGGTGTAGTTTGAATTGGTGCATGTCTTGACTGATATGGACTTTGTACTGTCTACTGTGGACTAAACCTGTAGCACTGAAGTTCATACTTTGCAGGTGCGTGAGTTGCTCTATTACAGTGAGGATGAACAGTGGATTTCATAAGCATGGTGATGATAGTGATCGTATTGGTTGTATAGGAAATGATAGTGGTAATTCCCTTTCTGGTGTCAAAGACAAGCTTGTTTGCATTCATCGCATTCGATCTTAGCATATGGGAAAGATGTGTTGGAATCGAGTCCACCATCATAAGAACCACTATTACATTCTGCTTAAGAAAGAATCATGAAGATCATATATGGTTTTCTTTTCAATATAATTCAATTGCAAATTTGTAATACTAAACCACTTTCACTAGGATCCTAAGATAAACATACCATGATCATGTAATGACACACTCAACACATCACCAATTAGCTAACTAAAATCTAAACAATAAAACACAAACGATTCATTCTAATAGTGCATGAAAGAGACAAGGGACTACCTCTCGGCAATAGCATGGACAAGGTCTGGCTTCAGTCTGCGATCGACAAATTCCTCAAATTTTTTCACCTTCTCCTCTCGAAGACTGCCCATATCAGCTGTTGATAATAGAAGCCTAAAAAGGGTAAAATTTGTTGTGACAATTGCATATCCAAAAGGCAAAATCAAAAGCTGAAAGGAAGTCAAATACAGGATAGAAACAGCAAAATCTATAATTCCAGCAGGCTGTGGAAATGGAAATCTCCTAAACCCTACTTTCTACTTGAAAGGAAGAAAAAAGAAACCTCCTAAACTCTACTTTCTACTCAAAAGAGACTCTCGCTCACATTCAAACTAAAAAAGACAAATAAAGTGAAAAGAGAATAAGGTGGCGATGATTTGAGCTAAGCATTTTTTTTTTATTTTTTGAAAGATGATGCATATTATTAAAATCCGAAAGCCCAAAAAAAAAAAACACAGAAGAGGAGAACAAGAAAGTAGAACCAAAAAGGTAAAAAAGGAAAATACAAAAACAGCCCTTGAGGCACCCAATCCCTGATATACAATAAAAACTGGTTGAGGACCCTAATAACATAACAACGTTTCTTGAGGAAGTAGCGATTGTTTCTTTCACCCCAAATAGACCAAGGAACAATGATGCAGGGACATGTGATGACCACTTAATCCTATATGCATGTATAATCAAGTTGAAGATATTCAAATAAATTCATTAATCAACTAACTGTTTTCAATTAAAGGGATTGGGCAAATCTCAACAAAAAGATGAGATCATTCCGTCAAGATCATGCCCCTTAATATAAAATCACGTAAACAACAACAATGAAGGACGTAGGAATATGAGGATATCCCAGATCTAGCATAAGTCAGTCCACGGTCAAGTTTAGATCTAATTCTCCTAACTAGCCATCCCTCTTTTCCATTCAAACCAAAAGGGTGATATCTAGAGAGGAACAAAATGGATGAAGAAGGGAGGGCTCAAGATGAAGAAAGTACGGATCCTTTGTCATCAAAAGAAAAGAAGGCGGATGATTCTTACCTTTTCCTATACCTCGAAGATCTAGAAATAAGGAAACATGAAACCAAGGTGAAATCCTCAGCACCCAAGAGCCAATCCTGAAGCCCTAATCTCCTAACAAAAGAGGGAACAAAAAAAAAAAACATACGAACTCTTATTCATTCAATGATATCAAATTGGGTTTCTCACAGTGTATACATAAGCCATGAAAAAGTATAAGTGCACTAAAGTCCATGAAAACAAGAAAAATAACAAAAAGATATAAAATTAAAAATTAAAAATGCAATAAAGCCCCTAAAACAAGGAAAAAAGAACAAAAAAACGCCTAAAACTAAAACACCCGTGCGACGGGGTGTGAAATCTGACCCATGGGTCTGCGGTCATGCCGCTCCTGCACTCGTAGCGCATCAGAAAATGGGTCAGATGGACTCAGCATCCATCCACATCAACTCCTCCTCTCTGGTACTCTATCAGCGACGCCTCCTCCTCTTGTACACTCTAAAGGGTGCACCACCAATGTCCGCATCAAACAACAATCAAGGCAACACTCCATTTGAATCTACCCATACATTGCCTAAGAGATATTAGAAGAGAGAAAAATACTAGACCAGAGAACCCTGGCAAAGGGGCAATGAGCGAACAAATGATCCACCAACTCCACATCGTTAAGGCAAAGGAGTGACATTCGGCAGTACCGTTGCTCTTCTATAAAGGTTGTCGACTGTAAGAATCATATTCATGCCAGCGACGACGCGAAGGCCAAGACTTTAAGAGGGGCACCGTAGGACCAAATAGAATCAATGTGATTGATGCAGCCAGAATTCTCGAACTGGGACAAAAGCGAATAGCAAGACCGCATCGGGAAAAAATTCTCAATTTGTCTTTCTTCCAAAACAATGAATCTTTCACACCTGGAGATGGCTAAATCCCCTACAAATGAGAGAGAAGTCAAACCATGTCATCAATCTCCAAGTCAGATAAATTCCGACAATGAGGGGCCTACACCCCTAACATCCTGGACCGAGACGCAACTAGCGATAGTGACATCAACAACAAGACAGATTGGCCAAGGAAGGAAAAGACGATTGGAGCAAGGACTCCCCACACCAAACATCCACCCAAAATTTGACCCTAGACCCATCCCCAACTGCAAAAATCAAGCCAATAGACACCTTGCTCGAAAATCACAACTCTCTCTCTCTCTCTCTCTCTCTCTCTCTCTCTCTCTCTCTCTCTCTCTCTCCGTGTGTGTATGCGTGGAGAGACGGGAGGAGAATTTATCAGCTCTAAATGATTCTACGCTAGCTTCCCAAAAAGCCTTATATTCCCATTAAAATGCCACAACTTATACAAATCCTAGGGATGGAGGCTTTAACCACCTTGGAATTTGTATACGAATATATTCAAGGAGATGCTCACTATCATACTACTAGTACTACTACCATTTATGTCCTTCTCAAAAGGTCGACTTAAACCACAGACTCTAAATTAGCTAAAGGACAAAATGTTGAATGTGGAAATTTGAAATTTGAACAAAGATAAACTCCCACGTTCTCATTGTGGGAAAAGGAAACATATTTGAGACCATTGTTGTTGGATCTTGAATCCAAGCCTTCAACCAAAGGACTTTTGGTCTAAACCAACAGCCAATATGTCTACCACTGAGGAGTAGCCTTCAATCAAAAATGAACAAGAACCAAGGGGTAAAGCAATCAATGATCTACAAAAAACAAATGGCAGCTCACCAAGCTTCTCTTTCCACTACTACGCTAGGAGGGCAGTCGGGTACATCTGCATCTGCCAACCATGTCTCCCACGCATCCTGGATCATTGATTTAAGAGTGCGTGACCACATGATTAGTTCAACAGATGGATATACTTTTTATTCCTCTATTTCTAGCAATATTAAGTTAGCTGGCAGATCCTTTTTCCCAAAGCTCTTAGCAAAGGAACCTCTAGTCTTTTTTATCCCTATCTATTTCATACGTTATCCATGTGATACTAAAATTAATTGTTGCATCATCTTTTACCCATCTCATTTTATCATCCAAAATCTACCAACAAAGAAGAAGATTGGTGGTGGTCAAGAAGATCACAAACTTTTTAGTTCTTGATAGAGGAACTTCAAGTTTTGCTTGTCTCCATTCCCGATGTTCAAAATAAAGACTGACCATATGGCACACTCAACTAGGGCATTGGTCTCTATCTTCCCTTCATTTATCATTTCTTAGCAAGTTGAACAAGCATGATAGTTTACAACATGTCAGCTATTTAAGTACTATCAAACTTCATTTCCTCCACATAATACAAAAACTTTGTTATCATGTCATCTTATTCATTCGGATGTGAAGGTCTACCCCCCATTTTTTCTTTGGATTCAAATATTCATAGAGTGGAATGGCATAACATGATTCACGTAGCCAGCCCCAATTAATTGGGACAAAGCTTAGATGATGATGGTGATGATGACAATGACGATGAGGATGATGATATACATGGGTTTATCTCTTGAGAAGGGCGTTGCTGAGTGCAAAAATGACATCTATTGGAGGTAATGTGGATTATATTACTTGGAATGTTTGTACCAATATATATTACGACGAAGCCATTCTTTTAGCTATTTATGTCATCAATCGAACCACATCCATTATTCTTAAAGAAAAATATCATTACGCGTTTTGCAACCAAGTGCTCCATTGTTTACTCTACCTTTCAAAGTATTGTTGTACTTGTTTTATTCACATACTAGGGCCATCTAAAACCAAACTTGGACCACAATCCATCAAATGTGTTCTTTTTTTGTATTTTAATTCTCAAAAGGGCTACAAGTCTCATAGTTTTGTGACACGAAAAGATAAGTTTTATAAGATGTTACATTCTTTAAAAACATAACTTATTTCAAATCACAGGGAAATGTACTGGTTCATGCCCCTCTTTCTCTTGCAGTCATTGAAACTCCTCTAACTGAAGAGTTCCAAAGTTTTGAAGAATTAAATGTATACTCCTAGTGAAAGAAAACTCTGGCAATGCTACCTGAGCACTACCCTTCATCAACTTCAATACTGGACCACATGGATCTTCTCGTTGCTCTCTGCAAAGGAACTCAATTATGTACAATCCATCGAAATGGTGTGTGTGTGTGCACGCGCACGCACCAGTAGCCAAATTGAACACTTCTGTATATTATTTTTTTGTCATGGCTCAATATAATTGGACTATTCACCAACTAAATGTCAAGCATGTATTTGTTAACAGTGATCTACATGAAGAAATTCATATAACTCTTCCTTCTAGATTTCAGCCTAAGAGGGAATCTGGGAAAATCTGCAATCTTCGAAAGGCACTTCATGGTATCAACCAATTGCCTAGAGCCTAATTTGAGAAACTTGGTGATACTACCTCTCAAAAATGGATTCAAATGAAGTACGTCTGATCAATCTATATTTGTTAAACAGGCGATAGGTGATACAACTATCATTGTCATATATATTGATGATATCATTCTTAGTGTACCACCAAATAGGAAACTAGTAATGTCAAGAAGTTCCTCATTATGCCTTTCGACATGAAGTATCGTGGGCATCTCAAATACTTCTTCGTCATTGAAGTTGCTTGATCAAAACGAGGGGCATCTTATCGCAACAAAAACGAGTGCTTGATCTTCTTTTCAAATCAAGATTATTTAGTGCACAACAAGTTGAGACACCTATTAGGGTAAATCATAAGCTGCATGACCAAAGTTCTGATGAAATAGATAATCCCAACATACATAGGAGACTCGTTAAGCATTTAATCTATCTCAGTATTAATCGTCTCAACATCAATTATGTAGTTGGGATATGAGTCAAATCATGCAAAATCCATGTAGTCATCATCTTGAAGTTGTATATAGAATTCTCCAGTACTGAATTTGTTGCCCCTGGTCGCGGTCTTCTTTATTCAAACCACAGACATTTAAACATCAGTGGTTTCTATAATGTTGACTGGGTTGGCCCTACATCTAATTATCACTCCACAACTAGCTACTATATGTTTGTAGGGGGTAACCTCATCACATGGAAAAGAAAAAAAAAAAGCGGTTGGTCATGATGGCTCATTCTTCTGCCAAGGCTGAAAATCTACAATAGCACAAGCGACATGTGAAATTATATAGGTCAAATCAATTCTAAATGATATGCGTATTAATACTATCTTATATTCCTCTTCACTGTGACAATCAAGCAGCCATACACGTTGCTTCAAATCTAGGTTTTTGTAAACAGACTAAACATAGAGTTTGATTATCACTTTGTTGGAGAGAAATTGGCAACCAAGATTTTACATACTCCCTTTTCACATAAACACCGCAGTGTGGCCCACTCGAGCTGCCTACCCCTTTGCTCAGATACCCGGCTTCCGTTAAAAAATTTAAAAAAAGGTACTCCAGTGATAATTAGTTATATGAATGGCATGGCTTATTAGTAACCCTTTTTAAAAAGGTACCGGGATGTAAATAACCGCATTAATGAGGTAGTATTTCACTATTTTGTAAAATTCCCTTTTTAAAAAGTACTCTTTAGCATATGTAATGCAGGGGCATTTTCACACTAGGTTCGAGTGGGGTGGCCTATGGGATGTAGGGGCACACTCGGGGTGAGTGGCCCACATAACCCATGGATTTGAGGCCCGTGGAGGTGGGTGGCTCATGTAGGATGGTACCCATGGATTTAGGGCCCACGAGAGGGTGGAACCCATGGATTTGGGGCCCATGAGAGGGTGGAACCCATGGATTTGGGGGCCCACGAGGAGGATTCGGCCAAAGACCTAACCCATGGATTTAGGGCCTGGGCTATGAGATAAGGGGATTAATTCGTCATACTCTAACAGTTTGAGCTTTTAGAGCAAGTGGTTAATTGTCCTGAATCAAATTGGTATCAGAGCAGAAGGTCTCGTGTTCGAGACTCCTCACCGGGGGTAATTAATGCGAGGGCATTTTCACACCGGGTTCGAGTGGGCTGGCCTGTGGGATGCAGGGGCACACTTGGGTGGGTGGCCAGCATAACCCATAGATTTGGGGCCCATGGAGGCGGGTGGCTTGTGTAGGATGGTACCCATGGATTTGGGGCCCACGAGGAGAGTTCGGCCGAGGACCTAACCTATGGATTTGGGGCCTGGGGTATGAGATAACGGGATTAATTCGCCATACTCTAACAGTTCGAGCTTTCAAATCAAGTGGTTAATTGTCCTACATCAATATGCTACATATTACATGCTGCGTGACACACGCTACGACACTGTAGCATAAGGAAAAAATGCATGGAACTACACATACATGTGTACGAGAGCTATTAGGAAAGTTTGAGGTACTTGTTTAAAGGGGAATACCTTCTAACTGGTTATGATTGCCCCAACTAAGTTACTAAGGGCACAGGCATTTTATATCAAGCAGAGTTCCAATAACTTGAATGTGCTATGGGTGGTGTAATGTATCCAAAACAGGTTGGACAGGGAAATTTCACTGAGAGTAGACATGTTTGGAAATCACAACCATACTTACATGCTAATGGACTTTTTTTTTTTTCATTCATGGTTGGTTGAACTAAAGACAGGAACTGTATTAGAGATTTCCTTGAATAAATACTAGCTGACATTCCTATGATAAACTGACCACCCCAAGGAGCAAGTTAGTCAAGGATGAGACAAATGATCAATTGGTCAGATTTTTTCCATGAATTGCCTGACCAATGTGAATATCAATTAATTATGCTCCATCCACAAATGAACCAGTGATTTGGATGGCCTAAGATTGAACTACATGTTTGCCACATGATGTAATGTGTACGGTGGATGAGCCGCCAACAACTAAGTAACCCATGGTCAACTCATACAAGAGTAGCGAAATATCATATCAGAAAAGGTAGCATAAACCTGAAGGCTCAACGACCTGATGGGAATATGTGATAGCATTCGATCCACTAACCATACAACCAAAATTGGTGGCCATCAACTGGAGTGCTGAAAGCAACATGGAAGGCAATCCAAGTCCAGTAGGAAGACATCGGACGGTTAATATCATCTGACCAGTATACTCGTTTGGTCAAATGCCCCATTACTACTAACGTCCACAATTTAAACGGTCTGGATGGACATAAACATATGGCACGGGTATGGTGGTTGACATCACACATTTCAGTAGCTGAAAACGCACATGTACTATGAGCCAGCATCGAGTACACATATCAAATCAAGAACTTGAGAACCCCTTCTTCCACCTCCTCCTCATCTCCTTCTTCTTCTATGCATACAAAGAAAATCAAGACAGAACCCTAAATTTCTGTAAATCCAAGAACAAGAACTCTAAAATTGATATCTGACAGATTGATTTGCAGTTTCGGAAAGTTAACCCTAAAAAGTTATGAAAACCCTAATTATTACTCTGTATTCGAAGAAGATGAAGGAGAACCGAAGAAGAAGAGAGTTCGTACCTGCGCTTTCGCTGCCGAAAATGGAAGAAGATGAAGAGGGTGAATTTTGTTACCGCGCGGTGCCTCCTCGCTATCGCAGTTGCGCGCCAAACACAAACGCACATCACGTGCTGACGTAGCACACATGCTGTTGTCGAATCGTGCTGTGGAGAGTCGGGACGAGACTCGGTAGTGGCGTGGGCTCGATTACTGTCAGGGAAAAGCCCTGTCTGAGCCCGGCTTGTATTGTTCATCATAGACCCCGTCCGGCCCATGACGGCTCAAAATACTTCAGCTCTAGTTATGAACAAATGTAGAGGTGCACACGAGTCAAACCGAGTCGAGCTTGGCACAGCTCGACTCGGCTTGGCTTAGTCCTCGAGCCTCACTGGCCAGCTCAACTTGATTCTGTCAACAACTCAGGCTAGTTCGAGTTTGTGCGGCATTTTCACAAACACAAGGAGTACACTTTTAATTTCTTACTGTATGTAAAACAACAGCAGCTATTAATAAGTGTTTCACCAAATACCTTGTAGGCAATATCAAAATCAAGAAAAAATGATATTTATTTCATATACATACATTCCTTACTGTCAGCCAACACTTCATTGAGTAATTTCATCAAACACTTGGTGAGCAACATCAATATCAAAGTAATCAAGTCACCAAATTGGTTTGATCCGAGTTTAATTTGAGTTGGGGTTCAATCCAAGTCGAGTTGAGCTCAGGCAAACTCGATCTCGGTTCTAAATTTTTTCAAGCTAAAAAATTCAATTCAACTCGGCTTGAACTCAATTTCGAACCGAGTTGAATTGAGCTTTTTCGAGTCGAGTCGAGCAAGCTAGTGGAGCTAACTCAGCTCATGTACAGCCCTAACCAAACGGAGCCTCATCCCAAGCATTTCTCATATGGAAAGGAAAGAGAGACATTTGTTAAAGGCTTGCTGGTGCTACAGTGTTGTTGTGGCCGTGTAGCCGGTAATGTTGTCTGATATTTATAGGGCTTCGGTTGTGTAATCAAATAAGCTTGTGAAACGAGAAAAAGTTATACGAGGGGCAGAAGTTAGAGCTTAAGATGAGGTGATGCGGTTCAAAGCTTAGAAGTGAGATGTGGCATGGGTTGTAAGATGAGAGAGAAGTAATGAGAGTGTCGGCGGAACCCTATTATGATATTTATGTGAAATCCACCTAGAGCACCTGGGTTTCTCACCTTATTTTAGGCTAAGGGAGTAAATATCATCACATCCCTGATTCAGGTGGACTACACGGTTGGAAATAATGTATAAGACAATGGTTACCGATAAAAAAATTCTTTTCTTGTGGCCCACATGAATCACATATGGGCCTAATATTTTAAACCCATAATAAATTTTGGTGTATCATCTAATGGTTGGAGTAGATTTTATATAATCATCATGGTGGGCCATATAAAAATTACAGTTGAACATCTTTCTTCCAACTTTTTCCTTTTGTGCAGTCTTTTGTCCAAGCTGGATTACACATCACATTTCACACAAACATCATGGTGGGCTACCCTTGAGTTTTACATAGTCTATTGCATTGATTACAATAAATCAACTTGAGCCATTAGATGCTACACCAAAATTTAAACATGGGACTTAAAAATAAATTTACAAGTGATTGATGCGGGCCACCATAAGAGACACAGTTCGTAGGATGAGCATTATACCTTACATTGTTTCCAATTGTGTGATCTACCTAAATTGGATGGGGTTGATATTTGGTCCCAGCACCTTAAATGATGCAACACACTTAGTGAACAGTGTGGATTTCACGTAAATATTATGGTGGGGCCCACTTCAACCAACAGTCTCTCAGCTTCTCTAAATTATAGTTTTTCTTTTCTTTTAATTTCTTCCCGTTGCAACCCTGATGAGTCCGGCCTCAAGCGGGCTAACCGGCCGCTGTTGTTCAGTCCAAGTCCGGCTTGATTGGGAAGCGGGCTTGTATTTAAACCCTGAGCCCAGCCCTTGGGCCAGCCAGTCCAGCCCAAGTCTGGCCCAAGGCAGGCCAACCCAGCCCATTGACAGCCTTGGACCTGGGATATGTGGGGGAAATGTTTACGTACCCGGAAGTGGCCAGAACTGCAACCAAATGGCCTGAGCAAGTCGAGTCACTGTAGAAACATTTTTTAATTGGACCACCTAAATCAAACACCATTTCACGTCCAATATTTGAATCATATTGGAGCCGTTTGCCTTTTTTTTAAACAGGACATAAGTCACATAACCGCTTTCTTTTTCATATACCGTAGAAAACTCATTCATGTGGGCATATTTGTGAAAATTCCATCTCTTTTCTAGCACGTGCGCCCTTGCATTACATTTTCCAACAGAAGTGGGACTGTTCTTAAGCATTTTTCAGGGAAAGAGCAAAAACACCCCTGGAAAAGCATGCACTTAAAAAGAGACTGCAATCTCATCCCTTGAAAACCATAAAAGCTAAGCAAGAAGTTTTCTTGAATTTGTACAATCATGGATTATGAAAATAAGAACAATCATAAAATCCACAAGTAGGGGTGTACACAAACCGAGCTAGCTCGGTTAGCTCGCTCAACTCAACTCGAAAAAGCTCGATTCGACTCGGTTTGAAGCTGAGTTCGAGCCGTGTCGGGCTGATTTTTTTAGCTCGTAAATGAGTTCGAGCCAAGTTTGAGCAGGCCCCAGCTCGACTCGACTCGGATCAAATCTAGCTCGAATCGAACTCAGATCGAACCAGATCGGTGACTCAGTTATTTTGCCATTGATGTTGCTAACCAACTGTTTGATAAAATGACTCAACAAAATGTGGCTAGTGGCCAGGAAGGTATGTACATCAGGTAATACATTCCAACAAAACAATGAGGCATTCATTCAAGAAAAGAGAGAGGATCATTTTTCTTTTCTTATGCTAGGCCAATTAGAGAAACTATAGTTACACAGAGAAACAAAGCGTAAAGAGAAGTAACAGCAGAAGATTTGAGTGAGTGCAGGACCACAGAAGCATCTGTTTCAAAATTTGCAAGTATAAATCGCGAGGGTGCAAGAAGCCAGAACACAAGTCTGAAGGTGACTTCGAAGTGGGATTGACCCCTTAGTAGAGGGTTCAACCAACAAAGAGAAAAACATATTCTACTAAGGGAAAGTACTTTGCAACACGGAGATCATGATCGCTCTTCTTGCCATCGTCCCCCCAGTTGGTGTTGTGAATTAAGGGTAACTCCAAAGACACTACAATATAACTCTCACATCCCTTACTTCTACAAACAACATTTTGAGCTGATCCATGAAACTAATACCTTTTTTCTCTTTGTTTTTCTTGTTTTTAATGTTACTTAGAAGGTGTTTGAGAAAACACCTGTAAAACCATTGCCTCTATTTGTAAAACCGTGGGGTTTTGAAGTTGCAGTTCAGGTATTTGTGGAAATGCCTCGATGGCAAACTCGGCTCGATCTTGGCTCGAACTCGGCCGGAGCTGCTGACTGAACCGAGCCGAGTTGGCTAGTCAAGCCCGAGGACCGAGACGAGCCAAGTTCGAGCTGAGGTCAGTCAGTGTATGAGCCGAGTCAAGCCGAGGCCAGCTCAACTTGGTTCGACTCAATGTACACCCCTATCCACAAGGCATACAAATAAGATCTTCAAAGCATGGTTATTTATCAAGATAGCAAATGATTGGATAATGGAAAAACACCCTCAAGAAATTAGCGATTCATTAGCTAACAAAATGAAAAAACCCCATTTTAAACTCATATTAAGAGCTTTGAGCTTTGGTAGAAGCATACATCGATGAAAAGATGATATAGATCAATTCATGGATAGTTGGATAGATGAGGAAGAAATAACTTTACAAAATCATAAAAATTTTTATAGAATTTATGAATATATGGAAATTCTCAAAAATTACCAAAAAATTGATATTGAAATATTTTATTTGATTTTTTTCTAAATTCTATACATGAAAAACTCATGAAAATGTGATTTGAATGCTTTTAACTTTAAACACAATCAAAGTAACTAGAGTAATAGAAATCCCTAATTTTAAAAAAAAAAAAATGTAGTCTATGGTTATTTTAGTATAATAACTAGGAATGGGACAGGACTAGATATGCTATGTCATGCTCCAAATCCGATTTTCGATGCTCATTCGTAGTAAATGAATCCGATGCTAACAACTTCCGTGGTACCCCGATTTCAATACCTAGCTTGCACCAAGTTTTGAAAAAAAAAATCCTACGAGGAGGATTTTCAGGGTAAATTTTTTTTTTTTAAAGGAAAGCATAACCATGAATATACCATAAGCCAAAACATCATTAAACATCTACTATAAAAGGATTTGAATACAATACTGGAAAGGTAAATACAATACATATATAAAAACTCCAAAAGGTCAGGCACGTGCTCCTTTCTCACTATTGTTGTTGTGTAGCGTAACCTACACATAAACAACGTGTGTAAGCTTACTACAAAGCTTAGAGAGAGAGAGAGAGGGTGTGTGTGTGTGTGTGTGCAGTAGGTATGACATGTATAACAATATCAGAGTATACGTGTGTGCATGTACAATAGGTATGACAAGTATAACGATATCAGAGTATGCGGAAATGATGGAGAGCTATTCTGCTAAGTCCATGAATGTTAACGGTCATACTAAGGTTATACAAAGTAAAATGCCATCATCGAGCCAAATGTCATATACAGTAATACAATATAAAATGCATGATGAAGGAACGAGTCGTAGTGCGTAGTGTCTTATGCCGGTAGGGCCTCACACCCAGGGTTATAACATATGTTAGTCCTATAGTAAACATGTAATGTAATTCCAAAATGATAAACTCATGATCCCGAATAGTACCATACCTATTAGGGATCGGTCCCACGATTGTATAACACTAAATTATATTTACGCATTTACAATCTTGAGTGCTACATGAATGTATGGTTACCATATGTCACATATCAATCCTGATGTCTAATCAACATCTCATAACAGTTCACAATTAGATCATCAATGGGGTCTAGTACACTTCCAACACTAGTTGCTACCCCATCGTGCGTGAGACCAAGTGAGTGCAAGAGACCTCACCATCCGCCTCGTTGGTGGTATACGAAAACCCACTCGACTCTCCAATAATGAACTCATTTCACAAGCTGGTCAAACCCAATCTATCATATATCCCTCTTCACCCGAGCGGGCAAGGTCAAACCCTATTCCCAATCGACCTCAACACAGTGGGAGATGCGGCCTACCAGTATCTGGCCCTCATGCGCTCATGACTCCACTCGATCTAAATATTGGAGCATCATACTGGTACCATAGGGTTTAGGGACTTTCACCCAGGACGCCCGTGATGCCATGTAACTTTAATAGTTTCCGATGTCCATACTCATACGCCAGCCATATCTCGACTGCGAAACTACCTCCCTGGTGTCACTAGGGAGTAGATGCAACGTGTCATACAAAATGCGTTGTGCATAAATCACACTTTCAAGTCATACATCAAGTCATGTGTGATCATGCGGTAACCCTATCTCATACGGGTCCCCTAAATATATCAATTTGAAAGGCGTATACTATGATTAATCAAAATCCATAACAAGCATACAGATGATGTGTGTAATATATGAATGAGCATGATATGCCTTATATTAAGCATATTATTAGTGTAAACCTTATCGGGGCTAAGTATAATAGCATGTTACCAAATTAATTTTGGTACACACATATTCTCATTCCCAAAGGTTGCACAATATATGTGATAATCAACATTAAATAGCTTAAGATAAAGACCGTGGACCCGAATAGCGGTCCTAGTAGAAATTTAAATATTCATGTGGCATGACCCATTAAAGAATTGCGACTTGCATCGGTCCAACTATTGGGTCTATGAACATAAAATTGGCTAGTAAAACAAATGTACGACACCGATAAACATATACATCATGGTAGGTCCCACAGTGGACCAACTATTATTTGAGATGTCACTGTCAAGCTTGTTTTTTCTTCTGGAAAAGTCATATTGAAATAAATGTCATAGTAGGTGGTTTTCAATGGTGAATATTCTTATCTCATCTGTTTCCTATAGTGTGGCCCACCCCATATATGGGTCATGACAATATTTGGAACCAAGGGCTAAAATGGCCTAGCAAAATGGATGGATGGATTAGATGCTACGCATACAACATGTGGGTCCTATGAGTGGGGCCACCTCTTTGTTATATGTTCACCATGTACATGTCGATATGACTTTACGAGTATGGCAATAAATGCCTTGGCAAATCTCATAGAAGGTTTCAATGGTGAGCATAAAATGATCCAACAGGGAAGATGGATGGTTTGGATTAACCATCTACTTCAAGGTGGGTTTATTAGTGACAAACTTCATTCGCACTGTTAATGTAGACACCTTTTGCATGTCTTAGAGAGTGACTAATCGGTTCTTTTTTTTTTATTCTAAATATATAAATAGGGTCCAACAAAGTGATCAACTCTTTCTATAAAGTTGGTCAGCTCATGGTCGGCTTACCGAGCTTTGCATATCTAATAAAACCCAAGAACATGTAAAGGGAGAGGGAAAAGGAAACATGAAATTCCAACCATCGAATGAACTTCCACCACTATGGGACTCATATATACGAATCATATGCACATCTAGGTGGACCAAACATCGGCCACATAGGATAGCATGGACAGGTGGGTCCCACCTTCTGAAAAATGGAAAAATAACATGGATATTAACATATACATCAAGATGGAGTCCATTCGATGGGCTCGGCATTAAGACATTGGATAACGACCCGTGCACTCACCTTAACGGTTGATTTGGACAACGAACATATACGAACGGTTGAGATCACCTTTCCTTTTCCCTAATCTCTTGTTCAACTATACATTTTATTTCTTTGTATCGTTTTTTTTCTTTTCGATTTCTTTCACACAGTCGTTGAGATGGACGGGAGATGGTTTTATACATGAGGATGACATGGTCATCGTTGAATATAAAGGTGAGAAGACGTGGGATAGGTATGACGCGGTAAGGGTGAGGCATAAATGCGTTAGATTTGTTTGTGTGTGTGTGTGTGTGTATGTATGTATGTATGTATGTATGTATGTATGTTAAAGTGATGTTTTACTATTCTAGATACTTTATACTAAGTGGGCCTTATATCACGTGTGCATGCATGTCTGATGCATGTCGTACGTTGACTCTAATGGGGCACACATCTTTCGATCTGGTCGTCAAAATAGGGTATGCCTCACGGTGTTGGAATTACCACGTCCGCGTAATCGTTAAGGTATAGATCTCGGGTCATTACGAGACTAAAACATGATAACCGATCGGAACTCGTCAATCCGGTCCATTCAAACGCAGGTCGGCACTAAATATCATGCTTACAAAAGGTTAATTAGGATACAGGTCTTACATGTTATGCTTGGAAAGCTTGGAGAATTCTCCTCTCCGGTGTCTTTTGCTTCTCCGAGAGATTTTTCGGCAATGGAAATCGATACATGTAGAAGATTTAAGAGGTTGGAATTTGACGCAGGGATGGGTATGATGAGGTTGATCACCGTCTTCCTCAAGGGGATAACTACTCCGAATCCACAAAGCTTCTATAAACTCCTCACAAAGATTCCTCGAATCCACGAGGGAAATTAAGAAAATTAAATTAAATTATAGAAATTCAAATTTTGATTGATAGATGATAAAAATGAATTTACAACACTTTAAATAGTGATACCAAATCTACAGGATTCGACTTACAGTTGCCTGCAAACATCAATTATACGTCGCAGGTTGCCGGAATTCGACAGGAATAATCAAGGGATTCGACGGAATAGTACGAACTAGGATACGGGTCTTACATCCTATTTGGCTTAATCATGCTATTCTCGTGATTTTCCTAAGAACTTTTCATGTTAGGCACAACTCTTAAAGCTCAAAGGATGAAGAGTTATAATCAAACTAAAACTTACTATAAATAGTAAAAATGAAAATAAAATGGATTTTTGACTGTCGATCTAATGAATATTTGACATGGACAACCAAGTAGAGCAGGGTTGGGTGGATAAAGTAGCTTCTCTTACCCCAAAATCATATATGACACGTCGAATAACTCATTCCAGTTTGCGAGATACACATGTTTTAAGATTATGACAGTCCGAATCATTTCCGCCTTCGGTCGGACCTTCTTTGGTCCATCTTGGACATGAAAGTGTCCACGACCTACTCTACATCAGAATTGGAGCGAAAGAAACCAAACAGTGGGCGAGGATTTCTTGGAGGAGGGGTCTAAAGATGAGAGCACGATGAGAGAAGGTTACTTTTACTCAAAACCGTAATTGTTGATGTTAAAGAGCAATGCTTATTCTCCTTCTTCTTCCCATTTCATGAAAATAAAGATATTGAAGGTCAAATCTGGTTTGAGCTGGAATCCTATCCGGTCGAATCCGGTCCGATCCGATCTAACTCGGATAAGAATCGGGTAGTAAAAAGTCAAATTTTACTCTCTCATGTTTTTTTTAAACCTTTGCCCTTCTTCGACCTGAACCCTAACCCTACCTGCAGCCCAAGCCGACTTCCTCTCATTCCCTCCTTCTTTCTCTCCTCCTTTCTCTCCCTCTCTCTCCCAATTTCCCTCCTCTCATTCTTTCTCTACTCCTTTCTCTCCCTCTCTCTCTCCCGATTTTCCTCATATTTCCTTCCTAGCACCAAAGTCTCCGGCTCGACTTGACTCAGTCCAATCCGAATTGACCGAACAGACTTGACTCGATCCAACTCGGTTTCCTTAATCGAGTCGGACTCGGTTCGGGTCAGGCCAGCAAGGAATCGGTTCAAATTGAGTTAAACCTGCTGGACTCGGTCCCGAATCAGATTGTACTTGCAAAAACCGAATCGAGTCAAGTTGGACTTAATCCGATCTAACTTAACTCGATGCCCACTTCTAATTGAGGCCATGTATACGACTTGACTTGTTATCTAGTGAATTGGTCCCCATCTATGCCAATAGACTGTAAAATTCCTAAATAAGTGTGAAGTGGTTATGATGTTGACTACTCGAGATTGCATGTAATTAGTTGCAATTCTCACTCTCGTATACCGTCAGTTGAGAGAGATAAGTTATACCAAAGAGTGAAAAACTTACCTTTTATGGGCTATGGTGATGACGTGAAAGGTACATGCTATATGACCGACTTATTCCGAAAATCACTTTGAGCCGCAGCGTCAAGTTTGATGGGGATTCTTTGTTCTGCAAGGATGAAAGCAATAAATCGAAAAATCAGCAATGATTGACATTGAAATTGAAATATGTGAGACACGGTTTGAAGCTAAGCCGCAAACAAAAATAAAAGAGCAGGTGGAGTAGCCTCCTCTCAGAAGAAATCCATCGAGAGATCGAGATTACCGGCTAGATACAGAGATGACTTGAATGTTGCATTCCCACTCATTACGAATGAGGGGGATCTGTCTACCTTCCAATAAATACTAGATGACCCAGATGCTGAGAAGTGGATGGAGGCCATGCATAACGATATGGACTCTCTACACAAGAATCAGACATGGAAGCTGGTGGAGCTTCTAGTGGGTTGTAAAGTGATCGGTTATAGATATATTTATAGGAAGAAATATAATAGATACAATACGAGATTGGTTGTAAAAGGGTATAAGCAGAAGGAAGGTGTCGACTGCAGTGAGATTTTTACGTCCGTAGTCAAGTAGGTGTCCATCATATTTGTATTAGCGATGATTGCTCAATACAACCTGAAATTAGAACAAATGTATGTAAACAATGATTTTCTATATGGGCAGTTAGAGGAGAAAAATTATATAAAGTAACAAGAATGGTTCGAAGTACAAGTGGCTGAGAATAAAATTTAAAGGTTGAGGAGGTCGTTATATGGCTTGAAACAATTGCCTGGGCAGTGGTACAAAAGGTTTGATACTATCATGATGAGTTAACAATTTACCAGAAATGAGTATGATCATTATGTCTATTACAAGAAGACACTAGATGATAAACAATTCATTGTACTGATATCGTACGTAGATGACATGCTTATCTTTAGTTATAGCATGCATGAGATCAATATGTTGAAGTCTCGGTTGTCAGAGACATTTAAAATGAAAAATTCAGGGGTTACAAAGATATTCTTGGTATAGACATTCACAGTGACAGAAAGAAAAGCATAGTACGGTTATCCCAAGCATAGTACCTTGAGAAAGTATTGATTAAGTTTAGTATGAACACAACAAAACCGGTTAGTACACACCATGCTGCTCACTTTAGGCTTTCTTCATAACAGTGTCTTATTATAGATAAAGAAAAGCAATTGATGTCTCATGTGCCCCATTCGAGCGTCATTGGCTGTTTGATGTATGTCATGGTCTCTAGGAGAAGAGATTTTTCGCATGAAGTGGGTGTTGTGAGCAGATACATGACTAACTCCGACAATCAACACCGGGAGACGGTGAAATGGTTATTTCGATATATATGGGATAGAGTGGATTACGTCTTGACATTTAAAAAGTCAGAAGATAAATTAATAGATCATGTGGATGCCGATTACATGGATAATATAGGTAATAAAATGTCGACTTTCAATTACTCATTTGCTCTAATGGGTGGTGCGATTAGTTGGATATCGAAACTTCAGTCTGTGATAACTCTTTTACAAACGAAGTTGAGTATATGATGGTAATGTAGCCGTTTAAAGGTGTTTGGTTGAGAGGAATAATAAATCAGCTTAGGCTTTAAAAGGGAACCATGTCGGTTAATTTTGACAACGAAAATGTAATTAATTTAGTTAAAAACTCAGTATACCACTCACATATTAAATATGTTCGTCATTTTATCCGATCCTTACTTAAGGAAAGTAATGTAATCTATAATAAATTCCTTCTTTTGCTTTTCTCAAATAAAAAAAGATGGCGTTAACATACATTATGTACATGCACTGTCCAAAACAAATATTTTATTTCCTATGAACTTGTGCATTTTAAAAAGAGATGGATATTCATCTGTCTATATAAGGTGCAAGACAATTGCTTTATATTATATACACGTTGCTTATATTAGTTGAAAAGTTGAAATGTTTTTTTTATATTAAAATCAGCACTCCTTCGTGCCTTCCCGAGATGTGGCCACCTGAGATGGGCCTGCACCGTTTTTTGAGATACGGAGCGGATTAGCTGTTACTCGGGTAACAGCTCAGCGGGTGTTACCCTTACTGTGTGGGGCCACCTCGATAAAGTTTTTTTTTTTTATCCCCGCCGTGCATCCGTTTTTACAGCTCATTTAAGCAAGTTATCCTAAAAATTAAGCAGCTGAAAATCTCTAGTAAACCACACTACTAGAAAAAGTGGTGAATAATCATTAAAAGCTTTTTATAGGCCTCAAAGGTTTTGGATCAAGCTAATTTTTGTATTCTACTTTCATCTAGTTCTTTGTAACCTTAGCAACGGGTTGGATGACAAATAAACATTATGGATCCGCTTCAAATAGGCTTTGGGATGCATTTAGTTGTAGGCTTTTAATAATCACTGTTTCTTGTGGTGTGGTCTGCCTAAGATTTTGATATGTCCTAAAATGGGCTGAAAAAACGGACGGAAGGTGGGACGGGTAGCACCCACTAAAGCTGATACCCGGGTAACACCTAATCCACGCCCTCTGGATGATGCCCTAAAATTCGCCGAAGATAAAGCATCGGATGGCATGGATGTAAGACGCATACATCACACTGGGCCCCACCGTCAGAACCCCAAGTCGGTGGATCCGGAGATCCATCAGCAAGCACCTTACGTACAGCCTGCACTCAACGAGTGCTTGAGCAACGAATACACTGAACCTTCACAGGTTATACATTAAATCCAAACAATGAAATCTTGAAACCAATGCGTTTCAGGATAGGTGATGGGGGCATCCAAATGGGCAGTTGTTGCGCCCATAGTGACTCTTCCAATACCACGATGTGACGTGCGATTTGTTGTATTACAGTACTAGATGGGAACCGCTCAATCCAAACATCCTTTCTTTCATCATGGAACCACGTGGTGCTCTTTGTGGCCGGCGGCATGGGGGTACACTGGATCTCGTACCTGTGACGTGGAAAGGTGATGGCAGGATGCCGTCAGTCGCGTCGGCCACCGATCGAGATTTCCTCCCCTAACCATCGATCACTCTCAACGCCTGCAATCGCAGCCATCTCCCAATCAACACCTACAAATGGAAAACCCGGGCGCTCCCCCTTCTCAAGTGCGGAACAGGGATGCGGTATCTGAAACACATGTAATTGATCTGGACCATTCATCAGGTAACGTGCACCGTGAACATCACCTGTAAGAAAAATACTTATGGTCTGCTGATCAGGTAGAGCACACTCGTGCTACCCTGATGTCACGTGAAGACCGTACATTGCCTGTTTGAATGGAAGTGGGAAGGGACGCGGATTAGAAGCAGCTCCGACTGTGGGGCCCACTTTGATATATGTATTTTATATTCATGCTGTCCTTCCATTTTACTATACCATTTTATGACACGAGCCAAAACTTGAAGTTGATCCAAATCTCACGTGGAGTACACTACAAGAAACAACAGTGGTGTTTCACCAAAAATGATTATAAATATAATCAGTGTGAACATACAGTACATTCATCAAGGTGTCCTTGAGGTGCATTGACAAAAAATGAGGAAGACACAACTTGACCATACCATAAAAAATAATAGTGATGCATATGTCTATTATTAAAATTGTCTTGGGACAAAAGTTTTGGATGAAGATAATATTAGTGTCTTCCTTTATTCATGTCTTCGTGACTTAATCAAGAGATTAGATGGCAAATAAATATTATAGTGGGCCCTAGAAATTTTTTAATAGTAGTAGTTTATTCCTCACTATTTTTTTTGTGTAGTCCACGGGATATTTAGATATGCCTCATTTTTGGAATCCTATCTTAAGGGGGGTGTTTGACACATGGTATTAGATGAGTTTGGGTGAGAAGGAGTTGCATTTGATTTTATATAAAATTTATTCAATGTTTGGAGAGAATGGAAAAAGTTGTGATTATGTTAAATGAAATTGTATTTGGCTCAACTTCAATTATCAACACCCTAGCATTGCTTTTATCAACACCTTAGCATTGCTTTTTTGCCCTTAGGGCCTGTTTGTTTTTTCAATGCGCTGGTAAATGCATTTTCTTTGAGCATTTATTACTTGCTCAGGTAAATGCGGTGAAGTGGCAGAAGCCATCATTTGGATTTCACGTATTTGAAAATTTTCTAAAAAGGAGAGAAATGGCAATTTTCGTGTTCGCTGAGGCAAGGAAAATGAGTGGGAACGGATTGGCTACTCCGCCCTGACACCAGCCATTTCGCGGCTAGTCGGTTCTCTGTGGGGCCCACCATGATGTATGTGTGTCATCCATGCCGTCCATCTATTTATATATATTATTATATGATATGAGAAAAAAATGCAATCATAACTCAATCTCAAGTGGACCACATTACAGGAAACGTGTGCTTATGTGTAGATGGGCAGGGTTCCGCGTGCTAGCAACCGTCCTTTCAGTAATCCAGATCATTCATCTATCTAGCCCACTACGGTGTACCGTCCTACTAATCTCATAATTTCATCGTCATCGATTAGACTGCAAGGGATTGATGGACTAGGGATCTGCTCCATCCACACTATGGCCCATGATTTAGACCATTTGAATTGTTATGCAAGGATGTCACGTGTAAATTTGAAACACATGTGAGATCTGACCTTTCCATTAGGTAGGGCACACTGTTTAGAAATTTTCAAAAATTTCAGCCGTCAATTTGAACATATATATCAAACTAATTGTTAATAATTTTCAGTATGCATCCATTTATTTTGAACAGTGTGGCCCACCTAAGGTGTGAAATGGCCTGATTTTTGAAGCAAAAGATCTAAGCATTATGTCCAACCATTTGGAAAGCTCGGATCTTCTACACGTGTTTCTTGTTGGCAATTCGACTGCTGTGCGGAATATGGATGGTAACTATACCGTGGATGCTTTGGAAAATGAATGGTCATGAAAGTAAACTAATTTAATGGATGGATGGATGCATTGTGGTCAATATCACTGCCACCATAGAACATAGCCGTATATCCGCATGGACTGCATTAGACACGGTGGTGTGATATAGGTATATCACAACAGATGTACGCCAGTCGAAAATGTCCAAATATATGAAAACATGAAAAGCAAAAGACAATGTCTATCATAAGTTGTGCGGGATCAGATGGAATAGAAAAGAAACAAGTGGTGGATAAAGATATACAATCATCCTATAATTTAAAAATAATAAGGAAGGCAAGAAAAAGGACACCGACGCCAACTACAAGGGCACAAAATATCTCTCTGTCTGTTGGGCGAAGATCATCAGTCGACATGGCCCTGGAAACCATGGCCGGGGTCGCCGGTGTCGTCTGTATCATCTGTCAGATGGACGACGACGTACAATGACGGATGTCCAGGTCATCAGAAAATGCAGCATACTGAATTGTATGAGAATCCGTGCAAGGTCTCGACGGTGCACATGCCTTACTGAAGTGACCGTCCTAGTATGCAACTGCCTCCTTCCAGTTCTTGAATGCGCGGTGTCTCGCTCTAGAAAATCCCTCCACCTCCAACCTCGCGTCGTCCCAAGACACGTATACTCCAAGCCTACGTCCCACCAACACGACGTAATACTTCTCCTTGCCCATCTGCATTGACATATCATTAATTGGCACAAGTCATTAATGATCTTTATAGTATGCATAATTATAACCAATTACCTACTGGGTAATATATCAGTGACGCAAGTGTCAACTTGCGCGAAATAAAAGCTTGCATATAGTTCAATTTAATAACAATAATCTCTATCAATGCACGTGTTGTATTCAAGTATTAATAACAAGTGCTGTGTTATCCAAAAGTGCAACAAGAAACAAATAGAAATATCCAAAATTAAGTTTTATAAGTCCAAAAAATAATATAGTTAATGACTTGTCTTAAAGGCAAAAGCCTACGAATGATTGCTTCCAGCCAGTCAAATTAGGAAAAATGTTATTTCATACGTGCGGTCCACCCTCATTCAGCAACATTCTTATGAATGAAATTCTCTTCTCTTTGGCAAAGTTAAGGAAGGAGGCCCCATACGGTTCTTCTTTTGATAGCAACTTCGTTGCCCATAAGACTTCATCAGCTGTCAGTCCCTCCAACTCTTCCAAAGCCGGTATAATTTGTGCCATCCGACCAAAGTTCAGACCCCTGTCGATGAAAATGACAATTGACTTCATGGCACCCCCAATATCGACCATCCCGGTGCCAATCTGATGTTCAGGTCGCTCCACCCTCGGTCTCTTTTTAGAATTAACCGTGGAATTCGTGTTGCGGGAGGCATTCTCATGCTGTGTCGGACTCGGACGAGAAATGTTGTCGCCTCCAGGGCTGTCGTCAGACCAATGGATATGCGATGCATCATCGCCACGTTCTTCAGAAGATATTATACTAATATCATCATTCAGATCAATAGTGTGGTTAGACGACACATCTATATCTCTCCATCGAGGAGTGGTTGCACAGGGAGGGAAGTTACCAGTGGTAGATGCTTTACTAGTAGCCCTGTCATTTCCGAAAATGAACTCGAGATCATCATATCTGGGCATGGGTTTGCCGCGAAATTGGGCAGCATCTGGATGAGACTAAACATAACAAAAAAAAAATAATCAGTCATTAACATAACACTTTGTATGATGAGATATGATGTAACTGTTAAAGAAACTACACCTTAACGTAGTCCATCCACACTTCATCTGATGCGATGACAATTTGTAGGTTTAGGTCCCATCCAAAACCAGACACACTTCGTAGATCTTTGACAGTGAAGAAGTTTTTTTTCACTGTGCGGATGCGATTTTTTACGTTCGCATTAGTGATCTTGAGGCGTAACTTCAACATCATATTTTCAACGATTCCTGCAAATGATTCTATTTTAAATCCAGCACCACTTCGTCTTCCAACAATGACTAACTCCATTAATCCGTCAATTAGGATGTCGTCCATGTCGTCTATCCAACGAAGGACACCTCCATAGGACTGGTCCTCAGTTCCACTGTTCAGTGTATGTTTCCTAGGTGATCTCCGTGGGGTACTAGTAGGTGATCCCACGTGATATTTCGTTGGAGTGGATAGTACAGATTCTTTATTCGATGACATGGAGCCACTTTGGTCTACCTCAATCTATGAGAAGATAAGTGATGCGACAACAAGTTAAAAAGATTATTCTACCACATGAGTAAATAATATGAAGTCCAAAAAAGCTTGCACATTAAATAAAACAAAATATGTCACACAGAAAATAGTGATCTAATTTGATAATCTTGAATGATACTCAGTTAAACCATCTTTGATGTACGTCTCATTACAATGCATTTAATTTGTTTGACTCACTAGATGAGCTTGGCTCCACATTCTGGAAGCTATTTCATCGCGTTTTCTGGCCCACTCCTCTCTTTCATGTGGAGTGACATTCAACAGCACACGACCTTCATCGAGGATGGATACTTCTGTAGGTGATGGGATCACACCATCGGCACTACAACTTGATGACTCATCAACCTCAAACATGTCATCGTCTCTAGATATTCTTATGAAGTTGTGTAACACACAACAAGCTAGCATTATCTTTACTTGAGTTTGTATCGGATATTGTGAAGCAGTCTTCAGAATTGGGAACCTGGCTTTCAAAACTCCAAAACATCTTTCTATTATATTCCTCAGTTGTGCATGACGATAATTGAATAACTCCCGAGCATTGGATGGTTTTCGACCGGTACGATACTCATTGAGATGGTAACGTACACCGCGATAGGGGCCATGAAACCGGGTGAGTGCGCATATCCTGCATCAACTACGTAGTATTTACCTACATTTTAAAAATAATTTCTGATCAATATCAATTCTTATTCGTTTGATGTTATAAAGCCATCAGAGTATTTGATGTCCATGGGTTTTACCACTGGGTATTACGAAAGGATCGCTTGAGTGAGTCAATGCACTTTGCAAAACGCGTGCATCTGATGCGGAACCTTCCCATCTCGCTAACACGTACACGAACTTCATGTCGAACTTGCAAGTAGCCAAGACATTTTGTGATATATATCCTTTCCTATTTCGATAGACAGCACTATCCGCGGATGCTACGAAAGCTGGGATGTGTGTCCCATCAATTTCTCCGATACAATCCTAAGTTAAACTTGTTAATCATTATGTGATATTGGCATATGTAATTCAATCTCGACAGATTGTAATTAATTGTGATGAGTATATGTATTATCATACCTGAAAGTAATCCGCCCAATGTGGGTTGGATGAAATCTCAGATGCGGTATCGAGTGTAGGTAGTGTAACAAAGTCTACATATAAAGAGATGACTGCATCCAAGACTCAATTAAAATATCGACTTACGGTTTCGCCTAACCTTATAAAATGATGTCCAATCACTCGGTGTCGGACATTGTGGCTTAATGTATGAAGAAACATGACAAGTTGTTCTTCCATACTTACGTGCTTTGCATCCGCTAACAGTCCCTTATCTCGCAAGATTGAGGAAAGATTGAAGAACGTGATCTTTTTCATCCGTAGTTGCGAAACACAATCAGTATCCCTTGCCCTAATAATCTCATTGATAATACGGGCACGATTATAATCAGCAGACCTGGGAGGGTTTCGAAAGAGGTACGTGCGACAATACTCCCCAGCAACAATTGCAGCAGATCCCGCAGCCAATATAACTGCGAAGAATTCTAACTCTTCGTTCGACCAGTCGCTCCTAGCCATATTGATTCACCCCTCTCTATATAGGATGCATGTGACTTTGATTAGGACAAGGACACGACAATATGTATTTTGGGACAAAAAAATTACATTGATGGGTTTTAATCGAAAAGTCATGAAAACCGAAACAGATTAATGGAGAAGAAGAGTTGTGGTTCAGAAAATAAATAATGGTTAAGAAAAAAATATACAGTAATGTCTCTGATTCAACCAGAAAAAAGATCAAAAAATCTATTACTACGATTTTCCAATCTGACAAATTTTAATGCATTTGCCATCCAGGTTGCAGTGAATAGGGCTGTCAATGAGCCAGGCTCGGGCCTACCGAAATCAAAACTCATAAAGCAAATCAGACTCTCAAATGGTAATGCCACATCAGCACTTGTGGGAAGAGTATGATTGAAGATCCTGCTCTTGCAAGCAGTCATAATAGAGCTCGTCTATTGGTAATTCAGAAGAGAAGTTACTAGATTTACCTAACAATCCGAATTTTTGACATTTTCAATCTTCTATCAATTGCAGTAAATGAAAATAAGAGACGATACTTGATCATGCCACCCGTAATGGTGCCCCATACAAGATCTTGCTAGACTTTAACAAGATATTGGATCAGCCCCTAGCGGTGAGCTGAAAATTGCATTGTGGTTAAATCTTCCTAATTGTCCAATTGGTGAGGACTACTCAATAAATTATTCACCGGTGCAAGAGTAATGGGAAATCAGATGGTTAAGATTGCCCATTCAGTATGATTTTTGGGCTAAGTTCATCCACAATAGGTTTGGTTGTTTGGATTGCCATATGTGTATGTCATTAATTATGAGAATCAAATCTTAATCAAATGTCTTCATCCTTAAAACAAAAAGAAAAACAAAAAAAACACTAATAATAATTTGAAGAGATGGAGCATGCTAAGAAAAAGAAAAAGAAAAGGCAATCAGAAGCAAAAAGTTGTGGTAATCCCAAATTTTCAAAACACCCACCTGAAAAAGAAAAAGCAAAACCTGAATAGCACAACAAAACCCAGCAGCAATCAGAAGCAAAAAGTTGTAGTAATCCACCAATACAAGAACCCAAATTACTCAAATAATAATAATAAATAAATAAATAATAGGAACCTGATACAATGCATGGATTTTGTAGTTGCCAACATCCACTAAATTAGCAAATAACTGGGTCAAGATAGGAACTTGATACAATGCATGGATTTTGTAGAATAGGCCAGAACAAACTGGCAACTGACCTTTCCATTGACTGATGATCTGCTCCATTACTGAACTCTGCCCACTTCTCCATGGATAATGACGAGGCTATATATGGCATCTTCTACCCTTTTGAATATGATGTTTAGGCAGAGACAACACAACAACATAGTTTAAAAACTGGACTTGATATCCAGTTAGGTTGGGTGAACTCAAAGACTCAATTTTACTAAACCACAAATATTTAATAACTAAACCACGGATAAGATTTTTCTAAACCACAGATAAGATTTTACTAAAAATAAGCACTTGGAAAAGCAATGAGTATGAAAAGAAAACCCCACATCAGAAATGCTCCAAATACCCCAGAAAATTCCAGAATGCAGAAAATAAATTAAATAAATAAATAAGAGTAACAGAATCTGAAAAACAAAATAACCAGACCAACGCACCATTTTCCATAACACAACCCATCTCAGAAAAGAAAATAAAACAGAAAACTGAAAACCAACATCTATAAAACCACAATTTCCATGCAATCCTTCTCTTCAAAACAAAACAAAACAAAAAGAAAAAGAAAAAAAAAACCATCTAGAATCTCAATTCAAAATTCACAGCAACAAAACCAAAATGAATAAAAATAGAGAGAGAGAGAAGCAAAGCAGCAGCTAAAAACGAGCATAATTTCCATACTCTCCCACCCACCATAGAGGAGAAAACAAATAAAAAAATAGAAATAGAAAAAAACGAAGCTTCAAAAACCAACCTGCTGTTTTTGAAGCTTTGATTTCCCAATGAGAATAGGAATCTTCAAGAGATTTTCTCCTCACCTCTGCTCTGCTCTGCGGGATTCTGCTATCACATTCTCTCTCCCTCAATCCTAAGCACACAGTGTTGCGACCGGCCTTGTTCCCGCCCAAGCACGGCAACCTGTCTAGAGGAAGACGATAGGTCAGGCATGATTGCAAATGCGAAGTCGAAGCGGAGCGGGAGTACATGCGAGATGAGGTTTGCAGGAAGACGTACCTGTGAGGGAGCGTTGCGAGAGATCGATACACGGTTTGGGCGGGGACACTGATATATAGATGGAGATGAGCCCGAGGTGTTACCTACTCTCACGGACCACCCTCCCTTCCGTCCAATCTTGTAGTCTTGAAACAAATCTCGCCTGAATTGCTGAGATTTCCCAGCGAATCCCCCGTCTTGGAAACGTGAAATCACCCCTGCCATCTGCAAGCCGCCCATCTATCAATCAAACGCGCGAAATGATCATAAATACCCATTTCGCGGTGATTTCACCCTACCCGCAAAAACAAACAGGCCCTTATATTAGAAATTTTTTAAAAAGACCAGTTGATGTTAGTAAGTTTTGTAGGTCCCATCATGATGTTCAGGCATCTACATTGTCCACCTACATTTTGAGATCATTTTAGTATGGGCTCACAAATTGGGCCGATCCAAAGCTCAAGTGGACCCTACCATAGAAAGCAGTGGGGATTGAACACCTACTATTGAAAACTTCTTAGGGGCTATCAAAATTTTGAGTCAAGCTGGTATTTCTGTTTTCCTTTTATTCAAGTCCATTTGACCATATGAACATATTGGATAGCAAATAAGCATCATTATGGACCCTAAGAAGATTTCAAACGGTGGGCATTATTGTCCCATTACTTTCTATGTTGTGGTCTATATAAGCTCTAGATTTGTTTCATCTTTGAGATCGTGCCATCAAATGAGGTTGTAAGATAGATAGACGATATGGATATAACACACGTGTTATTCTTTGCAATTCTAAAGATTGATTAGTATATTTATTCAATGGACAAAACAGGAATGGGTGAATGCCACCATGACACAAATATAGCATATAATTATGTTTGTCCCATAATATAATATAATAACATAAGATAATTCTCATCACATGTAACAATTATATTGTTTTAATCCCATGCCACCTGATGCCATCTAATACTATACTTCAAACAACTCTTGAAATAATAACATAAAATTGTTGGAGAGCATGATTAACCACATACATCATTACAGGATCGACAGAGTCACTAGTGCAACGTCAGCACACAATCCGCTTCCAGCGGGAAGCAGGCCCTGGTCTGAAACGGGTTCGCAAATTTTCAAAATTTGTCCCGACACGTGCGGCACAGTTCGTTACAATAACACGCCCCACATGTGCCGACAGGTTCGAATCCAATTCGTCAATCAGAACGGCACCACTGTATTGATGCCCCAGACCAAGAATCAGGTTGATCTACTGGTCAGATGGAGTGCAGCTTCAAAACTAATGTACGGCTCTGGGACACTTTGGATGAAGTTTTCCAATCCATTCACATGTTCCCAATATTAAGGCCCACAAAGTGACTGGTCCGGATTTCCTTATTGGGACAAGGTGTACAAGTTTGGACGAACCCGATGGACTCACACATATGTGCCCTGCTAATTTACCCGACGAATTCGGACCACTATCTTACTTTCACGGTTAACCGTTCATTTGATGGTCATTGGTTCGATGGCGATGATTACTTCGTCAGTTTGACTTTCAGTGCCTGTTTGGCCGGGCAGATCCCATGGTATTTGGAGGGATGGGAACAATTTTAAGGTAATGATGGTGGTGTTAGTGAATTGTCTTAAGATCCATGGGTGCTCATATTCCGTACAAGTTTCCTGAGTCTGTTTGGCACGCCCTGTATATCCCGGGATTTTACCTTCCAATCCATCCAACCATGGGATAGGATCAATTTTAAGGTAATGATGGTGATGGCAGTGGATTGTCTTAAGATCCATGGGATTGCTCATATCCCGGGATAAGTTCACCGGATTTGTTTGGCTCGTCACGCCGATCCTAGGATATTGCCGATCCCATCCCTCTTAATTCCATCTCACGTCCAGCTCCCGGCCAAACACGCCCTCAGGGATATACTCCATCCGAAATGGAACAAACAATTTGAACGGCCCGGATGGATGTACATGACTGCCACGTGTAGCGAGAATGATTCACAACCTTCTTCAAGACGTGCTTAAAGAGCGCATTCGGTTAATCAGATTAGACAGGCATGTGACGTGCGTCTGTGTTTCGCGCTTGAAGATTTACTGTCTGGTATTAGCATTCCCGCAAGGATCGCTGACTCAGTCAGGTCGGCACCGCATCCAGCTCCGTCGGGTCTTTTCGATAGTGCCCACTTGGATGTATGTTTTGTATATCCACGCCGTCCATTTGTTTTAATATCTCAGTTTTAGGCATGAACCCAAAAATGAAGCAAATTCAAATCTCACTTGCATCAAATTACATGGAATAGTGATCAGCGAACTTCGACCGTTAAAAACTTCCTAAAATCCAATGTAACGTCTATTTTCCATCCAACCTATTTTGATATTGTCATACGTACTTAAATACTTAAATGAAGTGAAAAACATAAATATCTGCTAGATCCAAAACTTTTGTGACCCATAAAAAGAATTTAAAGGTCAATCACCACTATTTCCTATAATGTGATCCACGGGATCTCTGGATGTTCTTCATTTTCGGAATAAACCATAAAATGATCGGAAAAAAAATGGATGAACGGAATAGATATACATCACATACATCGACGTGGGTCCCACGGATAAAACCTGACGGAACTTGCTCTTGGCGCGACCTGTCTGACCACGCGCACTCCCAAACTCGCGTTCCCACTCTCTCTCTCTCTCTTTCTCTCTCTTTTAAAGAGGCTTTGGAAAGAGTCTTTTTACTCCTTGCTCAATCTGTAATACGGATCGGTGAGTCCTGCGTTGAAGGTAAGGTAATCTAGAAAACATTCTTTTCTTCTTCTTCTTCTTCTTCTTCTTCTTTTTTTTTACCCTTCTTTGGCGATTTCGATCTATTGGGAATTAATCCCAACAACCATCCTAGACCATTGCCGAGCATGGTCACACTCATATGGCCCACTTTGCAGAAATCTATCTCATCTGATTTCCTCTCACTCAATAAAAAGGGGAGCTATAAATTGATTTGCTCAACCTTTTTCAACTTGCTGCCTTTTCTGGATCGTTTGATCTCTGATGAGTGAGATCTTTTCCTGTACTCCTTCGATGGTGAGGACGTTGTAGATGAATGGTTTGGATCACCAGATGGTGGATCGGAAGGGGTGGTAGTCCATGGTAATTGGGACTATAAAGTGTTTTTTTTTTTTTTCTTTTTCTGAACCGTTGTTTTCAACTTAATTTCTATGGATTGTTGGATCTTTGATGAATGAGATCTTTCCCACGTGCTCCATCGGTGTTAGGGCCTTATAGTTGAACGGTTGGGATCACCGTATGGTGGATCAGATGGTGCGAATCTTGTCACTATTTCTTTGAGCAATTCAATCAGGGTGGGTGTAGATAGAGGTCCCTAATCTGTTTTGACTTTTATTTGAGAATCAATTTGAATATTGTTATTATGATTTGTGTTGTTGCCGGATTCTGGCGAACACATAAGATCAATGTAGAAGTGCACCCTCCGGTGGACCTGCAAAAGCTAGGGAAGAGATGAGCAGCAGGGGGGGGGGGGGGGGGGGGGGTGGGCGGGGGGGTTGGAGGTTGCCGGCTGTGGACTCTCTCAAAGGTGTGGATTAGGGCTTAGATCTCACGTCTTTCTCCTCCCGCTTCTGGTTTGAGTAGTCGTATACATAGAGTCCGGGAGGAGGTTTTGAATGTTGTCTTCTAATGTGATACGCTGGAGAGTCCTTGTTCTAACGGGTTTCATGTCCCGGATCTGTCGGAGTGATTTTCGGCCCAGTTCAGGCTGGATTCTTCTCTGCTAGATTCCCTTCGGATTTCTCGTACTGCCTATCCGGCAGTAGTCGACCTGGTCAGCTCGGGGCTCGAGCTCCTTCCCCTCGGCTTCCTTACCCGTGTTGTAGACATTCTTGGCGGGACGAGTCCTCTCCTACCGAGATCCGTCCTCTGACGGCTCAACTGATCTTTGAGCTGGAGGAACCGCTCGTCTTGCGTCGACGGCCCTTCTGCTTGGACCTTGGTTACCCTAGCTCGTGGTCTACCCCAACTTGGAGGCATATCACTTGTAGTTAAATGGTCGTTCTTCTCATGTGAGGGACCAGTTCAGTTTTACCCACAATAATTTGTATTTTAAGCTTTTACATTCACGAATGTGCAATGATTCAGTCTCCGTCTTGACTTGATGTTTATATCTATGGACGGATGGATGGATTTAGCTCCGGGTGGATTTTTGCTCGTGGGTTAGACTCTAGATTAGTTAAATGCAATTTTGATAACCCAATTTCCCATAGGATATGATATCCATGGTGATTTAGATGACAATCTAAATGGTGCATGTTTTGGGGCTGGAGCTATTGTTGGAAGGCCATAAATAAATAAATTGGCCCCAAAATCAAGAATTGAATGGACCCTTGACATATTTGGTAAGTGAGATTTGTGGAAATTCTAGGCTTGTTTGAAATTACATGTGAAATTGTTGATATTTCTTAACCCCCAACCCCCAATTTTCACCTTTTTCTTTGATTTGTGCAACGGATCAGATTGTGAAATAATGTCAGAGAAAGTGTTTTCATTTGTAGTTATTGCATGACGAATTTACCTTTGGGTTTCTTCCTCTAAAGTATTTAATTCTCTAGACAAATGGAATCAAAATTGAGCTTAAACTGAGTTTATCTGGTTTGGGCTATAAAATATTTAATCCTCTGGACCAATGGAATCAAATTTGAGCCTAAACTGAGTTGATCTGGTTTGGTGGTCACTGATGCAAGTAGTGAGCATCAGATAGTTACAATCAACCCAAAATCTTTAAATAAAATAGCTCAGAATCGAATCTTGATTCTTCTAGAACAAATGGCTGTGGTAATTTCTATCATAAATGACTAGATTCACACTTTTATGTCTCACATTTCATATACAGATAGCATCACACCACATGCGTCCAATTTGCATCACACCTGCCACAAGATACACAGCTTGTCACCTCATATAAGCATAGCATAACATTGTGGTCATTGAGCGTCATTACCAAGAGATTTGAGAAGTAACCTTCCAACATGTAAAGAATCTCTCTTCCAAATGTATCACATTGTCTTTTCCTTTTTATTCATAATAATCATATTTATAGGTTCATCATCATCATCATATAAGCCTTACCCTAAGTAATTGGGGCGAGCTGCATGAATCCTGTTACCATTCTACTCTATTGAGGACCATACCGTCAGTTAAACCATAGGTCTGTAAGCTTACTACCTCTACCCACGTCCTTTTGGGCCTTCCCCTTGCCCTTTTAAAGCCTTTAACTTGAACCAACTTACTCTTCTTGGTCTTTGTTACACTTGGCTAAAAACCTTCTAAGTCTACTTTCCCTCAACTTATTACGTATTGGTGCTATTCCTAAGTAACACGGGCATTTTCACACTGGGCTCAAGTGGGGTAGCCCGTGGGATGCGGGGACACACTTAGGGTGGGTGACTTGTGTGATTTGGGGCCCACGGGGGAGGTCTCGTGTTCGAGACTCCTCACCAAGGATGATTAATGCAGGGGCATTTTACACCAGGCTCGAGTGGGATAGCCCGTGGGATGTGGGGACACACTCGGGGTGGGCGGCCCATGTGATTTGGGGCCCACGAGCCCATGAGGGGGGTTCAGCCAAAGTTCTAACCTATGAGATGTGAGGCCTGGGCTATGAGATAAAGGGATTAATTCGCCATACTCTAACAGTTCGAGCTTTTAGAGCAAGTGGTTAATTGTCCTGCATCACTAAGTTTTCTTGAATGCATTAATTTATAATCCTATCCTTGTCTTACCACTTCCCTTGTTGTGTAAAAAAAAAAAAAATCCATTATGTTCACATCAATGGATGATTCCATACCATTCCACAACTATGTCATAATTTGAGCTTCTCCTCAATCCATTGCTCATACGTACTAGCATTCTTATTCGGCTTCTCAGTGGTCAAATATTTTAATCTGCCCTTGGTAGTTAAAAACACTTGGATGAATTTGGACCACTGAAGATATTTCATTCCATTTAATTTAATAATGGTTATTTGGACCCCTAAAAAATCAATGGGTTTATGAATCCAGTTCTCGAATCACTTTTCACTTCCATCTAGGATAAGGGGCTAGAATATATACTTCAAGCTCATATGGACATGGGCTGAACTTTTGCAACCAACAAATACCCAACTTGTACGCTTCACATGTTTGTATAAAAAGAATATGACAAAAATACCCTTAAGTAACAAAAGAAAAAATTTCCAGAAATTCCTAAAGTGGAATAACAACTAATTAACAAAGGAAAAGGACTAGGACACCCTGATCCATAGCTCAAGTGGTAGGCTGAGTGAAAGATACCTCGTTTCAACACTGAGGTCTTGGTATCGATTCCTTAGTGGGGGTGGCTAGCAGTGAAGTGTGAACTGACAGTGGGTGTACTGACAAGCTAACCAAAAAAAAAAAAAGGAAAAGGAAAAGGAAAAGGACTAGGATGGCCGTATAGTGGTATGGCACACATGCACATCCATTAACAGTAATGATCATTATTATGCTTCAAAAGAAGAAAAAAAAAACAATAATGATCATTTATCCTTCAATAAACATTAAACATAACACTTCTGTTTCTTTAAAACAATAAAATACAATAAAAATCACAATTATGTTGTCATATAATTGCTATTCATTTTATCTGCTTCAACATTCAACAATTCCACTCTTAAAGATGCCTGTGTGGGGTGGAAAGTGGGAGGGGGTGTGCGGAGGACATGCCTGCATGCTTATCCTTTTTTCTTTTCTTTTTTCCTTGTCTTTTTTTTTTTTTTTTTGTTGTTGTTGTTGAAGGGTAGCCTGCATGCTTATGCTTTCCAAAAAGAAAGAAAAAAGAAGAAGAAGAAGACTCCCGTATACTTGTATCTGCTCAGATATTTGTAGCAGATACTCATATGGTATATTTACATACATTTAACTGAATGCATTGTATTAGTTTTGTTACTTTTGAACACCCAACCATTTTCATAGATTGATGTCATAATATAGATGGGTCTTACTAAAAACTCTATAAACACCAAAATATCCATTAAATTTAGCATGCTAGAAATACTAAGATGCATGAGCTCCCTTAATAACAGTAAAACTTCATAGAATGATTAAAATCATAACACCGAATATGAGTAGAATGTACAAATCGGGCACCACATGGGAATCCATGTCCTAGATCTCTAGAGATGGATATTGTATCTTGCCCTTGTGTTCTTGTTCAAATCAGAATGTATAGGTGGGTATCATATGTTCCTGCAACCCCATGCTCTTGTTCATATTTTAACTAAGGGTGTCCCTCATTGCACCAAATATCATGAAATGACATGATATTTTGTGATTAATTAATCTGGTGCTTTTCTTTTTTTCTTTTTTCTTTCTTTCTTCTTCCTTTTTTTTTTGTTGGGGGGGGGGGGGGGGGGGAAGTTGAAGCATACAGAATATAACTCATCCAACTCGTTGAATGTAATCAACCAATGTAATAGACTATTATATAGCACTTGATAGTAATCAACCTATGTAATAGACTATTATATAGCACTTGGTAGTAAATTAGTAATAACCTATTAATAGTCTATTACATTGTGCCTGTGGGAATTTTGTGCTCTTATTGCTGGCTCCAAGTGTGGACAGGGGAGGAATGGCAGAATAGGATTCATGTAGCCTTAACCTTAGGTGATGATGAATTTTACCTCATCCAATATTTCTCAAGTCGGTGGTAGTGGCTTAGATCCATAATACATTGTCTCCCTCCCATTGGATGAGTTGGTAGACACAGTATAGTGTACGTGAGTGATGCAGGGTCCAGTCCCTGGTTCTGTAACCTTTCAAAAAAAAAAAAAAAACACCAATAATATCCACTGAAAATTTTGTTTTTGGTATACAAATCTAGCAGTGAATGGTAAAAAATAGGCATCCTCCCTTAAGAGAAAATTGCTGGAAGAAGAACATAGATAATTGAGGAAAAGAACACCTAATCACATTTTTATGCAACGCCATGACATCACTGACATGTGTCAGCTGATATATGTATCAGATTTTACTATCAAGTGTCAATTCCAGCTATATGGTGCTAGGCAGTACATGTTTGTGTTTCTAACTTGGGTTCCTGAGGTTCCATTCTTGTTACAAGTCCCAAAGAACTTGACGGAAGGTTTCTACAAACAATGTTCGAAATATCGGTATCGTGTTATGTATCGCACCCTCGGGATACAAATACGTATCGGTTATCGCATGGGATATATCGGTTGTATTGCGTAATGTATTTTTGTTGTTGGAAACATTGGAAATTGGTCGAATTTTTCAACGAAGTTTCAGTGATTGTTAAAAAAGACATCAATACACACTTACAAATCAAAACATTACAAAAAACAAGTGCACATAATGGGTTTTCTTTGTATGGTGTCCTAATCTATGCGTTGTCTAACTGAATTGATGCAAGTATATTCAAAGTAGTTTTTTTTCCCCAACTTTTTTCTGTTTTCAATTTTTTTTCACATGTCTTTTTCACATTTGGCATACATTGCCAGTCACTATTATATGGAGAAAATCACTTTGGTACACAGACAAGGATGAATTCCCTTGAATTCCCTTGAGGATTGAGAAGACTCGTAATCTCCTGTATGTTGTCGTATATTTATCTTCTGTTATAGTTTTTATTTTTAATTTTATTTTATCTTTCTTCTGTTGTAGTTTTTAACTTTCGAACTTCTGTATTTACCTCATTATTTACAACTTCCATGTGTGATAGGCTCATATGTTTCACTTGACATTTTTACATATCATAAATTCAGACACATTAACATATTGACATAGTTAGCAAATTATTAAAAGCCTTAAAACCTATTAAACTGAATTCAGCAGCTTGACTCAAGACTCATGTTCACTATGCCAGGTAGGCAGTGAGTCATATCACATTGTGGTTTTATACATGGCTTAAATGTCTTAAAGATACTTAAAAATATCACATTCGGTATTTCATGCTTCTTTCCTGTTTTTCATGATTCTGTTTGGTTTTTCTTAGAGCCAGGGAAAAAGTCATTGCAGTTGGTACGTGATATATGTCAGCTGATAAGGACTGACAGGTGCTGGTTTTGGATCCTGTCAATATGTGCTCCAGTACTGATATTTTGAACCATGACTATAATACAATGCAAATGCGCTAACAAAAAAGCAAGACATTATGTGCTATGATACATAACTAACATCTAAGGTAATCGAAGACCCACAAAGGATGATTGCATTTGAGTGGACCACCAAATAGTGAAACTTTCAAACCCATTAAGTGTGATTTGCGCCTCCAGTTGCAAGGAAAATGTAGCCTGCATCAAGTGGGCTTCCATATTCGTGCCATTTGCTCTTAAGATCACAAAAGAGATGTTCAGGAATGTCCTGAACCTATATCACTGGCATTTTGGTGCTTGTGTCTTGTGTTCATCTTGGGAACCAGCAATTTGCAGATAATCCTCAACAGAAAATCTGCTGCTGATTTCTGGCACGATAATAGATCTCACTCAATTTTTGGAGGTAGACACTAGTCTACCAAATTATATTGTTTAAGGCAATTTGGTTTTAAAAAATTCATTTTTTCTCTGCAAGTGGTAAGCTCTGGATGGAACAAGTTGAATTTCAGTGCCTATTGAAGCTGAATCTTGGTTTTGTACAGGTGCTCTTATTGTGGCTGTTAGGGACAAGGAATTTTATACAAATAAATTTCTTATACAAAGCTTTATATATATATATATATATATATATATATATATATATATATATATATATATATGCACTGCAATTATTGATTTGTAGGTGCTTCAGTCATAACATGCACTGTGGAAAAACAGTATGTGTGGATCTTGGATTCTCGTGGCCATGTGATCAAGATTAGCTGGTCAGCCGGTGATGAAATGTGGAGCCAACCATGTCGCATTAGCTGATTTTGACATTTTTCAGCCCCACCTTCTGTTTAGAAGGTGCCAAAGCATTCATTAGTGGGCTCCATACTAGCCTGATTTGATAAGATTTTTGTAGTTTGTTTCATACTGCATCATCTTCACGTGGTGATGTTTCTTTTGTGCGTTTTTCACCGTGCCATTTCTCTTTCGTTAATCTCCTCAAATTTTTTAACTCGTAAACTTCTTTCTCATTGCTTATTCATAAACTTATCTTTTGTCATCTTGCCAACCTAGAAATTGAGATCATGGGCAGTTCTCTATCGCTTTAATGTCCCATTTTCTGGAGATAACAGAATCAGAACAAACAAATCACTTCTGCTAACTAATCCAAACACATACTATTCTTATGTTCCTGAGCAGGTGCTAGAAATAACCATCCATGGCTGCTTTGGCGACTGCTGAAGTTTGCGACGCCAACTCACACCTAATCTCAAGCGGCGAACTCCGTGCACTCCATCCGATTTTCCAATTATATGGGCGGCGTCCAATATTCTCTGGCCCGATAGTGACTCTGAAGGTGTTTGAAGACAATGTTTTGGTGCGAGAGTTCCTCGAGGAGAGAGGCAATGGTAGAGTTTTGGTTGTCGATGGTGGTGGAAGCATGCGCTGTGCCATATTGGGAGGCAACCCTGTTCAACAAGCTCAGAACAATGGGTGGGCCGGTATTGTGGTCAATGGGTGTATAAGGGATGTCGATGAGATCAATGGGTGTGATATTGGAGTGCGAGCACTAGCATCGCATCCGATGAAAGCTAATAAGAAGGGAATTGGAGAGAAACATGTGCCCATCAGCATTGCTGGCACACGTATTTGTGATGGCGAATGGCTTTATGCAGACACCGATGGCATTTTGGTCTCACGAGCTGAGCTGTCCATTTAAAGTTAGCTAGCTATTCAGGGGAAGTGTTTTTATGGTTCGGTAACATTTTCCACTCAAAAATGCTCCTCTGCCACTCCATCCGTGCTGTATTTTTGTATGCTCCATTTCTGCATCTATGAACATTTCGATGTTTTCAGTTTAAGAGGAACTTTATTGCCATTTCTGTGGTTCTCTTGTTATCATATGGATGTCAAGGGCCCGTTTGGATACCACCCAATGAGTAACTTTTTAACTTATATTAAGTTAATAAGTGTGTTTTTTTAAAAAAAAAAAAAAAACTTTAGTTTGTTGAGTGTCATTGTAAAAGTAACTTACGTGATGAAAGTTACTTATCCTTCCTAAGTTTTTTGTTCTTGCTTTTTAGCTTTGCTACTTCTCCCCTTCACCTCTCTCCATGTGATGGATTTCCATATCAAAGGAGACCCTGCGTTTTGGATGGACCACGTTTGAAGGTGGGGCCCACATGATTGATGGTCCACATCAAAGTTGAGCCATACGTGATGATGGATGACCCGTATTAACATGGGCCCATATAATAGATGGTTCATGTCAAAGGTTGACCCCTAATGATGAATGGCCCACATTCGATGTGAGCCTTGTATGATGGACAACCCACATTGAAGGTGGGCCTCACATGATGGACGGTCCACATGATGGGTGGTGGACGCTGAGGGTGGGTCCATACATTGGATGGTCCACATCAAAGGTTCGCCCGTAAAGATGAATGCCCCCCATGATGGACAACTCACATTGTAGTTGGGCCTTATAATGATGGACAGTCCACATTAAAGGTGGACATGCAAGATGGACGGCCCACATCCATTGTAGTCCCAACATAATGAAGGGTCCACAGCAAAGGTTGGGCCACCATGATGGATGGTGGATAGAACAAACTTAAGGGATAAGTAATGTGATGTGATGTTGGAAACCAAACATATTTTTCTACTTTTGGCTGTTGAGTAAGTTGTTTACCAAACATGCTTATCTTTAAACAAACTTAAGGAATAAGTACTTACATAAAGATGCCCCCTAATAGCCCAATATTTTTTTCTATTATGATTTGCCAATTTTTTTTATTTTTTATTTTTAGCAGACTCATTGAGCAATACATTATACAAATGGGTTGAGTATAACAAGACAAATTTTCGTAATGTGCCTAAAGAGCTAGGCAAAATGTTATTCCTTGGGCTATCTTTAGTTTGAGGATTTGTAAATTGTCCTTACGAGAATACGATGCTTTTAGGAGCTTAGACTCTTTTCTACCAAGAGCAATGATCCCTCAACATTGCTTTATCTAGTTTTCTTTTTTCCTAAATTCTAGAATTTGAAATACCCCTCGTCCTGTTTTTTGACAAGTTTAGATCCTCTGTAGCAAAATAGAGAGTATCTATTAATTTTAATTGGTCCACGTCATCCTTGCTGATGTCAGCAACATAATCTTGGAAAAGAAAACAAGGAGGAGAAATACAACTATTATTAAAAGGAAAAAGGACAAAAAACAAAGAACTAAAAAATCCATACGAAGACAATGCCGTTCCCCCTTCTATAACCTTTTCCCCCTTCTAAAACCTTTTCCCCTTCTCCCATTTTGAAAATAAAAAACAACTTTGAGAGTGTTGTTCCCCCTTCTAGAACCAATCTCTCTTCTCCCATTTTACTACAAACAGAGGATCCATAATTTAAAGGTTTTTCATCCCTATTCTTTACCAATTTCTCTTATATCATTTTTCCCATTTTCTCTCCTCACACATCTTCTCTCAATTTCTCCAGTTTTTTTAAAGTTTTCCACCTCTTCTCCTTACCTAGCTCGACAAGGTATGAGCATCATCTGAAATTTTCGCGTTTATGAGTTGAGCTTCGGGCGGATTGTGATTTTTTTCTCAAATTAGGGTTTATTTAATGATTTGCATTGTTTTACTATTAAATTGTTTCAACTAAACTCCATTACACCCTCAAGTAAACCACATTGCTCAATCTTGAAAGTCTCTCACAAACTAAAATGTAAGCAAGTTACAATCTACACGTACCAAATCATGTTCCCATGTGCAGCTACAACACATATTATCATTCCCAATTACAACCTTAAGTGTAATACCATCACTCTACGTTAAAACCCACACATATCCTTAAATGTTACTGAATTGCAATCTCAACCAACACATCACAATCTCAAAAGTTAATCTCATCAAACACTCCATCATTCCATACTATTCAAGCCTTTCACAGTTTACAAAAGCACAAACAAGCTCCTCCCTACTATTCAAGCTTTTCATAGTTTACAAAAACACAAACAAGCTCCTCCCTACTATTCAAGCTTTTCACAGTTTACAATTGAGTGCATCTGAAAAAATGATCAAGTATCTTCATTAGTCGATTTTGATATCCATAGGCATTTTTGTTATTTGGGAAGTAATTAATAACTTTTTGTTATTTTGTTGCGTAGGTTATATGTAGGGATGGATGATGGCTAGATTGAGGGAATTTATTTATTTATTTTTTTCTGTTCTTTTACGTATTTGGAACCATTTTAAACATTGTTTTGTGTGTGTGTGTGTGTGTGTGTGTGTGTGTAAATACGTAAAAGAACAGAAAAAAATAAATAAATTAAATTCCCTCAATCTAGCCTTCATCCATCCCTACATATAACCTGCACAAAAAAATAACAAAAAGATATTAATTACTTCCCAAATAACAAAAATGCCTATGGACATTTTTTGTTTAATATTCATTTTTAATTGTGTTGTGCAACATTTTTAGGTTTCAAATATGTATTGAAAAAAAAAAAAAAAAAAACAAGTAGCAATCAAACATAAAAAAACCAAATGGATTAAAAAAATATTTTTTACTAGCAGCGAACGACATCTTCTGTGACATATACCAGCAATTGCATGCCTTTTTACCGGCGCTTGGCTTAGTGGGGGTCTTCTACTGGCGCTTCATTAAGTTTGTACCAGTGCTTGGACATGCCTTTATCGACGTTTCGACAGACTTTTACCAGCATTTCGGTAGGCCTTTACAAGCTTTTCGGTAGACCTTTACCGGCATTTCGACAGACCTTTACTAGTGTTTTGGGCAAACCTTTTATCAGCAGTTTTGGCTGTCGGTAAAGGACAATTTTCTTTTAGTGACTGCTTTTAGAGTGTGGTCCACTTGACCTTTAGATCTGCCTCATTTTTGGGCTCATGCATGAAAATGATTTGGTGAATGAATGGATAAAACAATGTGCAAATACTAATGGGTCCATAGAGCATCGGCCAATGCTTCATGAAGTGTGTGATTGAAATTAAGGAGTGTGATGGGGCTGCACTTGAGGGTATGATAGAGTTTATGGATTGCGTGATGTGGTTACACGTGAGAATGTGAATTGGTTGATAAAAAGTGTAACTTAGTTACACTTGAGAATGATATGGAGTTGATGGATGGTGTTGGGATGCAATTACACTTGAGTATGTGATAGGGTATTACTAACGAAGCAAATCCAATTATCAGGTGGATCATACCATATGAAACAGTGGTGACTGAAACAATGAGATGTAGTTACACTTGAGTGTATGATTGACCGCATGAGCATGGATGAAGGGCAAAAACAAATATCAGCTTGATCCAAAAAAAATTGGCTCATTAACGGTCAATCACTACTGTTTCTTATGGTATGGTGCACCTGATAGTTGATATGCTTCATGTTTGGAATAATGCCCTAAAATGATCTGAAAAAAATGGATGGACAACATGGATACATGATACATACATCAAGGTGGGCCTCACGATAAAGGCCACATCATCTTGGGTGAGTCTGGGTTCTCACCTAATCTGGTCTTGAGGATGTGAAGGGTTATACTTGGAGAATATGAAGACCACTTGAGGATGTGAAGGGGTTCGAGTTGTCACCTCGGAGGTAGACTCTCAGGATTTTCAACACGAGGTTTTGGGTTCGAGTTCCCATAAGTTGTGAAATCCCATAGGTGGTGATATGGTTGTGTGATCGTGTGATGTGGTTTCACTTGTGAATGTAATACGGTTGATGGACTATGTGATGAAGTTGCACTTGATGATATAATATAGTCATGTTATAGTGTAATGTTGTTCCACTTAAAAATGTGATACGGTTGATGGACTATGTGATGAGGTTTCACTTGAGAATGTGATCTACTTGAGTGACAGTGTAATGTAGTTCTACTTGAGAATGTGATACGGTTGATGGACTATGTAATGAGGTTGCACTTGAGGATGTGATACGGTTGTATGACAATGTGATGTGGTTGCACTAGAGAATGTGATAGGGTTGTTGGATGGTGTGATGTGGTTGCACTATAGGATGTGGTGGAGTTGTGAGGCGGTGTGATGAAGTTGCACTAAGAAGTGTGATGGGTTGTTAGAGTTAGTGAATTGGTTTATGTAGTCTGGATTTAGAGAAATTTACGACTGTGGACCCCACCTTTTATCTAGTGGTTTTTTTGAAGGAATAAAAACTTACAATATGCACTTAGACCTTGTACGGACACCGAATTCCAGGATGAAAATACCCCTCCTTTTCACGGAAACGGATTGGGTATTCCCCCTGCCACTAGCCAGTGGCGGATGGCCGGTGGTCTGTGGGCCCCAGCATGATGTATGCTTTTCATCCATGTCATTCATATATTTTTCTAGATCATTTTATGGTATGTGACCAAAAATGAGGTATATCCAATTCTCAAGTGTACCACATTACAGGAAACAGTGTTGAATGAGTGTTAACCATTAGAAACCATTAGGGGCCATAAAAGTTTTGGATGAAGCTGATTTTTGGTTTTTCCCTTCATCTAGGTCTGTATGACCTAATCAACAGATTAGATGTGAAATAAACAGTTCATTGGGCCTCAGGAGAATTTTAATTGTCAATATCCAATCAATATTATCTTCCTGTGGTGTGGTCCACCTGAGATTTATATCCCTCTCATTTTTTGGATCAAGCCCTAAAATGAACTGTAAAAATGGATGAACGGAATGGATGAAACACATACATGATGGTGGGGCTCACAGACCACCGACCAGCAACCATTGGATGGTGGCAGGGGGACTAGCCAATCTGTTTCCTTTCATTGGCTTATTTTGTAAGCCTTCCTTTCACTCTGTTGCTTTCACTCCCTTAACGAAAAAACCTTCCTTCTCAAAATAACCGCCTTTCACTCCGTTTCAACGATAAACTGATGTACGGAGGTTTTTCTTCTCATTTTGCTGATCGGAATCCCCATGACTCATCTAGATATTATCATTCTACATTTGCCATTTTCTGTCTTGGCTAGGGTTACGTGAAATCCCATGAAGTGGCTACATTTGTAATCCTTGAAAAGGTTCAAAATATTCCCTCACTCCAAAGCACCTCTCTTCAACTTACATTTGACCGGTACTACGGTAGTCGGTGGTACAGATATTTTTAAAAAATGCTCGGCTCATACAATTGCATTGCATGCGAAGTTTGGTCAATTCCATGTGTTAGGCTTACTCAATTTCACATGTTAGGCTTAGTTAATTTTATGCGTTGATCGGTCAAATCCATGTGAAACTCGCTCAATTCCATTTGAAGCTCACTCAATTCCATGTTAGGGCTCACTCGATCTCATGCTATGCTCGCTGAATTTCATGTGTTACCCTGCTCAATTTCATGCTAGGATCGCTCAATTTAATGTTTGCCCAGCTTAATTTCATGGTAGATAAGGTCAATTTAATGTTTGCCTTGATAAATTTCATGCTAGGATCACTCAATTTAATGTTTGCCCAGCTTAATTTCATGGTAAATAAGGTCAATTTAATGTTTGCCTCGATAAACTTCATGCTAGGATCGCTCAATTTAATGTTTGCCCAGCTTAATTTCATGGTAGATAAGGTCAATTTAATGTTTGCCTCGATAAATTTCATGCTAGGATCGCTCAATTTAATGTTTGCCTAGCTCAATATCATGTTATGCTCGCTCAATTTAATGTTTGCCCCGCTGAATATCATGTTATGCCCGCTCGATTCAATGTTTGCCCTGCTAAATATCATGCTATGCTCGCTCGATTTAATGTTTGCCCCACTGAATATTATACTGTGCTCGCTCCATTTAATGTTTGCCCAGCTTAATATCATGCTATGCTCGCTCGAAATCTCGTTTACCCAGCTCAATATCATGCTACGCTCACTCGATTTAATGTTTGCTTACATAGCTGAATTTATAGTTTGTCCCGCTCAATTTTCAGTTTGCCCCGTTCAATTTCTAGTTTGCCCCTCTAATTTTTCGAATTTCCTCATTGAATTTTCTAGTTTGCCTCGCTTAATTTTCATGTTTGCCCCACTGAATTTCATGTTTGCCCCGCTCAAATTCATTTTTCCCTACTCAATTCCTAGTTTGCCCCGCTGATATTCTACTTTTCTCCGCTCAATTTCATGTTTCCCCCACTGATTTTCTAGTTTGCCCAGCTGAATTTCATGTTTGCCCCGCTCAATTTTCAGTTTGCCCAGCTGAATTTCAGGTTTGCCCTGCTGAATTTCATGTTTGACCTGCTCAATTTCATGTTTCCCCCGCTCAATTTCTAGTTTGCCCTGCTGAAATTCATTTTTGCCCCGGTGAATTTCTAGTTTGCCCTGCTCAATTTCATGTTTCCCTTGCTAATTTTCTAGTTTGCCCTGCTGAATTTCATGTTTGCCCCACTCAATTTCTTGTTTCCCCCGCTTAATTTTCCAATTTGCCTCGCTCAATTTATAGTTTACCCCACTGAATTATCAGTTTGCCCCGCTCAATTTTCTAGTTTGCCCCGCTCAATTTTAATGCTTGCCTCGCTCAGTTTCTAGATTGCCACGCTAAAATTTCATACTTCCCTCGATCAATTCCTAGTTTGCGTTGATCAAGTTCCATGCTTGCCTCGCTCAATGTCATGATAGATAGTGTCACAAAGTTAAACGAGCACCACATGAAATCATTCGTATCGTTGAAGGCCTAATCCATATGAGCTCTAGTTGTTTATTTGATTCTAGCTCAGTGAATTTACTGATGGACTTATTTGATGCTAGGTAAGGTCAATTTAATGTAAGTTGATGCGCATGTGTTAGGTTTAGTCAATTTCATGCGTTAGGCTTAGTTAATTTTATACGTTGATGAGGATTACATACACTCAATTTAATGTTTCCTTGCATAGCTTAATTTATAGTTTGCCCCACTCAATTTCATGCTATGCTCGCTGAATTTCATGTTTACCTCGCTCGATTTCATGTTTGCCCTGCTGAATTTCATGCTTACCCTGCTGAACTCCATATTTTCCCTGCTCAATTTCTACGTTGTCTCGCTCATTTTTCCAGTTTACCCCGCTCAATGTCATGGTAGATTGCCTTATTAAATTTAATAAAATACAATTCGAAATCATTCGTAGAAGGCCTAATCCATATAAGATCTGGTTGTTTACTTGAGAATTTAACGCGTTACTTACTCTTTATTTCCTTAAGCTTTATATCATTCTCATCTATAAGGGAAAGCGAGTTTTCAGTCTTTTATTATTTAATTGAGTTTTGTCTTATGGCAAGCTTCCATTGTTTAACGACTTATTGATAATTTGTCATTATATTGATTTCCAGATAATGGCTACAAGAATCACCTATTGCTATGGTGGGGAGTTAGAATGTGAAAACAAGCAATGGACGTACACGAGTGGAAGTACGAAAACTATTTCGCTAGATTTCGATACTACGTATGAGAAACTTCTATCCAGAATGTATAGGATTATTAAGAGTGCACCAACAGATTGTGATACTAGGATGAAAGTTTTGTATCCCTGCTCCAATAAATCAATCCCTCCAACCATACTCGAGGACGACGATGACATCAGAGAGTTCCTGGCAACACAGTTGGAGCATTCGAAAAAATTCATCCCTTTAGTCATCGAGACAATCCAACACATTAATATGACAACACCCGTGGACAGTGTGGCAGAGGAGCATGGCGTGGAATTTGAATATAAGCCAAATCCAGTACAAGTAGGAGGAACAAATGATCAACCACCCGAGCCGCCCCAAACATCAAAATTCGTTAGTAGCCAAGTTAGCAGTGCACGTGACCTTGACCTCATCTATGATTACATGGCACCGCCTCTAGCTACAACAACAGATCTGCCGTCATCATCCATAGCCCGAAGATACATCAAACCGGAAAGCGACATCCCGCATCCAGACCTTCCTGAAACATCAAACTTCATCACTCGTCAAGTTCCCGCACCGTTTGATGATGCTGCATTCATAAATGTAGTAACACTAGAATATACGGATTCGTTGTGTGAATCGATCGATATAGCTGTTGGGCAAACATTTAAGGACAAGAGTCGGTGCTAGTATGTTTTGAGCCAATTTGCAATTCGAAATAAATTTCAGTACAGGGTACTGTAATCAAATTCTAGAAGATCTATGGTTGTGTGCTTCGAAGATAGATGCGAATGGAGGGTTCATACATCTCGTGTGAGTGATTCGAGGATATTTAAGATACGGACTTATACGTCAAAACACACGTGTGGCATGTTATGGATGAAGAGCGATCACCGACAAGCAAGCAGTAAGTTAGCGTGTGATCTGGTTGTTAGCCGCATTGAACAACGCCTGGGATCGAGGTCACATGATATTATCTTCGCCATGCAAGAGAAGTATAATATTGTTATCAGTTATAGGAAGGCATGGGCAGCCAGGGAGCTTGCTATTAATCAGGTGATGGGGTCTTATGAAGACTCCCACAATCAACTCCCCTTGTATTTGCATGAGTTGAGGACGGTCAACCCAGGGACAATGACTGCCCTGCTTGTTAACAAAGAGACTTTCAGGTTCGAGAGATATTTTGTTGCGCTTAGACAATGCGTTAGAAGTTTTCAAAAATCATTGCAGAGGGTATTAGCCATTGACGGGACACACTTAAAGGGCAAATACAAGGGTGTTTAATTCATCGCCACGGCCTCAGATGGGGACAATCATATATTTCCAATTGCGTTTGGCATTGGGGAATTGGAGAACAGTAACAGTTAGAATTGGTTCCTTACCTACCTTAACGATGCGATAGGGTTGTGATTATATCTGATCGACATAAAGGTTTATTGAAAGAGGTTCCCCAAGTCTTCCCACGTGCAATTCATGGCTACTGCACGTATCATATCTACAGAAACTTGGTGGACACCTTTAAAGACAAGTCATTAGAGATGTACTTCTGGTAGGTAGTGAAGACATGTATAAGGGCTGAATTTAAAAAATTAATGCATGATATCGAAATGGCCAACCCCGCAGTACATGCATGGCTGACAGAAATCGGAATTCGAGAGATGGGCATCTTCACACTTTTCAGGAAAAAGATTCAACTTGGTTGCTACAAACATTTTCGAGTGTGTTAATGCCCTCTTCAAAGAAGCACGCGAATACCCCGTTACGAAATTGATAGAAGTGGTTAGATTTAAGATACAAGAATTATTTTATAAGAAAAAAGAATATGCGGCATCATTTATAGGGCCGTTGACACCATGGGCTGAGCAACAGTTAAAGGATCTTGTGCAGAAGGCACGAGATGTTCGTTGTCATCCTATTTCTCGAGATGAGTACTATGTTGTGGGAGATTATAATGATACAGTTAAGCTTAGTGAGTTTTCGTGTACATGTCGCGAGTTTGGCGTGAAGGGGTACCCTTGTATGCATGTCCTGTCAGCATGTATAAACTATAATCCCCATCATTACTCATACTGCTCCCCATTCTACATGGCGCAAAATTACAGGGCCACGTATAGCGAATCGGTGTACCCAGTACGTGACAAGAGTGAGTGGGAAGAAATTTCAGTGGGCTTCAAGGAGTATTGTGCACAAATTAAACCTCCAGAACAAAGGAGGTCAGCTGAAAGACCCAAAAAGCTTAGAATTTCATCGCATGGAGAGGAATCGAAAATAACAAAGTGTGGGCAATACAAACAAACAGGGCATAATCGCCAGAAGTGTAGTTTCCTATACCTGAAAAATAGCATACTTTGTAATTTATTTAATATTTTGATGTATAGCATACTTTGTAATCTTGGTGGATGATGAAATAAACTTTATACTTTGGGTATAGCATACTTTGTAATTTCTAGTTTGCCCTGCTGCATTTTTAGTTTGGCACGCTCATTTTCATATTTCCCTCACTGAATTCCTAGTTTGCCTCGCTCACTTTCATGCTTCCCCCGCTGATTTTCTAGTTTGCCCCGCTCATTTTCATGGTTGCCCCTCTCATTTTCATGTTTCCCCCACTGAATACCTAGCTTGCCCCACTCAATTTTCATGTTTCCCCCGCTGATTTTCTAGTTTGCCCCGCTGAATTCTTAGTTTGCCCTGCTCAATTTAATGTATGCCTCGCTCAATTTCATGTTTGCCCCGCTCATTTTCATGTTTGCCCCGCTCAGTTTCATGCTTGGGATGAGGAATGACAGAGATCAAGCTGAGATCAATCTGAGATGCATGATGAAGGGGATTGATAGTGATAAAATGAGAACATCCATACACTACTGCACATGGTAAACCAAAGTGGAAACATTTCATTTATAATCTGAGTTAGTACATTGTTCCCATATATACCTAACCAAGTGAAAAACATAAATAACCCAACTACTAACTATTACACTGCTAGGTGGAAATGATCCACTTCTTACTACACAATAAACACAAAGCACATAACCACTAACATGGCTTAACAGAAGTGAAGGAGTCCATATGCATCACAACTCTCTACTGTGATACCGAGTCCGCCGAGGGAGGGGCCACTCCCTCCTTCTGTGTACAACACAGCACTACCTTTATCGTTCGATGCATACTCTTTATCTTACGCTTCAGATAATCTTGGTCCTTCTTAAGCTAAGATATACTAGCCTCGATCGCCCCTATACGCTCATCTAAACCCAGACGTGTATCGGGCACCTCACCTGTATCATCACCCTCTTCTTCTTCTTCAGCCTCAACCTCTTCACTGCCTTCTTCCTCCTCTTCTTCATCTTCAGCTATCTCGTCTCCAAATTTTTCCAACTGCCTTGCTTCTTGTCTAGGGCCACATTGCATGCGATTTAAGGTGTCTTCGGTTATCACTCGTTTTGGATGTAAATGGCCAATGGATGCCCTGAACTCATTATCTTGGGCTAACTTACAAATTAGGCGGCCAAATGGGAGGGAGAGATTACCTTTTCTTGTCCTCACTATATGGTAAAGGAAAATGAAGGGCAGGCACACATTCTCCCCACGCCCTATCTAGTACATTATCTCTACATGGTAGACAGAAACCTCCGTGCTGTTTCCCCATCTTGGATATAAATTATGTGTGAAGATGTAGTGCAACAGTCTGTAAATTGTAATCATTTCTTTGTTTCTGAAACTACTATCTCTCCTCCACTCCACGAGGTGACCACACAAACTCCTGCTCAGCTCACTCCTGTGCTGCGATGTGTTCAAGTTCTTTGTGTCTAGAGGGATATGAACCGTTCCCAGTGACACGCCAAGTATGTTCGCGATGTCTTCTACGCCGATGGGACGCACTGTGTCTCCATATGAAATGTCAAATCCGAGTGGGTTGAGTCTTGCATTAATAATTCGAGAGTAGAAAAACCGTACATCATGCTCAGTAGCTGGAAAATTACCTTAAAAAATAGGTCCCCAACCTTGATACAAGAGTCGATCTAGCACGTCATTTTCGGCAAACAGTCAATCCCCCACCGTGACTTCGAAAACCACTTCCCGATCACAATATTGGCCTGCATACAATGTCCGTGCATTTTGATTATGGCCCCTCTTCGACCTCCTCTCACGAGGTGGTGCTGAAGAACTCGTTGCACGAACATTGACCATCCTCACATTTCTACTCTCGGGTGGTGATGACGACTCGCGTCATCCGCAACGGCCCGCCTTGTGCTTCTTAAGGTTCGTGGAGATGATCAACTTGCTTGAACAACCCTCTTCTTCCCCATTACCGAGATAATCATGGGGATGAAAAATATCGAGGAAAAGAACGCAATAATACCCATGAGGATGGGTTTAGAAGATGGGAAGATGGTTATGTGAGTAAGGTTTGGAATATGGAGAGAAAGTTGTTAGAAAGATGAAAAGATGGTTGTGGAAGTTGAAAAGAGAGGGTTTGGAACTTGAGGAGATGGTAGAAGGATTAGAAAAAGAGAGGGTTTTATGATGGAAGATGAAGAAAGGGGAAGGGAGATGAAGAAAGAGTTAGGAAAATGAGGGTTTGAAAGATGGAAATGAGGGTTGTGGAAGATGTGGATAGAGGGTTTGGAAGTTGAAAGATTAGAAAAAGAGAGGGTTTTTGTGAAGGAAGATGAAGAAAGGGGAAGGGAGATGAAGAAAGGGTGTGGAATATGAGGGTTTGGGCATGTGGGGGAGTTTAAATAAACTCATTTTGTGGGACCTATGATGGGCCCCACAAAATATTAAAAAAAAGGGGCCAGGCGGTAGTGTCGCCTGCCCCCCCCCAAATTTTTTTTCTAAATTTCAATGGGCCCCACAATTGATGTACATGGTTTTTGTGTGCCCCATACTCATGAAATTCAGTTTTGGTGGGCCCCACACTCAATGTACATGATTTTGGGTAATATGTGTCTTTGGGTATGGGTTTAGAATATGAGTAAGGTTTGCAATAATACCCAGACTTTACTGTAAACTGACCATTTTGTCATCAGCCTCCAAATGAATATGCACTCTTACGGACCCAAAGATGTTGAGCCAATGAACTATCATGGTTAATATCTTTAGCTAGACTATCCCAAATAATAGAGAAGTCCCAAGAGCCATTGGGCCTAACAGGATCTTCCTAACATCCTGAGGAACATCAAGCAGATTCTACATTTTAATAGGAAAGTGTCGAACACCAGAGGCTAATCCCCCCTTTGGCATCTTTTAAATCTCCATTTCAATAGGAAAGCATGGCCACCAGAGGCTAATTTCTCCATTGACATCTTTTATCCTAACATTCTGAGGATCATCAAGCTGATTTTGCATTCTAATAGGAGGGCTTATCCTACCGGAGGCTAATTTATTCCTTGACATCTTTTAACATAAACATTCTGAGAAACATCAAGCTGTTTCTGTGTTTCAATAGAAGAGAGTTGCCTGCCAGAGGCTAATTTTTCCATTTCCAATGAATGACATAATTTATCGAAAATCTCATTTCAAACTCTATGGACTTCCATCAACTAGAGTAGATTTTAGACAGATATGCCTTACTAAATGAATTGCTTTGATACATTTGGAACAAATTCATTGTGACCATAAATTCATTTGATGATACATGCTTCCAGTCCAAGTGTATAACAAGACTCAAGATATCTTTTTCTATTTGTATATTATAACACTCACTCATAATGTTTGGAGTAGTAAACATTATGCAAGCATCTTGCTCTATTTGTATATTATTTAATTCGGGCTTTTAGCCCAATTAAAAAGGTGTAGTAGGTGTATATATCTAAATAGGAAAGGTTTTAAGGTCTTGGGGAAGGAGATCCATCATCTGGGGCCCTTATCAAAGAATCCAAATGAGGTGAGACCCATCGCTTTGGCATGAAACTGAGCGGGGCAAACATGAAATTGAGCGGGGCAAATTAGAAAATCAGCAGGGGAAACATGAAATTGAGTAGGGCAAGCTAGAAATTGAGCGGAGGAAACATGAAATTCAGCAAGGCAAAGTAGAAAATCAGCGGGGCAAAGTAGAAAATCAGCGGGGCAAACATGAAAGTGAGCGGGGCAAACTAGGAATTGAGTGGGGCAAGCATGAAATTGAGCGGGGCAAACTAGGAATTAAGCGGGGCAAACTAGGAATTAAGTAGGGCAAACATGAAAATGACCGGGGCAAGCATGAAATTGAGCAGGGCAAACATGAAAATGAGCAGGGCAAGCATGAAATTGAGCAGGGCAAGCATGAAATTGAGCAGGGCAAACATGAGTGGGGCAAGAATGAAATTGAGCAAGGTAAACTAGGAATTGAGCGGTGCAACCATGAAAATGATCGGGGTAGGCTTGAAATTGAGCGGGGCAAACATGAAAATAAGCAGGGCAAGCATGAAATTGAGCGGGGTAAGTATGAAATTGAGCGGGGTAAATTAGGAATTGAGCAGGGCAACCATGAAAATGACTGAGGCAAGCTTGAAATTGAGCGGGGCAAACATGAAATTCAAGATCTAGAGCAATTGTCAAGCATTGAGTTCCATGTGTATTGAACTTGATCAACGAGCATAGCGAGATAAACTGAAAATACAGTGGGACAAAGTATAAAGTTCATTTCATCATCCACCAAAATTACAAAGTATGTTATACATCAAAACTTACACTTCCGACGATTATGCAGAAAATTTCTAAGTCTATGCATTTCAGTCCGAGTTCCTACTCTAATCATGATAACCTTGAGAGGGTTGATCTAAGGGATGTGTTGATTGCAAAAGGGCCGATTAAAACTATATTGGGTTATCTTGTTAGCTGGCATAATGATTTCAGGACTAGCAAGATAACCCAATATAGTTTTAATCAGCCCTTTTGCAGTCAACCCATCCCTCGGATCAACCCTCCCAAGGCTATCGTGATTAGAGAATGAACTCGGACTGAAATGCACAGACTTGAAGATTTTTTGCACTCCAAGATTACTGTAAACCTCATACAATGTATATTCAATGATGTATATAATACAATGTATACAACATCTTTCTAAAATTCCTCCCATGCCCTAGACAAATATCATTACAGACTAGAGACAAGCAATCATATGCCATTGACTTCCTCCAATCGGCGGTGAATTTTTGCATGTCTGTTCCCGCCAAGGTGAGACTGTTACACAAAATGTCGATGAATTTCATTACGAATATACCGCAGTCATAACTATAGTCCTGCTTCGGCGCAGATTCATCGACTCTAACGGTCCACTTCTTCCCTTCAAGCGCAGTGCTGTTTCCAATGGCATGGAAGAGAATGAAGAATGCATCAATTATCTTCTTCATCTTCTACTTGTACTTCGGCATTAGATTTGAGCATAAGCTATCCACAACAATGATTTGTCTTACTCTAGGATAGATGACCAGCAAAAACCAATGTGAATTTTCATGATTTATGGGCGCATAGACCTGTTCATGATTTACAAAATAATATATTAGTCAAAACATGATAGAACACATAACAGTAAGAGATGATGTTCTATGACGAGTGCATTACCCATTCATAATACCAAATCGCTTTGGCGTATGGTTTATCTCGCTACTTGGTAATTGCGTAGGCCGTAGTCAGCTGACCTATTAGCTTAGCCTGTTCTGACGCCGATTTTGAGGCCTGGTATGCGATCAAAACCGTCAAACACCCCTCAAGGCTTTGCTGTTACAAACATTATCAAAGTTCAATACATGTAAAAAAAATAAAATTTTCAAACAGATTAAGGACTACCAAAATAAATAGTTACCGTAAAATACGTAGGATAGAACTTGCAATCCTGAGGATATGTTATTGAAAGGTCATTATGCCTTTTCTCAAGGAACTCAATGTATGTGTCGATAGCCTAATCAATAGGATGCATGATTTAGTCATAGATGATTATAACAATTAATTATATGTCAATCAATGCATATAGAGAATAAATTAATAATGCTTACCTTGCTATCAACCCACGCATCCTTCATCCATATCGTACTAAACCATTTTCCTGCTGTCATGGCCTTGTTTGCTTCATACCAGTCATCTGCCTCTTTCACCTCCTGCGCGGATAGTATCCTGAAATGATCCATCTGTAGAGGAAATGGTATCGGAGAAGTAGCAAAAGCTGTTACTTGCTCGGGTTCGGAAAACGCCCCAGGGGTTGTATCGAATGCAGACATGGACAAGTATGGAGAAATCTTATAATATGACGGCTTCAGTATCCTTTTGGTTCTCCTTTCATAAACGGGATGATAAGTGGATGCATTCAATACATTACCTTTGGCATTACTATATGATTACATATACAGATTTCCATGTCCAAGTTCTTTATCTTCAATATCATTTACTTCCCCTCTCTTCCTTAACTCCTCACCCTCCTCCTCCATCACAAAACGTCCCCTCTATGTAGGGGTGCACATCGAACCGTCGGAACCGTGGAACCGGACCGGAACCGTTGGATCGGTCCAATTTGGTCCAGTTCCAGAGAGCACCGGTTCTGGTTCCGGTTCCAAAAATTTGAGAACCGTTGGATACGGATCAGTTCCGATTTAAGGTCCTGCAGAACTGAACCGTTGATACGAACCGTGAACCAAACCGTTGATCCGAACCAAAATCCAATGCAATTTTCGTTATTTCTGCTCTTTTATATCAATCCAGAGGACCCACATTGCCAAAAACAGGATTCTTCTCATTCTCCTGCAATTTCAGAAAAAAACCCCAAATGAAAAAAAAAAATCCCAATTCCCTGCAAATCTCCATCTCCCTGACATGCATTTCCTTCCAAATTACCCAAAACACGATTCTTCTCATTTTCCTGCAATTCCATGAAAAGCCCAAATGAAAAAAAATCCCAATATTTCTTCAAATTTCTATCTCACCCTACCTAAATTTCCTTCCACAAGTAGTAGAGAAAAACGTGAAAGATGCCCGTGTACTCATCGCAACCCACGAGCATTCGAAAATCACCGCTGCCGTAAACCTCCTCGATGCGGCCCTCGCACTCTCTCCCCGCCTCGAGGTGGCCCTCGAGCTGAAAGCGCGATCGCTTCTCTATCTCCGTTGATTCAAGGACGTTGCCAACATGCTCCAAGAACACATTCCCAGCTACAAGAACATAATGGAGGAATCGTGGTGGTCATCATCTCTCTCCTCTGAGAAATCATCACAGCAGCTTTTAAAAGATCGAGTTAAGATCCTCTCCTTCGACAACATGTCATTGTCGGTGCCACCGTCTGATGGGGACGCTTCCTTCAAATGCTTCTCTGTTTCGGATCTGAAGAAGAAGGTTTTAGCTGGTCTATGCAAAAATTGCGAGAAAGAGGGGCAATGGTCTATTTCAGCTTTCAATCCGAAGTCTAAAATTCCCTCCCTCCCTCCCTCTCTCTCTCTCTCTCTCTCTCTCTCTCTCACATTCTGCTCCAAGAACCGTGGAATCAATCCAGAATCGAACCATTTTTCATGGTCCGGTTCTGGTTCGGTTCTATGGTGCTAACGGTCTGGTTCCAGTTCTATAATTTGTAGAACCGTTAAGGACGGTTCGGTTTTGGTTTCACCCCAGAACCGGACCGAACTGACCCATGTGCACCCCTACCTCTGTGTACGACTACCTTCCTTCTCCTTATTAAACTTCTCCCTCTCATTCGCTAACTTTTCCTTATCCTCAAAAAATAAATCCTTCTCCCTCTTCAATTGCTCTCTCTTTCAGTAACGTTTTCCTCTCATCAAACATTGCTTCTTTCCTTCTCATTTCTTCCCTCTCTTTTCTCAATTCGTCCCTCTCCTTCTTCAATTCCTCTCTCTCCTTCTTTAACTCTTCCTTCTCAATCCGAAATTCCTCCATAAAAACAACATTCTTCATAATACCCCCCCTTGGTCCCTCTCCCTCCACACCTTTCTCATCGTTATCATCTGACTCGTCATCCTCCTTATAATCAATCTCATTACCCTCCTCATCATCTTCATGGGTCTTGGTGAGCTACAAAATATATAGATGAATATATAAGAGTAAGGATAACTTTACAATGACAGAAAAATTATAGTTCATTTTTCATAACATCTCACCTGGAAACTGCCACGCACTGAGCGAATGACATCCATTTCCCATTCTTATAGCGTTGGTTTTAATTTCATTATTATTAATGCCTGCAATAGAACAAAGAGTAATGTTAAATAAAAAAGCGTATACGTCAACTTAAGCAAAGTAAATGCCGGAGATATATATAAACTTACAGCTTTACTCTCGAAAATATCATGCATTCTGTTGTACCTCCAACCTTTTTAGCCTTGATATTGAATGAAGCGTGGAATTTGATGGGGAACATACGTAACAACACACACTTGTAGGGCCGGTAATATCTCCACTGCCCATACCTGTTAGAATGAGATTGCACCAGCTTAAAAATCCAAAATTGACTATAGAGGGAAAACATATAGAAAATAAAAGGTGTTCTTACTTGTAGAGGAAGGACGCAACCACATAGTGTGCCGAGGGGAGCTTGATGCGGCAACGGCAGATTCGATTCCTTGCGACATCGTATAGTATCCCAAACTACCCCAAGGATACATATAGAAATCATCTAGCGAGTCCACCAAGTGAATATAATCCATGTTGCACATAGTTTTCGGTTCGGTTCCCTTAAGAAAGCACTCCACAACTAGAAGTAGGGCAACTTTCACGACGTCCTCATGCTTATTGGTGTCAACTAATCTCTCAAACACATCCATTATGTGCTTCTTTAATACTAGATATTCTTTGAAGTATTTATCTCTTAGTGTACTCGTAGTGCAACAATTCTTAGGTAGAGTAAGATCTCCAGTCTTAAGACCGGTAATGAGGGCGAAGTCCATCTCAGAAAACTTACATCGCCTCCCCCTGATCTCAAATATTGAATCACCTTTGTATCTTACGAAAAGAAGGTGAAATAGAGCCCCTATAAATCTAAAGGATGTAACATGGAATAGAAACGAGAAAAGGGATTGCCTAAACAGATTTAGTCGACTATTGTGCTTCTCCACTCCACCATTCACCTTGTTAAACCACCATGTTAGCGTACACCTAAATGTTGGGTTAGAGATTATAGCAGAATATTTGTCATTTATCGAGATGAATTGAAAAACATATCAAACATAAAATTCACAAGATAAAAATAGTGTACAAAATCAGACATAATTGAAAATAATGTAGCATTTCATTAATTTAAACAAGTTTCATATGAAATAGAAATAGAAATTGAGCGGGGAAATACCGAAAATTGTGCGTGACAAACTATCAACATAAGCGAGACAAACTATAATTTGATCGGGGCAAACTGCAAATTGAGCAAGGCAAACTGGATATTGAACAGGGCAAGCTAGACATTTTACCAAGTTCAACGTTAGCGAAATTAGTGAACATTTATATTGGTAGTATCAACAAGAAGATGTTATTTGCAACTAGTTTTGTTGGTTAGTTAATTAATCACATTTTCTTCATGAAATGGGTTGGATTCGCATTATTTTGGTTATGACAAAATAATTCTAGTAGATCTAATGTACTTATTCAATTTAATAAGTACTTGTGTTAGAATTGAGAGTCTATGCCTCGAATCTTTAGTATTCTTTTTATTTATCACATGTGTCTACTATTTAGGCAAAATATTGTCGCCTATTGTCACTAAGAATCTGAAACAAACTTCAAAATCGGAAGAAAGGAGGGAAAATACGAAAGAAACAGACGTAGAAATATAAATGACTTCCAAAACAATGGGGACTAAACAGGAATAAGAGGCATTCGCAAAAGAGGTCTCTATCCTTTGTTCGAAAGAAAATAAGGATCCAGACAAACTATATGGGAATAAAGGGTTTCAAGAAAATTGGAAGTTGAAAATACTTGAAGAGGATAGAGATCTCTTCTGGATTGAAAAACCTCTTCTGACTCTTCTTTTCAACTATAAACGATGGAATTGTTCATTGCGATATATAAAAAACGATCGCTTTGAGAAAACATTGAGTGGGGCAAACTAAAAACTTGATCGAGGGAAACATTCAATTTAGTAGGGGAAACATGAATTTCAGCGGGGAAAATATGAAATTTAGCCGGGAAACATGAAATCGAGCGTGGCAAACTTGAATTTCAGCAGGGGAAACATGAAAATGAGGAGGGCAAACTAGAAAATCAGCGGGGCAAATTAGAATATCAGCGGGGCAAATTAGAATATCAGCGGGGCAAACTAGAAAGTCAGCAGGGCAAACTAGAAAATCAGTGGGGCATGCATGAAATTGCGTGGGGCAAACTAAAAAATCAGTGGGGTAAACTAGAAATTCAACGGGGCAAACTGGAAAATCAATGGGGCAAACACGAAATTGAGCGGGGGGAAACTAGAAAATCAGCGGGGCAAATTAGAAAATCAACGGGGCAAACTAGGAAATCAGAGGGGCAAACATGAAAATGAGCGGGTGTAAGGCCCCTATCCTAGTCTGTACTGTTCCGTTGACTCCCGTGATCCTTCCCGTCGAATTCTGACAATCCGCGACATATAATCAATGTTTGGGCGCGACCCTAAGTCGTATCCTATAGATTTGAGTTGGCTTAATTCGAAACTTGTACCATTGTGACTGCATCGTCGCCGCGGTTCCGACGCCGCATCTTGCATACCGATTCGACACCCAGGTCAGAAAATGTGGGCCCATGTTCAGTTCGAGAAAAACACCGTGCGTTTGCAATCCTAAGAGAATCTCTACAATATGTCCAATCAATCAATCACTCAAATCAATCAATCAATTACCTCATGTCAAGTACAAGAACAACCCATGCTTTCTTTCTCCATAAGTCAAGCAATCTACCCCAAAAGTCAACAAATCTCTCACTGCACCCATCACTCACCTTATATCCATCACTCACAACCATCACTTCTCTTACAACCACCCCTCTCTCTCTCATTTTCTAAGCAACAAAAATTCCAAGCAAGAGTGGTGGATGTCTAAGCAACTTCAAGAGAGAAAAGAGAGTGTTGTGTGGCCCACTTTTCACCCCAAGATCTATCATCCTAGCCCTTCATTTCTCATCACCCTCTATTAAAGTGAGACACAAGGAGGTCGGCGTTCCATCGGACCAAGAAGATCGAACGGTGGGTGTTTCTATAGGCCTAAATTGCATGGTTTTGATAATGGGCCAAGTGGGGCCTACCGATTGATGATATGGATCTCACTTTGGACCCTAGGTGTGGCCGATGGCCCACCTTGATTCTCATGATCATTTCATGATGGGGCCATTCTCCATGGACCCCATCATGATGTTTATTCTCCTTGCATGAATAGGGTCATCTAGACCTTACATTTTGGTGGAGAAAGGATCTCCACCGCTGATTTTCGATTTGATGGGCCCATGTGTAATGGGACCCACTTGACGTATGTTATAAATCATGAAAAAGAGGGCCCATAATGTCGGGGTTCCTCCATCACTCGATCTTACTCTCTTTCCCTCTCTCCCTCTCTTTTTTTTTTCATTTGTTATTGTGTGTGATGACGTGGTTGTGTGGCCCACTCGGATGGACCCCACCTTGATGTATGTGTTATCCACACCAACCAACCTTGTGGTGGCCCACATCTGTAGGTGGGCCCCACCTTAAAAGGGTGTTACAACCAAACCGCCAACGTCGCCACAAGTGAAGTATGAACGGACAGCGTGGTGTACTGTTGTGCAAACCAAAAAAAATATATTAGTTTGATTCTTATGGTTTTTGGTTGGGCCACTCCTACAGGCCCCACCTTGATGCATGGGTCCAATCCACGCCGTCCATTCCATTCCCTATTTCATTTTAGGCGTTGAGCCGAAAAATGAGGTTAATCCGATTATCTGGCGGGCCATTGTATAGAAAACAGTGATTTTATCATTGAAATCCACTCTGATATTTCTATACACTGAAACATGCTCAATATTGGGCTTGTTGGATCTATTATGAGCTGTGGAATGCAATGGCTGGAATGGATTCAACTGATGCGGGCCCCACCTAAGAAAAACCCATTTTTCAAAAAAAATATATATATATATATATAAGTAGCAGGTGCTGCTACTAACGTTAGGGACGTGCAGCAGCGTCCTGCGCTGAGACGTGAAGGGAGGGGGTATGGACGTGGGTCCCTATTATGGGCCCCACCATGATGTTTGTGAACATCAACACCATGCATTTGGGTGGGCCCCATTTAGGCAGTGGGTCCCCCTAAAAATCAACCATATACGACTCAAGAGGCCCACGTCACAGGGAACAGTGTTGGATTGAACGTCTGCCATTGAAACCCATTTAGGTTTTCACAGAAGCTTTGAATCATTATGTAATTTGTTTTTCCTCTTTATCCAGGTCTGTGTGACCTCATTAATAGATTGGATGGCAGATGAACGTTAAGGTGGACCCCACGTGGGACCCACCTGTAATGGATTGGATTGGCACGTGTACCACACACTAGCCAATGGCTGTGATGTGGCAGGTTATGTGGAGCCCACCTTAGCGACATGCGTGGGACCCTCCTTGATGTATGTATTGTATCCAAACCGTCCATCCAATTGGTAAGCCCTTCTTAGGCTTAAGACTAAAAATGAGGTAGATTTATTAGGTGGACCACACCACAGAAAACAGTGGAGAGATGGACGCTTACCATTGAAGTCCTTTTGGACCACAACAACAACTTGATATATGTTTTTCCTCCCAACTAGGTCTGTGTGACCTTATGATTAGATTGGATGGAAAATAAATGTTATGGTGGGCCTTGGGAATTTTAATGGTGGAAATCATTATCACCACTGTTATTTGGAGTGCGGTCCAGTTGATCTTTCGATACGATTCATTCCTTTGGAAATGTTCTAGAATGATCTTTACATGGGTTATGACCCATTGCAATGAATATAAGGCCCATTGATTCGGCCCATTTGATTAGGCCTAATGTGATATATGAGGCCCGTTGTTGAGGCCCACCTTGATGTGTATAAGGCTATTGTTGAGGCCCACCTTGATGTATATGAGGCCCATGTTATACGGCCCATTTGATGTATTTGAGGCCCATGGGTCAAGGCCCAATGGGATGTATATAAGGTCCATTGCAATGTATGATTCCACCATGGTTTGTGTAATGATATTTATGGCGGACTGTGCCTTGGGAGCAATGTTGGTTTGACGTCCACATTGTGAGAATAATGTTAGTTAAATGTCCGCATTATAACTCTCGCTAGGGCCCATTGATAGGCCCATACTTGTTATGTGTATGCCGTCTAGGCCCATCCTCGTTGGAAAGATAGTTCATCACCATATAATATGCTTAGTATAATTCCATGACTCATGCCCATACGCATCATATGTATGCTTGATATGAGGAATGTTTGATCATATCATAAGCTGGTTGGGCCGAGACATTGACGGGACTCCTTATGAGACGGAGTGCCCCACATGATCGCTCGGTACGTGCTGGATTGCTACATGATTAGACTGTGTGATTCATGCATCTCGCATATGTATGACTTGTTCATTGTACGCCCTAGCGACATCAGGGTCGTGGCTCTACAGGTGCATCATGAATGGCCATATCGAATACAAAAAATACTTGGTTTTAGCACTGTGGGCACTTAAAATGTCCTTGGGTGAAAGTCCCAGAACCTTTTTCGTACCAGGAGATGCTCCAACATCTAGACCGAGTGGATACACGAGCACCCGAGTGCTGAATACCAATAGGCTGTGTCTCTCACTGTGCCGTAGTCGGTTGAAAGGGGGTGTGGCCTTATCTGCCCAAGTGAGGGGGTTGTAAGCTAGGCTAAGTTTGACCAGCTCGCAAATGAGTCTGCTATCGATGAGCCGGGTAGGTATTGGCAGACTACTGGTCAAACGAAAAGTGTGGTCTCTTCCACTCGCTGGACTGTGTGGCTAGGGAGGTGGCAGTCAGTGTGGAGTGTACTAGACCCCAGTGATATCCCAGAGAGGAACTGTACTGATATGTGTACTTATGAGGACTGGCATGTTTGCTTTGCATCTCGCATATGACATTTGGCTACATAGGCCTCGCATCGCATGGCCTTGGTATGGCCGATCGCATTCATGTCTTGCATCACATAGCCTTGATACAGTTTATAGTATTCATGGACTTACTCGCATATTTCCGTATTACTCTGATATTGTATACTTAGCACTCGCCTTGCGCACCACTTTCACCACCCTCTAAGCTTTTGTAAGCTTATGCACGACCGTTGCGTGCAGGTGTCGTTGGATCGCAGCAGTGCTGAGGCAGGAGTGCGTATCGAATTATTTTAGTATTTTTTGATCACCTTGTATTTTTCTTTCCGCATTGTACTTAAAGTTTTTGATATAGTGAATATGTGGTGATGTTATTTTGTGACTTGCTTATGCTTGTGGTTATGCTCCATTACAAAAAAAATTATATTGAAAATCCTCCTCGTAGGATCTCAGGATCGGAATCTAGCATATGAATGCCGAGAGCCAAGAATGAGGTACTACAGAGGCTATCGGCGCCAGATTCGACGATCAAGAATTTTGTGAGCCCGTTTTCCAAGTTTGGGGCGTGACAGTGGGGCAAGCATGAAATTCAACAGGGCAAACTAGACAATCAGCGGGGCAAACTTAACAGATAATTTCATGGCTTGAGCTGGAAAATCTAAACGTATCCAATGTTCAAATGGACCACACCATATGAAATTTTGAATTGAACTTCTAATGTTGATCATTTCTTAGGGGCCACAGAAGTTTTGGATCGAGCTTATAATTGTGTTTTCTATTAATCCATGTCTGTATGATCTTATTAATAGGTTTGATAACAAACAAACATCATTGTTGGGCCCACTATGGTTTCAACGGTGGAAATCATTATGCTCACTGTTTCCCATGGTATGATCCTCTAGATCTTTTGATATGCTTCAATTTGGGGCTAAACCGCTAAAATTAGATGGAAAAACGGATGGACAGCGTGGATATACTACCTACATTCAATGTGGGCCCGACTGAGTTTACTTAGTACAATGGGAGTGTACTGACTATCTCAGTACGCAATCCGATTACGCTTGCTTTGTCCCATAATGATGTTTTATTTGTAATACATCATGTTCATTGGATTATATAATACCCCTCCATTTTCATCGGAATATGTATACACCAAAACCCCATATGTGGGAGGGAACCTAGACATTGAGGGAGGGAACTTAGACATTGAGCGGGACAAACATGAAATTGAACGGGGCAAATATGAAATTCAGCAGGGGAAATATTAAATTCAGCGGAGAAAACATAAAATTCAGTGGGGAAAACAAGAAATTGATCGGGGCAAACATGGAATTGAGCGGGGCAAACATGAAATTCAGCGGGGGAAACATGAAATTCAGTAGGGCAAACTAGGAATTCAATGGGGCAAACATGAAATTGAGCAGGGAAAACATGAAATCATTGGGGCAAACTAGAAAATCAGTGGGGCAAACTAGAAAATCATTATGCCCACTGTTTCCCATGATATGATCCACTTGATCTTTGATATGCTTCAATTTGGGGCTCAACCCCTTAAAATAGATAGAAAAATGGATGGATGGCCTGGATATACTACATACATTCAATGTGGGCCCAACTAAGTTTAAAATATACCTGTGTTGGGCTCCTTACTCTTACTCGGGTGGTAGACACTCAGGAGTTTCAACTCCCGGTCAAGGGTTCGAGTACCCATCGGTGGTGAAATTCCACCAGCGTGAGTGTGTGAGGTGTGTGCGCGTGTGTAATTAAAAAAAAAATATATACCTGTGCTGCGTGCTTTCTTCACTGGACCGACCATTTTCAGAAGAAGACAAAATGCTGATAAGGGGGGCCCACAAAAAGGTTTTTTTGGTCTTTCTACCAGAAATGCAGTGAGGAAAGGGGGTGAAAGCAGCGGCAGTGAAAGCAGCAGTGGAAAGGGAGAGGAAAAGCAAACAGTGGAAATGGAGAGGAAAAGCCGTTTCCGTGAAAAGGAGGGGTATTTTCGTCCTGGAATTCGTTGTCCGTACGAGGAGGTCTAAGTGCGTATGTTAAGTTTGTATTGCTTCAAAAAAACTGCTAGATAAAAGGTGGGGTCCACAGTCGTAAATTTCTCCTGGATTTATAGTTATCGTAGTTGGGTTTGTATAGTTTAGATTAAACCTAAGTACATTGTAGCTAAAGTTTGCCACATCCTCAGGTGGTAATTTATTTATTTATTCTTAAAAATAACCAACAAAGGAATAAGAAAACTCCATGCCTTCCCTTCATTTCGTTAGGATTATAGTTTACTTTTCTATATCCACTTTTCAATCTTCCTTCATCTAAAACCCTCAAGATAAAGAACAAAAGAAATGAGCAAAAAAAAAAAAAAAAAAAATCTTAGGTGCTAAAGTAAAAGTAGTTACCTAAGTAAATTTGAGGGACAAAATTTAGTTAAATAAGTAAAGGGTTCTCGTCAGTTGGTAATTGAAAGGCCTCGTTCAATTGTGTAATATACTAGTAATTTTGTGTTGTATTTTTTCATTTTGATTATTTTATCATAACCGATAATTAAGTGGGCCATTTTAACCATTTAAACCAATATCTGTGACAATCCGTCCATTGGATCACCAATCCAAACCATGAATCATTAATCCAAACCATCTAAATTGAATAGTAACCGATTAATTTTCAAATCTACCGTTAAAATTATAATTTGACAAATGTATCATTAAGATCTTGAGAATTTTTTATTGGACCCCTTGATCTTTCTATATACTATCGTTTAACATGTTATTTGCACAATATCAACAACACCGTATAAAAATCTTGACTTGAACAATGATAAAAAGTTGAGATCTAAGGCCAAGAATTCTTAAACTGTTAATTTTAGCTTATTTTGTGAACCCTAGTGGAGTATACTACCTTCTTATTTCATGAATATGATTTTAAATTATTTTAGTATATGTAAAATCATAAAAATTATTCATATGTATTATAACCATACATTTGAGCATGGCCGATAATATTATACACTTATTTATTTACCTTGAAATTATTTTTTTCATGATCTTTGTAATAAAAACTTTAATTTGATATAACGATTGGATATAGAAATTTTTGGTATGGCTCACACGATTGTGACACATACACACTTGATTAATTCACCCTATTTCACATGAACGCATGTGTACAATATTTGGTGTATTACTACCTCTACAAACACTTGTGATTTTCTTATAATTAACCATGGTAATTTTGATCAAGAAATCATTATTGTAAGAGGCTATAGTGTATAAACAATCTAATTATGCACTTAGATCAAGAAGATTGTACTTGTGAGACACGCATCTCCACGACACGTACGTATATATTGTTTGCACCCTCCTCCAGCCTAAAACCTCTCACCATTAAGATGAGAATTACATGCATTTAACATGTTTTATCACATGTTACATGTGCATGTGCATTAATGTAATGGGGCTCTGACTCCTTTATATAAGGCATGCCAAACCACTTCTCGTAAGCACTCACAAAGAGAGAGAGAGGGAGAGAGAAAGACATTAAAAGAGAAGTTTTCTGAGCTTACCTTCTAATCAAAATCGTTTATTAAATAAGTGTTCTAATACTATATCTCTTAAATGTTTTAGATCAAATCTAAGTGGACCCCATATAGTGTAAAACTGAGATAAATCATGGGTTAACCATGAGATTAGCATGTGTGGGCCCCACACGTTGTCACGTAAGCAACAATGTGGTACCCTATACATTGCCTCATGTGGGCAAATGCATAGAGCTGGGCAATCCTAACCTGATCCGGTGGATCCGACCTGATCCGACCAGATCCGAACTGATCCGACAGCCTGGATCGATGCGGATTGAGCAGGGAAGCCCAGATCCGAAAGCCTTTCAGGTCGATTTCGGTTCCATACTAATCCGGACCGATTCGATTCGATCCAATTCGATCCGGAGTGGATAAACGACATGCATTTTCAAAGTGGGCCCCAGTAGAGTTTACTCAGTGCGATAAAAGAGTGCCAGGAGCGGATTCACGGTGAAAATCATTCTGAAAATCATTCTCCGCTGCTATTTGTGGTGTGGTCCAGATGATCTTTGCATATTATTCATTTTTTTGGATAATGCTCTATAATGATCTCTAAAAATATATGAACGGTGTAGATATAATAAATACATTACTGTGGGGCCCGTATAACTTTGATCTCGTTTGAACCGTTCGTACAACCTGGAGCTCAAGGAGCGCCAGTAGTGGTATTAGCACACAACACGTACCTACAACAACTGCCATATAGCTGCCAGCTGGTACCCTAGCCGTCAACTTCCCAAGGGAACTTTTTATGCCTAAGGCATCCGCATGGAGTTTCTACGCTGAAAATCTAGTTGGGACCCACCATTATGTTTGTGAGACATCCACCCCGTCCATCCGTTTTTCATGCTCATTTTAGGATTTAAGCCCAAAAGTGAGCAGGATCAGATACTCAAGTGGACCGTGCTAAAGGAAAAGGTGGGTGGGGAAATTCCTACCGTTGAAACCTTCCTGGGGTTGACAGTGATGTTTGCATGCCATCCATACTGTTCATAACATCATTCCTACTGAGATGAACTGAAAACATAAATATTATCCTGATTGGAAACTTCTCTGGCCCTACGAATATTTTAACTGTAGACGTTCAATACTTGTGTTTTCCGCCCACTTGAGCATTGGATTCGGTTCATTTTTATCTTTAAGTTCTAAAATGATCTCACAAAATGGATGGACGGGATGGATCTCTCACAAACATCATGGCGGGCCCCATCTAGGTTCCTAGTGCAGGAACTTCATGCGGAACGGAAGCCGTAGTAAATCCGCTAGGTACGTCTTCTGTGCGAAGATGAGTACTGGCGGTCCTCGAGCTCCAAGTTGTACGAACGGTTTAAAGGAGATCAAAGTTATATGGCCTCACAGTGATGTGTTTATTATATCTACACCGTTCATATATTTTTAGAGATCATTATAGAGCATTATCCAAAAAATGAATAATATCCAAAGATCAGCTAGACTACACCACAAATAGCGGCAGCGAATGATTTTCACCGTTAAACAATTCATGAGGTCCACTTAATAGTTAGATCTAGCTTATTTTTTGTCTCAAGCCTTAAAACAAGCTCGCTAAATGGATGGACAGTTTGGATATAACACATACCCCATGATCAGACCCACAAAACTTGTTAACGTCAACAAGTCAGGAATGTGCACAGCTGCACTTGCGTGAAAATCATGTAACTGCACAATGCAGTGCACTTCAACACTACTTATGACGTTGTGCGAGCCATGTGGGGCCCACCTTAATGTATATGTTTTATCTAAGCCGTTCATCCATTTTGACATATCATTTTAAGCCTTTAGTACAAAAAAGTAGTTTATTGAATGCTGAAATGGACCACACCACATGAAATACTTTGATTAAATTTATACAATCTGAATCATATTCAACCCAATCCGCTCCGTTTTCTTGACAGAGTCGGACTCGGTTCGGGTTAGTCCAACCCTACATCAGATCGGTTCGGGTCAGGTGACCCGGACTTGGTCCCAGATCGAATCAGGTTCAGATCAGGCTATTAAGATTTCGGATCGGATCGGGTTGGACTCAATCCGATCCGATCCGGACCGATGCCCAGCTCTACAAATGCATGGGCCCCATGTGTAGACATAATGAATGGTAAGGGTGCGCCCCACCATTTTATAAGATTTTGTACATGTAGATTTTTCCATCTATATTTGAAGTTTTGTTTATTATGTTTTTTTTTTAAATTTTTATAATTTTTTAAAATATAAATAAATTAGTTAGTTGTAAGATCTCATCATTAGAATTATGGTAGGCCAACATAAAAGAAAACTAACATCTCTTTGAAAGTGGGCCCCACCATAAGATCATATCTATCATATTAAATTATTTGTGTTTACCATATCTTATATTGTGTTATAATCCTGTAAGTGAAAAATCCATTATAAATATTTAGTGTGAAGTGGGCTCCACATAAAATTAACCGTACCTTTAGAAATCTTATTCATTAAGTGCAAATATGGATTGAAGACCTTATAAATTTACATCCAGATTGTTAAAATTAGAGGAAATATCATAATAATGATCTAGACGGTTAAATCAACGATCGGATCCAATCCAACCGTTGATCAAAGGTTTAATAAACCAATTAAGGGATTAGATTTTAGAAAATTAAAATTTTACTTGATCTAATGTTAGATCAATTCATCAAATCAAAGATCAATCAAGGCCATTGGACAAAAATCATGGAAAATAAGGAAACAAATGGTTGGATCGGATGGATCTAAACATCCAATTTTGTTAGGTATATCTTGATCCTAAGTTAAACTCAACAAATATTAATACCTTTGATATATGGTTAGAGACATGGTAAGTGGATTATCTACAGTTCGGATCTAAGAAATTAGGGACTTGATTAATCGATTTAATGGACTAATGTTACAATCTCAGGATTTTACTCATTTTTGTAAGTGTTTTAAGAAAACGGACACTAAGTAAAGAAAAAATTAACTTGATACTTGTATTCTAGCTATTACTTATAAAAATAAAACTTTTTATGTATCGTAAACCTAAGTGTAATCATCTGATCCATGAGAAAATGATTAAAATGTCAAAATGGTTGAATAAGAAATAGACATTTTGTGTAAGTAGTTACTATCACGGATAGATTTTCCTGCATGCATTGCATAACATTACATGCTTACTTTTGCTTAACTTTTATAATTCGTCAATATCTATTTAAGTATGCAATTGCCTTGTATTTGATATACTTTGAAAACACTAGACAACTTGAGGATCGAGTTATCCCTTAAATTCTCAGGCGGAGTTCCTAATGGAACTCGAGTTGGTACTAATAGGGCCTCCTCGGACTACGGTCGAAGCTAGGGAATGAGTTTGACTATCTCTAGAGTGGGTAACTCATTGCTAGACTATACAATTACACACGGTATGTGAGATACCTCGAGGCACGTTTGTGCAGGATGTGAGTAAACTCCTACACGTGTTGGGCTCATATGAATTTTTGTAGGATGAATGTTGGCAGGCCGGACGTTGTGTATAGCTATAGCCCTGGTTGTTCACTAGAGAAACTGTTTATGTAGTAATGTGGCATACTAAGAGTAGTGTATATGTACTTGTATCATGCCTATGTTGTGAATCATGCGTACAGCTATTTGCTAGGCTGTTAGATCATTTCGTTGATTGGAAAACCATCCAAGACAGGGAAATGAACTGGAGTCTCCGCGTGTGGAGTGATGACTTTAAGAGACGCGCACTTGGAGATTTGCTATGAGAATAGAGAAATCTCTTTTAAATAATGATGTACGAACTTGTGTTAGATATCAATTAGTAGATAATTGATATTTTTGACTGGATGCATAATGATTAATTAAGTTTAATATTTGTGATGAGTATTATGGTTGTGTACAATATTCTCCTCCCCATTGAATCACACCCTCAACTCGGTGACTGAGTCAAGCGAACTCAGGTTTCCAGAGCCGGGGTGTGACAAATCGAATTATGACAATGCAATGCAATAAAATAGATAATGAAAATGGGTTCCATTCCATTCATAATCAAGGTTATCGTAGTTATTAAACAATCAAGTTGGAGCTAATGGTTAGTTCCGTTCCATTCACATTCAAGGACTTGCACCTTATTGTAGTTACTTGCATCTCCAACTATCAAGATGAACCAAACCATTTACCTCACTATTTTGCTAACAAGTATTCCAAATTAGCATCTTAACAAACATCAGCCTCAGCCTACATCAACTGCAATTCAAGATGAAGCTTGGAGATGTAATATTCATTACAAGAGCATGTTGTATTTATATATCATCAGAAGTAAGCCCCGACTCATTTCAAGAGTATCTAATAATATACAAACTTATCACTTGCATGACTTCAACTTCCTTTGTCATTATCACATCTCAAAAGTGAAATTTTAATATGTGGACGGCATTCCATTGCATCCATAAGTGGAATTTTATTACATTCATAAGTGGAATTTCATTATGTAATTTCATCAATTTTCAAAGTTGTTATACATGAATTTAGGCAGACCCACAAAAAGAAACAGGCCTCACCTATTGTATAATACGCATAAACAATGCAAAATGTACATAAATTCACGCGGGCCCCACAAAAAAATGGGCATCAACTTTCTCACTTATCGTATAATGCACATAAAAAGCATAAAATGTACATGAACTAAGACAGGCCCCACAAAAAGAAATAGACCACCTATTGTATAAGGCATATATATAATACAAAATGTACAATTGATATAAACAGAGAAAAAACATAGCCATTCAGATTTCTTGAAACAGGCCGAAATTTGAGTACCTTTCGACTTGAATAATGATTATTGGCATAATCCAATTACCCTCTTGAGACGCATAATGAATGAACTGCCGTTGCTTGAACTTTTTATCCTCGCAAGCTCATCCACAACTAAATTGTCCTCCCGGGGCATATAATTCAAAATGAAGTTTACTCTCATGAAGAGTCCTGTTCATAACAACACACCAATCCTACTTTAAAGTAATACCTGCAAAAAACGAAAGAAAGTAGCGAACATTTAAATTCAATTACACATTTAATCCATATTTTGTATATTTGAGTTATACACTTGGAGGTGAATATATTTACATTATACATGAGAATGTGAAGATATTTGAAGACAAAGAGATATACTTGTGATAGGGTTTTAAGATTGTATGATTATGTTGCACTTGAAGATATGATATCCATTTTAAGAAAGTGTGATACAATTACATTTAAGGTTGTGATGAAAATGAAGGCATGTGCGATTGAAATCGGATTGCGTACTGAGTTACTTTGTACGCACTTATCGTATTGAGTAAACTTTGTTGGGCCCACCTTGAGTGCATGACATTTATCCACACCGTTCATCTGTTTTTACAGGTTAATTTAGTCATTGATCCCAAAATTAAAGCATATCAAAATCTCAAGTGGACAATACCACATGAAAGAGTGGAAGTATTGATTTCCTCCGTTGATACCTTTCTAAGGCCCCAAGTAATGTTTATTTGTCATCCAAGATATTCATAGGATCACACAAACATGGATGAAGGTAAATCACAAATATCAGCTTGATTCAAAACTTTGTGGCCCCTAAGAACTTTTCAACGGTAGAATTCAATTCACGCTATTTCTGGTGGTGTGTTCCAATTGTGCTTTGGATATGCTTCATTTTTGGGATAACTCCCTAAAATTATCTGGTAAAAAGGATGGACGGAGTGGATAAAATGTATGCATGACGGTGGGCCCCAAGGAGTTTACTCAGTACACTAAGCGTACTGAGTTACTCAGTACGCAATCCGCTTCCCGTGCGATTTGGTTACACTTAAGAATATGATGTGGTTGATTAAGAGTATAACTTGGTTTCACTTTAGGATTTGAAGGGGTTTTAAGATAGAATGGTGGGGTTAAACTTGATAGTATGATAGGGATGATGAAGTGTGTATTGAGGTTAAACTTGGAAATGTGATATGGATAGTGTAGAGTGTAATTGGTTTGCACTTGACGATGCATTATGCATTATAAGAAAGTATGATGTGATTACACATAGGGGTGTGATGAGGACAAGTATGTGATTGTACTAAGGGGCTGAGAAAATTTAAAGGAAATATAGGGACTATCATAAAAAAGCTACGTAAAACATATATCACCCATCATCTAACACATAATACTTCAAAGAAATCTAAAAACACTTTAAATAAATATAAAGGGTTGTTTAACAACTTTGGTTTGAGTTTTTTTTTTTTGTTGTATTGGGTTCCCAAAAGTCATTTGGCAATGCGCTTTTCAATTTTTGGATTTTTGTCCGTAGCACCGAGGTGAATTTCCCTAACACATATTACATGCATTTTTTGAAACTTCTGGACATGGACTATTCGAGCATGGTAGATAGTAGAGGAAGAGTTAAGTTGCACATGGATGTGTGAACAAATTGAATTACAAACATTGAGTTCAAGCATATTAAATTATAAAGAGTTATTTACACCTTGTCAGCTACTAGCTGAATTTCAATTTATTAGTGCATCAGTGTGTTCCATTTACATTTGGTTGAACATCTTGGTGGGACGACTTTATTGTGAGCATGATCAATGTATTTCCTTAGCATTTGGTTGAAAAAGGCATAAAAAATTAAAGAAATGCAGAGAGGAGCAAGAGTGCAATGGATCACTATGAAACCTGGCCTAACATGGATATCTTGGTGGGACGATTTTGTCATGTACTTTGTTAAGAACCTTGCCAATATCCTAAAAGCCTTACGACTGATAAAACATGACAAGCTATGGTCTTTAAATAATGGGGATATCAAACATTTAGTTGTATGTAGGAAATAAAATCCAACTAGGCAGATTGCTAGTTCTCCATTGCAAAATAACAAATCTTCTCATGTCAAATAGCAACATATTAACCTACGGAAAGATATTTTGTATTGCCACCATCCCCAGGGGCCATTTGGATACCACCAAATAAGTTACCTTTTCTACTTACAATAGTAGATAAGTAACTTATTTGAGATATGTAAGTTTGGTTTAAGATCAATTATAGGTTTTTTTATTTTTATTTAAAGTTAATCATTTCAACTTAATAAGTAGAAACCAAGATAACCTACTTAAGGCATAAGTGGCTTATCTTTAGTAATTTACAATCCATACGCCCCCTTAAAGACAGAATCACAATAGCAATGAGCTTGTTAGGTCTTGCACACACATTGCTATCTTGGAAGTCGTATAGCTCTTGAGCGATGTGAAGTTGAATGTTGAGATGGACTTCAAAATGTTGGTTGGTTTAGCTGATCTTTTACTCATAAGATTTTTCAATTTGTTGTCTCATATACTCAATAGAGAAGAGCATAACAATCAAGAGAAAGTGAAAGGAAAAAAAAAAAAAAAACAATTCATGAACAAAATAAGACTTGATAAATTCTTTTTTGTACTTGGAAAGTCCTGTGTCAACATGGAGATGGAACTATAAATTCACTTATTGTTGTTTGTTTTACATATCATATTCCAAGAGAAATGTTAAAAGATTACTGGTCAAAAGGTGAGAGCTGTATCCCCTAACTGTGAAAATCTACATTTAAGTATTTAATATGCTTTTTAAGAAATTGTTTTACCGGTTTTTGAGAAAACGCTAGGAAAATGATATTGATTTCGCCATCTTTTATTGTCAAAGAGAGGCAATTGTTGCATCAGAGATTCTTCAAAAAGAAAAAATAAATTATTGCATCAAGGGAATTCATATTCTTTTCCATTATAGTTCAAGGTTTTCTCTCCAAACAAACAGGCCCTAAAGGAAATATGAATATTGACAACTTTTGTGGTTCGTTACCATAAGTAGATATCTCATGTTGGTTGCCTTCATTTTATTTAATTGTTGAGAAGTGGTTTCTTCTTATATGTTGAAGTAAATAAGATTCCTAGGTGAAGTTGAATGTTCATAAAGAGTCTCGAAACAATGTAGATATTATATAAATCATTATCTGAGGGAGAAAATGGATTGGCGAAAAACGAAGGGGGAAACGACCCCCTCTTTCTCTTTTTCTAGGGATGAGTTCAGATCATTTGTATCTATCAAACAGGCATCTAATAAAAAACTTGAGTGGTTGGATGCACCATAGATAACAATGTATGATAATAATCCCTAAATCCTAAATATTATGTGGGCCACCTTAGTTTTGAGTGGACTGATTTGGTGCATCCCTCAATTCCCATGAATGGGCTGGATGACACTGTACACTATATAGTGGACCCCACATTACAAATGAAAGTTTCTACAATGGGCATCACCTACCCAATGTTCTTCATTACTCCATCTGGTGTGTCCAACATGATTCTGTATCTAGCAAACATGGATGGGAAGTTGGGGGAGAAGATGGTTTGGCAGGAAACAACTCTTTCTATTGTTTTCCTCTTACTTTTTTACTTTTTTCTTTTGATAATGACTGTATTTCCTTTTTTCCTCTTCATTTTTAAAAAACCTATGGTGCTTGGATGACATAGACCAATTAAAAATGAAACAAATAGATACTTCTTGTTTTGCTACCAGCAGAGTATCTAGATTGTCCGTTCAACTTTCGTTCCAGTAAACACCCTTTGCAAATTCCTACTTAATCCCCCCTATGTTTGATGGACCACCATTCTGTTATTATTATTTTTTCTTTTCTCAATTTTGCCATTTTATTTAAAAATCAATTAAAACAAAATAATAATAATAAATAAAACAAAGCAAGAAAGAGTTGTGTGGTATTCCTCTTACTTCTTCCGTCTACTTCTGTAAGTGTGCATATATCGCATCCGACCCGTTCGTTGCATAACCCTATCATGAAAGTTGGATGCCATGAAAATAGGATGATTCTGTTTGCGCAATTCAATTAAACATTAGGCCATGGGTGTAAATGAGGGCCTTTATTCAGTTTTTGTATGCGATTAGGAAGTGCGGGGCATGCCAAAGTCGTATTCGACTTAATGTCTGATTGAACGTTGGTGCCCCATGCGCTTAGATGGACCGATTATGATCAGATTTGGAAATCCAACCACCCTCTCAACCACTGGTTATAACAATGATCAGGCAATTTACAGAAGAGTAAGGGTTAGTTATTTCCGATGGACTCTTTTTACCTTACGTTCATTACTTTTCTTTCACCAATGATTGCAACCAGTGTATTTCTCAAAGGAATAAGGATGGACATATAAATATAAAGAATGTTAAAATAATGATGATCTTATTAATTCACGAATGATGCTATTTACAATTGACAAGTAATAAATAACTAGGTAATAAAATAAAATGAAAGATAAATACCTAATTTGTCTATATGGACAGATAATATAGGCGAATGGTCAACAAGATGTAACAAGAGTATTTGATCTTCCAAGTGAGAACTTGGTCGATATGCATCCAATAATGGATGGTTATGGATAATTAATCCAATCTTATAGTACTGTTGTGGCAGCATTGGACAGTAGCGATCTATGCTAAGACTAGGCTAAGATAAAACATAAAGGTAATGACTGAAGATAGATTATTTTTGGCATGAGCCTGAAGCTCTTTATTGTAGCCTTACCGAATATATCTAGATTTGTGATAGGATCCTTGCTTCAGTGAGTCTTTTATAGACATACTGCATACATTGCCTCAATCGTGCGTCTTATGCTCTACGTGTCATTCATCAATTCATTCCTCGAAAGGCATGTGTATGATTTTGTGCCACTATATTAATGACAAAAAATATATTGCCTGGAGGAAAAGCGGCAAAATATATCTTCGTACACAAGTATAATTATATCAGTATCAAATCCGCAGTGAACGCATGACAACATTTATTGGTCTTACATTGGTGTGCCAACAATAGGTGTAAACTGTGAATACGTTCAAAAGTTACATGGGCAACCATGTGAATTTGGAAATTTTTGGTTAGTTGTCCCTTATTTTATATAGGCACACCGAATATTTATTGAGGCTAGATTTTTGGGGCATCCCATCATCCTGGTTGGGTTTGCTTAATGCACGGGTTGGCTGGCCCATGCACGACATGATGAGCCTGGCAATAGAAAACAGTGGGCAACCATTCAACACGTGCTAGGTCACATGATGGTTAAGTTGGTTGATTGTTGAGGTGTACGAATATCAGTGAGGCAACATTGCTGGATAACTTGGGTGCCGCAGGCACCTCAGTGGGCCCCACACCAAGCACTTATGAAAATATGCATTCTACAGGTGATACAAGTGTGTGAGAATTATTCACCTTGAGCACCAGCATTTAACTGTGCAGGCCCACCGTTTTGTGTGCAATCCATCCAACCAGCACGCAGGTTAGGTGGCTGTGCATGGACGATGGCCCTGCGAGCGACCCTTGTAGAACAAGTTAACATGATAGCTTGGGTTCTTATTCATGTCTCGTTGGTAGATCCACACCGTCCATCAAGTGAGCCACCCGATTTTTACCCTTCAAACAAAAAATCATGCTGATCTAAAACTTTGGTAGATCTCACCATAGAAAATAGTGTAAAATCATGCCTAAAATCTCTAAATTTACGTGGTATGGCCCACCTTTGTTTCAGTACACTACAGTGTGATTTTTAAAAATTCCCTTTATCCTTGTTATTATAATTAATTCAATGGATTAGATGTCATATATAAATCATTGTTTATCCCACACTCAACGATGGTGGGCGTTTCATCCTAAATCTTCCCTAGGAGTGGCCTACCTAAGTTTTGGATAGGCATAGTTTTTGGTTTCTTGGGTGATCATGAGGTAATTCACATGATAGACGGGGTGGATCTCATGTATGTTGCCTCAAATTTACTGTTATGTTATCGCCGGTTCAAACGGACTTGAAAAGTGCGCAGTTTTGGATATACACGGTAAAACGATCAACCGACCACAAGGAGTGGACCCTGACTGTGGGGACACCTAGATGTATCTTCCATACATCTATGCCATTCGTTTATTTTGAAAGTTCATTTTAGGGCATTATCCAAAAAATTAAGCAGATCCAAATCTCAGGTGGACCACACCACAGGAAAAGTGGTTATTAAATACCCACCATTAAAAGCTTTTCATGGGCCACAGTAATGTTTATTTGACATCCAACCTGTTGAAAAGGTCACAAAGACTTGGAAGAAGGGAGCACAGAAATATTGGTTTGATCCAAAACTTTTGTTAACCACAATTTTGTTAACGGTCATTCACTACTGTTTCCTATGGTTTGGTTGACCTGAGATTTAGAAATGGAGCATTTTTGGTTCATTCCCTAAATTGAGCTGAAAAACGGATGAACGGAGTGGATGTAAGACCCATACATAAAGGTGGGCTGACAGAATTTACCTAACGACTGAGCATGACACGTATTTAACATGAGATGGAACAATGAATGTACGGCGATGATGTAAGACACGTATATAAAGGTGGCCCAGAGTCATGTTTATTTGTAATCCAACCTTTTCATGATAGCACACAGACATGGATGAAGGAAAAACACAAATATCAGCTTGATCCAAAACTTACGTGGCCCTCGATAATTTTTGAACAGTAGACGTTTCACAATATTTCTTATGGTGTTGGCGGCTTTAGCTTCTTGTGTGCTTCATTTTTTTGGTATTAAGGCTTAAAGTTATCTGATAAAATGGATGGACGGAGTGGATAAAATAAATAAATCACTTTAGCCCCACAGAGTTTACCCAGTACGACCGGACGCGGATTAGCTACGACAAGTTGCGAGATTGGCTACAAGTGACGTCACCATGTTCTGTTGCCCCCACACTGCTGTATTTGTTGTATCCAAACCGTTCATCCATTTTTAGAGATCATTTTACAACATGAGACAAAGAATGAGGCACTGGAGTGGACCCACCACAGAAAACAGTGGGGAGAGTGATGGCCACAGTTAAAACCTTCCTAAGGCCCATCGTGATGTTTATTTGAGATCCAACCTATTCATAAGTTAAAAAAGACATTAAATAAGGGAAAACACTAACATCAGCGTGATCGAAAACTTCTGTGGCCCTTAGAAGTTTTTAATGGTAGGCGTCACTCTATCCACTGTTTTCAGTGGTGGGGTCCACTGGAGCTTTGGATCTAATTCATTCTTTGGTTCATGCGCTAAAATAATCTCTCCAATTGGATGGGCGGTGTGGATGCAAAACATACATCACGCTGGGACTCACAGAATTAGGTGACGTCACTTCAGTAGCGAGTCTCGCTACTCAACCTGTCAGTAGCTAAGTACGACTACTGAGTTACTCAGTACACAATCCGCTTCCTGGCGTAGGACGGTGGGAGGCAATTTCCACGGTCCAAGGGGTATAACAGGAATAAGAAGAAAACGAAATGGAGGGAGGGCGGGGGAGGGGAAAATACGAAAGAAGCCTGAGGCGGGGTAGGGCAAAATAAAATTTTAAAAAGAGAGAAAATTTCAGAAAAAAAGTCCATTCGATCGATCGATCCATCGATGCTGACGGGAAGGGAGAGCTTAATGAGAATGGTCGGAAGGCGGAGGAGGACCCTCTCCCCTAACACTACTTCCTTCCTCCTCTCCGATCAATACCAGGTAACCCCTCTCTCTCTATATCTCAATGCTCAGCTGCGCACCAGTTCTCACGAGTTCTCGTGATAACTTTCTGAGAATTCATCACATGTGATGTGAGCCCAAAATCTGAACGGTCTACATGATTTACAAAACAGTTTATATATATATATATATCTGCGTGGGCCTTTTGAACTTCTACCCCATCAGTCAGATGCACCATTCGATGGGGGGGCCAGTGGCTTAAAAATCAAGTCAATCTATGGCTTGGGTGGGCCACACCACAAATAACAGTTGAGAGGGGTTACCCTCCCATTAAAATATTCATAATCATTTATTGGGCCCACCAAGATGTGGTTCACAAATCCAGACCATCCACTGTGTGTGTCCCACTTGGATGAGAGGTCAGACCAAGTTTCAGCTGCATCCAAAACTCAGGTGGGTCCCACAAAGTACTTTTATAAGTTTTAGGCATGTCTTCACATGGTTTTATATGGTATGGCCCACATGAATTCCGTATACTGCTGATTTTTGGGATATCCCATAAACTATAGGCGACCCATCAAATGCACGGTGTTGATTTTCAACACGCATCATGGTGGGGTCCATCCAGGTCGGCCTCATGGGAAGCTCCCATGACGTCGACCTCATAGTACCATTTCCCATATATATATAAAACCAGTCATGGTACATTGCCACTCTACTTGAGATTGGTGATTATGGAATGCCTGTTTCTTGGGCCCTACCGTGGATGATTCACAATAAAAGATTCACACCATCCTAGCTGTTGACCTTTTGGCCTTGAAAATGGCTGGTGAAGTTGAGAAACTCTTCTTGTTCTAGATTTCAAAGGAAATAAAATCAGATGCTCCTATCATTCAATCCAAGCAGTTTTTTTTGTACCAATCGCATTCCAGAGTAGGGCATATTGATTGGATGGTTCGTATTCACCGATCGTGCATCCTCCTGATGGTCGTGAGCAGTGGACAACTTTTGTCGACCAAGGTGATCCCTAAAACAAAAATAGTGACAGATACCCAACCACATAGATATCTTTTGTTCATGCCTAAGCTAGAAATCAAGTAACTGGATGGTTATGTCCTAACAAGGTTTAAATTTCACCTTTAGACATGGACTCGGATTGGATACTGCCCTGCGAAATTTGGTTGGATGGTAAATTGCTGTTTGATATGGGGCCCACTCGAGTCCGTTCTCGACCGAACAACTTTCAAACATGCTTTACGTGAGCCCCATGTTTGATAACAACTTGTTGTCTAATCAAATCCCGCCACGCCAGCATAGGCAAGGGCGTTACCCAATCCAAGTCCTTTAGACACTAGTAAGGCCTGCATGTGACCATGCTTTTGTCAGCTATGGTGATGGGGTGAAATGTGATAGATTGTTTGATCGGGCTTCACGGAAAATTATATTTAGCTGGGATGTCAAGTTTGATAAAGGTTCCTTATTTTGGAAGGATGGACACAAGGAAATGGAAAAATTAGTTATTGATGTTGAAATAGACAAGGGTGAAACACTTGAAGCACTTGAGCCGTAGGTAGATGTATAGGAAGAGGTGGAGCAGTCACCTGTCAAGAGAAATCTACCAAGGGATCGCAGGTTACCGTTGAGATACATGTATGACTTAAGCTTTGTATTTGCTCTTATTACAGTTGAGGAGGATCCATACACTTTTCAGGAACTATTAGAATACAGATATGAAGAGAAGTGGATGGCAGTGATGCATGATGAGATTGACTCCCTGTACAAAAATCAACCGTGAGAGCTGGTGGAGCTGCCCATTGGGCGGAAGGCGTTTGGTTGCAAGTGGATTTATCGAAAGAAACTGGATAGGTACAAGGCTAAATTGGTAGCGAAGGATTATGCTCAGATGGAGGGTGTCAACTTTGGTGAGATATTCACGCCAGTGGTAAAGCAAGTATCTATCAAATTTGTATTAGCTTTGATTGTCTAATACAATCTGGAATTAGAATAGTTAGATGTGAAGACCGCGTTTTTATATGGTGAACTAGAAGAGCAAATTTACAGAAAGCAACCTGAAGGGTTCGAAGTGCATGGAAATAAGAATTTAGTTTGCAGGTTCAAGAGGTCGTTGTACGGCCTGAAATAGTCGCTTACGCAGTGGTACAAGAAATTTGATTATTTCATGTTGAGTCGGCGGTTTATTAAGAATAAATTGGATCATTATGTTTATTTTAGAGCACTGAGTGACAGAGAAATCATTATTTTGGTGTTGTACGTCGATGATATGCTTATCGCCAGTCATAACATGTTTGAAATCAACATATTAAAGGCTCAATTATCAAGGACATTTGAGATGAAAGATCTGGAGGTTGCAAAGAAGATTATCGGCTTTAATTATACACAGAGACATGGAAAGGAGCAAGCCATGGTTGTCTTAGAAGAAATATCTTGAGAAGGTCTTAGTTAAGTTTGGATTGGAAAAAGAAAAATCGGTTAGCGCTCCCCACACTGCTCATTTTCGGCTTTCTTCGGAGTTATGTCCTACGTCAGATTAAGAAAAGAGTTATGTCTCGTGTGCCCTACTCAAGTGCGGTTGACAGTCTTATGTATGTCATGGTCTGTACTAGACTAGATATTTCACATGCGGTTGGTGTTGTGAGCAGATCCATGTCAAACCCCGGCAACATTGGGAAGCAGTGAAATGGGTACTTCGGTACGACGGATTATGTCATGGTTTTCGGAAATCCCGATGAGAAACTCGTAGGCTATGTGGATGCGGATTATGCAGGGAATGTGCATAGTAGAAGATCGACTTTGGGTTACTCGTTTGTGTTAGCAGGTGAAGCTATCAGTTGGATGTCGAAGCTTCAATCTATGGATACACTTTCTACAACTGAAGTTGAATACATGGCAGTGACGGAAGCATTCAAAGAAGGTGTTTGGTTGAAAGGGATGATGAATGAGTTAGGGCTTTAGCAGGAAGCCATGCTTGTGCATTGTGACAACGAGAGTATAATTAATTTGGTGAAGAACTTGGCGCATCACTCTCGGACTAAACACATTGATGTTCCCATTACTTTATTCGGCAAATGCTAAAGGAGATGTCACTCTTGAGAATATTCACACTAGCTAGAATCCAACAGACATTCTTACGAAGGTTGTTCCTGCAGAGAAGTTCAAATTTTCCTCGACTTCTCTGGGCTTGGCAAAGAAGAAATGAAGACGGAGTATGCACGAAGCGATGATGGTGTTGCTTTGAAGATGATTAGAGATGATGGTGGTAGCAGCTTGGAGCTGGAGGATTAAAGCCGCGATGGAGATTGTTGATCGAGTACCTTTAATACTAGTGCAGAGAAGCCCCATCTTGGTTCGACCGGTGTCACTTTCGGTTTGACCGAATTAGTGGGTGAATTCTCGGATTGCATGCTATCCACTTTTGCACGTTTTCGGTTCGACCGATGTATGTGAGTCGGCTCCTTTCGGTCCAACCGAAGGTTCCATTGTTCCGACTGATGGAATGCGTAAGTGTAGGTTTTATTTCCTAATCTTGTATGGGAGTGTACAAATTCCTCCTAATTGTGATAAGGGTTAGTGCCAAAGAGGGTTTTGAAGCTTAGCACGAATACTTAAGGGTTTTAAGGGAAAAGCTAGGGTTTTTACTGTAAGTTGTTCCATCTCCTGTAACATTCTTCTGATTATAGTGGATTAATTGTCACTTCGTGCTGTGGTTTTTTCCCGAAAGGTTTTTCCATGTTAAATCTCGTGTATTCTTTATGTTTACTCGAATTTTTTCTTTCTCTATTTTGCTTGTTTGATTTGATATGAGGTTTCTTCCGCGCTCAATAGGCTTGATGATGAAGCGTTCATAGCTAAACATCACACTGGTCACATGATCATGGATGGTTGACCAAGGGCGGGACCTACGTGATGGATTATCTAGAAATGATAGGACCATTTCTAGTAAAATTAATATTGATTATCCATTTCCTTAGCCACTTATTGGATAATTAGGGTCATTTGGCCAAAGTGATTTTCTAAGAGATTGGGTGGTAATCAAAGGCGGGATCTATGTGATTGATGATTTAGATCGACAATATGACAATTTCTACTATAATCATTATGGTTCGTCTTTTCCTAGCCACTGATTGGATGTTTTGATCATTTGTCCAAAGTGATTTATCAAGTATGAGACCAATGCCTTAGCCCATAGATGATCTACGATGTTCAAAAGAGGTTCTACCTACAATGTTTAGTTCTACTTTGTGATTCAGTATATGCCAATTACACATATATTCACGAATTTATATTTAGCCTCAAGCATTGAGTGGGTTTGGAGAACAAGACATGCCTCTTGTCTACACTTTTTGCAATTATAGCCAGGCTTGAGGAGAGTGAGGGGGCTTCTGTTCTAATGGGGACTTTGGAAATATTTTTATGGCTTTATCTGTTAGATCTAGTGCGGGGTACCCATGATTTGTGCTTAATGAGGTTTCCTAATTCTATTCCATGAGGCCATGATTTTGAAGGCCTCATTGTGATAATTGGTGGTACTTAACTTGCACTCTAGCAGCCTTGGTCATATCAGAGTTGACTTAATAATTGCATTGGTTGAGGACCATCTTTGGCGGTGAAGATTGAAAAAGGATACTATTGACTGTCATATGAGATTGTCAAGCATGTCAACTTGTCAAAGGTCGTATGTAGAATACCCATCTTGAGGTAGAAATATACATACTCTCTACTACTTGCCCTGAATGGGCAGTGGTGTGATGCCAATGTGCATTTTCTCTTGGGATTACGAAAGATGCAACATGGTTTCAACTTTATATATTTTGTAGTCGACCACTTCTTTAAAAGCCATATTTCATTCCCTGCAAGAAGACATTGAATGGCATGTATATCGCTAATGTATTATTCAACTAGGTAATTCGATTGCACAAGACAACTAAGACCATATTTCATTGCGACTTTAAGTTCAAGAGCCGTTTCTGCTAAACACTCTGCGCTAAGATGGGAACTAAGTTATAGTATCATCCTCAAATTGGTGGCCAAATAGATGGAACTAATCATAGCCTGGGAAGCCTTTCACATTGTTTAGTGGGTGACTATATTGGCACATGCAATGTTTTAAATATCGACGATATCGGCCGATATATCCTACGATATATCTTATATTCCACTTGTGTGATACAAAACTCACAGGTAGTGCCGATATATCCCACATGTTCGATCTAGTGATCATTTTCAATTTCTGATCTTTTTTTTGTTGAAATTATGTTAAATCGGTGTCAAATTATTATAAATCCATTGGTTCTTCATGTTTTACATGAAAAATTATGGAGTTCGAGCTTTGATTTCGATATCCATTGGTTCTTGTCCATTTTTTTTTTTTTCGAAATTTTCTTTCAACCAGCTGTCAATTGAGACAAATTTCAAGGTATTTAGGAGTATTTGATGAAATGATCATCACATATACTCTAATTTCGAAATTTGAGTATAGGTGGTCTGATTTGGGGAAAATTCGAAATTTCCTAATTTCTCCCAAATTGCTTACAGTGTTGCACTCCAAACATGAAATTAAGCATGTATGAGGGTTGATCTACTAATTTGTTAAGTCCTTGTCAATTTTAGAAGAATAAAAATAATTTTTAATTAAAAATTAAACAAAAATTATTATTATTATTATTATTAATTTTCAAAATTTCCCTTCAACCAACTGTCAATTGAGACCAATTTTGAAGTATTTAGGAGTGTTTGATGAAATGATCATCACATACACTCTCAAGTGTTACGCATTCAATTTTAATATAGTTGCATTAATTTAGTCTGACAACGCATATGTTAGGACCCTATACAAATGAAACCTATTATGTGCACTTCTTTTTTAAGATGTTATGGATTTAAAAGTGTATATTAAGGTGTTTTTTTTTTTAACAATCCCTGAAGTTTCATTGAAAAGTTCAATCATTTCCCCAATGTTTCCCCATGTTTCCCAAAAAGTATGATAAATTACCCGATACAAACGGTATATCTCATGCGATAACCGATAGGTATCTGTATCCAAAGGATGTGATACATATTGTGATATCAATATTTCGAACACTGGGCACGTGAGATCTCATACTTCCACAAGCTTAGTTTGCCTCAGACTTCTTAGTAAATCGTTCTACGGAATTTTTGATTTTTGAAATCATGTGTGTCAAGCCTCCAACTTATTTATCTAGTGCTGCTACTTATTGTTACTAGATCGAGCTACGATGCCGAAGATTTTGTGCAACATACAAAAGAATGCATGAAGACGGAAGGCAGACAATTAATAAAGTAATGAGAATTACAAGGGCCAATAAGATGTTTGCAGGCCCTTTACTAAATTCAAAGGAGTGGTGATTGTTTGTCTGAGAAAGTAGGAACCTCATTTAGCTTCCATGTAAATTGATGCTCAACCCTATCTTCAATGTGGAAGACCTAACTACATAGTTTGGTCATCATGAAGACAAGAATGTAGACGAGCTAACAATTTGGATACTTGCAACTACTTGACAAGGTGATCCGATTCTAATGTTCGATGCAGGTTGCTTTTCACTGGAACCCTGGACTTTTCCTCAAGAAGCTTTGCTTTCCGTGCTGCTTGGAATCTTCTAGATCCCATTCCTAGGAGCTCCCCAAACGGTTCCTTGAGTCCTCCTTGCCTCTATTAGATTTGTTGAGGCCAGGTACCTTCCTCAGGTGAATACTTTGGTTGCCATCTATTTGTGGAGCAATTCTTATGTGGCCTCTATTCCGGTTTGGGATGAGACAGGAATGCCATTCTTGGGAAGGTTCTTTGGACTGGGGCCAATTGGATTTGGATATTCAGATTTTGGGATTCACTGATGCCATTGAGATATTCTCCCATTTAGAAGCCAGTATGCTGCTGAGCTGTTGACAAATGTAAACCCACCAAATTGCCCTTGGGAGGGTAGATGGGCTTAAGCAGTGTGTTGCCTTGGGGCTGAGTTTTTGGATCTTACTGGTTCCGGCATCTTCTCCTGCATGGCTCAAGAGATCCGAAGCTGTGCTTCAAAAAATGGTTACTCCCCCTCTTGTCTTTCTTGATCAGTAATTGCTAGAATTTAATCTGTAGGTTTGGGGAGGGGTGGCAGTTTTCCTGGCCTTTATGGGTGGGTCTTTAGGGCTGTTCAGTCCATTGTGGATCTGTCCCTCTTTGCAGGACTGTGGGAGTGCCTCCTTCTTTGTTGTTCTTTGCTTGGCCTGGGCTGTGGGCATGTTTTTTTCCTCTGCTTTCTAATCTGGTCCGGGCTGTAGGTTTTTTGTTTTTGTGGAGTGCTTAGTTTGTCTATGGATTGGGCGCGTGGATCTTTTTTTGTTGCTATTTTTTTTTTCTCTGCCAGTTGCCAGTTTGGTTGGTTAATCAAGTGCCCACATTCCAAAAAAAAAGAAGAAGATGTTTGAGGGTGTTCGAAATAACCACATCCTTGATATTGCAAATGTCTTGCAACACTCACTTATATACGTGCGTGCTAATCCCTTTTTGGATGGGATTAAACACCTCCAACTCTTATTTCCATTTTCAGCGGTCACATCAGCTAGTTTTGATGCAAATATCTTGTGCAGTGAGGGGTTAACATAATCTACTCACTTTTTGTTTCTTGATAATATCTTCTATAATGGAATTTGAATGGTATTGGAGTTTGAAAACGTATCCCTTGTAATATGAACACTAAATCAGGTTTCTAATAAAATTGTTTGTATGGTTGGTCCCACATCTATATTAGTAGATCTAAGCACCCTCTGAACCCATCATTAAAGATATAATCTCTTAAACACGTCTTAGAGTTCTTGTTGTATCCATATTCATTTCCCAAATGATCTAATGGTTAAGATAATGGATCTTTGCATGAGGTCCTCGATTTGTCGATGGCAAAGGTTGTGATTCTAGATTGTGTTGATGCAACAGCCTGAAGACTTAAGAGTGTCGAAGAATCATGACTGGTTCATTGAACACAAATTACATTTCTCCTTTAGAGCGTCATTCACCATTGCTATCTTGCTGAATGTGCATGCTGAATGTATGTGCTTATTTTACATGTCTGGCTCTTTTCAATTTTAACCTTTAACAATTCCGTGACTTTCTCAGAGCTGCTCTTCAATTATCTTAAAAGAAGAAGAGAACATTGGTAAATCCTCTTTTCTAATGGGTAAAGAAGGTTCCTCAAATCAGGTAGTCGGAAAAAGTGACAAGCAACAACAACAACAATATTGTAACTTAGATTGGGTCACTTGTCCTGTATGTGGGAGCATTGTACGTGGGGCTGATTACACTGTAAATTCTCACTTAGGTATGGCTTATTCTTAACAAACTCTACTTGTATAATTTTGATTTAAAAATAACACAAATGGTGATACTTGTAAGAGATTAAAATAAAATAAATAAAGTTTTCTAATTCCAGTACACACATGTATAGTCCATCTCACCCAAACACCATGTCAAGCTAATAAGTGGTGAACATCCAAGCTGTCCATCAGGCCGGATGATACCATATGGATCCTAGGCCCAAAAGTCAGGCTGGTCCACTCATGAGGTGGCCAATGTACCAAATGACTGGCCTGATTTTTAAGTTCTATATGGATGGTTGAGATCTTGCATGAGTGTTCTAGCTTTAGCATGTATGCCTGTGTATAGGCTGGGCCTCACACGCTCGAGACTAGCAAGCTCAAAAATATTCGTCATCATCATCTAAGCCTTATTGCAATTAATTGAGGTCGGCTACATGAATCCTGTTATGCTATTCCACTCCATCAAGGGCCATAAAAGTATGAAATTCATAAGAAAGTATAGTACATTCACATGAGAAGTCGATCTGCACACAGAAATGTTTAAAATTCCCATAAATCCATCTGGGTGAAAAGAAAGCTATTTATCTTGAAAACTATCCTTCTGACTGTTATAATGGGGCAAGCAGTGACTGTCTCAATTTCTATTGCAACTGAAAACTAATCTCAATGTTAACTTACATGCTTAGTGCTGTCTTTGCAGTGAATTTTATTATATAATTATTCAATTTCGACCTTGCTCTACCTATATCTTGATAAAGCTTATATTTTCTTTGATCATGCAATAAGAATGGTTTTAAGTAGTTGTTTATGCATTACATTGAATGTTGGACCTCAAATACTTTGGATCTAGTTCATGTTTGTCCATGTTTGTTTTTCTCTCATGGATTGCAGCTATAAGCTATTTTTATCCTTCTAGTTTGTTCTCTTATTTTCTATTGGTTTCCAAGGGTGGAGTTAGAGAGCTTTGTAGAAATTCTAATCTTTTAGGCGTTAGTGCTGACAATCTAACAACACGAACTTCCTCCCACTTTCTTTTAATTAGTATATTTTGTTGGTGATGGTTAGTTTATTGATCATGCAACCACGGTCTTCTAAGGAAATTGTGGAAATGATAATTCGGAATGATCATGCACCATACATCATCAAAGTGATATTTTTTTCATTGGAATATGATACAATGAGCCGTGGGATGATTGTCAAAGGAAATATCAATCTACATAGCAGATTTACAGCTTTACAGATTTACAGATTTACAGCTTTACAGATTTACAGATTTACAGATTTACAGCTTTGCAGATTTACAGATTTACAGCAGATTTACAGCTAATATCTACAGCAGATTTACAGCTAATAGCAGATTTACAGCTAATATCTACAGCTTTGACTGATATGACAGTTATACAGATTTATTCCTTCCTTAATTAGGATATATTAGCTGTACAGTATATTTAGATAGATGTATATATGGTAGGGGCTGAAGATCAGCTTGTATTTCTTCCCTAAATAGCTTGTAATCTACCTATATAATGGGCAATTGTCAATGAAGAAAGGCAGACTTTTTCAAAAGGACTCTAAACTGTCATGGTATCAGAGCTATAGCTCTAAATTTCCATTTGTCTCGTGCTCTCAAGTTTCTTAGTCTCGGTTATTCTTGTTCTAGTTCTGTTGACCTCATGTCTTCCGATAAGTCTGATGTTTCTTTGATTCGTTTCAATGGCAAGAACTACTCTGCTTGGGCGTTTCATTTCAGGATTTTCGTCAAAGGTAAGGAGCTGTGGGGACATGTTGATGGCAGTAACCTAGCTTCTGACAAAGACAAAGACAAAGACCAACACGCCAAGTGGGAAGTCAAGGACGCACAAGTTATGGCATGGATTTTGGGATCCGTTGAACCCAACATCATCTTGAACCTTCGATCTTCTCAGATTGCAGCTCAGATGTGGACATACCTGAAGAAGGTCTACAGTCAACAAAACACTGCTCGTCGTTTCCAGCTTGAACATGAATTGGCCACTCTCCAACAGGATAGTCTTTCTATCTCTGATTTTTACTCTAGATTCACTAATCTTTGGGCTGAATACACTGATATAGTTTATGCTGACTTACCATCCGAAGGTCTTAGTTCTGTTCAATCTGTCCATGAAACTACTCAGAGGGATCAATTTCTAATGAAACTAAGGTCTGAATTTGAAGGCACCAGATCCAATCTTATGAACCGAGAATCTGTCCCCTCCTTGGATACATGCCTAAATGATCTTCTTCGCGAGGAACAGCGCCTTCTCACTCAAACCACCATGGAACAACGACGATCTACATCTGTTCCTGTAGCCTATGCAGCACAAGGCAGGCCACGAAGCAGGGATATGAGCACTGTTCAGTGCTTCTGTTGCAAGGGATTTGGTCATTATGCTGCAAACTGTCCCTGAAAATTCTGCAACTATTGCAAAAAGGATGGCCATATCATCAAGGAATGCCTAACTCGACCCCCCAAGAAATCGGAGACAGCATATACTGTCTCAGTTAGCTCTTCTAGTGCGGGTAGTTTGGTGAATACAACACAAAGTGCTCCTGCTCCTGCTCCCGTTTCAGTCCAACCCGTGACCCCTGACATGATTCAACAAATGATCATTTCTGCATTTTCAGCTTTAGGACTCTCAGGTAAACCCTTCACTACATCATCTCCTTGGTACTTTGATTCCGGGGCTTCCCATCATATGACAAACAATGCTGCTTCTCTTACCAATGTAAACAAATATTTTGGAAATCTCAAAATTCATACTGCTGATGGCAATCATTTACCTATCACGGCCACTGGTGATGTTTCCTCCTCTCTCACTGATGTCTTCGTATCTCCCGGTCTTACCACCAATCTTGTGTCTGTCGGTCAGTTAGTTGATAATGATTGTAAAGTAGAGTTTTCTAAATCTGGTTGTGTTGTGCAGGATCAACAGTCAGGGCGGATGATCGCGAGGGGGCCTAAAGTGGGACGTCTTTTTCCTCTTCAATTTCCTTTGTCTTCTTTTTCTTTGCCTTTTGTCGCTTGTAATTCTGCTCATGTTGATTACCGAGCGTGGCATAAACGTCTCGGACATCCAAACTCTAATGTACTTCATGCTTTATTGAAATCTGGTTTTCTCAGGAATAATGAAACACCATCTCTTAGTGTTGTTCAGTTTGATTGCAATTCTTGCAGACTTGGCAAAAGTAAAACTCTACCCTTTCCTTTTCACACACCGCATGTTGTCAAACCTTTCGATCTGATACATAGTGATGTGTGGGGTATGGCACCAGTCACTTCGCATGCTAATTACAAATACTTTGTCACTTTTATTGACGACTATAGTCGTTTCACATGGATTTATTTCCTTCATTCCAAAGACGAAGTATTTTCTGTTTTTAAGATTTTTCATGCATATATTCAGACACAATTTTCGGCCCATGTCAAAATCCTTCGTTCTGACAATGGGGGTGAGTATATGTCTCATTTGTTTCAGGACTTCCTACAGAATCATGGCATCATCTCTCAACGGTCTTGCCCTTCGACACCTCAACAAAATGGAGTGGTTGAAAGGAAGAACCGTCACCTTCTTGATGTGGTTCGCACTCTTCTGTTAGAATCTTCCACGCCCTCTCGATTTTGGTGTGAAGCTCTTTCCACTGCTGTCCATCTCATTAACAGGTTGCCTTCTCCCACATTGAACCATGACTCACCTTTCACCAGGTTATTTGGTCACCCTCCAACTTATTCTAACCTTCGTACCTTTGGTTGTGTCTGTTATGTTCATCTACCTGCACATGAACGCACAAAACTTACGGCTCAGTCAATTAAATGTGCTTTTCTAGGATATTCAGTACAACAGAAAGGTTTTCTTTGCTATGATCCAAATCTGTGTCGCATTCGAGTTTCTAGAAATGTGATTTTTTTCGAAAATCAATATTTCTTTTCTACCCATCAGATCATGTTTCTCCTTCATTTTCTGTTTTGCCTATGTTTCCTAACTCTCTTGCAGATCCAGTCCCTTCTAAACCTCTCCTAGTGTATCGACGACGCTCCACCGCCACTTCCCACCAACCTTCAGCACCTCCTGAGCCCCCTCAAGCTTCTTCCCCGACTGCTGCTCCTGTTTCAGCACCTGCACCTCCCTCTCTCCGACTCAGTACTCGGGTTCGTAGACCCCCAGATAGGTTTGGTTTCTCTTCTCCTTCATCCTTCACAGCCACTTTGTCGTCTATTTCTCTTCCTTCATCTTATAAACAGGCAATGGCGCATGAGTGTTGGCGAAAAGCAATTGAAACCGAACTTCTCGCACTTGAAGAAAACCAAACATGGGATGTTGTTCCATGTCCCTCCTCCGTGAAACCCCTTGGCAGTAAGTTCGTGTTTTCTATCAAGCTTAATTCCGATGGGTCCATAGATCGTTACAAAGCTCGGTTAGTGGCACTTGGCAACAAACAAGAATATGGTCTCGACTATGATGAGACCTTTGCACCGGTCGCCAAAATGACCACTGTCCGAACTATACTCGCTCTTGCTCATCCCAATCCTGGCCCTTACATCAAATGGATGTTAAGAACGCATTTCTCCACGGTGATCTCAAGGAAGACGTTTACTTGAAACTTCCCTCTGGTATGCCCACTTCCTCACCTACTGATGTTTGCAAACTGAAACGTTCTTTGTATGGTTTGAAGCAGGCACCAAGAGTATGGTTTGAGAAGTTTCGATCCACTTTGCTTAGTTTTTCTTTCACTCAAAGTCAGTATGACTCCTCTCTTTTTCTACAAAGGACATCCACAGTATCGTCGTCCTCCTTGTTTATGTGGACGATATCGTCATCACTGGCTCTGACTTGGAGGCAATCTCTGCGGTTCAGACTTTGTTGAATTCTACATTTCACATGAAAGATCTTGGCCAGCTCACCTATTTCTTGGGTTTAGAGGTGCATCATCAGCCGCACGGTCTCCTCTTGCATCAGCACAAGTATAGTCAAGATCTTGTTCAGCTAGCCGGTCTCACCAACGCTACTTCGGTTGACACCCCCATGGAACTTAATGTGAAATATCGACGTGACGAAGGGGAGCTTCTTGAGGATCCTACTACCTATCGGAAGTTGGTTGGTAGTCTTATCTAACCATTACCCGACCAGACATCTCTTATGCTGTTCATACCGTCAGCAAATTCATGCAAGCACCGAGGCATCTCCATCTATCTGCAGTCCGCCGCATAATTCGCTACATTCTTGGGACACCTACTCGTGGCTTATTCTTCCCTTCCGGTTCTTCACTTCAGCTACAAGTCTATAGTGACGCTGACTGGGCTGGCTGCCCAGACACCAGGAAATCTACTACCGGCTGGTGTATGTTTCTTGGTGATGCCCTTATCTCTTGGAAATGCAAGAAGCAGGACCACGTCTCCAAATCATCTACTGAGGCCGAGTACCGAGCCATGTCTGCAGCATGCTCCGAGATCATTTGGCTGCGTGGTCTCCTCACAGAGCTCAGTTCATTCCCGTACATCCTACTCCACTCCATGCTGACAACACTAGTGCCATCCAAATTGCCGCAAACCCAGTCTATCACGAACGCACCAAGCACATCGAGGTTGACTGTCACTCAATCAGGGAAGCCTATGATCATCAAGTCATCACTCTTCCACATATCTCCACAACTTTGCAGATCGCCGATATCTTCACAAAATCCATGCCACGTCAGCGCCATCATTTTCTCGTTAGCAAATTGATGCTTGTCGATTTACCAGCATCAATTTGAGGGGGGATGTCAAAGGAAATATCAATCTACACAGCAGATTTACAGATTTACAGATTTACAGATTTACAGATTTACAGCTTTGCAGATTTACAGATTTACAACAGATTTACAGCTAATATCTACAGCAGATTTACAGCTAATAGCAGATTTACAGCTAATATCTACAGCTTTGACTGATATGACAGTTATACAGATTTATTCCTTCCTTAATTAGGATATATTAGCTGTACAATATATTTAGATAGATGTATATATGGTAGGGGCTGAAGATCAGCTTGTATTTCTTCCCTAAATAGCTTGTAATCTACCTATATAATGGGCAATTGTCAATGAAGAAAGCAGACTTTTTCAAAAGGACTCTAAACTGTCAATGATTTGGGTTAAAGATGTACTGGCCATGTGGGCTGACTTCTAGGGGTATCCTTTGGGGGACATGGAAGAGGATTATATAACACTATTTTAATTTGTTGAAGAAAGGGGGCAGTAGATACCGAAGGAGACGCAGTGTAAACAGACACAGAAAATTGTTAGAGGTGACAAAGAATTGAAGAGATTGCCTTCAGAAATTAATTACGAGGCTAGAGCATGTCTAAAAAGTGATTTTTTTTTTTTTTTTTTTTGGGGGGGGGGGGGGGGGGGTGTAGTATGTAGATCATTGGCTAGTGGATTCGATCTAGAGAGGTAAATTTAAAAATGGTTGCCTTTAGATGCAGTGGGAAGATCAGGGGGTATTTTGGTTATTTGGGATTCTAACATTTGGAGATTTTTCCATCTCGATTTTATTACGGGACGTGGCGTTTGATTTCAGATGTGTTTTACATTAGTGTACGGTTTAAATAATCTAACTTGACGAGTTCAATTTTGGGAGGAATTGGATGAGTGTCATCAAAAGTGGTAGCTATAGTGGTGTGTGGGTAGGGTTTTTAATCTCATCAAATTTGGGTTTGAAAAGTCTAACGCGGATCGCCTCATTTAAAGCATGAAGGATTTCTTAAACTGGATTGTGAAGAATGAGATGGTGGATCTTCTTGTGGGAGAAGTAAAGTTTACGTGGAGAAATGGCCAAGAAAAGGTAGTCAAGTCCAAGTTGGATCGATTTTTGTTATCTCTAGATTGGGGAGAGAAATTTCAGTTAGTGCATCAAATGGGTCTCCGAAGACTTGTGTCTGATCATTGTCCAATATTATTAGAGCTGGAAGAGGAATATCGGGGCTCGCATCCTTTTAGGTTTGAATTGGCATGGTTCGAAGTTGAAGGCTTCAAGAAAGTAGTTTATAATTGTTGGGCATCACTTAAGGTACGAGGCTATGCAGGTTTCTCTCTATTTCAAAAGTTGTGGGATCTAAAACAAAAAATTATTGTGAGAGAGAAAAGCGGTTCTTAATAGTCAAGAGGTGGAGATGTTTGCATTTTTACAGGAAATTGAAGTCATAGACATTATGGTGGGGAGGAGAATTGTCAAAAGAGGAATTGGCATGGCAAGAGGTTTATTTTATAACACTAAATATAAATTATAATGCAATCGTAAGGGAGGATGAAATTAAATGGAGATAGAGGTTTGGAGCAATTTGGCTCAAGGAAGCACTAGATTTTTTCATGCATTGGCTAGTGCGCAGGCAAGAGGTACTAAAATTAATAGTGTAGAAGTGGAGGGAATGAGGGTAGAGGAAAAACAAAGGTGTATGCTGCTGCAGGGGAGTGTTACATGAATCTCCTTTCCAATGAATATTAGTCTAGACCAAAATTAGACAATCTTTTCATTGTGGGAGATGAGCACACTGAATCACGATGCAAAAAGTGTCCACAACGGAGTATCCTTAATAGGGGGCCATGGTTCAGTAATCCAAGCCATTGATTTGTTGCAATCGTTGATGGAGAATTGCATGGAAATATCCTTGTGATGCAGGACATGAATTAAATATGATATGCAAGATTTCAGGCTTAAGATCACGTTAGTTCAGAAACAATTACACAAATTTCATATCCCACATGAAAGTCCAAACATTCAATTAAGGGGAATCTATGCAGGTCCAGGCCTACACATGATAGGGCTAGATCAATAAAAATTATGAACCAAACGATAATCAAAGATAAGAAATAATCATCCACACATGCATAGTAATCAGTCCCTAATCTAAGGGATTCACCAATTTCAAATCAAGGAACCCTAGGGTAAGAAAATGGGCATAAAATTAGAGATTTGAGTAATTTAGGGTTATGTTTAGGGATTTTGGGTGAAAGTGGAGTGAAAGAGAGGAGAGAGACGAACCAGAGAAGTACCGCACGTGTGGACAACAACAATGGCCCAGACGCACATGCGTGCGATCTCGGCCACACATGTATGGGGCCCACTATTTAGAAAAAGGCCACCTTGGCCCTGGTCAGCTAGGGATGGGCTTCAAAACCCCCAAATCTTAGCTCGATCCGATGTACAGTTTATGGGTGGTGCTCCGCCGAAGCTTCAGCCCTCCGTAGGGCCAGATTTTGAAATTCTGCAGTGGGGAGGAGAATTGCTGCAATAGATGATTGATTCGAAGTGTAGATGATGGGGTGAGATGAGAAGAATGGATGGTAGAAGATGGGTAGTAGAGATGACGATGGATGTGGGCGAATCGGAATGGATGTGGCTTCGCACCACGGTAGTTAACCCTTCGATGAAGGGAGGGCTTCGCACCCAATTAGGCTTTACAACTCAGAGTAGGAAAACGCAGAATTTTTATTAATCTTCAATTCATGAAAAAAGCTACAAGGGGTGCCTATTTATAAGAAAACCCTATACCCCAAAACTCGCGCCATGTGTGCAACCTATTACCTGGCGATGAAGTAAACTAAAAAAAAATCAAACAAAGAAATCTAAAGCGTTCACGATGTTCTAAATAATAACAATAAGCAAAACCTAAAATATGAAATCAATCCGACGAGTGGGCCACGATCATGAGATCCCATGATGGGCTTTTCTTGACTATCGGGCCCACCTTTTTGAACCAAAACTTCGTCTTCTAGATAGGAGGCCCTCCCTGGACGTCATCATCAAGCCAGATCGATGGTGGGGCCCTCCTTCTGCGTACGTACATGCATAGAGGGGGTGGTGTGCTTGCGCGTGTGCGCATGATGTCCCCATCACCCTGCAAGATACTCCATTGTTGGGACCTTTTTTTTCCTAGTTGAATATGGATTGTTGATGCACTTCTCTTCCTTACTGTTTATGTTGTTGGCCAAAATTGAAAGGTTATATAGTCATCTTATCAAGGAAATTTTGGTGGCTTTGTCCATCCATAGTGGGGCACAATCATATTAGTGGTCTAGAATGTCAAACCATAGCCCTTGGGTCCCATTTATCAGAATTGAGAACCCATGGAATCAATTGGGCCCCACTTATGTTTGCTCAGGAACTAAGGAAAAATAAGCTCGTGTTCCTTCATTTCAAAGGTGGGTGGGTCCCACAGTTTCCACCAATAAGAGTCTATGGGCCAAATAATATGGTGATCCACAGACTACAAAAAAGAGACCCATATGCATAATCCTTGAGTACAATGATTATTTTGATTAATAGGCTTTCAGTGGTTGGGATGAGTGGGACCCCTCATTTCAAAGGTGGATCACCAAGAGAGGCAGGACAAGTAATTTGGTATCCTGCGGGACTACACATTACATGCAATGGCTGCATCTTTTTTCAAGGAAGAGGCCTAGATGCTTATCTTTTCCGGGAGAGCAAAGAGGTGTTGGTTGGAGAAATGATTCCGGTGCTGTGCAACAATAGCAGCTCGATAATGGTTGGGTGTTGATTACGGGTGATGGTGCTGCTCACCTATTGGAATCCATGGCAGGTTTAGATGCATTCGACCCCTGCGGAGAGGAGTTGCAGCGGGCAACAATGGTGGAATTGGGTTGTCGGAAGTTGTCATTGTGAAGAAGGTGCAGATGGGGAAGTGATGCAGGACGGATAGTCTAACCTAAAATGATGCAATGAAATTAATCAACGGGTTAATTGGAGAAATTAAAACACAAAATAAAGCTAATTTATCACTATGTTAAAGGGTTTAAGCATTAAAGGATGCTCCAGTCCAAGACGACCTACAATTCCGTAGTGTAGGTCTTATAGGATTTGATTAATTAGGACCTATGGAAGCTAGAACTTCTATCTAGCATAGGGATAAATCTTAATTCAATGAAAATCACTTGGTTTTATTAGGGGTTTGGGTAAGTTAGGTTAGGGTTTTAGGATTTGGGAATTAGGGTGTGTTTTTTTGAAATAGGGTTTGGGACGAAGAAGCAAGGGGGTGTAGTGCGTCTATACGGTTGGGGGGTGGTGGCTCGGGAGTGGTCCGGGTGGTTAGGGTGATGGTTTGGGTTAGGTTTGGAAGGGCTAAGGTGATGGTGGTGATGGTCTTTGGTTGGAAACAAAAGAAGAGGAGGAAAAGAAGAAGAGGAGAACCAATAATAAAAAAAAAAAGATTACTTGGAAAGAGAATAAAATAAGGAAGATAATTGGAATCACTCCATGGCTTCACACCAAACTCTAATTACAGGAAGAATTTTGCTTCAAAACAAAGCAAGAAAAAATTTCATTCAATAGCCAACAATGCTCTAGGCTTCACACGTCCAAGCCTTATATGCTTTATTTGGGGTATTTTTTTACAAAAAATACCCTTAATACTATAAAATGTCCAAGACACCCCTAGTATCAACTAAATCATAAAATAAACTACAATAGTCAAACTAACTAAACAAAATAACTAAAACTAGTGTGATGCAGGACACATGATTTAATGCTAGCATGCAACATGGAGATTATTAAAGAGTCCATGTTGCATAAATCAAACAGCAAAAGATGTTAACCTACCACATGATTAAGAGTAAACAATACGAAATAAAATATGATTCAACTTAAATGACATGCCCCCATGCTATGAAACCATATAAATCAATTAAAACTAGTCCCAATGGAAAGATATGACTTCCAAATTAGCATAGGCACGATCCACATTCAAGGGGTTGAGGGGCTGAACTGGTAGGTTTCAAGACCAGGGTTGGTGGGAGAAAACTTGAAATTTAGGCATATAGGGTTCACAGGAAGTGAGAAATTTGGAATTAGGATTTTTAGAAATTGGGGAAAAATAGGAATTTGGGAATCTAGGATTTCGATTTGGGTTAGGGGATTTGGAATCAAGCGGTTTTTTATGGGATAAAAACAAAGGGGAATCAAGTGGATTGAAGGGCTGTCCGTACAGTCAGCCTTAAGCTCACACATGTGGGTGGTTTGGGTTAAATTTTGGGAATTTCAAGCTAGGGTTTGGTTGAGGTTGAGGTTAGATGATGACAAGATGAAGAAAATGATGATTTGGATGGCTTTGGATGGGAAGGAAAGAAGAGAAGATGGAGTTTTGAAGAAAATACTTCTAGAAGAACAACAAGAAGATGATAGACGAAAGCCTCGCACCTCCGTTGAATAGGAATGCAATCACACCACACCTAATCTCCAAATCGCATGAATAAACCTTCAAATCACATGAAAAAATAAGAGGAATTTTGAAAATTCATGAAACAATAGCATAGAGAAATTCACATGCCCCCCTCCCCTTTTTATAGTCTCAAGTGCACAAATTTACAGAAATAGCCCCACTTAATGTTTTTTTTACTAAAATACTCTTAAAACTAGAACAGAATGTAAAACAAAGCTAGAAAAGGTCCAAACTATCAAATAAAGTAAATCCTAATAAAGTCAAATAAAAACTAAGACACTTAAGTCCTAAAGTGTCCATGATTGAGGCAACCACGATTAAAAGTGGTCAAACGGCTCCATATGTGCAATCCAATGGTCCGATCGACGTGTTCACTTGATTAAACAGTCTAGACTCCTCAAGAATGCAGCCCACATGCATCCTCCTAGTGTATGGTCTTCGAAGATGCATCAAATGCATGTGGGGTCTTCAAATCAGCCCACTCGAGTCCACGTAGTGGTCATCCATCTAAAGGAAAACTAGTGATGATCTCCCCCTCCTTTGGTAGACCCTGAGTGGTGCTTTGATGTCCTCATCATAGTGTCTAATATGAGTCCACGATCAAGATGACCCAACCATCAAAATGGTCCAACGGTCAAGATGGCCCATCATGTGAAATCCAACGGTCCGATGCGAAATCCAATGGTCTGATAGATGTATCCAATCGATCCAATGGTCCAATACTCTCAACTAAGCAACCCACATGCATCTTCCCACTGTGTGGTCTTCAAAGATGCCCGATCATGCATGTGGGGTCTTCAACGTGGCTAGGAACTCGAATTGGGCCCACTGGGCTCCATGTAATGATTGCTTAGCCATAAAGAAACTGGGGCAACTCTCCTTCTCCTCTGATAAACTCTAAAAGGTGCTTGGATGTCCTTATCAACTCCCCTCGGCTGAGAAGAGTTCACCTTAGGCAAAATAAAAATGCGATAACACTCTAGGAGATCCGGGTCTAGTCTCTGAAGCTCGGTCTCTGTAATCCACGTACTGTTTGACTCTGACCTGTTCTTCCACTTGATGAGATATTATTGAAAGCTTCCGTATTTGGTAGAAACCACTTGTTCATCCAAAATACCTTCTATCTCTTCTCTTTTCGTAGGTATGGATGGTAAATGAGGTAAAAGCTGGGAAGGCTGGTCTGGCAAGAGCCACAGGTCATGGGGTAGGTTGGAAGCACCACCATTTGGGCCAATGTGTGGGTCGGGAGGAAGGCTAGTGGGTGGAGTTACTGCCCTTTAAAAGACACAAGATCTTCCACATTGAATGTAGAACTAATTCCCATGTTAGATAAAAGTTCTACCTTCCATAGGTCTTAACCGACTCATATTTTGTTAGATTTGCATTGCAGGATTGTTTACGGCTTTGAATTGGAACATGTTTTGTTATTTGGATTCCTTAACTTTGTGATAGAGTAGTTTTATTTTGTGTTTTGATTGCTTTAATTAATCCGTTATTTAGTTTCAACACATCATTCTAGGTTAGACTATCCGTCCTGCATTAGGAAGAAGGTGGTGGAATTGGGTTATTGGAAGAGGGTTTTGAGGGAGAGAGGGAGGGAGGGAGGGGGGAGAGAGTAGCCTTTTATAAAAAGGGCTTGCAATGGTAAAAAAGCAACCTGTTTGAGAGGAAACGAGGAGATTTGGGTTCCGATTCTCGACTCTCCCTTGCGTTTCAAAATTCGCTGAAGAGGAGGATTTGGATTACATTCAAATCCAAATCCCTCCTATTTCATGCTCCCAAATGCACCTCCCTCCCTCAAATCCCCTCAAATCCTTCCGATTCCATGCTGCCAAATGATCCCTAAAGAGTTGTTAATAAAACTGATCAAAGCAGTCTGTATTTGGTTTTAATTGAAGTTATGTTCATCATCATCATCAAAGCCTTATACCATAATTGAAGTTATGTCAATATGCTTAAAAAAATGAAGTTGTGATTATATTCATTATATGATATTCCTTCTAAGTATGTGAACTAAAAGTTTTAGTTGCCTTCTAGACTGCATATAAATGATGCTTATTTTTCTAACCAATGGTTCAGATGCATGCCTAGCCAGAGGGAAAAAACGGAAATTGACCCAACATACCCTTCTTCAGTTCAGCTTTTCTTCAAGACCAAAGGACAGCATTTGCTTGAGTGAATCAGATAATGCAGAAGATGATGCAAGACGGAAAGGATCTGATGAGAACACTGAACCTAGTACTGTTTGTATACTGCCTAAATATGGTGCTGCTGAAAATAAGGAAAGAAACAAATGCACATCGGACTTTATATACTCTTTACAATCTAACTTTGAAACTTGTGCTACCGTCTTAGATGAAAATGTAAACAAGGAAGATGCTACCAACTGTGGGGAGGTGGATTCATCGATTCCCCTTTCATCCTTACTTGATGTTAAGATGCCTACACATGATATTTATAGTACTGGAATTGGCATGGCTGCTACAACTCTAGGAACTTATATTGTCGGGCGCAGGTTTCATGATGAAGTTGACCTAGCACAAGGGGCTGGCATCTCTCTTTTGAGAGACCCTGAAAATGTCAAGGACCCAAATGCTATCAAGGTTCATTTGCAACTTTTAAGCTTTTTGTGTGTGTGTGTGTGTGTGCGTGCGCGCGCGCGCGCTATTTTCCCTCAGTTCTTAGCAGACATTTTTGTTCATTTTGCTTAAAGACATGGCATGGTCCCTTTGGAAATCAGGTGCTTCATACAGATTCCGGAAGAGGACAAATGCTTGGGTTTCTCCCGCGCGGGTTGGCTAAATATCTGTCTCCTCTAATTGACAAGTATTGCTTGGAATTTAAGGTATGGCAAGTCTGAGCAGAAAAATAAACAAGTGTCCTAGGCGAGTGCATATGTACTAAAATGGTAGGCTTTCAAGTTCTAGAAATTTCCATCAATATCTCGTATTTGTTGTAAATATTGTTTTATCCAGGTTGCTTTGTTTTTTTTTCTCAGACCTAGAATATGGTTATCAGTTATCACTTTCAAAATATGTTATCTTCATTCAGAGCTCTACTTCATTCATTACCTTATTTATTCCTTATGCTGTTGATTTCTTGCTGGCTTTCTATGCTGTTTGCTCTCATATTCTCAAAATAATTTACAGAAACTCTGTGTTATGTATGTTTCATCAATAAGTCCAGTCCAATTTCAATGGTTAGACAGGGTCTATGTCACGAGGATCAGATTTAACTCTCCTGAGATCTCTCATATGGAATTTCAAAATCTATCTTATGTTTGTTGCAGATTCATTTGTGTTTCTATGTTTCTTAATTGAACTCTACAGTTGGCTTCTCATATCCAAGTTATCTAAAATCCAATTGCTTATGGTCGGTTCTGTTTCAGACTTTTTAAGTGATAGATTTTTCTATGAAGTTACTGAACAGAACAGTAAACTTTATTGAAAATTCTGATTTCCTCTCCTTTGAAGTTATGAAGTTCAACTGTGTCGATTTTACTCTTCAGGCATCCAAAACACCATGCATAGGAACTGGAACTAGTGATCATGGCCTTATTCAACTAATTTAAGGATGCGTAATATCTATTTGTTGTATATCTGATGCACATGTTGATGATGAAGTATTCTGGAATGCAGATCTCTTCCCCCCCCTCTTTAATCTTTATTGTGCTAGATTGCATTTTAATGTAACATTGTGGAAATATGTGTCAGGGATCAGTTACATCACTTCCAAACCATCCTCATGATGCGATTCCTATTCGGCTTGTTTGTCAAGAAATGACTACATGCTGCCAAATGGAAGCTAATGATCGCCAACTCTTTGAGTCCTTGTGGAGAAATGCTGTGCATGTTGCTGAATGTGAGAATGCTTTTCCCGCTAGCACGACAAAATATCAGCGGAACTTCCATATTTTGATGCAGGAGGTGTTGAAGCAACACAGTCATCTTTTTACCGATGATGAAAAGTCGTTTCTAGGTACCTACTGGCTTTGGTTATAGCTTCAAAGTGTTGCAACACATATCAGGCATGTACAAAGTTGATATGTATTTTGCGTCAGCCATAATGGTGTGATTTGTTTTCTTACCAGAAGAAAGATATACAAAAATTATCAGAAGAAAAAAGGCACGATTAGAAAAAAACATGAGATGTCTTTTAGATGTTCGAAGATACTGTTAAACACATATCAGGCCACTTTGTGATACAACTAGAACTGTCTGCTGGCCTATGGAGTGTTGAATTTTTGAGTGAACTGACTTTGGTTTTGTGGACTTAAGGTTTTCAGTGGTTCACAAGCTATACAAATTTGGTGATATTTATAGAGAATGTTAGTGCATAGTTTTTAAATGTAAGTGCATGTGCACACTTTCCCCTTCTCCTGCGGTGTACTATATGCTTTATTATAATAAAATATTGTGTGTTAGGGCATGTTGAGCCTAACACAACATCTTTCCCAAAACTCTCCTCTTTCTTCTTGTCTCTCACTCTTCTCCTCTCTTCTTCACACTAAAATCGTCAAACCATTCTCTACTATATTGTCATACAACTTATATTTTGTACAGACACTGTGAAAGCACAGAATACTATTGAGTCTAGACACTCCAATTCTCAACAGATTAGTTAAAAACGAAACATTTATAGGTGGCTCAAAATAATGATGAAAAAGATACATCTTAACATCAAGCATACAGAGCCAGTACTACATCAGAGAAAAGCATGCCAAGGAAAATTGAAAACATGAAAAATAGCAAAACTGTAACTTAAAAGGACCTGGCATATAAAATAGCCTAAACAAATCCATAGACATGGATTCATTGCTGAATACCTAGCTCTAGCAAGAACAAAAGAGCATAAATGCACCCAAATCATGTAAATTAACTGAAGTTAAGCAGATAAAAATCAAAATATGCATGATATAGTGGTTTGTGTTTATTTTGGTGAAAGAGGAGTAAATCACTTAGTAAACAATGGAGACATGACCGTTACAACTTCTGACAGATTTCCTGCAAACTACTGGCTTTAACTTTCATTTTGATCTATGCATATTGTGTTTTGATTCACAAATGTAGTGTGGAACTAAGTATATGAATAGGGGTGCAAATGAGTTGGGTCGAGGAGTGCCCCGGACCTGACCCATTTACGAATTGGGTTAGAATTTTGGACCTAGACCCAACTCATTATAATTCAGTTCGAGTCTGGATTAGGTTCAAATTGCTGACCCTTAAATATACCGGGTTGGGTTTGGGTCCTCTTAGACCCAGACCCAACCCGTTTATCACATGGGTTGATTCTTGGTCGGATATAGAAATTACAATATTGTTTTCATACTTAATGTTCCAATCATCTGATTAGTGGTGACCAATGTCCGTAGTATCGGTATTGTTACATGTGTCGCTGGCTGGGGTTATGGAAACGCGTATCAATATCTCCAATATTATCAATAATACCCAGAAATGTATTGCTGACTAAGGGAATCATTGGGAAACACGAGGAAATGGTGGAATTTCTCAATGAAACTTCAGGAGATGCTAAAATACACATATTTGCATATTTACAAATCAAATAATAGCGAAAAGGACACATATTTGCATATATTTAGGAATCAAATAATAAGTTTCCTTTAATGGAGCCTAAATGCATTTATCGTTAACTCAGGGAAACATTGGGGAAAATGGTGGATCCATCCATCCAACCATCCATGCAGGCACGTAGATACACACAAACACTCATGCATGATCCATCCATCCATCAATGCATGCGTGCACACACACATCCATCCATCCATCCATCTCCCACCAACCATCCATCCATGCGTGCATACATATGCACACAATACACATACAAACATGCCTTTCATCATACAACCATGCATCCATAAAAAATTGAAATGGAAACTTTTTGATAAATTTTTTTTTTTGGTAATATCGATACATTCGCGATACATTAGTGATATTATTGAAATATCGCTGATACATTGGCGATACAAGCAATATTGGAATTTAGACAGTTGAAAATATTGGCGATATCGATAAATTGGTGATACAAGTGACATTTGGAATTTACATAGTCGAAAATATTGGCGATCTCAATACATTGGTGATAGCTAGCGATATATTGCCTATAATTGGAATATTTGATTCTACTAGGTATTGCCGAGCTAGAGATACAGATAATATTGGGATACTCCAAACGATGGTGGTGACCATCAATTTTGATGGTAACAAATAGCATGGCCAGTGTTCCAAATTCAACAGGTAAAATAAAATAGTTTGGGAGTTCAGTTAGTGTGATTTTTAGTATATTCTTCATCAACAATAGGGCCCACGATTTGTGGTGTCCAAATTGTCACAAATAGTGGATGGGTAACTATGTTTTAGAAAAAAGTGGCATGCAACTACAAGCATGCCAAGGTGCAAAAATCATGCCAATTGGGTGATCCTAATAGCATGAAAATGGTCAATCAAGATTGACTGGAGAAACAAAATAGCTTCAACCATCATCTAGAAACATCTAGTAGATAGATCTCACTTTGTATTTCTTAACATTTTGATTTGATGACTCTAACCATGTGCGAGCATGCCAAGGTGCAAAAATCATGCCAATTGGGTGATCCTAATAGCATGAAAATGGTCAATCAAGATTGACTGTTGAAACAAAATAGCTTCAACCATCATCTCGAAACATCTAGTAGATAGATCTCACTTTGTATTTCTTATGATTTTAAAGTAACATTTTGATTTGATGACTCTAACCATGTGATTTATGGCTCGTTTACAAAAGATGGTTGTAACAAATTGGCATCCGATCCGTGTGATTCTTGCACCATGGCTTTATGAATGAATGAACTGTTTGGATTGACGATAGGTCACCATGTGTGCCATTTAAAAGGTTTGTGACGTTGCTAACATCCCCATGAAGGTGAGGACATCATTAAATACACACACACACAATGTTGTAAATATCGACGAAATCGGCCAATATATCCAACGATATCTCTTGTATCCCACTTGTGCGATACGAAACGCACAGATAGTGCCGATATATCCCACATGTTCGAGCCGGTGAGCATTTTCAATTTCAGATCTCCCTTTTTTTTTGTTGAAATTATGTTAAATCAGTGTCAAATGGTTTAAATCCATTGGTTCATGTTTTGCATGGAAAATTATGGAGTTGGAGCTTTGATTTTGATATTCTTCATGTTCTCCATGTTTTTTTTTTTTTTTTTTCAAAATTTTCCTTCAACCAATTATCAATTGAGACTAATTTCGGAGTATTTACGAGTATTTGATGAAATGATCATCACATACACTTTAATTTCAAAATTTGAGTATAGGTGGTCAGATTTGGCGAAAATTGGAAAAAATTCGAAAATTTCCCAATTTCTCCCAAATTGCTTGCAATGTTGCACTCCAAACATAAAATCAAGCATGTATGAGCACTGATCTACTGATTTGTTAAGTGCTTGACAATTTTCGAAAAATAAAAATCATTTTTACTTAAAAATTAATAAAAAGTTTTTTTTTTTTCTTTCAAAATTTCACTTCAACCAGCCGACAATTGAGACTAATTTCAAAGTATTTAAGAGTGTTTGATGAATTGATCATCGCATACACTCTAAATGTTATGCATTCAATTTGAACATAGTTGCATTAGTTCGGTCAGACAATGCATAACTAGGGATCCTGTACAATGGAAACCTATTATGTGCAATTATTTTTTGAGATGTTATGAGTTAAAAGTGTGTATTAAGGTCTTTTTTAACAATCCTTGAAGTTTCATCAAAAAATTCAACCATTTTCCCAATGTTTCCCCATGTTTCCCAACAAGTGGGATAAATTACCCGATACAAACGATATATCCCGTGTGATAATCGATATGTATTTGTATCCCAAGGATGCGATAAGTAAACTCGATACCAATATTTCGAACACTGTACACAGAGAGAGAGAGAGAGAGAGAGAGAGAGAGAGAGAGAGAGAGAGAGAGAGAGAGAGAGAGAGAGAGAGAGAGAGAGACCCATGTAATGAGTGAGTGTGCGTGCGTGTGTGTGCATGTGTGTGATGAGACTTGATACTCTTTCATGTTGGCACGTATCTGCTACTCTTGGATAATCTTTAACCTATTATTATCTTTATTTTGTGGATGTTTTTTTTTTTTTTTTTAATTATTATTTTTATATAACATATCCAGTATATTTACACACACACACACATTCTTTTACATATAGGCTTTTAGATTTATTGTTATCATTATGCATTTATTGGGATCTTTTTACATGTAATTAAGTACAATATGCCATTATATTTTATTAGTTTTATAGTTGTACAGACATTTTGGTACATAAGATATGGATAGACTGATGTTTTCAACAACATTGGTTACTTGCACTGATTATTCCTTGATCTTATTTATCTTGCTAACTGGTATTTGTGTCATTTGTTGGCAGTATCTTTTGGTTCACTTTCAGATGATGGTCAGAGGCTCTTCATAAGACTTTATACACGCAAAGGTTGCATCCTTATCGTTTCCAAGTTCCTATATTGATCCTCATCTACTGATATTTAGACAGAGGTGCCTTTTGTCAATGTATTTAGATATTTAGATGCTGTTTTGAAGATAAACATAACTGAAATTTATTATTTTACTCCTGGAAAATATAATAATATCCTAATTGATAATTTTAAGGGCGGCAATGGCAGTGCAACAAGCCCAACTTGGCTTGGGCCCGGCCTGGTTGCTGTTAATATGTGTGTGTGTGTATGTGTGTGTGTGACTTTAAAAGGAAAAAACCTACTCTAGACATCCGGTAATCTCTCTCTCTCTCTCTCTCTCTCTCTCTCTCTCTGCCTTTCGTAACAAGTGCCATCCCTCTGTCCCATCTAGATCCATCTCCCATAATGGATAATGATCCTCACTCCCTCCCATCCACCCTCTCCTATCCTCAAATCCTATCTGTAGATCTCAATCTGCCCCTATACAATCATCACGCCATCCACCTCTCCCTACCTCTCTCTCTCTATCTCTCTTTCACCCATCCCATAATGCTCAAGCATTTACTCAGTAGACTCCCCCGTCTGTACAAATGGACATAGATTGTGTCTTGATGCCTCCACTTTGTAGGAGTGGGCACATGTTTGGTGATCTAGACTTTTGAGTTTATGGGGCCTACTGTGGATGAGGCATGCCCCAAGAATCTCTCAGATTAGAACATCCTAGCTTGGCTAGGCTAGGTTGGGCCCAGGCCCATCATAGGCTCTAGCTAGGATCAAACCTAGGTCATATATAGTGTAGGCACGGCTTGGCCCAGTCTAATCCCCGCCAATTGCCACCCTTAGGCAATTTCAACTGATGTTATTGGAAAATTTTGCCTTGGTTATTCTACTTTAATGCATGATGAGGGAAAGGAAGAAAGTTTTGCAATTAGTGTATGGAGCGAACTAAAGTCCTTATGATGCTGCTCAAAGTCAAATTACCTAATTTGCTAGTTTGTTTGGTTTGGGTTCACAATCACAATTTGCATTTTTTGGTCAACCTGGTTTGCTAGGTTAGGCTGCTATGGATCGTTCATTGTTTCTCTAGGATTTATTGATTCGGTTCACTTTAAATTTTCTATAGGAACCATGAAGCAAGGGTATGCTAAGAAATAGCGGCGTAATTCCTATGAGCGCATTATTCGTAATTTGTGTACTATGTGGCTATTCTTGTAAGTTACGTAAATGTTTTAGATAAGCTTGAGAAGATCTCCAGGATTTCTATAGATAAGTTGAGGATTTCTAGAGTCTTCCTAGGTAGACAGGAGAAGTCCATAAATAACAAATCTTTTTATTTATTCTATATAGACGATTCCTAAGCTTAAAGGTTCTTTTCATGGTATCAAAGTGGGTCTTGTGGTGAACTCTCTTTACTAGAGTAGCTTGTTTATCTATATTTCATCTTCATCCATGCTTCATTTTTTTCCTTCCTCTTCTCCTTATTCTCCTATTTCATTATTTTCTTCTTCCCCAATAAACTTTTCTCCCTTCAAAATCTCAATCTCTCTCTCTCTCTCTCTCTCTCTCTCTCTCTAAAGAAAATCCTTTTTTTTATATTTAAATTATTTAAATTGTGACCTATCTTATTAAGTCGAAATAGAAACAAAAAGAGATGCAGACCAATAGCTGGTAACCCTCTCATCACCAAAAAGAATGGACAATGCTAAAATACAAAAAGAGACCACTGCAAGTGGCTCAGAAGAAGGGAAAACCCCCCAAAAAAGGACAATTAGCCATTTCCTCTCCAGTTGTACATAATTTCTTCGGACTAGTATCCCATTGAACTCAAGAAGGGAGAATGTGCAAACTATTCTCTCTCACGAAAAGCATTTTTTATTGAAAGAGAACCTATTCCTTCTCTCATAAACTTCAAAAAATCCAACCCCAACACCAAACCTTCTTCTTGCAAAGAAAAGATGGCATTTTAAAAATCTCTCTCTCTCTCTCTCTCTCTCTCTCTCTCTCTCTCTCTCTCTCTCCATTTTCATAATTTCTTTCAAAGCCCTACCCCTTTTCTTGAAAGAGTGAAAAAGAAAATAAAATCTTTTCCTCATCCTTTAGAGAAAGGGGAGTCTAAAAACATCATCTTTTCTTTCTTCTCCTTTTCTCTCTCTTCTTGATTGACCATAAGCTCCTCAACCTTTTATATTTTCTTCCTTTTCTATTTCCTTTACTGGAAAGGTATTTCTTTTTCTATCATTTACAATAAAGAAGACCAACCCCTAAAGTTGTGGCCTTTGTTTGGTAGGTGGGTAGGAAAAGGGTGTTGACCATAGACAACCTCTAAAATAGATCCATGAACCATAATCCTCCCCAACATTTGTGTTATGTGCATGAGTGATGCCGAGTTGATTGGTCACCTATTCATCCATTGCCCTTTTGCTCAAAAGGTAGGGGGGTGCTTCCTTGTAATCTTCAACATGTCGTGGGTGATGTTGAAGTTTGTTGAAGAGTTCCTATGGGCTTGGCATGGCGTAGGGATAGGGAAGGAAGGAAAGGCAGTGTGATGTCTCTTCTAATTGGCAGTGTTGTGGGTGATTTGGGGGGAGTGAAATAATCGTTGTTTCCAGAATAGGAGTGGATCTTTGGAAGAGGTGGTGAGAAAGGTTAAGGTGGAAGTGGTGGGTTGGGCGTCTAGCTTGACAACTGTGGATGTTTGTAATCTCGTCTTTCTTTGAGATGTAATTTTGGATTGTATTCTTTTCCTGCCTAGCTTTTGCTTCAGTGTGTTCTATCAATACAATTTCATTACCCTTTCAAAAAAAAAAAAAAAAAAAAAAGAGCAAAAAAAGGAAAAAGAGAAAAAAGAGAAAAAAAGGAGGAGAAAATAAACTAGAAAATTTCAACCCACCAAATTTGGTGATTAATTGGAATCCAATCTTCATAATATTGCAAATAGGAGATAGTTGCAAGAGTTCCTTGCTAGATTGTGTGAATGTGTGTTTCAAAAATGATCAAATGATTTTCTACATGTCCACTATAACTTGCACCCAGTGTTTTAAATAGCGGTAGCGTGATGTGTAGCTCATAGACCTCTATAGCGTGTAGCGTAAGCTACACAATACTTCTATTTTTTAATTTAAAAATAGGACAAATATAATAAATAGTGAAAAAAAAGGAAAAAATAAAAAAAATGCCTAAAAGATTTATCAATTATAAGCATGTTCAAACAAGTTATTAGTTATCATTTATCAAAAGCCAATCCACATATATAAGCCAAATCAAATAATTATCACATCAATAACTTTCTAAGCAAACCACTTTAATTATTAATGTCTAATTGAAACCACAAGTCACAATTATGAAAAGAAATAAAAATCCCATAGGTTAAAAGTATCAAGTACAATACAAGTGTTACATTCCTCAACATTAGATACAAAGAAAATGTGAAAAAAAATAAAATAGTAAAAAAATACATTGTAGCTTACGCTACGGACGCTACACGCTACGTAGCTGTAGCGTATGCTACGACCCCTGTAGCGTACGCTACATGGGATTTACGCTATTTAAGACGCTACGTAGCGCTACAGCCACGCTACGCTACGTAGCGTACACTACCGCTACGCTATGGGTGCTATTTGAAACACTGCTTGCACCTTTACGAGGGTCAACGTGAAAGAGATCGGTTCAATCCTTTAGCCCTTAGAGGAGATGGGGTAGAAAATGCTGATTCCTTAAGTATTTCTTGACATCAAGTGATCATCATCTATGCCTCTTGCCTCATCCCTACTAATTGGGTTCCAGCTACATGAATCCTGTACGCCATTCCACTCTATAATTGACCATATTCCTTCACATCAAGTATTATTTAAATTTATTGATGTTGGTGATCTTTTAATTTTAAATTTCAAACTTTGAGAATTGTAGGATTTTCTTTTCCATGGTGCTGAGAACAATAAGGTCGAGGATGTTGACGAGGAGATGGTCCATGTGTATGAAGATTTTGTTAACGAACAAGAAGATTTTGCCATGTGTGTCAATGTAGCCAATAGGGTTGAAAATCAAGACGAAGTTGACTCTTTTCTATCCACAAGCGATGATGATATGGCTTAGAATTATTATGGCTTATGGCTATCTGAGAGTTTTGAGAATCTTTTATGATCATTTTGATGATTAGGTTAGCAAAGATCAAATTTCGAGCTAAAACTTTTTAGTTTAGATTTTATTGTCAACTTTGGAACTTCAATGGCGATAAAAGAAAAGGAAAAAGAAATATAGAATCACTTAGAATCCTGTACCCCATATGACACCGATTTAACATAATTTCAACAAAAAAATGGATCAGAAATTGAAAATGTTCACCGGATCGAACATGTGGGATATATCAGCACTACCTATGCATTTAATATCGCACTGGTGGGATACAAGTTATGTCGTGGGATATATCGGCCGATATCATCGATATTTAAAAGATTGATTATAGCTATACTGTGACAATGGGTTGCACTAGCAAAGAATGAAATAAGCACATTTTTCATAATGGTGCTAATCTCTCAAGTCTCAAGAAGCTAGTTGGGAACCATCTCACTCAGCGACACTCATTAAGAAGATATTTCAGGGATTTGGCTGGGAGTGCCTGGTTTCTAAGTCAATGCAGCTGATTGGCAAGAGAGGTAGGGTGAGGGAGGAAGGGAGCTAAGATGACCTTTTAAGATGATGGGGTTCAGATGACCTTTTCCAGCCATGGCGGGTCACGAATTAAAACAAGGCTGATGACTTTTCCTGCCATGGCAGGTCATGAATTCTAATAAGGCTGAAGTCAGGGCCTTGAGAGGGAAATTTTGAGAAATTTCTTGTCCTCCTGTTCAGGCCTGTTAATTATCAATGGTTACCCCATTAATGCCATTAGGTTGTCCTCATTTCTGGACCCGGAGCTGTGAGGACTTTCCTTCGTCATGAGTATTACAAAGTTGTCATGTCTTTTGTGAGGAAGGCCAAAGATTTGGCTGTTTCTTGCTAAAGGTGGTGTCTCTACTGGGTTGCTTCTTGTGAACTCGATAATAACCACTTTATTTGTATTTGCTGTTTTCATTTTCTTAATAAATTGTATTCCATCCAAAGAAAAAGAAACTTTCTGGAGTGTCAAGTGTTCGAATACACTTACCAGTATGAAATGTTTTGGCCGTTTGGCTGAAAAAAAATGAAAATTGGAATTAAGAACTTGTTCATATATGTTTTTCTCTTTCATTCTTTCTTTTCTTTCCTTATTTTTTTTTCTTCTGAATTTTCTATCAGATTTTCACATGGCCCCATTGGGCACACAAATGGACCTTGAAAGAGCAAAAAAATGACGTTTTGCGACCACAAGAAAGTGATGCCTCTCATGGTACTTTGGTTGAGATTTGAAGCGCAAACTGAACCCATGTGCAACATGATACCTTAGAAAGGAAAAAGATGGGCTATGGTGCATGTATTTATGTTTGATCGGACATGTATTGGCCGATACATGTTGGTCTTTAGGGTAGGTGGTAAGCATGAACCTTGTGTGTATTTCTCATAAAATTTTCTCCCAGGCATATTGACAGAAGAAGTCTGTATCAATATGACATTGGTCATTTGAAGAAACTGAATACAACCATTTATTGGGATTGGGAAGAGTGCTACAAAAGTGCATTCTCTTGTCCTGCCCTGCATTTGGCCTATTTATTCGGATTAGAAGCCCATATATCTTGAACTATTAAAAACGACTTCCTGTTAGGTTGATCGTTAGAATCAGCCCTACTTGCCCTTATGTAGCTTTGATATTCACTACTTGCCCATTGAAATGGTTTATACAAGATTTGCCCTAATTATGACCTGATAAGGTCTTGGAGATGTTACTGTTTGGCTTAATGTGTGGATTTACATTTGGCTATGGGTAAAAATTCCATAGATACACACCTTATGGCTATTGGGTTTTAATGCTATAAATTCAAATTTCTCTTGATGAAATTGTAATTTGTACTCTTCACTGTTTGAGTTGCAAACCTGTACATGATTTTAGGTGGCCATTATGCATACTAATATACTGGATTGAAAAGTGTTCTTAATTTGTTTATTCTAAATAATTCGACTGATACTTGGTTTAACGAGTTATAATCTGAGAAATGTGGTGATCTCCAAGAGTGATGCAGCTTATGGGATTTGGCTTGTCTGATATAGGTCCTTGGTTTCGTATGTCCAACATTTCCTACCCAGAAATATCAGATTCTCAACAAGCAGTTGAAGAACTTCGCAGTAATTAAATTTCTTTATAACCCCCTAAGTATTGAGTATTCTTTCATGTCCAAATTTGCAGGTTGCATACTTTGTATAATGTATACTGATTATATGTCTGTTTTAACAGTGGCAGAGTATTTCCGTTCTTTGGAATTCACGAAGGAGCCATCCAAAACTGATATAAGGGAGGTTCTAGATTTGCTTACCGTCTCTGAGCTACGTGAAATTTCAACTCTGGTGCTTTCAAAGGTTTGTGAGTTTAGCATATATCATCTTGTTGAAAATCTTTGATATTATGAAAATATCCTTCTTGTAAACAATTCAAATAAAAAATGAAAATACCCTTCTCTGAAAGGAAGACACTGACTTTTGTTTCTCTATCAAAGACATAGGTTGTAATGGCTGTCACGGCCTTTTTTTTTTTTTTTTTAAATCTGTTTCGGTCCCCATTACAAGCCATTTTTTCTGCAATGACTGTTTTGGCCCTGTAACGTGTAATGGTTACCACCACTACCATTACTAACTGTTTTGGCATACCATGAATCAATGTCTCCTACTCACTTACCTCTCTACTTATTATCACTTAATTCTAGTTTCTTTCACCTTTTTTTTTTCCTTTTTTGTGGATTATTTTGAGGGCTGTTGAATTGTATCGATTCCTCTAATGGATCTCCTCCTTTTTTTTTTTTGTTTTAAAATTTATTTATTAAAAAAAACTCTTTTGCTGCTTCAGAAAGGCATCCATTGTGCAAAAAAGGAGGAACTTGTTAGATGGCTATTTGCAGCATATGAAGATGGAATATGGTATTTGAGGGGTTTGCTTTTGGCCTCTTGTTATTTATGTCAAAGCCTTGCATACACTTTTATTGAGTTCGTGACCTTCCATTCTTTTTCATTTAACTATTGAATATGCAGCCCGTCACTACCAAACATGGTCTTAGAACAGACAGGCACCTGCATACAGATTACTTCCACTGCTGAGTTCCTTGTCTGGCGCATCCAGGTGAGTTCATGATTGTTTCTTTACCTGTAGTGGCACTCGGCTTTTCTTTTTCTCCATGAAATGTGGGAATTCAATTGTTTTGTTTGGTTTAAGGTCTGTTGTTTCTTCTCCAAGTGTTCACTGTTTTACTGCATTGCTGCAGAGACTCTTTTTCCTCAATGGAGAGCAGGATCTCTCATCCTTTCTATTAGTTGATTTGGGGCTGGTCAAGTATCCAGCTTATACCTGCAACATTTCACAACATGTTTTTGCAGATCGAAGTGACCTTGTTGCATATGAAGAGGTATAGTTCATTTCTATGCAGAGATACATAGGTCGTGTTATTGTCTTTGCCAATCATGCTAGTTGCCTGTTCTTAGGCCATTGAAGTGGCACAAGTGATGGACCAATCCCTTGATGTGAACAATATGGAAATGGTGATGAGATGCATCGAGATATCTGAAGGCTGCATGTCTGCCTCTTTGGAGAATGCAAGTTGTTCATCTATGGGGACATTCCTTTCACGTTTCTCAGCTTCATGGGTCTACTCAAAAGCAGTCACCTTGGGCATCTCTTTTTTTGAGCGTGAGCGCAGGTATGAAGTATTTTTGTCTATCACATGTTTTTGTTGCTTTATCTATTGGTTTCATTCACTTCACATTATTGAACTCTTCCACAAGGATCATTTAATAGCTGTGGGCACCTCAAGTTGGTTTTTTTTTTTTTTTTTCAAGCTAGTGCTGATTTGTGTCCCTACATGTACTGTAATGTGAGCAGTGTTCCAAATATCAGTGATATTATCGATAATATCTCTTATATGATCGGTATTCCCAGGGAAGGGATATCAAAACTGCTGGAAGTATAAAAATTTCCAAATATTGCCAATATTTTGGATAATATTAGAGATGCTTGGCGCTGTTATTGATATCAGTGATACTTTGGGAAAAATCCCTTATTGAAGTTCCCTAGTAGACGACATCATCGATAATATCCCTGATACTAGCGATACTTGTGATACTATCTATAATAGGAGGGGAACATCCATAAATAGCTGAAAATTGACAGGAAATTGAAAAACTTTTCAAAAATCCAAGAATTTCTCCGTTTCTTACTTTTTTTAAAGGAATTTCGTTCCTTAAGTTGATTTCGATAACTCTTGGGTTTTATTGAATAAAAGTTTGGATTTGGAAGGAAATCTTTACTTGAAACAACGATGAGCTAGAACTCAAATGTGAAAATCCATAGAAACTTCAATTTTCAAATGCTAGCATGAATTTTAATGGAAATCCATGTCTATGCATGATTCTCATACATTGACATGGATTTGTGATGAAAAATTAACATTAAAGTGAAAAATGGGGGAAATTGGGAAAATCCTAATTTTTTCATTGTAAAATGTGTTCACTGTTAATTAATGTGTAAATTTTATATATTAATGAGTACTGGCCAATATATTGATTGGCTACAAATTTTGTATGTTTATTTTATAATTATTTTTTCAACAATACATGGTTCGGTCCCTATGAAATGGAAATGTAGTATGTATAGTTGGTTTTTACAACATTTTGATTCCTACACATGTAAACATGTGTCTTTTAACATTTCTTAAAGTTTTACTAAAAAATTCCACCTTTTCCCCAACGTTTCTCTAATATTTCCCAGTTAGTGATATTTTTCTGAGTTTTAGTGATAATACTAATGCATGTTTCTATATCCCCGGTCGTTGATACATATAACGATACTTACACTCTAAACACTAAATGTGAGGTGTATAAAACCTTGTATAGGGATGTAGTCTCGCAACTAAATTGAAAGAGTAGAATTCAACATAGCTACCTACATCTTATCGATGATCAAACCATGAAACTTTCTTGAAACTAGATAATTAAGCCCAAGATGGATATGTAATGCAACACTTGTGAATAAACCCTATGATGAAGAGCAATGCATGCCCAAGAGAGGCAACACATGCCTAGAGGGAAGCAAGACATGCTATAAAACCCATCGAAATAAACTTCTATTATAATAGCCATCAGCTATTTATAAAAGAGTCTTTACATAAAGAAACCTAATATAACCATACTCATCATTTTAATAAACATTAAAATTATTAAAATATCCATGAAACCCATCCAAACAATACATGCTTTTTCATAAGTAGACCATAATGTTGGAAAGATAGGATGTACATAATGAAGGAAATGAAGATAGGATGTACATAATGTTGGAAAGATAGGATGTACATAATGAAGGAAATGAAGAAATTTGAGAAGAGTATTATATATTAGATTTGCGAGTTCGAGCCTTGACTTGATAGTGTATATCTTAAGAAAGATTTGTTGCCCCTTTTGGGATATTCCAACAAGTGCAAAACAAGGGTGATGACAAATTGTCTTTAGGATACAGTGAACTCACAGATTTGTAATTCAATATGAAGATTTGCACCTCTAAGTGTTGAATAGATCTCTAAGAGTTGATACTGATATGCCCCGCAAAAACGTTCTCAAAAGGGCAATTACAATATGGCAAAGATGAGCGTGCAAGGTTATGGATGGCTTGATCTAGGAATGTTCTTGTATCTTTGGACTATAATGTCCCGGATATATAAAACTTATAGGGACACGGTGTCCTTCCTTCTTGGATAGATACTCTTGTGCCTCTTCAGGACATCCACACACTCATTCACATACAACATACTTCCCATGAATGGACATGTCCTTTGTTGTTGTAGATATTTTTGTTCTTTTGAACAAAGTTGGTTAAACAATAGTAAAAGACACATGTAACTACCCCCTAGATCCTAATCAACCCATCCACCACCATGCGTACGACAGGTGACATTGTGCCACGTGCACAACTATGTGTCAAGCTGATGTAGAGCGGGTCGCGGACAGTTTCATGGCCAAGATGGATCAGAAAAGGCCCGGTCGACGACAGAAGTGATCCGGACCATCGGACCTTAGATCGGGCGTATCTCGCAATCCGGAATGAGTTAGCTGACGTAAAATATATGATTTTGGGGTAGAACGAGCTACTTTAGCCAACCAACCCACCTTTAACGGCGGCGGCTTTCGAAGTAGCGCAACGAGAGAATCAGCAAGCCATGCAAGGGCTGCAGGCTTCCATCGACCGCATAGCGGATCTCTTGGCGGAAAACCTAAGGCAACTCCGTGTTCCTGGTGTCAATCCTCCACCCCCAATTAATCGCCCTGATCGCAGGATAGTACCGACAGTGCATCCAAGGGTCATTCCTGAGGAAGGGGGCTCCAGTGAGGAGGAAATCGACGACATACTCTTCCAACATCCCAGACATGGCGGTGATCGAGTAGATCGAACAGATCGAGAATTCAAGATGAGGGTTGATATTCCTAGCTTCAATGGCCAATTACACATTGAGGATTTCCTCGATTGGCTTTCTGAAGTTGAGCGATTTTTTGACTATATGGACATCCCTGAAGTAAAGAAGGTCAAGCTTGTGGCCTATAAGTTGAAAGGAGGAGCTTCAGCTTGGTGGGAACAACTGCAACTCGCGCGAACCAGGCAGACGAAAGCACCAATCCGCACCTGGCAGCGGATGAAGCAGCTACTACGTGCCCGATTCCTCCTAGCGATTACGATCGGTATTATTCCAACAATACCAAAATTGTCGGGGTAGTCGGTCGGTGAGAGAATACGCAGAAGAATTTTACCTCCGACGCGTAACGATTTGGTCGAGACTGAATCGCAGCAAGTCGCCCGATTCAACGGTGGATTGCGTATGGCTATCCAGGATCGGGTCCAGATGCAGTCCGTCTGGACGATGAATGATGCGATCAAGTTGGCTACTCGTGCAGAAGTGCAACTTGAACGTCCTAACACACGGACCTATCCTACTGCAAGGATTCTTGTGGCAGGTCTGCCCCAAGGAACTGCATAGCCTAAAGGGAAGGAGCCCGTAGGAGCACGCACTCAACCTCCTACGTTTGAGAACCGAGATCAGGGAAGTGGGCAAGCTAGACCCCAAAGGGGCGTATCGACTGCTGCTGGTCCAAGTAGAATCCCGAACCCCTATGCTCGGCCAAGGCCCGATAACTGCATCGTTGTGGCCAACCGGGCCACCTATCAAATACTTGTCCCCAGCGAAAAGTGGCAAACCTCGCCATCAATGATGGTAGTGCTGATAACGCTTATGAAGATCCAGATATTGAAGAACAGGAGCATACCACCGAGGACGAAGCAGATGATTCAGGTTGGGTTCAGCAAGATCACGGCGAGTCGCTTGTCGTGAGGCGACTTTTATATGCGCCAAGAAAAGAAGTGCATCCACAGCGGCATAACATCTTCCGCACTAGGTGTACGGTGAATCGAAAGGTTTGCGACGTGATCATTGATAGTGGGAGTAGCGAGAACATCGTTTCCAAGGTCATGGTGGAAAAATTGCAATTGAAAACGGAGCGTCATCCCTCTCCATATACAATCGGTTGGATCAAGAAGGTCAGCGAAACAAAGGTAACTGAACGGTGCACCATATCCTTTTCAATTGGCAAACATTATAAGGATGAAGTAGTATGCGATGTGGTCGACATGGAAGCATGTCACATACTACTCGGTCGGCCCTGGCAATCTGACCGTGATGCCACTCATAAAGGGCGAGATAATATATATATCTTCGTCAAGGACGGCCGAAAGACCATATTGGCCCCTATGGATCCAGAGGGACCACCTGAAACTTCTAAAGTGGAGGGCCGTTTTCTCTTAACCATATGGGACTTCGTGGAAGAATCAAAGGAAACAGGACAGACTTATGCATTAATTGTAAAAGGGGAAGAACTCGAGCCTACCAACATCCCTGAAAAACTAAGGCCCCTGCTACATGAATTCAAAGAAATTTGGCCCGATGACCTTCCCGATGGGTTATCCCCATGCGAGATATCCAACACCATATCGACTTTGTCCCTGGGTCCAATTTACCGAATCGTCCCCATTATCGAATGAGTCCGAATGAGTGCGAGATTCTGCAGGGACAAGTAGAGGAGTTGATCCGTAAGGGTCTTATTCGGGAGAGCATGAGTCCATGTGCTGTACCAGCTCTATTAACTCCAAAGAAAGATGGGAGTTGGCGCATGTGTGTTGATAGAGCCATCAACAAAATCACCATAAAATACAGGTTTCCTATACCACGGTTGGACGATATGCTGAACATGCTAGAGGGTGCAAAAATATTCTCTAAATTGGACCTAAGGAGCGGCTACCATCAGATTCGAATACGGTCGGGTGATGAGTGGAAAACAGCCTTTAAAACGAAGGAAGGATTATACGAATGGATGGTCATGCCCTTCGGGCTTTCGAATGCGCCTAGCACATTTATGAGATTGATGAACCAAGTTCTGAAACCTTTCATTGGGCGGTTCGTTGTGGTTTACTTCGATGATATTTTGATATACAATCAAGACGAAACCACCCATATGGAACACCTCAAGAAGGTCCTTCAAGTGCTCACTAAAAATAAAGTGTATCTCAATTTAAAAAGTGCGCTTCATGATCGATAGCCTATTGTTTCGGTTTTGTCGTCACATCCATGGGCATTCGGGTGGATGAGGAAAAGGTGAAGGCAATCGGAGATGGCCGGTTCCTACAAATATTCACGAAGTGCGAAGTTTTCATGGGTGGCAACATTCTATCGTCGGTTCGTGAAAAATTTCGATACCATTATATCACCAATCACAGATTGCATGAAGAAAGGACAGTTTCAATGGACTGACGAAGCCGACAGGAGCTTTGCCAAAATCAAGCGCAGATTATCTACGACCCCGGTTCTTGTACTTCCCAACTTCGACAAACTATTTGAAGTCGAATGTGATGCCTCATATGTCGGAATTGGAGGAGTTTTGTCTCAAGAAGGTAGGCCGGTAGCCTTCTACAGCGAGAAACTTAGCGATGCACGTAAGAAGTGGTCTACATATGAGATCGAGTTATACGCGGTGGTCCAGGCACTGCGACACTGGCGACATTATTTGATTTAAAGGGAATTCATACTTTACACGGACCATCAAGCTCTCAAATTCATTAATAGTCAAGCTAACATTAACCGTGTGCATGCTAGGTGGATCTCGTTTTTGCAGGAATTCACGTTCGTACTAAAACATAAGTCAGGGCAACAGAACAAGGTAGCTGATGCACTGAGTCGCCGCGCAACTTTGTTAGTCACCATGAGCAATGAGGTTGTCGGGTTCGAGCGCCTCAAAGACATATATGCCGATGACGACGACTTCAAGGACGCATGGGTTAGATGCCAAGAAGGTCACCCCGGTGACTTACATATGCAAGACGGGTTCCTTTTCAAGGGAAATCGATTGTGCATCCCAAACAGTTCGCTAAGGGAACAGATAATCCAAGAGCTACATGGAGGTGGCCTCAGTGGACACCTTGGGCAAGACAAGACGCGAGCTCTTGTGGAAGAACGGTATTACTGGCCACAATTGGTACTGATGTGGGAAAGACAGTCCAACATTGTTATATTTGTCAGACCTCTAAGGGGCAATCTCATAATACAGGCCTTTACACTCCGTTACCCGTGCCTGACGGCCCTTGGGAGGATTTATCTATGGACTTCGTGCTTGGTCTCCCACGAACACAACGCGGCATGGATTCGGTGTTCGTGGTAGTAGATCGTTTCTCCAAGATGGCGCACTTTATTCCATGCAAGAAGACTCTCGATGCAACACACGTGGCGAATCTATTCTTCAGAGAAATTGTGCGGCTACATGGGGTTCCCAAGACTATTACTTCTGACCGTGACACGAAGTTCATAAGCCACTTTTGGCGGACTTTGTGGACTCGATTCGATACACGACTTCAGTTCAGCAGCGCCTACCACCCACAGACTGATGGTCAAACTGAGGTTGTGAATCGCACGTTGGGAAACCTCCTTCGATGTATTTCAGGAGAAAAACCGAAGCAGTGGGATTTGGCTTTGTCTCAAGCGGAGTTTGCATTCAACAACATGGTGAACCGCTCGACAGGGAAATCCCCGTTCCAAGTTATTTATGGACGAGTCCCTCGCCACACACTAGACTTGGTCCCTCTGCCCAAGCTCCCAGGCATGAGCATTGCAGCGGAACATATGGCTGACAAGATCATGGGCATTCATGCAGAAGTACAATCCAAGTTACATGCCTCGAACGAAAAATACAAGGAGCAAGCCGACAAGCATCGGCGACAAAAAGTGTTCGAGGTGGGTGACCAAGTAATGGTCCATCTGCGCAAAGAACGATTTCCGACCGGAACGTACAACAAGTTGAAGAATAAAAAGATTGGACCGGTACCAATCATCCGAAAGATCAATGACAACGCTTATGTTGTTGATCTTCCAGATGACATGGCGATCTCACGGACTTTCAACGTCGCGGACTTGTTCGAGTATCATGAACCAGCACATGATGAGAACTCGAGGACGAGTTCTTTTGAAGTGGAGGGGACTGATGTAGAGCGGGTCGCGGACAGTTTCATGGCCAAGATGGATCGAGGAAGGCCTGACAGAAGTGATCCGGACCGTCGGACCTTAGATCGGGCGTATCTCACAATCCGGAATGAGTTATCAGGCGTAAAATATATAACTTTGGGGTAGAACGAGCTACTTTAGCCAACCAACCCAGCTACGCTGGTTGCGCAAGCCGGATTTGCAAAATACCTCTGGATCGACGGTCGTTTCCTGTTTTAATTTCGTTTTTACTATAAATAGTAAGTTTTAGTTTGATTATAACTCTTCATCCGTTGGGCTTTAGGAGTTGCGCCCAACGTGAAAAGAGCTTAGAATAATTAGGGGAACGGTTTGGTGAAGCCAAATAGGACACTTACTATTTTTGGCCGAAAACCTTGCGCACTAGTAGACATCACGACCGTCTATAAATAGTAAGTTTACTATTTATAGTAAGTCGCGGATTCTAGGAGTTTGAGTTGTAGTTTGATTATGATTTCTTTCCCATTGCTTGATACCCTTATTTAAAGGGTTGTGAACTCGATTTTAATCATTCATCAATCAATTTCGATTTTATTAGAATTTATTTCTATTTTCTGCTTTTCTTTCCTCGTGGATTCGAGAAGTCTCTGTGAGGAGTCCAGAGAAGTTCCGTGGATTCGGAATAGTTATCCTCTTGAGGAAGACGGTGCTCGACCTCACGTCCTCCCCTGCGTCACAAGCACACTCAACCAATACTATGGCTAGAACCTTAAACACCAGTGGGTTAAACCTCTATTTAGACCATGGTTCATTCCCTAAGTATATCGTGGCTTAGATGGTTTTGGCCCAAGTACTAGAAAGATTAGGCTTTTTAGGCTCCTTGTGATGATGTGTTCATGCAAAGTGCAAAGTGCAAAGTGCATCTAATAAAGTGGCAAAAAGCGTTCAAGTGGTATGAAGATGACCTTTTCGAGGTTTGTCAAAAGGGTGGAATAATAGTGGGGGAAGAGGTCGAGGAAAAGCCGTAGTCGCAAGAAACAGGGAACCACGATTTACGGGCAGCGGTTCTCTAAGGGGATCCTCTAAGGAAGGCCGGTCCCGTTCCAAAGTGGGAGCCCCTTTTCAATCTAAAGAATCAGATGAAGGGAAAGCAGTTAATGAAGATGACATAAATGATGGCGAATGGCTCGAGGTATAGGGAAGGAGACGGTTAGGGAATAGGGAAGAGGACCTAGCTCCTGCTCCCCTCATCGAGCTGCCGACCGTCTTCGTGAAAGGATATCCAATAAGTTGGATGCCTATTAACTTCTTTAGGGTTTTTAGCCGAGCAGGGGAAGTTGTAGATGTGGTTATCCGTAGGGTCTGTGGACTAGAGAACCTCGTGGCTTTGCTTTTGTTCGGATGAAATCTGAGGGAGAGCGGGTGCGTGCAATGAATCTGCTAGATGGTAAGAGTTCTGGGGGACAGAGGATGTCAGTCTGAAGGGCTAGGTTAGGGTTGGACATTGTGAATAGGGAAGAAGCCCAGAAGGCCAAGTGATGGGGACATCAGAGGACCTACTCGGGTGTACTAGAGACGGAGACGACCACCCACATCAGCGCAACTTTCTTTATGGATGGGAGAGGAGTTTCAGATGCGGCCCACCGGGCTATTTTGAAGACCCCACATGCATTGACGTGCATCAGGAAGACTCCACTTTGGGATGATGCATGTAGGTTGCTTAGGAGACCATTTTAGTTATAGGATTTCTATACATGCTGATCCGACTGTTGGTTCTTGTCAATTAGGCCATCAGGTTATCAGATCTTTTAGATCTGGGCCCATTGGACTTTGATCTTGTGTTCTTTATATATATATATTTTTTGTTATTTTTAGGAGTTATTTGATGTTTGAAATTGATAATAAATGTTTTGGTTTTCTTATTTTGGATGATGGGCCACTTCACTTAAGCGAGTGACATAGTTGTAATTATGCTGAATTTTTAATTATAAAACCACAGGAGGGGTTAAGTTCCTACCCTAGTGGAGATTTGAGAAGAAAAAAGAAGAAGAGAGAAGTTCTCGTGTGAATGAATTTTTCTCCTTGTTTTCTAGGGTTTTTTTTTGGGAGAAACCCTCCATTTTAATTAAATTGTCGAAGGGTATAAGCTTGTTTGGTGGTAGATTCCCCAAGGTACATCCTTCCTCTTCTCTTCTTTGAAAGATATTCTTCTTCTTCTCTTGTTTGCCTCTTTTCCCTTCCATCACAACCTTTTAAACCTTAGATTTTCAATTTCCTCTTTTCCTAAATTTCTAAAAACCCTAATTCCAAAATCCCCAATTCCCATTTTCCCTAAATTTTCAAATTTTTGATTTTCCCCTTCCTAACCCTAATCATAAAACCTACAAATATGTTTTAATTAGTTTATGTGATTTCTTAGTATGCGGGCATGTGATTTAGGTTAAATCAGATTTTATTTCCTATTGTTTACTCTTAATTACTTGGTGGGTTAACATCTTTTGTTAATTGAATTACTTTATGGACTCTTTCATAATCTCCATGTTGCATGCTAGCATTAAATTGTGCATCCTGCATCACCAAGGGCATGAAGCTTGTCCAAACAGAGGCACTGACTTGATTTCAAGGGTAGGAGTTACAGATGCAACATACTCAATTCTGCAAGACCGACTTACCCCGCCTTTCTCCCATTGGAGTAGCTTCAGGAATATCTAAGCTTGGTTCCTTTAAGGAGGCTATAATCAGGAACAACAAGCCTTTAACTTCTATGTAGTGGAGAAGAGGGAAATGGGGTAATCTTGGAAGAATGCATGAATATGACAACATGTTTGAGAGAGGTGATTGACATTGATCCAGCCATACACATGCATCCCTCTGTCACTCAAAATGCCTAGCCGTCCCTGATGAGATTGGTGGTACTGGTTACGAAGAGAGGTGCCTTGATCTCTCATGTCCAACTATGGCTAAAGGCATGCTGTAAGATGGAAGAATGGATTACAAGATTAGGGCCCTCAACACTTACGGCGTTTGGATTTCCCCCAAGGAGTCAAAAATCGAAATAATTATCATGGCGGGAGCTCCGTTCAAGAATGGCGCCATCCATCAAGTGAAAAGATGGAAAAATTTCTCTATTTTTGGTACTCAGGTCGGATGGTTTCTTTTTTGGGGAATCCCTCTGTAGATCTGGAATATAAGAGGTGTTTCTCGTGATAGGAAGTTTCTTAGGTTCTGTCCTTGCCATTGATGAAATATTAGAGACGGGTGAGGACATCAGTGCCACTAGGATCTGCATCAGAACAAAAAATGCCACTCCAGTACCGGAACAGATTAGAATTTAGCTGGGAGAGGTGAGCATTCCAAATAAAATAGTCTAGGAAGAGGTATGGGGTACCCCATGTCGGTGGGGTGACAAATGGAAGCTTCGCAAACAGAAAGTCCTCAAAATCCCAGCTGGAGATGGCGACTAGGAAGGAGTACTCCTAGCAGTCACTGGGGGAGCACCGGTCCAATCTTAGAGGCGGTGTGCGAACAATGATCCTCCGCAAGCTGAAGATGGACATGTGGTGCGCGAAGGGTGTGGAATTCAGTGTGTTGTGGGTGCAAAATTACAACCTCACTCCCTCCTTGCTCAATACATGGCATTAGAAGAGTGGCTGCGGAGACTTTAGTCACTCGTGCTGACGAGTCTGCTCCCCTGTAGCCGAATGGAGAGGATCAGAGAGTGTTTCGGTCCCATCCCGAGGCTCAGAGTCTTCCTTGCAACAGACGGGAGGCTCGGAGGCCTGGGGAACAAATGACACCTCCTCCGATTCGAAAGACGAGGCTTGGCTCGAGACTCAGAGCCAAACCAAACTCCCAATCTTGAGAACATTGACACCTGGCTCATTTGAACCTCGACAGGCAGATCGCGATGATTTCTTGGTGCCCTGTGGTCATCTTGAAGGCCACTTCTTAACCTCGGGTGTGTTCGAACCACCTTCCGACATGTGCCAAAGCCCCTCACGTGATAATGTAGACACGTGCTGAAGCCCCTCAAGTGATAATCTAGACACGTGCCGAAGCACCTCTCACATGATAATCTAGACATGTGTCGAAGCCCCTCACATGATAATCTAGACATGTGCTGAAGCCCCCCACGTGATAATCTAGACACTTGCGAGCTTCAGTTACGCGAATGCGATTTGCCTTTTGAAATAGACACTGAAGCCCCCCTTCCTAGCCCGTGTAAAGCCATCGTTCCATACTCCAGAGGAGGATCGAGGGTAGTTCTTCCGAGAAACAACGCTACTCTCCTAATCGACAAAGTTCTTCCTCTAATAGTGGGTAAGGCAGGATCCATGCCTTCTTATTATCAATTAGGGAAAGAGTCTTCGACTCAAATAGAAGGATCAAAAGGATCAGACAAAGATGTTAACTGCAAAGGAATTAAATCTTCAAACAATGCTTTAGGAAAAGGGAACAGAGGATTCAACTTTGATAGACATCAATCTCTAGCCAGAAGGTTGTCAGTCTGGGGAGGGTGAGGTTTTCTTGAAAACCATGGATATCACTCCTCTTCAGTTAGGTTACTACAAATTGGTTCGGCAACTACAATGGTGATGAGGACCTTATGCTAGCAATCCAAGGAGGCGTGGATCAAAAGTCAGATGGGGACAGAACCGGAGATTCTATGCCTTTGTTCTCGGTTTTGTCTGAAGACGAAATAGACTAGATGAAAGAGATCATAGACAGGGTAGGAAAGAAGCTTGGTATGTCCTTTCAGGCTCGGGACGAGTATGCAATCGCTTTTTCTTAGTTTATACAATTGAGGGGTAGGGAGGTGGTAAGAAGACTTGTTCATTGAATCCCCAAGGTCCAGAGGGAACTAGTGTGTTTGGAGGCGTCGGCCAATTTTGTGATAGACACCAAGCAGGGAGGCAGGGGCAGGATCCGTCTCCGATGAATATCCTAAGCTGGAACATTAGGGGTCTAGGTAGCAAGAGAAGAGGCTGCAGGTTAACAAGGTATGTAGAAACTCTAAAGCTCAAATAATCACCATCCAAGAAAAGAAAATTTCCACCTCCAGCGACAACTTCCTGGATGAGGTTTGGGATTGTCCCTCCAAGGACTGTGTAGTTTTAGATGCAGTAGGATCATCTTGTGGGATTTTAGTGGCCTGGGACTCCTCTGTATGGAGAAAGGAAGATAGTTGGAATGGTAAATTCACTGTGTCAGTGGTGTTATCTGAGATATCTTGTGGGTTCAAATGGCTTTTCTCTATTGTATATGGTCCCTGCAAGGCTGCAGTGAGATCATGAGATTTTAGGACAAGCTTTGGACAATTTCCTCTTAAGCGGTCTCTGCCCTGTGCATTGGCAGAGATTTCAATGTGACGCGCTTCATTAATGAGAAATTGTTAGGGTCTCGAATCCCTTCTAGCATGCGGGCATTTGCGGATTGGTCTTAGAGTTTTGAGATGATCGATATTCCCATGCAAGGTGCTAAATTTACGTGGTGTAATGGTCAAGAAAACCCAATCATATCTCGGATTGATAGGTTCATGGTGTCCCCCGAGTGGCTGAGCAAATATTTGCCGATCCAGATGAAAGGCTTGCTTAGAACAATTTCTAACCATGGACCGATCTTCCTCTACTCGACCTACAACAGCTGGGGACCAAAACGTTTTAGGTTCAAACTGTCTTGGCTTGAGGTAGAGGGTTTGGTGGGCAACTTGGACCAAGAGGAATATTTGTTGCTTTCAAAACTCGTCCATGTCAATTGAAGCGGTCTTAGCAAATGTTTCTGCTTTTATTAATGAATGGGGGACCCTTGTAAAGACCTCGGGGTGATGTGAAGGGGTTCTTGTGCTTGGCTCTTCAGTGAGCCCTTGTCTCCAGCCTCTTTTTATTTCTTTTGTATTCTTTTCTTGCTGGCTGTGGCCTACAGGCCTCTAATAAAAATTTCGTCCACTCTTAAAAAAAAAAAAAAGCGTTCAAGTGGCCCTACAATCCACGTCGTGTGCACATGCGAGGACGGTGTGGTGGAGAATTGAATCTAGGTTCCTATGGCAAAAACCCTCTTACCACTTATTCATATCAATATTTTAAAGAAAGTTTCCATATATAATATATTTATTTACTTTCAAAAAATGAATTGTTTTGTTTTTAAAAATTTTATTTTATTATAACAACATGGTGGTCCTTCAAAATTTCAAAAAATAAAATCAGTGGTAAGAATGATTCGCATATCAATATAAACAAATGCATAATTGAAGCTATCTTGTGGATTTGAGCCTTCGTTTTAGTGCATATATATCAACATTTTGTCAGGTACTTAGTGACCCATTAGTCTTAAACTAAGAACCTCATATGACTCACCAGACACACAACACACATTTATTTATATAAACTTGGAGATCTACAAGTTCACACATTTATGGCTTGGTGTTGCTTTCACGAGTATTCTAGAGATAATCCCAATCTTTTCAGAAGAGGCCTCACTTCTCAACTCATATAGGTCGATCCATCAAAGATGATTTTGCTTCATCCCGACAAAAACTATTTATAGGCCTATTAAGAGTTAGTACTAAGCCTTTTATTGAATATAGAAACCAAACACTATTTTTAGGAATGAGACCCGGATTTTTCTAGCATACGCTTCAACCACTTACTCGACTTGTTTGACCCTTTGAACCTATCCTATATTTCAAAACTTACGTAAGGTTACCAACTTACCATCGAGAGTGAAAGTCATGCCTTTATGGATCTTAGTCACATTCCTTTGGTGGTTCTCCTTATTTGATTTCTTAATAAACTTTTTGTTTAGAAATTGATGCAGGATGATGGAAACTATCCTAGGATGCAAGATGAGAGATCAATTACACAATAATTTCAGCAATCAACATATAAAATCAAGCATATCCTCATAATAGATTCAGAGATTCAGATTTATAACATGAAGATCCTAGGTTTTCACATACGCGATGCATGAAAATATAAAATAGTTTAAAAGTGGCCCACTTGAAAGTAGGGACTTCCAATCTAGCTAGCGTGGGTAGTGCAACAACCAAGTGGATAGACAATGATGCAAGCAAAATTCTGGTTTGGGAAAAGTTTCACAAAAATAAAAAAAAAAAATTCAGATTTTGATTAGGGTTTTGGATTCATGGATGGAAATTTAGGAATGAGGTTTTTAGGGATTCAAATGATTTAGGATTTAGAAGGTTGTAATGGAAATGAAAAGAGGAAGATGAGAAGAAGAAGAAGAATACCTTTCGAAGAAGTGAGAGGAAGGATATAAAAAGAAGAATACCTTTCGAAGAAGAGAAAGATGAAAGATGTACCTTGGGGAATCCACCACCAAACAAGTTTCTACCATTCCACAATTCAATTGGAAGGGAAGGTTTCTCACAAACCTTAAAACACAAGGAAGAAAATTCCTTCACACAAGAGAGCTTCTCTCTCTCTCTCTCTTTTTTTTTTCTTCTTCTCAATAATACCACTAGGGTTGGAACTCCACCCCCCTGTGGTTTTATAATTAAAAATTCGGAATTAAAAATTCAGCATAATTACAACTATGCCACTCACTTAAGTGAAGTGGCCCATCATCCAAAATAAGAAAAATTAAAACATTTATTATCAATCTCAACCATCAAATAAATCCTAAAAATAACAAAAAACATAAAGAAAGCAATATCAGAGTCTAAGGGTCTCAGATCAGGAAGATCTGGTGGCCCAATGGCTTGATCGACAAGATCCAATGGTCGGATCGACATAAAATAGAAATCTTATGAATAAAATGGTTTCCTAAGCAGCCCATGTGCATCATCCCAAAGTGATGTCTTCCTGATGCACGTTCGATGCATGCGGGGTCTTCAAAATGGCATGGTGGGCCCTATCTAGAGCTCGTCTCCCATCCACAAAGAAAACTGCGCTAACGTGCATGGTTGTCTCCGTCTCTGGTACACTCGAGTAGGTCCTTTGATGCCCCCATCAGAGATCTACTAAGTTCAGGATGGACTTAACATATTCTACTGTGATTACTCCATCCTTGAGCAATCTTTTAACAAAGTTGTGTCTTAGACCTGTAATTCTAGACTTATAATTATTAGTCTTACTCATGGTATGACAAAGGGTAGCTTAACTATCACAAAAGATAGACATGGCTAGAGTAGGCCTTGGCCAATATGGGAGTTTTATTAGTAGGTATGCGAGGCATTCCCTTTCTTTACAAGCAACATCGTGTATAAAAAAGATTAGGCTTTTTAGGCTCCTTGTGATGATATGTATGTGCGAATTGCAAAGTGCGCCTAATAAAGCAGCAAAAAGCGCCCAGGTAGCCCTACAGTCCACGTCGAGCGCATGTGCGTGCTTGAACCTGGGTCCTTTAGCAAAAACCTCTCATCTTACCACTTATCCATGAGTATTTTGAGAAAAAAAATCATATATAATATATTTATTTACTTTCTCAAAGGAAATGTTTTATTTTTTAAATATATTTTTCTTATAAAAACACAACACATAACTCTCTCAAATGACTTCAGAGTTTCATGAGCTTGGGCTTTTTTGAAAACTAATTGAATAGGCTTTCAAACATGATAAATTTCATGTCACTAAGGACAATGCTTGTTACTTGAAACACGAAAGTGGCCCGTAAAGTAAGTGATGTAAATACTAAACGGAAACTTCTCTAGCAAGTCCTAGCGTATATCTAATTCTATTAACTAATTAAATGATAAATCTTGTGGGTTTATGAATTGCACAATTCAATTGGACCATTGATTTGTTCTAGATTGAAGTGTTTTTGATCTTCAATCAACATTGTTGGATGGTGCAAATTTTCAATATGGACAATTGGATTGTTACTTGGGATCCCTGGAAGGGCTTGATTTGTGATATGATTGCCTGATTTCCAACCTACTAGCAATGGGGACCACTTTGTGCTCTCTATTGTATGGGATGCCTTGGATTATGCCAATATGAGAGCGCAGAGAAGGACATTGTCGGTTCGACTGGTATCCAATCGGTCCAACCGAATTAGTGGGTGAATCTCAGTTTGCATGCTGTGAAGATTTGCACGTTTTCGATTCAATTGATATGTGTGAGTTGGTTTGTTTCTGTCTAACTGAAGGTTCCATTTGGTCCAACAAACATGTTAAGCAGATTAGTGCAAATTGGGGTATTTAAGTCCGTTTTTGATTAGGGCTTGTTTAATGCTAGTGTTTTCTCTATAAGGACAAGGGTTTTGCGAGGTGGGGTTTTAGACACTTGTAAGGGCTTGGGAAGGAATTTTCTCAAGGGGCTAGGGTTTTCCTAGGTGCGCATCGCAAGAAGAGATCGAGTTTTGTTTGTAATTGAAGAAGGTGAGTGGTGTAAACTCTTAAGGCTTTCGATTATAGTGGATTTCTGTCGTTTTGTGCCATTTTTTTTCCCTAAAGGGTTTTCCATGTTAAATATCTTGTGTTTTCTGTGATTGCTTTATTGGTTATTGTTTATTCGATTGTTCCATCTTTGTTGAATGTGCTTTCGCAAAACGCACAAATTAATAGTGGTATTAGATCCAAATTTCTAATACCTAGGGTTGATCCAGGTTTGTTGTGGCCCGGGATTACATCATAGTGGTTTGAGATGAGAGCTGGAACTCCAACACTCTCCTACTGGATATTGCATAAATTCCCATTGACTAAAAGAAAACTTGTTCGGGAGTTTAGAACCGGCATTGGACATTGCCATGATCCACCTCTGTCATGCTCCTTCACAGGCTTGGGAAAGAGCTGATGTTAGAGACCAACTTTATCAGTTACGTACTTCTTTCACCTGTTGCAGAGGCAGGGCATGCCATATCCTCTTGCACTTATTTTTGTTTCAGGTCCTCTACAATGTCTTCCATCTCTTCTTCAATAATAGAGTTACTCATGTTGAATGCTGGATTGGTGATCTTGCCTCGCTTGCTTGTGATTTTCTTCCCATTGTCGTTGTTTCAACCTGCTCATTACAAAGGTTCCATCATCTTGTAGATGGCACCAATGGATCCATCGCGACTTTAACATTCTCCTTTGAATTTGCTGATATGGTCATTGAATTTTTAGCAAGCTTGTCTTTCACCTTGACATTGTATCCATCATTCCTCCTTTTGATTTCTTTTCAGATCTGTCAGTCGAGCCATTGGAAAATTTCTCAGCTGAGCCACTCATGGATTTATCAAACAACCCAAAGGTGTTTACTTTGGGTCCATCGTCGTGGACCTGGCTGGTCAAAGGCCGGTGGCTGAAAATCCATCAAGCAAGATGACAAATTCCTTAGGGCCCTTAATAAATGAGCCTTTTTTAACTAACCGTTCTAAAGTAGCTAGGGCCATTTCTTTATAGATAGTCATAATCAATTTGAAGCAAACTCTTTGGATGAGCACAGGGCTTAATCAAGTAGAACTATGTTGGCTGCTTGATGCTCTGATCAGAAACCAATCAGCGGTGAGGCATTCAAAAACGGTTACGTAATGGTAATGACCATAACCGTTACGCTTTACGGGGCCGAAATGGCCGTTACAGAAAAAACAGCTTAATGGCCCTGTAACAGACCCATAACGGACCCGTAATGGTCCAGAAACATAGTTTTTCAAAAAAATAAAAAATGCCGTAACGGTACGGCGAGTATTGTAACGGTAACTGATTACCGTTATTGAACACCTTGATTAGCGTGGCTAGGTCGGTATGACAGAATATGCATTAGGCCCAGCAGTTGCGGTTCTCATTCCTCCATCTCCTGGTGGGTGGGCCATGCTGCCTAGAATAGTCATGTTTGACTGGGCTTGCACAATTTCATACCACTTTCACTGTACACCACCCACCTGCAACCCACCCCCCCACCCCCCGAGCTCTGGCTAGCAGAATGTACACTGTAATGATGCACTAGTATCAAACTTCTGGTATTTGCGCTGTGGTGCTAAATTCTGAAGAATGCTTGTCTAGGTGCAATGTATAGTCTACAATTTATTAATGCAAGGCTCGCTGGTGTGGTGAAAGGCCGTGTTACATGGAGTTTGTCCTCCTTTTTAGAGTGGTGGCTAGGAAAGGGGGGATGGTCATGGGTGAAACATGTGAATTTTTGGTAGGGGGTGGGGAGGTATTATCTGTAGCTGAAGGGGAGAATGATCATTCTCTTCTTCACCCCCTTTTTTTTTCCTGTTAATTATTATTATGATAAAAAAAGTTATCATCAACTCTGAACAGTGCTATGGTAAGCCATGATACCTAGGTAAGGCACATGTGGGGCATGGATGTAAGTGTATCACATTTTGCTACATATTTGTGAATTATATACTCAATGTTGAAGTTTCAGACAGGATACTGCATGGATATTTTTCCAATTTTGAATTAGCTGAGTATCATTGAAGCAACACACTGATACATGTAATCTGGTTCTGTTTGGTCTAACAAGGATTATATGCTTCTTTCTTTATTTATTTATATATCTAAGCAATTATGATGTAGGATAGGCTGTAAAAAATGAAAGAAAGAAATCGAATTTGTTCTCAATATCTTGCATGTTTGATCATATGAATGTTTTCTTGATATCTCATGCACACACATACACACACAACAGGTACAAACTTTGTCGATGGAGGAGACTGTCCATATGAGATATTCAGAACACCATGTAATATTCATTTCTAGAATGTTATTCACAGAGTAGCTACAACCAGTGTTCGAAGTATCGATATCGCTACAAGTTTCGTTGGCTAGGGATACAGAAACAATATCAATATCGCCGATAATATCGCTGATAACTAGAAATGCAGGGAAACATGGGGAAAACGGTGGAATTTTCAGTGAAACTTCAGGAGATGTTAAAATGTACATATTTGCATATTTAGAAAATTTTAAAAAAAAAATTACAAAAAGAATGCATTCATAACAAGTTGCCATTAAATGGGGCCTTAAAAGCATGTGTTGTTGTAAGAAATCAGTACAACCATCTCATTCGGCCTATTTAACCATCCAACCTTCCGTCCTAACATTCATTAATATTGCAAAATATCAACAACACATGATATTTCACTAAGAAATCATCAACAATTGGAAAGAAAATGAAAGATTGTGGTCTCAATATATCGCGTGTCGCAATATCGATAATATCAAGATATTATCAATATTATCAATGACAAATTGAACACTACATACAGCCATGTGCCCATTAAAAAAAAAAAAAATCTAATAAACAAAATTTCGATGATATCAATACAATGGAGATATTATTGAAATATCATCAATACACTTATGATACAAGCATTACCTAGAATTTACGTAGTCGAAAATATTGACGATATTGATGCATTGGCAATACGAGCAACACCTAGAATTTACATAGTTGAAAATATTGACGATTACATTAGCAATATTGATACGTTGGCGATACTTAGCAATACATTGCTAATACCTGGAATTTCTGATACTACCAGCATTATCAATATCGCTACCAGTGTTCTCAGTATCGTTGAGCTAGAGATAAAGATAATATCGGAGATAATTCGAACACTGGCTACAACCTGAAAGTACTAGAACTGGATAAAAGTGTAGCAGAAGTTATATCATTTTTGTTATAAGAAAGTGTATTGTACAGTTACAGCTATAGTTTCTGGACTGTGCTTTGACTCTCAATGTGATAGTTATGTCCCAATAATCTGTGTTCAATTTGATATCCAATAACGGGTCTGCTCTTCAGTCTACGGTCTACTCAAATGATGGCAACATAAAGTTAATTGCATGTGATTTGTTTGGACCAATTAATGAAGCTAGCTAACATAGCACTTGGTAGGTCTACAAAGACTGCATGCAGCTAGTCATGCTTGTCCATGGCATGAATTTTCTCTTTTCACTATCTTTGTTTCTTTTTCAGGTATGAAGATGCAATAAGGCTTCTAAAGAGCCTTCTAAACAAATTTACTTGTGACAGTCGACGGGGATATTGGACACTGAGATTGTCAGTTGATTTGGAGCATATGGGTTATCTCAATGAGAGCCTTTCCTTGGCTGAAGAAGGGGTACTAGATCCGTGGGTCCGTGCTGGCTCAAAAATGGCACTGCAAAGGCGGGTTCTACGCTTGGGAAAGCCACCAAGACGCTGGAAAACACCTAGTTTTGCTGAGTCCGTCAACAGGAAGATTAAGGAAGTGGGTATTTGGTTGCTTCCACTGTTCCACAAGGGATTTGAATAGACAAATAGCACATGCATGCTGGTCAAAAAAGAACTACTGTTCATTTTCTTTTGTTTACTCACAATTTTCTTCGTAAAAAAAAAACAAGTGCTGTTGGTTCTGACAATTCTTGTTCTGGTGGCTACTAAATAGGTACATGTGAGGGGGAGACCATTAAACTGTGAAACAGGGATGAAGAACCGGTTTTATGGTGATGATGAAGATCAATGTGGTGTAGAGCAACTGGCTTTGCAGTATTACGCTGGGGAAGGAGGGGGGTGGCAAGGCGTCCATACGGAGAGTGGCATTTGGATGACTATCTTTGGGCTTCTCATGTGGGACACTATCTTTGCTGACATACCAGATGTCTTCTGGACCAAATTTCAGGTACAGTGTGTGTAACCTCTTCAAACTGCCATCTCTTACTATTTGTTTCACTTTTGCAGTGGTTGAAGCTTGCATACAGTTCTTGTCTCATGTTGTATCTACACACACACAGTCATGAGTTTGCACTCTGCCCATGTACATTTACTTATTTTTGTTGCATTTATTCTATGAGCGTGGATGCATGCCTTTTTATATATGGAAATGGCCGAACCTTGCATCGATAATATTCCATCAAAGAATTTTAGGCATATTTTTGTCTTTCTAATGGGCTTTTTTTTTTTTTTTTTTTCAATTGTTAAACAGTGCTTTATTTTCCACAATTAAGCAAAGTTTCATCCATGATGGTTAAGCATAGTGATGGTTCAAGCTTCTCTCCTTACAATCTATGCCACATGTGTCTCCTTTCCCATAGCATGGGAATCTTAACAAAATCTTACGAGAAGAGGAGGTCGACAATTCATAGAGATCCGACGATGTGGGGAGGAGGTTTTGACGGGTTGATGTTCACACCCCAAGTATAGGGTTGCGATGTAGTAATAATCTCGGTAAGACCGAGGTCGAATCCATAGGGAGTTAGGGACTAAACCTTGTACGTAATCTGAAAGTAACTAGAACTAGAATTAGACGAAGATGTAATCTAAATCAGGAAAATTTAAGGGAATAATGGTGAAATCTTAATCTAAAGCTTGTGAAATTCAAAGGTGGGAAACTAGGGTGCCAAGGATCCACTTGTAGAGATCAAGGAGATCTATGCTTGATTCAAGAACAAAACTGGGATCAGAGTCCCATCCTCATCCTGTTGGAAGATATAACATTAAAAATCAACTATGAACTTCCTTTGATCCAGTTTTCAAGAGATGAGAAGGATGAGAATTAGAATTGATTTCATCACAAGGCCATGCCCATGAGACAAAGCAAACAATAGAATTTAACCAATCCACAACCAATCTAAGAGAGTTATGAACATTAGGAAGGGTTTCATCATCCAACCATGCCCGTGAGACGATGGTGAACAACAGGGCTTCCTAACTTCACAATCTCAATAATGAAAAGGATATGCTTAGAGCTATCACAGTTCTTTTGTAATTTAAGTCACAATAGACCATTAAAAACTAAAAACCTTCCTTACAATCAAACTAAATTCAAGGGCAGTTCAACTTACATGAATCAAAGGCATAAAGAAAAGTCTCCCATCACACTACAAGCTTCACCTCTTAGCCCTAGCTAAGAGGCTTAGCCTATCATAGACATGATTAGGCTGGGATTTCTTAGGAAAATAAAGCAGAAATTAAGAAAGAAAAAGGAAAAAAGAACTCATGCAACAGCCGCACGTCCACAGCCCACTCTCTCTCTCTTTCTTGCTCTTCACTTCTTCACGTCCAAGATCCCAGGATGATCTTTCTCTCTTTCCCTTCTCCTTTTATACCTGTTGGGAGGCTAGGTCGGCTGGTGAAGTCGGTCGGTGGAGAACTGACTTTGTTTCGCAGCAGAGTGCGCTGGAAATGGGAGGCAGTTGCGTTTGACAGTTGTGTGAGAACCCTGTGAATAGAAAAACTCCGATCTACCTCCTAGGTGATGGTCGTGGGCCCCATGGCAAGATTTTGGACGGTCTGGATCACTCATCCGACCGTGATCAAGATCACAGAAAGCCCCACGGAGGCCGGCAACGTCTGCACGCTGTCTTGCGCACGGACTTGCGCTGGATTGTTCAGTGGGTCCCATAGTAATGTTTGTAGCGAATCCACCCCGTCCATTGGATTCCTGGCGAAAAACCAGTCGGGAATGGATGGTTTTGAATTGTTGTTGATGCGGCCCATTGACGCTTTGCTTCTGCCGTCCAACTTGCGTTTGAACGGTGATCTGCTTGTGTACACGTGCACGGGACCAAAAGGAGAGCTTGGCTTTGGTCGTGGGCACCCTCTGGACACGTTGGACGGTTAAGATCGTCTGGACGGGCGATGGTTATGGCCCACTACGCAATCTTAGCGGACGAATGTCTGCTGCTATGCGAAAGCAAGAGATGGGTCAGGTCAGCCCTCTCTTTGACTGGACTCTCGGTCAGGTGCATGTCTAATGCACGTACACTGCATGCGCACAGGTCTCCATGTGGGGTCCATCATTGTTGAATGTGCTTTCGCAAAACGCACAAATTAATAGTGGTATTAGATCCAAATTTCTAATACCTAGGGTTAATCCAGGTTTGTTGTGGCCCGGGATTACATCATAGTGGTTTGAGATGAGAGCTGGAACTCCAACACTCTCCTACTGGATATTGCATAAATTCCCATTGACTAAAAGAAAACTTGTTCGGGAGTTTAGAACCGGCATTGGACATTGCCATGATCCACCTCTGTCATGCTCCTTCACAGGCTTGGGAAAGAGCTGATGTTAGAGACCAACTTTATCAGTTACGTACTTCTTTCACCTGTTGCAGAGGCAGGGCATGCCATATCCTCTTGCACTTATTTTTGTTTCAGGTCCTCTACAATGTCTTCCATCTCTTCTTCAATAATAGAGTTACTCATGTTGAATGCTGGATTGGTGATCTTGCCTCGCTTGCTTGTGATTTTCTTCCCATTGTCGTTGTTTCAACCTGCTCATTACAAAGGTTCCATCATCTTGTAGATGGCACCAATGGATCCATCGCGACTTTAACATTCTCCTTTGAATTTGCTGATATGGTCATTGAATTTTTAGCAAGCTTGTCTTTCACCTTGACATTGTATCCATCATTCCTCCTTTTGATTTCTTTTCAGATCTGTCAGTCGAGCCATTGGAAAATTTCTCAGCTGAGCCACTCATGGATTTATCAAACAACCCAAAGGTGTTTACTTTGGGTCCATCGTCGTGGACCTGGCTGGTCAAAGGCCGGTGGCTGAAAATCCATCAAGCAAGATGACAAATTCCTTAGGGCCCTTAATAAATGAGCCTTTTTTAACTAACCGTTCTAAAGTAGCTAGGGCCATTTCTTTATAGATAGTCATAATCAATTTGAAGCAAACTCTTTGGATGAGCACAGGGCTTAATCAAGTAGAACTATGTTGGCTGCTTGATGCTCTGATCAGAAACCAATCAGCGGTGAGGCATTCAAAAACGGTTACGTAATGGTAATGACCATAACCGTTACGCTTTACGGGGCCGAAATGGCCGTTACAGAAAAAACAGCTTAATGGCCCTGTAACAGACCCATAACGGACCCGTAATGGTCCAGAAACATAGTTTTTCAAAAAAATAAAAAATGCCGTAACGGTACGGCGAGTATTGTAACGGTAACTGATTACCGTTATTGAACACCTTGATTAGCGTGGCTAGGTCGGTATGACAGAATATGCATTAGGCCCAGCAGTTGCGGTTCTCATTCCTCCATCTCCTGGTGGGTGGGCCATGCTGCCTAGAATAGTCATGTTTGACTGGGCTTGCACAATTTCATACCACTTTCACTGTACACCACCCACCTGCAACCCACCCCCCCACCCCCCGAGCTCTGGCTAGCAGAATGTACACTGTAATGATGCACTAGTATCAAACTTCTGGTATTTGCGCTGTGGTGCTAAATTCTGAAGAATGCTTGTCTAGGTGCAATGTATAGTCTACAATTTATTAATGCAAGGCTCGCTGGTGTGGTGAAAGGCCGTGTTACATGGAGTTTGTCCTCCTTTTTAGAGTGGTGGCTAGGAAAGGGGGGATGGTCATGGGTGAAACATGTGAATTTTTGGTAGGGGGTGGGGAGGAATTATCTGTAGCTGAAGGGGAGAATGATCATTCTCTTCTTCACCCCCTTTTTTTTTCCTGTTAATTATTATTATGATAAAAAAAGTTATCATCAACTCTGAACAGTGCTATGGTAAGCCATGATACCTAGGTAAGGCACATGTGGGGCATGGATGTAAGTGTATCACATTTTGCTACATATTTGTGAATTATATACTCAATGTTGAAGTTTCAGACAGGATACTGCATGGATATTTTTCCAATTTTGAATTAGCTGAGTATCATTGAAGCAACACACTGATACATGTAATCTGGTTCTGTTTGGTCTAACAAGGATTATATGCTTCTTTCTTTATTTATTTATATATCTAAGCAATTATGATGTAGGATAGGCTGTAAAAAATGAAAGAAAGAAATCGAATTTGTTCTCAATATCTTGCATGTTTGATCATATGAATGTTTTCTTGATATCTCATGCACACACATACACACACAACAGGTACAAACTTTGTCGATGGAGGAGACTGTCCATATGAGATATTCAGAACACCATGTAATATTCATTTCTAGAATGTTATTCACAGAGTAGCTACAACCAGTGTTCGAAGTATCGGTATCACTACAAGTTTCGCTGGCTAGGGATACATAAACAATATCGTTATCGCCGATAATATTGTTGATAACCAGAAATGCAGGGAAACATGGGAAAAACGGTGGAATTTTCAGCGAAACTTCAGGAGATGTTAAAATGTACATATTTGCATATTTAGAAATTAAAAAAAAAATTGCAAAAAGAATGCATTCATAACAAGTTCCCATTTAATGGGGCCTTAAAAGCATGTGTTGTAAGAAATCAGTCCAACCATCCCATCCAGCCTATTTAACCATCCAACCTTTCATCCAAACATCCATCCATATTGCAAAATATCAACAACACATGATATTTCACCAAGAAATGATTAACAATTGGAAAGAAAATGAAAGATTATGGTGTCAATATTGCGCAGGTTGCGATATTGATAATATCAAGATATTATTAATATTATCAATGACAAATTGAACACTACATGCAACCATGTGCCCATGGAAAAAAATCAGAACACAAAATTTTCTAATAAACAAAATTCTGATGATATCAATACATTGGCGATATTATTGAAATATTGTTGATACACTTATGATACAAGCATTACCTAGAATTTACATAGTCGAAAATTTTGGCGATACATTGGTGATATTGATGCATTGGCAATGCAAGCGACACCTAGAATTTACATAGTTGAAAATATTGACGATTACATTAGCAATATTGATATGTTGGCGATACTTAGCGATACATTGCTAATACCTGGAATTTTTGATACTACCAGCATTATCGTTATTGCTACCAGTGTTATCGGTATCGCTGAGCTGGAGAAAAAGATAATTTCGGAGATAATTCGAACACTGGCTACAACCTGAAAGTACTAGAACTGGATAAAAGTGTAGCAGAAGTTATATCATTTTTGTTATAAGAAAGTGTATTGTACAGTTACAGCTATAGTTTCTGGACTGTGCTTTGACTCTCAATGTGATAGTTATGTCCCAATAATCTGTGTTCAATTTGATATCCAATAACGGGTCTGCTCTTCAGTCTACGGTCTACTCAAATGATGGCAACATAAAGTTAATTGCATGTGATTTGTTTGGACCAATTAATGAAGCTAGCTAACATAGCACTTGGTAGGTCTACAAAGACTGCATGCAGCTAGTCATGCTTGTCCATGGCATGAATTTTCTCTTTTCACTATCTTTGTTTCTTTTTCAGGTATGAAGATGCAATAAGGCTTCTAAAGAGCCTTCTAAACAAATTTACTTGTGACAGTCGACGGGGATATTGGACACTGAGATTGTCAGTTGATTTGGAGCATATGGGTTATCTCAATGAGAGCCTTTCCTTGGCTGAAGAAGGGGTACTAGATCCGTGGGTCCGTGCTGGCTCAAAAATGGCACTGCAAAGGCGGGTTCTACGCTTGGGAAAGCCACCAAGACGCTGGAAAACACCTAGTTTTGCTGAGTCCGTCAACAGGAAGATTAAGGAAGTGGGTATTTGGTTGCTTCCACTGTTCCACAAGGGATTTGAATAGACAAATAGCACATGCATGCTGGTCAAAAAAGAACTACTGTTCATTTTCTTTTGTTTACTCACAATTTTCTTCGTAAAAAAAAAACAAGTGCTGTTGGTTCTGACAATTCTTGTTCTGGTGGCTACTAAATAGGTACATGTGAGGGGGAGACCATTAAACTGTGAAACAGGGATGAAGAACCGGTTTTATGGTGATGATGAAGATCAATGTGGTGTAGAGCAACTGGCTTTGCAGTATTACGCTGGGGAAGGAGGGGGGTGGCAAGGCGTCCATACGGAGAGTGGCATTTGGATGACTATCTTTGGGCTTCTCATGTGGGACACTATCTTTGCTGACATACCAGATGTCTTCTGGACCAAATTTCAGGTACAGTGTGTGTAACCTCTTCAAACTGCCATCTCTTACTATTTGTTTCACTTTTGCAGTGGTTGAAGCTTGCATACAGTTCTTGTCTCATGTTGTATCTACACACACACAGTCATGAGTTTGCACTCTGCCCATGTACATTTACTTATTTTTGTTGCATTTATTCTATGAGCGTGGATGCATGCCTTTTTATATATGGAAATGGCCGAACCTTGCATCGATAATATTCCATCAAAGAATTTTAGGCATATTTTTGTCTTTCTAATGGGCTTTTTTTTTTTTTTTTTTTCAATTGTTAAACAGTGCTTTATTTTCCACAATTAAGCAAAGTTTCATCCATGATGGTTAAGCATAGTGATGGTTCAAGCTTCTCTCCTTACAATCTATGCCACATGTGTCTCCTTTCCCATAGCATGGGAATCTTAACAAAATCTTACGAGAAGAGGAGGTCGACAATTCATAGAGATCCGACGATGTGGGGAGGAGGTTTTGACGGGTTGATGTTCACACCCCAAGTATAGGGTTGCGATGTAGTAATAATCTCGGTAAGACCGAGGTCGAATCCATAGGGAGTTAGGGACTAAACCTTGTACGTAATCTGAAAGTAACTAGAACTAGAATTAGACGAAGATGTAATCTAAATCAGGAAAATTTAAGGGAATAATGGTGAAATCTTAATCTAAAGCTTGTGAAATTCAAAGGTGGGAAACTAGGGTGCCAAGGATCCACTTGTAGAGATCAAGGAGATCTATGCTTGATTCAAGAACAAAACTGGGATCAGAGTCCCATCCTCATCCTGTTGGAAGATATAACATTAAAAATCAACTATGAACTTCCTTTGATCCAGTTTTCAAGAGATGAGAAGGATGAGAATTAGAATTGATTTCATCACAAGGCCATGCCCATGAGACAAAGCAAACAATAGAATTTAACCAATCCACAACCAATCTAAGAGAGTTATGAACATTAGGAAGGGTTTCATCATCCAACCATGCCCGTGAGACGATGGTGAACAACAGGGCTTCCTAACTTCACAATCTCAATAATGAAAAGGATATGCTTAGAGCTATCACAGTTCTTTTGTAATTTAAGTCACAATAGACCATTAAAAACTAAAAACCTTCCTTACAATCAAACTAAATTCAAGGGCAGTTCAACTTACATGAATCAAAGGCATAAAGAAAAGTCTCCCATCACACTACAAGCTTCACCTCTTAGCCCTAGCTAAGAGGCTTAGCCTATCATAGACATGATTAGGCTGGGATTTCTTAGGAAAATAAAGCAGAAATTAAGAAAGAAAAAGGAAAAAAGAACTCATGCAACAGCCGCACGTCCACAGCCCACTCTCTCTCTCTTTCTTGCTCTTCACTTCTTCACGTCCAAGATCCCAGGATGATCTTTCTCTCTTTCCCTTCTCCTTTTATACCTGTTGGGAGGCTAGGTCGGCTGGTGAAGTCGGTCGGTGGAGAACTGACTTTGTTTCGCAGCAGAGTGCGCTGGAAATGGGAGGCAGTTGCGTTTGACAGTTGTGTGAGAACCCTGTGAATAGAAAAACTCCGATCTACCTCCTAGGTGATGGTCGTGGGCCCCATGGCAAGATTTTGGACGGTCTGGATCACTCATCCGACCGTGATCAAGATCACAGAAAGCCCCACGGAGGCCGGCAACGTCTGCACGCTGTCTTGCGCACGGACCTGCGCTGGATTGTTCAGTGGGTCCCATAGTAATGTTTGTAGCGAATCCACCCCGTCCATTGGATTCCTGGCGAAAAACCAGTCGGGAATGGATGGTTTTGAATTGTTGTTGATGCGGCCCATTGACGCTTTGCTTCTGCCGTCCAACTTGCGTTTGAACGGTGATCTGCTTGTGTACACGTGCACGGGACCAAAAGGAGAGCTTGGCTTTGGTCGTGGGCACCCTCTGGACACGTTGGACAGTTAAGATCGTCTGGACGGGCGATGGTTATGGCCCACTACGCAATCTTAGCGGACGAATGTCTGCTGCTATGCGAAAGCAAGAGATGGGTCAGGTCAGCCCTCTCTTTGACTGGACTCTCGGTCAGGTGCATGTCTAATGCACGTACACTGCATGCGCACAGGTCTCCATGTGGGGTCCATCATGATGTTCGTGAGAAATCCATTCCATCCATTTGCTTTCCCATCGAATTGAAAGGGTCATGACCAAAATTGAAGCATATCTAGATATCAGGTGGGCCCCAGATCAGTGTTTAATGGGCTGATCTGTCCGTTGGGCCACTTCCACAGGGGTCCAATGATTGAAATTCGACGTGTACGGTTAATTTAGGGTCCTCATGCTAGATATAAAGTTTCGAACCAAATGGATGGTGGGAACCCTGTGATCTTACATTCTGGATCACTTTCAGGCCTCTTTATCGCCGATCTCTTGATTTTCTCAAATCTCTAGCTTGTAAATTTTTCGATCTCGGTCCCCTGGGGTCCGTCCCTTGCCTTGGTGACTTCTGAGTGTTAAATCCATGCTTTTAGTACCCTTTTTCAATCCAGGCTCTTAAATTCACCTTGCAACATAAACACGATTAAAATAGGACGTTAAACAGTATCATGTTTGTAAAATCAGGTAATAATTGGGTTCTAATATGCAATATTTGACCCTCAACAGTTGACAGGGTTTTGATAAGCCAAGAATCAAGCGTCTGGTGTGGTGAGGGAAGTAGGAAACCATGTGGAGGAGGGTGAATGGATTTTGATAGGTCGAAGGTGAAAATAAGAAGAGGCTAGTAAGGAGGGGAGAAGGCTCATCGTGCTACTAGAGTTGCCTACATTGTATGTGGAAGGATTTTTGGAGGAGTGGTCGGAGATAAACTTCCGAAAGGTCTTTAGTAGGGCAAGAAGGGTCTAGGAGGTAGTTATTCCTAGGATTGGAGGGTCGACGATCATTAGAGGGTTTGCTTTTTTGAGGATGGAGAAGATGGAGGTGGTGATCCTTGCAATTACTATGATGAATGGTAGCAATTTGGAGGTAGAAGGCCGATTATTTAAAAAGCTAAATACAAGCTGGAGGTGGTGAACAAGGCCACACTTTAGGAGGGGAGAATGGCAAAGGAAGTGTGGGCAGAGGGAAGGGATAGTCTATGGAAGATACCGATGTGGTTGGGGCTTCGGGAGATGTAGGAGGAAAGGAGAAGACCTGATGTTATAGGGATGTGGTTGTTGAGAAGAATCCCATTGAGTTGGTGGGTGAGGGTGCAAGGAGAGGGGAGTCTCACAACAAAAGGGGGATGGGTTTGGAAGGAGACATCGATTGCCGGTCTAGTGGTGTGGGTCCATCCGATAGTGGTAGAGAATGCTTGGAGGACTCTTCAATGGAGTTTGGTGGCGGAGGTTAGGGTTGGAATGTTGGTTTCAAATGTGGGGGAATGGTTTTGGTACGTGCGGGTTGGAGGAGAACGGCGTGTTCAAATCCTTGAACAATATGGAGATGAATTTCACTTCAGCCGAGCGAGAGCCTCAACAAGATTATCCTAGCTAGGAACCTTTTCAATGATGGGCTGGTGCTCATGGTTTGTAGATACATTGACTAGTTAGTCTTGGGATGGGAAGAGGACCGATACCAGTTTTTAAGGCTTCCGTTGGAGTTGTGGTGGAAAGGGCAAGGAAGGGAGTGGGTTTAGTAGTTCTGGTTCGGGAGATTGAGGTGAACTGAGGAGAGGTCGAGGGCAGACTAGGGCAGGCCTTGGCGATGACGTCTCCTTAACATTGGTTGGAGCTTTCGGGAGGCAAGATGTCTCAATTGAAGGATTTAGGATAATTCTGTGGTGTTTGAACACTACTTCAGAGCTGGCCATGTCGTGATCATAGAGATTTAGGATGAAGTGAATCTTAGAGAGGGGAAGAGAAATTCAGTCAGGTTGGGCACATGAGATGTCTTTAGGAGGTGTTTTGTTGTTAGAGGCTTTGGATGTTTTGTCAATTCGGTTGACTGCATACCTCAACAAGGAGCTAGGAGATGGAGGGGTCCCTATGTGCGATCTCTATTCACTAGTTTAGGAGGAATGGGTTGCATGTATATATGGTCTAGTAAAAGATGCAATTGGGCTATGTAGGAAAGATATATGGGGTATCTTTCCATGACTATGAGGATTTTGTTGCTTTATTTCAGTTTGTGGAGAAGAGTTCAGAGTAAGACGGCTAATTCGAAACAAATCTCGAAATATCCTAAGGGGCGTAGAGAATTGATGGCCCTTGAATCATTTATTAGGTTCCATGAGGGAGGATCTTCCAGAGGGACAAGAGAGGTAAAGGGGTAAGTAAGGTGCAACGATGAAGCTTATTAGCTGGAATATGTGGAGGCTAGGTAAGGTTGCAGGCTAAAGCATTTTAGATTAGTGAAGTCTGCAAGCTATATAAAACCCAGTTGGTTGCTTTTTAGGAGACTAAGCTTCAATATATCGATCAAAGGACTATTGATTCCTTATGAGGAAGCGGGGATAAGGACTAGGTGGTCCTAGAGGTTGTGGGAGTTGGCGGAAGGAATATTGATTATTTGGGATACAAAGAGGTGGGCAAAGGAGGACTGGTGGGGTGGTCAGTTTTCAATTTCGGTTCTTTTTAGGGAAATGCCTACGAGCTTCAGGTGGGTATTTACAATCGTATATGGTTCGAATAACTTGGGTCATCGATCACTTTTTTGGACAAAGTTGGACAACATTCATAACAGATGGTAGGCTCTATGGTGTGTGGCGAGCGACTTCAATGTGGTTGCTAGAAATGATCTCCCTCGAGCCATGTCGCTTTAAATCTAATATGATTCTTAGCTCATTGGTAGATGGGAAGAGAATCGAGGAGAAATCAAAAGTTTGTAATGCGATAGTAATCTACTATAAAGACCTAACTCATAGGTGGGAGATGGGAGCGGCCGAGGCTCAACAATTTGCCTTTCTATACTTTATCCAAAGAGGAAACTGCCTCGCCGGAGAAGCCAATTTCCGAGAAAGATGTGAAAGCAACAGTGAATGCTATGGGCAGGGATAAGGCCCTAGGGCTGGATGGCAATCCCCTATGGCTATGTTATGGAGTTCTTTGAGAGATGTCTTCTATCAACAGAGTTGGGCACTTCTTTTATAGTGGTTGTCCCCAAAAAAGAGGGGGCAAAAGTCGTGGTTACTTAAGCGTTTTAGGCCAATTGGTCTCTCATTGGAAGCTTGTATAAGATTTTTAGCAAAGATCTAGCCTTCGGATTTCATGTGGTGTTAGCGGGTGTCATTTTCAAGGGTCAACGTGCTTTGTGGCGGGTATACAAATTCTAGATAGTGCGCTAATTGCACATAAATGCATAGATCGTGACATAGAGATGGTAAGAAGAGAGTAGTGTGTACGTTGGACATTGAGAAAGCTTATGATCATATAAATTGGGATTTCCTTAATATTATGTTGGGTCGATTGGCTTGCAGACAGAAATGGAGGAGTTGGACCTTCGAGAGCATTAGTTTGGCCAAGTTTTTCGAGTCAATGTGTCTCCTAAAAGCTTCTTTAGTCGAGGGGGCTTCGGCAAGGGGACCTGCTTTCTCCCTTTATATTTGTGTTGGTCGTTGAGGCTCTAAGTAAGATGCTAGATAGAGGTTGCGGATGATTTTGTTCAACTTTGGCTTTCAACAGTTTATCAAGGGGGAGTGATTGTATGGTGTGGAGTAAGGAGAGCTCGGGACGATTTGCGCCTTTTCAGTTTGTTCGTTATATAGTATTTTGCTTGGGTCCTCATCGGGGGTGTATAGATGTACTTCGTGTAATATTACAATGCTTCCCTAAGGTTGTGGCTTTCACTTTGTTGGTGGGAAGGAGTCGGGTTTTTAACGAACAATTACCTTTAGAAAAGGAAGATGGCCATCCCTAGCATCTATGTTGTGTATGCGGAATTGGTTGATCACCTTTTTGTTCATTGTTCCTTTGCTAGAGAGATGTGGGAGAGATTCTTTAAAATCTTTAATATGGAGTGGATGATGTTGGGATCCATTGAAGGCTTTTTCCTAACGTGGCATGGGGGAGTTGTAGGGAGGAATGGGAAGGTGATTTGGAGGCTAGCTCTCTTAGTTGGTATTTAGGCTTTATGGGAGGAAAGGAATAATTGATGATTTTGACACTGGAGTGGGTCAGTGTCAGGAGTGTTTAGAAAGGCTAAATTAGATGTTATGGGGTGGGCTTCGCGTATTGAGCCCTTAGTTGATTGTTATCTTTCCCTTTTGCATTGCGTCTCGTTGGTGTAATCCGCTGGTTTTTCGGCTTCTTTAATAAAACATTGTTACCACAAAAAAACAACAAAAAAGTTTCATCCATGATTCTCCAGTTCTTTGGGGAAAGTTTGATGTTCGAGAAATAAGAAGTTTACATTAGTTCTGAATGATGGAATCATTCATGGAGTAATTTTGAGATGACCAGATTACCCAACTCCTTTATATTGATGAAGTTTTTTGTTTACGACATGTTTCTGGGTTTTGGTTATTGTAGAAAATGGCGAAAATCATCCATCAGACATTACCATAGCCTATAGTTTGTCTAAGGTATTTATTTCATAAAAAGTGTCTTTTTTCTTCAGTTGTTTTAATATTATGCTAAGTGACACCATTTAACATTTTCTTTCGCTTAACGTTGAATAACAGAACAAATGATACAGTGAAATCTCTTTAAACTAATATTGTTGGGTCTAGAGATATGTTCTTAATTTAGTAGAAATAAAAGGAAGAGAAATAGCAATAGATGAAAGAGAAGGGGAGAAGAAAAGCGGAAGAAAAGAAGGAGAAAAAGAGAAGTTTTGGAGAGCTTAACCGTTAGTGTGTCAGCCCCTTATTATTTATATAAGCAACTTAAAAAAATTTACAAATAACACCCTACCAGTACTCATGTTACATAAAAGACCTTATTAGGACTAGTATTACAAGAAAGCCCTTCTAACCTTATTTCTCAACACTCCCCCTCAAGCTGTGCACAGATATCTATCATGCTAAGCATGTTAAGAATATATTCTAATATTGTCTTAATAACTCCCCTAGTGAGAATGTCAACCAATTGGTTCTCAGTTGTTACAAATGGTAAACATAGATTTTGAGAGATAACTTACGAATGAAGTTCCTATCAACTTCAATGTGCTTGGTACCAAGGTATTCTATAATGGTTACGATAACGGTCTTTACGGCCCCCGTAATGGCTGTTATGGTTTCCTTTTTTAATTAAACATTTTTTGTAAAACCTATATCAACCTTATAATGGACCATTATGGGATCGTTACAACCTTTATAGGGGGTGTAACGGGCTGTTATGGGACCATTACAGCCTTTACGGGGGGCATAATGGGCCGTTATGGGGACTGTACCAGTTGTTACAGGTCATTCTTTCCTTAACGGCCGTTATAGCTGTTACGACCCCATGACGTGTAATGGTTACCACCGTTACCTTAACGTAACGCCTTTATGGATTCGTAACAGTTGTTATGGCACACCATGCTTGGTACAATCATGTTGAATTGGATTTTTTGTTATACTACTGGTTGCCTTGTTATCACAAAACAACTTCATAGGAGCATCAACCTGGATTCCCAAGTCATGCGATAAAATTTTCAGCGATAATAGCTTTGCCACACCTATTGTTGTCAAAGTCATATGATTCACTACTTACATTTGAGTTGAATCTTAAGTAAAACGATTTGAATCCCACCTTTGAATCCCTTTTTATATGAATCTTACGATTTTATGATTTGAATCCTACGATTTATGATTCAAATTATACTTCACTTGGCTTTCATTTTATGTTTTTGAATTGGTGGGGTCTTTAAGAATCATTTAGAAAAACCCTTAGAAAAAAAGAATCTTTAGAAAGGGTAAATTATTTTATTTTGTTCTTTATAAGAGATTAAATGATATATATTCTCTTCAACGTTAAATTGTATAGCTTTTTGATTTTGTTTATTTTTTTTTTCTAATGATTTTTTAGTCAAAACACCAAATTGATGTATAACTTATCTAGAATGTTTTTATGGATGATTACGATTATGTTGATTTATGTGTATTATGGAATGATGGTTAGAAATCAAAATATCTTTTTTCGTTGGTCTACATAATCAACCGCCGTTTTTCCAACGTGATTCTACATTTAAGAAAGTTAACAAGAATATAAATTATTAAAGGATCCTTGTATGTTTTAAAGAAAATTTCTTGAAAGTCATAAAGATAAAAATCCTTTAACACTATCATGACATGGTATTACTTGGTGCATATTGATGGCAAAAGCATAATTGCCAAGTTTTTTTTTTTTTTTTTTTTCTGTTCTGATTTATTGATATCTTTATGAAGATCATAAAAAACCTACGATTTATGATTCGATTCAACCCCTATTGCAATTTGCGATACGATAATGATTTTGACAACATTGGCTACACCATGTGCTATAACCCTATACTCTGTTTCAGCACTAGACTAGTTGCCACATTTTGTTTTTGGCTTCTCCAAGTGACCAATTTCCTACCACAAAAGTACAATATCTTATAGTTGACTTTCTATCATCTACACCACCTGCCAATTTGCATTTTTATAGGCCTCTATGTGTAGGTGACCATGATTTGAGGAAAAAAAAAAGATCATTCCCAGGAGACGTCTTCAAATATCTTAAGATTTTGTCGACTGCCTTCAAAGTGAGGAACACATGGAGCTTGCATAAACTGACTCACCACACTTACTGCATATGCTATATCTGGTCCGGTGAGAGAGATGGAGCAGTCGACAAACCAACCTTTGATACATCTCTTTATTAGGTTACAATTCCCTCTCACTTCCACTCCGCTATGCTTGGGATCAATGGGAGCGTTTGCTGGTCGGAAGCCTAGCTTATCAGTCTCCTTTAGTAAGTCTAAGGTGTACATTCTTTGAGATATAAAGATACATTTCTTTGATCGAGCAACCTCTATGCCTAAAAAATATTTCAGATGTCCTAAATCTTTAATCTCAAATTCTCTCTCTCTCTCTCTCTCTCTCTCTCTCTGGTAATCCTTTAATTTTTGAATCCCTCACCAATGTTGTCAAATCGCATATAATTGCAAAAGTCATCAGCCTGGGTTGATTGCTTATGCAATTGTTCAGGTTGATGGCTTTTTTTTTCCTGGAAAAAAAAGAAAAAACTCAGAAAAAGTCTGATTACCACAAGTGATTGGATTGGGTGTGTGTGTGTGTGTGTGTATATATATATTAATTTATACCTATTTCATTGTAGTTTGTCTGTTAAACCATTTATAAGTTATATTATATATAACAAAACAAATTTAAACAATCAATAAGTTACATTAAGAGAGAATTAATTATTGAAAGCTACAATATAGAAATTATATTAATAACTTGAATCTTGATGAGTTGATGCATATAATACAAGTATAACTCGACATGTTACAAGTTACAAAGTACAACTGATTACAATCTATAAGAAATATGACTGTTGGCCATTATGTCATCGCATACTAGATTATGCATGGTCATACTAGAGTATGCCATGGTTATGCAATTATGCCATCGCTTAACCGTTGCATACTTTAGTATGCCATGGCATACTTCCTGCATGGCATATGCGACTATTGCTTATGCGATTGTGTGGGCGCACATTGCTTGTCACCATAAATCATCCACATAAACAATCAAAACCATAATCGACTGTCCCCGTTGCCTCACAAAAAAGGTATGGTTGGTGTGACTCTAGTATTTGGGGCACTTGCAGTCCAACAAGATATTGGCAACTGTTTTCATCTAAGCACAGCTTATCATCTCTTCACCTCAAGTTCATCTATAGATAACTTAGGATGGTTGCAAGTGCATGCTAAAAAGAGCTCTACAGTTGTTGGGCCCTTTTTCCTTGAGATGGTGTACTCTTTGGCAGATTTTTCCCGTTCTCATCCTTATTGATCCTTGTAATGAAGCAACTTTAGTCAATAATTTCAGCATATTCATTGGTAAGTAAAAGAAATAACACTCATGTTTTTTTTGAGAGATAACAGAAACTTTCATTAAAAGAGGAGAAGGGAGCAACCAGCCTGCTGAGATAGTGAGTCAATTAGCTCCGTACAAAGGAACATCACAATCTTTTAGAGGAATAACAATAGAAGCCCATTTGGAAATTTAGAACTGAACCCTTTGCATAATGGACTCCCGCCCTTTAGATTCCCCTCTAAAACATCTCCCATTTCTCTCTTCCCACACCGCCCACCAAATAGCCGCTATAGATAATCTCCAGATGATAGATTTCTGCTTACAAAAAGAAACGCCATGCCAGGCCATAAGCAACTGACCTGTCGATTTAGGGAGGGCTCACGAGAGATTGAACCAGGAAAGGAAGCAAGACCAAGTCTGGCCTATGAGAGGGCAGTGAATAAACAAGTGATTAACTGACTCTTCCTCCGTCATGCAGCAAAGACAAATATTGGGGAGAATCATACCCTTTTTCCTCAGATTATCTGCCATCAACACTTTTCCTTTACCTACCAACCACGCAAAAACTGCAATCTTCGGAGGAATCTTGTATTTCCACAGCTTTTCAGACCACACTTCTTCCATCGACTGAGACTTCCTGGCACAAAAATTATAGGCTGATTTAACCGAGAAGAGGCCCGATTTATCTTGGGTCCACACCAATTTGTCGATGTCTCCCTGGATGGGAATAACTTTACTAATGCACTCCATGAGGGCCGCGTATTCCGATATCTCCCAATCTTGGAGATTCCTTCTTAAGGGGGGATTCCACACAACCTCAATTCCATGAAAATCATAACTATCGGCCACTGAAATGAATTTATTGGGAGCAAGACGATAAATGTTTGGGAAAGCACATTTAAGGGGTTGATCCCCTACCCACACATCTTCCCAAAACTGAACTTTGTTCCCTTTGCCTATGGAGAACCGAATGCCTTGATGAATCTCCTTCTTCATGCCTAGAATATCTTTCCAAAGGGCAGAGGCCCTATACACTGAACTATCTCTTGTCCACCACCCGCTTGAAGAGTGACCATATTTACTCTTAATCAAACTGTTCCAAAGAGTATCTGGTTCATTGCCAAGCCTCCACGTCCATTTCCCTAGGAGAGCTCGGTTCATGCTTCTAAGATCCCTCACACCAATGCCCAGGGTATCTTGAAACAGATCCTGTCAGTGGGGGTTATTATGCCTTTCATGCAGAGCTCTTTTCTGATACTCCTTGGCAAACATGTTGTCCTTAACTTCTAAAATAATATAAGTGGAATAGCATGAGTTAAGTTGGGCACTCATGTGATTGATTCCAAACTAGAATTATGAGGCTTCTCAGTCTGCAAGAGGGCTTTGCCCCCTCAAAAGTACCTACATTGATAGCCAACTGCAGCCTACAGAAATGCCATAGGACTGTAAGACAACAACAGACATAATTCGTATGAGTCTTACCTTTAGACTGGCCACCTGTTTGTTTCAGAAATAGACACGATGTAAGGGACTTTGGGTCATGATTTTTTATAGGAAAAAAATATTTTGGTAATTTCCTACAGGTGATACCAAGGTTCTATTACTTTTCAGCATGGCTATAAAGCTCAGCAAATGGTCATCTCTATCATATAAAATGCGAATGGTTAGGTGCAAAAATTTCCCAACAATTAGTTTTTCAATTGGCTAGAACTTAGCATTACCAAAAGACTGCAAGTGCCCCATTGCTTGCTAAGCGCATCTCTCCAACAAAGAAACCTATTTTTAGAAACCACTTTCCTGCCCCTGTATCCATGAGATACAAAAGTCATTCTCCTTTCCTCACATATGGCACTCATCGAAGGCCATCCACGGTACCCAAATTGTGGGGCACATTATGGATGGATCATATCTCGAAAATCACATTAATCAAGCAATCTAAACCATCGAAGTGATGTCTATGAAATGAATGGTTAGAAATGAAATACTGAGTGGTTGCAAAATCAGAAAATTCATATAATGTTCATAGTGTCGTTTTTAGGCGATGCTCCATCCACAATTAGGTCAGCGATTTGGATGATTTGGATTGGCCTACAACTATTCCTTGTGTAGGTTGAAAAGCTGCTACCTTTTTTAAAATGATGGTGAACTATAAGTCTAGGAAACCAAAAGAAACCTACTTCTAACGACTATCGGGATTTGCAAAACAACTCTCCACGTGTGTTTCACATGCCACTTTTCTAGTTAATCTGAATGGGTTTTTGATGTTTGCAACTTGAGAATCTTTCAAATGAAAAAAAAAATAAAAAAATAAAAAAATAAAGGTTTGCATCTTGGGAAGGTTTCACTCCATAGTGCTGCCGATTCTTGGCCAACCAATGTGCTGGGCAGCAAATTAGTTCAAATGAGACAATAATTAGGCCGGGTCCTCAGTGTAATCCCAACATAATCTATGGTTGTGCTAACCTATTAAAGTTTGATTAGAACTCACATGTCCACGGCCACACATGACATTGTGTGGAAGCCATCTTTCACCATTAGCTGATGGTGCAGTGGAAAACCTATGCAGTACTACCATCAAATTATCAGAAAGTTTGTCGGAAAATACATAGGGATTCCCCTCCACAATCAACCCGTGCTGGGAGATGGTTTCCATGCAATGTTTTACATGCTCCTGGGGAATGGTGATTTTTCCCTTAAAAATGATATACTATGTTTTGCCCACCGCCATTTTTCTTCTGTTTCTTAATATTTACTTGTTTGGACATGTATTTTTGCAGATGTCACCATTAGATCTTGATACAGACAGCTTTTACATAACAAGAAAGAGCCTCATAGAAGCTCACTTGCAAAAGATTCACACAGGCATGGCAGAGGAGATCATCATCGCGTCGTGGGAATCACACATGGGAACTGCTTGCCGAGGGGTGAGCTGGGACCGGCATTCCTTGGCTGAGCTACGGGCTGCTGTTGCATGCGTTGGAGGACCTTGCCTGGCATCTCTTTGCAGGCACTTGGCCCAGGATTACCGAAGCTGGTCGAGCGGCATGCCGGATTTATTGCTCTGGCGCCTCACTGGAGAATATGGAGGGGAGGCAAAGCTTGTTGAAGTTAAAGGCCCAAGGGATAGGCTTTCTGAACAGCAGCGAGCTTGGCTGCTGCTACTCATGGACTGCGGCTTTAACACAGAGGTGTGCAAAGTGAGTCCGACACCATCACAGTCATGAAGCCTGTTGTTGTATAGCATTATTTCACAGGCCCCATTTTCAAGCTTCTAATTTAAATGTCTTACGCATTCTGACATGTCACCACATGTGAGATCCAGGAAGTTCATCAGACATTCCCCTTAGTGTTTGTATTCTATCCTAACAATCAGGCAAGCTAATTCATAAGGTGAGTGACATGTGTATGTTGAATGCTGACCATTGGTTATTATTTATATAACAGTCCATTTTTTTTCCCATACATGCGTGGCCCTGATGAATGACCTAGCCAAAATTTCAGGCTAGGGAACATTCACCATGAGGATCACTCTGGAGTCTTTGATTCTCAAAGTTCCAGTTGCCTCGTGCAGTAAGACAGATTGTTATTCCATCTGGATCAAGAGAGACAGGTGTCTGAAAATGTTTGCATTTGTGAGATTCATCTATAATGGTGATTGAGGTTTTGAATGGGAGAATGGTGGGTGAAGATGGCAAAGTTATGGAAAGATAGAGATAGGAGAAAACAGAAATCTAGAGGTTGAAGTGACCAAAGAAATGAAATCAGGAAAGTTGCAGGGGCACACTGATTTGAGTGTAGCAGCATTGGCTATGGTATGTGTTTCTCTTCAAGTATCACAAAGCTGAAGAGAATGTGAATCACTTGTTTCCTGATGGGCATGTGGCCAGAGATATTTTGGGATGCTTGGTTACCTTTTGGGGGCAATGTCGACTCTAAAAATGAATCTCTGTTTTAGTTTATTATTTAGTGGCCTCTGGGTCATTTTTGGATGTCCTTGGGAATTCCAAGGACAGGAGAAGAGAATCTTCAAGAACAAAAAATCATCCTGCTAAATTCGAAAGCAACTAAGTTATTATGATGAAACTGATTGGGGCATTCTCATTTGTATCCTTGGTGTGATTGGATGGCGGATGGCCAATACAGGGGTGTATTCAAAGCTCTGAGAAGGCTTTTTAGGTTCCACCCATCCTACATTATAGGCTCAATAATGTAGGCACTAAAATGCCTACTCGACAAAAACCAATCCGGTTGGGTAAAAACCAATCTGACTGGGTTTTGCTGATCCAACTGAAATAGTAGGTTTGAAATCTTCTTTTTTGTAAAGAGTCCTTTTGGGAATTGCGTCCAAACGGGGCCTTTAAGAGCTTTCTCTCTTTGGAAGGTAAGCAGGTGTTAGGGCTCATTTGGAAGCACTCATGAAAAGGGGAGTTTCTGCACTAGGGGATCTCAAACTTGCCTTTTCAATTGACTTGATGGTTGTCATGGAGCTGGTATTAGTGCCTATTTTATCAATCAGGATGGTGAAAAAAGGGGTTTGTAAAGTGTATCCAAACACAAAACCCCCCTGTTTGGCTCAAAGGGGATTTACGCCTTAGATGCCCCTTTGAAGGGTCTGATAAAATGGGCCCTGATGCTTGGGCTGCGACCCGAGTTCAAGTTGGGTTGGGTCAGGTTTCAAGGTCCTCAGGTGGGGTTCAGGTTGAAATATGCCAATTGATTTCAATTCTGGTTTGGTTTGGGTTGAGCAAATTTGGGTCAGGTGAGGTAGGATATGGGAATAATCACATGTATTTGGTTGGGTTGGGTCAAGTATAAGAGACTTCTGTTTGGTGTTGGGTTTCAGGTTGGGTGCTCTTGAGGTCAGGTTGGGCTCAAGTTGACCCTCAACCCTACCAACTTGCCTGAGTTGCATCCCAACCATTGACATAGATCCCTTCTTTAGTATATAAATCTCATTCATTAGATCAATTTCATTGGCTATTGTTCTGTTGTAATGAAGATAAGCAAGCTCATCCCAAGCTTCTTTTGCAGTTTTCGAATTGAGAATATGCACCATCATGCCCTCAGTAACAGAAGTCAAGATCCAAAACAGAACCTTGTTTTGTTTCATATCCCACAAAATTCTCTCGGATTCTGAAGCACCAGTCTCTGGTTCGGTTTCTTTGCCAGTAACAACACCCATGAGCTCATTATTCTTTATGAAGGCCTCCATTACAGCTTTCCATGGCAAGTAGTTGTTTTCGTTGAGCTTCATGTAAGCAACAGGAAGGAACACATCACCTTCCCCATCGCTCCTCAAAATGAACTCAGACATTTTCATTTGAATTCTCCCAAAAAGTTCTAGAAATAGTAGCACACCGTCTGAGTCTCCTGGCTTTTAGTCACTAAAAGGATCTTCCTATGAAAATCCTGTCAGACACTATAAAAGCATTAGTAACAAAAGAAAATTTCAAAGGTACACAATTTTCAGGAAAAGAAACAAATTTTTGCGTTTGTCAGCCGAAACCATAATTGCAATAGTTCTTCAAATTCTCAATCAGTTCTGGCACTGGACATAATTCAACTCATAGATTTTTATTTGTTTTTTATTTTTTATTTTAGCACACACGGACATGCCCCCACAGTGGGATTTCACCACCTATGGGTACTTCAACCCTTGACCTCCTGTTGAAACTTTGTGAGCCTACCACCGGGCCAAGAGTAGGCGGGGGTTACAGGAAAGTCGAGTCCTGCGATACCCGCGTGCATCTTTCATACATGGCAATGTGCCAATGGAATGGCATGGGGCTTCCAAGCCGTTGATGCGTTCGCCCACCGTCCAGAGAGCTAGAGACAAAATCTGTCATTTTGTTTGGCTGGAAGTTCGGTAGTTGGCATGTGTATTGTTCTAGAGTCTCTTATAGCTCCATCTGAACCCAACGCTTATGACCCGAAGTGCCGAGATTGATAAAGAGACCATGAGTGGTCATCTTGACCGAAATCTAAAGCAGTTCGGCCGTTAATTTAACCATCTGTAAAGGAAATCAGGTAATTTATGAAGGGGAGGATTCATCCTTCCAAGGAGTTCTTTTTTTGCTTTTCAGCCAAAATGACTTTTTCTGATCGTGATAGCAGACTTAACCCGATTAATGTAATATAAGGGAAGAAGGAATTCGATTATATTGAATTAAAATGAAAATAAAAGAACTTAGAATAATTTCCTTCGGTGATTTAACTACTGTGGTGTAGATGGCAAGGCCCTGTATCTAAGTTTCCATTAGTCTAACAACTTGGGCATAAATGAAGGGAACTACAATATTGAAAAAGGAAAGAAAAGTTTTTCATTGCGATGACATATATGGAAGGGAATTACACTACCTCTAATCTAGGTCAGTCCAACATAGTAGCGTAAACAGACCAGATTACACTACTCCTAAGCTAAAGTCGGTCTAGCATTACAGTGTAGATGGGTTGTCTTAATATAGAAAGAGCTATATAAGATAAAATAAGATAAAAGATAAGTGGCATTGCGTATAACATCCTTTTACCCTTGTATCTATCAACATTTCTGCTAAGCCAATTTTCCAAATGATAAAAGCTGGTGTCAATCCTCTCAATATTTTAAACCTTGTTGAAGTCCCGGCCCTGCTTGTCCAGTGATTGATTCTCTGAGCAATCGAGTGGTTGTGCTGGAAATGCACATCGAATAGAGTATAGAAAAAGATCCATACCTGGGCGGCAATACCTGTGCATCAAATCTGAGCCATCCAAAATGTCGGCCCCACTGTAGATGAATCACAACACAAATTTCTACCTGCAGTATGATACTAAATGGTCAGTTGGTCGGGATATGATGGTGCATAAAGATGAAAGTAGTTGTAACGTCTCGGAAAAATCCATACAAGGACCCGAGTACCACCTCAGGTAGAAATCACCCAGGACCAAATCCTTTAGAAATTAGGTTAATATTAGCAAGTGCTAAATAAAGTGCTCATGAAATTAACACTAATCACTTTAAATATGATCTGCAAGACCCAAACCGTGGAGTATTATTGACGGTACGTTACCCTGAAATCTAGAATCCGTCCTTAAACTTAGTTGCTCTCGGGAGCATCTTGAAACTTCGTATCGGACCTGGACCGTACGTCGAAAGTCCGATAACCGCAAAACTATACAGTTATGACCACATGACTGGACTTGACAACCACCTCAGAAATCAAGTCTTAATCGTGTCTAGAAATACACAACTTGAGCCTGGAGCGAAGAGCGTGAGAAACGTGAAGATGTTTAGAAATAAAAATCTGAATTTAAGTAATCTGAGTCGTGTTGCTTGTGAGCCAAATATAAGGATTCAGACCGTCAGAATCTGACCCAAATACACCCTCGGATCAGGAGAAAAGTTCCACACATGTCAGTGTACTTGTGACCCTGATCGAGTGATCGTGACCGTTGAACTGAAGCTGGTCCGCCACGGCTGATCTGTAAATCCGATCGGAACGAAAACTCAGCCTGACTTAGATCCATAGTCAGGGAGCTTAAGTCCGACCGCACGTGGAAAAGGGACCACCAGAAGTGCTCCGTTGGGCCGCAACAGTCCATATTTGGATATAACCTAAGTATACCTTGGCCCTGGGGTTATTTCCATTAAACCTGGGCCTATATAAGGACCTTAAACACTTTCTCTCATATGCCATACGAATTTTGCAAACCCTAAGGGGAAGAAGAGAGAAAAGAGAAGAAAGTGAGGAAGAGAGAGAGAGAGTGAGAGATAGATGTTGGGATCTTTCCCCGACGCTCCACGTGCTTAGCCACCACTCCTGTGTCGCTATACGGGTGATACCAATCCCATTCTTAGGTAAGAAAACCTAACCCTAACTTGTCTTAGGGTTTCTAACTATTGTGATAGATGAAATAGCTGACCTATTCCCTGATATAGGTTATTGTGGTGCCGTAGACAAAGGCTTAGCTTTAAAACTGAGTTCGTTACGAGTCTACCGGCGAAAGGTGCGGACTATAAACGTATAGGTTATGGTTTTCAAGGCTTTCAATGTCGGTTAATGGTTTATTACTGATGTGGGTGCTATTTAACATGCCAAATGCTATGTTTGTTTTGCGTTTCAGATATATATGAACTATGTGGAGTTTAGTGTATTCCATGTATTTGTAGAAAAGACAGTATACGTATGAAATTTGAAAATGTGTTTGCTATGATTAATTGTCATGTGTTTATACTAGTTGTATATGTAACAACTCTTTGGCGAAAGGATTTACCCTAATACGTGCTATCACCAACATACGTCATGTATGTTGGAATATGTAGTCTAAGTGTTTGTAGAAATGTCTGAATGAGCAAGTACTTGGCATCAGGTACTTTATATGAGTGTTGAGATAATATTCTCAACTACCTTGACTATGTGTATGATTTCCTCCATGTAACTTATATTATACTTCCTGTTTTACTTATGAAATGCGCATGTGTAAATTCCTGTGTATGTTGTATTTTATAACATGCTCAAATAGTTGTAAGATTGGAATCATGTGTTTATTACTGCTTTGACTATTTCATACGAATACTTGTTGGAATTGGATATGTTTGGGACTACGATTTAGTCCAGGCAATCGGTATCAGATCTCGAATAAGTGGCTGAGGTTGTTTCGCCACATAGGACGTGATCGATGAATCTGAGCCGTACTTGGGATGTCGGCAGTGGTTAGGCCACACGGAGTGCTTACGCACTTCATGTCGATCAACTCAACGTGCGCTCGTACTAGTCGAGCTCGTCAAGTAACCCGATTGACCCGATATATGTTCACCATGTATGGACGCTACTACCTGAATCTAAGATACCAAACTCACCAGTGAAAATCACTTTAACCTTGGTACCTCGATCCGCTAAGACTAATGAGCCGGGCATGATGGTATGGGACACCGTGGTCGAGCTGTCGGCATACGCTGGGGTGACGAGCCTCCTCGTAGTGACCAGTGAGCAACCTAGACTCGTGAGCCGAATACGGTGGTATGGGACACTGTATTCGAGCTGTCGGCCTACACTGATAAGGTGATAAGCCCTTTGTAGTGACCTCGAGCGTACGCTAAGACTGCGTAGAGGCGACGAGCCCTTACGTAGCAACAGGAGTATACTATGCCTGCATTGATAAGGTGACGAGCCCTTTGCAGCGACCTAGAACCGCAACATCGTATGAGATTTACTAGGATTGACGACCCTAGATTGGATCATTGTTTGGGAATTGATATAAGGGAGGTACCTTAGCTTCCCAATCCTGCTGTATGAAAATGACTAATAAGAACTTGGTAATCACGTTCATGCACCGCACTGCATGTGTCGTTTGGCGTTGGGCAGAGCACTGAGGAAGTGACTGACATGCGCGACCGTTAGATGAAGATCACAGAGGGAGTGCAGGCGAGGGCATGCATCATTTATACATACCATTCTTGCATTAACCAGAGTACTTAGGAATGTTTGATTGTATTGCTTTATCATTACTGCTTGACTGAATTGATAACATGTTAACCTTTACTTTATTGTTCCACTGAGTTGATCACTCACTCCCACGTTACGGGACGGTATTATATACACCAACCAGACTCTGTCTTAGATGCAGATGGAGACCCGACTGATGAGGCGGAGGCGGACTTCACAGACGATGAGGATGCTTTCTCATATACGCAGTATTCAGGCGAATTCATATAGGCCGTTCTGAATCGACGGGGCTTCAGGATTACACTTGTAGAGGACTCTCACATTTTGACACTTTGTAACTTAAAACAGCATTTGTAATATTTCACCTGGGAGGTGTTTATACTTTGGAGATGTACCACGACTTATATGCTTTATATCCATCTATTATAGTCTTCCGCTTGCGTAATTTAACTGTCTCTGGAGTATGATACGCTGTTTTGGTATGATCCCATTCATGTTTTATGCACTAATACAGACAACATTTAATCATCATTAAATATGTTGCATAAGTGATGCGTTGGACCTCGGGAGTTGGGCTTTGACTTGACCCCCGATTTTCAGGGCGTTACAGTAGTAGATAATCTAAATTTAACAAACAAATGCCCATGAATCAAATGTCAGGATTGTCTAATGAATCTGATTTTGTTCATATGACCAATGCCCATCAATCAGAGGTGAGGATTGTCTACTCAATCTGATTTTGGAGATATGAGCAATCAGGTGAGCTCCGCTTGTAGCTTTGTTGATACGAATAAAACGGCGCATTCAATGCTCATATTCAGAACTTTGATCTTTCTTAACCAACCGAACTTCATTGATCACAATAAATGGCAAGATCGGAAGCAGATATCCTTTTCTTGACTATAAAGCCATTTAAGAATCTGCAAATACTATAAGGACATACCTATCAGGAAAATGGTATCCTTTTCCCGGCTCCAGATAAGCCAAACCTACATTGTGCATGCAGATATCCAATTAGTACCCCTCTAAATGTAACCTAGAAGAAAAAACAATGCAAGTGCAAGCTAATTAATAAGCTCAAAAAAGAAAGAAAATGTAGAAAACAACCAGGACACATGCACAAAATTTTAAAACACAAAACAAACATAAAAATATAACTGCCTATGCAAGTTACCAAGAAGCTTGTAGAGCAAGAATTCCTCAAGCATTCAACCAATTCCCATGAGATGAGATATGAAAAGTGTATGTTACAAAAGAAAAACTAGCTATAAGCTGATTTAGCATCTAATTTTCCCCAGAAAACTGATACATGTATAAAACACTCCACTAGCTACTGATGGACAATAAAACCCTTCCAAAGCAGTTCTCTTCTTCAGATGCATCCTACAGTTCCACAATTCAAAAAGAGATGCCACCCAGCATTGAGCCGCAGTTCCAAACAAAGATGTAACTACATGTGCAAAACCAAAACAAAGACAGAAATTATTGCAACTCTTTACCTTCTCAACATGGTCTTTCTTCTCCATTTTAAACTTTAGAATGGTTTGACCTAGACCATCCAATTCATCATAACTGATGTTTGTGGATTGCCCTGGAGCTGTCTCACATAAACTAGGATGCACCTCACTCAGTCTTCCCAAAATCCAGACCAACCACACCACATGGACAATGCGCTTCATTCACATTGTTCGATACACATGAATACACCACAGACAATGCACTTCATTCTCTACCTCTAACAGCATACGGTCCTCATGTCTGCTTCACTCTCACCAATCTCAGTCCATATGTGCTGCTCTCACACCAGCAAACATAACCAGCATTGAGAAAATTCTAAATTTGTTATTGTTTCTTTATAAAGATGCATCTGTCAGTAGAAAAGGCACGTGTAACACATTGCCCCAATTCCTCTTCAAAACATCAGGAATATAGTAAAAGAAAATAAAGGGACTTTCTTCTAGAGAGCATAAAGAAAAAGAAATAAAGGGACTTTCTTTAGTATGTGACATTTTAGGGCTTGTTTAGATCATAACTCATTTTGCTTAAGCTACTTGTGACTTGAGTAGCTTATCATAGTTTCTACATAGCCAACAAATAAGTACGTTTGGTAAATATCTTTTTTTTTTTTTTTTTTTACAAAGTTGGGAGCACACCATGTACCACCTGTAACTTTGTTGATATGAATAAAACAGGTGTAACATGAGCAATCAGGTGAGCTCCACAAAAAGCAACTGGACTCACCAACAACAATCCAGAAAGAAAAACCAACATAATACAGGGCAACATATGAAATGTCTGGATCTCATATATGTATGACACGTTTTCCATGATTGAGTACTTGATGAATAATTTAGATATTAGACTTTAGCACAATATACTTCCCCAATAAACTTTAAGGGTGCATTTGAATGACTATGGAACTGGATTGCATGTTGCATCCAAACGCAGCCCAACTCTTGAAAAAATTTAAACAAACTCAAGCCATTTCAGATTCAACTGATGTTTGGCATAACCAAATAAAATGCAAAGGTTCGCATGAAAAGAGGAGAGAGAAGAGTTGGATATCTGATCAACATACGAGTTCCCGTGAGAAGAATGCCAGCTGCACTAGCAGCAAGACATAACTTAAATCGTAGAGAACCTTGTTCACATGCATTCCTATAGAAAGGAAATCAAAGGGTTTAGCAGACCAAAGTCGATATCTACTACTATTGAATCAAGAAATATTAAATAGTAGGAGATTTCTTATCTTACCCAAAGAATCTAAGGACAAACCAAGGACTACCAAACAAAAGGGATCGTCCATACAAGGTCATATCCCTGTTTGACAAGGAGCAATCTATTTTTTTAAAATCTTAAAATGTACTATGACATTCCATAGTGCCACCCAATCAAGCAAGTAACAACAGTTATTACTGATTTGCACGCACATAAACACGAGATTATTTTAACGATCGGAAAAGAAAAATCCCAAGTTGGGTTGTTTTGTTAGAACCACCTCTATCAGTCCTAAAAATCCAATTCATTGCAAAAAAATAAGCCCAAACAATGATGGTGAATGATGAAATGGGTAATAGACCAGGAAATCTCACTACCAAAATCATGAATTTGCGACTGATTAGATCTGTCACAAACGCAATTAACGACGGACATGGTCCGTCGCAAAAAAATTAAACGACAGTTGCGATTCGTCGCTAATTCACAACGTTTTAAGTTCCCAAATAAACGACAGATTATACCCTTCGGAAAAATTTAAAATCATCACTGAACTACGGAAAAGTTGACATTTAGTCATTATAAAATTTGGCGATGGATACAGTCTATCACTAATCTTAGGAGAGCGACGAACCTTGAATCCATTGTTGATTTTTTTACATTAAAAAAATTAGTGACTGATTTGGTCCGTCGCTAAAACAATAACAGCGAATAAAATGGGCATTAGAGAACGAAATCTCAATGCCAAAATCATGAATTCATCGCAAAATACAATTAACGATGAAAATGGGTCGTCGAAGTTTCTGCGTTGCAAAAAAGGATCAAAGGGATCCGTTGCTAATTTGTGATGGTTTGTCTATCACAAATAAATGATGGATTATATCTGTTGGAAAATTGAAAATCATCACAAACTACGGAAAGGACTTTCATCATTATAAAATTTAGCGATGTATATGGTCTGTTGTTGATCATAGGAATGGACCTCAAATCTGACATTGATTTGACTTGTTCAGAAATTAGTGATAGATCAAATTGTCTCTAAAACAATAACAGTGACAACGATGAAATTGGCAATATAGCAGAATCTCAATGCCAAAATCACGAATTTGCGACAGATCAGATCCGTCGCAAAAAATTAATTGATCGATCGGATCCAGCAATGATTTAGTTCATTGGAAAAATTAAAAATCATCATTGATCTACGGAAAAGCTGATTATTTTCTCGTTATAAAATTTGGCGACGGATACGGTCCGTCGTGGATCTTAGGAGAGCAATGAACCTCGAATCCGTCGTTGATTTTTGACTTGTTTGGAAATTAGCAATGGATTTGTTTCATCGCTAAAATTTCTGCACAACCATTAGATTTGTTGTTTTTTTTGAACCTGTTACACCCGAGTGATCCAAAAAAAATCGCAAAATTGTTTAATATGAATCACATTCAGAAAATTCAAAAGATTAGACTGAATAAGAAACTCGAAGAAACATCATTTTGGGTGTGTTTGGATGCTCAGTTTTCCTAAATAAGAAACTGGACAAAATATCATTTTGGATGTGTTTGGATGCACAGTTAGCTTGAATAGAAAATTGATCTAATTATATAATAAATAGCCAAAATTAAAGTGTGACTACATTGCCATCAATTGATCGGACTTACATTTTGGTCATTTCCCATATACATGATTGAATTATTGGAAATTGAAATTTAGTTCAACTAAGCATCCAAAGACACCCTGACTTGTTACATCCCCGAATGTAAGGGACAATGTTGAGAAAGTTCAAGCAAGTTGGTCTCCGAGCAACTTCACCATATTTGGAGGCTCTAGCCCTTTCACAATAATAGTAATCACGAAGTGGATACATAGGCATAAGCCCAATGCCTATGATGGAAGCAAAGTCTCATCCTTCCAAGAGGGTAGTCAACAGTTGAAGAGCATTTCATGACATACAAGTTCATCATTCGATCGACAAAAGAAAACTAAAAAGCCATAATTCCAAAGAAGCTACAATTTCAATGTGTTATCTTAATGAAAAATAAAAAAGAAACAAAGAAACAAAGCAACTTCAATGACAATATTTATTGCCCAAATGTTATAACTATCTATGCATGCTATTTCAAAGTGTCAATTTGTTGCCTTCCTCACTCCAAACAGCTCGAAAGTGTTTATCAAGTAACCAAATAGATAAAAATTAAGCTAAATAGGTTGGGAAAAACAGTTTTCTAAGGCACATAAAAAAGTTTTTTGAGGCACATTTTGGATAGTATCCAAAATGTGGATATGGCAAACCTACATGGAAAACTACAAACATAGAAAATTTACGATGGAATAAATCCGTCGCAGATGTCAATTTAGTGACAGACTTGTCCAGTTTTGCCACAATGCATGCGACGGGCTTTTGGTGGAATGAAGCCTTTTTTTTTTCTTTCGACGGACAGCAATTTTGCCGTTCTCCTAGAGTACCATGTAGCTACAAGTCTGTTCTTCCCTTCTTGTCTGCACAAAAGTTTTGGGTTAGCAAGAAAAATAGTAAATAATTCCTTCCCTCTTATCTATTTCAAAAAAAGTTTTCAGTAAGCCACACTACAAGAAAAATGGCTATTAGGGGCGTTTTTAGCACAGGCGGCCACAGCAAACCGTCCCTGCATATGAAATGAGGGGCGTTTTTTTTAGCCGCCCGTGTACAAAACGGGCCACCGCCGCTATTTTTTAAAAAAAAAAAAAAACCCCCCCAAAATCCCATCCCGCGCAGTGCCCTATCCCCAAATATCCAAAACCCGTACCCGCGCCTATCCCAAATCTCCATCCCGCCTCTTCTTCTCCCTCCTCTTTTCTACCAAAACCCATCTCCCCTTTTCTCTCCTCCCTGCAATATCCGACCGAAAGTCTCTCTTTCTCTCTCTCTCTCTCCCCCTCGTTTTCTTCAACGTGTTGTTCCTTCTTCGATCTCTCTCCAACAATCGAAGAAAATTGAAGAAAGAAGAGAAAATCGAAGGTACTCTCTCTCTCTCTCGATTATCAAGCAACGGCAGCCATATCTACCGTTGTCCATGGCCGCTGACATCTGCAAGTTAGTTGTTTGAAGAAATGCTTCAACCAATAACGTGTACCACTGTTGTACATTTAATGGACGGTCAACAATTTAACGTTCAAAAGATACCTATTTGCATTGGTGGCTTACAAATGAGCACTTTGAAAGATGAGATAGAAACATGAATAACCGTTCATGTTCTATGAGGAAAGGGCTAGGATGGTCCTGATGATGATCTTTTGAGCTTTGGACCAACCAAAGTAGGAACCACTCTTTTTTTTAAAAAAAAAAATTATAAAGTCACCAAGTGTCCAGTTGGTTGATTTTGATAAAACAGGGATGAAAGAATCTCTGAGATGAATTGTACAGTGGAGCTCAGAACAGGGTAGAACCATCTCTCCACCCTACACATAGCAGGGTGATTTACATTTGGGACCATCCATCTAATAACACCTACTATGGATGGGATGGCAGATGTATCAAAATCAAGTCCGGGTTCATGCCTTTGGTTGGGTTTTTACATTCTCCAGGAAATTCATTCCAACCCAGCTTTATGCTAGGAAATGGAAAAGAGAATTGAAACAGAATTTCCCAAGTTTTCAGAAACCCAATACAACCTTAACCAGACAAAATTTAGTTATTCTTCAACAAATATCAAGCTGCCTCAAACATGGAAAAAGACTTCCCCAACAACCAAATAAGCCTGGGTATGATTGATGGATGATATGACTGTATTGGCCCAAAATGACCTGACAAAGGACTAGGTGGAGCCATACGACCGATATCAGTAGTTACATGATAAGCCAAAACCAATTTCTAAACTATGATCTAAACACACATGAATATTATAATTACACCTGAATAAAGTAGCGTGGAAATTGAAAAGATGTGTAAAAGTGTGATTTTTGAAATTACTTAGGCCATCCATGGTAGGCCCCACTAGATGGAGCTAGTGCTGGATGTGTACAATTTCTGAGTGCATATATATTAAAATATAATCAGTCAATGAGATGTCGTCATTGGTGATAAACTTATGATGCCTTTTAGTAAACTAGTAATTTGGTAAGATTCCATTAGTTTATATAATAATTATTCCCAACAAACTATGGATGTAAAGAAAGTCAAAAGGATAGCTGGTTTTGGAATGGTGAGACAGAGGTGAGGACTGGTTTGCTAAATTTATTAATCTTGTTATACTAATCGGTTGGGTAGAGTATGCATATTCACTTTACAATTGTACATGTGGCATGTCATTAGCCCAGTCTAAATCATCCAAACTGCAAGTCTCAAAGTGCATATTTGATGAGCCTAAGATTAGAATAATCTTGTTTGTGAGTTTAGATGGTTGGATATATTTTGTCTTTTTCAAAGAACCATCAAATGTTAGATTCTCTTAACATCCAAGGTGACAGCTTTATTTAATGTGAATGTGGCGTCAGTGCACACGCATGTAAACCATGGCATTATTCTCACCTTTGATTAAAGAAATGGAAGAACCATTTCTCTAATTCTCTTTTTTCCATGTTCCAATATAACTCAGGCATTTATTTTAAAGGGCGTGATCTAGACGTGAACTACTGCTTTCTTATCAGAAAAAAGTAGGAATTTTTCTTCCCGTACAACCACGCTTACAATAAATTAAGCGCCCCTTAGATTAGCAGGATCTATGAAAGGAAAATTGTAATTATTAATGTTTTCTCTTCTATAAAAGTCCCCTGGCCTAACTCTTTTGGGAAAGAACTGCCTAATATGACATGCCAATCACATTCTACCTTGAACAGCTACTCAAAACTCGGTAGTGCTAAAATAGTAGGAGATCATTTTTCCTTAATTAAGATAAAACTCCATCAACTAGCTTCTCGGATTATGGTTCATCCACATTGGGGCATATCATATACCAACGGTCAGGATGGATGTAGTAGTTCTTAGTAATTTGATATATTGGCATGCAGTCCTAACATGCAAAATTCTTGAAAGCAGAGAGTTTTTGTTGTCAGTAGTAGCTAGACAACATTTTCTAATATCATTGTGTGTGTTCTTCATTGTCCTATGATAGACTAACCATTTGTTCTCGTCAGTTGTTACCTTCTCATATAGCCCTTGGATGTTATCCTATCACAAGATCATAACCAGATAGTGGCTTTACTGAAGTATGTACAATATAATTTTCTACCTCTAATCCAGTAATGCTCTATCAAACTCATGTGTATTCTAAGGTACCTTGAACTACCTCTGTTTGGACATTTATCATAGAAGTAGCTCATGATCTCAACTGACCTAATGTCTATTTGGGCATTTGTCTAAGGATGGCAAGCACTAAAGAACTTAAAGCTTAGTTCCCATTTTGGCCCAAAGCCTATATTTTGAGAGTAGCTCATGAACTTAAATGTATTGGTCAAATGGGGAGCTCTTACTTCTTGGAGAGAACACATGTATTAGTCAATTCCTGGCCATGTTGGAAAACTGGCTGATTACAACGTACAGGACACAACAACATTGCTCAGAGTTGTTGATTGCAACAGATATTCAACCACAGCCTTGTTTCATCTAAGAAAGGGGGTCTTTTAGAGCTTACATCTGGATTTTTCTTTTCGTAGCTCAGTTTTTTGGTGAATCTATGTTGAGTGCCTCTATTGGTTTCTTTATTCCTCAGGGAAAGCACGATTCATGGAGCCCGTATGGACAAGGGCTGAAAGACATGAATTCAAACCTGGATTCAATCTCAGAGTATTTATTCTCAATGATTGGTTTTTGTAATAGGCGTGGATTTTATGTCAATTTTATTCAATATTCTCATGAGAAGCATTTTGTTTCTACAGATCTCTCGATTGTTTCTACAAACACTCTTCAACTTTCACAACCAAGGAGGTGATTCACATTATTCGTTATTAGTGTAAGATATTTGTTATGAATGGCTTTACTACTTTGGATGTGGCATGGGCTAGAGAATGTCTATTTATCCATTTTGTTAGCAATCCTTTTTTGTTGGGAATTAGTTTGGACAGAGTTACAATGGACTGGCCATTGCAAGTTTTAGTTGTGCATGGCACTTTAATAGTTCCAGTCCCTACAGGCTGGAAGCAGAGCAGGCCATCAAATCAAGTGGTTCTATGAGGTTTGTCTTTCTCCCAAACATGATACATGTTGTAGGAAACTGGACCAATGCACAAGGTGGGCTTCACCATGACGATCACTTGGAAATAAAATTGAGCTAGTCCACTCTTTGAGTAGGCCCCACAACCAAAATCAATGGACAACACTACAACAAAAGGTAGCATTGCCAACACATTTTTGTAGGTGGCCAACATTTACCACCGACGCTATAAGAATCGGGTTTTGAGCAAGGAACTTTTTACCTTTATGGTAAAATGAGTTTCTTTTGTATCTTTATTGGTGTTTTTATTAGTAAGGTTTTATTTTATTTTATTAATTTTTTGGTTGATTTAGGTAGACGCTTGGATTACCAAAGCTTCAAAGAGTATATCATCATTTTGGAAGGTCTGTGAAAAGAACTTAGGTGAGCCCTTTTACCTTTTGGCATTGTTTTAACAACGGTTTGTTTTTGGACTCAAATCATTGTTTTCAGTTAGGTTACAATGCAGGTGATTCTGATTCGGATAAGTCAAAAGGCGATTTGAAATAAAGATCAATAAGATATGTTTTATTTAAACGGAAGAGTCTAGGTGAGTTAAATTTCTTTCGGATCTATCATGGTGTTGAAATTGCTTGACAAATCATGATTACAAATTTTCAAATTTTATATGTTTTAGTTTATGCAAACTCATGGTACAAGGAAGCCATCCCTCGAGTTCTTTGTTCTATCATTTTAATGCAATAATGTCATTTCTTGAGCTCTTTGTTCATTTCATTATTTTAGAACAAAAAGAAGGAATGAGGAGAGGAGTTATGTAATATGATCCTCTCAAATCCTTTATTTCTAATGATAATCAGTTACAAGAGAAATTGTATTCAATGCTTGTTTCAAGAAATTGTATAGTGCATTTGAGCTAATAACATGACACTCCATGTGGATGGGCCCCATGGGGTCCATAAAATGTTTTTGTCGTGTAAATGGATCCAAGCTAGTAAGAGGGTCATTAGATTTTTTTTTTAGATGTATGGATACAAAACTAAAAAAGCATCACTTTTTTTTTTTTTTTTTCCATTTCTTCATTAAAATAATATTCTCAACATTCTTCACTTTTATGAAAGAGATTTGGTCATCATCACCAAAATACAAGTTTCATGACATGGATGCCTCACACCTGAAAAATCTTCCATTAACAAAAAAATCAGTTTGTTTGACTATCAGGTAGGCCACATGTACAAAAAAAAAAAAAACGGATGGTGTACACTACAACAAAATCGGGCATTGCCGGTGCTTGGGGCTAACCTTCTTGGAAAGGTTATATTTCTGCATCCTGCTACTCTACATCCTCACATTTACAGCAATGGCCACATCCATATCTGTAGGATCTGTGCTGGGACTGTGCACATCTGTATCTGCAATTTGTCTCCTGTCATCATCATCATCTCAATTTTCTCCAATTCGAGGTTGGGTTTCAAATGATATATTGGCAAAAGTTCTACAGTTGGCTGTCCACTGGACATCAACCCTCTCTTTTACTGAACTTGCCACGACCAAGGCTAACATTGACACCACTCACATGCAAGCACGATTCCACCCAATATTGACCCCCAAGCCAACTATCAGATGCACACCCCATAGTTCCAAAAACTCAGTATTGGGGCTGGCCTATGACAAATATAAGGAAGCAAGCGTTCAAGCTAAGGACAGTGTCAATTGAAAGAAAGAAAAACTTTGTAAAATCCAGGCACAAGACTGGCCCATTTTTTGGGCCTGGTAACCTGGCCATGCTCTGTTCTACAGGTTCAAAATGAGAGCTGTGCCCAGCCCATAGCAAGATAGGATAGAAGCCATTAGGCCATCCTGTCCATTGACAGCCCTGGCAATGAAGGAAACAAAAGCAAACCATGAAATGCTGAGAAATTTTCCAAGTTAGATCAAACCAGAATCCAATTTTTAAAGATTAGGTTTTCAATAGTAATGTCAACAAAAAAAAAGTAATGGCAAGAAATTGTTCTACACTTTTTTTTGAAAGATGAAAATTTTATTGAAAGAAACAAATAGAAACAAAGCCTACAGGGCAAGAGAGAAAAAACAGCAAGCTATAGGAACTATAAACATCTTTTGTAAGTGGGGGTAGTAGGGATCTGTGGTTTCAAACTTTTGGATTGACTTAGACATATCTAAACAATTTATTTTTTATCTTAGTTTAATTATAGAGGGCACATCTAAACTCATCTAATCTCTTTAATTTAATCTTAGTTTTATAAGATTATGATTTGTGATTTGAATTTTGCATTTGCATGTCTTTAATTTAATCTCTTCTGTTTCTTTTCTTTTTACATGTGGTCACTTGGTCATTTCAAAATACAAAGGCACCCATTAGTGTTATAATGTTGCCAACCCACCTCCATTATTTGAAATTCACCAAATTCTCTCGATGTGTTGAAAACTTTGTTGAATGCTCCTTATGTTGAAATTGAGTGAGACATTAGAAGTTTGAAGTAGCTCCAGATGAATTGAATTACAAGGTTCCAATGCATCAGGTTGTGTGAATCTTTTCTTTTCCTTCTCTTTCTTTTTCTCTCTTTTTCCCTGTTTCTTTTTAGTTCTAGGCATCACACAAAGCTGGATACTCCAACTGGTTAGAAGTATACTGGATATTAGATGCATCATAAACTTATTGTTTTGAAAATGCAGGCTGAAACTGACAGGGAAGCAGGAGGAAACAATGAATCATCAGTGAAGTTTAAGTCCAGCTAGTCCTTTAGCCATTGTCTACTTATAGGGACCTAGAAGCATTAGCGTAAGAACAGATACAAGGCAATGATTTATTTATTTGTACGGGGTTTTGACAAATCTCTTGATGTGGATCAGGTGAAGTTCTATAAATCATTTACCTTTATGAGTGTATGCATGTGCTTGTAGTAGGTTTTTTACTTGGGAGAACTTCACTAGGGGTGTTAGACAACTTTATCTGAAGGAATGCTACTCTTGGACCTGCATCCATGGTCATTCACATGTGTAGAGTTGGCACACGTGCATGGTCCAAATTTCTTTTGTCCTTTTTGTCCTTTTTGTTTGCTGGTAATTTGTCTGTTATACCAAATCTTGCTAGTGACATTTTCGGTCACTGACCAATGAGCTCACTTGTACAAACTAAAAATCGAAATAGTACTCTGTAATCCTTTAGACAGAACAATGTATAATACATGTTGTACATCATGCATACCAACTGTTGGATGAATTACCTCAATAAAGAACGTTTTGTGTGGATCTCACTTGTGGGACCATCTTTTTCTATCGATGAATGGGCACACATGGATGTATGGTTGAAGACCATACCATTGGTGCCCCTTTGGATAAAAGTAGAGCTGGTCTGACCATTTAAACTTTTCTTTCATCATTATGTGTTTTTACACCTTACAGATTTGATGAACTTTAACCATTTTTGCTTTTAGCCCTGTTTGAGGGATGCCATTCCGATGATAAAAATGCAATTGCCAAAGTAATTTTTAGTCTATCCAGATACATAAGGATCCATCAGAGGGATGTTTCAGATCATCAAAATATACAATCATGTGTGCTTGGCTTGTCCATAATTGCTTGAGCCAAGAAATGGGCCTCAACCACTAATTATCCTTATATCGAATGCTTACACAAATGCATTGAGGTCAGAAAGCCTGGAGCTTGTGCAACCCAGCTCTCTTACAATCTAACATAGGCCTGGATAGAAGGTGTGTAATATCCAAGCTTTCCATCAAGTGGTTCCCCACTTCTTGATGCCACGGTCCAAAAATCAGGCAAGTCCACTCCATGTAAGGATCACCCAAAGCAAGGGCCCCACACCCTTGGCTTATTATTATTATTATTATTATTTTTCTTTCCAATCTTCATTGCTTCAATATAATGAAGGGTTTCCATAATGTTTGACTTGTATTATGTATTTATCTTTGGTTGTAAGATGCTTATTCAAAGTGGAAGTAACTATATAGAGTGTAGGCTCAGGGGTCCACGATGCTTACATGGATGCATGATCAAAGCTGCTCATCAGGTACAAGCCACTATATGGCTTTCTTTGTGCTAAATTCTGGTCCATCCATATTGAGTTGCATGCTAGTTAATGCTTCTGTAAAAAGGCTCATATTGAGTTGCATGCTATGATGCTTATGATGCAGTTTTATCCTTGAAAAGGGGAAGAAAAATCTGTCCACATATTTATAAAAAAAAATTCCATAGCTATTCTCCTCCATTTGCTAGTTACAGGTATTTATTGGTTCCTTTTATTTTATATCAAATTTGTTTTTTTGGTTATTTTATTTTGTTTTGTAAACTTTTGTCTTTGCATTGGTAACTGAAGGTGGAGCATTGGTAATAGAGGGGGGCTTTGCTGCTTCATATGGGGATGGATATGGACTTCATTCGGTATGGTTGTTTTTGCAGGAAATATTTATGACTGAAAATTTAATTTTAGATAGTGTAACTTAGATTATGAGTGTACATACTGTTTTATTACCTGACCTCTATGCATGGCAGGGTGGTGCTGACAAAGGTCCTCTATATGGCATGAGTTCCCTTGTTCTTGGGGTGCATTTGAGAAGTCTCGCCTCGGGCGTCACTGAAGTCCGTTGATTTTTTTTTCTTCTGCTTTTCCTTGTGTCTCAATCTGTAAATTTTCTGTCCATTATGTAAGCTTTCATTCTTAGGCCCCACTGTTAATGAGGCTGGTTGTAAATGATTTATAGGTTGTGTTTGAATGCTAATTTAAGCTTGTAAAGGTCTTTTGATTTAGAAGATTTAGCCTAGCAAAAATTTTAATTGTTTCTATTATTTTTTCTTTTATATTGTAAAGGACTATCGGCGTAATAAACAGATTTTACTGGTGTTTTAAATCTCGAATTAGCATTGTTACAGCCTTTAGCGGCGTTTCGTAAAGTTTTTGCGGCACTTCATACTATTTCTACCGGCGTTTTTCTAGTTTTTAGCGGCAGTCAGCAGAGTCGCCAGTAAATGATAATAAGCGCCGCTAAAGGTTAACTTTAGCGGCGGCCGCCAAAAACGCCGAGGTGAACGCCACTAAATATTACAGCAACGCCCCCTTATGCGGCAGCCGCCCGACCGCCGGTAATTATTATACCGGCGGTTTTTGGACTTTTAGGGGTGATTATGACCGCCGGTAATTACTATTTTTCTTGTAGTGCCACTGCATTAATCCTATCCGTGTTTCAGGTGGACTATGATTGAAAGTGTATAGGGGACACCCTATGTGGCCATCTTGCTTGGAATGATCTAGATGCTGACTGGATTGTCCATCGCCAAATTTATGCAAATGGGAGAAAAACTAGAAGCCAGGCAGGTATAAACAACATTCCCCTGCTACTTTTCAAGATTTTGCACACTAATTTTTCTGGAGGTGTGTTTTCTGTTTAATTCAAGAATCTAAATTCACTAGATATCTTGATTGATAACTCTTTTCAAATGTTCATGCCATATATAAGAGGCTTTATTTATTTATTATTATTATTATTATTTTTTGTTATAGATTATTGTAGTTTAGTTGAAGCACGTTTTTTCATACTATAATTTTGGAATTAGGTTTTTTCATGGAACTCTACGAGGAGAAATGTGAAGCTAAGAGCACTTAGATGTTACTTTTGGAAAAAATGATTGATAATCTTCATTAGTAAATTTTGATATTTATATATAGGTTTTTTTTTTTTGTTATTTGGGATGTAATTAATTTCTTTTTGTTATTTTGTTTTGCATAGTGTAGGCAAAGATAGCATTTTTTTTTTAAATTTATGTATTCGAACTATTTTGAACTTATTGTTGTAAATATTATATATTATTTTATATTAATGCAATATAATTTTTGTTTAATGTTCATTTTTAATTGTTTTGTACAACATTCTTTAAAAAATACAGGTTCCTCTTACATGGCTTCTTAGAAACCTTTTTGTCAGTGCTTCGTTAGGCTTGTATTGGTGCTTCAATGTCAGTAATCGTGTATCAGTGCAATTAAGTTAGCGGATGATTCCTTAGTGGTCAACCATGACTCAATCAAGAAAGGAGCCATATATTTCTTCTCAGCCCTCTTGAAAGCCCAGCCCTGCGCCCCGCCTGATGATTTCCTTGACATCATCCATCCTGCTATCTCTTTGGATGATAATACCATGCTTAAGGAGGAACCCTCCCTAGATGAAACCCTCACCGTGGTGATGAGCATACCTAAAGACGAGGCCCTCGGACCTAACGGTTTTATTGGTGCTTTCTTTCAGGGCTGTTCACTCCCCAAGTATAGGGTTGTGATGTAGTAATAAACTCGGTAAGGCCGAGGTCGAATCCACAGGAACTGATACCTGTGCGTTATCTAAAACCAAGTAGAACTAGAACTAGACTAAGATGTGATCTAAACCAAATAGAATTTAAGAAATAATTTTGGAATAATTATCTAAAACTTAAGTAATTCAGAGGAAGGAAACTAGGGATTCAGAGGATCCACTTCTAGGGATCAGGGAGATCTTTTGCCTGCATCAGGAATCATGGAAATCAAACTGAACTTACTTGATCTGGTTTTCAAGAGATGAAAGGTATATGAATTAGAGTGGATTCCATCACCAAACCATGCCCAGGAGACAAAGTAAACAATAGAATTAAACTAATTACCAACCAATCAACAATGTATGAAGATCAGGAAGGATTCCGCCATCCGACCATGCCCAGGAGACGATGGTGAACAACAGGGCTTCCTGACGTCATAAACATATAGGGCAAGGAACATGCTTAAAGCTATCACAGACCCATTGTAATTTTAGTCACAATAGACCATTAAAAACTAAAACCATTTCCTTAATTAAACTAAAATCAACAATCTAAACAAAAGGCATAAGCTAAGAGTCTCCCATCACGCTACAAGCTTCACCTCTTAGCCCTAGCTAAGAGGTTTAGCCCATCATAGACATGGTGGGGCTAAAAGACTCTCTAAAGGAAAGAAATAAACAAAAAAAAAAATAGAAAAGGAAGAAAAACTCTTGATGTCGGCCTGTTCCACGCCTCCATGGCTGCTCACGACCCCCTTGGAATTGAATACCCCCTCTCTCTTCTTGTTCTCCCTTTTATAAGTGTTGCCACCGGTGGCTGGAGTCGGTGGAGAGTCTTTACGCATCACCGTGCGCATGCAGAAGAACAACGCAAATCAGCTTGCGTTTGGCTTGAATTTCTGGACAGTGGACGTCCCATCTTTGGTTCTGACTGCATGGCCATGGTCTTGGCCACCTGATGCAACGTGTGGACGGTCTGGATCAGAGATCCGACCGTGATCTCGTGCACAAAACGATCGCCAAAACCGGACAGCGTCCGGATGCGCGTATTGCGTAAGAAGTGCGAAATTTTGGATTTCCGGCGTCAGTGGGGCCCACGATTGATGTTATAGGAGAGATCCGATCCGTCCATTGAATTTCTCTCGAAATTTCAGTTGGGAAGGTGTATTTTTGACCTTCTTTTGATGTGGCCCACAGGATCTTTTATTCCGCCGTCCATCCTGCGTTTTGGAATATCAATAGCCACCTGCTCTTCATTCCGCGATTCCGACACCTAGGCCATGTTTATAGGGCCCTTTTACCCTTGATGGACGATCCCGATTATCTGGAACATGGACCATAGTGGCCCACAAATTCCGTCCGCAAGCTCTGTTGCGAAACAGAGCTTTCACGTCAACGCTGTGAAAGCTGGTGGGCCCATAATCAGTGTCAACTTGGAAATCCACCACGTTCATTGCAATCTCCTCAAAATACCAATTGGAAATGGCTGGTTTTAATCCGCCGCTGATGAAGCCCACGAGATATTTCACTCCACCGTCCGTCCTGCATTGGTCGGTTGAAGACGTGTTTGTGTGCACATGGGACGAAAAGGAAACCTTGGCATGGGTTAAAGCTCACATTCGGACACCATGGACGGTCCAGATCTAATATATAAGTGATGGGTGGGGCCCACAACCAAGAACCGGCGACCGACGTCAAGACGCTGTTGCGTTTTGATTTTTGGAAGAAGAAGTCGGTCAAGGGTTGGTTTGACCGACTCTTCGTTTCGGTGCACGGCTAGTGCACTTGTGCACTATGCACATTCATACTCCAGCGGGGTCCATTATGATGTTTTCGAGAAATCCGCTCCGTCTATCCGTTTTGTCAGCTCATTTAAACGGTTGAGACCAAAACTGGAGAATATCCAGATATCAGGTGGGCCCCACTTAAGGATTTAAGGGGCTGATCTGTCCGTTGGGCCACTTTCATAGTGATCCAAGGGCTGAAATTTTACGTGTACGGTTTATTTATGGTCCTCAAGCCACGTGTGAAGTTTCGAACTGATCAGATGGTGGGAACCCTATGATCTTGCATTTTGGACACTTTTCAGGGCCACTTGAGCTTCGATTCCTCGATTTCTGCGGACCCCTGGTGTATAATTTCGTCGCTCTTGGTCTTCTGGAGTCCGTCCCATGCTTTAGTGTCATCAGATCGGTAAATCTATGCTTTTTAGTGTCCTTTCCCAGTCCAAGCTCATGAAGACGCCCTGCATCACAAATTCAATTAAATTAGGCTATTAAACGGTGTCATGCTTGTAAATCCATGCAATAAATGGGTCTGATATGCAATATTTGACCCTCAACAGCGTGGGTCGATTGTGGGCCAAGATATCCTTGCAGTGGTGAGATCTTTCTTTGTAGGCGAGAAATTCCCGCGGGCCTTTATTGCTACTATGATTTGCCTCATCCCGAAATCCACGTCACCCAACTCTTTTGCGGATTTTCGTCCCATTAGTTTATGCAATTATATCTACAAAATCTGCTCGAAGATCATTGCCAACAGGCTTGGTAGAATTTTGCCTAATATCATCTCAGTGGAACAGGGAGCCTTTGTTTAAGGCAGAAGCATTGCGGAGTCCTGTGCCCTAGCCCAAGAACTGTTTCGTGACATCAATAAGCGAGTTAGAGGGGGTAATATTTTCATTAAAGTTAACATAGAAAAAGCCTATGGCAAGTTGGATTGGAATTTCCTCATTGCGGTCCTTTGTCGCTTTGGCTTTGACGAAGGTTGGATTTAGCTGGTCGAGAAGTGCTGGTCGAACGCATGGTTCTCAGTCCTGATTAACAGTGACTCATGCGGCTTCTTCTGCCTGACGAGGGGTCTCTGTCAGGGAGATCCTTTCTCTCCAGCCCTCTTCATCTTGGCGGCTGAAATTTTGAGCAGAGGCTACAAAAATCTGATCCTTAATGGAAGTTGCCAGCCTTTCACAACTCGTAGAAACTGCCCCATGGTTTCCCACCTTCTCTTCGTAGATGACACATTATTACTGGCCAACGGGGACCAAAACACGCTGCGGCAGATAAAGGCTTTCCTTGAACGCTACCACCTTGCTTCGGGCCACCAAGCAGGAAAAATCACCTTTATCAATCATGTTCTCTCGAGTATTCCAGTCCACACGTTGGCTGCTTCGGACATTCCTCACTCTTTGTTGGGAGATATTGAAGCCGCTTTTGCAGACTTTTTCTGGGGCTGGGAAGGGGACAGGAAACGTCTACATTGGATCAGCTGGAAACGGATCTCATGTCTGAAAATGGAAGGTGGGCTAGGCGTTAGAGGACTGAGGGCGATTATGCAGGTTTTCAGGATGAAAATGGCCTGGACCATTCTATATAGAGGCAAAGATAGCTGCTGGGCTAACTTCATGAAAAGTAAATATCTCCCTGATTATCAGTCGAACAGCCCGCCGCCTACTCTCTTGGAAGGGAATGTTGTTGCTTGGGCTTCCCCTGTTTGGAAGCAAATCAACAAGCATTTTCATTTGGTAGAGGCAAATTCTAGATGGTTGATTGGCACTGGGATGTCGATTGGAGCGGCCTGGGCCCCCTATGCCAATGGTCAGCACACATTTCCCCGCAGCTGACGTAGTAGGTTTCTACCTTTATTAGCCCTCTTGGTTGGCGCGACCCTGTCGCGGTTAGTCTCCTTCTCCCTCGGGCTATTGTGGACCATATCATTGAGGAGGGCATCTACACGTCCAGAGCTGACGACAAGAAGATCTGGTCTAGGTCGTCGTCTGGAGAATTTTGCTTCTGATCAGCTTGACAGCTTTCCCGTCCGCAGGGGGTTCTTTCCCCTTGACAACCTTTTTACATGGAAGATCATCCATAAGGCCATCTCGGTCGATGATAGAGTCCAAACTAAGGGCATCCACATGGGCTCTAGATGTGAATGTTGTTGTCCCCGTCCCAATGCTGAGTCCTTGGACCACCTCTTCTCTACCGGAAACCTCGCTTTGGGGGTATGGAACCACTTCCAGTCCATTTTCCACGTCCCAATCTTTACTACTGACATGACGTTAGGTAGGGCTTTAAGGTGGTGGCTCTTAGCTAAACAGTCGGATGACACTCTCACGCTAATGGGCCTGCTGCCCATGTTCATTTTTTGGGAGATTTGGAGATCCAGAAATGAGGCCAGATTTGATGGCGTTGTCACTTCTCAAACCAAGACAATCTCCCATATCCTCCTTTGGATATGCCGCATCACTCCCTCCCTTCCCACTCTAAGAGCTCCAAATAGGTCCTTAATGGCGGCCCTCTCTAGTTTGCGCATAGCAGCAAACCTCCAGCACACCAAATTTGCCCAAGTTTTCAAGTGGAAGAAGCCTCAGCCTGATTGGGTTAAGCTGAATGTGGATGGCTCGGCCAGGGGAAATCCAGGCTCGTCAGGTGGTGGGGACATGGCTAGGGACAGTACTAGTTCTTTTCTTTTTGCCTTCGCCTCAGGCTTTGGCTTCGGGTCCAATTCCAGGGCGGAGATCCGTGCCATTTGGGTGGGCGTATCCCTTTGTAAGTCTAGAGGTTTCCTTAACGTGGAAGTAGAGAGCAATTCCAAGGTAGTGGTGGACAGCCTCAATGGGGTCTCCTCCCCTCCCTGGAACCTCTTCTATTGGTGGGACAGGATCCAGCACCTTAAATCTCAGATGGGTTTGTCCATCTCCCACTACCCAAGAGAAGCAAATGGGGTCGCCGATAGCCTAGCCCGCATAGGTAGCAAGAGCCAGGCCCACTCCCTTTTCCTCACGGTTCCAAACCTCCCTCGTATTACGAGAGGCTTGGTTTTCCTTGATCGGGTGGGTCTGGGCAATTTGTGAGATATGTTGTCTTAGTTTTCGTGGGGAGTGGTGTAGGGGTAGTTCCTTATTGTGTTTTTGTGGTGTTCTTCTTTCTCATGATAGGCAGGCCTTTCCCCTTTTTGTCGTGAGGCCCGCTCGAAGTACATTTTTATATCCCTTTCTTTTTTGAATGAAATTTTGGCTTTTTGGAAAAAAAGCTTGTGCTTTTCAGGCTTTTTTCTGGCGTTTCTACAGACCTTTCCTGGAGTTATGGTAGACCTTTTTTGGGCTTCTTGTACTTTTCCCACTGCTGCTCATATTTTTCCAGCGCTTAGACAAGCCTTTTCTAGCGCTTTTCAAGCCTTTTATGGTGCTTCTACAGACATTTACCAGTAGCTAGATAAATGCTGGAAAAGGATACTAGCCGCCAGTATAGAATAATTTTTGCCGGCAGCCAGTAAAAATGCTGGGAAATGTTACTGGCCATTGGTAGATTCTTGACCAACGGCGCTTTTTTCGGCGTTTGCTTGGTTGCTGGGAAAAGTTTAGCTGGTGGTTTTTTAGTATTTTACCAATGGTTTTGACTGTAGGAAAAGTTCATTTTTCTTGTAGTGAAAGACCTTGTGGATGTCTTGATAGGAGTCCAAAAGGATCTTCATCTCACCAGGGACCACATCAAGGCTCTGCTCATCGTCAGCCATTATTCCTTCTCCTCGCCTTCCTTTGATCAATCAGACAAGTTTCACGGATTTTTTTATCTTTTTTTCTAGTGATTTTTTCATATGACTGTTTACCTTTTGGACTGATAGTTTTTGCTTTTAAATTATTTCTCAAAACACGTCTAGATAGATTGAGATGTAATCTGATGCATCTCATGGAGGTGCACGGTCTTTATTAATAACTTGAGAGGAGAACAATCAGCCACTGATTTGGAGGGCTATTATAAGATATACATGGTAACTGAATATTGTGAGGCTAATTATAGCTGTGTACAATTGGAGCAAGATTATCTAAGGACACCAGGATATCTCATGGATCATGAGTTGCCTTACGGGGTGGATCCATGAGATATTTTCCATGCATGCCGTCTTCTCTAATACCCCCCATCCCTCAGCAAGTGTAACGGTTCTGAAAGAACCGAGAGCTTGGACTTGAGAAGAGAGAAACAGACAGAACTTAATGGTTTAGTGGGTACGTCAGCAAGTTGGTCTTCAGTGGAGACGAACCGGACATTAAAGGCTCCATTGGCCACATGATCACGGACAAAATGTACGTCGATCTCAACATGTTTCGACCGAGTGTGACAGACCGGATTGACCGATAGGTAAGTTGCTCCAAGGTTATCACAAAGCACTGTAGGAGTGGATAGGGTGAGTCCTAACTCACGAAGGAGAGAATAAAGCCAGAGAACTTCGGCGACTACATTAGCAACTCCTCGGTATTCGGCCTCGGTGCTGGATCGTGTCATCGTAGATTGTTTCTTTGAACTCCAGGAGAGAAGATTTTTGCCAAGAAAAACAAAATACCCATTAGTGGATTTTTTATCATCAAGAGATCCATCCCAGTCTGCATCAATATAGGCTGTAAGACCTAATGTGGACTGAGTGAAGAAATAGAGACCATGCGTAATAGTAGATTTGAGATAACGGAGAATCCTCTTGACCGAGCACCAGTGATCCTCTGTAGGAGATTGCATGAACTGGGCGACCTTATTGACGGAGAAGGCATTGTCTGGTCAAGTGAAGCTGAGGTATTGGAGGGCCCCAACAGTACTTCAAAAGAGGAAAGGATCGGACAAGGGAGTACTTCCAAACTTTGATAGCTTGCAGGACATGGCCATGGGAGAGTTGACAGGCTTCACACCATCCATCTTGAGTTTGAGTAAGAGATCGCGAATATACTTTTGCTGAGATAAGAACATACCATCCGGAGTACGGTAACACTCGACTCCTAAGATATAGTGAAGTGGGCCCAAGTCTTTTAGGGAAAACTCTAGGCTAAGATCCCTAATAAGATGATCTACCGAGTTGGAGTTATCTCCTGTGATGATGATGTCGTCCATATAGATGAGAACCAGTTGGAGATTGGACCCAGACCGTCGGATAAATAGAGAAGTATCGGACTTAGATCCCACGAAGCCCATGCGAATCAAGTAACTACTGAGACGAGAGAACCAGGCCCATGGGGCCTGTTTGAGGCCATAGATGCTGCGATAAACTAGGCAGACATGGTTGGGCCGAGTCGGGTCGACAAACCCTGAAGGTTGTGCCATATAGATGGTCTCTGCAAGAAAGCCCTGTAGAAAAGCATTATTAACATCGAGTTGGTGTAAGGTCCATCCTTTGGACACGGCAAGGCTGCAGATAGTTCGGACGGTGGTTGGTTTGATGACAGGGCTGAACGTTTCTCCATAGTCAAGTCCCAGTTTGTGGTGAAACCCTTTGGCCACAAGACACACCTTGTACCTATCCACTGAACCATCTGGGTTGTGTTTCAACTTGAAGACCCACTTGCAACCAACGAGGTTCATATCAGGATGATAGGGAATAAGAGACCAGGTACCATTCTGGAGTAGAGCATTTATCTCGGTGTCCATGGCCTGACGCCACCGAGGATCATAGTTTGCTTGTGTGAAACAGGTGGGTTCGACGGGCGAGGTGTGCAGATCAGTCATGAGACAAGTGGACAGTGGGTACCGGGTGGCAAGCCAGACCTTAGGTGTTCTTATGTTATCCTAAGTCCTGGTGACCATTGGATGATTTCGAATGAGAGGTGGATTAGTAGGAACCACAGGGGAGGGAGATATCGAAGAGGGAGTAGTATCGGAAGGGGGATCAGGAGGTGGGGTAGGAGATGTAGTGGATGAACTAGGGAGAGAAGTATTAGGGAGGGACTGGTGCGAAGGTGGAGGAGAGACATAGGGATCTATTGGACCGATAGAGGGCGCCGATGTAGCAGACGGAATGGAGTCTGGGACAGGCAGTGGACCAATGGAAATTGGAATTGGTGACTGGGAAGGGGACAGTGGAGAAGGGAGGTTAGGCGTGAGGCTGAGGAATGGGAAGGTGCATTCATCAAAGACAACATCTCGGGAGATGTACACATGCCCAGTGGGGATATGTAAGCACTGGTAACCTTTGTGGGATGCGGAATAGCCCAAGAAGACACATTGCACAGAGCGGAAGTCAAATTTATGTGTATTGTAGGGGTGAAGATGAGGGTAGCAAGCACAGCCAAACACTCTTAAGGAGAGGTAGTCAGGTGATTTCTGAAATAATTTTTGTAAAGGGGAAAGGTTGTGGAGGACTATGGTTGGCATTCGGTTGATAAGGAAAGATGCAGTCTGAAAAGCATATGGCTAATAAGAGAAAGGTACATGGGACTGAGTGAGGAGGGTCAAGCCAGTCTCAACGAGATGGCGAAGCTTCCGTTCCATGGTTCTATTTTGGGCACTAGTGTGTGGGCAGGAAACACAATGAACAATACCATGAGAAGAAAGAAAGGATTTAAATTTTAGGAATTCAACACCATTATCGGTCTACAGGACCTTTATTGAATGGCTTAAGAATTTTTCAATATAATTTTTGAAAGTGACAAAAACTGAAAAAGTCTCGCCTTTATTCATTAATGGGTAAAGCCAAACATATTTGCTGTAGTGATCAACAAAGCTAACGTAGTAGCAATGACCACTTATAGAAGGTACATGAGACGGACCCTAGAGATCTGAATGAATAAGTTCTAGTGGAGCAGTAGCAACCGAAAATGAAGGGGAAAAAGGTAGATAATGGCTCTTCCCTTGCTGACAGGCAACACAAACCGAAGGACCCCCACGATCAGGAAGAGAGGGCAGCTTATGCTGAGAGAGTAGACTGGAGACAATGCGACTGGTGGGATGACCAAGGCACTCGTGCCACACCGAGGAAGAGACACGTTCACCAAGAAGAGCCTGAGGAGAAACAACAAGACTCTTGTCCCCAGAGAGAAGGCACACAGACCATTCTTAAGGTGTCTTCGCAGTAGAGTTTTTCGAGTGAAGAGATCCTTGACAAGACAAAAGTCAGGACGAAATTCAAGTAAGACTTTATTATCAGCAGTGAAACGACTGACAGAGAGAAGATTCTTAGTGATATTAGGAACGAACAAGAGGTTATGTAACACAAAGGAGGAAATGGAGAACTCAGAATAGAATAACTAGTAGAATGGATAGGCAGACCTATCCCGTTACCTATACGAATCTTGTCATGGCCATGATACACAGTCGGAATTGCCTGGTTCACCATATTAGTAGTCAAGTAATGTGTAGCACCAGAGTCAACATACCAGTTGGGATCGGAGGAGCTACTGCTACCGATCGAGCGCATGAGAGAAATTGGGTTGGAAGGCGGGGTGGCTTCATCATAGCGGTTGTAGCAATGGTTGGCGTATTGGCCGAACCAGTTGCAGATCTGGCACTGCGGGCGACCACCAGCTGTTTGATGTGGGGGACCACCCGAGGTCTGATGTAGAGAGGAGTACCGACCACGCCCATAACCATGTTCCCGAGCCTGTCCTCAACCATGCCCACGGAAGGAAGACGAAGGCGGGCGGAGAAGAACCTCGAAGTCCATGAAGTAGTGTGAACCGCAGGTGCAGGAGAGATGAGGCCGGTGGACTCAAGGGTGGGGAGGGTGCGCCCACGATGTATCTCTTGACTGAACATGAGGTTGATCAGTTCTTCAGAGGAAGTAGGGTCGACTCGTATGTTAACAAAACCACCGCGCTAGCCTTTTCTATGGGTTACGACATTGGTTCCAACTCCTATGCAGAGCTTCGTGCGGTGCATGATGGTCTGCATATCTGTCTTTCTAGAGGCTTCAATCAAGTTATAATCGAATCCGACTTGTTGCAGGTAGTGAAAGTGCTGAATGGGCGAAGCCAACCCGGTTGAAAGTGGAGCTATTGGTTAAGCCAGATCAATAGTATGAAGTGTAGAGGTCGAATTGAGTTTGCTCATATCTTTAGGGAAGGGAATGCCCTAGCGGATGCCTTGGCCTGCCAAGGTAGCAAGACTCAGATTTCCTCCTCCATTGATCTTTTTGTTGATCTTCCGCCCAGGATCCGGGGTCTCCTATTTCTGGACAAGGTGGGGCTAGGGGCGATTAGAGAGCGTGAGCGAGTCTTGTGAGTTTGCTCAAGGCTAGCGTGGTGGTTTTGTCAGGCCTGTCTTTTGTTTAGTGATTAGATATATGATAGGCTTCCCTAGGTCCTTTTCTCCTAGGGAATCCTGAATCAGAGCTTATGTAATTTCCCTCTCATATCAATGAAGTGTATATTTTGGAAAAAAAAAAAAGAGCTTAGCCTGGAAGGACAAAGGTAGGGTGAATGCCATACTGCAATCCATCATGATTGACAACAATGTTCCAAGGGCTTCCTTCTTCATTTGGGATCCTTTGTTTTTACGACATGTATTCCGAATGGGAAGATCCATGTAGATCTGGAATCATGGGTTTTTAGATATCTGCTTTTATGTAGATGTTGTTATTGGAAGTTTCAAGATCCTACGTCTATATGCAGGATCCAATCAGGAGAACATCTATCATTGATCTTGGCTCAAATTGATCATGGCCATTCATACATCTGAATGAACCAATCAAGCCACCTCCTGCAAGATCCTGAACTCTCTTTCACTTCTGATTGTGGTCCTGGTGGGGTTGGATCTACCATCAAGTTCTCCCATTCTCTTTCGATTGATGTATGGATAAGGACCTGATTCGCTTGGTGTCCATCATCTCTTGATTTGGGTTCGAGTTGCACATGGATTTTTTTGAATATCGGTCTGATCTTTAGATATTCAGAATCTCCACGATTATTATGAAACCTCTGAATGTCTCTGGAAAGATTTTCAATTTTATAAGGATTGTGATAGATGGCTTTACGAAGTGGATCATAGTTAGATCCGTGATATGATTCTTTCCCTCAGTGGGTCTTTATAGACGTTTTGAGCATGTTACCTCATTAATTAGCTCGCTAATCGTAACCATGTGGCACACGGTGTTTCACTCCTCAAAAGGTATACGTGAGGGTCTGTGCCATCACATTAATAACGGAATGCGTATTGTCGAAAATAAATTCAACCAAAAATATCTTTGGGTGCAATTATGATTTTTTCTAGCATTAAACCCATGTGTCGACATGTGACGACTTCGTATTGGTTCATGTTAGTGTGCCGAGAAAAGAAATAAAGAATTATTATTTTTTAAAGATTTTTTTAGTAAGTATTCGATGGTGCTTTGCTTGGAATAGATAAGTCCAAAAAAATAGGCCCATTTGGTCTTCAGTGCGTGTCTTTTTCTAAGAGTTGTTGTTGAAATTTTCAACATTGATGTGATACGGTTAATCAATTGGCACATCCACAAATAAAAATCATCACATTTTTGTTGAGATTTGATAGATTTTATGATGTCATTTGGTGCCATTTATTTTTTAGCACTGAAGTGACCATTTGTGGCCATGTGATCCTAATCTCTGCGTCGCGTTGTCTCGGTCCGTCACTTTCACGGATTAGATAATGATTTGAGCCAAAAAGTCAAGAACACTCAAAACTCAAGTGGGCCACCCCACAGGAAATAATGGGATGAAATGGACACTGTTTGACCCTTCATGGGTGTGCACATATTAAAGTTTTGGACTGTTAATATTTGTGTTTTGCGTTCAATCGAGTACGAATCACCTTATGAATGAATGAGTTGGATGGCATATAAACATCTCGGTGGCCCCTTTGAAGGTTTCAATGATGTGTGTTTCATCCCTATCATTACCCGTGGTATGGCCCACTTGAGTTTTGGTTCCACCTCACTCTTACCCTCGTGCCCTGACATGAGCTTGCAAAACTGATGAATGGAGTGGATTCACACGTTCATCACGCTAATCCCTGCGAAGGCTTAGGTCACAGGAAAAATTCATGGTCCATGAGATCATTGGCGTGGATGGCTAACAATAATGCATATGAGCTCTTAATCTAATATTTCCTAATGTTTAGGATGCACATCAACGTCTTTGATATGTTTGCTGAGTTCAGCTGAAGTGTACGACAACGCTTATTTATAAACTCGAAAAATCAGCATTTTTGCCTGCCTACTGATAATAGATCACAGTTAATTGCAGATCAGCCGATTGTGTCATGACACTGGGTTCTATGGGTCCACCATGATATGTGGATTTTATCCACTCTATCTATTTTTTCAGATAATTTTAAAGTATAAATAAAAAAATGAGGCAGATCCAATGCCCAAGTGAACTACACATTGGGGATTGAATGACCAGTACTATTCAAAACTTATTGGGAGAGGCAGAAGTTTTGGATTTAGCTGATATTTATGTCTTCTCTTTATTCATGTCTATATGACCTTATGAACCGGTTGGATGTCAAATAAACATCATGGTGGGTGTCATTATCACCGGTCTTATGGCTTAGTGGTAGACTCACAAGAGTTTCAACGCTAGGTCATGGGTTCGAGCACCCATTGTGGTGTTAGTGCACATGGTGTACATGTGTGTAAAAAAAAAAAAGAAAAAATAAAAATAAAATCACTGTTGCTTCTTGTGGTATGGTCCCCTTGAGCTATGGATATGCCTCATTTTTACCCTAAAATGATAAAACCCATTAATTATCCTAAAATGATATGGAAAAATGGATGGCTAACCTTATTAATAGATTGGATCAAGCTGGTATGTGTTTTGTTTTTTACTTTCATCCAAGTTTGTCTGACCTTATTAATAAATTCAATGGCAAATGAGCTTTACAAAAACATGATTTGCCTGACCTTATTAATAGATTGTATGGCAAATGAACTTTACAGAAACGTGAAGTTGAGCCTTGGGAAGTCTTTAATTGTGAGCGTTAAATTTCCACTATTTCCTATGATATGGTCCAGCTGAGATTTAGATCTGCTTCATTGTTAGGCTCATGCTCTAAAATTAGCTGGTATAACCATTGGACAGTGTGTATGTACAATACATGCATCAAGGTGGGCCCCACAGTCATGAGGGACCCACTGTGTTGGATGAGGCCGGGCCACAACTAATCGGCTCCTCCAAATGGACATTCTGAGTTCTCGGCCATTGGTTGTCGTTGATTTTATCTTTTAGTGTAGATTTTTGGACTACTGGCATTTCACTATTAAAAATACAAAGTGGCTTTAAATACTTATCATCCCCTGTTAAGGTTGCAACTTGGGTTCCGACCAACCTGAACCGGATTGACCCAATCCAGGTTAAGGTAAGATTGTCAGGGTCCTTGAGTTGGATTTGGCTTGAAAAACGCCAACCTGATATGAAATTGGATTGGGTTTGGGATGAGCAAATTTGGACGGGTTGGGTTGGGAATAATCACATTTATTTGGGTCAGGTTTGGGTTGCGTTGGGTTGGGTTGGGTCAGGTGCAGTCATCTGGTTAGCTCAAATATGAAGGAATTCGGGTATGGCACCTTGGGTTTGGAATTTCGGTTGGATTGGGTACTCTTGAGCTCGGGTAACTCAACCCGGTGCAACCCGTCTGAGTTGCACCCCTGCCATAGTGGGATGGCTCTACCAAATTTGAGTTCTACCTACATCAGAATCAGGGCCATCGAGGTGCATCACCCCACTGGGGTCCACACGCAGTGATGCTCCAGTGACCAGAACTGTCAATGCGTGCTTTGGGTGGTAGGCCGATCTGTCAATGACCAGATCACTGTCCATGTTTTGGGTGGAAGTCCGATCTGCAAGTGAACTGAATGTGGTCCGCTGTTGTTCATGTAAAACTCAATCAATTAATGTGACATGGACGTCTTGCGTGCGCCAGTAAAGCTAAAATCACAATGAAGAAGCAGTGTTTTTTGTTTTTTTTTTTGTTTTTTTTTAAATTTAGTATAAAAAAAAAACTACCTAATTATGTGACATGGACGTCCTGCGTGCGCCAATAAAGCTAAAATCACAATGATAAAGAATCAGTTTATTTATTTATTTAATTTAATTTTTTTAATTTTAGAAATTTAATAAAAAAAACTACCTGATCAGTATGGAATTCATTCCGGTACTTTTTTCAAAAAGCTACGTCATTTCTGATATAATTATCATTGTAATACCTTACGGTGACCGCTATTAGATGAGGCGGGCTCTGGTGAGTTCCACCATGATGTTTATTTAAAATCCATCCCAACCAGTAGGTGCGTGACTACTTGTTAAGCCAAATTAAGCTAAAAAATTAGCTTAGTCCGTAGTTTAAGTGGACCACATGATTGAAAACAGTGTACAGGGCAACACTCACCCTCCAAACTGTTTCATTATTATAGCCACTTGAATAATGTATGTGTTTGATTTTTGGCCTAGAGGCTTAAATTTATGTGCAAAATCTAATGGTTGGAGTGGATTTCGTATAATCATCCCATGTGCCCTATAAAAATCATGGGTGGAAGTCTCTCTCCCAACTGTTTTATTTGATGTGGCCCACCGAATCACATCTCACCCTGATCTTTTGTCTCTGGGACTAACAAGGGACTAAATCTCCAATGGTTGAAGTGGATCTCACATAAATATCATGGTAGACCCCAACAAAATCAAGAGAGGAGTCCCGTACAAGAAGAAGCTAGAGAAGGCACTCGGCTTGATTTTTGATAGGCCCACCATGGCAAGTATATCAAATTCAATCCGGCCATTAAACGTGTAATCCCAGTTTAAGCCTAGAGCCAAAAAATTAGGTTGACTCATGATTCAGGTGAGCCATGTCAAAGAAAATAGTTAGGGAGAGACATCTCCCTTAATTTTTATGTGCTCATTGTGATGATTATATGAAATTCACTACAACCATTAGATTCTAAACCAAAATTTAGGCACGAGGCTTAAAATTCAGCCCTACACATGATTCAAGTGGGCCATACTAAAGGAAAAAGTTTTGAGGATGATCGTTGTTGCTTGCCCTTGGTCTAACATGAGGGGACACAATTGATGGTTAAGGTGGATTTTACATTAAAATAAATATAGTAGTGGATAAAGGATCCATTTGCACAGTCACATGGTAGATCCACCCGCAATTAAAGAAATGTAATGGAAATGGAGTGATGATTACATCGATTAATAAGGTTTTTTGGAACGTAAATTTCATATTAATTAGTTTTTTTTTTTTAATTTTTATTTTTATAAAGGCTATTTAATGGGCACAACTTAAGTGAGACCCCAAAACTAGGGAAGTGGGTGAGACCTTGGCATGTCGCCCAATGATCAGTCTAGCTATATAGGCGTCGTGCGAGCAGAATGTATGTACGAGTGTTAGTCTCTAACAACATTAGGGGACTCTCTCTCTCTCTCTCTCTCTCTCTCTCTCTCTCTCCAACTCTCCATCATTCTCTCTAGCTCTCCCTCCTTCAATCTCTCCCCCCCTTTCATGCACAACTCTCCGGTTCTCCGGGCCCTTCTGCCTTTAGGAAGCAGATTCAGCTGATCAAGTGGTCAAGGCCCAAATTGGGCTGGATCAAGATTAATGTCGATGGCTCGTCTCTGGGGAACTCGGGCTCTTCTAGGGGTGGGGGCGTTGCCAAAAATAGTAATGGTGAATTTCTTTTTGCTTTTTCGTCTGGTTACAACTTCGGATCAAATTCGCGGGCTGAGATAAGGGCCACTTGGGAGGGCCTCTCCCACCGCGTGGATTTGGGCTACCACAAAATTGAGATTGAGGGTGATTCTAAAACTATTGTCAATATCATTGATAGGATCTCTTCTCCTCCTTAGGCCTTAAGTTACTGGTAGTGCAGGATGAAGAAGATATTGACTTCCTTGGAGGTGTGCTTCTCTCACATTTCCAGGAAAGTGAATGCGGTTGCAGATGATTTAGCTAGAAGGGGCAGCGCTACTCAATCCCGGTCCCTCATCCATGCTGTAAAGGACCTGTCGCAGATTACCAAAGTCCTCATTTTTCTCAACAAGGTGGGATTGGGAAATCTGAGGAACCTTTAGTTTTGATTTTCTTTGTTTTTTCTTATGAGAGGCAGACCCCACCCCTTTTTGTAGTTAGGTCTGCCCGAAGTCCCTGTGTATATTTTTCCTATAAATCAAAATCTCAATTTTTTTTTTAAAGAAAAAATAAAAAGAAAAAGAAGGCCCATACACCAAGAAGGGGAATACACAAGCATTGGGATTCTCTCACGTAGCCTAAGCCCATTTTGTCAAGAAACAGGAGGCCTCTAATGTTAGGGGGAAGCTTAGGCATGGACCAGAAGAAAGAATGGAGCTGGCCACCACTGCCCATATGTGCAGGACCATCCGCCACGACATTTGCTTCTCTCTGGGAGTAGGATATATAAATATCCATGTTAGGGGATTTAATTCTAACACACCAATACTACATGGCCCATGACAGGGTGGAGTTCTTGGTGATAGAATCCACAACAGATTTGGAATCACTCTCTAATTCCACCTTGTTAAAGCCCATAGCCTTGTAATGAGATAGGGCCTCCCAGATCACCTTGGTTTCGGCCTGACCATTAGATCCAATTTCGTAGCCGAAAAGGAAGGCAAAGACAAGGACTCCGAAGCTGTCGCTAGCAACCCTTCCTCCCAGATCACCTTGGATATCTTTCATCTCAACCAGCCAACAAATGGCTACCAATCAACTAGCTAGTTAATAAATAGCTAAATTATCACAAAAAAAACTCTCCGACACTCCCTCCTCTCTCTCTCTCTCTAGCTCTCACTCTCTCTCTCGTGCATGAGAGACCCTTCAATATCTTGCTTTCTCTCTCTTCTCTTGCCATCTCTCTGATCTCGGTCCAACAGTGGTGTTCACTCCCCAAGTATAGGGTTTTAATGTAGTAATAAACTCAGTGAGACCGAGGTCGAATCCCAAGGGACTGATACCTGTACGTTATCTGAAACTAAGTAGAACGAGAACTAGATTATGATGAAATTTAAATCGAATGATTTTTGAGGAATAATAGTGAAATATTACTCTAAATCTTAAAGAATTCAGAAGAAGGAAACTAGGGATTAAGAGGATCCACTTGTAGAGATCAGGGAGATCATATGCCTGCATCAAGAATCATGGAATTTAAACTGAACTTACTTGATCTAGTTTTCACGAGATAAAAGGTATATGAATTAGAATGAATTCCATCACCAAACCATGCCCAGGAGACAAAGCAAATAATAAAACTAATTACCAACCAAACAGCAATGTATGAAGGTTAGGAAGGATACCGCCATCCGACCACGCCCATGAGACAATGGTGAACAATAGGGCTTCCTGACGTCATAAACATCGAAAGGAGGAAGAAATACTCAAAGCCATCGCAGATCTATTGTAATTTCAGTCACAACAAACCATTAAAAAAACTGAAAGTATTCCTTTTAATTTGAACAAAAATCAACATCAATCAGTCTAAACAAGAGGCACAAGCAAAATCTCTCCCATCAGACTACAAGCTTCACCTCTTAGCCCTAGCTAAGAGGTTTAGCCTACCATGATTAGGCTGTCCTCAAATTAAACAAATAAAAAAATAAAGATAGAAAATAAAACTAAGGAAAAGAAAAAAACTCTCTCAGGAATTGTGCTTCACGTCCAGCCTAAGCCAAGCTCCGATTGGATCTCAAGATGATCCCTCTTCTCCCGTCTCTCTCCTCTTTATAGATCTAGAGTCGGCGAATCGACTCTCTTTGTGCTCCACCGTTTGCAGCAGACTCCTCGTGGAACTCTGCTTCTGCGCATGAAAATGTAGAGTTTTGTTGCAATTGGAACGAATCCTTGGTGAAAAAGATTCCAGTCTGGTCAACCCGACCACCTAGGAATAGTTTAGACCCCCAATGCTGCAGCTTAGATGGTTTGGATTATCAAATAGATCGAAGGAGATGGGCCACCACACTTCTCGGAACTGATTACCATGGCTCTGCTCTTGACAGCGAAACCATCTTGCGTGCAGCGGTCTTTTTAGAAATCTGTACTTCAATCTTCCTGGTCCACCTCCTTGAGGATGATATTTACTCATTTTCGGAGCGTTTGGACGATCTGGATCATCTTCTTGATCCCAGCTTTACTCACACATCATGCCGGATCGTCTGAATTTCTTGGACGCATGACCTGCGCATGTTACTTGCGTTGGGGTGATTGGTGGAGCACAAGATCAGTGTCGGTGGAGAAATCCACTACGTCCATTGGATGCGCCTCGAAATTCTGATCAGAGATGGACGATTTTGGATTGGATTTGGTGTGGTCCACGGAATCAATCACGTTGCACTTTTTTGAACGCTGCAAAACAGTCTTCTTGTGACCTCTGTAGCGGGAATGTGCCAGTGTGATATTACCCAAATTCAACATGGGTTTGACTGGTTTTCTCCCCTCTGCGTGATGAACGGGTTGGATTGGACAGATGATCCATGATGGTGGCCCACCAGCTTTCGAAAGAGTGCTCTGCGCTGCTGTCTGCGCATGAAAAAAAGAAACGGCAGTTGCCGTTTTCGGAAGAAAGCGGGTCCAAGGCGGTTTGACCGTCTTGGACTCGTGGTGCACATCCGACCATATGTGCCCTGTACACGTCCAGTCTGTAATGGGGTCCACCGTGATGATAGTGAGGCATCTAGTCCGTCCATCCCTTTTCTCATATTATTTTAACAGTTGGGACCACAATTGAGGCACATCCAGATATCAGGGGGCCCCAAATCAGAGATCCATGGGCTGATCTGTCCGTTGGGCCACTTCCAAAGGGATTCATTGGCTGGAATTCGACGTGTATGGTAAATTTAGAGTCCTAAGGACTTGTATAAAGTTTTGAGCTGATCAGATGGTGGGAACCCTTTGATCTTATATTCTAGACGTTTTTCAGGCCTGTTTAAGGTGAGTGGCTAGAATTTCTCTGATCCTCGGCGTATAAATCCTCAATCTTGGTCTCATAGAGTCCCGTCCAATGCCTTAGTGATGCTTGAGCGTTAAATCCATGCCTTTATCATCCTTTTTCAGTCCAAGCTTGCAAATGTACCTTGCATCATAAATACAATTAAATCGGACCGTTAAATAGTACCATGTTCATAAAATCTGGCAATAACTGGGGTCTGATATGCAATATTTGACCCTCAGCAAGTGGTAGCAAGACCGATGACGAGAATGGTAATAGGAGTGACACTGCGTGTTGGGTTTGTTTGGGAAAAAAGGTTAAGAAAAATATATATGTAACACCTCATATATTTTACCATACTCAATCCTACCATATATGTGGGTGTTACCACTAAAAAACTATACAAAATTGATTAATTACCCATAAGAAGCTAACAAATAGGTCCAATCATTAAAATCTTATGCCTAACAATGTGATATATCCATCGAGGGCCAAGATTTAGGCGACCTGCCATCAATTAATCAGAATAACCATAGTTTAATGAAGATCTACCAAAAATTAAGATAATTAATGGATTGGATCTTGATTATCCTATGTACACAACCAAAATTGACCAAATTACCCTTATGACATAAGAATCAATGGTTTAGAATAATCGGGACCAAATCATCATTTCCACTAACCCTGTGAAGACCAAATAATGAACTTAGATAATCCAAACCCTAACTTCCATGCACAAAAAACCCTACTTCCTGAATCACCCTAAAAACAGTCAGATTAACCAAATATGCTTTAGAATGCTCGCTAGTGGGCCATCAACCTTGAAACTATAAAAAAAACATTAATCTTAGTGGTCTTGATGTCTCATATAGATTGGATGGTTGAGACTGTATGCCGAATTGTTCAAGTTTGAGCCATAAGTGAGCATACGAGATCGCGTAAAGAACCCTAATATAGAATGAAAGTTTTCCACATATTTCCAAAAAGAAAAGTTAGTCATACTGATTTAAAACGACTCAATGTTGAGACATTCAGACCGTTAGTTCATAATCATATCAATGATATCAACCTTAATCACCATTCTATGGATATTCCGATAGCTGTGACTCCGATCAACGATCGATCACCATTGAATTGATCTCTTAACCATATCCGTCGATCGACACGTCTAAATTGCAGGGCAACTATAGCCTTGCGTAGATCACTACTTAGAGTAACCATTTCAAGGCTTGTATTGACCTGTGCACTCTAAGTGGCCTAAAGCTAAAATCAACCTGTTATTGTATTAATAAACCATTAATTAGCCTTATTTATAGGGCAACCAAACTTTTAAATAAAGCTATAAATATCATTTTTTAGTAGTTTTCCTCCCACACAAATTTGTTCTAATTGAGTGAGATTAGAAAGTGTTAGAACGGAAAAATTATAATAGAGAGAGAGAGAGAGAGAGAGAGAGAGAGAGAGAGAGAGAGAGAGAGAGGGATGAAATTAAGGATTTTGTGTTAGAAAGAGGAAAATTGCTGAAACCCACCTGATTAGTTGCTTATTCCTCTACCTAATTATTTCTACCTAATATTGGAGGTAAATTTATATTTTACAATGCAATTGAGTAGCTAATTTGTAAATTCCATTATCTTATTTAAGATTTTGTTAAATTGATTTTGGAAATTTAGGCCTTCCCTGAAATCCCTAACCTTTGGTACAATTAAATTAAGCAATCTCCTTTTAAGATGGGGACTATTCCTTTTAAGTTTTCCTTTATTTCGGTTAGTAATTTTTTGATTTTGTTGAAATTGCCTATGTTACAAATGTTAGAAATGCTCTATCATCATAATCCATATGTTAATTGTTACTAGATTAATAACATGCTTGATGAAATATTTGATTTATATGGAATCCTAGTATTAGAACCTTTCTATGCTACTTGTACGCTATAATTACATGAATCAGCTTGGGTTATTGATCAAGTGTGTGTGTGTGTGTGTGTGTGTAAATTCAATTGACTTATCATGATGTTGTATTAGATTGTTTCACACTTGTAACCATGTACATGATAATATATATGTATTTAAATTGTCACGTATCAAACTTTGAAAACTGTTTGAATAGTGGCATGCCTACTTTTGGTTGGCCATCACAAGCTCATTTAGTCGATTGAGGTAGAACATGATTGACCAACAATAATTAAGGCTCCACGGGCTGTTTTACACATAACGCCGGTTTTATCAGAGTTCCATTTGGTCCATCGGATGTCTAATTTAGAGTTGACCGTTCATGTGATTGATTTTTGTTCAACACCTTATTGAATTTGGGATATCATGAGTTCCATTGAATTAACTATTAATGTAATACTATCCGATAAGTAAAGTCTTATGGGTTGAGCATGGTGGTATGAGATACTATATGTTTGAGTTATCGGCCTATGCTGGGTGACAAACCCCTCATAGTGACCAGTGAGCATTAATGAAAGTGATGAGCCTTGGATATGATGTATTCGGGATAGTGACCCTTTTGGTTGACATGTAAATCCTTAGATTTAGTTAGTGGTGCACACATTGATGTACTAATTCGCTAGGCGTGTTACATCACTTTCGGGGATTGGGTATCGCAATTAGTCACCTCATGAATAAATTTTGTACATAATTTCTTTCAATTCATGTATTGTGTTATCTCGAGGTTGTTCATGTAAAATCACGGTAAATCCATTCTTTTATTTAATCTTGGGCAATAAGCTCTTACCATGCACGTTGATTTTATCTTTGGGCAACGAGCCCCTACCTTTGGATTGATTATTCCTATTTGATATTTTGATGATTAACCCTAATTTGGATTAAGGGACACTGGCAACGAGCACGTGATCCGGTTTATTTGACTCGTGATATATGGTGTCTTAACTTTCTAAACACAACTGTATGTAAATGGATGAATAAAGGTTTGGTTAAAGCATGCGTATCATGGCATTTGTGGGTAATGTTGGTGGGGAGACACATTACTGTCGGTTCTATGTGCATTAAGGATAATATTGGTGACGAGCCTTATTACTATCGATTTTATGATTTTACAGGTGATTTTGGTAACGAGCCATATCACTGTCGGTTCTTTCCTCGAACATGCATTCACATACCGTATCATATACGTACATTTAATTAACTAGATTAGGAAATTCGTTGCGATGTTGTGTTATCACTACATATGCTTAATTGTATTGATATTGTAACTTACAGGAATGGTAACATTGAGTTGATCACTCACACTCTCTCGGGACGATGTTTTAAAATACTACCAAGATATCATTGATGCAGGTTTCATTGAGGCCTTTGTCTTAGATGGGGCTTATATGGACCTAGTGGAAGAAGTGCCGTACTTATAGATTTCTGATGAGCAAATGTAGACCAATATGCTTTCGCTTCATTATTATCGTTAGAGTAGTTATATAAGGTTATCAAACTTTTAGTATATTTTTGTTATATATATTGAGTCCCTAGCTAAGTAGACTATTGTTGGTTTGGATGAATGTATGGATATTTGTACGATTATTATGACACCACTTTACTTTCAGATATATAAACTATTTGGTTGATTCACCACGAATGGTTTGATTCCATTTAATTTTATTATTAAACTGTGCTTTCAAAATATAAAAGTAACACCTGGAATGTCGAGGATCGAATGTGTACTTAACCCGTGAAATTTGGGGCATTTCAAAATACCTGTGAGTGATTTAGAAGCCAAAGCCTCTAAGACTCCTGTGTTGCCACCGCTGATCGAACCAAATGGTTGACAACGCTAAGCGCAAGGCTACGATGTATTCCTTATTTGGTGAGACAGAGATCGTTCCATAGGGGATTGAGTTGAGAACACAAAAATAAATAAATAAATTTAAACAGGTGTTCTGGGTTTTTAATCCAACAAAAGAAAAAGAGGACTAACAATAATTAAAAACACTCAGGATTTGGGAATTCCCGCTTAATAAATTCTGAAACCAATTCGTCTTCTTCAATTATATAAATCAATAAGAACTAGATTCCAATATGTTATAATCGAAAAATAAAGTTATAAATCCAATCACAAGCATCCAATAAGATATATGAATTGAGATATATCGATCTCTTATGAAGATATAAGTAATTGATCGCATGGAATTAAAAGCATTTACTGTACCCAGAGTTAACAATATATCAATTAATTTTACAAATCCATTCATTCTCCAATCTAAGAATTCAATTAAAATAATTACAATTAATATTTAAAAATCATAAAATTAAATTAAACAATAAAATTCATTAAGAGGTTCATCCCTTAACCTTACCTAAGAGATTAGCTTATCATGACTAACATCTCAACAAAAACAAAAGAAAAATATACCTGATCGGAATGAAGAATTGAATAAGAAGAACGATGCTGGAAGAGCTTCACCTTCTCTAGGACACCCTCTCTGACTTAATTCATATTTAGAAAGCCTAGAAACCCCTTCTTATATAGAAAAATCACAAACCAATTTAAGATTTATGCAGTTGCGTGTGAACCATCGATTGATTGATTGAGCCTTTTGATCGAGCATAAAAAAATAAAATAAAATGTTAGCAACCAAACATTCAAAATTTGGACATCTGTTGATCGATCGAACTCTAACCCTCGATCGATTGAACATGACAAACTATGAGTTCTCAAAATGAATCAATAAATTTCATGCTATTCTTTTGATCGCTTGAGACAGCTTGATAGATCATCCCTTAAGTTCGATCAATTGAAACTCTACTGATTCATTTAGTTCAGTGCACATTGTTCTTCGGTCGCTTCCACTGCTCGGATACTTGCTTTCCTTGGCTTCTTAGATCTTCAAGTCTTCATATTTTAGCTCCAATTCTTTAATTCTGTCTTAATTTCTTTGAGCCTTAATTCCATAGTTTAAGCACAGATTCACCTTAGATTTTGAAATCATTTCAAATATAGAAAACACATTTAATTAGATCATGTAAACACTCAATTGCAAGGGATAACAATACCTAAATATGGTTAAATATGTAATATTTCAACCTGATCAGCTGCTGCCACAACCAGAGAAACAGGGCTAAGTATGATGGTGCTCGCCCTGTCCTTCACAAAATTGTGTCTACTATTTGCCGAAAAGCAAATCTTCTTGCCAGTTTTTAACCTCAGCCATTGCATAGGTCAATCTCATCTCAACCTCCTTCCTCTGTTCAGAATGCGGCAATGATTATAGGTACGTCCCAGCATCCTTCTCCTTCGGGATTCCCGATCCATAGGCAGAACACTCCTGCTGAAATAGTGAGATGGATCAGACCCTCGCCCAGCTGGGTTAAAATAAATATCGATGGCTTGGCTTTGGGGAACCCGGGCTTATCGGATGGCGAGGGAATTTGCAGAGGCAAGAGAGGCAATTTTCTCTTTGCTTTTGCCGCTGGTTATGGACATGGATCAATTGTTCATGCGGAACTTCGGGCTATATACGATGGCCTGTATTTTTGTTTGTCCAGAGGCATGAAAAAGGTGGTACTTGAGTCGGATTCTCAGTTGGTGATTGACCTCATTTCGGGTGAGGCTAGCCCGAGTTGGAAATGGAAAGCGTGGATCTTTAGGATCAAATTGCTTATGACATCAGCAGAGGTTGAGGTTACACACATCTTTAGAGAAGGAAATGCGCCCGCTGACTCGTTGGCCTGTATGGGAAGCGCGGACCAATGTGACATGATCTTTGATGATAATCAGAGCCTCCCTCCTTGGACCAGGGGTAAGATTTTCCTAGACAAGTTGGGTTTAGGTGCGATCAGAAGGTGGTCGGCTCTCTCCCTTTTTTTTCTGGTGTTATGTTTTCTTTTCTTTCACGATAGGTGTGGCCCGAAGGGCTGTAAATTTTGTAATTAATGAATATAGGCATGAAGCCCATTTAAAAAAAAAAAAAAAAAAGCAAACAGAAATAGAAAAAGAAAAGAAGAAAAGCCCACCTGCTCTTTCTTTTTTATTTTGGTTTAAAAAAAAAAAAAAAAAAAAAACCAGAGAAAGAGAGAGAGATGTCACTGCCATAACTGCACGAGAGAGAGATGGGTCTCTCGCTCGCGAGAGGGGAAGAGACAGACCGTGGGAGAGGGAGGGAGAGCTGGAGAGAGAGGAGGGGGTGCCGGAGATCAGAGATGAAAGACAGGAGTTGGGACCCTACGCACGTACATTCCTCTCACACTGTGCTGCGTAGCTGGAACAATCATCGGGTGACACGTCAGAGTCTCACTCACTTCACTGGTTCCAGGGTCTCACCCAAGTCCCGCCCTTATTTTAAGGAGTAGCTCGTCAAACTGGTTGGACTCTAAAATACAGTTCACGTGGCACATAACTTCCAACCTATGTATGTGCAAAATCCAACCCGTCTAATAGGTTGGCCCTATCATGAAAATCACCTTCGTAAAAAATCAGCCACATTTACTTTTCAAGTATACCACACATACCTATTCGAAGGGTTGGATGCCACATGCTCTCAACTGATTGGAAGTTGTCAGCTGGGTGGACTGTAACTTGTAGTACTCCAGCCCGTTGGACTTGAGAGCTACTCTATTTAAAGAGGCCTACCAAACCTGAAACTCTGGCCACCCTCCATTTGAAAATGTCTCTCATCACCTCATGGCTTCCTATCCTTCTAATGATTCTTTCTCTTCTTCCGCTCCTACTTATCTTCCCAAAGAGAAAACCCACAAAGCTTCCTCCAGGTCCTCCCCAGCTTCCTATCATTGGCAACCTCCACCAGCTTGGCAACTTATCTCATCGCTCTCTCTGGCAACTCTCTGAAAAATACGGTCCACTCATGTATCTAAAACTAGGCAGCCTACCCGCCCTAGTTATTTCCTCATCCAAACTTGCCAGCGATGTGATGAAAACCCAAGATCTCATCTTCTGCAACAGGCCTCTATTTGTTTCCTACAAGAAAATCTCTTACAATTTCTTAGACCTCGCTTTCGCGCCCTATGGAGAGTACTACAGGGACATGCGTAAAATCTGCAATAATGAACTCTTTAGCATCAAGAGAGTCCAGTCGTTTGGGTTCATTAGGGAGGAGGAGGTTGCCGGGATGATCGCATTGATTTCCCATTCTGCTTCATCTTCTACACCTGTAAATCTAACTGACATCATGTTTTCTCTCACGAGCACCATCATTGGCAGGGCTGCTTTTGGTAAGTGTTACCAAGGAGGAGAGAAGTCAAACTTTCATGATGCTTTTGGGGTGGTGCAGGCCTTGCTCACAACTTTCTTCTTCGCTGATTACATCCCATTGTTGGGGTGGATGGACGTGGTCACCGGACAACAGGCGAGGTTGGAGAAGTGTTTTCGGGACATGAACGTGATATGGGAGCAAGTAATCGATGAGCATCTCGATCCCATGAGAGTAAAAAGGGAGCAGGAGGACCTTGTGGATGTCTTGATACAAGTTCAAAAGGATCTCCATCTCACCAGAGATCACATCAAGGCGCTGCTCATGGTCATCTACTCTTCCTTCTCCTTCCCTTCCCTTGGTCTATTAGAGGAGTGTCGTGGATTCTTTATCTTCTTTTCTATTGTTTTTGGAGGGTATATCATAAAATCCTACATCCTAAGATCATCATCATCATCATCATATTCTCCTCATTGTTTTTTTTTTTTAATTAAAACTTTTCATTGCAAGAAGAACCAAGATCGTAATAAGACTGATATTTGTGGTTTACCTTCATCCATATCAAGTGACCTTATCAAGACGTTGGGGTGGGCCCATCATTACCCGGTAACATCTTAGTGGGTGTTATCCGCACCTTGGGGCCCACCTTAATGATGTGTTGTATGATCCACATCTTCGATCCGTTTTTCTGGCACATTTTAGGAGATGGTTCCAAAAATTAAGCATATCCAAACCTCAGGTGGACCATGCTACAGGGAATAGTGGTGATTGAACTCCCACCATTAAAAACTTCCCACGGCCCACCGCAAGCAGATTGTTAATGTTTAATTTCCATCCAACCCGTTGATAAGGTTAACCAGATCTAGACGTGGGAAAATGCAAATATCAGATGGATTCAAAAACCTTCGTAGCTTAGAAAAAGTTTTTTATTTTTTTATTTTTTAAACACTTGTATCCATAAGGTGGGCCCTACACAGTGAGGGTAACACCGCTAGTTGATAATGCAGCTATCAAACAAGCTGCGGTGGATCACTTTCAACGTCTGTTTGAGGCGGAACAATGCCTGTTGAGTAACGATTTGCTCGAGGTCATCCAACCATCCATCTCCTCGGATCAGAATGAGCAGCTGATGGCTCCTCCGTCTGAGTTAGAGATTCTGCAGGCCGTGCGTTCTATTCCATCTGACAGCGCAGCTGGTTCGGATGGATTCTCAGCTTCCTTCTTCTCCGCATGTTGGAGTATTGTGTGCAAAGATCTGTTAGCAACCATCACCTTCCTTTTTCACGGTGGCCGTCTTCCTCGAGCGGTCTTGGCTTCCCTGATATGTCTTGTCCCCAAATCGGCCTCTCCAAAGAAATTCTCGGATTATAGGCTGATTAGCCTTTGCAACTGCCTCTACAGGATTTTCTCTAAAGTCATTTCCATCAGGCTTAGCCAGGTTCTCCCGCTTCTGATCTCGGAAGAACAAGGGGCGTTTGTGAAAGGTAGATCAATAGCAGAAAATATTGCAATGTCCCAGGAGCTCCTCAGAGATTTGAACAAAAAGGTGCGGGGACGAAATATAGTGCTTAAACTAGATATGGAAAAGCATATGATAGGGTAGATTGGACTTTTCTGAAACAGGTGTTATCTAGATTCGGTTTCAATCCCTCGTGGATCGCGCTAGCTGAAAATTGCTAGGCAACTGCTTGGTTTTCGGTGCTTGTGAATGGAGAGGTTACAAATTTTTTTAAGTCTTCGAGAGGTCTGCGTCAAGGCGATCCGATCTCACCTAGCTTATTCATTATTGCTGCAGAAGTTCTCAGTCGAGGCCTCAAAGCTTTATGTGTCCAAGAACACTACTCTCCGTACAAGCTAAGGACTAGTTCTCCTATAGTCTCCCATCTGCTTTATGCGGATGACACGCTACTATTTCTCAATGGAGGTCTCGCGTCCTTGAGGGTGGTAAAGAATTTCCTTGTTAAATACCAACATGGCTACGGTCAAAAAGTTAATTTGCGGAAGAGCTAATTCCTCCATTCTCCCAAGATGGGTGAAGCGAGGGTGAGAGCTATGGAAGTGGTCCTTGGGATTGCTAGAGCGTCGAGGCCGTTTACGTATCTGGGTGTCCCCTTATCCTTGGGCAAGCAGAAGGCTGCATTATTCTATCCTCTTCTGGACAAGGTGGAAGGGCGTATTAGGGGCTGGGAGTCCAGATGTTTATCGCAGGTAGGTGGAGTGGTTTTAATTCGGCATGTTTTGAGCAACAGCCCCATACATTCCTTGTCGGCAGCACATATCTCATCTATAGTTCTGAAGGATCTAGAGAAGCATTTTGTGGCCTTTTTCTGGGGTTGGCATGAAGGTAAGAGCAAATGCCACTGGAAAAGCTAGAAGACAATTGCGTCCCCTAAAGAGGAGGGGGGCTGGGCATAAGGAAACTCAAGGATATCATGTCTGCTTTTCATTTGAAGATGGCCTGGGAGATCAGATTTTTGATGGTTAAGAGTCTCTGGAGCTCTTTTTGCTCTTCAAAATATGCTCGTGATCTAGCCGCGCCTGAGTCGCAACGCCCTGTTAGTTTTGCCTCGCCGCTGTGGAAGAAAATTTTTGCCTCGATTTCGGTTGCGGAGTCTTTCGTTCAGTGGTATTTGGGTGGTGGAAATTGCAAGTTTTGGTTAGACAATTGGACTGGCCTTGGTCCGTTGCATCTTCTTTCCTCTGCCCGGGTTCCCGCCCATCTTCTTCAACTGTAAACGGCTCACGTTCTGGTTAAAAATGGCCCTCTTCCTCCTTCGGCGACATTTAATTTCTTGCCTCAATGGGTCATTAACTTTATATTTCAGAAAGGTTTTTGCACAATTGAGGGAATGGACTTTCCTATCTGGCCTTTTTCAGCTTCAGGTCAGTTTTCCTTGGCCTCGGCTTGGGATAAGTGTCGCTCGCCTTATATATATATATATATCTTTCTTTCTTTCTTTCTTTTTAACTTCTTTTTTTTTTGGTTATAATTTTAAATTTTTTTTTTTTTATAAATATATCTGAATCACATGGCTAGCATTTTGCATATTATCACCAAACCACCTTTGACAAGACGGTGACTTGGTTTGGGTTTGCAAGATTTTTTCATGTTTTTGTCTTTGGAAATAGAGTTTGTGGAGGTAAGACGACTCGGTGGTGGGCAATAGCGGTGTCTGGTCCATCAAATTCGGTGTTGCATAGGTTGGCCCGTCGATCATCCTATGGTGTATATGAAAATGCCGGAACGCAGCCCTCTTTGATGGGATTGTCCCTTCAGCCTTGGTAATTCTGGAGGCAACAAGATAACATGAAAAATAAAAAGATCCAACCGGCTATAACTTACCTTATTAAGCCAAAAAAATTATTTTTACTGCCCGAGGAATCAATCCTGCGACCCCACTCACAATCAAGAGTCACTGCGGCAAAAGTTAATCCCTTAACTCAACATGGACAGATCGTCCCTTGAGAATCCTGGATTCTCAGGTGGTGGAGGGGTGTGTAGAGGCGAAAAAGGGAATTTTATCTTTGCTTTCTCTGTTGGATATGGTTTGGGATCTAATGTTAATGCAGAGCTTAGATCAATCTTTGATGAGATGGAGCTGTGCATCGACTGAGGTTTTAAGTCTGTGATTGTTGAATCGGACTCACAACTAGTGATCAATTTCCTTTCTGGTCTCGCTGATCCAGGTTGGAAATGAGGGTATTGGATTCAAAGGATTAACTACATTCGGCATTGTGGTAATTTTAAGGTCCAACATATCTTCAGAAAAGGGAATTCAGATGCAGATCAGATGGCTCGAGCGGCCAGTTTGGTGCAGGGAAACAAGATCTACTTGCAGCTAAGTAACCTTCCGGACAAGGTGAGAGGTATGATTTTCTTAGACAAGGTTGGGCTTGGCTCTATCAAGGAAGGTTCTCGAGCTGAGAGAAGCCGCAGATAAGTTTCTGTTCTTTCTTTTTTGTATAGTGTTTCCGATTTCTCTCCTGTTCTTACGATAGGCGTCCCTTGGGTTCTTTTTTCCCGGGGACCCACGAATGTAATTGGCCTTTTTTGATAAATGGAAAGCTCCTTTAAATAAAGTAAAAAAAAAAAAAAAAAAAAAAAAAACTTTATACAAGTATAAACAAATGGAATGACAAAATATTAAATATAGTGATCAATATAATGACCTCATGAATAAAGCATGTAGATGGAGATGGGAATATTAGATTATCAAGATGATGAAATCAAAAACAGTTCTGACCTCTCGACGAAGCAGCAAATTGTGGCCCGAAGGTTTACAATAGTCAACATTCAATCCTCATTGTTTCTGATGGTGTGCTCCACTTGAGCTTTGGATCTACCTTATTTTTTGGGCTCATCCACTAAAATGATATGAAAAATGAATGGACGACATGAATATGATACATACATCATAGTGGAACTCATGCCCTAAAATGACGTGAAAAATGAACAGATGTGAATATAACACATACACCATGGTGGAGGCCATGGAGTGATGGCTTAGAAAGATATTAACTTCGGCAATTCGGGGTGAAATTCCGCCTCCCTTCAAGGCAATGTATAGAAAAGCATAATTACAGTTTTGTCTCTATTTCCAATAAATTACAGAAAATCAAACAGGGCCTTTCCCTTTAATCGGGAGATTATTAGTGCGACGCATGTTTTTGGAGGGTATATCATAAAATCCTACATCCTAAGATCATCATCATCATCATCATATTCTCCTCATTGTTTTTTTTTTTTTAATTAAAACTTTTCATTGCAAGAAGAACTATACAACACGCCAATTCGGGCAGGCCTGCTGACAAATGAAGTAGGCCCACCTATCATAAAAGCTAAGGAGAACGTTGAAAATGAGTTAGGCTTTCCTCGGGTTTCCGAGGCCCACTTTGTCAAGGAACAAGAAGCCCCGAATAGAGGGGGGGAGATCTCCCAAGGAATGGAATATCCGGTTTTACTGCCCATCGCTCCCTAATCGGGCTAGGCCATCCGCAACCGAGTTAGCCTCTCTAAAGGCGTGGGCAAGGCAAACCTCGATATTGTGCATGATATCCCTGATTCTAGTCTTCCAATACCACATGGACCATGCCGGAAGAGCTTGCTTAGAGAGAGTTGAGACTACTGTTTTAGAGTCACTCTCCACCTCCACCCTAGTGAAACTGCGCCTCTCACACTCTTTGAGCCCATCCAAAATCGCTCTAATCTCAGCCCTCGTATTGGAACGGAAGCCATAGGCAATAGAGCAGGACTCCACCTCCTTCCGAAGGGCCCATGTTTCCCAAAGCTAATCCATCCATGTTGATTTTAATCCACCCATGGAGAGGTCTAGCCCATTTGATGATATGGATCTCGATCGGGGTGGGCACATAGGCTTGCCAATCCCTAAGGCGTTGAGGGTTATCCTCGCAGATAGATTAGGGGCCTTGGGCATCGGGAGGAGGGGGCTAATTAGGTCGATCCAGTGGGTAATGTTCAGAATGACCTTACGACCCATTCAAATGGGTTGCATTCCTGGCTTTCCATAGCTCCCAAAAAATGAAGGTAGGCATGAGACCCCTCATGATAGGAATACGACCCCTAGAATAAGGAGTAGCCCACCAAGAATTGGCCCTACCAACCGCTGAAGAGGTTGTACTACATGTCTAGTATATAACTACCATTAACTAAGTTAAGTTAATAGTAGTTTCGGCCTCGCGGTGTTCCCAGCTTTGTTCCTTGTGGGAACCTTTTGGGCCTTTTTTCTGTTTTGTGTGTAGTATACGATAGGTGTGGTCCTCTTTCTTTTTGTTGGGACCCTCCCGAAAAGGCTGTAAATTTTGTTTATTAATGAAATCCTCAGTTTATTAAAAAAAAAAAAAACACTAAGTTATGTTCAACTCATTTTTAAGTGTCTACCAAATAGGGCCTAAGCCTTATTACAGCTAATTGGGATCATCTACATGAATCCCATTATGTCATTTCCCTCTACCAAGGATCATATCTTTGGAATACCATACCATCGAGTTTCATAAAGAAAGTTAAGGCAAAAGTTTTGCATCAGTTGTCTACCTGACGTAACCTTTCTACTCTATACCAGCTTGGAAATGGCAACGAGAGCACATACTCTCACTGGTGTCATGTAATAGTCTATTACTATTGATTGATGTCTTACTTTGCTTGATTCTTCTCTGTGTGCTTATGCGGTCCCCTAACAATTATATGGGTTGATTAAAATCAAAAGGAATAGAATTGGTGGGATGTTACAAAATTGCAAAATGTAAAATGTCAAGCAAGTCCACATTCTTAGTTGGTAGGTAGCTTATGGGGTAGACACTAGACTAGGATAAAAATACATTCATCATTTGTTTGCCCAAATATTTGTTGCAGGATGTTTTTATTGCTGGAACAGAAACAGGTGCTGCAACAGTGGTGTGGGCCATGACAGAGCTCATAAGGAAACCAAGAGTGATGAAGAAAGTACAGGACGAAATTAGAAGGATTATAGGAAACAAAGGTAAGGTAGAAGAAGATGACCTAGACAAACTCGATTATTTCAAATTAGTGGTGAAGGAGACTTTCAGAATGCACCCTGCTGCACCTATGCTCATTACAAGAGAAACCACTCAGCAATGTAGGCTTGATGGATACAACATTGCCCCAAAAACATTGGTATTTATCAATGCGTTAGCTATTGGGCATGAAGCTGAATCATGGAAAAATCCAGGAGAGTTTTGGCCAGAGAGATTTACAGATAGCCCCATTGATTACAAAGGACAAGACTTCCAATTCATACCGTTTGGGGCAGGACGGAGGATCTGCCCGGGGATGCATTTTGGAGTAGTGACTGTGGAGATTGCTTTGGCAAATCTTCTCTATTCTTTTATTTGGGAACTGCCTTCTGGCATGAACAAGGAAGACGTTGACATGAGTGAATTGCCTGGTATCGCTGTGCATAAGAAATCTCCTCTCCTCCTTGTGCCTATCAAATGCATTGATATAACAAATGGGAAAACAAATGAATAGAGGAATTCTTCCTCTGATATCGAGTAATGTATATCCTACAATAATGTGTGGAATGGTTTGTTTGATTTTGAATTCATGTAAATTAATCTCTCTCTTTCTATAGATCTTTTGTTGTCCTTTAAAATGTACACTGCAAGTGAGATTACAATAACCCTAATATATATATATATATATATATATATATATATATATATATATATATATATAAGAAAAAAAAAGTGAGGTTACGATAACCCTAATATTACATGGAACTACTAACACTTTTAGAAATGGCATGATCAATGCATGTAGAGATGGAGAGAAGTGGTTTGCAAGACATGGGAGTGGGGAAAGGATGTGGTTGTAAAAAGCAGGTACTTTGACAGAGATTTTTGCTTAGCACTTGTCCTCATCGACCTCGTCATTTAAGCCTTATCCCAATTAACTGGGGTTGATTACTTGAATCACGTTCCATTAAATTTATGTTGGAAGTTATGGCATGAGTTCTACGCCAGCCAACCTGACACAACCTCTTTTATTTGGGCCAGTGACTAATAATGAGAGCACAAAGCTCATACATTCAAGCGCAATGTAATTGACTATTACATAGATTGATCATTACAATCAACCAAATTACCAGTACCAAGTTTGCTTAGCATGGATCTTGACCTCTTAAATTAGATAAATGCCTTTTACATGTTTATAAAACCTTTTCATGTCTTTGAATAATCCTTGGTTTTAGCCATTTGAGAAAACTAAATTCTGAATTTTTTTTACCCTTAACAAAGATCTATTGCTTTCTCTAAAGATCATTGTAAGTTATAGTGATCCTAGTTACAGTAGATACATGGACAATCCTATTGACCAACGTGGATTGTCCATTAGATCCAGCCCTACATTGCACGGAATGCCTTATAAGAATCATTCCAGCTGATGGATTCTAACCGTCAGATTAATAGCCAAGTACCATTAGTACCCACGGTCAGGGCCGCACCATTCCGCTCCATCCAAATGAGCAGCACTCTTGAGACGTTCTCGGCCATTAGTCGTCGCTGATTTTGTCTTTTTAGTGTTGATTTTTGGACTATTGGTATTTCACTATTAAAAATATCAAATTGGTTTTAAACCCATCTACTGTGCCACATGCGGTGCAAAAATGATGAGTTGATGATTTGATGATTTGACACTACATGATCAGATTCGATACCATGAGGCAACTGACCCGATCACGAGGGCGGAAATCCAAGTGGTGCAGGATGGCCTTTCCCTCTGTTTCAGTTTGGGCTTCTCAAACATAGTTGTTGAATCTGACTCCCGGCTGGTGGTAAATTTCCTTACTGGGTTGGCAGAGCCGGGGTGGAAGTGGAAGTATTGGTTGGCTAGGATAGACGGGCTTTGACAGAAAGGTCACATAGTTTTTTAGCACGTTCTCAGGGAAGGGAATGGGCCGGCTGACGGTATGGCCAGATTGGGTAGCGGTAATCAAAGCTCAGCCCGATTAACGTCAAGGCCGATCTTCCCAGCATTGTCGGGGATTAGCTCTTCCTTGATAGAGTAGGTTTGGGGGCAATCATGAGCTAGGAGTTAGGTGCTCGGATATACCTTTTCTTTTGGTCCTCTGGGTTTTTTGGTTTTATTATCATAGGTTCCGTCCAGGTCTTTTTTCTCATGGGGGAACCCAAAATGTAATATCGGCTCTGTAAAGATTTTGCTTATGGAATAGAAGTTCTTAGTGTAAAAAAAAAAAAAAAAACCAACTGACTCGATCCGGCGAGCTGCAACTCAACTCTAGATTGAACGAGTCAATTGAAGTCTCCAAGTTTAAAAATCGACGACAGTAAGCGAGCAAGGAGAGCTACAAGTACCGGCATGACGGTGACATATCCGCGCAGTCATGCCACATCTATACAGAACATGTCTATGTTTTGGAAATTGAACTTGTACTATATATCAAGTTATTGAAGCAGAGACGTCCCACACGTCTCCTCGTGAGAGACGTCTTCCTGCCTCTCTATAATTCTTCCTCTTGTACGTTGTATAATATGTACATACATAGTAAGTGAAGCCTAGTTCTTATAAGCTTTATCACTTGCTTTATCCGTTGATATATAAATGGAAGTATTCTATTGTATTAATCTTTTATGATATTGCTTAATGTGGGATTTATTGTTTTTTGAAGTCTTAAATCATTCAGAATTAGGATTTGTCGATTGCATCAACGGACCATTTGATGCCATCGAACAGTGCTCGATCCCATCGAGAATTTTCGGGTTTTCTCCAGTTGGTCGCAGGACTAACAAAGTTTTTTTTTTTTTCGATGCCATCGAAGATGGTTCGATGACGTCGAAAATCAGTTCGATGTCATCGAAGATGGCTTGATGCAATCGAAGAAGATCCAATTTTCATATATTATCTTTGGACTGTTTTGGTATTAGTTTGATACCATTGACATAGCTTCGATGTCATTGAAAGATAAGTTTCAATGACATCGAACGAATTCGCGTAGATTTTCGTAGAGTTGCGATTTTACGGGATTTGTTTCCTATTTCGATTATGATTCTTCCAAAGGTTATATATTGGGGTGTAATCGAGATTGAGAAGTATTCAGAACTTTTTAATTCGTTATAGGTTTTCAAGGGTGTAACTTGGGTTGATTCGAGATTGTTCAGATCGAGTAATCTCTCTACTCTTGTAATTTTCTGCTTTCATAGTGATATCTGTTACTTTGTGCCGTGGTTTTTTCCGAAAGAGTTTTTCCATGTTAAAATTCAGAGTGTTTGCGTTGTACTAGTTTGGTGTGATTGGATTATTTCACTCGATTCATCTTTGTGTGCTTCCGCGGTTCCCCAATAGGATTCCTTGTATGGGTGGGAGAAAAATAAGTTTTACATTTTTATTTATTTTATTTTAGTGAAGAAGAAAGCTTAGTGTCATTATCCTGTAGAGTAAGCATATTATAGAATCATATATATTCATGTGCCTCTTGTCTTTTATTTTTCTGTTTTGATCCTTTAGTTTTTTGTTGAGACCTTTTCTTTTGTGATTTTGACTTGGTTTACTTTGATTATGTGCGGATGTTTTTCTGTAACACATGGCTATCATCCTCCTACCGCCATTGCTTTAAAGCCACTATTCAGCTGGTTAAGGATGGTTAGATGGAAAATCTCTATTGTTATGTAATCAACTCCTAGTGTAGGATTGCCACTTGGGTTTTTGTCAACCTAAACCCAATTGACTCAACCCAGGTTCAGGTCAGGTTGTCATAGTCCTTGGGTCGGATTTGGATCGAAATATGACAACTTAATTTGAAATTAGATTGGGTTTGGGCTGAGCAAATTTAGGTTGAGTTAAGTTGGGTTGGAATAATCATATTTAATTGGGTCAGGCGGAATCGGGTTGGATCAAATAATGAGGAATTCAGATATATGACAACTTGGGTGGAATTTTGGTCGGGTCAAGTTGCCGAGTTGGGTCCTCTTGAAGTCAGGTTGAGCCTCAACTCAACCCGGCCCAATCCATCCTAGTTGCACCCCTACTATAGTGGGATGGCTCTACCACGTTTCTGTTCATCCTGCGGTCTCTCTGTGATTAACAGTTCATATTTAGATTGGAGCTGTGATCCCCTTGATCGTTGAACCGTTGATTTATTTTGTCTCAACCAGTTTGTTCTGCCTACATCCGAAGCAGGGCCAGCAAGGTGCACCCATGAAGTGATGCTCCAGTGGTCAGAGCTATCCATGCTTTGGGTGGAAGGCTAATCTATGAGCTGAATGTGGACGGCGGTGGTTCGTGTTCAACTCAATCAATCAATGGTCAGGAGCATCTTTTCGGTGTGATTATCCGTTCGTATAGTAGCCCAGCTGACGCTCCTGATCATCTATTCATCATATCATTGCATGTAGGCTGCAACAAACACATGATCATCAGTCGCAAAAGAGGCAAAATAATACCCTTTTCAAACGGGCCATGATGAATGGAGCAGAGATTAGTTCCACCGGCCAATTTGTAGCAACGGGATATGGACAGAAAATGGTGCCATTGTCATGCCTGGGGTAAGACGGAACCAAGGAGATTAGTTTCAATGTAGAAGTAGACTTATTCATTTATTATTATTAGAAAGGCTTACCTAATTAATATGGAATTCAAAACGCTAACTGATTAATTGAATAATTATCATTTTACTACCAAATTGAATATTTATCATTTCACTACCTTCCGTGTCAGTCCAGGTGGCTCAGGTGGATCTAGGGGTGCAAATCGAGTCAAACCAAGTCGAGCTGGCCTCAGCTTAACTCAGCTTGGCCACTAGCTGACCTCAGCTCGGTCCTCGAGCCTGGCTGGCCAGCTCGGCTCGGTTAGCAGCTCGGGCCAGTTCGAGCCAAGATCGAGCCGAGTTTGCCATTGCAATATTTTCACAAACACCTGGACTGCACCTTCAAAATCTCACTATATTTGAGACAGTAGTGATGGTTTTAACGGTATTTTATCAAACACCTTCTAAGCAACATAAAATCAAGAAAAAAGAGGGTGTTGGTTTCATGTACATACCTTCCTTGCCACCAACCACACTTCTTTGAGTCATTTCATCAAACACTTGGTGAGCAACATCAATATCAAAGTAACCGAGTCATCGAACTAGTTCAATCCGAGTTTGATTCGAGCTGGGTTTGATCCGAGTCGAGTCGAGTTGCGGCCAGCTCGAACTCATTTTCGAGCTCAAAAAATCAGCTCAACTCGGCTTGAACTCAACTTTGAACCGAGTTGAATCGAGCTTTTTCAAGTCGAGTCGAGCGAGCTAACTGAGCTAGCTTAGTTCATGTACACCTCTAGGTGGATCCCACCATGATGTTTATGTGAAATTCACCCTGACCACTAGTGCATCACCTCATGTTAAGTGAAGGGCTAAAAAATCAACTCCATTTGTGATTTCACCATGATTAGAAACAATGTACAAGGCACTGCTCTCCCTCCGAACTATTTCTATTAGTGTGGCCACTTAAATCATGGATTGGTATGAATTTTGGGCAGATGCTTGAATTTTTGTGTGCAACTAATAGTTGGAGTAGATTTCATATAATTATCACATTAGGCCCCGTAAAAATCACGGGTGGACATTCCTGATCATTTCTTTTGGTGTGGCCCACTAGAACCACAGGCCATTTGTGTCTGAGCCAAACAAGTTTCTAATGGCCGGAGTGGATCTTAGATAAACATCATGGTGGGCTCCCTCAAAATTAAGAGGGTTTATCATACGATTTCTTTTTTATTCTTTTTTTTTTTTTTCCTAAATAATCTTTCCGTGAAGCCAGAATTTTTTTCTTTCTACATAATCTTTCCGTGAAGCCAGAAAGGATGCCCAAGTTGATTATTTTGTGGGACCCACCATGATGCATACATGAAATCTACTTTGACCATTAAAAATGCTATCCCAATTTAGACTTATAGCCAAAAATTCAGATTGACTTGTGATTAAGGTCTGCCACATCAAAGAAAATAGTTGGGAGAGACATCTATAGTTGATTTTTACATGGCCCATTATGATGATTTTATAAAATCCACTCCAACCATTTGACCATTTGATGTCACACCAATATAGGCACGAGGTCTATAACTCTCCCCATTTGTTATTTAGGTGGGCCATAAGAGAAGAATTTTAGAGGCAATAGCCCATACACTGTTTCCAATCATGTGGCCCACCTGAATGCTGGATGGGGGTGATATTTTCCCCTTGGCCTAATATTAGAGGACATACTTTGTGGTTAGAGTGGATTTTACATTTTTTTTAAAAAATTACTATGGTGGGTGCATAAATTCATATTAATTAGCTACTTTGTTTTACACTCACCAAACTAGCTGTTAAAGAAATGTAATGGAAATAGAAAGATAATAATATTGATTAATGAGGTATCTTTGGAGCATAAATTCACATTACTTAGCTAGTTTGTTTTTTGAATTTCTACCACAAAATTCTGAAAAGAATTGGATTTTACCAAACAGTGCCTCCATAATTGATTTTCGCAAGAGCAATTTCTCAGAGGAGAAATTACATTACTATGGGCGCACATGACGTGTCTTCCCGTTGTAGATTGGGTACTATCCCTAAAACGAATGGTATGGGAGGAGATTTGTGGGTCCCATCATGATGTATGTGTTTATCCGCACCATCCATCTATTTTTATAGATCATTTTAGTGCATGAGCCCAAAAAGGAGGCAGATCGAAGGCTCAAGTGAACAACACCACATGAAGCAGTGGTGACAATGATGCCAACCATTGAGACCTTCCTAGGGCTCACCATGGTGTTTATTTGCCGTCCAACCTGTTCATAAGATCACATTGATCACACAACAAGAAAACTGGCCTTTACTGCTGGCAAATCCTTTGCCTGTGGTTAGCTAACAGCCGGTAAAGCCTCAGTCGGTAAAGGCTTTACCAACAGCCAAGACCTTTACTGACAGTTGTGTTGGACGCCGCTAAATCGTTCGCTTTAGCTACACGACCAGAAAAGTAGTAAAAATCGGATAAAATCCGTAGCTAAAGATGAGTACCCACAGTGTGAGCGTAGCCATAGAGCAAATCTTTCTCATTAAAATAAAAAAGGTGAAATTGAAGACAAATTTCTGGCAGAAATGTACAAGAAACACAGATTGCAAAACAAATTTAATGGATTCACTTACCAAAGGAGTAAAGCCATTAAATGGATTTTTCCCTGCTTTTGAATCTGCTAATAGATTCCTAGCATTTCGAATATATGATGCCAAACCACCTAGATAGGTTGAATTAAGCTGAGTTACCTATAGAAAAGAGCTACTTGACATCAATAAGCAGATATGTGAAGAGTATTAACAATCTTGCTGACAGGTACAAAGCAATGTAGGTTTCCAGAAACCCATCAAAATCAGTTTGGTCTTCTACCAGAAATTTGTGGTCAGCAAGGCTTCCAAAGATAAATTTCAAAATAATCATAATAATAAGAAAAATAAATGTTTGAGTGAGGAAAATGGAAGGTTAAAAGTTGAAACCGATGTTAAACTTTTGCTGCTTGGACTTGGAAATCAAACAGAGACCATTTAATTTTTCCAGGATACATCAGCTGAGTTGTAAAAATATACTGAGAATGCATGGAATACAAGGTTCTTGTACTCATAAGAACCAAAATAATAATAATAATAATAATAACAAAAAGTGCTATGAAAATGAACCTGATCAAAGAAACTTTTCTTTTCCTTATCATCAACACCTTGTTCAGGCCAATGTACAAAAAGATAACTTTGTCCCTCCGCCAACAACATTTTTGCAAGCTCAATCTGGCAATCAACAATCAAGATAATGAAGGCAATGAGAATGTTATCAAAGTAGAACTTTTGAGAATGGTGCCTGAATCTTGATGATGGTTTAATGGAAAGCCAACATTGAGGGTTAATCTAATTAGCAAGTCTCCGTCATTTGAGAGGATTTCTGCATATTGTTGATGTTCTCAATGAAGTGGTGTTTGTTTCTGTTGTGACATGGTGTTTGGTTTAAAACTAACTTGATTCCATACCTGCCTCTATATTTTATAATCCTATTCATTGAAAATCCCATGGAAGAATTGTTCAAGGCTAAAATTGAATGTAACTTGATTTATAAAAATAATAAATAAATAAAAGGAAGCACATATGATCCGCTAGAAAACAAAAGGCCATAGTATTACTGTATCAAATATGTAAGGCATTGTATCGCCATTCTTCCAAGAAGATACAAGAGCCTGCATTCAAATTCCAGAAACAATCAACAACTGAAACTGACTATTTTATTAAGACATGATACTTGCTAAATAACTGTATTTTTATTTCCAGCTGCTTTAAATGGAAGCACGAAAATAAGTAACACCGCATAGTACTGATTTTTTTTTTTAAAGATTGTGACTGCATGAAAAGAAAATCTCCTTATTCAACTAACACATGATACTTGCAAATGATTACATACCATCTCTGTATGTGGTTGTATTTCTGGCCTGTTCACCATGGTAGCGGGAATCGATGGCAACAGCTATATATCCTCATGAAGCATGCGCCTGAGGAAATGAAATTGGCAGTTGAGAAGCCATGCTGTTGTGAATTCTGTATAATGACAAATGAAGGTCCCCATTGTGGATGGATCATAGCTTGAAATCACACTGACATTGAGAGTGGCAACTTAGTTTCAAGATGGATTTGCTAATATTCAGATGATCCAATCATATTCCAAGTCAAGAAGATTTCAAAAAAATAACATTGAGAAAGCATGCAAGAATGTCTTTGCTATGTTGCACATATGCTACAAGTATACATGTAGAGTACCTTGCAGAGTGGGCCATCAAAACTCTCATTCATCCCTTCCTAAAGCCTGCAAAACAACACAAATAAATAAATAAATAAAAATAATCCAACCATCTAACTCCCATTCATCCCTTCCTAATGCCTACAAAACAAAATAGCAAAAAGAAATTAATTGATATCAAAGTTAGAGATTGGAATTCAACTCAATATTGCATCCAAATACACATTAAAGCTATAAGTTCAGTACAAATGAGTCATATGAACATACACATTAAGAAGTTTATAGCTTTTTTGGGATGGTAGTCATGTATCAGACAAGCTGTTGTTTCCAAAAAGCCTGAAAATTGCGATGCAAGTGGAAGATTTGGTTTGTTAACCTGAAAGAAAGAATGCAATAGTTATTTACTACTAGAGATCATGAAGAAAAGAGATTTAGAACTGAAGGGGAAAAAAAAAAAAACAGTACAAGGTGAATTGAGATGCTAAAATATGGACTGCTCACTATCTCTGTAAACCGCTCCCCTGTAGAAAATCCTCAAAGTTTCAATGCTAAAATCTCCCAATAGAATAACACAAATTGCATGAAAAACATTTCAGAATGACAGCTAATGAATAGAGGATGAATCATCCAGAGTGATAGATAGTTACAAGCAAGGAATCCCAAAGGTCGGGATACACATTAAGAATGGACAGGTTCCTGAAAATTAGAAAGGTAAATATATAAAGAAATTAGCAAACACAATCCCAAAGGTCAACTTTAAGAAGGCATCCATGAATCTTGCTAATATGATTTGGCAAATCCAACATATCAAATCCAATAGTTCCAACAGTGGGACATAATAAACATGGCATCTTGCAGTGCAATAGGACAGAGACTCATCTATGGTGAACTTGTGGAAACGCAGCATGTCCATCACGCTAACACGTGCAAGAGCACATGTAGACAAGCTGCACCTTCAAAAAAAGAAATTACATTGGGTTTAAGTGTCGGGATACACATTACAACTTACAAGTGGGGCCAACAGTTGTGAGATACAAACTTTACTTTCATAAGCTCTGCCATAGATGGAAGATGTGTGAAAAGCCTTACAGAACGAATCTTTTAACCTGCCTGTCAATGTCCTACAAAAGACGGATAAGAAAAGAATATAAATATCAATTGTCTAGGAAAAAGATGGCCAAAGATTGGATGGCAAGGAACTTTCAATTAGATTTGGTTGGGTCATATATAACAAAATGAGAACTAGTAAAGTTATAGAAATATTACTAACACAATCCAAATTTAAACTTGGGATGTGAAATTACTATTCTCAGTTGATATGGGTTTCAAAGCATGGATTGGCTGTAAACAAATCCAGACGTACTGGCTCCTTGAAGAGTTCCTTACTGACATAAATTACACTACTGCAGTTAAGAGTTACACATGCTGTAGAGGCAAATATCATATACAAGGACCAAACAAATCAATACCATATTAAGTAAACCTGAAACAGATGTTTGCTAAGCCTGCACGTGTGTGGAGCTGTGCCCATCCACATGTAGCCACACATGCCAATATGGAAGATGTGTATGAGATCCCAGCTTTTCATAATTTCATTAGATGAACCAGATTGATTGGATGTTCTTGTGCAAAAATCAGGCAGTGTTACTTCTCAGGTCAGGGACAAAATACAAAAGAAATCTTTAGGCAACTTACTGCAAGGCCAACAGTCCCAAGGCTGAAAACAGCAACAATAGATCCTGGTTACCTTTATTGTGTTCCAAACTGCTCCAAATCTGAAAAAAAGTGGGCCCCACATGCACAGTTTATTAGGCCAAGCAAATGCTTATCCTCCTTATATATAACAGCCACGAGCCAGCTAATTCCATCTCATATATAACACAACAATAGTAATATCATAATACTCATAACCAGCGGCCTACCATACATCAATCCTCCATTACCTGGTCTGTCTACTGGCTGGTGCATTTCCTCAAGTTCATTACACGTAGAAGAATCTCTCTTCTAATTTTTCCAGTTTATGAGATAAACATATGAAACTGAAGGCAACACATTTATGTCTGCAATTCAGTTAAAAAAAATTGCTAACCCAACTGTGGACGAAGCATAACGGAAAAAAAATGCAATGAGAAAATAACATTTGATTTTCACTTTTGAAGTTGGACCACTTGCTATCTTACTTCTAGCCAGTTGCTAGGTAGCCGTAATTAGATAGTTAGGATTGTTTGATTCATGTGATTATATGCTCTGTCCACAACTGATGTGCCAAGACTATATTACCTTCCTTTTGTCACTGGCCTGAAAATAGAAAACTTTATAATCAACATTCCACATTTAATCTGTCTTACCGGACAGAATCATCCACCATGGGGCCCACTGCATGATTGATTTTAGCGGGATCTTCCATCCATTCATCTAGTGTCCCGCCATGAAGCATACCTATAGCTCAAAAGTCACAGTTTCTGAATTGCTGCACTGCATCCATTCATGTGGCATAATGCATGCCCATCAACCTACTTCATTTCATGGGTTAAATCACTTACAAGAACACGTTAAATAAAAACTCAACCTATCTGAATAATGAATTATCCAAAATAATAAGCAGCAAAAAAAGAAAAACCAGCAATCAGTAAATACATACCTGGGCAACCTTGATTGAATTCAGAGTAGCCCAATTAAGTAACTAAGAATTCTAAAATCAGATCGTTGAAACAATTCTACTATCTGATTTTGTAAGTAAATGCACTTCTTTTAACAACTTAAGGATTTGTGTGATTTTGTTGAGCCATAAAATGTCTAAGATAGTAACAGCCCCTAAGTCCCTATGTTAAAAAATAATGCAAAAAAGAGTACAAGAAACATAAAAAGTTACCATATTTAGTTCTGGTGCATGCCTGTGACCTTGGTAGATGCTGTGAGAAAAAATAACAAGTTGTGAAATAAGAAATATCACCACTTTCGTGGTATTCATCATTAAAGAAAAAGGGAAAAATAACCTGGAACTGCATTATGAGGATTCCGTTTATGACCTTTGCCAAGCCCACAATATTCATACATTAGACATGAGATAATTAATGATGCACAGATTTGTGAAATTACCTTGGTGACTTTGGATATTCAAAACTTCTAAGTGGTGATGTTAGTAGTGTTTATCAAGAATGGTGATCAGAGAAATTTAGAAATATGACAAACCAAAACAAAAATTATCCTTCCATAAGAAGTTAGCTGAAGGTATTGCAAATACAACACTTCTGACTATTCCTTAAAGAACTAATGAATCAAGTCATCAAAAAAGCAAATAACCATGACATTATGCTCCTTACAATTTCATGAGACAACAAAAAAGAAAAGAAAAGTCAAGAGAGTGCCAAATTCTCAACCCTTATTTTTGCTTATGAACTCATGAAGGGCTATCTGTTTAACTACTTTGGGAAAAGAAAACGAAAAATATGAAGTAGCCAGTGGAACATTGGGAAATAGTGAAAGCCTGAACTGAAGTGAGAGATACGGCTGAATGTTGACCCCTAGTGCGAGCCTACAAATGGGCAAAACCATTTATCCACCAAACAGGAGAAACCTTACATTTTCACCTTTAATTGGCTAAATAAGCAAAGAGGAAAAAATGCTTCTCAGACACATAGGATGTATATGCATTGATATGGTTGTAGTATAGTAGTAGAATTTATTTTGATTATGATTTTCTATATTCTTAGGTGTGCATACGAATAGATGTTGTTGTATAACTCTTAGACGCATTCGTACTGCTATACTAGTATTGTATTGCTAGAATATAGTTTGATTGTATGGTCAGAAATCATTTGTACAGTTAAGCAGCTGTCCTAGGTTATTGAGATCCACATATGAGACTCCCTCCCTTAGAGCTCATTTCTGCTACACAAATCCAAGAGGACTTGAAATGCAAACAGATTCTGAAAATGGGTCCCGCTAAAACCATTCATGTTGTTGTCGAGTGGAGAGAAGCCCATCCTTTCCAACTGTTTTTTCTTAGGAACAGTGTCAAAGAACCACAGATCATTATCAATGAAATGAATTCACAAACTGCATAAGTAGAAACACCTATGTTTGGGACTGCCCAAACATGCATACTTCAAGAAAGCATGAATCATTTTTTGCTGCCTTAATTATCCGAAGCTTACCTTTTAAAAGATCCTTGGTGCTTGTGGACCCACGTCTATTGTCACGAGATAAAAAGAATTCATTTGAAAAGATTAGCCTCATTTACTTTTAGTGAATGCATGAGCAGAACATAATTTTGATGGAATAATTAGAGACATACTTTTAGAAAAAGAGTCATACGCTGCCAGAGTATCAAATAACTCCCTATATACGTAATGCGTGTCTCTTAACAGTATATACAGGTATTCAACAATGACAAGTGGGGCCCATAGCCCTGTAATATGTACCATTTATTTATTGATTACCATCATTATAATTACCAAAAATCAATTATCAGCCTTATCATGGTCATGTCAATAGTTATACATGCTACATCAGGCAGTTAAAATAGAAGATATAGGCACAAATTTATGAATGGGCCATTCAATGGAATGATTATTATAAGCATAAAGACCTACATACAAATTTTTCCACAAAGGCCAATATGAATATTCATATACAAACTATAGAATCCATAAATATTAGTAGCAAGTCCACATTGAAAGCAAGTCCAATACTAATTCCACAAGCTGTACATGGAAGTCTTGATCTTTTATCAGTTGAAAGCAAAACCACATTGAAAGCAAGTCCAATACTAATTCCAAGCATCAGCATCGATTGGAAAAGCAACACCAAGTCCTCTGACAAAACTCTTCAAACAGAGGATAGGATCTTAGCACTTGCATTAGATAGCAAAATAAATATCTCCAGCCTGAAATTTGGATTGAAACATCTGCCATCTATTTTTTATGGTCTTGAGAAAGCAAGGAAAATCATTTGTATAATGCAAAAGAGAGAGAGAGAGAGAGAGAGAGAGAGAGAGAGAGAGAGAGAGAGAGAGAGAGATTTTGGCTATGAAACGAGAAGCAAATCCACAGGTGTCTCAAACCAGGAGATTGGATAACAAATAAAAAGCATATCAGATTTTTCCAAAATCGAAAAAAATTTACTAGTAAAAAGCCCATCTGAAGATTGGAGATCGCCTATATCCATGCATAAAAAGCCCAAAAATCTCCAACCATGAGCAAATTCACCATATTAAGAGCAAAACACATACAAGTACTTCCAAGGCTCCAGCATAGACATTCTCGAGTTCAAAACTTATTTGCAGTATCCATCTCTAAAACAGTAGAAATCGCAAAACCTAGGAGGGAGGGAGGGAGGGAGGGAAGGGAAAGGAAGGGAATAGAATCGAGGGCAGAGGGATGTTTTGGTGAAATGCCATTGTGGTGTGATTTCGGCTAAGATCTGTACCTGTTTGCAGTGAGTAAAAGGACCAGATCTGGCCGGACCTGGTGCTCTGCTCGTGCAGGATGGACAAGCACAACAACTGCAGTTTTCGGTTCGTGCCGGAGGATGGAAGAGAGAGAGAGAGAGAGAGAGAGAGGGAGATGGGTGGGTTCGAGAGTGGAGAGGGAGAGAAAGAGACGGTGAGAGAGAGGTAGAGAGAGATCGAGCGGAGAGGGAGAGGTGCTGAGAGAGAGAGGCGCAGAGCGAGAGAGTCGGCGATGCAGAGAGGGAAAGGGCCGAATGAGATTAGGGCATCCATGATTTTGATTTAACAGTGGCCCTTTGCCCGCGGCCGGCTTTGGTTCCAGCCGGCAAAGGGTTCCTTCCACCGTCGGTTTTGCCCTCCTTTCTTGTAGTGTCACCTGAATGAAGGGAAAACAAAAACATTACAGTGATCCAAAACTTCCATGCCCCAAGAAGTATTTAACGGTAGGCATTCAATCCCCACTGCATCTTGTGTTGTGGTCCGCTCGTGCTTTCAATCTCTCAAATTAAATGGATGCATTGCATAAAACACATACATCACGGTGGGCCTCATAGAGCACCTGCCAGGACCGTCTGTCTCTTGCTATGTCCTGTTGGGTGTACTACCCAATCCGTCGTATGTGTCTCAGATCCAACCGTACGTCCAATATGCACACACCAATGAACAAAAAAGATGGCAGATCCAAATATTAACTGCACCAATCTATTAAAAAGAAAAATGTACACCATTAATCAAAATATCTCAATTCAAATCTAGCCCATCTAATGATCTTATGGACCTAATGTTTTCTTTGTATTATCACCACAGTAGGGTGTATATATTCAATGGATTGGATGTCATAGGCATACCATGTGATCTCCTCCACAAGTCTTTACTTTCACTAAAGAAAATAAATAAATAAATGAAGCCATTTTTTGTAATTTCATCCCTTGAAAGCTACCTTCATCTAATTTCAAATCTTTTTTTATTTTTTGTAAAATTTCCCTTTTTAAGGCTATTTAAAGAAGCCCAGCAAAACTTTTTTTTTTTTTTTTTTGAGCTATTCTGGATTGGCTAAACCTCTGCGCTGTCTGAGGTTACTCGCAGGTGGAGGTGGCTAGCAACTCCCTTTTCGTGGTCTCTGCCCTTGGCTCAGGCTCCTCCCTCTCCTGGTGTATGTGGTATTGGCGTAGGAGGATAGAGGCCCTCTCCCGTTCCTTCCTTGTCCGCTTCTCCCATTGCCCAAGAGAGGCCAACTCTCCGGCAGATGAACTAGCACGTATGGGGAGCGATGACAGGGAGAATCTCTTATTCCTCGATGTTTCGGCTCTCCCAGCTAAAATTCGTGGTCTTATTTTCTTAGACAAAATTGGGCTGGGTAAGATTCGCCGAGCCTAGCCCTCTCCTTATTTCCTGCTTTTCTACTCTGTTTTTCTGCTTACGATAGGAGGGGCCCGAATCAATCTGTACAGCCTTTTGAGATGTAATATACATGATGCTTTTTTTTTTTTTAAAGCCCAACAAAACTGAAACTCAAGCCAGCCTCTAATTGAAAATGTCTCTCATCACCTCATGCCTTCCTATTCTTCTAATAATTCTTTCTCTTCTTCCTCTCCTCATTCTCTTCCCCAAAGAGAAAACCCACACACCTTCCTCCAAGTCCTCCCCAGCTTCCCATCATTAGCAACCTCCACCAGCTTGGCAACTTGTCTCATCGCTCTCTCTGGCACCTCTCCCAAAAATACGGTCCACTCATGTATCTAAAACTAGGAAGCCTACCCACCCTTGTTATTTCCTCAGCCAAACTCGCCAGCCACATCATGAAAACCCAAGATATCATCTTCTGCAATAGACCTCTCTTTGTTTCCTACAAGAAACTCTCTTACAATTTCTCAGACCTCGCTTTTACACCCTACAGAGAATACTACAAGAACATGTGTAAAATCTTCAACAATGAACTCCTTACATCAAGAGAGTCCAGTCATTTAGATTCATTAGGGAGGATGAGGTTGCTCTAATGATTGCATCCATTTCTCATTCTGCTTCATCTTCAACACCCATAAATCTAACTGACCTTATGTTTATTCTCACTAGCACTATCATCAGCAGGGCTGCTTTGAGTAAGAGTTACCGAGGAGGAGGAGAGAAGACCAACTTCCATAGTGTTTTTGAGGAGGCGCAGGCCTCATTGACAGCTTTCTTCTACACCAACTACATTCCATGGTTGGGATGGATTGACGTTGTCACCGGACAGTGGGCCAGGTTGGAGAAGAGTTTTCGAGAATTGGATGAGTTTTATGAGAAAGTAATCCACGAGCATCTCGACCCCAAGAGGGTAAAACAGGAGCAAGAGGATCTTGAAAACATACCAATTCCCTCTGGTGGGATTGGCGAGATGAGGGGACGCCCTAGCGTCCATGCCTCCTCCCAAAGGAGATCCAGATCCAGGCTAGGAGCACGCAAGACCTCACGTCCAGATCCGAAATGCTTGTTTATTGGCAATTTACCCTTCCGCTGTTCAACGGAAGACCTATACAACATCTTCCAGCGTTACGAGAGGATCTCAGAGGTCCATCTTCCCCTGTTCCCTGGGACGAGCAAATCCAGATGATATGGATTTGTTAGGTTCTTTAATGAAGATGACACTAGGGCTGCGAAGGGGGTGCAGGATGGGAAAAGAATCAACGGGAGATTGGTCTCAATCAAGGAGGCTAATCCCAGATCTAATATCAGGAAGAGGGCCTCCATCACTCCCCATCTAGCAGACCCGTCACAATCAATAGAGGCTACCAAGGCAACGCCTGGTGTAGCCCCAGAGCCCTAGTCAAAATGAAAATGGGAGAAGCAGCGGCCTCAACCCATTCCAAAGATTCCCGAAGTTGCTCTAGTGACTGCAGACCCGACAGGTGTTGCTCGTAGACTCACAGAACTGGACCTCAGCCTTGTGGGATCCACAGGGGGTAAAGATCTTTCCATTCTCCACATTATAGATGGGTTTAATTAGAGACTCCAAGTTTTAAGCATCAGAGATTGATGTGACCAGACTCTCTCCATCATTATTCCTCATCACTTTTAAATTGAGATGCGAACTCCTGGATTTCTTAGCTGATGATCCATTCTGGCGAAAGCTGGGACTGGTGGAGTTGTCGCCTTGGTCCCCTGATGCTCAAATGGTGGAGGAAGAAACATGGATTCGTCTATTTGGGATCCCATCCCACGCATGGTTTGTTTCGGTAATATGCGATTTGGGTAGCTGTTTTGGTGAAGTAACTCAGATAGATACCATGTCTATCGGAATCTTCCAAATGTTTGCTCGTATTAAGGTGATCAATAGGCAGCGGGCGTCTTTCCTCAATCCCATTCAGTTTGTTGTGGCTGGGAAATCTTACGATGATTGGGCTCACCCAGAAGATAAAGAGACGAGTGTGGAATCCGGAGCGAAGGAGGCACCGTCTTCACATTCAGATGGTTCTCCAGCCCCCTCTGCCATTTGCCGCAGATGCACAAACTCTAACAGGAATCCTAGTGTGAGCCATCAATAGAAATTAAGCTCAATGATATCAACAAAGCAGTCCATGAAAGTCGGTCCCAACCTGTTTGTGGAAAAGCCTATGAGAGGGCTTCTTCTTCCCATGCAGGCCTAACTGCCCCACAACTTCCCTCTTCCAGCAGGAGCCCAATCGAGGATATACGTGGCATTGACCAACTTCAACTTCATCTATGTTCCTAGGTGCCTCATTCCATCGCTGCAACTGACCCCCCGGTGGCTATGCAGGAACATCGTCCAGCCATGTTGACTGAATCAACCTCAGAACCACAGCTCCAACACAAACCACACCTTCCAGTGGAACCGTCCTCCCCACCAACTTCTCCTCTCGATCAAGGTGATCATCATCCCAATTAGGTGCGCAGTGTCATTTTAATTCAGAATTCCACAGTTAAAAACCTAGCTTCTTAATGCACTTCCAGTCAGGTTAGGGGAGCTAGCTGAGGAGCGCTTGATGCTTCCCCTGCTCCCCCAGGATGAGAATGCACTCCCTATCCAATGTAAATCAGCATGGCATTCCCCCATCAGCCCCTTCCCCACCAGGCTCAGTGATCAGTAACCTACGCCAGATCCTTCTCCAGATCCCACCCCATTGCCAATTCAGGATGGGGACAAGGGCTCCCAACCTCTAAAGGGCTTAACTAATGGATGTATATCAGTTTATAGGCAATTAGATCTCACCGTCGACCTATCTCCATACAAGATATCTCAAGTTGATAAGATTCCCAGGGTAGACTATCAGGCTCGATTAGAAGGCAGATTGAGAAGATATAACCATCTAATATGCAGGGCGGGCTATTTAGGCAATATTTCTGATGGATAGCGTCCTTACTTGGAATGCCCGAGGGGTGGCCAATGCGGCCACGATTTAATCAGCGAGAAGGCTTATTCGGGCTCATAAGCTGTCCATTATTACTATTTTGGAGCCTATGGCTAGAGATAGTCGCGGAGTGGGCATTGGCCTTAAGCTTGGCTTCCATTCTTCCATCTCTAACGTTAGCGATGGGGAAAAATCTGGATTTTCCACAGAAATGACCTTAATGTTTCAGTTATTGGCTCTACTAATCAAACAATTTCTATAAACATTTGTGTTCCTAATCAGGTGATTTCCCCCCGGCTTTCATTCGTCTACGCTAAATGTTCGAGATTCAATAGGAGACCCCTATGGGACTCCTTGGCAACCCTCCCTTCCGCCTCTTCTGGTCCGTGGGCGATGGGTGGAGACTTCAATGTCGTTCTTGACAATGCGGAAAGGATTGGGTATTGAAATCCAGATCCAGATAGCATTCGAGAATTCAGAGAAGCCGCCGATATAGCTGGGCTGATTGATGCTGGATTTGTCGGCAACTCGTTCACCTGGTACCCCCAAGTCCGAGTGACCTTATCAATGGGTTGGATGGAAAATAAACATTATGGTAGGCCCCACACGGGACCCACTTATATATGTATGATAATCCACACCCTCCTTTAGTGTGGGCCCCACCATGATACGTGTGTTTCATCCAAATCATTCAATCATCTTGAAAATTATTTTTAGGCCCATTATTGAGGCCCACCTTAAATTGCATAAGTCCACTGTGATGTATGCAAAGCCCACTGATAGGTCCATGCTTGTAGTGTAATTCCACCTTGGTATATGTATTGATTTTGTAGTGGGCCACGCCTTGGGAGCAATGCTGGTTTGACGTCCACATTGATAATGTTGGTTAAATGTCCGCATTATAACTCTCCCCAAAGCCCACTGATAAGCCCATACTTGTGGTAAGTAGGCCGTCTAGGCCCATCTCCGTTATGCACAGAGCTCATCTCTTTATACATGTTTAGTATAGATCCATGATTCATGATCATTCGCACCATATGTATGCCTGATGTGAGGAGTGACCGATCATAGCATATGCCTTTGGGCAGACTGTTTATGGGCTCCCTGATAGGCTGAGTTGCCCCATATAAGTGCATGGTACATACAGGACTGTTGCATGACTGATAGTGTGACTCATGCACTTACATTTGTGTACTGTATGCCCTAGCGACATCAGGGCCATAGCCTCCATAGACACATCGTGGATGACTGGGTTGGATACCGGAAATGTTTGGCCCTAGCATACGGGCGCCATAGATGTCCCTGGGTGAAAATCCCTAAACCCGATGGTACCAGAGGATGACTCCAACGTCGAGACCGAGTGGATATATGAGCGCATGAGGGCCGAAAACCAGGAGGCCGCGTCTCCCACTGTGTCGTGGTCGGTTGGAAAGGAGTGTGGCCTTACTCGCCCGAGGGTAGGGGGCAATACTAGGCTGAGTTTGACCAGCTCGCGAATGGGTCCGCTATCGACGAGCCGGATAGGTATTAGCAGACTATTGGCCAGGCGGATAGTGAGGTTTCTTACGCTCACTTGGACTGTGCGGCTAAGAGAGCGACAGTGCCATTTGGAGTGTATTGAACCCTGGTGATTATCCAGAATGAAAAGTGTACTGATACATGATGAGGATTGGCATGCTTGAGTTGCATCTCGCATCGCATGGCCGTGTTATGGCCGATGGCATTCATATATTGCACTGCATAGCCTTGGTACGGCTGATTGCATTCATGTACTCATCACCATGATCCCGCATTACTCTGATCTTGCATTTTGAGCACGCTCATATTGCGCACATACTTACACCACCCTCTAAGCTTTCTATAAGCTTATGCATGATTGATGCGTGCAGGTGACGCCAGGACGCAATCGCAGCCATAGTCTCGCTGTAGTTGGAGCGTGCAGCCGAGCTTCTGGAGTTTTGTTTCTTTTGTTACATTGTATTTTCCCTTTCTATCGCATTGTACTCAAAAGTTTTTGATCATAGTAGATTTTGTGGTGGTGTTCTTGTGGTTATTGTTTGTGGGTTATGCTTTTGTTATGATCATTATGAATCAGACTGATGACTTGAAATCCTCCTTGTAGTATCCCAGGATCGGAACCTGGTGAATGGGTGCCGGGATCCGAAAATGGGGTTCTACGGAGGCTGTCAGCGCCGGATTCGGCGATCGGAAATTTTGTGAGGCCGGTTTCCGAGTTCGGGGCGTGACAGAAAACCCACACACCTTCCTCCAAGTCCTCCCCAGCTTCCCATCATTAGCAACCTCCACCAGCTCGGCAACTTGTCTCATCGCTCTCTCTGGCAACTCTCCCAAAAATACGGTCCACTCATGTATCTAAAACTAGGAAGCCTACCCACCCTTGTTATTTTCTCAGCCAAACTTGCCAGCCACATCATGAAAACCCAAGATATCATCTTCTGCAATAGACCTCTTTTTGTTTCCTATAAGAAACTCTCTTACAATTTCTCAGACCTTGCTTTTACACCCTACAGAGAATACTACAAGAACATGCGTAAAATCTTCAACAATGAACTCCTTGCATCAAGAGAGTCCAGTCGTTTAGATTCATTAGGGAGGATGAGTTGCTCTAATGATTGCATCCATTTCTCATTCTGCTTCATCTTCAACACCCATAAATCTAACTGAGCTTATGTTTATTCTCACTAGCACTATCATCAGCAAGGCTGCTTTCAGTAAGAGTTACTGAGGAGGAGGAGAGAAGACCAACTTCCATAGTGTTTTTGAGGAGGCGCAGGCCTCATTGACAGCTTTCTTCTACGCCAACTACATTCCATGGTTGGGATGGATTGACGTTGTCACCGGACAGTGGGCCAGGTTGGAGAAGAGTTTTCGAGAATTGGATGAGTTTTATAAGAAAGTAATCAACGAGCATCTCGACCCCAAGAGGGTAAAACAGGAGCAACAGGATCTTGAAAACATACCAATTCTCTCTGGTGGGATTGGCGAGATGAGGGGATGCCCTAGCGTCCATGCCTCCTCCCAAAGGAGATCCAGATCCAGGCTGGGAGCAAGCAAGACCTCACGTCCAGATCCGAAATGCTTGTTTATTGGCAATTTAACCTTCCGTTGTTCAACGGAAGACCTATACAACATCTTCCAGCGTTACGAGAGGATCTCAGAAGTCCATCTTCCCCTGTTCCCTGGGACGAGCAAATCCAGATGATATGGATTTGTTAGGTTCTTTAATGAAGATGACACTAGGGCTGCGAAGGGGGTGCAGGATGGGAAAAGAATCAACGGGAGATTAGTCTCAATCAAGGAGGCTAATCCCAGATCTAATATCAGGAAGAGGGCCTCCATCACTCCCCATCTGGCAGATCCGTCACAATCAATAGAGGCTACCAAGGCAACGCCTGGTGTAGCCCCAGAGCCCTAGTCAAAATGAAATGGGAGAAGCAGCGACCCCAACCCATTCCAGAGATTCCCGAAGTTGCTCTAGTGACTGCAGACCTGACAGGTGTTGCTCGTAGACTCACAGAACTGGACCTCAGCCTTGTGGGATCCACAGGGGGTAAAGATCTTTCCATTCTCCACATTATATATGGGTTTAATTAGAGACTCCAGGTTTTAAGCATCAGAGATTGATGTGACCAGACTCTCTCCATCATTATTCCTCATCACTTTTAAATTGAGATGCGAACTCCTGGATTTCTTAGCTGATGATCTATTCTGGTGAAAGCTGGGACTGGTGGAGTTGTCGCCTTGGTCCCCTGATGCTCAAATGGTGGAGGAAGAAACATGGATTCGTCTATTTGGGATCCCATCCCACGCATGGTTTGTTTCGGTAATATGCGATTTGGGTAGCTGTTTTGGTGAAGTAACTCAGATAGATACCATGTCTATCGGAATCTTCCAAATGTTTGCTCGTATTAAGGTGATCAATAGGCAGCGGGCGTCTTTCCTCAATCCCATTCAGTTTGTTGAGGCTGGGAAATCTTACGATGATTGGGCTTACCCAGAAGATAAAGAGACGAGTGTGGAATCCGGAGCGAAGGAGGCACCGTCTTCACATTCAGATGGTTCTCCAGCCCCCTCTGCCATTTGCCGCAGATGCACAAACTCTAACAGGAATCCTAGTGTGAGCCATCAATAGAAATTAAGCTCAATGATATCAACAAAGCGGTCCATGAAAGTCGGTCCCAACCTGTTTGTGGAAAAGCCTATGAGAGGGCTTCTTCTTCCCATGCAGGCCTAACTGCCCCACAACTTCCCTCTTCCAGCAGGAGCCCAATCGAGGATATACGTGGCATTGACCAACTTCAACTTCATCTATGTTCCTAGGTGCCTCATTCCATCCCTGCAACTGACCCCCTGGTGGCTATGCAGGAACATCGTCCAGCCATGTTGACTGAATCAACCTCAGAACCACAGCTCCAACACAAACCACACCTTCCAGTGGAACCGTCCTCCCCACCAACTTCTCCTCTCGATTAAGGTGATCATCATCCCAATTAGGTGCGCAGTGTCATTTTGATTCAGAATCCCACAGTTAAAAACCTAGCTTCTTAATGCACTTCCAGTCAGGTTAGGGGAGCTAGCTGAGGAGCACTTGATGCTTCCCCTGCTCCCCCAGGATGAGAATGCACTCCCTATCCAATGTAAATCAGCATGGCATTCCCCCATCAGCCCCTTCCCCACCAGGCTCAGTGATCGGGAACCTACGCCAGATCCTTCTCCAGATCCCACCCCATTGCCAATTCAGGATGGGGACAAGGGCTCCCAACCTCTAAAGGGCTTAACTAATGGATGTATATCAGTTTATAGGCAATTAGATCTCACCATCGACCTATCTCCATACAAGATATCTCAAGTTGATAAGATTCCCAGGGTAGACTATCAGGCTCGATTAGAAGGCAGATTGAGAAGATATAACCATCTAATATGCAGGGCGGGCTATTTAGGCAATGTTTCTGATGGATAGCGTCCTTACTTGGAATGCCCGAGGGGTGGCCAATGCGGCCACGATTTAATCAGCGAGAAGGATTATTCGGGCTCATAAGCTGTCCATTATTACTATTTTGGAGCCTATGGCTAGAGATAGTCGCGGAGTAGGCATTGGCCTTAAGCTTGGCTTCCATTCTTCCATATCTAACGTTAGCGATGGGGAAAAATCTGGATTTTCCACAGAAATGACCTTAATGTTTCAGTTATTGGCTCTACTAATCAAATGATTTCTATAAACATTTGTGTTCCTAATCAGGTGATTTCCCCCCGGCTTTCATTCGTCTACGCTAAATGTTCGAGATTCAATAGGAGACCCCTATGGGACTCCTTGGCAACCCTCGCTTCCGCCTCTTCTGGTCCGTGGGCGATGGGTGGAGACTTCAATGTCGTTCTTGACAATGCGGAAAGGATTGGGTATCGAAATCCAGATCCAGATAGCATTCGAGAATTCAGAGAAGCCGCCGATATAGCTGGGCTGATTGATGCTGGATTTGTCGGCAACTCGTTCACCTGGTGTAACAACCATGCTAGTAACACTCGGGCCTAGGCCAGGCTTGACAAAATTCTCTGTAATGACAATTGGATGAGAGCTTTTCCTGGATTCCTGGTTAAGCATCTCCCTAGGGTCAACTCTGACCATGCTCCTCTCTTATTGTCCTTCCCCAAGGCTGCCCCCTCAGTCCCTAGGTCATTCCATTTCCAATGGATGTGGCTTCTCAGCGATTCCTTCCCTAAGATCGTCGTCGAAGCATGGGAATTGAATCTCTCTCCGCAACCTATGGTGAACCTGATGCTAAAATTGAAGAAGGTTAGATTGCAGTTGAAAGTATGGAATAGGGATGTTTATGGTAACATCTTCCTCAATGTTACCAAAGCAGAGCAAGAGCTTTCTCTCTTGGAATCCAACGCCCAAAGTGACCATGTGATTTCATCGGCTGCAATTGCAGGGGCCAAGCTCAAGTTGTCCAACATGGAGCTGGCAGAAGAAATCTTCTTGAAGCAGAAATCCTATATCTCCTGGTTAGAAGATGGCGATAGAAACACAATTTTTTCATCTCTCAGCTTCTGAGAAGACGCGCAGGCTGCGAATTCATGAGATCCAGTTGGAGGATGGCAGCCTCATCTCTGATTAGCCCTCCATACAGCGGGAAGCTGTTAAATTTATGCAGACGCGCCTTGTCATTGATGTGTCCCCTTCCTCTGCTTCAACAATGGCTGAGTTGCTAGGCTACATTCCTTCCCTGATAACTGAGGAAGGTAACAACATGCTTCTTCTCAATCCTTCTATTCAGGAGGTTCGAGCAGTGGTCCTCAAAATACCCAAGGATGGTGCCCCAGGGTCGGACAGCCTCTCCGCGGCCTTTTTCGCTAGTTGTTGGTCCATCATCGGGTTCGATGTCCACGCTGCAGTAGTTGAATTTTTTAAAGGGGGCGTCTTTCCTAGGGCCTTCTCATCAACTCTGGTTTTCTTAGTGCCAAAAAAATCGGGGGCCAAATCCTTCTCCGTGTACAGACCAATCAGCCTTTGTAACATCATATATACGATTTTTACCAACATCTTAGCCTCTAGGTTGTCTTCTCTCCTTCCAAAGTTAATCTCCTTGGAGCAAGGGGCTTTTGTTAAGGGCCGTTATATTGCTGAAAACATCGCTCTGGGCCAAGAGATTTTCAGAGATATCGATAGAAAGGTCTGTGGGGGCAATATTGTGGTAAAACTCGACATGGAAAAAGCTTACGATCGGGTTGATTGGAATTTTCTGAAACAGGTTCTACTGAAGTTTGGATTTAACTCAAGATGGGTCCAATTAATTGAGGCCTGCCGGAGCAACAATTGGTTTTCAGTATTGGTTAATGGGGCAACCTGCGGCTTCTTCGAATCGACTCGTGGGCTTCGTCAAGGACATCCTCTTTCCCCCAGCCTTTTCATTCTTTCCTCAGAAGTCCTCAACAGAGGCCTCTCCCATCTAACTTCCAAGGGCTTATGTAGTCCATTCAAGGTCAAACGAGGATGCAAACAAATCTCCCATCTTTTTTACGCCGATGATACGGTTCTTTTTCTCAATGGGGCCAAAAAATTTCTTGAAGAGGTCAAGGTCTTTATCTCTCGATACCAGTCCATATCGGGACAAAGAATTAACCTTCACAAAAGCGCCTTCCATTCCTCTACTAAGCTTTCGCCCTTCAGGATCAGATGCATCTCAGAGATCCTTGGGATAGGAAGAGCAGCAGGTAACTTCACTTACCTGGGAGTTCCAATTCTCATTGGCAAAATTAGATGCAGCGCTTTCTCCCCCCTGGTTGATAAGCTGGCAGCTAAGGTCAGCGGTTGGAGAGCTCGGATCCTCTCCCAAGCCGGGCGCCTTGCCTTAATCTCCTTCGCACTCAGCGGGATTCCAATTCACATGCTGGCAGTTACATCGGTCCCTAAGAAAGTCCTGATTGAGATTGAGAAGATGTTTGCCTTTTTTTTGTATGGGTGCAAAGACGGAAAGCAGATGCTCCATTGGAAGAAGTGGAGTTTCATCTCCAGGCCCAAAGCTGAGGGTGGGCTCGGCGTCGGGAAGCTGAGAGAGGTCATGCGTTCTCTCCATCTGAAGCTGGCATGGGGATTCAGATATGAGTGTAAAAACAGTCTCTGGGGCAGCTTCATGTACTCAAAATACCTATCGTCCTCGCCTTTTGTCCCCTCTTCCAGCAGGACATTCCAAGCCTCCCCTATCTGGAAAATCATGCAGCGGCTCTTCCCCACTCTGGACAGTCATGTGCAGATTCTAATTGGGCGTGGCACCAGCAACATGTTGCTCAGTAATTGGTCTGATTTAGGCCCTTTGGGCTCATTATCTTCCCTTGACATCCACAATTCTTTGAGGAACAGAACCGTTGTAGAGTATATTGACTCTAATGGGCTGAAGCGTGTCACCCCTGACCCCCTCCCTGACTGGTTAAGAGAATTAATTACCCAGGGGGGCTTCTGCACGTTGGATAGCGAGGACAGATTTCTTTGGCCCTCAGATCTCGCAGGAAAGTTTTCTGTAAAATCAATTTGGGGTATCATCTACGATAAAGATCTTATTCTCCCTTGGCCGAAGTTTGTCTGGCACTCGTCGATCCCCCCTAAGATCTCTCTTTTGGTTTGGAAGCTCCTAAGCCGCTCCTTTTCCATTGACGTTCTCATCCAGAAGAAGGGTGTCTATATGGCTTCAAGTGCAACTGCTGCACTGATGCTCACACGCTCAGCCCACGCACTAAATCCCCTTCCCACCTTTTCTTGGACGGTGCTCTAGCTAGTTACCTCTAGAGACAAGTTGCTAACTTCTTCGGGGTGTCGATGTTCAGTCACTCGTCCATTCGAGACCGCCTCCATTGGTGGTGGTTCAGGCCCCTGCCTCACTCCATTAGCCTCATGTGTTTTCGGCTTGCCCCTGTTTTCATTATTTGGGAGATTTGGAAAGCGAGAAATGAGGCCAGGTTCGACAATAGGCTACCCCCTGCCTCTGGGTTGTTCTCTAAGGTGAAGTGGTGGTTGATCACCCTCTTCCCTAACTTTTCCAAAGCTTTACTTCCTGCGTCTCAGGCCAGGCCCACTGCCTTAGTTCCTCTCCTAGCTCCTCGCCCTTCCCGTGTTTTTTCAATCGTCAGATGGATCGGACCGAGGGAGGGTTTTCTCAAGTTAAGCATGGATGGCTCTACTTTGTCCAATTTAGGCCCTGCTGGCGGAGGAGGAATCTGTCGCGACTACCTGGGCAATGTGATTTTTGCCTTTGCCAACAGGTACGGGAACGCCTATAACAATTTGACAGAATTGAGGGCAATTCTCGATGGTATCAATCTCTGCTTGGACCTGGGCCTTCAAAATGTGATCTTGGAATCCGACTCCAGCTGGGTTGTGCGTTGCCTTCAGATGAACTGTGCTCCCTCCTGGAAGTGGTCTTATTGGCTAACTAGAATTGTTTCGCTCATTGGTAGGGGTTCCTTTCGAATCGCTCACGTCCTTCGGGAAGCAAACGGTCCAGTTGATAGCTTGGCTAAGCTTGGGAGTAATTCGCAAATCAACAGAGTCTTTTCTAATATCTCCTCCTTTCCCCGCTTCACGAGAGGCCAGATTCTCCTAGATAAAGCGGGTTTAGGGGCCATCAGAAATCATGTGTTTAAGCCTCTAAATTAGCCCCTTGCTCTCTGTTTTTGCTCTTTTGTTTAGTTCCAGATCTTTTGGGGGTGGTCGGGGCCCCCTTTGTATAGTATAATAGGTGGGGCATGAATTTTTTCCCCGTTTCCCTCCCGAATGGCCTAGGATGTAATTTTGCATAGTCAATGGAAGATCCTTTTCTTTTAAATTTTTTTTTTTTAAAAAAAAGGAGTAGGAGGATCTTGTGGATGCCTTGATACGAGTCCAAAAGGATCTGCATCTCAGCAGAGATAACATCAAGGCACTGCTCATGGTCATACACTCTTCTTTCTACTTACCTAATTTCCTTGGTCGATCAGAGAAGTTTTTCTTTGGTTCTTTATCTTCTTTTCTATTTTTTTGGCATCATTTGAGCATTGTCCCAAGTACTTATCTAAGGTTTATCTAGGGTCCTATCTATTATGTTCCTAAAGATGAGCTCATTTCATTTTCGTTAAAGGGTTGTTTGGTTACTAGTAAACAGTATTCAAAGCATAATGATTAGAAATGGTCAGTGTTTGGAAGAGAGGCAAATTTTGAAGAGAGGCGATTTACGATAGGCTTTTTCCGAGGGGCTATTTTTCCCCAGTCTGGCCCAAAATGTGGTTAAGTTGTATAGTTTGATTTTGAATGAATATAATGCAGTGCAGTTAAAAATAAATAAATAAATAAATAAAACAAAAAACCATGTTGGGTACTACCCTGCCGTCCAAGTTAGGAACGGACAGGGGCTCTCAGCCGGGGCCTCCCTAACGTATGGGTTTTATCCACACCGTCCAACTATTTTGTCATATCATTTTAGAGTGCAAGCTCAAAACTAAGGTAGATCCAAGGCTCAAGTGGACCACGTGATAATAACACCTACAGTTGAAACATTCCTAGGACCTAATGTAATGGTTAATTGTCATCCAACCGTTTCGTAAAGTCATATAGACTTAGACTAAGAAAAAAAAACAAATATCAACTTGAGCCAAAACTTCCATGGCTCCCAAAATAGTTTTCAACAGTTTAATCCCACCTAAGCTTGGAACTACCTCAATGATATGACAAAATAGATGGAGTGTGGATAAAACCCATACATCAAAGTGGTCCCTCAGAGCCCCTGTTCATTCCTAGATAGGGATATTATGGCTAGTACGTACCTAATACCGAAGTCACACAAACTGAGTCTCTATCACCTTTTAGATATATATATCATGCATACTTGTCAACCCTAAATACGTAAGTAGTTATTAGTTATCTACTAGGGGTGTCAATGGATCGGGTTGGCCCATCGGCCTTCTATGCCTGGCCCACCTCGAGCAACTCTCGGTCTTAAAAATGAAGCCCGTTATCAAATTGGGCCGGGCTTAGAGATATATGCCCAAAGCTTGGCCCAGCCCATTAGGGTTTTTTAATTTTTTTAATATAAAAAATTGTGTCTCCGTCTCTAGTAACCCTAACCAATGCCTCCCCCCCCCCCCCCCCCCAAAAAAAAGAAAAAAAAAAGAAAAAAAAAAGAAAAAACATATGTAACCTCTCATTTTCAATCTTCTTCTTCTTCTTCTTCTTCTTCTTTTTAAATTTTCTTAATTTTTTAAAGGTGTCATATCATTGATAGAAAAGCTATACAGCTTACAAGATGCCTTTCAGGCGGCCCCTAGAACAAAAAGGGAACAGGGGCGCCTATCGTAAGGGCAGCCAGGACGGCCGCCAAGGAAAAGAAAAACGGAAAAGGAAAAAACCAGAAAAACTCTACAGCTTCACATGGGAAGATCTCATGGAACCTAAACTGACTTTGTCTAGGAAGACAAGCCCGCGCACATGAGGAGGCAACTCCCTCAATTCGTTAATATCAACATCTCTCTGACTCTTGCTTCCTTCCATAGCCATGTCATCCGTCGGCCCATTGCCTTCCCGCTGAATGAGCCAGATCTGAAAGGACGCTCTCCTCCCCAGATTTGCGATCCACCTAACCCAAGGGCGCCATAGCCAGGGCGTGCCCGGATTCCCTGAGAGGAGCTTGGCCACCACCTTAGAGTCGGTTTCTACCTCAACTTTGGACATTCCTCTAACCAGGCACTGGATAAGACCATCATAGATAACTCCACAATCTTCATCTCTAGTGTAGTAATGGCCAACACAAAAGCCACCACCACCTTCCCTCTTCTTCTTATGCACCAATATTCTTGGTTATGCCCAAGATGCTCAACTGATTTCTCTCTATCATATCATACCCAAGACACCATTTTCAACCTCTCGGCCACTAGAGCAAGCATATCAAAGCCAAAGCTCTTACTGATACAGTAAAATCATTGAGAATAACAAAATCATTTTTTCCTGTTAGTATTCCTCTCAGGTGGGTACCTTTCGGGCTCGGGCCTAGCCCAGTTTATCCTGTCTGGACCAGGCTGGACTATTTTGGCCCATCTTGGGATGGACTATTTCAGCCCATCTCGGACTCAGGTTGGGTTTGATTTAATAACATAGGTCGAGCTTCGACGGAGCTTGGCCCAACCCTAATATGGCCCGTTAACATCCATATTATCTACATCTAATTACCTGTAATTAAGGCAAATCAAACAGGCCGTAACAATAATAATATATTAGAGATCTTCATCTCTTATACATAATTATTGTTAAAGTGAATTCAATAAGTACTAAGGAACTAAATCTCTAGTACATAATTACTGAGACCAACTCATTTTTACACATCTACCAAATAGGGCCTAAGCCTTGTTACAACTAGTTAGGGTCATCTACATGAATCATTCTATGAAGGACCATATCTTAGGAATGTCATATCATCAAGATTGCTGAAGTTTCACACTAGTTGCTACCTGACACAACTTTTCTCCTTTATCCCAGCTCAATGAGAGCACAAAAACACACATTGGTGTATTACATAGGTTGATTAAAATCAACATCTATGACTAGAATCTGATAGATGTTACGAAAGTGCAAACTGTAAAATTTCAAGCATGTTCATAGCAGGTAACTTTTGGGGTAGACATTAGATGACGATAAAAATATACTCTTCTCTAATGTTGCCCATATATTTTTTGCAAGACATTTTTATTGCTAGAACAGACACAGGTGCTGCAATGGTCGTGTGGGCCATGACGGAGCTTGTAAAGAAACCAAGAATGATGAAGAAAGTACAGGAAGAAATTAGAAAGATTATAGGAAACAAAGGTAAGGTAGAAGAAGATGACCTACACCTACTTGATTCTTTTAAGTTAGTGGTGAAGGAGACTTTTAGAATGCACCCTGCCGCTCCTATGCTCGTTCCACATGAAACTACTAGACAATGTAGGCTTGATGGATACATCATTGCCCCCAAAACATTGGTACTTATCAATGCATTAGCTATTGGGCAGGAACCTGAATCATGGAAAAATCTAGGAGAGTTCTGTCTAGAGAGATTCACAGATAGCTCCATTGATTATAAAGGACAGGACTTCCAATTCATACCGTTTGGGGCAGGACGGAGGATCTGCCTGGGGATGCATTTTGGAGCAGTGACTGTGGAGATTGCTCTAGCAAATCTTCTCTATTCTTTTAATTGGGAACTACCTCTTGGCATGAACAAGGAAGACGTCGACAAGGGTGAATTAACCGGTATAACCGTACATAAGAAATCTCCTCTCCTCCTTGTGCCGATCAAATACATCAATTCAACAAATGGGGAAACAAATGAATAGAGGATTTCTTTCTCTGATATCTAGTTATGTATATTGTACAATAATGTATGGATTGATTTGCTTGATATTAGATTTGTGTAAATCTTTTTTTTTTCTCTCTCTATAGTTCTTTGTCGTCCTCCAAAACACATAAATGTGATACAAGCATTGCAAGTGAGATTATGATAACCCTAATATTAATTGATCTACTAGGTATGGCATAAGCACTTTTAGATATGGCATGAGCAATGCATGTAGAGTGGGAGGGAAGTGGTTTGCAGGACATGGGAGTGGGGAAAGGAGACCCGGTCGAAAAAAGAAAGTGCTTTGATAAAGATATTTGCTTAGCACATAGCTTCATCGTCCTCGTCATCTAAGCCTTTTCTCAATTAATTGGGGTTGGTTACATGAATCATGTTCCATCAAATTTATATTGGAATTTATGGCATAATTTTGAAGTCTGTAGCCAACTTGACGCAACCCTCATCAGAGCTACAGACCAGTAATGAGAGTATAAAACTTATATAAGCACAATGTAATAGACTATTGATGTATGGATGAACGTGATGAGGTCGATCACCATCTTCCTCAAGGATAGCTACTTCGAATCCACAAAGCTTTTCTGAACTCCTCACAAAGACTTGTCGAATCCACGAGGAAAAGGCAAGAAAATAGAAATAATATTCATGAAAATTTGTAAATTGATTGATCGATAATAAAAACAAATTTACGACCCATTAAATAGTGATACCAAAACTTAGAAGAAGTTTCAGAGCCAAACTCCAACTCAAACTCCCTAAAATTCGTAACTTACGATAAATAATAAATTTACTATTTATATAAGTGTCATATGTGCTTAACCACATTATTCTCCTATTTTTTGTAATAACTTTTCATGTTGGATGCAACTCCTAAAGCCCAATGGATGAAGAGTTACAATCAAACCAAAACTTACTAAAAAATACTAAAAATGAAAATAAACAGGAAAATCGACCGTCGATCTGATGGAATCCCGCAAATTTGACATGGGCAACCTGAAATATCTAGGTTAGTTGGGTAAAGTAGCTCGTCCTACCTGAAAATCATATATGGTACGTCGAGTAACTTATTCCGGTTTGCGAGAGATGTCTGTTTTAAGGTTCTGATAGTCTTAATGACTTTTGCCTCTGATCTGGCCTTCTCTGATCCATCTTGGACATGAAAGTGTCTGCGACTTGCTCTACGTCAACTATTACATAGGTTGATTACAATTAAAGTGTTTTCTAAGCACGGAGCTTGACCTTTTAAATTATGTAAATGCCCTTCACATGTGTTTAAAACCTTTTCATGTCCTTTAATGATCCATGGTTTTGCAATTTGAAAACTGAATTCCAAGGAATTTTTCCCATGACAATGATCTATTGCTTTCTCTAAGCGCAGTGTAAATTATAGTGATCCTGGTTGTGCTTGACCGAGGTGGATTGACCATTAGATCCTGAACACATTTCACATAATGCTATATAAGAATCATTCCATATGATTGATTCTAACCATCAGATCAATAACCAACCATTAGTCCTATTTGAGGCTAGGTTTATAAATTTAACTTTTGTTTTAGAAGAGTAACTATTACAGAAAACCACAACAAACCAAAGTGATAAAGAACCAAACTATCTCATGTCTAATACATGTGGCTATTGGTGTAGCTATGGTGGCCCAAATATACTTGAACAAGTGGGAACAGGAAATGGGTAGGGAAAGGGCTCTGCAAAGGACCAAGGTAATAGAGGATCATCCACCACCAGCATGAAAGGCCCTCAACTTGATCCAGGATTTCCATGTGGGTGGAGGATCATCCTCCATTAGCTTGGAAACCCACCTGATTTAAGTAGGCCATGACTTTTTTTGTGGAGCTCCTCCCTATGCCTGAATTCGGGTTTGGGTCTTCAAATTATCGATCACCTCTGTGTGGGGTTACATACAACAAGAATATGAGATTTGAATTACCCCAAGCTACATCAAACTCATATGTACCTCTTTTAGATGCATCTTTCCTCTTTTTTTGTTCTCCTATTCTTCTCTCTCCCCTCTTCTTTCCCCTCTCATGAATCATGGAGTTCTTAAATGAACTGAAAGTTTTTGGATGATAGAGTCATGACCATAGTTCAAATGTATTCTAAATGCCTGACAACTATGGAATAATGTTTGTATGGTACAGTCATGTACTATGATACTATGGTTGAGCTATGCATGATATACAATAATAATTACCACGGGACAGACTCTATGGACTTTTATGAGAGGATCCAGCTCCTTAATCTTTTATGTTGCTGTCGTGAATAAATTTCAGCTTGACATGTGGGCTTAAAATTCTCAAGGGCAATTGATTTTTGAGAAGTGAAAAATTATTGGAGTCGTCCTCTAGAAAGCCAATGTAAATTATATTAATGGATGACATAGATACGATATTAATGATCTTGACTGTAGATCATGATGACCAAGTGTTCTAGACTGGCATGTTATAATATCATAGTTAATACATAGTAATATTTTGAATATACATGAACATGTGTAAAAGAAGAGGTATTCTTATAATTGTCCTTGAGAACTTGAGATTGGACAAAATAATCACTAAGGGAGGGTTTTTAGCCATGGATCTCAATACTATATTGTGCCATGACTATATAGCATATTATAAGACAAGACCTAGGGCTACCATCATTATCATGTGTGAGGGGATTGATGACAGGTCAATAGGGAAGGTCTTCGCCATTAGGCATGACAGCGAGTTAGTGCCTTTGCCTTACCTCACATAAGAGTACAATTTTACTATAAGAATAGGTTCCTAGTATTAGACTTAGTAAGCACTTACATCAGTAGATCAAATTCAATTCTTTAGGCGAGAAAGTCCATATTATGCCCGGACCATTAATCAACTTAGGATATACTAGCTTTAATTCCAAGAACGTAATAGCTACATTTATTTCAATTACAAAATGAAAATAGCATGCATAAAATCTTTTAAAAAATAATAATAATAGAAGTAGCATTAATAGTTTACAAAATGATTTGATCATTAGTCCAGTCGATCCAACATGTAAGCCAAACACTTGCATGCCTATCCCTCTTTAAAATCACTTTCCTCGTGCAATCTTAGTCGACTAAGGAAATGGACGTCCAATATTGATCATATTCAATGGTCTAATTATCAATCTAAACCATCCATCATTTGGGTCCCACTTGCGATTACCAATCATTACAAAATCAATTTGGTTAAATGGTTAGAGGAATGGATGGTTCATATTGCTCATGATACAAATGATAAGATTATTGATTTAGACCATCCATCATGTGGATCCATCCCTCTCAAAAACTCAATATTGGATGATCATAACCACCCATTTCAATGCTTAGGAAAATGGATGGTCCATATCGATCATATACCAACAATCTAATCGTTTATCTAGACTATTTACCAATTGGGCTGCACATTTGATTCCCCATACCTCTTTAAAACTCATGTTGGTGAGATGACCTTAATTCTCCAACCAATGCCTAGTAAATGGATGGTCCATATTAATCAGGTGTGGACCATCCATCACGTGGGTTTCAATCTTGATTGAACATCACTATCAAAGAGTCACTCTAATGGAATGATCCTGACGTTGAATCTATTCTTAGGCCAGGAAACGGACACTCCATGTTGATCATATACAAATGGCATGATGACTGATTTGTACTATCCATCATTTGGGTCCCATTTTGATTGCGCATCTCTCCAAAATGGAGCGGAGTGGCTGGTGTGTTGACGTCAGCAAGTTCTGTGGGTCCCATCATGAGGTATGTGTTATATCCAAACTGTCCATCCATTTGGTGAGCTTGTAGTAAGTCTTGAGCTGAAAAATAAGACAGATCTAAAGATCACGTGGACCACACTGAAAAATGCAGTGGTGGATTGAAGGTCTACCATTGAAACTTGGGTCACAGAAGTTTTTGAATGAATATGATATTTGTTTTTCCTCTTAATCCAGGTCTTTGTGACCTTATGAATAGATTGGATGGAAAATAAACGTTATGATGTGCCTACGAATATTTTAACGGGGAAAATAATTATCCCCACTGTTATTTGTGGTGTGGTCCATTTAAGCTTTGGATATGATTAATTTTTTGGCTCATGCTCTAAAATGATCTCGAAAAATGAATGAACATTGTGGATATAATAAATACATCATTTTGGGCCCATGTAAATTTGATCTCCTTTAAACCATTGGTTGCAACTCGGACGCTCGTATTCGCACGACACGTACCCACACCGGCTATATCGCTGGTGTGTGGTACACCAGCCAATCCGCTTCCTTGATTCTAGTCATCTAATCAGTGGCTAGGAGATGTACAATTCCTATTGCCACACCCATAAACCGTGCCATCTTCGATCTAGACCGTTGATCATGCAAATTCCACCTTTAATTGTCGTCCTCTCACAGCAAATCCTCCTAAACTCCACATGTTTTCCACCTTTGATTGCTATCCCAATAAAGGAAGGGTTATTACAAGTGGAAATCCAACAATCCCAATTTTATTTGGATATTGTGATTCCCATTTTTTAGTGTTGATAGGAAGGCAATTCAGAGCATAAATTCGGTGGACCGGCAACAATGCATTCAAAGAAGCGGATTAGGTGTGGGCCCGACCTCACCCAATACAGAGCGCCCATAGCCACAGGGACCACCTTGATGTATGTATTGCATATCCACTCATATGAGCCCATGAATGAATGAAGCATATCCAAATATCAGGTGGGCCACACCACATGAAGCAGTGGCGATTTATACAGCTCACCGGAACTTCCTGCTACGGGAAGCTAGGTGGGCTCATGGTGATGCCTGTGAGAAATCCACCACATCCATCCATTTTTTTAAGATCATATTAAGACATGGGCCCAAAAATGAGATAGATCCAAAACTCGAGTGGGGCCATAATAGAAAAAAGTGGGCAGGGAAATGCCTACCTTTGAAAGTTCCCTAAGATTCAGGTGATATTTATATGCCATCTATACCTTTCATAAGGTCATTCCTTCTCAATGAATTGAAAACACAAAACTATTAGCCCAATGGATCACGAACTTCAGTGGTACATGAATGTTTCAAATGTGGACATTCAATCCTCATTGTTTCTTGTGGTACGACTCACTCCAGTTTTGGATTTGCGTCATTTTTTGGGCTCATGCCTTAACATGATCTTCCCCAGTGGAGAACAGGATGAATTTCTCATAAATATCATGGTGGCTCCATCTAGCTTCTTGTTGTAGGAAATTCCTGCATAAGATTTCTCAGGTCTGTAATTGACCATTAAAAACTTCCTATGTAACGTCTCGGAAAAATCCGTACAGGGACCCGAGTACCACCTCAGACAGAAATCACCCAGGACCGAGACCTTTAGAAAATAGGTTAATATTAGCAAGTGTTAAACTAGAATACTTATGAAATTAACACTAATCATTTTAAATATGATCTGTAAGACCCGCACCGTGCAGAATCATTGACGCTACATTACCCTGAAATCTAGAATCCATCCCTAAACCCGGTTGCTCTCGGGAGCACACCGAAACTCTGTATCGGACCTGGACCGCACGTCGAAAGTCCGATTACCCCGAAACCATACGGCTATGACCGCATTACTGGACTTGACAACCCCCTCGGAAATCAAGTCTTAATTATGTCTAGAAATGCACAACTTGAGCCCAGAGCAAAGTATGTGAGAAACGTGAATATCTTTAGAAATAAAATCCGAATTTAAGTAATCTGAGTCGTGTCGCTGGCGAGCCAAATATAAGGATTCAGACCGTCAAAATCTAACTCAAATACACCATCGGATCAGGAAAAATGTCTCATACATGGCAATGCACTTGTGGCCCTGATCGAGTGTCCATGACCGTTGAACTGAAACTGGTTCGCCACAGTTGATCTGTAAACCCGATCGGAGCGAAAACTCAGCCTGACCCTAGGTCCAATGTCAGGGAGCTTAAGTCCGACCGCACGCAGAAAATGGGCCACCAGAAGTGCTCCATTGGGCTGAAACAGACGCCCTTTGGATATAACCTAAGTATACCTTGGCCCTGGGGCCATTTCCATCAAACCTGGGCCTATATAAGGGCCTTAAACCCCCTCTCTAATATTCCATACGAATTTTTAAACCCTAAGGAAGAGAGAAAAGGAAAAGGAAATGAAAAAGAGAGAAAGTGAGAGTGAGAGTTGGAGATTTCATCCTGGGATTCAATCCCGTTGCTCCATGCACTTAGCCACCCTATCTGTATCACTATACGGGCGATTCCAATTCCGTTCTTAGGTAAGAAAACCTAATCTTAACCTGTTATAGGGTTTCAAACATTATAAGTAATGGAATAGTTAACCTATTTCATACTGTAGGTCGCCAATCCGCCGTTGATAAAGGCTAAGTGTCTAAAACGAATCCATTACGCATTTACCGGCGTAAGGTGCGGACTATAAATGTTTAGGTTATGGTTTTCAAGGCTTTCAATATCAGTTAATGATTTATGACTGACTTGAATTGCTATCACATGCTTAGACACGATGTTTCCCACACTTTACACATATATACGAACTATGTTGAATATAGTGTATTCTTGTGTTTGTTGATATGATTGAATGAGTATGGAATTTGGATTCGCGCTTGCCATGATTATCCGTTGTGGATATATGGTTGTTGTATATGTGATAACTTCGTGGTAAAAGGGTTTGCCCTAACACTTGTTATAACCAACATACGTCATGTATGTTGAAGTGTGTAGACTAAGTGTTTGTTGAAATGTCTGAACGAATATGGAATTATGATTAGTACCTGTTATGATGGATGTTTGGTAATACATGATCGTTGTATGTGTTGCAACTCCTATTTGAAAGGATTTGCTATAATATACGTTTTAAGTAAATTAATCTATGTATGTGATATGTGTAGTGTAAGTGTTTGATAAAATGCCTGTATGAGGAAATGCTTGTTTAAATGTTTGAAATGAGGGTGTTGAGATAGGATTCTCAATCCCCTTCTCTATAACTATAGTTTCCTTTATGTAACCTATCTTCCTACTATATGATTTATGGAAGTAATGCCTAGGTAAGATAACATGTGTACTATGTGTTTCATGAAATGCTAAATGCTTGAAATGGTTGAACTGTTGTGTAATGCTGCTATGCATATCATATGTGATATATAAACTGCAACTGAGTGTGATTGGGACTATGACTTAGTCCACGCAATCGGTAACAGATCTCGATTAGGTAGCTGAGGTTGTTTTCGCCACACAAGACGCGTTCGATGAACCCGAGTCGTACTTTGGTTGTCGGCAGTGGTTAGGCCACATGGACTGCTTACGCCCTTCATGTCGATCAACTCGAGGTGCGCTCGTACTAGTCGAGCTCGTCAAGTAACCCGATTGACCCGATGTATGTTCACCATGTATGGACGCTACTGTTTGAATCTAAGGTACCAAACTCACCAGTGAAAATCTCTTTAACCTTGGTACCTCGATTCGCTAAGACTCATGAGCCGAACATGGTGGTATGGGACACCGTGGTCGAGCTGTCGGCCTACGCTGGGGTGACGAGCCTCCCCGTAGTGACCAGTGAGCAATCCAGACTCGTGAGCCGAATACCGTGGTATGGGACACTGTATTCGAGCTGTCGGCCTGCGTCTAGATGACGAGCCATTCGTAGTGACTTCGAGCATACTCTAAGACTGAGCAGAGGCGACGAGTCTTTCCGTAGCAATTAGAGTATAAACTAGGCCTACACTGATAAGGTGACGAGCCCTTTGCAGCGACCTAGAACCGCAACATCGTATGAGATTTGCTAGGACTGACGACCCTAAAATGGATCATTGTTTGGGAATTGATATAAGGGAGGTACCTTTACTTCACAATCCTGCTGTATGAAAAGGACTAAGAAGAACTTGGTAATTACGCTCATGCACCACACTGCATGTGCCGTTTGGCGTTGAGTAGAGAATATGAGGAAGTGACTGACATGCGCGACTGTTAGATGAAGGTCGTAGAGGGAGCGTAGGCGAAGGCATGCATCATTTATACATACCATTCTTGTATTAATCAGAGTACTTAGGGGTGTTTGATTATATTATTTTATCATTACTACTTGACTGAATTGAAAACATGTAAACTTTTGCTTTATTGTTCCACTAAGTTGTTCACTCACTCCCACGTTACGGGACGGTGTTTTAAACACCAACCAGACTCTGTCTTAGTTGCAAATGGAGACCCGACTGATGAGGCAGAGACGGACTTCGCAGATGATGAGGATGCTTTCTCATATATGCAGTATTCAGGCAGGTTTATATAGATCGCTCTGATCAACGGGGCTTCAAGGTCATACTTATGGACTATCACATTTTTTTTTGAAATTTGTATTTTGAAAAAGTACTTGTAATTATTGACCTGACAACGCATACATACTTTGGGGACCTATATTGGTTTATAAAGTTATACATATTCGTTTCAATCTTTCGCTTACGTACTACAATTGTCCCTGGATTATGTTTTGTTATTTTGGCTTAATTTCATTCATGTTTTATGCACTAATACAGACAACATACAACCATCATTAAATATGTTATACAAGCGATGCGTTGGAACTCGGAAGTCCACATCCGAGAGAGAAAACCATCTGATTAAATATAAATAGACGATATAATAACAAATTTAATAATACCAATGATATTAAAAACAAAATAAAAATAATATTTAATATTACACATATGTTATGGGCCATCGGACGGATGGATCCACTGGAAAATTAGTCTAATGGTCTAGTAGTAATAGTAGTAGAGTCAAATTAATGGAATAGATTAATCAAAGACATTACTGTAGACCCCACTTATGAGCTGAGTATGCATTAGTGCATGTGCACCCCACAACATACCAAACCAATAATCGGGTCAACCATGTGTAGACCTGATGCCTTAAAAAAAAAAAAAAAAAAAGGGAAACTAACTCCCTCCTTTTCTTTAAAATTTTCTAGCATGCTGACCGTGTCCGCAAAACTCGATCAGGTGGGCCCCATTTGAGATCAGACCATTGATCTGAACTGTTAATCATGTCAAGCCCACGATTCTGACAAATGGCATGAAATCCACATGAAGTCATACACTCGATCACGCGCACAACAGCGGACCCAAGAGGAGGATGCGCTTGGTTCGTTTCCGAAAACAGAAACATGGACGCGGATTTCCTGCGAAAGGAAGTTCCTGCGCAAGAATGCTGTGTGGGGTCCACCATCATTTTTCTGGGAAATGTACTCCGTTCATCCGTTTGGTAAGCTCATTTTAGGAAAATTGACCAAAAACGAAGTGGATCCAAAACTAAAGTGGGCCACACGAGAGGAAACAGTAGGGATTCAGTTAGAACCGTTGAAGCATTCTTATGACCATAAAAACTTTGTTTCAGGCTAATACTTTTTTGTATTTTCACTTCATCCTTGTGTTAATAACCTTATAAACGGTTTGGATGGCATATAAACATCAAGGTGGAGCCCAGGAAGCTTTCAACGGTAAATATTTCTTTCCCTCTCGTGTGGCCCACTTTAGTTTTGGATCCACTTCGTTTTTGGTCAATTTTCCTAAAATGAGCTCACCAAACGGATGAACGGAGTACATTTCCCAAAAACATGATGGTGGGCCCCACACAGCATTCTTGCGCAGGAACTTCCTGCGAAAGGCTTTCGCAGGAAATCCGCGTCCCAGAAACATTGCTTTCCACTTAGCTGGCAATTCCAAAGACGCTATCTCCACCCTCCATTTGGAATAATCTCAACCGTGGATTCAAATTAAGAGCTATTTTAGCTCGGTTCGTGTATACCTCTAAATTAAATATTGAGTCACTAACCACATCCCTCATCTGAACAAGCATGTAAAAATGGCAGCGATAATCGTCTCTCTCCCCATTCCCTCCCCACAAAACAGCAGCAGGAAGAAGCATTTCCTCCAAACCACCTTCCTCCCTCCAAATCCCCTTCCTCATAAAACCCTCACAAAAACAACCCTCCAAAAGAAGATTCCCACCTCCATTTCTTCTATCACTTCATCTTCATCGTCTTCTTCCACAATCAAAATCATCCGCAATCCATCTCTCGACCGTCACGTACTAAAACAAAACAAGCTTCGCTTCGTCCAAAAGCTCAAAACACTCCTCCTCTCCAAACCCCGTCATTATCTCCCTCTTCGCATTCTCTCCCGATGCCGATCCTATCTCTCTCTCCCCACCTCTCGCTCTATCCTCTCCATGATCAAACGCTACCCAGCCATTTTCCAGCTCTTCTCTCCTCCACCTTCCCCCACGAATGCATCCGATCCCCCTCTTTCCGTTCGCCTCACTCCCGCCGCTGCCTCTCTCGCCGCCCAAGAATCCCTTCTCAAATCCCAAATCTCCTCTGCTCTCGCTTCCAAGCTCCACAAGCTCCTCATGCTCTCCTTCCACCGTCGCCTCCTTCTCTCTAAGCTCGTCCACCTTGCTCCTGACCTTGGCCTTCCACCCAATTTCCGCTCCCGCCTCTGCAACGAGCACCCTCAACGTTTCAGGACTGTTGACACTTCCTACGGCCGTGCGCTGGAGCTCGTGTCGTGGGACCCTGACCTCGCCGTCCCCTTTCCTGCCGCACAATCCCCGGGTTTGGACTTGATTATCGACCGCCCTGCCAAGTTCAAGATGCTGAGGCTGCCGAAGGGCCTTAATTTGAAGCGGCGGCATCGGGATTTCCTCATTAAGTTTGGGGAATTGCCGGAGATGAGTCCGTATTCAATGGATGGGGTGGGGCTGCTGCCAGCGCCGCACACGATGGAAGCGGAGAAGAGGGCGTGCGCGGTGGTGAGGGAGATGCTGGGATTGACGGTGGAGAAGCGGACATTGGTGGATCACCTGACACATTTCCGGAAGGAGTTTGGGCTTTCGAATAAGGTGAGGGGGATGCTGGTGAGGCACCCGGAAATGTTCTATGTCAGCATTAAGGGGCAGAGGGATTCAGTGTTCTTGGTGGAAGCGTATGACGAGAGGGGTCAGCTGGTGTTGAAGGAGGAGGATGAGCTGTTGGTGGCGAAGGAGAGGCTAATGGAGCTGGTTAGGATTGGGAAGAGGATAAGGAGAGAGAGGAGGAATCGCGTCGATGGTGTCGACAACGATGAAGAAGAAGATGATGATGATGAAGAAGAAGAAGAAGAAGAAGATGACAATGACGATGGTTTTGAGGAGTTGTTTGAGGCTGGAATTGAAGATGATTGGGAGGATTTTGGGGTTGATGAAGAAGAAGATATTGGAGATGAGGTGGTTCCGGGCAGCAGCGGAGAGTTTTGGACTGTCAATGGTTTGAGCAAGGATGTAGGTGGTGGTGGAGAATTTGAATCCTGGTGAAGATGACTGCTTTGTTTGGCTGTCTTCCTGTTGAGTTAGTGAGAGACATCAATCCCTGTGTATATAAAGAGAAGAAAAATCTTGGAAGTGTTAAGTTCCTGTTTCGATTTGGGTATTATCCCTTCTCAACCTCTTCTTCAAAATTCAAAATTAATTCTTGTAGATTCCCTCCAACTATTCTTAGAGGAAGATGACATGGGCACTAGCTCTCCCTACTCTGTCCTTGGATGTGATGCCCATATTTTCAAGTGCAAAATGCTTGTAACTCTGTGTTAATCTACAACTGTTTTGATGGCCGGTCACCCTTTCCATTAATTTTTTCTATTGTTGGTTTGAATCTTAAAGCTTTGGTGAAAAGCAAGCAAGCTGAGTGAATCCTACATGACCCAACTATTAAGTGGCTTCAAAGGCAAAAGGACCTACTGGGGTGAGCATGGCTGCCCCAAATGAGAATGGTTAATAAGGGACATGCTTCAACATTGTATTCTCATGGGTCATTTAGTAGCAAGGATTTTGAGTGATTTGGATTTTAGAGGAATCATTATCCCTCAAAACAATTATTTTTTCGTTCCTACCTCCAAGCTAATTTGGAAAATCCACTCAATTCCACAACTTGCAAAATCCATCGGATTTGATAGGATTTAAAATCCATGCTGCCAAACAAGCCCTCATTCTGGAGCACAATTTATAGAGTAAACGGAGTAGCAAAGTCTCCCATATGCACTTTTTATGATGCATCGAACAGGTCTCCTTTCTAAGAGTGGTGAAACTTGACCTGACCTGCTAACCCAGACCCAACCTAGAAAGTTAGGGTTTGGGTTGATCCATTTCTTATACTGGTTAGGTTTGGGATTTTCCATGAAGCACCAATTGCCCCTACTTGCCAAAAACGTAGGTGAGTTAGACAAGCTATTGCTTCTACAAGTTGGGTACAAGATAGACCTTGTTTGGATATTCATCAATACTTAATACGCAAATCCAGAAGTTGTGCTTTTGTGAGAGGGAAGCATTTGGCTTGTCCACATAAAGATGAATGTTTTCACCTACATTTTCAGCAGCCAGTTGCAGACAGGAACAGGTTTGAACTTTAAACTATCCAATCTGCAAATTGGGTGGCCACTGATTTTAAATAAACGAAAGAACACCAAATGGAGAAAACCCACTTAGAACCTGAATTTCTGCAAAATTTCAAAATACATTGTGTGTTCTGTCGCTAACATCTGAACTATTACTGAGCCATTCTATGCCCATGCATGTGGTACACACATGCACGATTGGTCTGTTGGGACCCGCTATGGATGGGCTTTGCACCCAAAAAATCACACCAGTTGGATGAACCTATAGGCTTAAATTGGAAGAATCATGGTGAATATAAATGGGCAGAAAAAAACTCCAACCAACGATCAAGATTCAATGAGAAATCATAACATTATGATTTTTTTATGTTAATTACCCATCCATGGTGGACCCAAAGAATGACAGATCGGACGCCGAACATGCATGCCATGTGTGCAGGTGGAGTGCCTGATAAGCTTAGAAAAAAGGGTTCTGCAGTGAATCATTTCCCTAGTGAATAACAATACTAATAATTACAGACATTGTATCTATATGAGTAACAGATGAGAAGCTTTTTATCATCACAACAATGGAACGGCATTCAGTGAGCATCTGTTGTATTTCTGAACAAACATGCGGAGCCCTTCTGTTAGGACGGGAGTGGCTCAGTTCAGGGAGCAAACAAAATTTTACATTGGAAATCCTCCCATGATTTGAGAATATATCGGCGGAGATGAATTTGCAAGATGGTTGATGGGGAAGCGGGCCTCATATGATGCCTCGTCCTTCTGCTCCTGTTTAGGCCTGACAAATCCCATATCTCCATCTTTAGGCTGCTGCCCAAAGAAAGGCAGAGCTGCCCCCATGGATTTCCCATGATTGAATTCAAAGCCAGCCAACGCAAGGTTTGCAGGCCGGTGGAGGTTCATAGGAAATGCAAGCGGAAAGTCTGGGACAACCTGGGGAACTGAAGAAGCTTGATGAATATCATTGTGTCCAAAGGAGCTAAAAGGTATAGGCTGTAAGGATGGCAGCTTCATCTCATAACAGGCAGAAGGCCCAAGCTTTATATCGGCAGTAAACCTCCCTATATAGCCCGGTTTCAAGTACTCACTGCTGAGTTCAGGTTTTCTCTCAAAACGAGGGGCAATATCTTGAACTTGGGGTTCAGGCTTGGGGATATTGGCAGTTCCTGATAATGCCACAGTGGTCTGGGCGCTTGCAGGTTGTACGTTCCCACCACCCGAGTTGATGTGGCTACTGTTTCTTGCTGCAGGTACTTCATGGTTGTGTTTTCCTTCATAAGTTGTAATCACAGACTTGAGATCATGTGACGCTCTTTCAACATGCTTCCTCACTGTACATCCAGCATGTGTGCATTTGTAGTAGCTCCTGCAGCAGGAAAAAAAAGAAGAAGCTGTAAGCAAGAAATCAAGTTCTTTATATCTACGGAAGGTAAAGACTACAATAGTCCATTCATTCTCTCCTTATTAGATAGCAAGAATCCTGGCCCAAATATTTGGATGTGCTTGGATGTTCAAACTCATTGAAATGCAACAAACTCAATTTGATGTGGCATCTTTTGGTTTGCTACAGCAACCATAACCCTACTGCAATTCAATGCATTTCCAGTTAGTTTTGGGATGAAGTAATTGGGGGCTAGTCCCTCCTTAGTAATGAAGTTGGAATACAGACCCACATTAAACATTTTCTCTACATCTTTGGGAGTCATTTCAATTGAGCATCCAAATGTACTCGAGGAGAAATATCAGCATTAGAAGCAATTTGTAACGGTAACGAGTATGATATGAAAGTAAAGCAGTATGAACTCTGTACCTAGGGTTTGGATTCCCTTTGACCACTTTTTGCCCATACTTGCGCCAGCGATATCCATCATCAAGAATGTCCACTTCACTGTCTGTTTGAACGACTACTCTTGGTTCACGGACAGCTCTGGATGCTAAACTTGCTTCGATTAAACAGTTCTCTTTCTTCCTGAAACAACAGAGAAAAAATACGTCTCAATTCTTTCTTAAATAACAGAGAAGAAACTTCCTTAAATGTGCAGCTTTCTTATAATGTATTGGGACAGCCCTGCTTTCGTACGTCTCCAGGAAATTACACTATGTGGTCGGAAGTAAAATGATATCCATGAACATAACATGGGATCAAAACTCAACCACTGGCAAGTTAACTCGGTCTCATCGGAGAGAAGAAACGAGTAACGCCCTGAAAAATGTACATTTTCTGGATGACTAGAACCAAGTCGACATGGTTTAGAGCAAGTCATAATGGTTTTGTTTGCTGGAAGGGTTGCACTTTGAAACTGAACTTCAATTCCTTGATTAAGGGTGAAGAAATAACCTTCTTTTTGACTCGGATTCCTTGTCTTCAGCATCATCACCAAGTGATATGCTTCCCTGTGTGACCATATCTTCATCATCGTCATGACTAGCTAGTGTAGATGAAAGCTCTGGAGGAGTATCTGCTGATTCAAGCATGCTCAAGTGTTTCCCCTGGGCGGTGGACAATGGATCTGAAAGCTCAGTAACAACCGATGTAGATGATGTCCTCTCCAAACCATCAGCCCTTCCTTCCGGGCTGATTTTATCTTTAGATCCAGGTTGAATGCATCTCCAAACTGACCCCCCTTCAACTTTGACATATGATCCGTGACCCTCAAGCATCTCTGACGTCTCACTGAGTTGAAATGCAGATCCAATTGCTGAGCGACGACTAGGCTGCGGTTTCGGATGATTATGAGCACCCTTATAAATAATTTCTGTTATTTGCCCATCATGGGAACGTTCCACCTTTTTCTTCACCTGACAGTTTGGATGAGTACATTTGTAGTAGCTTCGAGGATACTCACTACCTTTTACCTGTTTCTGACCATACTTCCTCCAATTGTATCCATCTTCAGATGGCCTTCCCATCCCCATGGCAGGAAATGACCCTTTCTGATCTTCTTCTAAAAGTTGCTGCGAACATGCATCTTCTCCAAGAGGCAGCTCCTCAGGCTGCAGTGCATGATCACTAGCAGCACTAGGAGTGCGAGTTTGCAAAGGCATGTTGTTCACCTTCACAATCATATTACTGGAACCCTCCATATCAGATGGGGAATCAGTAGTGTAGTTTGTTATCGTCGCTTGTTTGAGAAACCCTGCCTCACACTCGAAATCCAATTGTGGCTGCACCTGAACCAGATTTTGATGTTTGATATCAGCCACTGCAAGATGTTGTGCCTGATTGGCAGCAGGAGGAACCTAAAATCAAGCATATTACGGTAAAAGTTCATGCTGAAGTGGATATTTCTTTTTACTCATATAGATATGCATGTTAACTACACACTTCACATAAAAAGGATTTAAAAACACAGAAAGAAGAAGAAGAGATTTTATAATATCATTGTATCATGCTTAAATCTCCCCAAGTATTCCTGCAGCTCTAAGAACGTATGGTGATGATTTATTTTTTATTTTTTATTTTTTTTTATGACCAGATGTTGCAGTCGTATAGTATTACCTGAAATGCCTGCCAAAAAATGGCCTAATGTAGCATTCTTTATTCACTCCTTGCCTGTGTGTGGTTGTGAATGTATGTGGTGCACAGATGTCTGGCTGTGAAAACAGCTATTTGACTGGCGATGCTATGTTTGGCATTGTGTTGGGCAATTGGGAGGCAACATGAATACGGGCATTACAGAGACGCTGACATTAAGGGCCTGTTTGGTAAAATTTATTTTCAGCACTTATGGCTGAAATTAGACCATTTTCAGTGATTTTTCTAGATTCAGATTGTTTGACAAATCTCAAAAATTAAGCCATTAATTTAAAATTTCACTGAAAATTTTGATTTTTTTCAGCTTACCTCCTTTGACTTAAAACTTAAGAGGGAATGCAGTAAGTGATTTAGATTTAAAACTTTTTTTTTTTAAATGACAATTCTACCTTTTTTGAAGTAACTTCCCGTGCGCATTTAATGGAAAAGTCCGCAGAAGCTAGCAAAGTACTTTGGGCCCATCATGGTGTATGTGTTATATCCACACCGTTCGTCCATCGATTTTGCTAGATCATTTTAGAGCATGAACCAAAATATGAGGCAGACCCAAAGCTCAAGTGGACCACACCACAGAAAGCTATGGGGCAGTGATGGCCACCATTGAAACCTTCCTAGGGCCCACCATGATGTTTATTTGCCATCTAATCTGTTCAAAAGGTCACGCAGACCTGGATGAGCTGAAAACACAAACATGCGGCCCACCTTGATACACACAGACACACACCGTTCATCAGTTTTTCTAGCTCATTTTAAGGCATAATCCCAAAAACTGAAACAGATTCAAATCTCAAGTGGACCACACCACAGGAAACAGTGTTCATTGAACACCCACCATTCAAACCATCCTAAGGCCCACCGTAATGTTTATTTCATCCAACTTGTTTATAAAGTCACAAAGACTGGATGAATGGAACAGACAAATATCAGCTTGATCCAAAAGTTTTGTTGCCCCCAGAAAGTTTTTAATGGTGGGAATTCAATCCCTACAGTGTGGTCCACTTGAGATTTGGATCTACTTCATTTTTGTGAGCCTACCCTAAAATGATCTCGAAAAAATGGATGGACAACGTAGATATACAACACATACATCAAGGTGGGCCCCACGGTCAGGGCAACATCCACTATTGTGTTACCAGAAGAGGACTTGGAATGCTTGTGTTGGCGTGACAAAGTTTCGTAGGCCCGCCATGATGTATGTGTTATATCCACACCGTCCATCCATTTTGTCATTTCATTTTAGGGCATGAGCCCAAAAATGAGACAGATCCAAAGCTCAAGTGGTCCACACCATCAAAAGTAGTGGGGACTGAACGCCTGCCATTGAAAACTTCTTAGGGGCCACTGGAGTTTTGGATCAAGCTGATATTTGTGTTTTCCCTCCATCTAGGTCCATATGACCTTAAGAACAGGTTGGATGGCCAATAAACATCATGGAAGGCATAGATCTTCCAATCTAAGGAGATTTCCAGGTAAGATCCTTATCTGTATCGCACTTGTAGTCCACTGGACTACTGTAATAGGTGGCTCTTAGGTTCTGATTTGTGCTGATTATGGGCCCACTCAAAAAATAAATGGTTTCTTTGGGCACCATCTTTACTCCAGCGGAGACATCATCGTTATCTCATTTGTTAGTCTTTAAAGGCAGCTAATCTCGACCATTTATTTTATTGTATTTCTAATAATATGTTGGATGTAATGTAATAGAGAACCCACGACCATAGAATTCATAGAATTACAAAGTCTATATATGACCGCAGGAGCATGGTGATTTTTAGGCCACAACAATCATTATGGTACACATCCGTCGGGCACATCCTCTGCCAATGGCCTATCATGCAATAATTGAAAATTGGTCTAAGACTTTTTACATGTGCGGCTCATCTTTCGCTGATCTAGATCCTTTATGAGGTTGGCCCCACATGAGATGGACCTAAAAGCACTAATAGGACAATCTCAACTATTCAATTGGTGGTTATCAGATTGATGGTTAGAAATAAAGTATGAAGTGGTTCATATTCAATGGGAAAAATCAGATGGTTTGTATCACCCACTAGGTGTGCATGTCCCCTAGTGACACCAATTGTAGCATTATGATTATTATATTAAAAAAGAATATAGTACATGGTCAATACACAACCAATTTATGTTACTGGACATAACAAACATAAAAGATATAGACCGTTCATCTACTTGCCTTATTTGGTAGGGAAATTATTAAAATTTTATTGGATTGTGCATAGGTGTGCAAAAATTGGTGGCATGATAATATATGTTTCTTCTTATACTCTACAAAAGATAGAAATTGAAAAAATAGGGTCAAATATGACAAATTGCTAATTTTCAGACTTTTGTAGTCTGTGTTTACCAAACAAGTTTTTATGAAAAAACAACTTATTTTCAGATATCAGGGTTATTTCAGACAAATTATCAAACAGATTTTTCAGTATTTACAAATACTAAAATTCAGCATTTTAAGCTTTCAGTACTTGAATGAATTTTCAGGCTTCAATTTTCAGTTTACCAAATGGCACCTAAGATGGATTTGTGGAATGACTAGGAAGGATAGAATCAAGAATAAGGGCGTCAAAAGCTGCCTAAGAGTAGCCCCAACAGGACAAAATGATTGAGAATTGATTGTTGGTGATAGAGGAGATCCATGCCCAGGAGAAATTTATTGAAGGAATGAACTCTACCTTGGAAATAGCCTTTAATAGGTGATAGCAAAACAGCAGCTTTTCAGGAATGTTTGCATGACATTATTGCTCCATATCAAGGTTCTTCTGTCAATGATGCAAAATTCTTGATGGGTTTCTCATTGCTAATGAATGCATACATTTGAGGAGGAAACAGAGAATAGAAATTGTCCACGAAGTTGACATTCGAAAAAATAAAATAAAATAAACCTATGACCATGTCCGTAGGCACATGCAAAATATCCAGTCCATGTATTAAATGGGTCCTAAAATATCAGCATATTCTCTCTTGAAATTCATGCCATTTGCCGTAGGGTTGCATCTGTGGGAGTATAGTTGCAATAGGGATGTGGAGTAAAGAGCAACGTTTGGAGAAACATTTGTCCACGGACAGTTACATTCAAGCCTACCCCATTGGTACCAGCAGATTTAATATTTGTGGACGACCCTATCCAATGGAACCTCTAGAGTAAGTGACAGCTCCATCCAAACCATGGAAACCTTCAATGTCCATGGACACTAATGATGCGGACATCAGTGGTGCGCCCTTTAGAGTGTACCAAAGGAGGAGGCGTCGCCAACAGAGTACCAGAGCGGAGAAGTTGATGTGGATGGACGACAGGTCCATCAGACCCACTAACACGCTACGAGTACAGAAGCGGCATGACCGCACCCCGACCATTAATCCATGGGTCGAATTTTACACCCTACCACATGGGTGTTTTAGTTTTGGACTTTTTTTGTTATTTTTCTTGTTTCAGGGGCTTTATTGCAACTTTCTTCATTTTTCATCTTTTTTGTTATTTTTCTTATTTCCAGGGGCTTTAGTGCACTTTTACTTTTTCCATAGCTTATTTATATGTTGTGAGAAACTCATTTTCGTTATTAATGAATGAATAAGAATTCGTTTATTTTCTTCATTTTTATTCAAGAGATTAGGGTTTCAAGATTGACCCTTAAGTGTTGAGGATTCCACTCCGATTTCAGATTTCTCTCTTTATAAGATCTTTGAGGTGCAAGAAAAGGTAAGAATCATTCCCATTCTTTTCTTTTAACGACAAAAGGACATATACCTTCTTCATCTCGAACCCCTCATCCTTCATTTCTCTTTGGATACCCCTTTCTAGTTTGAACGGAAAAGAGGGATGGTTAGTCAGTAGAATCAGATCCAAACTTACTCGTGGACTGACTTATGCTAGATCTGGGATATCCTCATATCCCGAGATTCTCCTTTTTTACTGTTTATGTGATCTTATGCTAAGGGACATGATCCTGACAGAATAACCTCATCTTTGTGTTGAAATTTACCTAATCTCTTTGATTGAAAATAGTTAGCTAATTGGTGTATTTATTTGAATATTCTTTAACCTGATTATATATGCACCTAGCATGTTACCTAATCTCTTTCATTTGAATATTCTTTACGTGATCTTATGCTAAGTACATGTATAATTGGGTTGGAGAATATTCAAATAAATACATCAATTAACTAACTGTTTCCAATCAAAGAGATTAGGTAAATCTCAACACAAAGATGAGGTTATTTCGTCAGGATTATACCCCTTAGCATAAGATCACATAAACAGTAAAAAGGGAGGACCTCGGAATATGAGGATATCCCTGATCTAGTATAAGTCAGTCCACGAGTAAGCTTGGATCTGATTCTACTGACTAACCATCCTTCTTTTCTGTTCAAACTAGAAAGGGGTATCCAAAGAGAAATGAAGGATGAGGGGTTCGAGATGAAGAAGGTATAGGTCTTTTTGTTGTCAAAAGAAAAGAATGGGGATGATTCTTACCTTTTCCTGCACCTCGAAGATCTTAGAAAGAGGGAAATCCAAAATCAGGGTGGAATCCTCAACACCCAAGGGCCAATTCTGAAACCTTAATCTCTTGAATAAAGAAGAAGAAAATAGACGAATTCTTATTCATTCAATAATAACAAAAATAGGGTTTCTCACAACGTATATATAAGCTATGGAAAAAGTAAAAGTGCACTAAAGCCCCTGGAAACAAGAAAAATAACAAAAAAGATGAAAAATAAAGAAAGTTGCAATAAAGCCCCCGAAACAAAAAAATAATAATAATAAAAGTTTAAAACTAAAACACCCATGTGATAGGGTATGAAATCCGACCCATGAATATATGGTCGGGGTGAACACCCATGTGGTAGGGTGTGAAATCCGACCCATGGATCTATGGTCGGGGTGCGGTCATGCCGCTCCTGCACTCGTAGTGCGTCAGAAAGTGGGTCCGATGGACTCGTCGTCCATCAACATCAACTCCTTCGCTCTGGTACTCTATCAGCGACACCTCCTCCTCTGGTACACTCTAAGAGGCGCACCACTGATGTCCGCATCAACTAGTGTCCTAAGTGAAGTTTTCCGCATATCCGATATTAACAAATCAGTGTAGGAAATCAATCTTGCTATCCATTGTTATTCCATCTAAATCTAATATCCAATATAATCTTACCAACGAAAAGCTCAGAGAAGTTTCCAACCTCTATAATTTTGAAATTGCCAACCAGTAAAAAGGCCAATACTTCTCCCATTCACCTACCAAACTAATGGATTTCCACATTGCAAACCTATTTTCCCTTATAACTCTATCGAAGTCACTCCTTTTGTTCAAAGTCCATATTTATTAACGACCATCATCATCAATATACTAATGCCACCACACCGTTTATCCTTTTGAACCTTCTTCCAAATGATTCAGAAGTAATGCCTTACCAAAGGAAATTGCATTGCAGTTGTTCCAACTTCCAACCTTTTTGCTACCACCCAGGGAATCTTTAAAAGAGATAAACTGCACATGAAGGTCAGAGCTTGAATGAGAGAGATGCATCCTCGCATGAAAGAGCTTTTTTTTTTTTTTTTTTTTTTTTTAAATCTCCAGTCATTCATCTGTCACAACCCAAATGAACAAACAATTCCATTTTGCTCCAAGCAGGAGGACAAGACGTGAAAGAGAGTTACCACACTTACAACCCCATCAAACTCTCTCATTCATCCTTTCTTTCATTCTTTAATCTTTAATCTTTTCGTTTTTAATAATTACACCCCCTTAAATTATCAAGGACATATATAGCAGGTTAATGCCAGTTGGGATGGTCGTAAGAAGCGTGTGATGAAGATGTGGATCCCAAAGATCCAATATGTTGGTCCTATGGTCCATCCGATGGCCCCCACATGTGATATCTCCATGCAAGAGTCATAAAAATAGAATCAAGTTTCATATTTAGGGTTTCTTCAAATAAATTAGATGCCGTTTAGAGAAATAGCAGCTCAGATTTTGGAGTTGTCTTAGGTCTTTTCTTCAAACGTTTAGATCTTTATGCAGGTAGATTTCTTTTAAAAATAGGTTGTATACAAATCATTGGAGTTTATTTAGGGGTTTTCTTTCAGTCATGGGAGACTTTTTGGGATTTTAATTTTTCCAATGAAAAGGTTGAACAGCTATTTTGTGTTTTCTTTAAATAGTATAGTTTAGAAGCCTCATTCTTGATATTGTTGCTTACTAAATTGGTGTTTTGCTAGATCTGGTTAAGATATTTTGGAGTGCCCAAATTTGCTAAAACTGTTGGATCAATTTGATTAGAAGGATTCTCATTGATCTGGTATATAGTTGCAAAAAGAATGAAGCACAGTAGCAACGGATTCGGGGGGTGCGAGAGTGGGGAAGCGTCTGTTTTAAAATGTTAGCAAGTATAAATCAGCGTTAGTTGCTGACTGCTACTCCATGGACGACGGTAAAATGGTGTGGAACGCGCGATGCTGGCGAAATCTTCAAGACTGGGAAGTACATGAGTATGCTGATCTTCTAGCCTATATTTATAGAGCGGTGCCTTCCCCCTCTGCTGAAGAGGCCCTTCTCTGGGACCTATACAAATCTAGGGCGTTCTCGGTAAAGTCATTCTATAAGGAATTGGAAAAGTCTTCCATACTTCAGCTACCCCTGTTTAATTTCATATGGAAGTACACGGCTCCCCCAAAAATCAGCGCCTTGGCTGGTTGGCAGGAAACAAAAAGATTTTGATGATGGATAATTTGAGGAAAAGAGGGATGATTCTGACTAACGTTTGTGTGTGCTGCATGAGAAATCAGGAATCTGTTAATCATCTCCTGATCCAGTGCCCGTTCTTTCTCCCCATCTGGTCTGAATTCTGCGCCCGATTCAACGTCAGTTGGTGCTTCCTGGAATCGGTTTGATGGTCTTCTGCAGGCCTGGCACGGTGTCTGGATCGACAAGGGTAGAACCAGATTGTGGTGGATGGTTATTCTTGCCGTTTGGTGGTCTATCTGGGAAGAGAGGAACAACAGATGCTTCCGGGATTCTCCCTCCCTCCCCCATGCTGTTTCTTCTAAGGCTAAGCATCACATTATTGAATGGGCGAGCCAGTCGAAAGCTTTAAAATGTTATGATTTTAATTTCTTAGGGGTCTAGTTTGGGCTGTCTCCTTGGCAGCCCTTCTAGCCCTCTGTATTTCCTTTCTTTCAATGCAATCGTTATCTTTCAAAAAAAAAAAAACAGCTAGGAAGTCGGAGTGTGAGCACAAGTACAAAGCACAATTCAAAGTGGGAGTGGAACCTTGATAGAAGGATTGTGCAACTTTGATCTATAGTTTGGAGCTTTTATATTATTCAGAGAGTAATCATGGAGTTACTTTAGGAAAGGTATTTCTAAGCTAGAGAGATGCTCCAGTCATTTCAGAGCACAGTAAGTTATAGTGCTAATAGTTGCATTTTGGAGAACTATAAGTCAATTGATCTAGACTCTCCAGTGCTCTCAGAGCACAGTAAGTTATAGTGCTCCTAGTTGCATTTTGGAGAACTATAAGTCAATTGATATAGACTGTCCATTAGGTACAACACACATTTCATGGCCCACCATGCAAATATGACACCAATCTAATGATCTTAACCATCTGATCAATGGCCTCTAATATGGACGGTCAAGATCATTTTGTACAAAAATAGATTTAACCAACAACTTGATCCATCTATTTCCTAGCTCCCATCATGGACTGCTTATGATTCTGAGGAATCACTTCTGTTATGCAATCCTAACCATCAAATAAGAGAAAAAGAATGGCTACAAAAACAGGCCAAATCTAGGATGTGTTTCATCATCTGATCAGTTTTCATAGTGTAGATTAATCTCTTGAACTGTCTAAGTTACTGATAGTGCTTTGAGAGCATTGAAGCATTCTCTTTAAGCTACTATACGATAGATAAAATGGTGGGGGGGGGGGGGGGGGGGCATCTAGTGTTGGTAACACAGGCCAATTTTAGCAAGACTTTGTGGATTTTTTTTTAAATTTTATTTTTACTGGATGAGCTCATGCCTATCTAGCTTGTCTTAGACAGTGTTTGTGGCTGGTTTGTTTGAGTTTTTTTTTTTTTTTCCCTGGCTGATATCATGCCTAGCTAGCTTGTCTTAGACTGTTTGTGGCTGGTTTGTTTGAGTTTCTTTTTTTCCTGGCTGAGATCATGCCTAGCTAGCTTGTCTAGCATTGCATGCTTGAGACCATAACTGACTGCAAATTTCACTTTCTAGGTAATGTGGAATAGTTGAGCAAAAGGGTAGCACACCAAGCATAATTGTGTTGGCATAAGACAGGCATTAGACATGTATCCATGGGCTCCCTGATATTCCCTACAGCCAATTAGTTGAGCTTTTCCAATCCACCTTTTGGTCTAATAGTGGTAAATTTATGTTCCTAGGTGCCAACCCAGTCTTGGTCAATGGTTCTCCATCACCCCCATTCCAACTGAGAAGAGGGATTGGAGAGGGTAACTCATTGTCGCTCATCATTATGTGTGCAGAATCCCTCCCAACAAGTTCAAACGACGCATCATTAAGAGGCAAGCTCAAGCCTATAACAGTAGCCAAGGGACGCATGGCCATCTCACACTTGTTTTTAGAAGACGACTTAATTTTTGGCTGAAAGGTTACCCCAGAATCATATAGAACTGGTAGCAAGTTTCTCAGTAAGTTCAGAAAGGAAGCTGGTCAAGTCAGTCAATAGGGACAAGTCATTGATCCTCTCCTCAGAAACCACATCTCCCCATGAGAGGCAAGTGGAGTCAAAGAATCTACAAGTGAAGCAAGGTTAGTGGCTGATTCCATACCTGGTGTTCCTATTACCCAGCTAGACTTGAAGGAGAGAGGTTCAAGGGCACCATTGACAAGGTCGAAAGAAGGATTTAAGATTGAAAAGCTAAATTGCTGTCCCAGTCAGGCAGGAAAACCTTAATGATCTCATGTCTTGTGTAGAACTGCCGAAGAAGACCCTAGACTCAGTAAGCAAAATTAGAGCATTCCTCAAGAATAAGTAGGGCATCAACTACAATTTGCATCACATGGAGTGGGCCAACTGAGGAGCAAAGGATGTCTATGCCTTAGACTTCAGAGACCCTGGGATCAAAATAAGATCTTCATGGCAAAGCTAGGGCAGAGGATTTTATCCAATGAAAACTCCTCGTGGTGTAGGATGATGATGAAGAAGTACCTAGGCACAAGGAAACATGCAGAAGCGAGACCCAAACCAAATGACGACGTCACAGGAATCCAGAAGGCTCAGAACCTCATCATCAAAGGAGTTTCCATATATATATATATATATATATATATATATATATATCTGAAGAACTGTATAATGTTTGGATGAAGAGGTGGGCCCCAAACCTTCCCCACCATCTCCTCATGGACTGCCATAATTCAAAGAAACAAAGCTGGAGGATAGAATGGAAAATGCCATTTCAGTATCTAAGGACCAAACTCAAATGTGGGAAGGCCAGGCATATGAAAAAAAAATGTGACTGCAGATAAAATTCTTCAACTTGGCCTAGATTCAGATAAGCTGACAAGCTTATATGGAAGCTAAGTAGTGATAGGACATTTTTAGTCAATCTGCATACAAAGCAGCCAAAGGACACATTCTGAATGTTTCTTTGGAGAGTGGACAGCTTCCTAAGGTAAAAGAATTTCCTTCAAAAATCTTACTGGCAAACTTCCACAGTTAGAGTAGGGAGCTCGGCATGGAATCAAGCACAGAGAACCTGTAATACCACTTTACTACTGAAGAATCAGCATCAAATTTCCCACTCTCATGTGAAGTTGTGAGGGAAGCATCAGAGGATGTCTCATTCACAATATTGGGAAAAACTGATGACTAACAGCAAAGGTGAGAAAAAATTCTTTCCATACATATGTTGGTATATGTGGTTATGGTATATGTTGGTTTATATGGTTATCCAGGGACGACAAAATATTTGAGCGTAACCAGAAAGATCTGTAAAAGAATGGCTCCTTGGCCTTCACAAGTCTTGAGGAAAAAGATGTTCAGAGAAACACCTAAATTGAAGAGGCTATTAGTTGGGGAGGGAAGTCCAAACAAGGAGTCAATCAGAGAAAAACTTGGCACCTGCCTCCAGCTGGGTTTGCCAGACTCAAATTTGATGAGGCCAGGTTTCACAGAGCAGCTGTCGGACTATTTCATTCAGATAAGGGAGATTTCCTGGTTGCCTACAGGTATCCAGGATCCAACTCCCCACTTGGGACTGAAGCCAATGCTCTCAGTAGGGGGTTGGAACCAATACTCAAAATGATATCAATGGTTATCTTTATCAAAATCCTCCTTGTTAATGGCTGTGAATGAAGGATGTAAAAACCTGGATGAATGTAATACAGGACCATACAGTGGTACGGCCCACCAAGTCTTGGGTTTTGTCCATGTGTCCCTTTATTTAGTTTATTAGGTAAACTTAATATGCACGTGTCATATTATAAGTGAAGGGTATTTTTGAGATTTTCACTTTTTTAACTTAATATAAGAAGGGAGAGACTAGGGGCGTGTATCTCAAGTTTTCTTTCTCCCCATTTTATTTTTCCCATCTCTTTCTTGCTCTTTTCTATTTCGTTTCTCTTCTACATTATTCTACATGGTGACAAAGCAAGTTTCGCTCTGATCTACACCAATTTCTTCTCTATTACCTCATAATGTTTTCTTCTTTTTTCTCTACTCTCCATACCTCCCTTGAGTTGAAGGTTTTCTAACAAACCTAGGGTTTCTTCTTCTTTTTTTTTTCTTTTTTTTTGTCGGGCCCTTGTAATGGTCTGCGTGTGAGAGGGTGAAAAGTGTGTTCGTGATCATCTCTTTTCTCGTGTTTAATTGGAAAGCGTGGGCTGATTGTTTCAACAAGTGTGGTATATACATTGTATGGAGTGTGCAATTGGAGAGTTCTTATATATGGGAAGTCAGCCTTTGCTGGTGTAAGAACTATAGTATTCTCTTTAATTTCTTCTTCTGATGGAAATGAAGGGTGATCAAAGATCTAGATTCCCAAATCCATCTAATTTTCTAGGGGTTCAAATAACCTCTATAAAACTAAATGAAGAAACTTATCTCCAGTTGTCTAAATCAATCCAAGTGTTTTTGAAGGTCAAAGGTATATTAAGATATCTGACAATAGAGAAACCAAATGAAAATAATAGCACATACAATCAATAGATCCAGGAAAATACTCAGATGGCATCTATACTCCAGCTTGAGGGAGAGTGTTAATGACTTTGAATGTGGATCGTACAATCCTAATGGATGTAATAAGGGGTTGTACAATGATACAGCCCACCTAGCCTTTGGTTTTGTCCATGTGTCCGGTTTTTTTTTTTTTTTTGGAATTTTTTACTTTTTCAACTTAATATAAGAAGGGAGAGAGTAGGGATGTGTTGCTCTAGTTTTCTCTCCATTCTCCTTTTTCCCATCTCTTTTGTATTTCCTTTCCCTTCTACATAATTCTATACTCCTAAGAATTCAACCTCTTTATATCAAACAATTGGCATTTTGCAGAATACTGTACTCTCATTGGTCATGTTACCTTTGATAAAACAAGTTGCAACATGGTAAAGAGACTCTTTCAAAAACAAAAAATAACAAGGTAAAGGACATACTAGAACAAGATACCTTTTTAAAGTATCAAGTTTCTTACAACTAATAAAACATCCATGCAAGAAGTTTCATCAATTGTATTAATATTACTAAAAGAATAACAAACCAATTATGCATGCACTTCCCAATACTTGTAGAAAAGAACATTGTGAGCATCACATAGATCAGTAAAAAGAGAGAGCCAAAAGTTACCTGGTTTTCCACATTAGAAAGGCAGGGCATTGTAATAGGCTTCATGTGAGGCTTGAACATGAAGGAGGAATCACTATCTTCTGATTTTTCATTCTCTATACCAGTAGACACCGAAATTGGAATTAGACTATCTTGACCAAAGGATGGCAATGGATAAGTGCCAGTTGTTGGAGATGGTAGTGCCTACAAAAAATTATCCAAATCAATTGGTAAAACAATGGATTATGATAGACTTGATTCAAGGGGGACAATCTTGGGTTCAAATGTTGAAGAACAAAGATGACAACATCAAATTAATGGAAGAAAACAAACTCATGTTGTGTATATGTCAGAAGCTCAGCATCAATGCACCCAAATTACGCGTGAATGCAGAGAAAAACTATGCAATATATGTTTAAAGCACTAAACATTGTCATGATGAAGAAGTTCATCATCAATGCATCCAAGTTACATGAGAACGTAGAAAAGGCATGCATAGATATCATGTAAATATAGGACTAGGACTTCAATTAAAAATAATAATAATAATGATAACTTATTAAAAGGTGACGAAAGCGCACAAGGAACTACAAGAAAGGCACTAAAAGTGCCAAAAGCACATGTGGAACTATAAGAAAGTCGCTAAAAGCGCATGACCCAAAGGATGTGTGTGTGTGTGTGAGGAATGCTCACCTGCGCACCAATTCTCACAAGAACTCATAAGAACTTTTTAAGAACTCATCAGACATGATGTGGGCCCAAATCTGAACTGTTCATGTGATGCAGCACCCCATGAAACCCTCTAGGTCCGACTTTCACCCTTATCCAACACTTTGGTGGGCCATGGAGAGAGAGAGAGAGAGAGAGAGAGAGAGAGAGAGAGATCAAGGGAGAAAACTGTTTCCCTTTTCTATGGCCCACCAAAGTTTTGGATCAGAGTGAAAGTCGGGCCCTGGGGGTTTCATGGGGTGCTGCATCACGTGGACGGTTCGGATTTTGAGCCCACATCACGTGTGATAAGTTCTGAAAAAGTTCTCACGAGTTTTTATGAGAACTGGTGCGCAAGTGACCATTCCTCATATAAAACTCTCTTCAAAGATATTGGAATTATCAGCATAATCGTTAAAATTTGCCTTAGCCCGCTCGATAATCTTTGCAAGCACCCCACACTCCCACTCTTTTCTATGAAACAGTGATTATTTTAATCTCTTCATATGGTCCAAATGTCGGCGACCAAGGACTGCCACAACTTCTTCCAATCTCTCTCCTAGTACCACCACCATGCCAAGATAGGAACAAATCTTCAATAGACCCAACATCATCCACAACACCTTGAAAACCCCCAAGAAGTACATCCAAATGGATCTTCCAAGCGAGCAATGAACAAACAAGTGGTTTACCGACTCTGCATTGCTGAGGCACATGCAGCACATATTTGGGAATGTACATGCCCTCTTTTGGAGATTGTCAATAATGAGTACACGATTCCTACTCACCGAGCGGACACCACAACCTTTGGGGGGCACTCCGTAACTCCCAAAATGCAGGAGCCTTGCCCAATACCGAACCCTCGTTAAGTGAGTAGCTAGAAAAAAGACCGAACAAAGAATCTACCTGACTTCTAAAGACTCCACACCAAAGAGTCGTTCTCCCCAGGCAAGAGGCAGACACCATGAAGGCTTTCCGATAACCTTAGGAACTTGACCATCTCCTCTTCTGAAAGATTTTTTTGCAAATAATTTCCTTCCCAATTTTGGAAAAACTTTTGACCACCATGATTTCACCCTCCATTGCAAGATTTGCCAGCCTAGGTAACTCAGCACAAAGAAAACTCTCTTCCAGCCTAGTGATGCAGGAAGAGTGTTTTACTATTATAGATCTACAAATTTCACAAATGCATTGCTTAAATAAATAAACTTACAACATTTATTTTTGTATTTTCAAGCCATTTTTGGGCAGTTTCTGAAATTTATCTTTTTTTCAAAATAAGTTCAGAAATATTAATCGAACGTTAGATCTAGATAAATCTGTGAATTTTTTTAAACAATGATCTACCATTGCTGTCGGATTTTGTATTTTGGGTCATTTTTTATTTTTGTATTTTCGAGTCATTTTTTGCTCTTTTTTAGGTGTTTTTCAAAAATTTTACTTTTTTCAATTTTTTTTTAGGAATGATAGATTTATGTTGTTTAAACATTTATCTAAGTTCTTTGAACATAGTTTTACATTTTATATGCTATAATTTTATTCTTAACGTATTTTCACCTTTTTTTTTTGGTAATTTTCACTTCTTTTTTTTTTTTTTTTTCCAAAAACCATATTGAGAAATGTGTGTTTTAGTATATGATTTGAATCATTTGATAGATCAATGGTTGATAGATAATTATATTAATAATATATTAATATCAATTGATATTAATATATTATTAATATAATTATCTATCAACCATTGGTCTATCACATGATTCAAATCATATATATATATATATATATATATATATCAACAATTTATACTGAAAATATTCAACATCTCAACTTACTGTACATCGACAACATTCTTATCAAAGTATGGTCCAATATACCACTGAATACATGTTCAAAAAAGAAGAAGAAGAAGAAGAAGAAGATAGATTCTTGGATGTCTCTTCTTTTTTTCTTTTCTTTTTTTCTTCTGTTCTTCTAATATTTTCTGTATTTTTGGCTTAAAAATTGTCCTATACAGTCCAATACGCGATCGATATTGATACACAACATTGTATTGTATTAGTTTTTGGCTGGGTTGATACACTACCGATACCAATATTCAGAACCATGCCCATGTACAACTAGTTGGACAGCTAATTTTCCATCCAACCAGGAGATAATTTCCATATTACCATTTGTGTCATTCAACCAGTCCAATAAGTCAGCCACAATATGCAGATCCCCTTGTGTAAAAATCAAATCCCAAACCAGACAAATGAGCACGCATCACTCAGCTGAGGTTTGCATTTGTATTATTCTATTGAAATTCTAGATAAGAAGGAATCTCTCAAAAAATATCTACAATGAGAAGTGATCCATTACACTTTCTGATTTTTTAGTCCTAGTGAGAAAATGTCTGAATTTCACAAGGTTATTATAAATTCAACACTAAGGCAAATTTTGATTATCTTTTCCATCTTTTGTACAACAAAGGAAGGGCAAGGATAATATGGGGCTTTAAGATGCTTTATGTTTGCATGTATGCTGTGCATTTATACCTTCCAAAAGAAAAGGTTCTACATTTATGGAAATTTCCTTTTTATTCAGCATCGTTATCCCAACTCATAGTTCAGTGCATGATCTATTGATTTATAATACATCCACAGGACATGTTCTTAGGAGTTGTTTCATTGATGGATATGCATAGGAAATGGGTGGCTTCTTGATATATTTCTACCAACATTTAAACAGTTATCTACTTTCTTTTTTTTCCTAGATTTACAAAAAATAGAAAAAAAATAATAATAATAAATCTTAAGATTAATGATTCAATTAGATTCACTTCAACAGCTATTGCAATTCCAATGCGGTTTCAATCCTCAGAGCACTGGTCATTCCGCCTACCAATACCTAGTAACATAAAATAACAAAAGTTACAATCAACTCTTCCAACTAACCACCATAACCAAGATCAAACTATTGCTAAACAGATCAAAAGAAAGAAATAATGTTGGGAACAATGACAAGTTCTGCAGTTCCACAAACCAAAGATGTCTCAGCTCTGACTTTTAGCAGGGCACAAAACAATATATAATGGCATAAGCAACTCTAGAGACAACAGTAATGGAACAAATGCATCTAATGCAAAATGTAACGGGATGGCTTTCAAGATTTTAGTTATCAAATATGCAAACTTAGAAATGATTTCCCACCCAAATGAAAGGGCAAACAGCAAATTAAGATTAAATGTAAAAAGTCTTACGACTCACGATTCAATCAAATTCAATTCAACGCCTATTGCAATTTGCATTTTTGATCTCCAGAGCGCCAGTCATTGCACCCAACTACATCTATAGCATAGAATAACAATAGTTACTATTTATAATCACCTCCTCATGCTAACCACCATAACCAAGATTAAGCAATTGCTAAACAGATCAAAAGAAAGAAATAATGTTGGGGACAACAACCAGATCTGCAGTGCCACAGATCAAAAGATGTCACAGCTCTGAATTTGAGCAAGGTAAAAAAAAAACTATATATGATGACCTAAGCAACTACAGAAAGAAAAGGGCCATACACATCCATATAGTGCAAAACGTACCAAGATGGATTTCTACATTTCAGTTATTCAATATCCAAACTTAGAAATGTGTTGCCACTTTATCTTTTCCCGTAACTTTTGACTACAGGACTGTTGCAAAGATCAGGTCTTGAACCAAATTTCGAACAGTTATCTGACCAGTCAATCTTGAAGATACACAAACAATTATGCAAGGATCAATGCTTGAACCAAAACGCTCGAGGATATGCTTGGTTTCCTTCAGCCTTGGTTCTGTAGGTGATGCATAACATTGATCTAATGGGCCCCAATGTGGATAGATCATGCCCCCAAAATTTCTCCCATATCAGAATATCCAAGCTCTCCAATCGTTGGCTTCTTTTGAGCATGAACAGTTTACAATTTTTCTTTTTAGTACGCCAAGCATGTTCATGCAACCAAAGACCATGTAATTTCCCAAAAGAACGCTGGCCTCAAGACAATCATGGCGGCAAAAAAGATAATGCAGCTCATTCCAACACAACATCATATCCATGCATTTTATCAAATACCCGAAAGTCGAAACTATCAATACAACTCCGAACACAGAAACTCATAAGAAAAAGTAAAACATACGCAACCTGTGAATTTGGAAGCATGACCGGAGAATCCAGCAATGCAGTGGGGCTTAGACCAGGCGGTATCGTGAGATACGGCGAACGAACAGCCGGAGAAGACAAAGGGCTGACAGACCGATACCGAGCAGTATTGATCCTCGGCGCATTAAAACCACACCTCGCAGCCCTTCTCTCGGCAATACTCACTCCGCTTCCTCCATTCCTAGCTGTCGGCCCTGAAGGGTTCCAATCACAGAAATCCTCTTCACTCCTAGCAGCAGCAGCATCAGCAGCATCGACGAATCCGCCCACATCAGATATCTTCTCAGGATTGATAGAGGCAGCGGCAGAGAGATCGGGACCATTGAGGAGCTGAGAGAAGGGCTTGCAAGAAGGGAAGCCGTCGGAAAGGAAAGAAGAGAAGAGACTGTTCCTAGGGCTTGAAATCAGACATCTCCAGTCGCCGACGCCACTCCCTTCTTCGGTTTCCGCCATTTCTCTCCACCACAGTCCCACTCAATCTCTGTCTTTCTATCTATCTATCTACATGGTAATGTAAAAACCTTGGATTCTTTCATCTTAAAAGCTCTAGAAAAAGATATACTCCATCGATCTATCTTCGTTTCGAAAATCTCTAAAGCGTCGGAAATGTGTGAGAGAGAGAGAGAGAGAAGCCTTTTTCAGAGAAGTTTGACCGAAGAGGCATCGTTTGACCGCCTTAAACCGCTCTCTCTCAGATTGGATACTGACCCTGCCCCATAGGAATCCCTGGTGGCAGGATCTGTGGGGCCCACTATTATCTAATTGTTTTATCCACTCCGTCAATTCGTTTTTAAAACCAATTTTATATCTTTATTAAAAAAATAAATCATTTAAAATTCCTAAATATACCACAACCTAGTACAAAGTGCTGATTGAACACCCACCATTAAAAAGTTCTGGTGGGCCATAAAAGTTTTGGATCAAACTGATATATACGGTTTCGATTCATCCACGTCTTTTTAACCATGTGAACAGGTTTGATGGCAAAAAAAAATCACTTTGAGCCCACGGTGAGACTTAGGAATGTTTCAACCGTAGGTGTCATTATCTCCACTGTTTTCTGTGGTGTGGTTCACTTGAGATTTAAATATTCTTTATTTTTTGTACCATAACATAAAATAATATTTCAAAACAGATGGACAGAATGGATATAAGATATATACATAATAATGGGCCCCACAGCTCCTGCAACCAGGGATATCCATGGTGGCAGGGTGACCAGGGTATCCGCTTCCAGCGTTTATAACCATTGCACGCACTTTTTACACTTTTATTACATGAACAGGTGGCAGCCGCAGAGACCATGTGTGATATCTGATCCGTCAGTAATGTGGGCCTGATCAAAAAGCTAATCTCTGGTGGAAAAGAGTCAGGTTGGTTCACCTATTAGACAGGCCATGCGATTGTAGGCAGGTTTGGTTTCAATCCAGCACTGTTTTTGGATAAGGACGGTCGTGATGATGTCATGCGTTTTTTTAACATTTTTTTGCGCTCTGGATCATCTGCACGGATGTGGCCCACATGACGCACGGCTAAGATTTTATATTGGCATGTCGTCTTTCGCAACGTTTGGCCGCATAAAATTCGAAATTTCAACGATGTGTCGAAAAGGGCTCGTTGTTTCCTCTCGCGCGTGAGAGTTGTGCAAACCACACGCAGGTAAACGTTCCAAAACTGAAAGATCTAACCTTTCCATTTATTTCCAAACAATGATTAGATATTAATCGTAAAAATAAGGCTCTTTAAATCCTCAGGTGGATTAAAATGTACAAAATAAACCGACAGTGAAAATAAGCTTTTCTTAACCGTCCATTTGTTTTGCAAGTTGTGGTCCAGGTGAGACGAAAAATAGACTGTTGTTAAAGAAATAAGATCTAGACAGTGTAGCCCACCATAAGGAAATATCTGATCATGTACCATTTCCATAAAGACACGTGTGGATGCGTGTAGATGGGCATGGGCTCACATACGCGCGTGGATTGAGTGGAGTTAGTTTCTAAAAATGGGGGAAATCGGTTAAGATGTAGGTGCCCGAGCGTTGGGTCTACCCCGCGAGGCTTGGAAGATCCGCGCGTTATGGTCGCCGGAAAATCATGCGGGAGAGGTTTAGATATCGTCTCACACGTGGGTGTCCTCTCGTTAGAAGAATCTCCAATCATTTAGCAATGGTATAAATGGTGAGATGATAGGAAAAGGATTGGCTACTCCCACCGCCACCAGCCCCTGGCTGGTGGTCGGTGATCTGTGGGCCCCACCATGATGTATTTGTTTCATCCATTCCCTTCATCCATTTTTAAAGATCATTCTAGGGCCTAATACCAAAATTAAGAGGGATATAAATTTCATGTGGACCACACCATAGGAAAACAATAGTGATTGGATATCCACCATTAAAATCCTCCTAAGGCCCACTGTACTTTTTATTTGACATCCAATCTGTTAATTAGATCATACAGGAAAATATGAAGGGAAAAATAAATATCAACCTGATCCAAAACTTTTATGGCCCCCAAAAGGTTTTTAATGATTGACTCTCATTTGACATTGTCTCCTGTAATGTGGTTCAATTGAGATTTATATATACCTCAGTTTTGGTCTCATATCATAAAATGATATGGAAAAATAGATGGACAGAATGGATGAAACATATAAATCATGTTGGGGCCCACAGAGCACCGACCACCAGCCATTAGGTGGTGGCAGGGGGAGTAGCCAATCCGCGTCCGAGATGATACGTGCGTGGAGATACTGAACTGGCAGGCCATTTGCTCTACACACCTACCAGATTGGCACACGTGCGTAGCATCCACGTCGCTCATTAAGTGGGGCACATGCCTCAGAGAACACAGATTCAGTGAGGCTGAGGAAACACAGACTTTAGTGAGGTCGTGACTGTGGGGCCCACCTTGATGTATGTGTTGTATAAACCATACTGTCCATCCGTTTCGCACGCTCATTTTCAGGCATGACCTCAGAGATGAAGCTGATCTAAATCTCAGGTGGACCGCACTGCAGGCAATAAATAATGCTGATGGAAATTTTGGAATAAGCTGATATTTGTGTTTTTCCTTTCATCCGAACCTGTGTGACCTTACGCATGCATAAGGTTAGATTTTGATTGCAAGTAAACATTTAGGTTAGCCCTTCCTAAGTGGGCCCCACAGTTAAACAACAGTGTGTGAATACACAACACATACATCAAGGTGGGCCCCACGGCCACGGCCTCACTGAACTGGCATTCTGCCTAGGAACCTTGCCCTGTCCATTGATCCGGTGCTGCTTAACCAATGGAATGGGCAGCAGCTTTGAGTGGTTACTGTGATGTATGGGTCTTATCCACACCGTCCATCCATTTTTTTTTCCTATCATTTTATGATAAAAGACGAAAAATGAAGCAGTTACAAGACTCAAGTGGACCACACCACATGAAGCAGCAGTAATAATGATTCTCACCGTTGAAACTTTTTTAGGGCCCACCGTGATGTTGATTTGCCATCCAACCTATTAATAAAGTTACATAGACATGGATGAAGAGAAAACACGAATATAAGCTGCATCTAAACCTTCTGCTACCTCGAAGAAGTTTTCAACCATGAGAGTTTAATCCGCATTGTGTAGGCTACTTGAGCCTCGTATCTGCCTCATTTTTGAGTAGATACCCTAAAATAATACAAAAAAATAGATGGACGGTCTGGATAAGACCCATGCATTAAGGTGGCCACTCAAAGCTGCTGCCCGTTCCCAGCTGGAGACAGGTGGGGTTAGGACGGACGCGGATTAGATACTGACAGGTTGAGTAGAGAGTAGGTACTGAAGTGACGTCACTAAGTTCTGTGGACCCCATTATGATGTATGTGTTGTATCCACAGCGTCCATTCATTTGGAGATATTATTTTAAGGCATGACTCGGAGAACGAGGCAGATCCAAAGGTTTAGTGGAACCCACCGAAGAAAACAGAGGGAAGATTGATGCCCACCATTGAAACCTTCCTGAGGCCCACCATGATTTTTTTTCGAAATTCAACCTGTTCAAAAGTTAAAAAAGACATTAAAGAAGGGAAAACACAAATATCAGCTTGATCTAAAACTTTCGTGGCCTTCAGAATTTTTTAACGGTGGTGTCACTCTCCCCACTGTTTTCTCTAGTGGGGTGCACTGGATCTTTGGATGTGACTCGTTCTTTAAATCTTACCCTAAAATGATCTCTCCATATGGATGGACGGCGTGGATACAAAACATACATCATGGTGGGGCCCACGGAACGTAGTGACGTCACTTCAGTAGCAGTCTCGCTACTCAACCTGTCAGTAGCCAATCCGCGCCCGGTTAGGACGCAATCCGCGTCCCAATGGATGAACAAGTTTAGTTTTGGTCCACCCATTCAACGAATGGCCTGGATCTCTTCTGTGTATGTGGCCCATGAGCATTTATGCGGTGCACACCACCTAATGAAAGGGATCCACGCACGATAAAACCAAATGCGTACATTGAATGAATGCCATGATCATCTATCTTTCTTTTTCCAACCGAACATTTGAGGTGATGAATGGCCTCACCTGATGAACGGTGCAGATCTCTTATATGTGCCGCATTGCTTGCTCAATCTCTGCCGCGATTTTCTTTGGTTATTATAGCCTGAGTATCACCGTGAGTGCCTGGTCATGCAAGTGATAGCGAGAAATTTACCACTATACGACCCATTAACGACCCATTTACCTTTTAAGGCCGCTTCTGTTTACCTCACCAGAATGAGCCCCGGATGCATGGACGACTTGCCAAAGGTCGAAAATGCCCTTACTTTTTCAGAAACGTGATTTTTAAAAGCTACGGTCGGACCTATGACTACATATTATAATCGTAGCCATAGATATCATAATCCCTAGCCATAGTGGGACTGTTCGATCAATTCCCTTCATTTTACGGTCAATTTCGGTGATTCCCCTTCACTTCACGGTCAATTCCATGCATGTCACGGTCAATTCCCTTTACTTCACAATTAATTCAATGCATTTCGTGGTCAATTCCCTTCACTTCACGGTCATTTCCATTCATGGTTAATTTACTTCACTTCACGGTCATTTTCATGCATTTAAACCCATGGAATTGACCGTGAAATGCATGGAATTGACCGTGAAGTGAAGCGAATTGACCGTGAAATGCATTGAAATGACCGTGAAGTAACGGGAATTGACCGTGAAATGCATTGAATTGACCGTGAAGTAAAGGGAATTGACCGTGAAGTTAAGGAGAATCGCTGGAATTGATTGTGAAATGCATGGAAATGACAGTGAAGTGAAGGGAATTGACCATGAAATGCATTGAATTGACCGTGAAGTAAAGGGAATTGACCGTGAAATGCATGGAATTGACCGTGAAGTGAAGGGGAATCGCCGGAATTGACCGTGAAATGCATGGAAATGACCGTGAAGTGAAGGGAATTGACCGTGAAGTGAAGGGAATTGACCGTGAAATGCATGGAATTGACCGTGAAATGAAGGGAATTGACCGTGAAATGCATGGAATTGACCGTGAAGTGAAGGGAATTGACCGTGAAATGCATGGAATGACCGTGAAGTGAAGCGAATTGACCGTGAAATGCATGGAAATGACCGTGAAGTGAAGCGAATTGACCGTGAAATGCATTGAAATGACCGTGAAGTAAAGGGAATTGACCGTGAAATGCATTGAATTGACCGTGAAGTAAAGGGAATTGACCGTGAAATGCATGGAATTGACCGTGAAGTGAAGGGGAATCGCCGGAATTGACCATGAAATGCATGGAAATGACCGTGAAGTGAAGGGAATTGACCGTGAAATGCATTGAATTGACCGTGAAGTAAAGGGAATTGACCGTGAAATGCATGGAATTGACCGTGAAATGACGGTGAAGTGAAGAGGGAATTGACCATGAAATGCATGGAATTGATCGTGAAGTGAAGGGGAATCGCCGGAATTGACTGTGAAATGAAGGGAATTGACCGTGAAGTGAAGGGAATTGATCATGAAATGCATTGAATTGACTGTAAAGTAAAGGGAATTGACCGTGAAATGAAGGGGAATCGCCAGAATTGACTGTGAAATTCATGGAATTGACAGTGAAGTGAAGGCAATTGACCATGAAGTGAAGGGAATTGACCATGAAATGCATGGAATTGACCGTGAAGTGAAGGGGAATCACCAGAATTGACCGTGAAATGTGTGGAATTGACCGTGAAGTGAAGGGGAATCGTTGGGATTGACCGTGAAATGCATGGAATTGATCGCGAAGTAAATGAAATGAATGAAATTAACCGCGAACTGATTGAAATTGACCGTGAAGTGAATGAAATGGATTTTCGACCATCGACCTGATGGAATCTTAGAAAATAACTAGGTTGGTTGGCTAAAGTAGCTTCTCCTACCCCAAAATCATATAGGGTATGTCAAGTAACTAATTTTGGTTTAGAAGATATTCTTGTTAAATGAATAAAGAAAGAAATAAAAAATAGAGAGAATTTTTTTTTATATGCTTATATATACATATTTATATAAATATGTATTAGAGAAAATTGTAGGTAGAATAAAGTTCTCCATATAAAAAAAAAATAAAAAAAAATACAGATCGGCGTGGCCCCGCCGGACAGGCCAGCAACCAGTTGGGGGGATGCCAGTTCGGTATGCCCACCCTGGATAGTCCCTCTATGGCTATGGATTATGGTATCTATGGCTACAGTATAATCCGTAGCCATAAGTTTGACTGTAGCATACGACATTACCATGCTACTTTGAACGTCTACCGTTGAAACCCTTTTAGGGGTCACAGAAGTTTTGGATCATTATGAAATTTGTTTTTCCTCTTCATCCAGGTCTTTGTGACCTTATTAATAGATTGGATGGAAAATAAATGTTATGGTGGGCCCTACAAAAGTTTCAACGGTGAAAATCAATTTTCCGCTGCTCTTTGTGGTGTGGTCCAGTTGATCTTTGGATATGATTTTTTTTTTTTTTTTTATAATGCTCTGAAATGATCTCGAAATATAGATGAACGTTGTGGATATAATAAATACATAACTGTGGGGCCATGTAACTTTGATCTCTTTTGAATTGTTCTTACAACTCGGAGTTCGAGGAGCATCAGCACTCGCCTTCGAGCACCAACCAATCCGCTTGACGGAAAAAGCAGGGGCATTTCACGGTCAATTCCCTTTACTTCACGGTCAATTCAATGCATTTCATGGTCAATTCCCTTCATTTCACGGTCAATTCCATGCATTTCACGATCAATTCCGGCAATTCCCCTTTACTTCACGGTCAATTTCCTTTACTTCACGGTCAATTCAATGCATTTCACGGTCAATTCCCTTTATTTCATGGTCAATTCCATGCATTTCACGATCAATTCCAGCGATTCCCATTCACTTCACGGTCAATTCCATGCATTTCACGGTCAATTCCCTTTACTTCACGGTCAATTCAATGCATTTCACGGTCAATTTCCTTCACTTCACAGTCATTTCCATGCATTTCACGGTCAATTCCAGCCATTCCCCTTCACTTCACGGTCAATTCCATGCATTCATGGTCAATTCCCTTTACTTCACGGTCAATTCAATGCATATCACGGTCAATTCCCTTTACTTCATGGTCATTTCAATGCATTTCACAGTCAATTCGCTTCGCTTCACGGTCATTTCCATGCATTTCACAGTAAATTCGCTTCACTTCACAGTCATTCCATGCATTTCAGTGTCAATTCCCTTCACTTCACGATCAATTCCATGCATTTCACAGTCAAATTCCCTTCATTTCATGGTCAATTCCATGCATTTCACGGTTAATTCCCTTTACTTCATAGTCAATTCAATGCATTTCAAGATCAATTCCCTTCACTTCATGATCAATTCCATGCATTTCATGGTTAATTCCCTTTACATCACGGTCAATTCAATGCATTTCACGGTCAATTCCCTTCACTTCACAGTCATTTCAATGCATTTCATGGTCAATTCGCTTCACTTCATGGTCAATTTCATACATTTCATGGGGTCGACCTCATTCGGCTAAAAGCTGTTTGGGCTCCACTTCTTCTTTATACCGAGACTCATTGAAAGCAATTGGCGTGAAGGTCAATGCAGAGGATGTATGTGAGATAATTTTGGAGGGTCTAATGTTAAATTCTTGGAATCCCCGTATATTAAGAATTTATAGTTTCCTCAACAAGTTTGGGTGGAAACCAAAATCACAGGATAAATCTATAACTCAGGTATGGCCTAAAGAGCTTTAAGAGGGAATGAGGTCGACCCCATCTGGACCCGGTCGACCCCGTCTTTGCAATAATTTCCTAGGCTTTTGCATCTGTCACTATAATTCAACGAGCCTAACGTGAAATTCAACGAGCCTAACGTGAAATTGAGCGAGCCTAACATGAAATTCATTGAGCGAACATGAAAGTTAACGAGCCTAACATGAAATTCACCGAGCCGAACATGAAATTTACAATATTAACATCTTCCATAGTGATTAACTACATGGGTTTAAATGCATGGAAATGACCGTGAAATAAAGCGAATTAACTGTGAAATGCATGAAAATGACCATGAAGTGAAGGGAATTGACCGTGAAATTGTAACACCCCGAATTTTTCAGTACTTGGGCACCATGGAGCAAATTAAAATCAATTTAATCTTTGTTTTTGGAAAATCTATAACTTAACATTAAGAGACTATAATAGAAATTATTCTATGTGGTCCACTGATGCGTGTAATTCACCTTGAATTTGGGACCGAGGCCTAGTAAGAACTTACAGGCTTAACAGATGCCACTGACAGGAAATAAAATAAAATAAAATAAGGTTTGGCCTTAAAAAGAAGATAATAAAAATAATAGTAATCATGATAATAATGAATAATAATTTTACGATGTATCATTGAATTATAAATATCAACGTAGTATTAAATATATATATATATATATATTTTTATAAATGTGTATACAAAAATTATTAGATATTTTAATAAAATGGTATAGTATTTAACAATGGGATTTTTAAAGATGATATTATACAATTTTCAATTCATACATATATGCATAATTTGAGTCAGGCCGGGTCGCTACTCAGCATATCGGGGCCGAACTTTGTCCGAGTCACGCTCACAAGACCAACTCGGTCAGGTTCAACACGAGTTGTTCCCCGATCTCCTCCACACTATCAGATCAAGCCAATCTCAATCCAGGTATTACAAGAAAACCACATTCCTCTCAAACCGATCTTGCACTTAACTCGTTAGAGAATCTACGGGGTGAATGCCCAACTGAGTTCGGATTTGTCCAAATTCCGGCCCAAGCTCAGTCATAATATGGGCTGAAAAGGGGGTTGAGATCAGGCCTTGAATGTGCCAAAAAACTGATCTCAAATCAGGCTTTCACTTAGGCTGCTAACGTCCCACCAAACAGAGCCCTTATTTGGATTGAAAATGGGCCACAATCTCAGCCCGGATCAGCCCACAACCTGGACTGAAGGTGAGCCGTTAATCTAACCAGGATCAAAGCTTTTAGGGAGCCATGAATGGGGCTGAAACCAGTCCAAAAGGTGGGCCGAGGGTAGCCGCTAATTTGGCCATGTGATGGGCTGAAATCAGCCCAAGTTTAGGCCAAAATCGGGCCAAAACCACATAGTGGGCCTAGACTAGGCCCAGCCTCAGTTCGGGCCCAGTTTGCATAAGTTGAGCCCAAGTTCATAAGCCCACTTAGTGGTGGTAATCCATTAGTAGGATAATTTGCTAGAACTAACGATTATAGATACTTGATACTAACGGTTAGCATTATGATTAGTAGATTATTCATCTTAAATTGGTGTTGATAGTATTAACTGATAATTGTCACTTATCATTACTCCATTGCTAGTATCATTTTAAATTAATTACAGGGATTTGATTTCAAAACTCTAAGCCAAAGCCTAAAGTTAGATTAGAGGATAAAACCCCGAATCTAAGTAACCTGAACTATAAATTATGATCCTAATTGATAAGTTATTCTCTATGATATCACTACAGGTTCCTTTACTATGTTATTACTATTATAAGTCACTATTAGTATCATTACTCATGCATTGTTAGATAATTTAATATAATATTAGCCGTTGTAATATTCTCAAAATTAATGACTAATTTATTTATTAATTTTACTCAATTATTACTCTCATTAACAATATCATTAATGGTCACATCAATTAGAGTCCAAATTCCATAATCAAATCCTAAAATCTAAGTTTAGGACTAAACCCTAAGATGAAAACCCTAATTCTACACTAAAATCCTAAAAGATAACCCTATGCTATGATCTTAAACCCTAAGTTGTATGTAGAACTTGGATCTAATAGTACATCCTGATTTATGGTAGGATTTGATTTTAAGGGAATGCGCACTCCCTAGCGATGCAAACTATGAGGTGATGATTCTTTCCCTTAAGCTTTTCATTTTCCCATTAGCTTAAGTTATAGTTTTTATTTTTAATTTGTAATTAATATCTCCATTTCATAGCCACATGTGTTAATTGTTGGAATTGAATTGCTACATTACATGCTTAATATTTATCCTACATATTTATTCATGCTTGTGGATTATTTGTGGATTGCTTATGGAACTTAAACTGGTACATCAGTGGAAAACCCCCACCTATATGTGTACACCCATACTTGGGACATAACCCGATTGATTGTGATTGTAATGTACCTTCGGCTTAGTGGTTATTGAATGGTGGTTTAAATTGACCATTGATATAAGGCTACCATCCAAGGTTGTTATGTCTAATGATTTTTAAGGATGGTCTTTTATCATATGATTTTGATACTCGCCCTATGTGGCATATTTTGATAATTGCCTTATGTGGCTCGTTTTGATATCATCTTATGTGACTTTATTCAGGTATTTTCCTTATATGGGTTTGATGTTTTATACCGTGCAACTATGCGATGGTAAGCCCCATATACTGTAATATGATTGGCCACTAGTTGACGGGTTTTCATTAAACATCCTAAGATGGTAGTCTCATGAGCCGGGATAGTGGTATGAGACCTATGCCCGAGCTGTCGGCCTACGTTAGTGACGAGCCCCCATAGTGATCTTGAACTTATTTAAATTGGTTGATTGTAACTTGACTAATAATGGTTTGGTTAATCATGCATCCATGGCATATTAGCGATGACGGGTGGCTAATTCTGGATGCTGTAGCACGTGCCCTTAGGATCATTGGGGTATCATTTCGCTAGCTCCCAGACTACCGGTTATCGATCTATTGTTCCGACTGGATGATTTTCCTAGGTCGATGATTGCATGGGTAATGAGCCTACTGTTCGCACAGATGAGCATCCCCGGGGCAATGATTGCATTCACGCATCCATACATCTAATACGACCTGCATCATGTATTGTTTTGTATGCTTCGCTTTACAACTATACTTACCTAATGCGGCGGTGTGTAATCTTGAGGGAAATTCACACTGAGTTGGCCACTCATCCATCAAATATACAACCGTACAGGTAGGATAGGTGGCTTAAGTGATATACAGGTTCGGACTGATGAATATCCGTTATGATGGTCAAGGATGCGTGGTTGTACTTGTCAAGGAAGCTGCGCGATTTTTCAGCTTTCATTTATATATTTTCTTTTATATTTCTCATGTATGTAAATCTTGTAATTGTTAATGTTGAGACATTGGTTTGTATAAGTCATTATAGGCAACCTCTTGTATATTCTAAATGTAATTGCAATTTTGCCTTTATGCTTACTTGTCCATTCTACGCTCATCTGCTTACTCTGATAGTTAAAAAAAATATACTCGAATTTTACCATCCTTTAAAGTTAACAGTTAGGTTTTTAGGAAACAAATCATATACTCGGGTCTTGAAAAGTCAGGGCGTTAAAGAAATGCATTGAATTGACTGTGAAGTAAAGGGAATTGACCGTGAAATGAAGGGAATAGACCATGAAATGCATTGAAATGACCATGAAGTAAAAAGAAATTGACCGTGAAATGCATTGAATTGACCGTGAAGTAAAGGGAATTGACCGTGAAATGCATGGAATTGACTGTGAAGTGAAGCAAATTGATCGTGAAATACATTGAAATGACCGTGAAGTAAAGGGAATTGACCGTGAAGTAAAGGGAACTGACCGTGAAATGATGGAATTGACTACGAAGTGAAGGGGAATCGCCGAAATTGATCGTGAAATGCATGGAAATGACCGTGATGTGAAGAGAATTGACCGTGAAATGCATTGAATTGACCATGAAGTAAAGGGAATTGACCATGAAATGCATGGAATTGATCATGAAGTGAAGGGGAATCGACGGAATTGACCGTAAAATGCATGGAATTGACCATGAAGTGAAGGGAATTGACCGTGAAATGCATGGAATGACCGTGAAATGCATGGAAATGACCATGAAGCGAAGCGAATTAACGTGAAATGCATTGAAATGATCGTGAAGTAAAGGGAATTGACCGTGAAATGCATTGAATTGACCGTGTAGTGAAGGGAATTGATCGTGAAATGCATGGAATTGACCGTGAAGTGAAGGGGAATCGTCGGAATTGACCATGAAATGCATGGAAATGATTGTGAAGTGAAGGGAATTGACCGTGAAATGCATTGAATTGACCGTGAAGTAAAGGGAATTGATCATGAAATGCATGGAATTGACTGTGAAGTAAAAGGGGATCCCTATGGAGAGTTAATGAAGAAAATAGGTAAAAAGAATGAATAAGGATAGTAGAGATGAGTTCGGACATGTATTTGAGTGTAAGGGAGTGAATGGAGTGAAATTGATAAAGCACCGTGAAATGCATGGAAATGACCGTGAAGTGAAGCGAATTGACCGTGAAATGCATTGAAATGACCGTGAAGTAAAGGGAATTGACTGTGAAATGCATTGAATTGACCGCGAAGTAAAGGGAATTGACCGTGAAATGCATGGAATTGACTGTGAAGTGAAGCAAATTGATCGTGAAATACATTGAAATGACCGTGAAGTGAAGGGAATTGACCGTGAAATGAAGTGAATTGACCATGAAATGCATGGAATTGACCATGAAGTGAAGCGGAATCGCCGGAATTGACCGTAAAATACATGGAATTGACCGTGAAGTGAAGGAAAATCGCTCGTGAAATGCATTGAAATGACCATGAAGTGAAGGGAATTGACCGTGAAATGCACGAAAATGGCCGTGAAGTGAAGGGGAATCGCCGGAATTGACCGTAAAATGCATGGAATTGATCGTGAAATGAAGAGAATTGACCGTGAAATACATGGAATTGACCATGAAGTGAAAGGAATTGACCGTGAAATGCATGGAATTGACCATGAAGTGAAGGGGATTGACCGTGAAATGAATTGAATTGACCGTGAAGTAAAGGGAATTGACCGTGAAATGCATTGAATTGACCGTGAAGTAAAGGGAATTGATCGTGAAATGCATGGAATTGACCGTGAAGTGAAGGGGAATCGTCGGAATTGACCATGAAATGCATGGAAATGATTGTGAAGTGAAGGGAATTGACCGTGAAATGCATTGAATTGACCGTGAAGTAAAGGGAATTGATCATGAAATGCATGGAATTGACTGTGAAGTAAAAGGGGAACCGTCGGAATTGACCATGAAATGTATGGAATTGACCATGAAATGAAGGGAAATGACCGTGAAATGCATGGAATTGACCGTGAAGTGAAGGGGAATCGCCGGAATTAACCGTGAAATGCATGAAATTGACCGTGAAATGAAGGGAATTCACCATGAAATGCATTGAATTGACCGTGAAGTAAAGGGATTTGACCGTGAAATGCATGGAATTGACCGTGAAATGAAGGGAATTAACCGTGAAATGCATTGAAATGACTGTGAAGTAAAGGAAATTGACTATGAAATGCATTGAATTGACCATGAAGTAAAGGGAATTAACCTTGAAATGCATGGAATTGACTATGAAGTGAAGCAAATGATCATGAAATGCATTGAAATGATCGTCAAGTAAAGGGAATTGACCGTGAAATGCATTGAATTGACTGTGAAGTAAAGGGAACTGACCGTGAAATGATGGAATTGACCTCGAAGTGAAGGGGAATCGCTAGAATTGATCGTGAAATGCATGGAAATGACCGTGAAGTGAAGGGAATTGATCGTGAAATGCATTGAATTGACCGTGAAGTAAAGGGAATTGACCATGAAATGCATGGAATTGACCGTGAAGTGAAGGGGAATCACCGAAATTGATCGTAAAATGCATGGAATTGACCTTGAAATGAAGGGAATTGACCGTGAAATGCAAGGAATTGACCATGAAGTGAAGGGAATTGACCATGAAATGCATGGAAATGACCATGAAGTGAAGCGAATTAACTGTGAAATGCATTGAAATGACCGTTAAGTAAAGGGAATTGACCATGAAATGCATTGAATTGACCATGAAGTAAAGGGAATTGATCGTGAAATGCATGGAATTAACTGTGAAGTGAAGGGGAATCGCTGGAATTGACCGTGAAATGCATGGAATTGACTGTGAAATGAAGGGAATTGACCATGAAATGCATGGAATTGACTGTGAAATGCATGGAATTGACTTTGAAATGAATGGAATTGACCATGAAATGCATTGAATTGACCGTGAAGTAAAGGGATTTGACCGTGAAATGCATGGAGCTGACCGTGAAATGAAGGGAATTGACCGTGAAATGAAGGGAATTGACCATGAAATGCATGGAATTGACCGTGAAGTGAAGGGAATTGACTGTGAAATGCATGGAATTGACTGTGAAGTGAAGGGGAATCACCAGGATTGACCGTGAAATGCATGGAATTGATCGCGAAGTAAATGAAATGAATGAAATTGACCGCGAAGTGAATGAAATGGATTTTCGACCATCGACTTGATGGAATCTTGAAAAATAACCAGGTTGGCTGGCTAAAGTATCTTCTTCTACCCTAAAATCATATATGGCTAGTTTGATTTTCTAATTACATAGGTAATTCAAGGTAAATGGGTAATAATTATTTACCTGTGTATTTCCGGTTAAATTTCCAAGGTGATGTTGACCGCCACTTTTCATTTATAGCACTCCTCACATCACCCGAGGAGAAAATTGTTAACTCGTAGGGCCCACCATGATGTGTGTGTCTTATCCACACCATCCATCCCTTTAGCCAACTCATTTTAGGGCATAACCAAAAAAATGAGGCAGATCCAAAGATCAAGTGTACCACAACACAAGAAAAAATGGGAATTGAACTCCTACCATTGAAAGCTTCTTGAGGCCCCCAAAAGTTTTGGATTAAACTGATATTTTTGTTTCCCCTTTATCTATGACTGTGTGACCTTATCAACAGGTTGGATGACAAATAAACATCAATATGGGCCCTAGGGAGAAAACAACTTTCAACCGTTGACGTCTTAATGATCATTGTTCCCTAAGGTGTGTTCCACTTGAGCTTTTGATTTTCTTGTTTTTTGGCTTCATGCCTTAAAATGTATTTTTTTTAAAAGGATGGATGGTGTGGATAACTCACATATATCATGGTGGGGCCTACATATTCAAATCAGTAATAAAGGGTATTATATGCACCGCTTTTCCAAATGTAATTCCCAACGAATTTCAAACAGGTGGCGTAAGTAATAATTACTTATTTTCCTGTATTTACTCGGGAAATGAAAATTCAAACAGCCCCATAAGATATGTCAAGTAACTAATTTTGGTTTAGAAGATATTCTTATTAAATGAATAAAGAAATAAATGAAAAAAAGAGAGAAAATTTTTTTATATGCTTATATATACGTATTTATATAAATATGTATTAGAGAAAATTGTAGGTAGAATAAAGTTCTCCATCTAAATAAAAAATAAAAAAAATGTACTGCCTATGGCTACGGTTATAATCCGTAGCGATATGTCTAACCGTAGCTCTCAATAATCACGTTTCTAAAAAACGCAAGGGCATTTTCAACCTCTACCAAGTCATCCGTACAACTGGGGCTCATTCTCGTGCGGCAAAAAGAAGTGGGCTCGAAAAGGTAAATGGGTCGTACAGTGGTAAATTTCTCAGTGATAATTGATTCGATAGGATCGTCTTATCATTTTCTCTTTAAAGGTGAATGCTAAGCGATTCATGAGTACGTTGGCCCACCCAACTGCACTTTCGGGAGCATCATCATGGACCGTCCATGTGGACTCAGGTGCTTGATTATACGATTCGCTTGTTTAAGACAAATAACCAACGGTCATGAATCAACTAGGGTTCATTACGTCACGGTGGGAGGCGTATGGTAGGAAGGAGGTGTGGCATGCAGTGAATGAAATGAGGATAACTGAAATAGAAGTTAAATAAGCTTGGTTTCAAATATATATTGACCTCAATGTTCAGATGTCAAGACAAATTCGTCACCCTCTTCTAAAATTCACAAATATGTAGGGGGAGTAATGATAAACTTTCTTTAAAGCCCTTTTGAATTTAAGAAAGCATGGAAAAAGAAATAATATTTATTGAAAAAACTTATTTCCCGAAAATTATTACAAAGGAAATATTATTTTCATTATTTGTTTCTACCTTCTTATTTTTTTATTTAGGATTTATTTTTAAATTTATTCTTTAGCAAAAAAATCTTGAAAATGAAATTTTAATCGCTAGCACATGTGGCATATGTGGGTTGCCCGTAGTGTTTGAAAGCGTATAGTGGCACGGATTGCAGAAGATACCTATTCGCAGCATTTGACATAAGGGAACCTAAAGCTAGATGGCAATACCTGTAACGTAGTGTCACATGGCATGTGTTATATATATATATGTGTGTGTGTGTGTGTGGAGTGTCTGAGGATAGATGATGGTACGTGGCGCATTGGTGTATGTTGAATACTTTGCACATGTAAAGTACAGGAGAAGAATGTTAGTACATATATTACATTAGCACGTGGGGTACAAGAGAAGATGGATGTTGTTATAGGTGGCACATTATCACATGTGAACACTTTACACCCGAGGGGTACAAGAGAAGATGAGTGGTGGAATATTTAACATATTGGCACGTGTGGCATAGTGGCATGTGCAGGGCATAAACAAAGATGGACGATGACTCATTTGGCACATTGACCCATGTGGTACATACAAGCTAATTGAAGATGGATGGTAATACATTTATGCTTAACTCTTGATAAACTTATTTTCCTTCCATCATAAGAAAATGTTATTTTTAAGAGTGACAGTAGGAAAATAAATTTATTAATTTTGCAAAAAAAAAAAAAAAGATCTTAACAAATAATAGAAAGAGAGATTCATAGGAAACATTGTTTCTCTCATTTCTTTTTCAGGAATCCAAATAGGCCCATTAGATATAATGAACTTGCAATATTTGTCATGTAAGTAATCTAGCCATTGTGAATTTTCTTAGTTTCTTAGAGAAGATGGCTTAAATATATGGCTTATATAGGTAAATTATCCTATACCTCTTTATAAAATCTCACACTCATTCATATTCAATCGTTCACTCAAGTTGTAATATACTAACAATTTTAAGGGGTAACTTTTTTTTTTAATTTTATTTCTAATTATTTAATTATAACCAATCATCAAGTGGATCATTTTAACCATTTAAACTAAGATTTATAATAATCCATCCGTTGGATCACCAATTCAAACCATTAATCATCGATCCAAACTATCTAAATTGAATAGTAACTGATTAATTTTTAAATCTATCGTTAAAATTATCATCTGACAGATGTATCATCAAGATCTTAAGAAATGCTCATTGGATCACTTGATCTTTTTATAGACAACCGTTTAACATGTTCATTAACACGATATCAATGCCATATAAAAATCTTGACTCGAACAAAGATAAAAAGTTGAGATCCAAGGCCAAGAATTCTTAGACCGTCAATTTTAACATGTTTTGTGGATCCTAACAGAGTATACTAGATTTTTATTTCATGACTCTTGTAGATCTTCAATGTTATGATTTTAAATTATTTTAACATATGTAAAATAGTATAAATTATTCATATGTATTATAACTATACAATTAAGCATGGCCCAATAGTTTTATACACACATATATTTTTTTTACCTTGAAATTATTTTCCTATGATCTTTATCATAAAAACTTCATTTTGATATAATGATTGGATATAAAAACTTTTGGTATGACTTATACGATCGTGGCATGTACACACTCGATTATTACACCCTACTTCACTTGAACGCATATTACAATAATTAGTGCACCTCCACCTCTACAAACACTTGTGATTTTCTTACAATTAACAATCGTCATTTTGATCAAGAAATCATTTTTATAAGAGGGCATAAGCTATAAAAAAATCTAATCATACGCTTAGATGAATGAGATTGTACTTGTGGGATTCACATCCTTATGACACATGCGTATATTGTTTGTACCCTCATCCACCTTAAAATCTCTCATCATTACTTTACACTCTTAAGATGAGAGTTACATATGTTTATCGTTATTTTTCACACGTTTACTTGTGTTTACTATGCATGTGTATTAATGCAAAAGGACTTTTATTCCTTTACATAAGGCATGTTTGTAACACCCCGCACTTCTGGTACACAGGTGTTACCACTTAAATCGAAGCAGGAGATTTCAAACTCAACTAATAGGCAACTTAAATCCAACGAATGCAGGATGGGGCTTCCAGTCATCGTTAAAGCCGTCCATCAAATGCCCTAGAAGCTGAGTTGAGCCCTACATCATCAGGAAGGTAACCTTAATTAAACAACTTAAGTTAAAGATTAATTAATAGTAAAAGAAACGGAATGATGCTCTAGTGATTGACCTTTGAGGACTAGTGGATAGCCAACCAAGCACCCATTACCATTCAAATTCATATTTAACCGTTAAAATCAATGTAACACCCCGAATTTTCGCCATTTTGGGTCTGCTAAAAAATCTTAAATTTTTTTTTTTAATAACTAGCCATGTCATCACTTATGAACCATTGACTCTCGAGGCGAGCTTATATGCGGCTGTTACCGATAAAGAACCGTACAAATAAGATTGATCAACCGTAGAAAACCAATGAATCCAACCGATCACTTAAACATCAAGTTTATCCCCATGATTTATTCACATAGGGCCCAAATCTAACCGACTCATCGCTAACTAATTAAGATAATCATAACTAAATAAAAGATCTAACCAAAGTTGAGTCAACTATGGCCCGGACCTTAATTAATAAACCAAGTCAACTCAATTACTCTTTTAGCCTAAAACCGACAGTTTAGAGTGATCAGGACCGAATCACCATTTTCACTAATTTCGAGTAGGTCATACTATGAACTTATTCAATCTATACCTTAATAATTGTACCTAAGAAATTTTAATACCTAATTCATTCTAAAAATGCCCTGATTTTCTAAACAAGCTATAGACCGCTCATTAGTGGGCCACTAGTTCCAAAACTATATAATAATGTCCGTCTTACTTGGCTCGACGTCCATCACAGGAGTCGGACCTGGGTAATGTCTAGAACCGCTCAACTTAAGCCGAGAGACGAGTGCATGAGAAGTGCAAATACCCTAAAAGAATAAGCTGAAACTTAAGTGAATTGGGTTGTCCACTCTTATGCAAAGTTGAGAATTTCGGACCGTTGGTTTACGACTAAACTTCGCACCTATAGTAAGAATATTTTCCCCCTCATATTCGTATAGCCGCGGCCCCGATCGACCATCGGTGACCGTTGAACAAACTTCTAATCATATCTGTCGATCGGCGCATCCAAATGGCGGGCCGATCATGTCCATACGTAGATCATCATTAGGGCTAACTATCCTACGGTGTATATTAATATGTACACCCCATAGTGGGCCCTAGAGGTTAAAAAACCCTCACATATGTCTAGTATAGTAAAAACCCAACCCTTGGGGCCATTTACACCAAATCTGACACTATAAAAGGGCCTCATTTGGGCACCCCCTTCTCCCATACGAATTTCATGCCCTACCTTGGGTGAAAGAGAAGAGAAAGAGAAAGAGAGATGAAGAGAAAATGAAGAGAAAGATAAGGGAGAGAGTGTTTGTGTGAGTGAGGGGAATCTTGATGCTTGTAGGGTTGGTATTTCCTTAACCAAACCGGTGGCTACTACAAAACCTCCACCAAATCCACCAATGCCAAGAATCGGAGGTAAGAATGGTATATTTTCCCTTCAATTAAGCAACCTAGTGTAGATTTCTAGTCATTAATGTTGTTTTTCTTGATTTTGATTTAGGAATTGGTGGTTTTACCGAAATCTCCAAATCCTAAGATCTCAAAGAATGAAAATCTCCTCTTAAGGTGTGGACCTTTATCATTAGGTGGCCAAGTACTAATTTTAGGATAAATTTAATGATTGTGAATGTTAGAGTGATGTTCATGAGTGACTTAGGAAAAATCTAGCTACGAACCTACTTGATAGGTCTACCAACATGCATGTAACGATAAATTGGTGTTTGATTAGTCTTCAACATGTTCGGGCATGAAATTAGTATTGCATGTTCATTTCACATCTGATTTTTGCATGATCTTCCCTATAGCATTTATGATTGCATTATTTCTTGCTGTATTTTTCTGTACTATGAGTGATGTGTTGTCCTTGGTCTCTTAGGTAATCTAGTACCACACGCACACATGTTTAACTTTTGCTATTAAGAGTAGTTGCATTCATTTTAACAACCTGAAATTTTATGCTCGATGTATTGTATGCATGATTCCACCTGTACTAGAAGATGAACTGTTAATTGCTAGAAGTGTTGTTGAATACAACCCATTTTCTGGGTTAGTCAGGGAACTAAGATTTGTGAAGGTGGTTCCGTTATTGGACCTTCCTGTGACTAGTCTGACTGATTTAGGCCGATGCGAATGGGCGACAGTAGTGGGACTACATGGGTTACTTGCACCCAATGTCATGCGTTGTGTGCTCGCCTGAACTTGGGCGGTCTAGTCCACCGAATGACCAACTATATTTGTTAACCATGTTTGCTCACGCCTGTTTGGAACCTGAAATACCCATCACCCACTGACGCCCACTGACAACAGCTAGAAACTGATCCACAATCTCGTAAGCCGGGCATGGTAGAATGGGACACTATGTCCGAGATGTCGGCCTATGCTGGGGTGATGAGCCTCCCTATAGTAACCGCGAGAGATCCCACTTCCCAGCACTCCCTACGTGCTTGCAATTAGGGGTGGGGACTCCGATGGGATCAAGGATCGCGGGGTCTTGGCCTCACACATTGAGGGGTTCTGGCCTTGCAAATGGATGAGGGCATTGATATTGTTGGGGTGTACTAGTTTTTTCAACTTGCTAGATGAACTAAATTAACTAAAAACTCAGCTAATACATTATTCACGCATTGCATTAACTAGAATTTGGTGACTCGGCAGTTGAGATCGTAATGAGGGAGTGTTGGTCATGTGCGATCGTGAGACGAAGTCGCTCGAGGGAGTGTTGTGGGTGAGGTCATGCATTATACATAACTCATACATACGCATTAACAAAGACTAGTTAGTGATTTATGAATTTATGCTTTTCATTAAATTCATCATGAAATTATTATTTGATGTAACTTATGGCTAATGGCACCCACTGAGTTAGCTACTCACTCTCACTCTGAGATGGTATTTTAAAACACCAACCAGACATATTATTAGATGCAGGTGAGGCGGTGCTCGACGAGCTGAACGAGGTGAGCATCGATGAGGAAGAGGAGCTTCCCTGCTTTCAGACTTTCGGCAGATCCTTCTAGTCTGAGTTCGGGTTACCGCGGGGTATGGGCCAAGGTTCTAGTCACTTTGGGTCATGTATGGGTGGGACTAGTTTCCTATTTAAATGATTTTGAATTTGTAGTTTGGATATTTTTATATTTAGTGGCACTTGATACTGCTTTATGACTTCCTTATACTTCATGCCTTACTAAACTCTCCATTGTTTATGAGATTATCCAAACGTAATTAAAATCTGAAGCCTGTTAGGGCACCCATGACACCTGAGAATTCGGGAGCCGAGTTCTTACACGGCCCCTGAAAACCCGGGGTGTTATAATCAAGTATCAAATCAATGGTTTGGATTAAATTGGACTGTGTATTATGAACTCGCCATAACGCATTCACTAACTTAGGAGGGAGCGATCGTGGGGCCCCTAAGACGATCAGACAGAGTGGATTTATCACAAACATCACAGTGGACCCCACACGAAGTGCGAGTGTACCTCATGTACCCGTGTATGACGTGCACTAGACGAGCTAGGCAAGTCAAACTGGCTTTGACCGAGCCTATTTGCAAAAAGCGGGTTTCTCCTGCCAAAATGCCATTTGAAACTGACGGACGATAGCCCTCAAAGTGGCCCACCCTGGCCACTATCTGGATGATCCGATCCGTTCATCAGATCCGTGGGGGCCGTCCAACCAAAACCCTATAGGATTTCGGGCCCATGCATAGGAACATGAAATTGGGATCGGAACTGATCAATATCTACATGAAGGGCTAGGATCCTTCGATGGTGGGCCATCAGGGGGCCTCACGAGCGAACCAACATCGATTTGGCTGGCAATCCCAGCCGTCCACTCTCCATGAGAGAGCACGCCCACCCATTGCCAAAAATGGTCGGGTAAACCATCTGCAACCGAAAAAGCAAAAAGGAGTCTTTTCCTTTCGGGAAATGGATGCTGGCATGCTTCTGGCCATTCCCTGGGCCACGTGGAGCGATCCTAGCCTTCCCTTTGAGGCGGTACGAGTTGATAGAGAGAAAACACTACATCTCTTGAGAAAATGATGGGATAAGGGATATCTCGTGAGGTGGATTGAAACTCACGTTGGAGGTCTAAAAAGTGGGCCCCGCTGTGATCAGCAGTCCTATCTGATCTGCTCAAACGGACCAGATCATAACGAAATACATTAGAGAGTGATCTGCCATTAACGGTCACTCATCTTCTCCATTAAACCACCCGACCTACAATCACGAGATGGGCCCCACCAGGGCTAAAATTTTACTTTCCTGGTGGGTCATTGCAGTGGATATCCATCCTCAGGATCAAATGGACCCCATGCATAGCGGATCGTCAATCATGGCCGTTGCAAGGGGATTTTCTTTCCCAACCGTTGGTAGCCTCTCTCCCATGCCTATAAAAGGATACTGTTGCTCTCGAGATTCACACCAGAGAGAGAAAGAAGAAAAGAGAGAGAAAGGAGAGAGAGAGAGAGAGAGAGAGAGAGAGAGAGGGTGCAAGGATCGGTCGAGTGGACTTAATGCACATTGCAGTAACTCAGCCCGCACAAGATCAGACCGAGTTGGGTCAGTGCAGATCTGTAGCACCACAAGTAGGGAGAAAGAAAAGAGAAAGAAGTAGGGAGAGAGAGAAGCGAGGTCGGGAGAGCGTGTGTTGCTCCACTCCGAGTCAAGCTCGACTGAGTTCAGGCCACGCTCGAGTCAAGCCAGGTAACTCCCTACCCTTCCACCTTCATCAGGCTTTATAACATGCTGGAAAGCAGACCTTAAGCTAAGCTGAAAACACTCCTTAGATGGGTTAGAAGCAGGCCGAGATCGGGCCATGCAATGAGTGGAAAGTAGGCCTATAAATGGGCCATGTAAGGAGCTGGAATCAGACCCCAACTGGCCTTGATTTAAACTGAAATTAGACCTCAACCAAGCCCTGATTCGAGTTGAAATACAAGCCTCAGTTGGGCCATGGGTTAAACCGAAAAGGGCCAGCAAATGGGTCTAGGTTCTGGGCTGAAAGTAGTCCCATCTGCGAGCCGGAATCGGCCTCGAGCTGGGCCGAGGTTGGACTGAAACCAAGATAAAAACAGCCCTCTAATAGGGCCTTGATTTGAGCTATAATCACCCTTAGTCCGTTTGGAATTCTCGATTTCAGTAGGTTGTTTGGCTCTCTTAATAAGGCTGTGATGTAAGCTTAATAAGGTCTCCAGCCAGGCCATGATTCGGAGATGAATGAGATCTTCAGCTGGGCTCTGAAACCAGCCTTCAGCTATTGCATAGAGAGGGTTGAAAACAAGCCTTAGCTAGCACTTGGGACGGTCCCAGATAGGGGCTCAAGATAGCCTTCAGTCGGCCATGAATCGGTGCTAGAAATGGTCCTTTGAATGGGCTGTAAACTGAACAGAGATCAGGCTCATCTTTGGGCCGTTCATTGGCTGGGTCTCAGCCATCAAGCTATCCTATAAGGTGGGCTGAAGTTAGCCCCAGATCAGGGCTGAACTCAGCCTAGAATATGGGCCAAGGATGGCCATCGTCCAAGCTTCCAGCAACTCACTTGAGCTGTAAAAGCCTTTCAAATGGGCCGCACCCTGTGAAAACAGGTGGGCCGCACCCTGCACAGGCAAATGGGCCTCACTTTAAATCTCAGAGGGCCACACCACAATTACTGTTAGGTCGTAGTTTTAAACTAGCCCAGCCGTTTGGTGGCAACCAGGTGGGCCAGACCATCAGCCCACCTTACCATACATTGCAATGGGCCACGTCCCAATGGGCCTCACTAGAATTGCAGTGGGCTGCACCAAGGATAAACCCAGTGGGCCTCACCATACTTTGCAATGGGCCACACTCAAGCAGCAAGAGGGCTACCAAGTTGGGCCGGATAGGGTCCTGCCTAAACCGTTCTGGGCCGAGATCTTGGTGGCCGAGTTAGGCTGAACAGGACCTAATACGGACTAGTTTCTGGGCCTTCCATTTCTTGGGCCAAAGATGACCTAGGCCAGCCCCATTTGGGCTTATATTTGGACCTAATAACTTGGCCAAAATAGGCCTAGTTCGACCCTTAATGAGGGATAATTTTGGGCCCCGATTTGGGTACTTGTTGGACATAAGTCTATTAGGCCTAGTCACCCTAGTGCAGGCCTAAATAGCCTATTTATGGGACCTTTCAAACCCACACAACTTCAATGCATTAACCTTGGAAATATTTGAATATAACCTTAGGAGATCGTTTGCGTGATTTGGGCTACAAGGTGTACACGGGGACGTGAATCAAGAACGATTATACGACCATACAAGGTGATGATTTTCTTCCCCTTGGGCTTTCCATCCCCATGCTAGGCTAAGAGTAGCCTTTATTGTAACTACGAATGATAGCCCAGAAATGGAAAATCATTTGGTTAGTTGCTTGAACTTACCTTATAAGCGGTTTGATACTTGGTTAGTTTCCTTAAGCTTATGTTTTAGAAATAAATTAGAGTATTTGGATAGTCTAACTCATGCCTTAGAATTGATTAGAATTGATTAGAATATTATCTGACTAGTTTACTTTGTCACGTCTTAGAAATGATCAAACCATCTGATTAGTTTACTTAAAATTGAGTAGGATACTTGATTAGTTTGCTTAACCTAATGTCTTAGAATTAGTTTGAATACTTGATTAGCTTATTTTGAAAGCATGCCTTAGATCTATTAAAACACTTGATTAGCACATGTTATAAGAATTGATTGTCTAGTTACTCAAGTACATGAACCACTTGATTGGCTTCCTAGAGATACATGTTTGGAACTGGCAGGTCATGAGTACATGACCCTTGAATTATATGCCTACATGAGTTTTTACCTTAAGTATTGAATTATGCCTGAACCTCCATGTCTCACCCTCATATGATTGTATTGGTTACGAGTCACATATTATTTGGAATCTCTCCATGAAAACCTCTATTTAAAGAGTCTGTACTTAGGGTGTAACGAAATGGATTGTGGAAAGATTAGACCCTCAACATGGAGGTTAAAAATAGTGGTAGTTAAATTTATGGGACTTACCACCTATGGAGTGATTCCACCTACCTGATTATGGAATGACCTTTTCAACATTTGTTATTACCATTGTTTACTCGCAATTGATTCATACATACCGTCGCACTTTAATCGCTGTATTTAATATTTTCAATACTTCATTCCTAGTCGACATACGATGGTAGTTTCCCATACATGGAGAGTTGATTGGCCATGGGTTGATGGGTTCTATATACATCCTAAGGTAGTAGACTCATGGGCCGGGGATGGTGGTCATGGGACACTATGCCCAAGCCGTCGGCCTACGCTGGTGACAAGTCCCCGTAATGATATTGAGTTTTACTAAATCAGTTGATTGTAATTGGACTAATAAAGGCTTGACTAATCATGCATACATGGCATATCCAGACCATCATTTATCGATTTATGTACGTGATGTACGGTAGGCAGTCATTATGCGGTACGTGATGTACACACATGATGTGCTTCGCTAACGGCCAGCCTTTGCATAGGTGATGAACCCAACTTCTGAACCGATGAGCATCCCTGGGTCAATGATGCAGTCACGTATTCATGCATATAATAAGACTGCATTTACTATGTTTTGTTTGTCTGGATGTTTTTATGTTATTTCTTGTGTAGAGCGTCGGTGTGTAATCTTGAGGAAAAATCATACTGAGCTAGCTACTCATTCATCAATGTTCAACCGTACAGAGGATACAGGTGCATGGATGGACGAATATGCAGTGGATCTCTGGACCGCTACTGTCGCAGCGGAGGAAGAGCCGTACGAGGATGAGCCATACCAGGAAGCAGCTGCTTACTATGGGTTGGACCAGTAGATCTAGTTGTTATAGTTTACTTTAATTTGAACATTTTAATTTGAGGTTTTATATTTGGGCCCCAGCTGAGTGGCCCAGGATATTATTTCAATTTTGTTTATATTTATGTTACACTCGATTCCCACTATTTGCACTTTGATCTCATTTGATTTCCACCTAAAAATCTGCTAACTCCTAGGTTTTTGAGATGCGAGTCGTATACTTGGGTCCTAAAAACCGCGGCGTTACAATGTTAAACCATTTCTCGTAAGTACTCAGAGAGAGGGAGAGAGAGAGATTAAAAGAGAAGTTTTGTGAGCTAAATACCTTCTAATCCAAACCATTTATCAAGTGAGTGGTTTAATACTATATCTCTTAGATATTTAATTTAGATCAAATTTAAGTAGAGCCCACAGTGTCTAAAACTGAGATGAATCATAGGCTAACCATGAGTCAGCATGTGTGGGCTCCATATGTTTTCACGTAAGCAATAACGTGGTATCCCACACATTACCTCATGTGGGCAAATGCATGGGCCCCATGTGTAGACATAATGAATGGTAAGGGTGGGCCCCACCCTTCTATAAGAATTTGTACATGTTGATTTTTCTATCTATTATTATTTAGTTATTTATTTATTTATTTATTTTTTATTTTTGAAAATTTAAATGAATTGGTTGTAGGATCTCATTATTAGAATTATGGTGGGTCAACACAAAAGAAAATTGACATGTCTCTAAAAGGACTTTGTTATAAGATTATGATGATTAGTAGTAAACCTATGTATAACTAAGCTTAGATATAATGCGTAATTCTAGAATATTGTTATGATGTGAAACCTTTACCTTAAAATGTGGCGGTAGACCTCACGTAGATTGAACGCATTCTATACAAGGGCCCCACCACCAACCTTGTGGTGAATCATTTTATGATAAATTTTTATATACTATTAGCTAATCATGATAAGATCATCGCCTGATCGTGTGTTGGGCCACATATATTAAGAATGCTTAGAAAATGGACCACACCACACTATTATGGTCGATTAATCTCAACTTTGATATTTGAATAGTCGGTTAGATTGTATAAAATAACTAGATATGTGGTTTGACCCGAAGACTATGATCTTTGGTAGGCCCCAAATATTAATAGCATTTAAAAGTGGGCTCTACCACAAGATCATGTTTATCAGCTTATTAAATCATTTGTGTTTTTCGTAGATTGTATTATATTATAATCCTGTAAGTGGTAAATCCATCATAAGCATTTAGTGCGAAGGTGGGCCCCACATAAAATTAACCATGCATTTAAAAATCTTATTCATTAAGTGTAAATATAAATTAAAGACCTTATAAATTTAGATTCAGACTGTTAAAATTAGAGAAAATATCATAATAATGATCTGGACTGTTAAATCGATGATCGGGTCCGATCCAACCTTTGATCAAGTTTTTAATAAATCAATTAATGGATTAGTTTTAATAAAATTAAAAATCTATTTAATTTATGTTAAATCGGATCATCTGATCAAAGATCAATCAGGACCATTAGACCAAAATCATGAAAAATAAGAAAATAAATGGTCAGATCGGATAAATCTAAATATCTAATTTTCTTTAAGGTATATCTGAATCCTAATTCAAACATCACGGCTGACCCCACCTTGCTTCTTGTCTATGGAAGTTTTTCCTTCTTTTGGGGGTGGACCGAGGGCAAAAGAAAGCTTCATTGGAAGAGTTGGAAGACTATCACGATGCCAAAGGAAGAGGGTGGTCTTGGTATCAGGAAACTTGCTGATGTGTTGAACGCCCTTCGTATTAAAATGGCGTGGGTACTTCGATTTCACAACGACTCCAGTCTCTGGGCCTCTTTTATAACAACCAAATATAATTTAACCCAAGATCCGATATAACCTGATCTCACCAGGGGAAGAGCTTCCCCTTTTCTTAAGATGATCTTTAACAAGTTCTCTTTCCTTGAAGAGAAGGTTCAATGGAGTGTTGGCGCCGGAGAATGTAATTTCTGGGAAACAAATTGGACTGGCCTAGGCCCCCTGCAGAATTTTCTGTCATCTGATGTTGCAGCCACAGTTCCCCCTCTAAAGGTTAATCAAGTGTTGGGCCTTCGGGGTTCGGTTCTGCCGTCGATTGCCCTGTCCATGCTCCCCAAGGAGGTGTTTGACTTCATCTTCCACCATGGCTTCTGTGTCTCATCTGAGCCTGATTCTCCCTTTTGGCCCTTCACCTCTTCAGGCATTTTTTCCGTCAGGTCTGCGTGGGACGTCAATAGGCTGATGGGTCCCAGAAAAGGCTGGGCTAGGTGGGTTTGGCACGGCTCGCTTCTGCCTAAAATCTCTCTTTTCCTTTGGAGGCTTCTTCACAAGGCTATCCCTCTTCAGTTAACAGTTCAAGCAAGAGGGGTTTCCCTTGCCTCTAAATGCTTATGCTGCAGAGGCGACACTGAACCAGGCCCAGCTGCTGAATCCTATTCGCATTTTTTCTGGACGGACAGATTGCAAAGTCTGTCTGAAATTTTTTTGGTGTGTAGGCAGGGATCTCCATCATGCAGGCATTGACAGTGGAATCCAAAATCATGCAATGGACGAGCGCTTGTGCAGACAAGAGAATTCAGGGGAAGCGTCATCTACTCACTCCAGCTTTTATTGTGGGAACTTTGGCGAGCTCGGAATGCGGCTTTCTTCGACGATAGATTGATGAATCACCGGTTGGTCATAACAAATGTCTCCCGGTGGTTGGCTTGCACCAGGGAGAAGGTTGTCAGGAACAGATTCTCACATCTAAATTTCTGTCCACACCAAACGTCTCAAGTGGTCATTCGATGGCAAAAACCACCTACAGGCTAGATAAAGGTAAATGTTGACGGATCCTCTAGGGGAAACCCAGGCTTGGCAGGGGACGGCGGCGTTTGTAGAAATGACAAGGGGGACTTTATTTTTGGTTTTGCTTATGGTTATGGTAATTCGATGACGAACACTGGCGTTGAATTCAGGGCGGTCCATGACAGAATCCTTTTGTGCTTGGAAAGAGGTTTCTCCCAAATCATTGTCGAGTCGGATTCAAATCCGGTGGTTAGCATTTTCAACGACGGGGCTAAGATTACTTGGTTTTGGAAAGGTTGGAGAACCCTTATAGATAGGCTCCGAGGTCTCGCAATGGTGAATTTCATAAACACTTTTAGGGAGGCGAACGGCACAACTGATGCTCTTGCTTGGATCGACAGTTTTTCTCAGTCTCGATTATATTTTTCCACTTCTGTTGATCTTCCTCGCTAGGCAAGGGGAATCCTTTTCCTGGACAAAATGGGGCTAGGAGCGATTAGGGAGAGGAAGATCCCCTGCAATTTTTTGTAGATTTCTGTTGGCGATTTGTTGGGCCTTTACGATAGACCTTCCTTCGGTCCTTTTTTCCGAGGAAGACCCGAAGCTTTGTAATTTTGTCCAGATATGAATATATCTCTCCTTTTGAAAAAAAAAAAAGAAAAAATAGAAAAAAGGAAGTTCATGAGAGCCTTTTTGCATAAACTTCTTGCTCAACCGAAAGCTAGGTGGGGGTCCACCATGATGCTTGTAAGAAATCCACATGTCCATCCATTTTGCCTGATCATGTTATGACATGGCCAAAAAATGAGATAGATCCAAAATTCAAGTGGACTGCACAATAGGAAACAGTAAAGATTGAACATCAACTTTTGAAACATTCAATGGGTCACAAAAGTTTTAAATTAGGCTAATATTTTTGTGTTTCCACCAATTCACCTTAGTTGGAATGATATTAGAAATGATATAAATGGCATATAAATATTACAATGGACTTTTGGCAGGTTTGTAGATATTTTGTTACCCACAATTTTCTATCCTGCAGCCCACTTAGAGTTTTGCATCTGCCTGATTTTTGCAATCATCATCCATATGATATATGTGATCGGGCTACATAGATGTACCTGTGAATTTCTCACAAACATCATTGTAAGCGTATTGATATTAGAAATGATATAAATGGCATATAAATATTACAATGGACTTTTGGCAGGTTTGTAGATATATATTTTGTTACCCACAATTTTCTATCCTGCAGCCCACTTAAAGTTTTGCATCTGCCTGATTTTTGCGATCATCATCCATATGATATATGTGATCGGGCTAAATAGATGTACCCGTTAATTTCTCACAAAAATCATGATGGCACCTAAGCTTCCAGTGTCATCGTAATCTCCCTGGATGGTCTGTAATAAGCTTCGGACCGTCCGAAAAAGTAGTGACAATGTCGATGCAACTTAGCTGTGACCTGAATACAGCAACGTAGTGAGACCTTGACTGTGGGGCCTTATATATATATATATATATATATATATATATATATATATATATATATATATATATATATAATCTGTTCATATATTTTTCTCTAACTTATTCGAGTGTATGAGCCCGAAAAATTCATATAGCAAGTGAATCAGGTAACGAGAAATAGTGTTGAAGACCATTAAAAGAATTTTACAAGCCACAGAAGTTTAGGATCGAAGCTGATATTTGTATTTTCCCTTCTTTCATATCTGTGTGACCCTACCAACAGGTTGGATGGTAAATAAACATTACGGTGGACCTCAGTAATTATTTAACGGTAAAGGTCCAGTGACCACTGTTTCATGTGGTGTGGTCCATCTGAGAAATGTATCTTCTTAATATTTTGGCCCATTTCATAAAATGATCTGGAAAAAAGGATAGACGGCGTAGATATACAACATATCCATTGAGGTGGGCCACAGTCAGATCTCGAGTCGCAGCTAACTCGCATCCGACAACGTCTCCCAGTTAACAACACGTGTTCATCTCTCACGCAGCGTTTTGCCACTTCTCACCTTTCCCTCCCATAAGAAACTCAAAACGCATGAAATTCCAACAACTGCCGCCAACCGGAGACGCCTCCTGTTGTTTCCATTCCACCGCTACTACCATGGAATCCCACCTCACGCGTACCCCACACCGTCGGCGCATGTTAGCAACCACCAACCCACCACCACCACCACCCCTGCATGAACACGGCCATAACGACGAAGAGAAATACAGATACGAAGACGATATCTTCCTCATAGAAAAACCAACAGGCTGGTTAGTCCAGCTCATCACCTTCAATTTAGAAGCCATCTCCTCAGCCTTCTTCTCCTTCTTATCTATGGTTTCTGAGTCTCTGCACCGTGCCGAGGAAGCCAAGGAGAGCGCTGAAGAAGTCGTGCATGCAGTTCCCGCTCGTGTCGCTCGAGGTGGCGGTCTCATCCTGCGGAAGTTAGGATTTGGAGTCCTTGGTGCTGCTTATGTCTGTTTGGTTTTGGTTCTGGTTTTGGTTGTTTCGGTCTTGCTCGGTGTCGGATTAGTCCGGTTGTGGATGGAGGAGCCTGTGTTTGTTCGGGAGCCTTTGCACTTCGATTACACTGATGTGAATCCCAGTGCCATCGTTACATTCGGAGGAAAGAGAAGGATGCTTGGGATGAAGGCGTGGGGAATTCCGGTGGGCCACACTTTCCATGTTTCAGTCATGCTCCTGATGCCAGAATCGGGCTTCAACCGCCAGGTTGGAGTGTTTCAGGTAAGGTCTTTATCTTTTTAGTTTTTACTAAGTTGGTTTATTTGATGCATTGCATATATGGGGCATACATGCATGTTGATGCACATGTCACTGTTGTGGGCTACGATGGCCCATTTGATAGTCACTAATGGATGGGGAGGATTGCGTGGCCCCACATTTGATAGTCACTAATGGATGGCGAGGAACAATCGGTTATAGTGATTTATTAGGTATGAGCCATCCCCCAGAATGGCTCCTTACTGGATGGTTAATTAGGACTCTGGGTTCATATGTTTGTATGACATGAGCACGGTGGTGTCGAAAATTGGAATTGAAATTTAATGGTATTCTTCTTCCTCTTTGAGATGAGTAATTATACAATCAGAGAAAATGGATATTCTGCTGCTTTAGCGGGTATATGATAGGTGAGGCCCTTTTCCTTTTGTGGGACCTACATGAATCCATGTGTCTATCTCTATTGATCAAGTTTACATCTTCTGCTGCTTTAGCGAGTATACGATAGGTGAGGAGCTTTTCCTTTTGTGAGACCCAACTGAATCCATGTGTCTATTTCTATTTATCAAGTTTACATCTTATGCTACTTTAGCGAATATATGATAGGTGAGGCCCTTTTCCTTTTATGGGACCCACCTGAATCCATGTGTCTATCTCTATTTACCAAGTTTACATCTTCTGCTGCTTTAGCGAGTATATGATACGCGAAGCCCTTTTCCTTTTATGGGACCCACCTGAATCCATGTGTCTATCTTTATTTACCAAGTTGACATCTGCTGCTGCTTTAGCCTGTATATGATAGGTGAAGCCCTTTTCCTTTCTTTGGGACGCACCTGAATCCATGTGTTTATCTCTATTTATCAAGTTTAAATCTTCTGCTGCTTCAGCGTAGGTAAGGCCCTTTTCCTTTTGTGGGACCCACTTGAATCGACGTGTCTGTTATCATGTTTGCATCTTCTGCGCTGCTTTAGCGAGTATAAGATGGGTGAGGTCCTTTTCCTTTTATGGGATCCACCTGAATCCAGGTATAAATTTAGTTATATCAGCAAAGTTATAGGTGGTGTGCTCCCACCTTTCTTAAAAAAAAAAAACAGAGAGAATCAGCATATTGTACTTTGGTTTTCAGTCTCTATTATTGATGACCATGGTTTAAACATCCAGACCGTTGGTCCTTTTGTTGTGGACACCAGGGCAGATGATCGTGCCCCGAAAAGCTAATGAATTTGAACAGGCCAACAAACCCATAATGTATTTGCAGGTCCACAAATTGAAAAGATTTTGATTCTTGTTTCAAGTAGATTTCTACAACCACACCCGGAATGGCCTGTGACCTAGATGGTCGATGGTTCTTTCACACGGAATCTTGTACAGGTCATCATGCATCTTTCACCCTTGTGGACTGTAATTGTCTATAGCCTAGGCAACCCACTCAATCAATATTGTCACCTTCATATATGGGTCCCATAAGAAGTTCAATGGGGGCAAGATTCTTTGTTTAAGGGTCTTTGGATGCTCGAAAGTCATAATAATATAGATTCTTGTATCTCGGCTTCTATGAAGAAGACTTCATGAAGTTCATCTAATGTTTGTTTGGATGCAACTATTAAATTACATTGAAATCAAAGGGTCCCTACTCATGGCTTAGTGGTAGACTCATATGAGTTTCAACACTAAGGTCATGGATTCGGAGTACCCATTGTGGTGTATGTGAGTGTGAGGGTGTAGGTGAGTTAAAAAAAAAAAAACAAAAACAAAACAAAAAATTACATGTAATTCTAAAAACAATTGCGTTTGGATGTTCCCATACTCATATTGATTGGTGTACAAAAAAGATACAATAAGGTGTACAATGTGTACACATTTGGAGCTATTTTCATCCACGGTGATATCAATGGTTTGGATTGTTGAGGTCCCCTTTGTTCGATATGGGCCTTTTCATGTTAGCTTCCATGCGGTGTGGTTTTAATTGTTATATATATATATATATATATATATATATATATAAAAGAAATTTTCATTTCACAGAAAGAAGCTTTACACGAACTGGACAGCTTTTTCGGGCACCCCACCAAGAAAAAACAGGGGCGCCTATCATATGACTATGCATTACAAAGATCCCAAAATTGACTCCTAGGACCTCTTCATAATGGACCCCAAACCTGTTTTATCAAACAAGATTAGCCCTCTCATCTGAGTCGGGAGATCACACAAGCCGATGTAAACAGCGTTCCCTTGAGAACCACTGCCCAAACGTGCCAATTCATCTGCCACGGTATTTTCCTCCCTTGGGATATGACGAAAGGAGAAGGAACCTCTATTTTTTAGAGTGTCAATCCTCTTTAGCCAATGCCTCCAAGACCAAGTTGGGAGAGAGCCCCCCGTAATGAGATTAATCACAAATCTTGAGTCGGACTCCACCTCCACCCTGGAAAGACCCATGCTCAAACAAATAGAAAGCCCATTCAAAACTGATCGCAATTCCTCCCTGTTACTTGTTCCAACCCTGAACCCCATCGAGAATGCAAAAATAAGGTTTCCATTGGAGTCTCTGCAAATCCCACCACCGCCGTATGGTCCTGGGTTGCCTCTAGCCGAACCATCTAGATTGAGTTTGGCCCAGCCCACTTATGGTTTTGTCCATCGCACCACCTCGAACCTAACTCTACTGGGGATTTGGGCCCCATCAGAAAAAAGAGATGTCAACCACGAATTAACCCGAGCGATTGTTGCCGCACTCGAATCTGCCTTACCTCTCCCATCTTCATGGAATTTCTGGCCCTCCAGATCTCCCAGAGAATCAGGCTAGGAATAGTCTTACTTTGGACACAATTACTCCCACCAGGATCAACAATCCACCATTGTCTCAACCTGGCTTCCACCGAATGGGCCAGCGAAGCTGGGATCCCAAACCTGTCCCCAAAATACTTCCAAACAGTAGCAGCTGTGTGGTTCTCACTTTCATTTGTTACACGTCAGAGATCCATCCGAAATACAATTTCCACTACCCCTGGTTTTAACTGATGGGACCCCTATTCTGACAAATGAGATACCTAGGTGTCATCGTATGTGCACATGGTGTAGCAGAAATCCAATTCCATTGCACGCACCAAATAAAATTTTAAAAATAATAATAATTAAAAACATTTGAAGCAAGAATATATTGTGAAAAAAATAGGTAAGTTAGGAATTCCGAATTATTTATATTGTATTTTCTTTCTAGGTACATAGAAATAAATATATAGAATTTTGAAAAGAGGTAGAAGTAGTTACACACACACACACACACACACACACACACACTCACACACACACACACACACTTAAGTAACATTTTTTTTTTAACTGCATGTGTATTCATTCTATGGGGGAAAAATTACATGACAGATACAGTATTTCGGGTTTCCTGTGGAGTGCTAAAAGACCTCCGGGGCCACCTATCTTAAAGACCTATACATAGTCCAATTCTCTAATAGCACTGAGCCCCACCTTGTCTAGAAGGAGCAGAGCTCTCATGCCTCCCTGTACCAATGGCTGCGTTGGAGATCACCACCTTCACGTGCCAGGCCATCTGTCAGGCCATTCCCTTCTCTCTTGATGTATACAAAATGGAACAAGCCTAGTCTATTGAGGCTTGGAAATGAGGCTTGATGAATCCACCTCCATCTTTGAATCTGATTCAACCACCACCTTCCAGAGCCCCTGGTTTGCACAAAATAGAAGCCCTTCATACACTGCTCTAAATGTGGCGTTGTTGTTTGTGCCTGATCCATAGCCATTAGAGAACACAAACACAATGTCACCGTCAGCCCCCCTGCATATACCGCCTCCACCCGACAATCCCGAGTTTCTTTTTGCCCACCCATCAACATTCGGATTGACCTAATCACCTTTAGGCCTAACCCAATTCACCACCTCAAACATCTTTGAGGAGCGAGGGGCTCAACAATACCCAAATTCCTTAATTGGAGCTAACCCACCCATGAATTTGATCTAATATTTGGATCTCCTTTACTTACCCATCCCAGCCACCATTTGATATGAGCTATGACCGCCGTTGAAGATATGTTTTTACCCTCGAACTTAGCTAAGTTTTAGGCTTTCCATATTTCCCAAAGTATTAAACAAGGGGCCATCCCACGGAGCTGGAATAAAGACTCAGCCGACGTCATTGCCCCCCACCATTGACCCATCCTGTCTTGTGCAGAGCGATGGGCCGCTAGATTTATGCCAAAGATCTCGCTAAAGTAGTGCCACATGTCCTTTGCCAGGCAGCTGTTGACAAAAAGGTGGTCTAGTGTTTCCACGTGGGGGCGATGGAGATGGCTATTAAAAGAGATGAGAAAGAGAGTCCTAGAGAAATAGTGAGATGTAGAAAGAATAGAGTCCTAGATATATTCTTCAACAATACCCAATGGAGAGTGTCACGTCCCAAACTCGAAAACCGAGCTCATAGAATTTTCAATCGCCGAATCCGGTGCCGACAGCCTCCATAGTACCCCAATCTCGGCTCCCAGTGCCCATACGCCAGATTCCGATCCTGGGATCCTACAAGGAGGATTTTTCAACGTACATTTATCTCATAAGAAGCATAACCACAAGTCTACCCAAATCACAAAGGCAACATCATCATCACATATCCACTAATATAAATAGTTAAATACAGTGCTGAAAGGGAAATACGTATATCGAAAATCAAAGCTCCAGAAGACAACTGTACGCTCCAAGCTCAACGCTGCTACGACCTAACGCCACCTGCACGCATCTATCGTGCATAAGCTTATACAAAGCTTAGAGGGTGGTGTAAGTGTGTGCGCAAGATAAGTGTTAAGTATGCAATATCAGAGCTATGCGGAAGCATAGTAAACCAAATATCATATACTGAGGATGCAATGCAATATGTGGTGTGAATGAAATGACCAAGCTAGAGTGTGAAGTCAGGATGACAGTAAGTAGATCGCAGGCTGCGGGGTCCATTATAAGGGACTTCTATCCAATCCAGTCCCATATCTAAATTTGGATAGATAGACTCAATATAGTAAACTCCTGATCTCAGGTTGGTCACGCGCCCCAGCCGAAATCTTGGCTATTACGAAGGTACACATAACAATTAGTTGCACACCACTAGCCCGAGTGGATAGTGAATGAATAAATAAATGAGTATGCAACTCCTGCTCAATAAGTCCACATATCAGTACCGTACATCTTTAGGATCATCATCGGGGTCTATTACACTCTACGCTAGCTTGCCGCCCCTTTCTTAGCGCACAATTGGGTAAGTGGAAGAGACCTCACTATTCGTTTGCCAATATCGGGCCCGGCTCGTTGATAGCGGACCCATTCCTCAAGCTGGTCAAACTCAACCTAGATATTGCTTTTTCACTCAAACGGGTAAGGTCACACCCCTTTCTAACTGACCACGACACAGTGAAAAATGCATGCAAAGCAATCACAAGCACCCACAATTTATATGTGGAAAATCCTTGCGGTTAAAAAAACCACGGCATAAAGCGATAGCAAATCATTATGAAAGTAAAAGGTACAAGATTTAGAATCACTTAAAATGTTAGAAAACCCTCATTTTCTCCTCCCCAAACCCTAGAATCTTTTAGCACTCGATTGGAATACCCCATAATCCTGTTTGCACCCATATATGTAGTGTCTCACCTTGAATATGAAACAATTCCCGCAATTCCGCTAAACTACGCATGTTGTTAATCTAAGCGTCGATCAAGCACTCATGTTCAAGCGATCGAACATGCTCAAAATTTTCCAAAGAGTTTACATATATTTTTCGAATTCTGTTGATTGATCAACTTGACGGTTTGATCGATCAAGACTATCCAAAATTGTCGGAGACCAATCTGTATAATTCGACACTCACTCATTGAACCCCTGTTCCATGTACTTATTGAAGACATCCCATAACAGCCCATGCGTAGTAGTTGTGGAACTTTATCTCAGGACTTAAAATTGTTGAAACTATTAACATGCTATTGCGAAACTTCATATTAGGACTCATAGCTGTTGAAACTATCAACAAGCTGATGAAAATCTATTGTGGTAACACTACAATAGTCTTCTTCTCTAAAAACAACAAGTATTGAAGTGTTGCAAAGCACGTGGAGGTCAAATAATATGATATCAGAAAATGTTAAGAATTGTCAAATTTCATCAAGCACACAAGCACGAAGCTCATGATTGCCGATCCCTTTACAAAATAATTTGCAACGAAGTCTTGTAGGGAGCATGTAGAGAAAATGGGCCTTAAAAGATGCTTTTGTTTCATTATAGACACTATAATATATCATTCCTACGTTATTCTATTTTCTCATGTTCTCTCCATGTGTGCACATTGATTTATATAGATTAAAAGAAATAATAGGAATAGCCTCTCACAAATCTCACAAAGGCATTACAAGTGGGCAGTACTGTATCTAATTAGCCATGTTAGCTGATTATCCTTCCTATTAACTGTGTTAAATGGGATCACTAATGTCATAATACACGTAAGGGAGCATGCTAATGTTGGTGTATAACCACCATGATTCACATTAGTGTTTCCATTTGATAAGGATTTATGGGCCATTAGTAAAATGAAGTTGTGATTGTGATAATTTTCAAATCGTGCACATATAAAGACTTTTTTTAAAAAATTATTTTTTTATTTTGTAGTATTGAGCCCATGAGGGCCCCTTTCAAAATTAAAGGTTTTGGAGAAAAATCTTAAAAGGTGCTTAGCATGTGGACAAGTGGGAGAATGTCATCGTGTCTTCTGTACAGTTGCCCACACACACTCGCCCGCATGGTTACAGGAGCTGAAAGCTTTTCTGTATTTGAGACAACCCAAAGGGGTTGAATATATAGAGATTACAGCCATCTATACAAGGAAAACAATAAAATCAAAATCCTCTACCTATGGAAACAAACTATACAAGGTATACTAGTTATATAAGGTATGTGAGCCGGTCTAACATCCCCCCTCAAACTAATGCTGGTCATCGATAAGTAATAGTTTGTCAACTAGAAAAGAATGATGTGCAGAAGTGAGGGACTTGGTGAGAATGTCGGCAATCTGATCATGGGATGCAACATGTGGAAGAGAACTGAGCCCAGACTGAAATTTCTCGTGGATAAATGATAGTCAACTTCAATATGCTTCGTCCGTTCATGAAAAATCGGGTTAGAGGCAATCTGAATGGCACTGAGATTATCGACATGGAGTGGAGTAGGATTCTATAGAGGAATGCCCAAGTCTGAAAGAAGTCCACGTAACCAGACAAGCTCACTATACGCAGTGGACATTGCCTGATACTCAGCTTCTGTGCTCGATTTGGAAACAGTGGTCTTCTTTTTACACTTCCAAGAGATGAGAGAAGTGCCAAGAAAAACACAGTAGCTAGTGGTAGATCTCCGTGTGAGAGCACAACCAGCCCAATCAGCATCCGAATAAGCACGAAGGTCCAGAGTCGCCGTGGAGGAGAAGAACAGGGATCGATCTAGAGTTCCACGAAGGTACCGTAGGATGTGCAACACCATAGTCATATGAAGAGTCCGATGAGCAGAAATAAACTGACTGATGACTTGGACAGCGTAGGCAATATTAGGACAAGTCATAGTTAAGTAAACCAGACTCCTAACCAAACGGCGGTATAAGTCGGGCTGTGCAAGTAGATCACCATCGTCACGACCATAGTAAACGTTAAGTTCTAAGAGAGTCTGAACTGTCTTCTGATCCATTAATGATGCCAAGGCGAGAAGATTCTTGGTATATTTACGCTGGCTGACCAGGATTCTACGGTTGGAACATGAAAATTCAAGTCCAAAAAAGTATGTTAGATGGTCGAGGTCTTTCATCCTGAAGGATGATTGTAGAACTTCCTTTAAAGCTGAAATGCCAGTAGCATCGCTACTAGTCAGGAGGAGTCGTCAACATAGACAAGAATAATGACAATCATTGAGCAGTGGTGCGCAAAAGTAAGGTTGGGTCGTGACCACTTTGAGTAAAGCCAGCACCCGTAACAACATCGTGAAAGTGTTGGAACCATGCCCGAGGTACTTGTTTGAGGTTGTATACGGCTTTCTTTAGGCGACATACCTTATTGTTAGGGATTAAAGAGCCAGGAGGAGGTTTCAAATATACGGTTTCTTGGAGGTCTCCATGAAGAAAAGTATTTTTCACATCCATCTGAGCGATTGGCCATGAGCGAACGGAAGATATTGCCAGAAGAGTAAGAACAGTTTTCATCTTAACCACGGGAGTGAATGTCTCATTATAATCAATTCCGTATTCCTGTTTCATGAGCAATAAGTCGAGCCTTGTATCGATCTAATGATCCATCAGACTTGAGCTTGACAGAATAAATCCATTTGCTACCAATTAACTGTTGGTCAGCGGGTCGAGTGACAATGTCCCACATATGATTATCATCTAATGCCGCAAGTTCTTCTATCATAGCCTTCTACCAACAATCATGAGTGGCTGCCTGAGAGTATGAAGTAGGAATAGAAACAGTATCCAGAGTAGCATTCATGGCAGACATAGAGTATATCAAGCGATCAGGCGCTCGATGTTCACGAGCGGAACGATGTATCGAGGTAGGTTCGGGATCTGCAACAGGTATAGGAGGTTCGAGTTGAGTAATAGGTGGTGGATCTGTACGTGGTCGATGTGAGTATACATGCAACGGACGAGGGAGAGTACTCGAGGCAAACAGAATTTCAGAAGAGGCGATTAGACCAGGAGAGTTTGGAGTGTGCGGAGGAGGAAGAGATGAATGAAATGCAATGTATTCAAGAAAAACAATATGTCGTGAAATCCGAACACGACGAGAAATAGGATCATAACATCGAAAACCCTTCTGAGTTTCCCTAAATCCCAAGTACATACATTTGACCGATTTTGGAGATAGTTTGTTACGTTCACGTGAAGCTAGGTGAACATAACAGATATGACCAAAAACACGAAATGTGGAATATGTAGGGAGTAAGCCAGTGAGAACAAAGTATGGAGATTTACTGTTCAGAACGTTGGTTGGCATCCAGTTAATCAAGTAAACTAAATGTAACATTGCTTCCGCCCAGAAACAACAAGGAACACTCATAGCTGTCATCAGGGTGTTGGCAGTTTCAACAATATGACGATTTTTTCGTTCAGCCACCCCATTCTGTTATGGAGTATCAGAACAGGTGGTCTGATAAATAATCCCATGACCTTGAAGAAATGTACGAAAATCGGTTGATAGATATTCCCCCCTGAGTCAGAGCGGAGAGTTTGAACTAGAACCCGAAATTAAGTCTCCATGATAAAGTGAAATAACTTGAATTTTTCAAAAACCTGTGACTTTAGTTGCAGAAAGTAAATCCAAGTGTAATGTGTGAAATCATCAATGAATGTAACATAGTATCGTAACCCAGAGAGAAACATAATTGGTGAAGAACCCCAGACATTCATATGCACAAGTTCAAACATAGAAGATGATTTTGTAGTACTTAGAGAAAAAGGAATACACTTACTTTTTGAAAGACAACAGGAAGAACAAGAATAATCCAAATCATTTTTATTATGAGAAATATTCCCTAACATGCCAGAAGAAATTAACTGAAGTAACCAATCAGAATGTGGATGACCCAGGCGAAAGTGCCACAGTTTCCACAATTTATTTGTTGAACAAATATCTGATGAAGATGGAGAAAAGAAACAACGAACCGGAGTGACAGATGGATCAAAGTCCAGCACGTACAGACGGCCATGTCGCCTACCCATCCCAAGTAGCTTCCCCATTACCAGATCCTGCACAAAACAACAGTTGGGAAGAAATATGACTAAGCAGTTATTGGATGTGAGTTGACCAACTGAAATTAAATTGGAGGAGAGGTTAAGGACATGAAACACATCACGAAGGGCGAACTGGCGATGAGCAGAAGGAGAGAAAGTCAATGATCCAATGGATTGAATAGGTAGTCTAGTGTCATTTGCAGTAGAAATAGCCTGATTTCCGGTGTAGGGACGAATGTCACGAAGATGGAATACAGTACCAGTCATATGATTGGAAGCACCTGAATCGAAGAACCATATAGAAGATGGGGATATACCTGATATACCGGTCGTAAAAAGGACATGAACGATATGCTGGTGCATCGCAGGAGTCAACGGAGATAAAAGACCTTCAGCATAAACAGTAGATGCAGAATCACTAACAGACGGCTCGAAAGAAATAGTGGCAGCAGTAGCAGAAAGAGCACGACCATGCCCACGACCACGACCACCACGTCCATGGTCGAAAGAAAATGCATAAGCACGTGTACGATAATCCTGAATATCATGACTAGTCCGTCAAAAATAAGCACACCATTCTTTGCATTGAGCGACAATATGAACCACCTTGTTGCAGCCGTGACAAGTCAAAAAAGTAGAACCATGTGTTGGTGTAGTGGTGGACACAACAAGCACCATATCAGGTGATCCCGGAGTTGAGGAAGGAAGAGAGAGAACTTTCAGTCGTTGTTCCTCAGCCAATAAATCATTAATAACCGAATTCAATGAAGGAGTAGAGCTATGGTTCAAGAGAGTAGCCCGACAATGCTCAAATTCCGGACGCAGTTTCATAAGAAATTGTCGAACTTGCGCACTCTCGCGCATAGTTTGGAATATCTTAAAGTTATGAGGAAAGGTTGGATCCATCATAGCCATATCTGTCCAAATTGTGCCAATTTTGGAGTAAAATGATTGAATACTTTCATCACCCTTAGTAAGGGTAACGAGATCCTGTTCCAGGCGCTATAACCGGGCTGCATTACTCTGTTGATAAATTGTCTGAAGATGCTCCTACATTGCCTTAGTAGTGCGATGAGGTGTAAGGCCAACAGCAATGGATCGATTGACCTAATCGAGAATCTAGGTAATAATCCGTCCATTGTTCATTTTCCAATCAGCTAATTTGTCAACATCTGTGGAAGTGAGGATAGTAACAGATCCATAATAAGTCCCCACAAACCATGACCCTTGAGAAAGTTCTGAAAATGGATGGCCCATAGAGAATAGTTGGTACCATCAAAACTACAACACGGGGCCCCAGTATATGATGAGTTCTAGTCCATTGATATGAAGGAATGTAAAGCACGCGAAGAGGTGCAGCAAAAGAAGGTTTTAGATGTACCGTACAGTAGGAGATACCTGATGTAGAGCGGGTCGTAGACAGTTTCATGGCCAAGATGGATCAGAAAAGGCCCGGTTGACGACAGAAGTGATCCGGACCATTGGACCTTAAATCGGGCATTTCTCGCAATCTGGAATGAGTTACCTGACGTAAAATATATGATTTTGGGGTAGAACGAGCTACTTTAGCCAACCAACCTGCTACGCCGAGTTGGGCAGCTCGGAATTGCGAAAAACCCCTGGATCAACGGTCGTTTCCCTACTTTAATTTCGTTTTTACTATAAATAGTAAGTTTTAGTTTGATTATAACTCTTCATCCGTCGGGCTTTAGGAGTTGCGTCCAACGTGAAAAGAGCTTAGAATAATTAGGGGAACGGTTTGGTGAAGCCAAATAGGACACTTACTATTTTTGGCCGAAAACCTTGCGCACTAGTAGACATCACGACTGTCTATAAATAGTAAGTTTACTATTTATAGTAAGTTGCGGATTCTAGGAGTTTTAGTTGTAGTTTGATTCTGATATCTTTACTTGGTACCCCTATTTAAAGGGTTGTGAACTCGTTTTTAGTCAGCAATTAATCAATTTCGAATTTCTTAGAATTTATTTCTATTTTTCTGCTTTCTTTCCTCGTGGATTCGAGAAGTCTCTGTGAGGAGTCCAGAGAAGCTCCGTGGATTCGAAGTAGTTATCTTTATCACGTTCAGCCCTGCGTCAAGATACCCAAGGGATTGCAGTTTCTGGATCTGGCGGAATAATAACAGCAATAGGGGCTCTAGATCGGGAAAAGGCTAGATCGGAACAGAGGGGCGCTGGAGCTGAATATGGATCTGGATTTGGATCTGGATCGGAACCTGGATCGAGATCTGGAATAGGATCTGGAACAGAGGGGCGCTGGATCTGGATCTGGAACAGAGGGGTCGGATGAGCAGAGGGACCGGACGACGCAGAGAGGCAGACAACGCAGGGGTGATCGGATTTGACAGGTGGTGCCGTTGTAGATCAGTGATGCTCTGATACCATGTAAACCGAGAGGAGCTGAAAGCTTTTCTGTATTTGAGACAACTCAAAGGGGTTGAATATATAGAGATTACAACCATCTATATAAGGAAAACAATAAAATCAGAATCCTCTACATATGGAAACAAACTATACAAGGTATACTAGTTATACAAGGTATATGAGCCTGTCTAACAACTTTGGCCTTTGATTTTGTACAATACTTGTGCTTTATACTTCAAGGCCCAGTGATTTACAAAAAAAAAAAAAAAAAACAAATCACATTAAGGCAAGCTAACATGTGCAAAGAAGGAGAGTCCACCTAGGAATTGGTTTCTATGATGGGAAAAGGGGATCTAAGCGTATAAATATGAGCAACTCTTGGTCCTTGCATTCTAACCTAGCTCAAAAAGTGTGGAACTAACTTTTATGAATGAGGAAGCGATAAATAATGTCTTTCATCATCAAGTTTGACCGCCTAGAAGAGTGTCATGCATCATTAGATCAGCATGGCTCAAGTTATGCAGCCAATCTCTTTTATAGTTCATAGGTTTCTAGTTGACTTCAATATTGTTTATGTATGATTTTCAAGATCCTAACTACAGAATCATGACCATCGTTTTGATTCCAGAAAAATTGAAACTGTGTAGATGCCATGTCCAAGTTAGGCAGATCTAGTCATGAGGTGGGGAGTTGCCTAAAGAAACTTTCTGCTAATTTGTCAAATTTTTACACCTGCATTTGTTTTGTGCGAGTGTGCGACATATCTGCCTGATTTTCTAGACATGGCATCTAGAAAGTGGGGATTTGCTGATGGATGGCTCCAATGTCACACACCTTGTTTTCTACGTCCAAGGTGATTGCACTTAGCATTTCTCACAATTAAATTCTCAATGGATTAGTTTCTGCTTGTTTGAAGCAAGATGTATGGATAAACAATCATCAGTCTTTACTGTTATAATCTGTTTTGGGTAGCTGGGTCCTTACTCATGCCTCCGTGGTAGGATCACAAGAGTTTCAACATGAGGTCATGGGTTCGAGTACCCATTGTGGTGAAATTCCACTGTGGTGTGAGTGCGTGTATAAAAGAAAAAAAAAAAACTGTTTTGGGTAGCTGATTCATTGTTTTTTATTTCCATTTCTCGTTTATTGCCTTCATCAGTTAACTGCAGAGGTCATCTCAGCTACTGGAAGTATTCTTGCAAGATCCAGCCAACCATGCATGTTACGCTTCAGAAGTCTTCCCGTTCGACTGATGCGGACTCTTATTATGGCCATACCTCTCTTAATGGGGATTTCTAGCGAGACCCAAGAAGTAACAGTTGGGATTCTAAGATACAAAGAGGGACATCCAAAAACCAAGACTATTAGAGTATCGTTGAAGCCAAGGGCTGGAACTATGGCTCTCCCTGAACTGTACACCGCGGATATAATAATGAATTCTCAGCTCCCTTGGAGAAAAGAATTAGTACGTAATTGGAAATGGACATTCTATGTTTGGGCTTCCTTGTACATATATATAACAATTCTGGTGATTCTGATCTGCTGCATGAGGCCCATTATTTTCCCAATGATGAGTGTCGGGGACCGCAATCAGATACATCATCAGAGAGAGCAGTCTTTCCAAGGCATAAAGGATCAACAGTCAAGTGTAGGAGGCAATAGAGAAATCTCCGATACATTGAGGAAATGGCGTTTGAGAAGATACAAGAGGAAGGCGTCGTTTGCAACCAGGGTTATGTCTGATCCTGTTGATGAGGGTTCTGCTTCGAGTGTTACAAAAGAAGAGACTGGAGAGGTCGTTGAAGATTCCTGCGATTCGGAAGCACCAGAATACGAGTTCACAAGCCCTTGAGTGGTTTCATCTCCTTTTTATGACATGGGAATTGAGGTGAGGTAAAGTGCTTTTTTTTTTTTTTAACAGATTAATGTATGTTGCTTCAGGAATGTGAAGGGGACTTTGCTTGCGTTTGGAATATTTGTGTTAGAGATCAGGTCCATTCATCAATTGGGGCACACCATTAGCATAAACTGGGACAAAAAAAATAGTCTGATCCATTTCTATCAGTTGATATTTTTATATTTTTATTTTTTTGGGTGCAAATATTGCTACCATTCAACTAAAAACTGAGATGAAAACGCACCTAAGCATCCTCATATTGAAAGTTTAAATAGTGTAGGGAGGGCTATCGACCCAAGTAAAACAGCATATATATGGTTTAATGCCTGCCAAGCATCAGCTACTAAGTGAACTTTCCTGTAGATGTAAGAGAGGTTCCACCCATCCATCCATTGAAGCAGTTCCTTCATCTCTCAAGCTGGTTCCCAGTTCCCTTTGATGGTATTGACCACCACCAATGAGTTTCCTCCTGTTTCCAACATAGTTTAAAAACTCGAAAACGCAATTCGACTGGAATCCAGCCAGGTCAGGCTTGACTCAAACGTGCAGTTCAACCCTTCTTGATATTTAAATAAGTAGGATTAACATTTTTACAAATAATAGATGCCTAGAATCACATGAGTATAAAAATAGGCAAGATGACAAATCCATTAGTGTAGCTAGCTCTGTTGACATTAGGACATCTCTTGTGTAAGCTTGGGGGTTCAAATTCTACAAATTGCAAATTTTTAAATTTAAAAGCGAACTTCCTCATCACTTTTATTTTTATCACACACCATTATTTGATTTTATTTTTCTCACTCACCGTTTGATCTAACATGGCACTCACCATTTGAACTATTGTCTCCTGCTCTCCAGCATATTATTGTCTCAGATAGCCTTGTTTCCTTTATGTTTCTTCTTTAGTTCTGATGGTCCAGTGAGGTGCCACCAAGGTTCAAAGTATCTCCCAACAGTGGTATGTATCTGCGCAGATTCAAAGTATAGCCGAAAGTCGTATGTATGGCCCAAAATAGCCTGGTTACCACCAATAACGGCAGTGAACGATACAATATGCGGAAGTCGATTTTCATTGCTTGGTGACCACTGCTTGGATGTTGGAGATTGAGCTTTTGGGCCCAGATCAGATAGCGGGGACAACCCTATCATGGAACCTAGTTATGAGTCTGATGGAAATTGTTCGAATATTAGACCATTTTAATCTTGGAGTATCATCTGAAACTAATACATTTTATCTCCTGTTCATGATGCATTACCGTTATCAAAACTTATTTACCTACATGTAAATGTTTATCCAACTGTCTGAGTGGTGTCCTCTATATTGTCTGTATGCCAATTGCCATTCAACCCATGCATCAAGTGAGCCCCACCATGATTATGGGATGCCCCAGAAATCAGGTCTAAGTTGGCCACATATCATAGAAAACCCATCTGATGTAGAGCGGATTGCAGACACTTTCATGGCAAAGATGGACTAGAGAAGGCCCGATCGGAGGTGGAGATGATCTGGATCGTCAGAACCTTAAAATAGTCGTATCTCGCAAATCGGGATGAGTTTTTTGACATATTTTATATGATTTTGGGTAGGAGAAGCTACTTATGCCAACCAACCCGATTGTTCCAGGTTGCCCACTCCGGATTTGCGAGATTCCATCAGATTGACGACAAAAGTCCCATTCAATTTTATTTTTACTATAAATAGTAAGTTTTAGTTCGAGTATAACTTTTGATCCTTTTGAGTTGTAGGAGTCGTGCCCAACATGAAAAGGGGTTAGAAAAGTTAGGAGAGTAATGTGGTTACTAATGTGGGGGCATTTTCACACCAGACTCGAGTGGGGTGGCCCATGGGATGCAGTAGCACACTCGGGGTGGGTGACCCGCATAACCCATGGATTTGGGGCCCGTGTGACGCGGAGCCCATGGATTTGGGACTCACGAGGGGGCAGAACCCATGGATTTGGGGTCCACGATGAGGGTTCAGCCGAGGACCTAACACATGTATTTGGGGCCTGGGCTATTATGAGATAAAGGGATTAATTTGCTATGTTGTAATAGTTCAAGCTTTTAAAGCAAGTGGTTAATTGTCCTGCATCAAATTGATATCAGAGCCACTTGGGCCAAATTGGATACTTTATTTTTGGCCGAAAACCATGAAGTCTAGTAGGAACTAAGCCGTACGTCTATAAATAGTAAGTTTACAATTTATAGTAAGTCACGTTTTTAGGGAGTTTGAGTTGGAGTTTTGAGTCTAAAACTCCATCTTGGGTTTGAGCTCATTACTTAAAGGGTTATAATTTCATTTTTAATCATCAATCAAGTTATTTCAAATTTATTAGAAATTATTTCTACTTTTATCTCTTGTGGATTTGAGGAAGCTCTACGAGGAGTTCAGAGAGCTCTGTGGATTTGGAGTAGATATCCCCTAAGGAAGACGGTGATCGACCTCATCACGTCCCTCTCTTGTGATATCCATTGTGATGTTTGGATTGGCCTTATTTTTGGGGCATCCCACTTCCATGGTATGGGTGATCCTTCTTGGCAGGTTGGATTCTGTACAAAATTAAACCATGAAAGGAACACATGGAGAGTTGTAGAATAAGCTTTCCCTATAAAATGTTGTGTAGATCTGGCTTCCCTATTCTTAGTGCATTTTTGTTCCCCAAATGGTTATTAAATATCAAATCTATTACACTAAAAACTGCCACTGAATTATTTATTTGCGTACACTAGCTTTGTTGTGTTCCCTTGGGAATAGTACCAAAGTATCTCTGCAATTGTAACTCTGAACTAGCGTATCAATTGGAAATACTGCATCTGAACCCATACTGTCATCCCATCTGAATTCCATACTGATTTAGAAGTTCCTGTGAAAACAAACGACTTCCCAAAACCATCATTTAAAGATCCATAGTGCTAATTTTGACATTGTTGGAACCTTGAAGGAAGCTTGGAGTATCTTGTTCTCTACCTCTTCCTCCGGATGCAAAAGAAAAGGGTTGGGATTAAGAAAACGTAAGAACAAAAATGTGAGAAGAGAGAGAGGACCAAGAAAACTGTATATTCTCTAGGAGAATCTTTCCCTTCATTGGCTCACTTACATACATCACCTAGAAATCTCCATACTTGTTTAGGATTCCAATACATGGTATTAGGTAGTGTGCCAAGCCAAGTTATTTACACAATCACATGGTAGTATGTCGCTCATTGGAGTATGATCGAGATGATTTGTGTAAGTAAATTTTACTTTAGTATTTGTCAGACGTCTATGCATCAATTATGGAGATGGAATTGAAAACCGAATCTTAAACATGTACCTACATGAAGGTAGATTGCTTGGATGTGAATCAATGAACTTTGTCTTCTGTACTTTACACCCTTCTCAAAAACGCTTTGTGGGATTTGAGTTTTTTTTTTTATATGGATTAAGGCCTATATTTATAGGATTGGGAGTATTTCAACCCATCATAATTACTCTCTCAGGAGTCTCTATATTAGATAGTTCATCCTTACAGTTCAAGCATACCACCCCCATTACATATTTGAACTGATCACAACTGTTGTAGAGCTCACTAGTATGTTCAATCTAAATATCCAATGGTCAAATCAATCAACCATTGATCATGTGGAGCTCACAATCTAAATATCTAATGATCAAATCAATCAACCATTGATCATGTGGGACTCACCTAATAGAAGTCCTATTGTATTACATTGGTTAGCCTATTGGAATGTTAGACAAGCCACATGCCTTGTATAGCTAATTCTATAATGTTAGACAGGCCACATGCTTGTATATCCAATTCTATAGATAGATGATGTATAAGTAGAGAATTTTGTAGTTATCATTTTACCTTGTATAGTTGTTGTAAAGCTCTATATATTCAACCATTTAAGATTGTCTCAAATACACAAAAAACCAAAAGGAGAATCATTTTCCTCAAAGCCATCATCGTTTTCTCCTTGTTTTCATGGTATCAGAGCGATACCGATCCTAATCCGGCATCTTCTTCATCACTGGCCCTGCCCTGTCAGATCCGGCTCCTCCTCTGTCAGATCCGGCCCCGCCCTGTCAGATCCGACCCTTCCCTGTCAGATCCGGCTCCTCCCCTATCAGATCCGGCCCCGCCCTGTCAGATCCGACCCTCCCCTGTCAGATCCGGCTCCTCCCCTGTTAGATCCGGCCATCTGAGTGCCGTTCAGATTGCCTCTAATCCGTTTTTTCATGAACGGATAAAGTATATTGAAGTTGACTGTCACTTCATCTGTGAGAAGTTTCAATCTCGGCTCATTTCACTTCCACATGTCGCATCCCATGATCAGATTGCAGGCATTCTCACGAAGTTCCTCACTTCTACACGTCACTCATTTCTAGTTGACAAACTATTACTTGTCGATGACCAGCATTAGTTTGAGGGGAGATGTTAGACAAGTCATATGCCTTGTATAACCGATTCTATAGATAGACGATGTATAAGTAAATAATTTTGTATTTATCATTTTACCTTATATAGTCGTTGTAAAGCTCTATATATTCAACCCTTTAGGATTGTCTCAAATACACAGAAAACCAAAAAGAGAGTCATTTTCCTCAAAGCCTTCATCGTTTTCTCCTTGTTTTTATGGAACACTCATTGGGAATTTTGAAATATCATGTAATGTTCATGCACATGGAATTGTGAGTGTCAAATGCAAGTGTGATTGTCTACCGTTGAAAACTACTTGGGGTCCACCATGGTATTCATATGCATGCCATCCATACCGTTCATAAGTTCATTCCTACTTGGATGAATTGAAAACATAAAAATATTAGCCTAATCCAAAACTTTTGTGGCCCCACATTTTACGCTTAATCCTCACTTTTTCCGGTCATGATCATAGTTGTCACATCACCAATTTTGGTTGTCATATTACCAATTTCATGGCCAGTTCGTATTAGATTGTACAGTTGTAAATCTCCTGTTGTAGGATTTTTCCTTATTAGATTATACAGTTGTAAATCTTCTATTATAAGTTTTTCCTTGTAAAAACAGCTAGCAATATGTTATACCATGCCTATAATAGAGGCTCCTCTCCTCTGTATGAGATATATAGAAATATATAATTGATTATTCTCACCTTATAGGTTGGGCATTGATTTTTTTTAGTTGGGATATATTAATGTCGGCAGGAAAGAGAGTGAATGAAGGAAAAGCCAGCCACGAGTGGATGAAGTCTGTGGCTTGGAAGTAGCCACGACACAGGCCAAACGCTTGATTTGTGTGGACCTCCGACCAAGTAATTACATGACGTGGATTGTCTGGGACACCTTGTCACATGAAGTTCCTATGCTTAGAAGCTAGGTGGGCCCACCGTGATGTTTGTGATAAATTCATCCGAGCCATCCATTTTGCCCACTAACGTTAGGAAATAGCTATAAAAAAAAAGGTCGGGAAATACTACAGTTCAAACCTCCCTGGGTCCACCATGATGCTTATATGCCATCCAAACTGGTCATAAGATCATTCCTATTGGGATGAACTGAAAACACAATAGCCTGACTTCTGTGGCCTCGGGAATGTTTCAATGGTGGATGTTCAATCCTTACTATTTACTGTTGTGTGGCATACTTGATTTTGGATCTGACTCATTTTTTGGCCCATGTCCTATGGACGGGTTGGATTTCTCACAAACATCATGGTAGGCCCCAGCTAGCTTCCTGTCGCAGGCAATCAGGGTCCATGATCCGCGGGCATGTTTTGGGTGTACCACCACGCAAATAATTGCTGTGATCGAACTTTTGGGCAGTTCTTGTTAATTACCGTTCATCTGGAGGCCATTGATAGAACGGTCAAGATTGTCTGGTTGAGTAACTTTGTTGTCTTATCCATTTAACTTGGAAAAAAAATGATCCAGTTGAGTAAGTGCATTTGAAACCGTTAAATTATTATTTTAAAAAAAAAAAAAAAAGTGCATGGAAAGGTTCTGATGCTTGGGTTCTGCATCACCTATCCACACCGTCGATTAGGTCCCATCAAATATTTGTGGTTTACTGTTCAGAAATTAAAGCAAATCAATGGTTGTAAGCATCTGCGACTAGACCTATCTTGTAAGTATGATCTTGTTTATCCATTTTTGTGGGCCATTAAGTGAATGGTTTGGATCATCCGTAGGTCTTAAGAGAGGGTTGGACCAAATGAATAGTCCAGATTGATAATTTTGATGCCCACATGTATAAATTCAACGGGCTTGAGTACGCTTAGCCATATCTCTTTAATTTCAATGGTCCTGATCACCCGAGGCAGGATGAATGGGCTCATGTTTGCATGGAGGCAAGGGTAACAGCTTGGTGGGTGAGGCCCTGACCGTGGGGCACACCTAGATATATGTGTTATATATCCACGACGTCCTCCAGTTTTTTCATCTCATTTTAGGGCACTATCTAAAAAAACGAGGCAAATCCAACTCTCAGGTGGACTACAAGGTAAGGATTTTACTATTTATGTTTTCCCTTCATCCATGTCTGTGTAACCTTATTGACCGGTTCGATGGAAAATAAATATTACAATGGGTCTTATGAAGTTTTTAATGGTGACGGTTCAATCACCAATGTTTCCCTGTGTAGTCCGCCTTAGATTTGGATCTGCCTCATTTTTGGGACCATGCCCTAAAACGATATGGAAGAACGTATGGATCGCGTGGATATACAACATATCCATCTAAGTGGACCCCACGGTCAGCCTCACCCACTAAGCTGTTACCTGTCTCACTATATCCACGTTCTGTTTGGATGTGATAGCGGGACGCGGATTGCGTAGTTGAGAATTAAAGGGTGTCAACGGGCCGGGCCTACGTTGTCTTTGGCCCGTTTTGAACTGTTCAAGACTGTCTTATTCAAAATTTTATTTTTGGCAGGGCCGAGCGGGGCCATTGACAGCCCTAAGTAGAACGCACCACCGACATCCGTGCCACGTGTCAAAACTCCATGGTCCCCACCCTGATGTATGTGTTTTTATCCACGCCGTACATCCACTTTTCCATATCATTTTAGGTCATGTGTCGAAAAAATGAAGTAGATCTAAAGTTCAAGTGGACCACACCATAGGAAGGAGTATAATGACGTATCAACCTATTCGAAGGGAAAAAAACAAATATCAATGGTTTCAATCCCCACTGTTTCTATGGGTTAGATCTGCCTCATTTTTCGCTTGCCTTAAAAAGAACTGTAAAAATGGATGGACGGCGTGGATAAAACACATACATCATCCTAAGCCACAAAACTTTGCCACGTATACACAACCGCGTGGGTGCACCAGCGCAATCCGAGTCCGTGCCGAACTGGCCCACGTTATTGAAAGCTCGACCGGTTTTCATCTTATCCAAAGAAATCCTCACCCATACAAAGTACCGAGTTAGTGTACTGAGTAAACTCTGTGGGGCCCACTGTAATGTATAGATTTATCCACGCCGTCCATTCGGTTTAGCGGCTCATTTCAAGGCATGAGTCGAAAATGTAAGCATATCCAAGGCTCAAGTGGACCACACCATTGAAAAACTGTGAATTGAACGCCTAAGCCACAGAAGTTTTATATGTTTGTTTCCTTCATACAAATCACTGTGGGACCTAGGAAGCTTTCAACGGTGGAAGTCGCTATCCCCACTGTTTTCATTGGTGTGATCCACTTGAACTTCGGATATGTTTCAATATTAGTCTCGTGCCTTAAAATGATATGGAAAAACGGATGGACGGCGTGGATAAGACACATACATCAATGGTGGGCCCCACAGAGTTTACTCAGTAGGCAATCCACTTCCTATATAAAAGAGAGTTATTTATTCTCAGTCGCTCATTTGCAAGAGAGAGGAAGGCATGGCATCCATGTATTTGTGGTGCAGCTGCATATTCTCTCACATGTTTTACTTGTTATGTCTGTCATCTCTTCTTCTCTTCTTCTCATGTGAATGCAGCGAAGCTCCTCATTCCAGCACAAGGGTGAGGTTTCTACCAGGATTTCAAGGAGAGCTTCCCTTTAAATTACACACTGGGTAAGCTTCTCTCTCTCTCTCTCTCTCTCTCTCTCATATCCAACAATACCCAAAGTACATTTTCTTGGTGTCATCTTAAAGAAGCTATGGTATGTTGTACTTTTCTTGGTGTCATCTTAAAGAAGCTATGGTATGTTATATAATGCTTCATGGATGATCATGACCTTTGATCCTTGGAATTGGATTTGAACCATTGGAATTATTTTTGTTTTTCAATGGTCTGTATTCACCTGCAAGTAATGATATCTGAATTAGTAACATAGATGGTTCATCTCTGATGTTATTATGTGATGAAGCTAGCCTTACACACATATGACAGTGCATGTTCACATGCAGCATTCGTGCAAGCGTGTGTGTCATCTGAGGATGGAATGAGTTAGAGCAAGATGGTCATTTGCTCTATTATTCAGATGGGCAGTTCGTGTTTGTAAAATGTTTGACATTGAGAGTTTTTAAATTAGCCCTCCATTCTTCGGACTCAGATTGCTACTGGTGTAGCAACAGTACCGCTCGAGCATAAAAGCTCTGTGGGACCCACCAATGTGTTTTATCGATGGCGTGTGGTGTCCTTCTGTTTTGTTAGCTCATTTTAGCACATGAGACAAAAAACTAAGCAGATGCAGATCTCAAGTGGACATCATTAGAAACTTCTAAGAGGCTACAGAAGCTTTGGATTAAGTGATATTAGTGTTTTCCCCTTCAATGATGGAAAATAAACATTACAATGGTCCATAGAAAGTTTTCAATCGTAGGCGTCCAATCACCACTATTTCCTTGATATTTGGATTTTCCTTATTTTTAGCTGTCAAAATAGATGGACGGCGTGGATTGGGTAAACGGATTGGCTACTCCCCCTGGCACCAGCACGGTGGCTGGTGGTCGGTGCTATGTGCCATGATATATGTGTTTCATCCATGCCGTTCATCCATTTTTACAGATTATTTTAGCGCTTGATACCAAAAATGAGAGGGATATAAGTCTCAGGTGGACCACACCACAGGAAAACAATAGTGATTGGATATCCACGTTAAAATCCTCCTAAGGCCCAATGTATTGTTTATTTTACATCCAATCTGTTGATTAGGTCATACAGACCCAGATGAAGGTAAAAAACAAAGATCAGCTTGATCCAAAACTTTTATGGCCCCCAAAAAGTTTTTAATGGTCGATGTTCATTCGACACTGTTTCCTGTAATGTGTTCCACTTGAGATTTGGATATACCTCATTTTTGGTCTCATATTATAAAATGATCTAGAAAGATAGATGGACGGAATGGATGAAACAGATACATCATGGTGAGGCCCACAGAGCACCGACTGGCTGGTGGCAGGGGGAGTAGCCAATCCGTTTCCGTGGATTGGGTATTGCCCTGCAGTTCACGTGGTGGGATTAAATTGAATAGTCAGATATGGACCCATTTGAAAAGCTAAGGTAGCTTATTCTCACGTTTGGATTTAATTGAATGACGGTCCTGTGTCAGACGTGATCGACGCAATTCACATTCGAAAAGGTTAGGAAGCGGATTGGGCGGTGTGCCACATAGACCTCCGTGGTGTTGAAGCCACCAAGATCTGTGGGGCCCACCATGATATATGTGTTATATCCATACTGCCTATCCAATTTTGGATATCGTCTTAGGGCATGTGACAAATAATGAGGCAGTTCCAAAGCTCAACTGGATCATACCACAAAAAGCAATGGGAACAACGATGCCCACTGTTGAAGCCTTAGTAAGGTCTACCATGATGTTTATATGCCATTTAATATGTTCATAAGGTCACATTGACGGGAAAACACAAATATCAACTTGTTCCAAAATTTCTACAGCCCTCAGGAAGTTTTTCCCCACTGCTTTCTGCAGTGTGGTCCACTTGAACTTTGGATCCAACTTTCTTCTTTTTTTTATGCCCCTAAAATGATATAGCAAAATAAATGGATGGTGTGAATATAACACATACATTATAGTAGGGCCTACAAAACTAGGTGACTTCAACACACCACACAATCCGCATCCCAAAGTTGGAAGCCGATTGGCTAGTGTACCTCACCCCAGCAATATAGCTACTGTATTTCAATTAGTAAGTTTTATGGGTCTAATCATGATGTATATGTTATATCCAAATTGTCCGTACATTTAACGAGCTCATTATAATGCTTGAAATGAAAAATAAGACATATCTAACTATCAAGTGGACCACACTACAGTGGGGGATTGAATGTCTACCATTGAAACCCTTTTTGGGGCCACAAAAGTTTTGGATTAATATGAAATTTATTTTTCCTATTAATTTAAGTCTTTTTGACCTTAAGAACATATTGTATGGAAAATAAACATTATGGTGGGCCCCGCAAGAAAATCATTATCTCCGCTTTTATTTGTGTTGTGATCCAGATGATCTTAAGATATGTTTCATTTATTTTGGATAATGTTGTAAAATGATCTCTAAAAATGGATGAACCGTGTCAATATAATAAATACATCACTGTAGAGCCCATGTAACTTTGATATCCTCCGAACCGTTCGTACAACTCGGAGCTGGAGGAGCGTAAGTGTTCGTCTTCGCACGACACGCGCCTACAGCAACTATATAGCTGATGCGTGGTACAAGAGGACCCATCCGTCCCATCGTTGCCTATCATCAGCACTAATGTTGTCGGAATTATTGTCAATAATATCAGGACATATTTACTACACCCCCGGATTCATATTTTTTTCACCAAAATAATAGAATGGCGAAATTTGAGAGGATGTGTTGAAATTCCTTCGGGTCCGCATTGGCTTGTCATTTTCAGCACCTGGCTTGTCATTTTCAGCACCTCTTCTTAAATCTTTGGATTCTCGAGCATTTAATTTGGGGTGATGATTCTACTGTTACTGACTGTGGGGCGTAAATCTCTTTCTTCCTTGTGACGACCCACACACACACATACACACTCTCTCTCTCTCTCTCTCACACACACACACACACACATACTCTCTCTCTCTCTCTCTCTCTCTCTCTCTCTCTCTCTCTCTCGTAGAAATAGATGATTTGGGGTGATGATTCCACTGTTACTGACCGTGGGGCGTAATTCTCCTTCTTCCTTGTGACGACCCACCCACACACACACACACACACACACACTCACTCTCTCTCTCTCTCTCTCTCTCTCTCTCTCTCGCTCGTAGAAATAGATGAGTTGTAACAAATCTCCCTTAAGGCTAAGGTTGAAAAAGGCTAGTTGTGCATAAAGAAGTTATAAAAGAGTTATATGATAGTTAGGCAGTGTATGATGATATTGATACACAGACACTTATACACGCAGCATGGATATTAACTCATAACACATCAATTTAAGTTGTGGAACCCATCATCAATTTAACCCGAGTCACAGTCCCAAAATAAATTGTTTGAACAATCCAAACCCCTAATTCCTGGACACAAATTAAAATAAAATAAATTTTTTGAAAATATTTTCAAAACTTAATTATTTGGATGGATGGATGTTTGGATGATTGGATGAATGGATGGATGAATGTATGTTTGGATGTTTGAATGATTGGATAAATGGGATGGGATGGTTTGATGGATGGATGGATAGATAGATGGGACAGATGGATGGATGATTAGATAGTTGGATGGATGGGATGGTTGAATCATTGGTTGGCTGGCTAGATGTTTGGATGATTGAATGGGATGGTTAGATGAATGGATGGATGGATGGATGGATATTTAGATGATTAGATAAAATAGATGGAGGAATATGATGGTTGGATGGAATGGACGTTTGGATGATTGGATGGTTGGTTGGATGGATGAGATGGTTGAATGGAATGATTTGGATGATTGGATGGGATGGTTGGATGGATGTATGGATGGATGGTTGGATGGATAGACGGGACGGTTGGATGGATAAATGGGATGAATAGAGCATTGATGGTTGGATTGATAGATGGTTGGATGGTTAAATGGATGGATGGATGGATGGGATGGGATGGGATGGTTGGTTGGATGGATAAATCGATGGAATTGATAGGATGGATTAATGGTTGGAAAGTTGAATCCTTATGCTTATGTATTGTATTTATATGCTTATTTATGCATGGATATATGGCCTATGAATGCATTATCCATATTTATTTGCTTATTAATTAATTTAATAAGATTTAAGTGATTATTATGTTACTATTGAACTAATTTCTTATGATAGTATATACTTTTAAGCCTTGTTAGATAAAAACTTATTATATATGTGTTATTTTTATTCTTTTTTAATTTTTAAATATGTAAATGTGTATATTTTAATATCTCTTAATATTTCATTGAAACTTTGTATATTTCCCTATGTTTCTTCAATATTTTCTTGCATTTATTGTTATCTCCTACATTATTAGTAATTAAGATATTGTTTTCAAATCCCTAGCCAGTGAAACTTATAATGATAACGACATTTCAAACAATGCCCATCTGTCTTACCTAATCTGATCTTACTATCTACCCATTTGTACTACATTTAGCTGTTCAAAAGGTGGGTCTCACCCCTCACGATCATCTCTTACAAAAATCAATCATTTCTACCCATCAAACAGGCCGGATGCTAGAAAAGATTTTAGCTTTTGAATCTAGCTAGGTAACTTCCAAAGTCCTCTCTACCCATAACACAGGCCGGATGGCAGAAGAGCCTTTAGCTTTTGAATCTAGGACACTTCCAAAGTTATAAACATTTACATGTGGGCCTCGGTTCTTATAGGTAAATATCAAATAAAAGATATTAAATTGGATTATTCAACCCTTAATAATTTGGATTTTTGCTGAATGTTCAAGTGAATTTTATATAATCAAAGGGATAAAATGCTCAACCTTAGTGCTTTTCCAGGGCAGCCTTTAAAAAAAAAAAAAAAAAAAAAAAGGATAAAAAGAAAGAGACCTTTTATTCACTTTGCAAAATATAGAGGAGACATTCGGGCTCCAACTGGCAAAATATTCCGAAGGGGCCTATCGTGAGATTAACTAGCTGAGACATGTACAATGAAGAGGAGGGGGCACACAGCACAGACATTGAGGGCAGCCCCTCTGCCAAGCCGAGACTAGGAAGAGCTTTTCGGAATCAGCCGAACCGCACCAAGGCCCACTTTGTCTAGGAGCAGGCTACCTTAGACAAGGCGGGGAAGGAGGGAATAACGCGAAATGAACGACGATACCTGAGAGCTGCTACCAAGACGAGCCATCCCGTCTGCGGGGTCGTTACCCTATCTAAAGATGTGGGAGAAAACCAGCTGAGAGTTGGAATGAAATCTCCTGATACGGGCAACCCAATACGCCCATTTCCAGCTTGGAGTTGCTCCTCCATTTAGGAAATCGACTGTCAGCCTGGAGTCCGATTCGACAATGACTTTCTGATGGCCAAGGGAAATGCACTAGGAGAGCCCATCATGAATGGCTCTCAGCTCAACAAAAACGTTTGAGGCAGGCCCATACCCAGCAGTAAAACCAAAGATAAAATCACCTGCTTCGTTTCAACAGATGCCCCTGCTGCCCGAGGGGCCCGGGTTCCCTCTCGCTGAACCATTTACATTGAGTTTGAACCACCTCGTCGGTGGTTTTGACCATCTAACGACGGTTGGAGGAGAAGTGATCTGATGCAATGTTGACAGTCCCAATTCAGCCGCTGAAAGCCTGCTAACAGGAGGATGCAGGACATCAGGGTGAAGGGAGATAAGAGATATTAACCATCTTTTCACTTTTACTCTTATGGTCTCCGCTTGAATTTTTACCCCCTCAAATCTGGCCGAATTCCAGGCCTTCCAAATCTCCCATAGGATAACACAAGGAGTGATCTTTTGGAGCTGAGACGACCTCCTTGAAGTACTTGCAGCGTTCCACTAGAGAGCGAGCATACCTTCAATGGAGAGAGTGGAGCTACTAACTATAGCTAAAATGCTCCTGAAAAAAGCCCATGTAGCAGCTACAGCCGGGCTATTGATGAACACATGCCTTGGCGTCTCCACCAAACGACAGCTGGAGGGGAGGTTGTTACTACAATCAGATTTTAATTATTTTTCCAGGGCAGCCTCACATAGAATGGTCTCGTCATTAAAAAGAGTTTTAAATCAACTACTAAATTCCCCATTTACCATAATGCAATGCATCCAAATGTTCTTTGCCTATCCTCGGTGGACTTTTCTGTTAGTTTTGCAGTAGCTTTTCCCAAAGGTGTGCTCCAGTGGGACCCATAGGACTATAAGTTGACGATGGTACAGGGAAGAAGCAGGGCCCACTTTTTTTTTTTTTTTTAAAAAATTTTTATAGTAACATTGAAGCCGAATGATGGGGCTAAATTGGCATGTGTATGACATCCAACCTATCCAACACTGGCACCCAACTTTAATGATTGATGCAGGGATGAACATGATGAGGCCAATCACCATCTTCCTCAAGGATAATTACTCCGAATTCACGGAGCTTCTCTGGACTCCTCACAGAAATTTCTTGAATGCACGACAAAACAGAGAAAAGAATAGAAATAAATTCTAATAAATTCAAAATTTATTGATAGATAATAAAAATAAATTTACATCCTTTAAATAGTAATACTAAATCTTGAAAGAAGTTTCAGAATTAAACTCCGGCTCAAACTCCCTAAAATTCTCAACTTAGTGTAAGTGTCTTACTTGACTTAATCATGTTAAGCTCCTAATTTTTTTTTAAACACTTTTTATATTGGACATAACTCCTAAAGCTTAAATGATTGAAGAGTTATAATCAAACTAAAACTTATTATAAATAGTAAAAACAGAAATAAAATGAATTTTAAAATCACTGCACATTTCATTTACATTGATAATGAGTGAAACAATCAGGTGGTCAGAATAAAAAATTATTCTACCTTATATATCTCTTATGTTAAAATGAGTACTTCTTTTGCCCTTCTTATTTTGTTCGAGGAGAAACACGGTTTAGATTACCCAAATATGTTATCTGCTATGGGTAAAAATAGACTGGCTAAAGAGAAGATGTCAGCTTGGACATTTCTGCGGAACACGAGGTTGGCCAGTACCGGTCGTGACCAATAAACTCCACAATAGCTAAGGAAGAGAGGTCGGTTACCTACTACACCCAGGTCAGGTCGGCAGATTACACTTGGGTTAGGTCGGCAGACTACCCTCAGGAAAGGTCGATAGACTACATTCAGGTCAGGTCGGCATACTACTCTCAGGAAAGGTCGATAGACTACATTCAGGTCAGGTCGGCATACTACCCCCAGGTAATGTCGGCAGACTACACTTAGGTCAGGTCGGCAGACTACCCCCAGGAAAGGTCGACAGACTACACTCAGGTCAAGTCGGCATACTACCCCAGGTCAGGTTGGCAGACTACCCCCATGACAGGTCGGCAGACTATACCCACGTCAGGTTTTCAGACTACACTCAAGTCAGGTTGGCAAACTACCCACAGGAAAGGTTAACAAACTATACTCAGTTCAAGTCGGCATACTACCTTCAGGTCTAGTCAGCATACTACCCCCAGGTCTAGTCGGCAGATTACACCCAGGTTAGGTTGACAGACTACCCCCAGGAAAGGTTGGTGACTACCCCCAAGAAAGGTCGGCAGATTACACCTAGGTTAGGTCGGCCAAAACCACCTCTGCCTCTTACTGCACATCTCCGTTGATTCCCAATAATAAGATCTTATCTAAGAAAGATCTACTCGAGATCTTCTCCAAAGATATCGGAGGATATCCACGATATGCTCAGGATCCCGAGATCTTTGCCAAGGATATCTGGAGATTTCCCTACGCGTTTGGGATCTGAATCCCTTTATAGTACGTCCCTATTAAATACGGAGATCTCCTCTACACTACCACCTCTCCTCAACTATAAATAAGAGCATCTCTAATGGTGAAAGGTATGCAGAATTTCTCACCAAAACTCTTCAATACTACAAGACCTAGATTCCTATCTTGACTTTGGCATCGGAGGGTCCTCTGTTTTAGCCAGGGTCTCCATTATCTTCTTCATGTACAGGTACTCGAAGGTCTAAAGAGGGTGAAATAGATTTTTGCATCAGTATTATCAAATGTACAAAATTGGACGTCAGAAAATTGGACATTTGTGTTGGGGATTTGTATTGCGGAATCACACAGATCTAGATCTAGGATAACAATCCAATGGCACCAAGCACACACAAGAGAACAAAAAGATTTAACGTGAAAAACCCTTGCAGAAAAAAAACCACGGCACAAAGTGACAGAAATCCACTATGAAATAGAAATTACAAGAGAGAGGACTTACCCGATTCGAACAACCTCGAATCTCACCCTTGCTACACCCTATAGAAACCCTAAAACCCTTTTAGGAACCCTTGGAACACCTTTAGAAAGCCTTAGAATACTTTAGAATAGCCCTAGGGACCCCTATTTATAGTTTAAGAAACTTCCCTTTCGCACCCTTACGAAACCGCCTTAAATTTATGCAATCCACATCAAATCCGTGTAAGAATCTGCATAACCTCAACTAGTTGAGCCGAGGCCTCGACTGGTCGAGTCATCCCCTCGACCGGTCGAATGCCCTGGACACCCAAATAAGTAGCACGCTGGACTTTGAGTCGAGTGGTGCTCGACTGGTCGAGTGAACCCTTGACCAGTTGTTCACTCCCCAAGTATAGGGTTGTGATGTAGTAATAAACTCGGTAAGACCGAGGTCGAATCCCAAGGGACTGAAACCTATACGTTATCTGAAACTAGGTAGAGTTAGAACTAGACTAAGATAAAATCTAAATTGATTATAATTTGATGAATAATGGTGAAATATTAATGTAAAACTTAAGAAATTTAAAGGTAGGAAACTAGGGATTCAGAGGATCTACTTGTAGAGATCAGGGGGATCTACGTTTGATTCATGAACTCAACTAGACTTCGAGTCCCATCTTCATCCGGTTGGAAGATGAAACATGAAAATCAAATCTGAACTTCTTTTGATATAGTTTGTAAGAGATAAGATGAATGTAAATTAGAATGGATTCCATCACCAAACCATGCCCATGAGACAAGATAAACAACAGAATTAAACCAATCCACAGCCAAATTGAGAGATGTATGAATGTTAGGAAGGATTCCGTCATCCAACCATGCCTAAGCGACGATGGTAAACAACAGAGTTCCCAAATTCATAAACCTTATAATGCTAAGAACATGCTCAAAGCTATCACAGATCTATTGTAATTTCAGTCACAACAAATCATTAAAAACTGAAAGCATTCCATATAATTACACTAGACTCAAACAGAAGGTTCATTAACATGAATCAGAGCTGTAGAATCAGTCCCATCACGCCACAAGCTTCACCTCTTAGCCCTAGCTAAGAGGTTCAGCCCAACATGAATGGCTGGATCCCTTGAACAAAAATAAAATAAATAGAAAAGAAAACAAACATTACTATCTATCTCTCTCTCTCCTGCACGTTCAAGCCAAGGTGATCAATCCTCCTTTCTCCTGTGCTTCACATCCAGCCCAAGCCTTCGATCCCTGCCAATTGAATCCCCCTGCTCCTCTCTCTCTCTCTCTCTCTCTCTCTCTCTCTCTCTTTCTTATAGGCAGGGAAGATGGTGGAGAGGTCAGTTGCAAGGAACCAACCTTACTTATGCTGAGAGAATCCGGAAACTCTTACTCACCCCCTGTTACGCAGCCACGCTTGCGGTTTCGTGTGAAAGCTTGAGAAACCGCTCCCGCTGGTCCTCCTAGCATCCCTCAAAAGGTGTTAAATAGTGTCCCAATGGACGGTTTCAGATGTACTTCAAGATGGATGGTCCGGATCATCAGACCGATCCTGACCATGATCGGCAAACGGCCCACAGTGACCGTATTTCACGGACGCAGAGTTTGCTGCGTAAATGAGTTGGTGTTGATGCTTGGTGGGACCCGTGATTGAAGTCGGTGGAGAAATCCACGCCGTCCACCGAATTCCTCTCAGAATTTCAGTCAGAAACGCATAGTTTTGGATCGCCCTTGATGCGGTCCACTTGATTTCCCATTTTGCCGTCCAACCTGCATTTGAACAATATTTTCCTGTGTGTGCAAGGATGAGGTTGGAAGAACTTCCTGTTTATGGTCAGTTTAACCTTGTGGAACGAATGGACGGTCCAGATTGACCACTTGATTGAAGGTGGTGGCCCACAAGGATTCGTCCGCAACCCCTGTTTCGCAACGGGATTACGAAATCCTTGTTATCTTGAATTTAAGCGGGTCAGTTGTGGCTGACCGGTTTGAATATATTTGATACATCGTGAGTGTACGTGTGCTGTGCACACGCACTCGCGTAAAGTGGGACCCACCTTGCTTCTTTTGATAAATCCACATCGTCCATCTGGTTTCCCATCTAATTTAATGGGTTGAGACTAAAATTGAGGCATATACAAAGATCAGGTGGGCCCCAGATTACTGATATGTGGGTTGATTTGTCCTTTAGGCCACTTTCACAGCGATCCAATGGCTGATTTTTGATGTGCACGATTAATTTTATGGTTTTGCCACAATAGAGTTTTGATGAACGGATGGGGGAACCCTATGATCTCGGTTTTGGAGGTCACCGTTACGCCAACCGATACCGATACGGGACACCTTGTTTCGCACCCTTACGAAACCACCTCAAATTTATGCCGTCCGCACCGTGTAAGAATCTGCATAACCTCAACTAGTCGAGCCGAAGCCTCGACTGGTCGAGCCATCCCCTTGACCGGTCGAATGCCCCGGACACCCAAATAAGTAGCGCGCTGGACTTTGAGTCGAGTGGTGCTCGACCGGTCGAGTGAACCCTCGACCAATCGAGCCCACCTCTCGACCGGTCGAGCAGCCCCAAACATTGAATACTTTTAAAAGTCTGAGAACAGTTTGTTGATAAGCAATGCCATGGAATCCCCTTACGCAATTTGTAGTATGGAGTAAATGGTGCCTACTTACGTATTGAGAATAATCTACAAAGCACAGGTAACACCAAAGGCCCATCAGGTGGTATGTGTAAAATCCACCGTCCCTCAGGAGAGGAGCATTATTTTCACTGTACATATTAAACAAGACCACTGAAAACTTAGGTGGGCCACAACAATAACAAAAATTTTAAATTGCTTCTTAATCCTCTCAAGTGAATGACCAACATTAGTTTTGGATCAGGTTGATTTTGGTATATATTCTCTTCATCCGGGCTAGTTACATGATCAACCTGTTTGGTGAAAGATACATATTATGGGGGCCCCACATACAAACATATAGATGGCATCCCATCTTCATTTTTCCCTCCTGTGTGGCCCATTTGAGTTATGGATTTGGCTGATTCTTTATGCCAAGGCCTAGAATCAAAGATAGCACATTATGGATGGAGTTGATTTTACATACAACAAGGTGGGCTCCACAGATTTTGTTGTTGCTTAGGAAGTTTTTAATGGTGGGTATTCAATGACCACTATTTCCTGTAGTGTGGTCCGCTTGAATTCTGAATCTGACTCATTTCTTGGGCCATGCCCCAAATTAATGAGTTGGAAAAACTGATATACGGGAGTGGAATGCAATATGTAAATCAAGGTGGGCCCCACGGTAAGGGAAACACCCACTCCGTTGTTTCCCGGGTGATACCTAATCCGTTCCCTTTGCAATTCATGTGTCCACGATATGGAATGTCGTGGTTATCAGAACATCTCTGAGGTTGTCTGTTTGGTTCTTTACAAACAATGCAGATATATCACCATAGATGAGAGGAATGAGAACAGACTCTTTTACTACTTGGTGGAGTCTCAGAGGAATCCAAGAGAGGACCCCCTTATGCTGTGGCTCCCAGGAGGCCCTGGTTTCTCAGGACTAGCAGCCATGACATATCATATAGGTGAAAAAAATCTTCCCTCTTCATGCCCATGGATATAATTAGCTTATACATTTGAAACCCATGATTTAATTATAGAAATGTTGTTATAACGTACTGTGCATGGCCCATGCAACCAAAAATCTCCAAGATTATAAGGTGCTAACCGTAGAATCTTTAACCTTTTATTTGTTAATGGGAATCATTACTATCTTGTTCCATTGTTTCCTTATATTGAATGGTTTAAGGTTAGTGCATTTGGAAGATTTTTGGTGCATAGGTTGTTGTATTTTGTTTCAAAAATAACAAAAAATAGAAATTTTGAATTTTTCATTTTTCATATGTATTTTAAATTTGGTTGCTTTTGTGTTATGGGTTTAGTCCCAAATCGAATTTATTTAAGGAAATTTTCATGTTTATAAGATTGACTTTTAATACCTTGAGACATGGGCCCCATTCAGGGGTATGTAAATTTAGTCTTGTAGAGGGCTATGCTAATAGCTTTAATTTATACCATTGACCACATGTGTGCGCAAACCGGGCCGACCCGAGTTAAACTGCAAGTGGTTCGAGCCTGCGTAGAGTGACTGCACCACTGGGACCGGGTTATATTCATTGTATCCTAAAGGTCGATTGCTTTGAAAACTTCTTTTTTTTAAAAAAATAAAATAAAAAAAGAAAGAAAGAAAAAGAAAGGGGGTTGTATATTAAAATCAAAAAAGATTTACAGAACATTATTGAGGGACTCCTGGGACAAAAAGGAATTAGGAGAGTCAGGACAACCCTGTACAAAAAAGTACAAAAGAGAGCACAACCCTTAGGTCTCTCTCAAAGAGACAAGACCCAACTTATCTAATCTATAAAGACCTTTAACTCTAATCGGGAGTTCCGAGAAAGAAAGGTACATGGAATGATGTTGGGACGAGGCAGCTGCCTTAGCCAGCTCATTAGCAGGGTTGTTACCTTCCCTCGGAATAAGGAAAATCACAAAGGTGCCCCTGATTCTTAAATCTCTAATCCTCGACCACCAATATCTCCATTTCCAAGCTAGGGAAGATTTACCAATGAATGCGTCCACCATGCATTTAGAATCAGATTCCAGAAAGATCCGATTGTAACCCCGGCTCACACAAATAGACATAACATCATAAAGGGCCTGGAGTTCCGCTCTATTGTTGGTGCCCATTCCATAACCATGGGAGAAAGCAAAGAGAAGGGAGCCAGAAGAGTCTCTTCCAATCCCACCTCCCCCAGATGGGCCCAGATTACCCAAAGCGGCACCATCGACATTCACCTTAATCCAACCTCCTTGTGGTCTGGACCACTTGACCACTTGAAACGATTTAGCTGTAGGGGGCATTGACGAATGCCAAGACGTTGGAGGAGATAGAGGTCATACCAGCTAAATGATGTAGCGCCAGGGAGGTCACAGTTGATCCTGGTGAGCCATCAACTAATGCGGTTGACAATATTTTGCACGGAGGGGTGGATATTTTCAAAATGAGTCGCATTTCTTGCCTTCCATAGCTCACAGAGGATCAGACAAGGAATGATACACTGGATTTTAGATGGGTTCCTACGAAGGGGTTGGGCTTGCCACCAAGAGGAAAGCCGCTCCCAAACCGATTGCTGTTGGGGAAGGTGGAAGCTGAAAATACCGTTGAAATATGCCCACACTCTGTCAGCAAGGGGCCCTTTGATAAAGAGGTGGTTGATGGTTTCTGGATGGGGAATAGACAAAGGGAGATCGTGGCCACAACAGCAACATTTCGACACAAGTCTGATTCCTCTCTGCCGAATTCTATCATCTGTTGGAACCGCTCATTGGGTCAATCGCCATACAAACATTGATATTTTTAAGGGAAGAAGAGGGTTCCAAATTTTATCTGCCCACACCATTATGTGGTTCCTTGATCTGTAAAGATTCCAACCAGTTTTAACAAAGAAGTTACCCGTGCAGTCGAGAAGCCAAAACCGCTCATCCCGGGCTGACGAAGTGCAGAAGCCACCTGCGGTTATGTGGTGAATAATCTCCTCAGGTAGAAGACAAGAGACATGACTTCGAATTAACGGACCTTCCTGATTGAGGACTTCCTTAACCGACAGGGGAAGAATATCCGCAGGGATGGAATTGAGGGTGAAATTTGCCAGAGGGCCAAGGCCTGGCAAGTTACAGCTCCAAAAGTTCATCTCCCCCAGGCCGACGAACCATTGAGAAGCATTGTCAATAATCTGGGGCATTTTTACTACCTGTTTCCATAAAGGAGAAGAGCCATACTAATGGACGGAGCCAGATTCAACGGGCTATGGTTGACCGTATTTTGATGTAACAAAAGCAGCCCAGAGGCTGGGAACGTTGCTGCATAGAAGTGTCCAAGCGAAATTAAGGCACAGTGCTTTGAGGACATCTCTAAGACTGCGGATTCCCAGGCCTCCCTCCTCTTTTGGATGAACAATCCCATTCCAGCTGAGCCAATGGAGTTTCTTTTTACCATCTTGCCAGCCCCAGAAAAAATCTGCCATTGTCGCTTCAATTTTATCCAGAATCTGTGAAGGGATAGATGCTACTGCCATCGAGTGAATTGGGATGCTACTGAGGACATGGTTGATGAGCGTACATCTGCCGGCCTGGGACAGGTAATGCGCTGACCAGCCAAGGATTCTAGTCTCGATCTTAGCTAACAATGGGAGGAAGAGAGAGCTACTGCTCCTTCTAGTGAACAAGGGGATGCCAAGATAAGTGAAAGGGGCTGACAAGCCACATATGCCGAAAATTCTTCCAATCAGTCTCTTTCTAGTAGGAGGAAGACAGGGAGCATGGAAGAAACAACTTTTCAAGAGGTTTATCTTTTGGCCTGATACTGACTGGTATGCGTAGAGGAAGCTGGCCGTAGCCACAATTGATGACCTACTCTTATTTAGGAACAACATCGTATCGTCTGCATAAAGAAGATGCGTAATTTGATTGTAGCCACGCTTTATTTTGAAAGGAGAACAAGTACCACTAGCAATCAGATTTGAGAAGCCTTTTCCAAGAACTTCCGTGGCTAGGATGAATAGACTGGGGGAAAGCGGGTCACCTTGGCGCAGCCCTCTGGAAGATTTGAAGAAAGTAGCACCTTCCTTGTTGATTAAGACTGAGAACCATATGTTGTTCCAACATTTCTCCACCATATTTATCCAACAGTTTCCGAAACCGAAACGTTCTAATACCCGTTTTAGAAACTCTCATTCAATTCTATCATATGCCTTTTTCATGTCGAGTTTTAGGATTATGTTACCTCCACAAACTTTTCGACCGATATCACGATAAATTTCCTGACCTAAGGCGATACTCTCAGCAATCAATCTATCTTTAACAAAAGCCCCTTGTTCAAGCGAAATTAATTTGGAGGAGAGTGGCGAGTCTAGAAGCAATGACCTTTGCAAAGATTTTATAGACACAGTTACATAAACTTATCGGTCTAAAGTCTAAGAATCTCTTGGGGCCTGTTACTTTTGGGATCATGCAAATCAGAGTAGTGGTGAACGCACGTGGGAGATTGCCCCCCTAAAACAAATGGATGACTGCCTGGAGGATGTCCGTACCCATGGTATCCCAGCATCCAACAAAAAAGGCAGTAGAGAGGCCGTTCAGGCCAGGGGCCCCATTGATTGGGATGGCCATGACCGCGTCTTTGACCTCAACCATGGAGGGGAGGTGCATCAAGATCTCATTGTCAGCAGCAGACAATAGTGTAGGAATGTTAGCCAGAAGATGATCATCTTGCGAGAGGTGTTCCAAGTGAAAGAGCTGCGCGAAATGCTCAACCGCTGTAGCTTTGATCTGGGTAGGGTCTGACGTGCTCAAACCAGAATCGAGCTGAATCTCAGAGATGATGGCCCGCCTGGATCTTTCAATGGCTTGTAAGTGGAAATATTTGGTGTTTCGGTCTCCTTTCGTCAACTAGTTATTACGGAATTTTTGCTTCCAGAAAATCTCTTCTACTAGCTCCATGTTGGCCAAATGACATCTAGCTTCGGAGAGAGAGGACTGATTGATATTGGTGGAGGCGAGCTGCGCTTGATTCTCCAAAGAAGCTAGATTCTGTTCGACTGCCTTGATATTTTGGAACACATTTCCGTAAACATTTCTATTCCATTCCTTTAATCTGCACTTGACCTTCTTGATTTTTAGCAAGAGGTTTGTCATGAGCTGATCAGCCAGGTCCTCCAACCAAGCGTCCTGAACCACCTGATTAAAGCCCTGGTGTAGCATCTACATCCTTTGGAATCGAAACGGTTTGGCTGAGGGAGAGGGGCTCCTGAGAGATGTCAGGAGGAGAGAAGAGTGATCAGAGTTAACCCGGGGCAGATGCTAAACCTGGAATTGAGGAAAACGAGAAACCCAGTCGCAGTTGCAAAAGACTCTATCAAGTCTTGCCCACACTTGGGAGGCTGTTAAGGAAATCTGGATTGCTTTGAAAACTTGTTACACTTGAGATGCTATCAAAGGGGAGCAAATTCGATTTCAAGTTCAGTGACTCACACCACGCCTCGACTAAATTCTATAAATCTTTTATCTCATTTCTCTCTCTCTCTCTCTCTCTCTCTCTCTCTCTCTCTCTCTCTCGGTTTTTGATTTTTAATAGTTTATTTGATTCAACCAAATTAATCAAACAAATTTCAAATTGAATTTATTGAATTAAATAGACTATGACTACCGTAATACTTAATAATTTCACCGAGTTGGCCAAAATCGAACTATTCACTAGACAACACTTTAAATAATGAAAATGAAAGGTTATGTTTGCATTGACTACCCTTAAAGTTTTATACATATTGACTGAATCATTCACTATACATCAAACAAATTAAACTGAAGTAGCGGATGAAAATAATTGTAAAAATTATATTTTAAACTCTTTGTCCAACGAGTTATATGATGTGTATACTTCTTATGAGTTTATTAAGGAAATCTGGATTACTTTGGAAAAGAAGTACGTTATATAAAATGCTAGTACTAAGAAACATGTAATCGTCAATTTCCTTTACTATGAAATGATAGATGATAAACCTGTCATAAATTAAATTCATGGTTTTCAAAATTTAGTTTATGAACTATCATCACAAGAAATTAAGTTGGATAAAGTATTTTTGTTTAGAGCGTTTATAGAAAAACTATCACCCTCCTGGAAATAATATAAGGGTGGGGTAGATGGCTAAGGGGGTTTATGATGTTTTTGAATTGGTAAGGATACTTGATTGTAGATGATTGAAATGTGAATGTAAGCAGGGTATTTATAGCCCTCCAGTGCAGTTTTCTAGTAATTTCTACAATGCTTGAGGTTAAAAAGGGTTTGGATGGCTGAGATTTGAGATTGCCATGTGGCTAAATCTCATGTGATAGTTTGGATTGCATAACGTGTAATTTTGGCTCAAGGGAGGGGCATTAGAGTAATTTTAAAGTTTTGCACATGCATAAAATAGGTAGAGAGGACAGTTGCACACGAATGGGTAGCTAGCTAAAGTACGGCCGGTGCCACGTAACGAGCAGCACCCTGGGTGCCACTCTTCGTTCCTTTTCTACTTCAGTTTTGGAGGGAGGTTCCTCCTATACATGTGGACAACTTCGGTCCTCCAAAGCTACCTTTTTGTTTCCCGTTTTCTTTGAATTAGGCTTTGAAATGGTTTTGGGCCAAAAATGAGTTTATAGACTTGCTTTGACAATGTGGGTTGACTGGGTAGGCTATGTGGGCTGACCGGGTGAGTTGACTCTATAGGTTAGGTTTTTCATAGAGCTTAAGTTTTGTGACCAGATTTAGAGTTTTGTCAGGTTACTGCGACTGAGTTTAACTGGGTTTGAGGGTTTCTAGGGTTTGGATATAGGGTTTTGGGTTTAAATTCAAGTTTTACTTAGACTTAATGATATGGATTGGGGTTTTTGGTTTGGATTAGGGTTTTGTTCAATCAAGCTTATCGGCCTGATGTGAGGTGTGTACATGCTCAAAAATGAATCAAGTCCAAATCTCATGTGGATCGCACAACAGTACACAGTGATCATTGATTATTAAAACTTCTTTTTATGGATCACAAAGGTTTTGGATAGCTGATATTTGTATTTTTCCTCCGCCCAACTTTGTGTGACTTTATCAACAGGTTGGATGACAAATAAACATTACTGTGACCTTATGAAGTTTTAAGTGGTGGACGTTGATCAGTGACCACTGTTTCCTGTGGTATGGTCCACTTGAGATTAGGATCCGAATCATTTTTGGGCCCATGCACTAAAATGATCCGGCAAAACGGATTCATGGGGTAGATATACAGCACATATATCAAGGTAGACCCATGGTCTGGGTTCCACCCAGATCCCTGGTTTAGGGCAAACAGGCATAGACCTTTCGTCAACATATTAGCTTTTACGTGGGCAATACCTTAGTGGGTGTTACCTTACCATGTGGGGCCTCACACTGCCCATCATTTCATGACATTATTGTTCACACCCCAAGTATAGGGTTGTGATGTAGTAATAAACTCGGTGAGACCGAGGTCGAATCCACAGGGACTGATACCTGTACGTTATCTGAAACCAAGTAGAACTAGAACTAGATTTAAGATGTGATATAAACCAAATAGAATTTAAGGAATAATTGTGGAATAATTATCTAAAACTTTAAGGAATTTAAAGGAAAGAAACTAGGGATTCAGAGGATCCACTTGTAGGGATCAGGGAGATCTTTTGCCTGCATCAAGAATCATGGAAATCAAACTGAACCTACTTGATCTAGTCTTCACAAGGTGAAAGGTATATGAATTAGAATGGATTCCATCATCTAACCATGCCCAGGAGACAAAGCAAACAACAGGATTAAACTAATTACCAACCAATCAATAATGTATGAAGATTAGGAAGGGTATTGCCATCCGACCATGCCCATGAGACGATGGTGAACAACAGGGCTTCCTGACGTCATAAACATTAAAAGGGAAAAGAAATATTCAAAGCCATTGCAGACCCATTGTAATTTCAGTCACAACAGACCATTAAAGACTAAGAAAAATATTCCTTTAATAATTAACTAAAATCAACATCAGTTCAGTCTAAACAAAAGGCACAAGCAAAAAGGTCCCCCATCACGCTGCAAGCTTCACCTCTTAGCCCTAGCTAAGAGGTTCAGCCCAACATGAATGGGCTGGATCCAAAACAAATACAATAGAAAGAAAAGAATAGAGAAAAAGAAAAAAACAAAAATTACTTTCCTAGCTCCCTGTCGAACATCCCACGTTGAAGCCTTCCAAAACGAGCCCTCCTGTTGCCTCTCTCTCTCTATCTGACGTCCCCTATTCAAGCATGACCTCTTCTCCACGTTTGGAACTCTTTTTATAGCTTTTGGAGTGGTGGAAATCGGAAGCGAAACTATCGCACGCGTAGCGAAAGCCTTTTCGCAGCCAAGTTCGGAGCTTCATAACTCTCGCGTTCCTTGCATTATTTCTGTAAAATTAGCATCTCTTGGAAGTGTTTTGGCTGGCCTACACGATGGACGGTTCAGATCTACCATATGATCAAAGATGGTGGGCCACAACTGCCTGGAAAGTCCGATTTCGCAGACGTGCGTAGCCGTACAAATTTTCGTAGCCGTGATCGGTGGGCCCCACAGAGGTATTTTCTGGAAAATCCACCTCGTCCATTGGATTCAGGACGAAATTTCGGTCAAGAATGGGTGGTTTTGAACGTCCATTGACGCGGCCCAGAGAAGAAATCACCTCAAAAATCGTTTTGAACGTCGCGCAGGACCGCCAGTTTGTGGCCTCTGTATCGCGCACGTGTGCTTGCATGGGTCCAAAAGTTTAGCAAGGTTTTATAGTAGTCGAGGCCCTCTACACGATGGACGGATTGGATCATCCACTGGGACAATGTGTGGGGCCCACTAGGGTCCGTAAAAATGGACAGTTCCGTCCGTTACACGGCGTGAAACGGCAATTGACGTATTTGGGAAGAAGACGCTGCTGACCTGTTTTGGTGCGGCTCGCATGCGTTGTGTACATTATGTACACGCTGTATAAACGGAGCTCATTGTGATGTTCTATCAAAATCTAAACCATCCATTTGTTTCCTCATCTTATTTAAACCGTCGAGACCAAAGTTGAGGCAGTTCCAGATATCAGGTGGGCCCAGAATCAACGGTTTATGGGCTGATCTGTCAGTTGGGGTACTTCCATAGTGATCCAAGGGCTGAAATTTGATATGTACGGTTAATTTATGGCCCTCAGGCCATATATGAAGTTTTGAGCCAATCAGATGACAAGAACTATGTGATCTTGCATTTTTCACCAATTTTGGGCCTCTTTAACGTGAATGGCCTGCTTTCCTCGGATCCTTGATGCATAATTCCATCGATCTTCGTCTTCTGGAGTCCGTCCCTTGCCTTGGGTGTCATCAGAGCGTTAAATCCATTCTTTTAGTACCTTTTTCCAGTCCAAGCTCGTGAATACACCCTGCATCACAAACATGATTAAATCAGGCCGTTAAACAATACTATGTTTGTAAATCTAGGTAACAACTGGGTCTGATATGCAATATTTGACCCTCAACACAACCCCCAACCAGCATTTTGCTAGTCCCGAGCAAAGTATGCGAAAAGTAAATTGAGAATTACAGGATAATTTCTACAACTCAAGGGATTTATGAAAAATAGTTCAGATACTCGAATTCTAAGATTCATGAATGTTGGCATTACTTTTTCCTGAAATCAAGCTCACGGTAAACTTCATAATCAAGTTCAAAATATTAGTCCATCAATTAAAATAATTCTAATTATTGAATTCCATGGATGTATAGTCCAATCTCGACTTGTCAACATTAAGATTCACCTTGATATTTAAGGATATCATTGGTAACAAATAAGAGAAATTACGATAACCCAACTTGGTTTACACCTTATCTTTTTATTCTTTTAATTTTTGATTTTTTTTTATTAGAAGTAACGCCAAGAAGAGGGATCAAATCCTCACCTACAGGGAGCAAACCTAAGGTAAAGACTGTACACCCAACTTTTTCACATCATTCATGGGGAATCGAATCCTCACCTATAGGGAGCAAACCTATGGTAAAGACTGTTCGCCCAATCCATTCAATTTCTCAAGTTGGTTCTTTTCATGTTTAGTGATTACCAAGTTAATCATTTAATATCGAACTGAAACCTTACTATGCAAGCGAGATGTGTCCTGCGAATTCATGACTCAATCAATGTTTACAATTTTAATAATGGATTAATAATTCAAACTTAGCTGTGAAATTTAATAGATAACTGAATCCAAGAGTCATGAAGTACCAACATCACACATCTTGAAATTCTAAGTGCCCTAGATGGCCTGTCAAAATCACTTCGACTTCATCAGAAATCCTGAAAAATTAAAAATTTTCACAACTTTTGCTCAAGACCAAGAAAACACTGATTAGGAAACCTAATCTCCCACCCCCAACCAAAAAATCTACATTGTCCTCAATGTAAAAAGAAATAAGCATGCAATGCACATGAGACAACGGAAAAATAGGAGGAGTGATGGAAAGATAGTACCTGGACAAAAAGAATCAAGAGGCTTTCCAAAGATATCTGCGTAAGAGCGGGTCAGCACGAGAGAGAAGGCAACACAAAAATAACAAAAATAAAATCCTACATATACCACTTTCGTAGGTGCTCTCATTGCATTTAGCGTATGCAACAAGCCTTTAAACCCCTAGGTTGCCCCTAGTGGACGAGTTGTAATCTCGTGAGGGTTTGCAGTAATGTTACCAACAAACATTGAAATGATAAAAACGACATGAAATGAAGAACTGGGTTACCTCCCAGGAGCGCTAAGTTTACCGTCTTCAGCCAGACAAATAAAGCAACTACCCTAGTCCTAAGAAAGCAAGGAAACACTACTGAGTCAAGCCGCAAGGTTCCTCTTTCGGCCAGTATCTTGATAAGTTTCTCAGTAAGTTCCTCAACAGGATCATCCAAAAGCCCTTTTTACAATAGGCTTGGACGCCTTGGAGCATGACCTTCCATAGAAACTTATGTACCTCATAAGAAATTTTTCGTTGAAGTGCTTGAGGTATCCATAGTATATACGATTCACCTGTGACAGAAGAAGTTTCAACATTAGTATCCCATAGTGAATTAGAAACTCCAGGTAGATAAAGTATAGAAAACTTCACAAGAAGTAATGTAGTCTCAACACATTCCGAAGTGTCAGACTTCGGTTCAATTTTCAGCTCCTCCTCCCTTAATGGTAAACATTCAGGATCTGTGGAAGAAGGGGCTTCAAAGTAAGGGTTCTCTCGGTCAGTGATGACTACCGAGATGTTGTCTTGAAAGGCATTCACTATGTCTCTTATCATAGGATCATTTGAATCTGCAAAGTGTGCCAAACAATCATCAAAAGAGTTGGGACATTCAGCTGAGGGTGACTCATTTTCCATATTAAAACTTGTGATGATCTGCCCAAAGAATCCATTGTCTTTAAAGGTAAACGGAGGTGTGCTCTCTTGCTCCAGCCCTACACAGATAGATTGAAAATCAATAGGAGAAGCATCGATGTGATCACTTTGTTCATTGAAACTACTCAATCGAGGTGTTGAATTGTCAAATGTGTACAGCTCAGATGGTGGCCTCAACTTAGTGGTTTCAATTTCCAAGGTCGTAGCGAGCAACTCGTCCTTCTCCCAAATCACATCATCATTTAATTCAGAGGAGTGGTCCAAACATGTTTCACAAGAGTTAGAAGGGTTGATTGTAAGGGGCTCATCCTCTACCTTAAAATCAGACATGTCAGGTGAGGGGAGTGGCTCATTATAACCGACCACTTCATGTACATCTTGATCATTGACCTGGACTAAACTTGAGATTGATTCTAGGGGATTTTGGGCTGTACATTCATGATCATCATCCCAATACTCATCATATTCTAGTTCAGTGCAGTGCACATTTGGGGTGAGTTCACTTTCCTCGCATTCTATTCCCAGATTGGGTTGAGGTTCACATAAACCAACATCTCCCTCATCATTGAAATCTAGTGTATCCTGTGAGTGAAGTATATCATCATCATTATATTCGAAAGACACCCATGTATCTCCACCATTCTTTTGAACGGTCATTAAGATTGACTCATCGGGGAATTAAACCGTATGCTCATTAATGGAATCCAACTCCTCATTCCAAATTTCAGATTTCTTCAAAAGCGAGTGAGGATCATTTTCCTCGCATTGTATTTCTGGATTGGATTGTAGTTGGGATGAGCGAGCTTCCTCTATCCTATCGAGGCGCGAATTGAGTGCTTCCATTGCTTTTCTAATTTCAGCAAGAGACTGCAATGAATTCTCTTGGATCGTTTCTGGTTGGTTCTCAAAGGTAGGGTATTCAAGAGAATAATCATTACAACATGTTGTTGGTTCATCTTCCCAGTTTTGATGGTTCCACTGGTTATAGTCATACTGATCATACATGGGAGAACATGATGGTTGATAATAATCCTCATTCCCATAATTATGATCGTATACAGACCTATTAGCCGATGGAGCATAACGTTCTAGTCGGTTCTCAATGTCTGTTCTCGATGGAGAAAAATCTTGAGGTATACGTTGAATTCCACAACCCTCAGGCATTCCCCAATATCTCTTATCCATCTCGGCATATGCACGTACCCACGCTTCCATAGTAGAACCCTAACTCTGAGTCTAATTCTAAGAAAAATAGAAGAAAAATCCTACAGAAGTATGGAAAGTAAGAGGAGGAGAAGTTAGAAAGAAGGTACCAAATGAGAAGTTCCTATGTTAAGATCCTGTAAAAGAAAACAATAGAAAGTTAGTTTCTAAAAAAGGAAAGTTCCCTAAACCTAGAAGCTAAGTTAGTTTCTAAAAAGAAGACCTGGAATTAGAAAGTCTCTAAAATAGAAAATCGAAGCCTAAAAATAAAATAAATGAAAGATGAGTTAGTTTCTAAAATTAGGAAGAATTTCTAAAAAGGGAAATAATTATCCTAGTTTCTAAAAATAAAAGATGAAAGTTTAAAAATAAACTAGTTCCTAAAAATAGAAAAAAATACTAGAAAATAGAATATTTTCAAAACTCAAATTCTAATTCTAAAAATAGAAAAAGTAGAGGAATTAGAAAGGGATTACCAGTTTAGAAGTTATTTCAGGATCCTACAAAACAGGAAAACAGGTTAGTTTTTTAAAAATAAAATAATAGTTTCTAAAAATAAAATAAAATAAAAACATTTAACCTAAAGTTAGTAAAATCCTAATCTTAACCTAATTCTAAAACTAATTAATCCCAGAAAACGTAACTGTCAGTCCCCGGCAATGGCGCCAAAAACTTGTTCACTCCCCAAGTATAGGGTTGTGATGTAGTAATAAACTCGGTAAGACCGAGGTCGAATCCACAGGGACTGATACCTGTACGTTATCTGAAACCAAGTAGAACTAGAACTAGATTTAAGATATGATCTAAACCAAATAGAATTTAAGGAATAATTGTGGAATAATTATCTAAAACTTTAAGGAATTTAAAGGAAAGAAACTAGGGATTCAGACGATCCACTTGTAGGGATCAGGAAGATATTTTGCCTGCATCAAGGATTATGGAAATCAAACTGAACCTTCTTGATCTAGTCTTCACAAGATGAAAGGTATATGAATTAGAATGGATTCCATCATCTAACCATGCCTAGGAGACAAAGCAAACAACAGGATTAAACTAATTACCAACCAATCAATAATGTATGAAGATTAGGAAGGGTATCGCCATCCTACCATGCCCATGGGACAATGATGAACAACAGGAGTTCCTGACGTCATAAACATTAAAAGGGAAAAGAAATATTCAAAGCCATTGCAAACCTATTGTAATTTCAGTCACAACAGACCATTAAAGACTAAGAAAAATATTCCTTTAATAATCAACTAAAATCAACATCAGTTCAGTCTAAACAAAAGGCACAAGCAAAAAGGTCCCCCATCACGCTGCAAGCTTCACCTCTTAGCCCTAGCTAAGAGGTTCAGCCCAACATGAATGGGCTGGATCCAAAACAAATACAATAGAAAGAAAAGAATAGAAAAAGGAAAAAAACAAAAATTACTTTCCTAGCTCCCTGTCGAACATCCCATGTTGAAGCCTTCCAAAACGAGCCCTCCTGTTGCCTCTCTCTCTATCTGACGTCCCCTATTCAAGCCTGACCTCTTCTCCACGTTTGAAACTCTTTTTATAGCTTTTGGAGTGGTGGAAATCGGATTTGGGAAGCTATCGCACGCGCAGCGAAAGCCTTTTCGCAGCCAAGTTCGGGGCTTCATAACTCTCGCGTTCCTTGCATTATTTCTGTAAAATCAGCGTCTCTTGGAAGTGTTTTGGCTGGCCTACACGATGGACGGTTCAGATCTACCATATGATCAAAGATGGTGGGCCACAACTGCCTGGAAAGTCTGATTTCGCGGACGTGCGTAGCCTTTCGCACGTCCTTCGTAGCCGTGATCGGTGGGCCCCACAGAGGTATTTTCAGAGAAATCCACCCCGTCCATTAGATTCAGGACGAAATTTCAGTCAAGAATGGGTGGTTTTGAACGTCCATTGACGCGGCCCAGAGAAGATATCACCTCAAAAATCGTTTTGAACGTCGCAGGACCGCCAGATTGTGGCCTCTATATCGCGCACGTGTGCTTGCATGGGTCCAAAAGTTAAGCAAGGTTTTGTAGTAGTCGAGGCCCTCTACACGATGGATGGTTTGGATTATCCACTGGGACAATGTGTGGGGCCCACTAGCGCCTGCAAAAACGGACAGTTCCGTCCGTTACACGGCGTGAAACGGCAATTGCCGTATTTGGGAAGAAGACGCTGCTGACCTGTTTTGGTGCGGCTCGCATGCGTTGTGTACATTATGTACACGCTGTATAAACGGAGCTCATTGTGATGTGCTATCAAAATCTAAACCATCCCTTTGTTTCCTCAGCTTATTTAAACCGCCGAGACCGAAGTTGGATAGTTCCAGATATCAGGTGGGCCCAGAATCAATGGTTTATGGGCTGATCTGTCAGTTGGGGTACTTCCATAGTGATCCGAGGGCTGAAATTTGATATGTACGGTTAATTTATGGCCCTCAGGCCATGTATGAAGTTTTGAGCCAATCAGATGGCAAGAACTATGTGATCTTGCATTTTTCACCAATTTCGGGCCTCTTTAACGTGAATGGCCTGCTTTCCTCGGATCCTTGATGCATAATTCCATCGATCTTCGTCTCCTGGAGTCCGTCCCTTGCCTTGGGTGTCATCAGAGCGTTAAATCCATGCTTTTAGTACCCTTTTCCAGTCCAAGCTCGTGAATACACCCTGCATCACAAACATGATTAAATCAGGCCGTTAAACAATACTATGTTTGTAAATCCAGGTAACAACTGGGTCTGATATGCAATATTTGACCCTCAACAATTAAAAAAAAATTAAGCAGATTCAAATATCCAATGGACCACACCACCGTAAAAATTGGTGAATGACCATTTAAAACTTTTTGTAGGCCCCAGAAGTTTTAGATCAAATTGACATTTGTATTTTCCTTTTATCCAGATCCGTTTGACCTTATTAATAGGTTAGATGGAAAATAAAAATTACATATTTTTGGATCGAAAATAAATATTACATATTTTCTTACGGTGGGCCTGGGAAGTTTTTAAGAACCAGCTTTCAATCACCACTGTTTCCTGTGTTGTAGTCCGCCTGAGATTTGGATCTGCCTAAATTTTGGGACCACCTTATAAAATCGGCCAAAAAACGGATGGACGGGATTGATATATAACACATTATCAAGGTGGGCCCCACAGTAAGGGCAACACCCACTAAGGTGCTACCTGGGTAATACTTAATCTGCTCCCCTTCCAAACCAACTTTGTCCAAACCTGCAAACTACCCCAGCTGCACCACACTCTCCTTCAGCACCACATGAAGCAGGGAATGTCGTACATGGACATCGATTGCATTTTTTTTGTTTTTTTTTCCACACGTGCATTCAAACCCCCACACACTCACACCACGGTCGGATTTCACCACAGTGGATTGCCGATTTAGGCTGCCAATAGTTGCCGCTACTGGACAGTGCTCCATGGCCCCACCATGATATATGTGTTTTATCTGCGCCCTCCATTTATTTTTCCAGATCATTTTAAGGCATGAGCCAAAAAATGAGGCAGATCCAAATCTCATGTGGACCACACAACATGAAACAGTGGTGATTGAACAAGAGGTTTTTTAACGGTGGGCATTCAATCACCACTGTTTCATGTGTTGTGGTCCAGGTGAAATTTGGAACTGCCTCATTTTTGGGCTCATGCCCTAAAATGATTTGAAACAAAAAAAGGATGGACGGCGTCAATAAAACACATACATCATGGTGGGGCCCATAGAGCACCATTTAGTAGCCACGGGCCATTCACAGCGCCATTAGGCAATCTACGTCCTTTGTGCATATAGTAGGAAGCCAAACATAGAGCTGACCACAAACTAAGCCAGCTCAAAAGCTAGGCTCTGAGTGGTTTGAAAAAGCTCGATGGGTTTGGATTGGTTCAAATAGAAGTTCAAACCAAATCAAGCCTTGGAGTCAAGCTCATTTAAGAAAACAAATTAAGCTCAAATCAAGAAAATAACTACTTAACTCGGCTTGAAGCTCGGCTTGATTCAGCTTGATTTGATTTGGCTCGTTGATTGTATGCACACGGTTTCCTGTGGTGTGATCTGCTTGAGCTTTGGATATGATTCAATTTTGGAATTATGTCCTAAAATGATATGTGAAAATGGATGGACAGTGTGGATAATACATATATATGAATGCACACCATTTCCTGTGGTTTGACCCAAATGCATGTTGTTTCTTGTGATTTGGTCCACTTGAGCTTTGGATATGATATAATTTTGGATCATGTCCTAAAATGATATGTAAAAACAGATGGTCAGTGTGGATAATACATATACACGACAATGAGCCCACAAAGTTTACCAAGTAAAGTGGGAATTGAATTGCTAATGACCTCAACACCTGCCATGTAGCTGATGTCAAAGATATGTACACCATAATATATGTGTTTTATCCAGTTGTCCATCAATTTTTCCATATCATTTTATTGTATGAGACCAAAAATAAAGAAGATCCAAAACTCCGGAAGACCACAACACGGGATCGAAACTTGTTGGGGGAGAAAAGTTTCGGATCAAAACTGTTTTTGTGTGCTGGGGCCCACCTCAATGTATGTGATGCATATTCACACTGCCCATCCATTTCTAGCTCATTCTGTGGTGTAATCTTTTATAATAAAAAAAAATTCATATTATGTATATTGTTTATTTTTTTTAAAAAAAACAAAAACTGAGCTGACTCCTATTCTAACTTGACTTGGATATTTGGACCAAACCAAACCAAGCTCAGGCTTGTTAATCTGGATCAAACCAAGCTTAAACAATAGGGATAGGCTCGAAGCTTGGTACGCGTGAAGCTCAAACAAGAGTGTTACATAAACAGGTCAGATCAAACTTGGGTCAAACTCGGTTTGACTCGGCTCTTACACAGCTCCCAAACAGCACGACCCTGACTGCTCCGGGACTATAATGCCTGGCTGGAGAAAGAAACCTTAGTTGCCATCAGCTACGTAGCCTCAACAATCTGCAAAAAAAAAAAAAAACCACAGGCAATCCCAACACTTCACCCAAACCCTTCATCCAGAGGTAGATCTACCTGGACACAGAAAAATGATCACAAAACCCCAGCCCAAAATATCACCTAAAGAATCCATGGCCATATATAGCCTTTCAACATGCATCCTCCACATTCCCACAAATTCAGCCCATCTTCAACAACCCTCATTTCTAGCATTGGGCCATCAGCAGCCTTAATTTCATATTACCCCATACAGCCCTATTTCCATCCTACAGCACGCCATCTTCAAACACAACTGCTGAGCTCAACTCCAAGCCCTGGTAACAGGGTCAGTAAATCAAAACAGTGAGCCACTTCAACACCCAAATGATCAGCTTCCATGAACATATTTAAGGTGTCATTTGATTTCGAATGCCTGTAAAATCTGTAAATTGTAATCCGATTATGGAATTTGAATTAATGGGCCCACTTTTGTAGCCCACTAAATGATTGGTTTAGTACAATGATCCGTCATAGACTTTATTGAGTTAGGCTCATCACAATAATCCATCTTAAATCAAGACTTTATATGTTATTTGATAATTTTTAAAGGATTTACCACTCCAAGCTCTATCGTGCATGAATGAATACCCAATTACAAACTGTAAACATTTTATAGGTTATCCAAATACAGAAAACTGTTTCCTGCAAGCATATTACCGCTTAGAGCCAAACAAAACAGGCTGTAAACACTTTACACCTTTAATTGGATTACCTGTAATCTGATTACAATTTAAAGATTTTACAGGCATCCAAATGACCATTAAATGTAGCAGAGAATCCCAACTACTCCAACATTGGAGATTAACCAGGGCCACTAACATCCTCACCAAAACATGTTGCTTTCCCCCAGCAGCTTGGAAGGCCAACATAAACCGAAACAGGGCATATCTATATAGCTGCCAAAAAAAAAAGTATAGCCCAAAGAAAGCGGATGGTCAGTGGTGCTTAAAACTTCAACCTTCCTATCTCCTTATTTTCCTTTTGATTCTCAAATTTGCTACACCCACTTTTTCTGGCATCAATACACCCTGCGCGCTTCTTGGGAGGACTTCCTTATTAGAGAAAATTTTGAGACAACCTCTCCCACTTCAAATTTTAGCTAAACCATCAGCAATTGTGTTGTTTTATCTGATTGTGTAGGTAATGGACAAATTCATTGTTTCCAGCTCTGCTTTTAACTTTCCAAGTACGTACCAAAGGGACCAAGGCACAGTCCCATTTGGGTCTTTGATGCAGTCCATCACCACCCAAGAATCCAACTCTAGATATACATTTATTGAACACTGCTTCTAATTACTTGGATCTAATCTCTTCCTTTGTACTTGTTTGTAATATTAGATTTGTTTTCATTATCTTGCGAAACTGAAATCTTTATCTAAATGTGTAAACTGTACATGGATTTTATTTAAAGCAATCTCCAGACAAATGAACAAAATATGAGAGGTTTACCCAATTATTCTCACTGTGTACTGCCCATTGATATTGTATTCAATAGATGTGAAGAGTCATTTTATAATTGTATGAATTCCGAAGTAGCAAATACATTTCACAAGTTGAAACTTGGTAGCTACAGTTTCCATTTTCCATTATTACAGGTCCTATTCGGTTTAAAGATGCAAAGTTTCAAGAATCTGACGAGGAGTATGTACCGGAGCTAGTGATAAATCCATATTCATGGACAAAGGTGTGTATCTGTTGGTTCTATTGGAAATCTAACAATATCATCGCTATTGGACATCTATAGCGAGTGTCAACAAAAACCGTCACATCAGAGGTGTTGGGACTCGCAGAATCACACAAAGAAAAATCAAGCAAAGTAATCGCAATCGCACAAACAAACCTACCAAGAAGGCAATCCTAATTTTATATGGAAAAACCCCTGCGGGAAAAAACCATGGCACAAAGCAACGAGTAATGCACTATGAAAGCACTATTACAAGAGATAGTACTATATCTTACCGATTCGAACAACTCTTCTTCTTCTCTTATAATATTATAAATTAATCAATGGCACAAGAGGGTTCATAGGATTCTGTGTGAACGCCTCTCTCTCTCTACAAATTGTTCACCATATATTTGACATAACTAAAGCTTTGGACCAACTGTACCATTATAATCATCCTATTTGAGTAATTTAGCTTGTTAGTTGTTGTTAAGCATTTTAACCATTGAGTTACAGGTTCCAAATGTGACTTTGCTGTGATCATTTCAACAATTTAGTCTTTTAATATCTTTAGATATTTCAATAAAGTGGATTCTTGTAAAAAGTCTCAGTAAGTCTCATTCCACATGTCTAGTAATTGAAGAAATTGTGAAATGTTGATTGTTGCATAAAAACTACGTAAATTTTCAGATTTGTAGCATAATCTTTCTCGATTTTCCAACTGGCACTGGATTCTCCTATTCACGAGCTTCTGAGGACTACCAGACAAGTGAGACAAAGATCTTCAACGATGTGCACAAGTTTTTGATTCAGGTATATAACTCTTTTGGATTTCGAATTGTTATTTTTGGATCACTATTTTAGTCAAACTCATCTTAAATATTCTATGAATTTTCAGTAGTAACATCATTGCACAATTTTAGAACAATACTCTAAAATTAGATGATCTACTAGTTAATTTGAACTCGGATTTGCTAGTCAAAACCAAGCGACTGCAAGGAACTAGTAATTTGAAGAAGCTAAATATATCATGAAAGTAAAAGATAATTTCAAAACCGAAATTGTAAAGCATGAGATTAATATGAAATAACACCTACTAAAAATGGCATTATGACGCAAATAAATGATAATTTGAAAGAAAGAATTCATTTGAGACAAATAGTGAAATACCATGATATTAAATTGATCTATTTTGATTTGAATAAAAAATACAATATGAAGTAATTCTGAACTATGAGAAATAAGAAATTGTTGTAGTAAATGAGCGATCTATGAAGAAAAAGAAGACCAGATAGTTTGAGTAGACGTACATTAATTAACATATTTTTCTTGTGTTTAGCTACAATAGATGCAAGATGTAGTTAATAGCTTTGGCCATAAGACACGCGTCAAACAATGTGAGTTCATCAACTAGATCTTGAGCTCGAGAGATATAGAGGCTCTCTCTGTGAGTTCGTCAACTAGATCTTGAGCTCGAGAGATATAGAGGCTCTCTCTCTCTCTCTCTCTCTCTCTCTCTCTCTGTATTTTTTTTTTCTCTGCCTTCTTATCTACATAGAAAAATTATTAAAAATTTACAGACAATTTGATGTGATTTTTGCAAGAGATCTGTTTTCTGCATTTTTGTAGTCCCTGGTATGGCCTGCATTTTTGTTTCACTCATCTGTATAGCTTGGTTTTGGATTTGTATATGATAGGTGAGGCCTGTCTCTTTTTGTGTTTTCCATGCGAAAGATGTAAATTTTTGGCTAATTCAACTATGTTACAGGTGGTGAGCTCCCACCTTTCTAAATAATAATAATAATAATAATCATATTATGCGAGATAACTCTATTAGCAATATGGCAGTTAATCCCTTATCAAAGGGTGCAAGAGAAGTGGAATATGGTTTCCAAAGCACATATGCTGGTGGGACTTGGGATGCTTTAAAAAAAAAAAAAAAAAAACCTTTTCCCATATAACAAAGGGCTTTACAAGACTTTGGGCCGGCCCTACAACAAAAGGGGGAAGGGCCCGCCTATCGTGAGAGAACACTAAATACAAAAATAGACTCGACGGAAACTGAGGAATCAAACTTCCCTCAGATTTCCCAGCCCCACTCTATCAAGGAAAAGAAGCCCTCTAGTCATCTGCAGCAGTCCCGTGGGATGCTTGAGTTGTTATATTTTGGTGCACTTAATCTATCATCAGGAACCAATCCATGAGAACATGACAATATTTGTAATAGGAAAATTAAGTCTGCTGAATTATTTTAGAACTTACAAAAATTAAAGTTGGAAGTCTCGCATGAGTCATGGTGGTCAAATCCAAAAGTGGGAGTAGACAGTTATTGGCATGAAATCATCATTAACAGTAAAATCCTTAGAAAGTACAAACAGACATGGGACCTCCAATTCCACAGACATTGCATTAGTTGTGAAGGGTAAAACCAATATGAGGATAAAACCCCACAGTGGAATTTAAGCACAATTATGTTAGTCGAAGTTGGTAAAATCGATAACTGGAATTGACATTTTGGGCAAAATAGAAGCCTTCATGGATTATTTTTTTTCCTATAAACGGGTACTTGGGAAACCATGAAAGTGATTTTAAAAAAAGCAACATTATGAGGGTCCCAAAAATACATCATAACCTAATTGACAATTAGCCATTACCAGTCTCACAATGCCGATCAGCTTCTCCAGGCTTTGATTTTGTTGAAGCGTCACCATAACTGGGGAATAATGTGAAAAACCAATTAGGGGCTTCCATGCCATACTATCAAAGGCTTCAGTCCAAACTTGACTTAATAGCCATCTTCCACATATCCTAGGCTACACTTTGGAACGATTTACTTCCTAAACCTCCAGTTTTGAAAAATCCTCTGGCTATTATCTTTAAGTGGCATGAGCCTACATGTGGTTAATGAAAAAAGCAATTCAAGTAGCTGGATTGAGCACCCACTGCAGATGTAGACTGACAACTTCGAGTAGATTCTCTAGGCATGAAGCTTTCAAGATGGCAAGAAATGTTTGGAATTCTTACTTGCACTTGTTTTCTCTTGGTTCACAACCAGCCTTATTAGATAGAACCAAGGTTGTAATGGTTGGTTTAATGATCCAACCGTCTCTGTTGTGATTTCCAGCCAAGGGATCAATAAGCCCTTCTAAGTAAAAATCACATCCAACACCAAGATGCCATCTTTTTGGGAGGGAAGCTCAGTAGTTCAAAATGCCCATTGTATCGAGGGATTTTCAGTTTCTGAAATGGCTTTATAACAACACCAATCCTAATAATTAGAGCGAATAGGAGCCTGCCATGTTGTAGAGTCTTTCCATTATAGGAGTTTTGGATCTCTTTACTCCTATCTCTTCGCACAGATTTCATCTCTACCTGAGAATTCTAACGAGTAGAGAACCATGTCAGTCTCCATTGCTGCCTAACACACAGCTCTTTTGGACGACCTCTCTGTTTTTTTTTTTTTTTTGCATGCCTAGTTAGCTGACCTTAATTATTTATTTATTTAAAGGAACTGCCTGCTTTCATTCAACAAAAAGAGATATACATGTCTCTGGACATTCGGGCATCCTCGGGAAAAAAAGACCTGAGCGACGCCTATCATAGGGAGAGAAACTGAAAAAGAAGTACAAGGAGAATAGAAACAAAATGGGGGGTTGGGGGCTGCGAAGAGAAGGGGCGAGACCGAATCGCAATACGACTCAGACTGACTAGGGTCTAATCGCCCCAAGGCCCACTCTATTTAGGAAGATGCTACCCCTGACCTAGCGCGGGAGAAGGTTAACCTCACGGACCATCAAAGGAGCTTGAGAGACGCTGCCCAAATGGGCCATGCCATCTGCAGGTTCATTTCCTTCCCTGTAAATGTGGATAAAATTCAGCTAGCCCTAGGATTTATATCTCTAAATTCTGGCTAACCAGAATTCCCATTTCCAACCCGGGCTAATAGAACCATTTAGGAAGCCAACAACCAGTTTGGAGTTGGATTCCACCACAACTCTAGATAGGTCCAAATTGAAACAGAAAGCGAGACCATCGTGAACAGCCCAGAGCTCCACATGTGTTAGAACCTACTCCATAACCGACCGCGAACCCAAAAATGAAACCACCTTTATCATCCTTACAGATGCCTCCACCTCTAGAAAGACCTGGGTTTCCTTTAGCCGATCCATCGACATTAAGCTTCACCTAACTAGGATTTGGTTTCTTCCATCTTACAAACCTCAGGGGCCTAATAGAGGAGGGAGCCGCGGAAATCCGTAGCTCGGCCACGATCTCTAAGTTCAGCTGCTTAACTAACTGACTAGGGGGCTGTGTGGCAATTAGGATGAGCCACCTTCTGATATTGACAATTACAAACTCCACTGAAATAGACTTCTCATCGAATCTGGCTAAATTTCTGGATTTCCAAATCTCCCAAAGTATAATGCATGGAGCCAACTTTTGCAGCGCCGACGAACGGCTAGAAATGGGAGAGGAGCTCCACCAATGATCAAGCTTAGATGTAATGGAAAGATTTCCCCTGTTGGAAATTCCGAAAAGGGCTTGAGAGTGATCCCAACACGCTGAAGTGACATGGCTTCTAAGAAAAAGGTGGTTGCTGGTTTCACTGGAGAAACGCCCGGGTGAACCAAGAGGACAACAATCGCACCTGGAAGCAAGCTGGACTCCCCGACTCTGAACCGCTTCATCTATTGGGACAGCCTTCATCAGGATTTTCCAGGTGAACATGGAAATTCTAGGGGGAAGCATAGCGTGCCAGACCCATCTTAACCAAGCTTTGAGGGGGCTGCACAGTCTGCTCAACTCCCAGGCAGAGTGGACTGAGAAATCTCTAGAAGGAGTGAAGCGCCATATGCGCTTGTCTGGGAAATCAGAAAGGCAGAAACCAACCTGGAAAATAAAATCAACTACTTGTTGTGGTAGGAAATTATAAACCGAAGACGGAGGAAGAGGGATAAAATGGTCTAGAACATCACAAACTTTGGAGGAGAGGAGGTTGGACGGGATCGGCGAGCTGACCAGGTGGAGCAGAGGGCCGAGGCCTGTCCAATTATCGAGCCAGAATTTGCAGTTGCCCTGCCCGATCTACCAGCGTAGGTTTGACTCCAGCAATGGAAGTAAACCTTGAAGATTTTTCCATAGAGGAGAGGCAAATGCGGTTGGGGTAGATGAACCCCGGAAGGAGTGGTCGAGGCTGTACTTAGCTGACATCAACTTGCTACCAAGGCTGTCCTCCTCCTTAAACTTCACCACCCAACCCAACTTCATCTTGAGGGCCTACATAAATTCGGAAAGCCTCCTGATACCCAGTCCACCTTCAGCTTTAGGCAGCCCAATGGTTTTCCAAACCCTCCAATGTAGCTTCTTCTTGCCTTCAGACCAGCCCCACAGGAAGTTGGCAAACAGCTTCTCCAAAGACTTAATCACTTGGGCTGGCAGATGAGAGGTAGTGATTGAGTGAACTGGGATACTCCCAAGAACATGCTGGACCAAGACAAGCTGCCCAGCCTGAGATAGGCATCTCGCCTGCTAGTCGTTGATGCGGCCCTGAACTTTGTCAAGCAGCGGCTAGAAATCGCTTACCTTTCTCCTACTGAAAGCCAAGGGAACTCCCGGGTAAGTTAGGCCAGAAGTGGCCTTGTTGATGCCGAGTAATCTCTCAATGGATCTGACCCTGGGCAAAGAGAGGCTAGCTGAACAGAAGAGGGCACTCTTTTGGGAATTAATCTTTTGGCCTGACGCACATTGATGTGATTTAAGAAAATTGAGGATGTTCTTGAGAGAGTTCTGACTACCGTTGAGGAAAATGAGAGTGGCGTCTGCGTATAGAAGGTGAGACACCCGCGGACATCCCCTTCTAAGTTTGAACGGAGCACACAAACTCTTATCCAACAAATTGGATAGCCCTCTGCTAAGGACTTCAGCCGCTAGGATGAACAAACTTGGAGAGGGGGTCATCCTGGTGGATCGCTCTAAACAACTTAGAGAAGCCCGTTGCCTCGCCGTTTTTAAGAACTGATAACCAAGCATTGCCCCAACATTTTTCTACAAGCTCAATCCAGGAACTGCTGAACCTAAACTTTGATAACACTCGCTTTAAGAATTTCCAATCCAACCTGTCATAGGCTTTCTCTATGTCTAACTTGAGGACGATGTTACCTCCACTCACCTTCCTGTTAATCTCCCTGACTAATTCTTGAGCTAGAGCAATGCTTTCCACCATTGATCTACCACAGATGAAGGCCCCTTGTTCAGCTGAGATGAGGGAGGGAAGCACTATGCTCAGCCTGGATGCTATGATGTTAGCGATGATCTTGTAGAGGACATTACATAGACTAATGGGGCGGGAAATCTGTGAATTTTTTGGGGCTACCGTCATGGGAATAAGGCAAATCAGCGTTGCAGTAACGGCCCTGGGGAAGCCTCCACCCTGGAACACAAAGGATGCAACTTTAAGAAGGTCCTGCTTGATAATCTCCCAACATGAGGAGAAGAAAGAGCCTGGGAAACCTTCAGGGCCAGGAGCCCCGTCCTTAGGGATGGATTTCACCGCCTGAAGCACCTTCCGAAGCGAAGGCAGGGCCAACAGCTGATCGTTATCTGCCTGCGAAACCAGGCTGGGAATCACTTCAAGAATGTCTGGCGCTTCCGACAAAGATTCAGCTGCGAACAATTCCTCGAAATGGTTCACTGCTGCCGACTTGATCTCTGACAACTCTACTAGACTTTGCCCAAAATCTAGCTCTATTTTACCGATGAAAGCCCTCCTTTGTTTTGTGAACAAAGCAAAAACAATGAAGGCTTTAAGGAAAATGATTCTCCTTTGCTTTTCTGTATTTGAGACAACCCTGAAGGGTTGAATTTATAGAGTTCTACAATGACTATACAAGGTAAAATGATAAATACAACATCTTCTATTTATACATTGTCTATCTATAGAATCGGCTATACAAGGTAAGGCATGTGGCCCGTCTAACATCCCCCCTCAAACTAATGCGGGTCATCAACAAGTAATAGTTTGCTAACTAAAAATGAGTGTCGTGCAAAAGTGAGGGACTTCGTGAGAATGTCGGCAATCTGATCATGGGAAGCGACATGTGGTAGCGAAATGAGCCAAGACTGAAACTTCTCGCGGATGAAGTGACAGTCAACTTCAATATGCTTTGTCCGTTCATGGAAAACCGGATTAGAGGCAATCTGAATGGCACTCAGATTATCTACATGGAGTGGAGGAGGATCCTGTAGATGAACGCCCAAGTCAGAAAGAAGTCCACGTAACCAGATAATCTCACCACAAGCTGCTGACATTGCTTTATACTCGGCCTCCATACTTGATTTGGAAACAGTGGCTTGCTTCTTACACTTCCAAGAGATGAGAGAAGTGCCAAGAAAAATACAGTAGCCAGTGATAGATCTGCGGGTGAGAGTACAACCGGCTCAGTCAGCATCTGAATAAGCACAAAGATCCAGAGAGGCCGTGGAGGAGAAGAACAGAGATCAATCCAGAGTTCCACATAGGTACCGTGTTCACTCCCCAAGTGCAGGGTTGTGATGCAGTAATAAACTCGGTGAGACCGAGGTCGAATCCCAAGGGACTGATACTTGTACGTTACTTGAAACTAGGTAGAAATAGAACTAGCCTAAGATGAAATCTAAATCGAATGGAATTTAGGGAATAATTGCGAAATAATTATGTAAAACTTAAGAGAAATCAGAGATAAGAAACTAGGGATTCAGAGGATCCACTTGTAGAGATCAGGGAGATCTTATACCTACTTCAAGAATCATGGAAATTAAACTGAACTTCCTCTGATATAATTTTAAAGAGATGAAAGGTATATGAATTAGAATGAATTCCATCACCAGACCATGCCCATAAGACAGAGTAAACAACAGAATTAAACTAATTACTAACCAATCAACATGCTAAGAAGGTTAGGAAGGGTACCGTCATCCGATCATGCCCAGGAGACGATGGTGAACAACAGGGCCTCTTGACGTCATAAACATAAAAAAGGATAGGAATATGCTCAAAGCTATCTCAGACCCATTGTAATTTCAGTCACAACAGACAATTAAAAACTAAAAACATTCTCATTAATAAACAAAAATCCACATCAGTTCAGTATAAACAAAAAGCACAAGCGAAAGATTCCCCCATCAGACTACAAGCTTCACCTCTTAGCCCTAGCTAAGAGGTTTAGCTTGATCTAAACATGATTAGGCTAAATCTCTATTAAACAAAAAGAAGAAAGAAAAGGAAAAGAAAAGGAAAAGGAAACAAATCTTCTACTCTCTCTCTCTTCCACGTCCAAAAAGCTTGGCTGCCCTCCAGATTCAATGCCCTCCTCCACATTTTGGAACTCTTTTTATAGCTGCTGGAGTGGCTAGAGTGGTGGAAATCGGATTTGGAAAGCTATCGCATGCGCAGCGAAAGCCTTTTCGCAGCCAAGTACGGGGCTTAAAAAATCACCACTTTCCTTGCTCAAATTCCAAAGAAACACCGTCCCTTGGGACTTTCTTGGGTCCTCTACATGATGGACGGTTCAGATCGTCGAAAATATCGTGATTTGGGCCATGCAACTCCCCGAAAATTTTGATTTTCACGGACGCACGCTATTCGCACGTCATCGTGTTGACGTGTTCGGTGGGCCCCGCAGTGATGCTTTTGATGAAATCCACCACGTTAATCAGATTCCTCTCAAAACTTTGGTCAGAATGGACTGATTTTTTGTCGAGTTTTGATGCAGTCACTGCTATTTTTCTTCCACCGTTCATCTTGCGTTCTTTGACAATTCACGTGCGTACACGTGCATGGGGCCAAAAGGCGAGCTTGGTGAGGGTTGTAGCTACCCCCTTGATGCAATGGACGGTTCAGATCATCGAACCAGATGATGAGTAGAGCCCACTAGCCAAAAACGGACGGACAACGTCCGTCCGCTGTCCCTGCGTAAGAAGAAGACGGGTCAGCCCGTCTTTGACCAGGCTGACCGTCTGGTGCACGGCCGGTGCGTGTACACTATGTACACGCACTGCATATGTAGGGTCCACTGTGATGTTCGTGAGACATCCGCTCCGTCCATTTGATGTGTCACTCCATTTAAGGCGTTGAGAACAAAATTGAAGCATTTTCAGATACCAGGCGGGCCCCAAATCACTGATTTATGGGCTAATCTATCCATTGGGTCACTTCCAGAGGGATCCAATGGCTGAAATTTGACGTGTACGGTTAGTTTTTGGTCTTCGAGCCATGTATGAAGTTTCAAGCCGAACAGATGATGGAAACCTAGTGATCTTGCATTTTGGCTGACTTTCAGGCCGCTTGAGCTTCAGTTTCTTAATTTTCGCGGATCCCTGGCGTGTAATTCCGTCGATCTTGATCTCCTGGAGTCCGTCCCTTGCCTTTGGTGTCATTAGAGCGTTAAATCTATGCTTTATCATCCTTTTCCAATCTAAGCTCGTAAGTACACTCTGCATCACAAACACGATTAAATCAACCATTAAACAGTATTATGCTTGTAGATCCAGGTAATAACTGGGGTCTAATATGCAATATTTGACCCTCAACATAACCCCCAACCAGCATCTTACTAGTCCCGAGCAAAATATGCGAAAAATAAGTTGAGAACTACAAGACAATTTCTATGTACTCGAGTGAATTTTGCAAAATAATCCAGATACGAGAATTCTATGACTCATGAATGTTGGGCATTACTATCTCCTGGACTCGAGCGCACAGTAAATTTCATAGTCAAGTTCAAAGTATTAATCCATCAATCAGAAAAATTCTAAACATTGAGTTCCATGGGTGTATAGTGTAATCTCGGCTTATTAACATTAAGATTTAATTCATTATTTCATGATATCATTGATAACCACAAGAGCATTTAGGACACCCAAAACCTAAATTAAAACGTGCCTCATAGATCATTTTTCTTTCTTTCAGCCTTTGATTTTCTATTAAAAGGAACACCAAGGAGGGGAATCAAGTCCTTACCTATAGGGAGCAAACCTATGGTGAAAACTTGTCACCTAACTTTTTCTAAATGTCAACCATGGGGAATTAAATTTACACCTATAGGGAGCAAACCTATGGTGAAAACTTGTCACCTAACTTTTTCTAAATGTCAACCATGGGGAATTAAATTTACACCTATAGGGAGCAAACCTATGGTGAAGATTATTTACCCAACCCTTTTTAAAGTTATCTGTTTTTTTTTTTTTCTTTTTCTTTAATTGATCATGATGGGCAAATTTCAAGCAGGTTCCTTACATGCTTTATTGATTACTAAGTTAACCCTTCAATATCAAACTGAAACCTTAATGTGAAAGCGAGATGTGACATGTAAATTCATGACTCAATCAATGTTTACAACTTCGAATAATGGATTAACAATTTAAACTTAACTGTGAAATTTACCAGATACCGAATCTAAGAGTCATAGATTACCAACATCACATATCTTGAAATTCTAAGTGCCCTAGATGGCTATCAAAATCACTTCGAATTCACAAGAATTTCCAGAAAATTTTAAAAATTTTCACAATTTTTGCTCAAGACCAAGAAAACACTGATCAGATAACCTAATCTCCCCCCAACCTAAAATCTACATTGTCCTCAATGTAAAACATATGAGCATGCAATGCACATGGGACAACAAAAGTAAATGAGAAGTGATGAGAAGATAGTACCTGGAGGAAGAAATCAAGAGACTTTTCAACAAGGATCTTAGCATGGAAGCGAGTTAGCAAGAGAGAAACCAATATAAGTAAGACAAAAATAATAAAAATAAAATCCTACCTACACCACTTTCGCAGTGCTCTCGATTGCATTTAGCTTTTGCAACAAGCCTTTAAACCCCTAGGTTGCCCCTAGCGGACGAGTTGTAGGCTTGTGAGGGTTTGTAGCAATGTTACCCACAAACATTTGAACTAACTAATTAAAATAAAATAAAATAAAATAAAATAAAAGGTTGGGTTGCCTCCCAGGAGCGCTAAGTTTACTGTCTTTAGCCAGACAAATAAAGCAAACTACCCTAGTCTAATGAAAGCGATAAACCTACCTATACCTCCATCAGACTAGGAGATTAATTTTGGTAAACAGGAGTAGTCAGAGGCATGGACATGTCTTCTGACTCAAATTTCTCGACAAATGGTTTTAATCGATGTCCATTTACTTTAAACTCCTTGCCATTGTCGGGATCTCTTATCTCAACGGCCCCATGCGGATAAGCAGTAACAACAATGTAAGGGCCGGTCCAACGAGATCGAAGCTTACCCGGAAAGAGATGAAGTCGAGAGTCATACAAAAGGACTTTCTGACCTGGCGTGAATGATTTCCGTAGAATATGTTGATCATGAAACGCCTTCATCCTGTCCTTATAAATTCTCGAGTTCTCGTACGCATCGTTCTGGATTTCTTCAAGTTCATTTAATTGAAGTTTACGTAGGGAGCCAGCATTGTTCAGATTGAAATTCAGATTTTTGATCGCCCAGTACGCTTTATGTTCCAACTCCACAGGCAAGTGACAAGCTTTCCCATAGACAGGTCTAAAGGGAGACGTTCCAATAGGGGTTTTAAAAGCAGTACGGTATGCCCATAAGGCATCGGTCAATTGGATTGACCAATCCTTATGATCAGGGTTAACTGTTTTCTCTAGGATATGTTTGATCTCCCTATTGGAAATCTCAGCTTGTCCACTTGTCTGTGGATGATATGGGGTGCTCACCTTATGAGAGATACCGTATTTCTTCATTAAGCTCTCGAATGGTCTATTACAAAAGTGTGAGCCCCCATCACTAATGATGGCTCGAGGCGTCCCAAACCGCGAAAGGATGTTCTCTTTTAAGAATTTAATGACCGTGCGATGGTCATTATTTCGACACGGAATTGCTTCGACCCATTTAGTGACATAATCTACGGCGAGCAAAATATACAAATTTCCAAATGATTGGGGGAATGGTCCTATGAAATCGATGCCCCAGCAGTCAAATGCTTCTATGATAAGGATGTGATTCAAAGGCACATATTTCGACGGGACAATGCTCCCAATTTTTGTCAACGCTCACAAGCCTTGCAAAACTCCTGAGTGTCCCTGAACATAGTGGGCCAATAAAAGCCACACTGTAAAATCTTGGCCGCGGTCTTTTTAGCAGAAAAGTGACCACCACAGGCCTGTGAATGACAGAAGGAGATGACACTCTGATACTCGTCATCTGGCACACATCCCCTTAGAATTTGGTCTGGGCAATATTTGAATAAATATGGATCGTCCCAGAAAAAGTTACACACCTTGGTAAAGAATTTCTTCTTATCTTGTGCAGTCCAATGCGTCGGTATGGAACCTGTGCCAAGATAATTGGCAATATCAGCGAAGCAAGGCGAATGGGAGACATTGAACAATTGTTCATCAGGGAACATGTCATTGATATGGGTCGCCTCAGGGGAATCAGAGGTATTAAGGCGAGACAGATGATCGGCCACTACGTTCTCTACTCCCTTTTTATCTTTAATTTCCAAATCAAATTCTTGGAGTAGAAGGATCCATCGTGTCAAACGGGGCTTAGAATCATTCTTAGAAAGAAGATACTTAAGTGCCGCATGATCTGTGTAGATAATAATCTTGGATCCGATCAGGTAGGACCTAAATTTATCCAAAGCGAACATTATGGCTAGGAGTTCCTTTTCCGTAGTCGAGTAGTTCACTTGGGCAGAATTTAAAGTTCTACTTGCGTAACGAATGACGTAGGGCCTCTTATCTTTTCTCTGGCCTAGAACCGCTCCAAGAGCATAATCAGAAGCGTCGCACATAAGCTCAAAAGGAAGGCTCCAATTGGGTGTCTGCATGATAGGTGCAGTGGTTAACATGCCCTTAAGCTTGGTGAAAGCTTCCTGGCATTGCTCAGTCCACTCGTATGGTGCATCCTTTTGCAGAAGATTACATAAGGGACGAGAGAGGAGACTAAAGTCCTTTATGAATCGTCTGTAAAACCCTGCGTGTCCTAAGAAGGATCGCATATCTCTGATGTTCTTGGGTGCAGGTAGGTTAGAGATAAGATCGATTTTTGCCTTATCTATCTCGATTCTCTTGGACGAGATGATATGCCCAAGGACAATTCCCTTCTGAACCATGAAATGACACTTCTCCCAATTAAGTACCAAATTCTTTTCTTCACATCTTCTCAGCACACATTTAAGCCTCTCTAAGCATTTGCTGAAAGATGAACCGAAAATAGAGAAATCGTCCATGAAGGCCTCTAGATATTTTCCCACCATATCAGAAAAGATACTCATCATACATCGCTGAAAGGTGGCAGGGGCATTACATAACCCGAATGGCATCTTTCTGTAGGTAAAGGTGCCATAGGGACATGTAAATGTAGTCTTTTCCTAGTCCTCAAGGGCGATTCAATCTGATTGTATCCCGAATACCCGTCAAGGAAGTAATAGTAGGAATGACCAGCTAGCCTTTCTAAGATTTGATCGATGAAGGGCAAAGGAAAGTGGTCCTTCCTTGTGATGGTATTCAGCTTCCTGTAGTCAATGCACATTCTCCACCCAGTAGTAACTCTGGTCGGCACGAGTTCATTATTGGCATTGGCTACGATAGTGATTCCGGACTTCTTAGGAACCACCTGAGTTGGACTCACCCATTGACTATCGGATATGGGATATATAGTACCCACATCCAATAGTTTAAGAACTTCAGCCTTAACCACTTCTTTCATGTTTGGATTTAGTCTACGTTGTGATTACCGAGTGGTCTTCGTATTTTCCTCAAGATATATACGGTGAGTACACATCGAGGGGTCGATTCTCTTAAGGTCCGCTATCGTCCATCCAAGGGCTCCCTCATGTTCAATGAGAGAAGATATAAGCATACTCTCTTGTTCTTTCTCCAGGTGGGCAGAGATCACCACCGGGTATGTCTCATTTTGACCTAAATAGACATATTTCAAATCAGAGGGCAAAGGTTTTAGGTCAAGCTTCGGTGGCTTAAGGTTAGACGGTAGAGGCACTGCATCAGTTTGAGGCAACTCTTCAAATTGTGGCCTCCACCGGTTAACTTCAAGTACTGGTGCAATATCAAGCAAGGCACACGTCTCCCTAATCATGTCATCATCAAAATTATGGGGGTGGGCTAGGCACATCTCTAGAGGGTCAGAGGATAAGGTCAGAGGTGTTGTATCTTCCACTAAAGAGTCAATCATGTTAATGTCGTGGAAATCGTCATCATCCTCTAAGTTTCTGCCGTTATTGAAAAAGATGTTTGACTCCAATGTCATATTCCCAAAAGACATAGTCATGACACCATTCCTGCAATTGATAATTGCATTTGAAGTGGTAAAGAATGGGCGACCAAGAATGACGGGAATCTGAGTGCTCATGTTATTGATGGGTTCGGTGTCCAGGATGATAAAATATACAGGGTAGTAAAATCTATCAACTTGGACCAACACATCCTCAATTATCTATCTTGGTACACGAACAGAGCGATCAGCAAGTTGTAGTGTGGTTAGGGTGAGTTTTAATTCACCCAAACCTAACTGTTTGTATACCGAGTAGGGAATCAAATTGACGCTCGCTCCTAAGTCAAGAAGTGCATGATTAATTCGATGGTCCCCGATTACACATGATATGGTTGGGCTACCGAGATCTTTGAATTTCTGTGGCACGTCTTGCTTTAGGATGACACTCACTTTCTCGGTCAAGAAGATCTTCTTTTGAATACTCTGCAATGGTTTGGTTGTGCATAAGTCTTTCAAGAATTTGGCATATGAAGGTATCTGTTTTACGACATCAAGTAGAGGAATGTTGACTTTCACTTGTTTCAACACCTCTAGGATATCCTGAGAGTTAAAGAGAGGTTTTGGTGTGACCAACCGTTGGGGAAATGGAGCAACTGGCTTTTCTAGAAGTTCGGGTTCTAATTTTTGTGGAGCCTCACTAGATCCATTATTGTTGTCCTCTTCTAGTTCTTGAGGCTTTTCGGGCCTAACCGGAAGGGTTTTATTAATGATCTTCCCACTCCTACGAGTGGTGAGGATTTAGCGTGCCCCATTTGATTTGAAGAGCTGGGATCACTTATCTCGTATTGCGGTTTAGGATTGGGAGCGGTTGTGCAGGAAGCATCCCCTTTTCTATAACCGTCATACGTGAATCCATCTTTTGCATAAAGTCTTGCATTGCCTGGGTCAGCTCTTGCATGGAATTTTGAACCGGTTCTTCTTGAGGTTTTCCCTGCTTTGGATTTTGATTGAAGAAACCTTGAGGGCTAGCAGTTTGTCCATTTCTCCAACTAAAGTTTGGATGATTTTTCCAACCAGGATTGTACGTATTAAAGGTTGGTCCATTGAAAGGTCTTTGATAAGTATTTACGGCATTGGATTGTTCATTCAACACTTCTCAAAAGGCGGGTATCGTAGGACAATTTCCAGTTGTATGAATGTTGCAATCACAGATGCCGCAAACACTTTCATTAACCTTATCCTTCTTTCCTTCCATGGCCTCAACTTTTCTTATGAGCATAGTTACTTTATACTTGAGATCATCCTCTTCTTTCAAGAGATATAATCCACCTTTCTCCTTAGATTGAGTCGGCCTAGACGTGGTGTTCGATTTTGGGTAATAGTCCCAAGATTGTGTTTTTTCAGTAAGACTATCAAGGTAATCCCATACCTCGTTAACATTTTTATTAATGAATTCTCCATTACACATTGTCTCGACCATTTGGCACATGGAAGATGTCAGTCCATCATAGAAAAAATTTATAATGCACCACGTTTCAAAGCCATGTTGTGGGCATGAACTGACAAATCCTTGAACCTTTCCCAACATTGGTAAAATGTTTCATCCTCCTTTTGGGTGAAGTTCATGATTCCTTTTCTAAGGGTAATCGTTTTATGATGTGGAAAAAATTTCTTTTTCCCTCTGCATATCATTCCATGTGCCAATGGATCTAGGACGTAGTGAATGTAACCACGTCTTAGCCTTCTCCTTCAAGGAAAAAGGAAAGAGTTTCAGCCTGACTGTGTCCTGAGATACATTTTGAAAATATAAAGTGGCTATGATCTCATAAAACTCTTTTAAATGTAGATATGATTCTTCAGATTCAAGCCCATAGAACTTAGAAAAGAGTTGGATAACCCCTGGCTTGATGTCCATATGTCCTGTATTTTCAGAAAAAATCATGCATGAGGGCGTACTCACCCCTGCTGGTTGTAAATAATCTTGTAAAGTATGAGGCGGGGGTGCTTGATGCACCTCATTCTCATCCTGAATGTCCTCCACCTTAGGTTGAAGTAGAAGAGGTTGGTTTTCAGCCATCACTTCAATTAACTCAGGGGATTTCGCGTGGTGTCTAGTCCTGCGATGGATAGTTAACCCTTCAACCAATCGTCCTTCAGTCAAGAGACGTCGAGTGTTGTCATGGGCCCACTTGGGCATGAAACACTCGCAACCCTCAATCAAATTCGAAACCTAATCCTAAGAAAGGAAAAGAAAATCTAGAAAGAAAAAGAGGGTTGGAAAGAAGTTACTAAATTGGAGTCCCTAAGTTAAAAACTTGCAAAAGAAAATAAAACAAGTCAGTTTCTAAAGAGAAGGTTTAAAATTAGAAAATCGTTAAAATGAAAGATAAAAGTAAACTAGTTTCTAAAAGAAGAAATTCCTAAAAGAAAGTGAAAATTTAAAATAAATTAGGAAAGTTCTAAACTACTAAGTAAGTTACTAAAAGAGATCTGAAAAATAGAAAGTAGAAAAAGAGCTTACTGAATTAGAAATTTCTATCTTAAAAGCCTACAAAATAGGAAAGTAAGTTCCTAAAAAAATCTATAAGTAGAAAATTTTTAAAAATAAATTAGGAAACAAAGTTAGATTCTAAAAGAGTTAGAATTAGAAACTTGCTAAAATAAATCCTAATTTAGAAATAACAAGGAAGAAATTAAGAAAGAAATTACCAATTTAGAAACCTATCTTAGAATCCTACAAAACAAGAAAGTTGGGTTAGTTTCTAAAAAGGGAAGAATTTCTAAAAGAGGAAATAAGTAACCTAGTTTCTAAAAACAAAAGAGGAAAGTTTCTAAAAATAAACTATTTCCTAAAAATAGAAAAATACTAGAATTAGAAAAATTTTAAAACTCAAACCCTAATTCTAAAAAATAGAAAAAGTAGAGAAATTAGAAAAGGATTACCAATTTAGAAGTTTATGTCAGGATCCTACAAAACAGGAACAAGTTAGTTCTAGAAATCAAATAGAAATAAGAATCTAAAACTAAAGTTAGTAAAATCCTAATCTCAAACTAATTCTAAAACTAATTAATTTCAAAGAATCGTAACCGTCAATCCCTGGCAACGACGCCAAAAACTTGTTCACTCCCCAAGTGTAGGGTTGTGATGTTGTAATAAACTCGGTGAGACCGAGGTCAAGTCCCAAGGGACTGATACTTGTACGTTACCTGAAACTAGGTAAAAATAGAACTAGCCTAAGATAAAATCTAAATCGAATGGAATTTAGGGAATAATTATGAAATAATTATATAAAACTTAAGAGAAATCAGAGATAAGAAACTAGGGATTCAGAGGATCCACTTGTAGAGATCAGGGAGATCTTATGCCTGCTTCAAGAATCATGGAAATTAAACTGAACTTCCTCTGATATAATTTTAAAGAGATGAAAGGTATATGAATTAGAATGAATTACATCACCAGACCATGCCCATGAGACAGTAAACAACAGAATTAAACTAATTACTAACCAATCAACATGCTATGAAGGTTAGGAAGGGTACCGTCATCCAACCATGCCAAGAAGACGATGGTGAACAACAGGGCCTCCTGACGTCATAAACATAAAAAAAGATAAGAATATGCTCAAAGCTATCGCAGACCCATTGTAATTTCAGCCACAACAGACCATTAAAAACTAAAAACATTCTCATTAATAAACTAAAATCCACATCAGTTCAGTATAAACAAAAAGCACAAGCGAAAGATTCCCCCATCAGACTACAAGCTTCACCTCTTAGCCCTAGCTAAGAGGTTTAGCCTGATCTAAACATGAGTAGGCTAAATCTCTGTTAAACAAAAAGAAGAAAGAAAAGGAAAAGAAAAGGAAAAGGAAACAAATTTTCTACTCTCTCTTCCATGTCCAAAAAGCTTGGCTGCCCTCCAGATTCAATGCCCTCCTCCACATTTTGGAATTCTTTTTATAGCTGCTGGAGTGGTGGAAATCGGATTTGGAAAGCTATTGCACCAAGTTCGGGGCTTAAAAAATCGCCACTTTCCTCACTCAAATTCCAAAGAAATACCGTCCCTTCGGACTTTCTTGGGTCCTCTACATGATAGATAGTTCAGATCGTCGAAAATATCGTGATTTGGGCCATGCGACTCCCCGAAAATTCCGATTTTCATGGACGCACGCTATTCGCACGTCATCGTGCTGACGTGTTCGGTGGGCCCCGCAGTGATGCTTTTGATGAAATCCACCACGTTAATCAGATTCCTCTCAAAATTTTGGTTAGAATGGACTGGTTTTTTATCGAGTTTTGATGCAGTCCATTGCTGTTTTTCTTCCGCCGTTCATCCTGCATTCTCTGACAATTCTCGTGCGTACACGTGCATGGGACCAAAAGGCGAGCTTGGTGAGGGTTGTAGCTACCCCCTTGATGCAATGGATGGTTCAGATTATCGAACTAGATGATGAGTAGAGCTCACTAGCCAAAAACGGACGGATAGCATCCGTCCGCTGTCCCTGCGTAAGAAGAAGACGGGTCAGCCCGTCTTTGACCGGGCTGACCGTCTGGTGCACGGCCAATGCGTGTACACTATGTACACGCACTGTATATGTAGGGTCCACTGTGATGTTCGTGAGACATCCACTCCGTCCATTTGATGTGTCACTCCATTTAAGGCATTGAGAACAAAATTGAAGCATTTTCAGATACCAGGCGGGCCCCAAATCACTGATTTATGGGCTGATCTGTTCGTTGGGCCACTTCCAGAGGGATCCAATGGCTGAAATTTGACTTGTACGGTTAGTTTTTGGTCCTCGAGCCATGTATGAAGTTTCGAGCCGAACAGATGATGGAAACACAGTGATCTTGCATTTTGGCTGACTTTCAGGCCGGTTGAGCTTCAGTTTCTCAATTTTCGCAGATCCCTGGCGTGTAATTTCGTCGATCTTGGTCCCATGGAGTCCGTCCCTTGCCTTTGGTGTCATTAGAGCATTAAATCTATGCTTTATCATCCTTTTTCAGTCTAAGCTCGTAAGTACACTCTGCATCACAAACACGATTAAATCAACCATTAAACAGTATTATGCTTGTAGATCCAGGTAATAACTGGGGTCTAATATGTAATATTTGACCCTCAACATACCGTAAGATGCCCAATACTACAGTCATATGAAGAGTTCGAGGAGCAGAAACAAATTGGCTGACAACTTAAACTGCGTAGGCAATATCAGGACGAGTCATTGTTAAGTAAACCAGACTCCCAACCAAACGGCGGTATAATGTGGGATCTGTAAGGAGTTCACCATTGTAACGGCCATATTGAACATTAAGTTCCAAGGGAGTCTGAACCGTCTTCTGATCCGTTAAGGAGGCCAAGGTGAGAAGATCCTTGGTATATATATGCTGGCTGACTAGGATTCCACGTATAGAACGCGAAAATTCAAGTCCAAGAAATTATCTTAGATGACCTAGGTCTTTTATCTTGAAGGATGACTTCAGAACGTCCTTTAATGCCGAGATATTAGTATCATTGCTACCAGTCAGAAGTAGGTCATCAACATAAATGAGAACAATGACGATTCCATGCTCAGAGGTGCGTAAGAATAAAGATGGATCATGACCACTTTGAGTAAAGCCAGCTCCTATAACAACATCATGAAAATGTTGGAACCATGCTTGAGGGGCCTGTTTGAGACCGTATAGAACTTTCTTCAAGCGACAGACTTTATCGGCAGGGATTAAAGAACTAGGAGGAGGTTTCAAATATACTGTTTCTTGGAGGTCTCCATGAAGAAAAGCATTTTTCATGTCCATCTGAGTGGCCAAGAGCGAACTAATGATACTGCCAGAAGAGTGCGAACAGTTTTCATCTTGGCCACAAGAGCGAATGTCTCATCATAATCAATTCTGTGTTCCTGTTTGTATTCCTGAGTGACAAGTCGAGCTTTGTATCGAGCCAATGATCCGTCAAACTTGAGCTTTACAGAATAAATCCATTTACTGCCAATTAATTGGTGGTCAGGAGGTCGAGTAACATTGTCCCACGTATAGTTATCATCCAATGTTGCAAGTTCTTCTGCCATAGCCTTCTTCCAACAATCATGACTGGCTGCCTGATGGTATGAAGTAGGAATAGATACAGTATCCAGGGTAGTATTCATGGCAGACATAGAGTATATCAAGCGATCAGGCTGTCGATGTTCACGAGTGGAACGACGTACCAAGATAAGATTTGGATCGGTTGCAGGTACAATAGGGAGAGTAGTAGGTGATGGATCTGTACATGGTCGTCGTGAATAAACCTGCAATGGACAAGGAGGTGGACTCGACGCAACCAGAATGTTAGGAAAAACAGTAAGACCGGAGAGTCTGGTGTGGGCGAAGGAGGACCAGATGAATGGAAGGCAATATGCTCAAGAAAAACAGCATGTCGTGATACCTGTACATGATGAGAGACCAGGTCATAGCAACGAAAACCCTTCTGAGTTTCTCCAAATTCCAAGTACATACATTTTACTGATTTTGGGGAAAGTTTGTTACGTTCACGTAATGCCAGATGAACATAACATACACAACCAAAAACACGAAATGTAAAATATGTAGGAAGAGAACCGATAAGAACAAAGTAGGAAGATTTACTATTCAGAACTGTGGTTGGCAACCAATTAATCAAGTAGACTGAATGCATCATAGCTTCCGCCCAGAAGGAACGAGGAACACTCATAGCTGTTATTAAGGTATTGGCAGTTTCAACAATATGACGATTTTTGCGTTCAACTACCTCATTCTGTTGTGGAGTATCAGAATAGGTAGTCTAATGAGTAATCCCATGACTCTGAAGATATGTACAAAAATTTGTGGAGAGATACTCTCCCCCTGAGTCAGAGCGGAGAGTTTGAATTTTTACTCAAAATTGAGAGTCTACCATAAAATGAAATATTTTGAATTTTTTAAACACCTATGACTTAGAGTAAAAAAAAGTAAATCCAGGTGTAACGGGTGATATCCATGTAAACAAAGCAAAAACAATGAAGGCTTTGAGGAAAATGATTCTCCTTTGCTTTTCTGTATTTGAGATAACCCTGAAAGGTTGAATTTATAGAGTTCTACAACGACTATACAAGGTAAAATGATAAATACAAAATCTTCTATTTATACATTGTCTATCTATAGAATCGGCTATACAAGGCAATGCATGTGGCCTGTCTAACATATTTTTCCATAGCCAAAGAATGGAAAAACTTTTTGTTCCTATCACCCTCCTCTAACCAGTAGATCTTGGCCTTTTGCTTCCAAAAGATTTCTTCCATCAGAGACAGTTTATTGAGCTCAGCTGAGGTCGTGCAGAGCTGGGTCTACGTAATGCAATCCACCGTTGATCGTTGAGGCTGGCCTTGCAGATGAAACTCAATGGCAATGAGTTCCTATTCTACCTACTTGACCTGATCGAAGATATTGCCAAAAACATCTTGGTTTTAAGATTTGATGGCTCTCTTAACATTTTTAAGCTTGAGGAGAAAATTGAAGACTGGGTGGTAGGATTTAGAGGCTACCGATGCTGCTTGCACCACCTACTCAAACTCTGCATGATGAACCCACATCCTTTGAAATCTGAACGGCCTTGGCACCGATCTGGGCTGCCGGCAAAAATCAGCGCTAACGGGGCATGATCGGAATTAATATGGGCAAGGTGTTCCACCCGAAAAGTTGGGAAACATGTAGACTAGGAATTTGAAATCAGCACTTTGTCTAATTTGGCCCATACTCTGTTACCACTTGACTAGTTGTTACATCACGTAAACCTGGCCCCAGAGAAGCCTGCATCAATGAGACCAGCATTGCTTGTTGCCTCAGCGAAATCCCTCGAACTTGAAATATCATGAGGTCTTCTACTTCTTGTCTTAGAGACATTTAAAACAGCGTTGAAATCGCTGCTGACTGCCCATGGACCTTGAAGGGATTTAGATAGGGAGGATAGGTCATCCCATAAGTTCCTTCTGAGGCACCTATCACTGCTAGCGTATACAAAAGTTAGGTTGATAGGCTGTAGGAAATTCTGGATATTGACAACAACAGATAGAAATTGAGAGGAAACATGCAAAACAGATAAGGAAATTAAGATATTGTAAAAAACCCATATCTTTCCTCCATCTGCATTCGAACAGGAAGAGTGGAAGCCCAACTTGAGCCCCGTTCCTACTCTTTTGGCATCTCTGAGCATAGTCTCTAAGATAACCAGAATCCAAGGCTTATGCATGTTGATTAGCCTCTTTGTAGATCTGATTGTCCTCTGATTACCTATGCCTCTCGCATTCAAACTAGGATTTTATCCATCGTTCAAACAACTAGTAAACACAGCCCTGTGCTTCAGTTTCCGAAGTCTGGCATCGCATACACCCTTGGAGACAAATGAATTCACCTGTTTCTGAGTAACAAAGACTAGACCTGTCACTGGAGACAATTCTGAGTCCTCACTCGACGTGTAGGAGGTATAAGCGTCCTCTCCATTAGATTCGGTCTGTGTCTGTGCCACAAATCGACGCTGGGGCTCTCTCTGGGCTAAATCTGGACAATCATCTAGGGGATTTGCTTCCTCCTCATTAACTACAAAATGGGCTCTGTTAAAGTAGGGGGAGAGATCAATATGGAATCTTGGACTGCAGTAAGAAGATTTCATTATATTTGGATAAGGCCTGGAGTTCGCCTGAAGAAGCTGAGGAGTGATATCTATTGATTGCAGCATGGATATAGGCTGATCTGTGGGGTCTGAGAGGATGGATTGGCACTTAGATTTTCCCGAGTTCTTCCTATTCTCTCCCCATTTGATTGGGGAATTGCCTGCTGATCTGGATCGAATCTGACTATGTAACTTTTGAGTGTTGTTGTTGAGGGTTAAGATACAATTGGGAGGAATCTCTGCTTTGTTAGAGTAAGTGGACTAAGATGGAGAGAGTTCACACACTTCAATCTGACAAGTGGGAACAACCTAGGGATCTACCTACTTATCTGGAGGCCTGCTATCTTCCAGGTAGAGTCTAGGTGGAAGGTGTAATTGCTGCTGCTGTTGGGGCCTGCAATTGGGAGGTATGCCTGCTAAATATTTGTGTTGAGTGTCCACAGGGGATTTTCCACAAACATGTGTAGGTCTGTCTAGAGGGCCTAGCCTTGCCGTGGGATTGACTAAGGCCTTGTGATAAACATCTACCGGGGGTTGCTCGGGGGGCACTGGAGAATTGTGAAAACACTTAATCCTATGGGGCAATAGCTGGAGAATGGTTAAGATATCCAAGGCATGGTCGGGATAGCGATTCCATCTCTACGTGAATGGGATATATTCTGTCCATAACTCGGAGCTTGAGGACATTGTTTGCATCGATACCCAGTTTGAGGCACACCTTAATCCTAGCAAAAACCTGAAATATACCATGTTTACTGTTGGCATCCGGTTGCAACACCTTATCGAAATGGCTACCCAGATCAATGATCACTGCTTTTAACCATGCATGAGTCGGGATACCGAAGAGTCTAATCCAGGTCCCATCTGCCCCGTAAACTGTATCCGGGGACCAAGGGGCCACTGAAACTCGACCCATTTTGTGATGGAGTGAGGAATCGCCTTGAAAGCTCAGCAATTCGACTCCATTCTCGAAGGATATGAGGAAGGAAGTTGGGGAAAACCTAGCTAAGTCGATAGCAGAGGCCTGAAATGTAGACTCCTTGATTCCCTCCCACAGCCGCAGAATGGACACATTGACATCACCTGCTGAGCCCACCAAACTTAATTTCAGTTCTTCCAATTTGAAATCCACCGCGCTCTAATCTGCAATGGTTGTATAGTTATCAACGCCCTTAGCCTGAGAAGAAAGACCTAGTTTCCCTGTTTTAACTACCGACACATACGAGTCTGGGAATGCAGCTGAAACTTTGGGCTGATTGTGTGTGACCTGACCAGTTGGGTGAGGGTTAGGGACCCTTGGATTTGCAATCTTGATAGAAACAGGTCTGTCGTCGATTCTCTGGCCATCCAGGACATTTTTCGCATTGAAGGCATCTTGCTCATATTGGAAACGCACAAACCCAAATCCCCTAGGTTTAGCTGAATCGGGGAAGCTTGGGATATACACATCTATGATCTTACCATACTTACTAAAGATGTTCCACATGTCGGAGGCAGAGCAGTCGAAGGGAATGTTACCCACAAAAATGTTAGAAAAGTAAGTGTTTCTTGTACACAACGGAGGATAGAAGAAAGTGATAACGAAATGATCAGATCTATCAGGTTTAAGGCTCGACTTGAATAGTCAATTTCTCAAGACAGATTTGTTGCCCTTTTTCTGGAAGTTTCAGCAAGTGCAAACAAAGGAAATCTACAAATTGTCTTCAGGATACAATGAACTCTCAATCCGATTTTCAACACGAAAATTTGCACATTTAAGTGTTGAACAAATCTCTAGTTTTGACACCGATATGCCTTAAAACGTTCAGGAAAAAAACTCAGCAAGAGATTAGATTGACAGTAATTGCATAGGAGATGATATAAACTCAAGGATTAAGAGTATGTACTTCTGGATTATAGTATCCAGGATTTATATTTATTGAAAGGTTATGGATTTCTTCCTGAAGAGGTGCTAAAGAGCCTCTTCAAGAAATCCATACCCATTCATAGCAAATAATTGCCTTTTCATGAAAGGACATGACTCTATGTCATATGGCAGTTATTTCTGTACCCATTCAGACAGAAGCAGTTATCCAACAAGAAAAACTGTATCCACATAAGCGACACATGGCATAGGTGTCACATGTAAATCATGTCACAATTACTCTCAATTAGCAAAAAAGGTAATAAAACATCAGGGTACCATGGCCCAAAAAATTGAACCGTGTGCCAAAAAGACTAAGGCTCTTATTGCTCCTTACGACGATGCGAAGTGCTAAGTGCGCCTAATAAAGCGCCAAAAAATGCCCAAGCAGCTCTACAGCCCACGCCACCCGCGCGCGTGTGCGGACGGTGCTTTTCACCGTCCTCGAGGAGATTTGTACCCTGATTGCATAAGCAAAAACCCTTTCTCTTACCGTTTGGCTATACACACTATTTATGGAAAGTTTAAATAATTACTATATTTATTTACTTTCTAAAAATAACTTTTATTTTTGAAATTTATTTTTTTATTCTAAAAAACACAACAATTCCCCACAATTTCAAAAATAAAATCAGATTCTGAACGAATGGCATATCAATATAAATAGGTGCATAAGTAAAGGTATCTTTTGGATTTGAACCTTTACTTTAGTGTATACGTATCAAAATTATGTCAGGTACTTAGTGACCCATTAGTCTTGAACTAAGGACCGTATATGACTCACCGGACACATAACACACATCTATTCATATATAACTGGAGATCTAAAAGTTCGCACATTTCTGGCCTTGTGCGTATCCTTATTTCATGAGTATTCTAGAGACGATCCCAATCTCTTCAAAAGCGGCCTCACTTCTCTACTCATACAGGTAGATCTATCAAAAATGATTCTTCTTCATCTCGGCAAAGTCTGCTTATAAATCTATTAAGAGTTAGTACTCAGTCTCTTATTAAATGCAGAAACCAAACACTAGACTTTTAGGAATGAGACTCAAATTTTCTTTTTCTAGTGTATATTTCAGTCACATACTTGACTTGTTTGTCCCTTTAAACCTAGCCTATATTTCAAAACATAGGTAGGGTTGCCATCAAGAGTGAAAGTTACATCTTTATGGATCTTAGTCCTATTCCTTTAGTGGTTCTTCTTATCTGATCTCTTGATAAACCTTTTGTCAAGGGATCTGCTAAGTTCAGGATGGATTTAATATATTCCACTGTGATTACTCCATCTTTGAGCAATCCTTTAACAAAGTTATACCTTAGACCTACATTTCTAGACTTACCATTATAAGTCTTACTCATAGCACGACAAAGAGTAGCCCGACTATCACAAAAGATATATATGACAGGAGTAGGTTTTAGCCAATATGGGATTTCCATCAGTAGGTATCTTAGCCATTCACCTTTTTTACAAACAGCGCCAAGTGCAATAAACTCACTTTCCATTGTAGAGTGAGATATGCACGTTTGTTTTTTAGATGCCCATGATATTGCTCCTCCTCCAAGAGTGAATATCCACCCACTTGTAGATTTAGATTCTATGCTATCTGCATTCTAGCTTGCATCGTTGTACCCTTTAAGTACAGCAGAATATGATTTATAATGCAGTCCATAGTATATGGTTCCTCTTAGATACTTTAAAACTCTCGAAATCGCATTCCAGTGTACTTGTCCTAGATTACTGGTATATCTGCTTAGCATTCCTACTGTGAATGCTATATCGGGTCTAGTGCAATTCATTCCATACATTAAACTCCCAATAACACTAGCATATTCTTGTTGTGCTTTACATCTACCAGTATTTTTAACCAATTTAATACTTGGATCAAATAGGGTTGAAACCGGTTTATCATCATAATGATTAAACTTCTTTAACACTTTCTCTAGGTAATGAGATTGTGTTAAAGCTATTCCATCATTAAGATTATAAATCTTAATACCTAATATTACATCAGCTTTGCCCATATCCTTCATGTCGAAGTTGGTACTTAGAAACTTTTTAGTTTCTTTCACACAGTCCTCATTTGGTCCAAATATTAGCATATCATCTACGTATAGGCAGATAATGATTTGACCTTTAATATATATGCACTTATCTGCTTGGTTTACTCTAAAATCATTAGATTGTACTACTTTATCAAACTTCTCATGCCATTGTTTAGGAGCTTGCTTGAGCCCATAGAGAGATTTAACTAGTTTACACACTTTCTTCTCTTACTCGAGTTGAACAAACCCTTTAAGTTGTTCCATGTAGACTTCCTCATCTAGATCACCATTTAAGAATGCCGTTTTGACATCCATTTGATGGATTACTAGGTGATAAATTGCTGAAAGAGCAATTAAAGTCCTAATGGTAGATATTCGAGCAATAGGAGCATATTTATCGAAAAAATTGATATCTTCCTTTTGTCTAAATCCTTTGGCTACCAATCGAGCTTTAAACTTATTTATGGTTTCATTAGGATTGAACTTTCTTTTAAAAATCCATTTACATCCTATAGGCTTTGAACCTGGTAGAAGATCGACCAAACACTATGTGTTATTGGAGACTATGGAATCCATTTCATCGTCAATGGCTTCCCTCCAAAACTATACATTAGGAGATGAGAGAGCTTCACTAAGTGTTGATGGATCACTTTCAATACTTAGTGGTAGAGTAATCTCCTTTCTTATTTCATTTCCATCCTTTCTATAAGGAACATATAAAAATCTGGGCCAAAAGATGTTTCTTTTCTTGTCCTTTTCAATCTCCTTGGTTCATTTCCTTCTGGATGAGTATTAGATTTATCATGAAAGTTGTTAAGCTCTTCGTTCATTGGTTCTATTATATTTTCATCAACCTGCGTTTTTGTATAGTTATTTATATAGTCTTTGTATACTGTATTTTCAAAAAATATAGCATCCCTAGACTCTATAATCATGTTTTTGTCAGCAAAAGAAGTTTGTTCTAGAACCAGGAATCTATATACGGGACTATTAATCCCATAACCCACAAAGGCACACCTGATTCCTCTAGGACCTAATTTTACTCTTTTAGAATCAATAATCCTAACTTCTGCTATACTTCCCCACACTTTAAAGTAATAAAGATATAGTTTCTTCTTTTTCCATAATTTATATGGGGAGATATCCAATTTTTTGTGTGGGATAGCATTTAAAATACAGTTTGTTGTTAATAATGCTTCCCCTCATAAATTCAGTGGTAATCCAGAATTTGATATCATACAGTTGATCATCTCAACTAATGTCCTATTTTTGCGTTCCGCTAGGCCATTTTGTTGAGGTGTGTAAGGTGCCGTAAATTCATGGATTATACCATTTGATTCACAAAATTCATTGAATTCATTAGAAGAGTACTCACCTCCTCTATCACTTCTGAGGGCTTTAATCTTTACATTCAACTGATTTTCTACTTCGGTCTTATAAAGCTTAAACTTTTCAAAGGCTTTATCTTTAGATTTTATCAAGTATACATATGAAAATCTAGTGAAGTCATCGATAAATATGATAAAATATATTTTTCCTCCACGAGTTAAGGTATTATTTAAATCACAAATATCAGAATGAATTAACTCCAAGGGTTATGTTTTTCTCATGCTAGTCCCAAACGGTTTTCTGGTTATTTTAGAACGGGCACACACATCATCCCTTCTTGTTGTATTTCATATTTAGGTATAAGTCCTAGGATCATCATTCTTTTCATTGAATGATAATTAACATGACCTAGTCTAGCATGTCATAAAGATACTGAATCCACTATATAAACAAAAACATCATTATTATTATTAATATTTAGTTTAATCATACCATTACATGAATATCCTTTGCCAACAAACATACCATTCTTGGTGATAACCAACTTATCAGACTCAATCACTATTTTGAATCCTCTCTTATTGAGAAGATCGCCTGACACTAGATTTTTAGACATGTCAGGTACATGCAATACATTTGTTAGTGTCAGTCTTTTGCCTGATGTAAACTGAAGCTCGACTGTTCCTTTTCCAACAACGTTCGCACGAACGTTATTACCCATCTTCACTTCTTGTCCAGTTGTAATACCTTCATAGGTCTTGAAGATGTTTCGGTCCTTCGATATGTGAATGGTTGCACCAGTATCTAGCCACCATCCACCATCGGATATTACTGTGTTAGCTTCAGTAACCATTGCTACAAGTTGGTCTTCTATCATGTTAGCCTAAGCTTTTAGTTGCTTCTTCCTGTGTCGACATTCCTTTATGTAGTGTCCTGGCTTGTTGCAGAAGTGACACTTGCCCTTTTTCTTAAACTCTATATCTTTCTTTGGGGGAAAAGATTTGGAGTTTTGAGATTTTGGCTTGTCATCTTCTACAATATTTGCTTTGGAATGATTTTTCGAAGCACTTTCTTTCTTGTCTCGGTTTCTGGACTCTTCTTCTATACGAAGATGTCGTTGAAGCCCTTCAAGATGGACTCTTCTTCTATACGAAGATGTCGTTGAAGCCCTTCAAGAGTATACTTCCTTTCATCATGTTTCAGTTTCTTTTCATAATCAAACCATGATGAGGATAATTTTGCAATTACTACACCGATCAGGAATTCTTTAGGAAGATCTATCCCACTAATCTTCAATTCATCAACCAAGTTCTGTAGTTCGGTTACTTGGGAGAGACTTGGCTGATCATTTTTAAACTTGAAGTGGACATAATTGTCGATCAGAAATTTCTGAGTACTGATCCCTTCAGTTTTATATTTTTGATCCAATTTTGTCCACAGATCTTTAGCGGAGGATATTTTACGGTACGAATTATAGATAGAATTAGAGAGGGCGTTTAGGATATGACCTTTGCATAGAAAATCATCCTCCTTCCTTTTCTTCCGTTCTTCCTTCACTTGATCTGAGTCGTCTTCTTTTGGCTCAAGTAGAGAAGACAGATCATCACCTAAAATGTAGGATAACTTGAGAGTAGTCAGAAAGAAAAACATCTTCTGCTGCCATCTTGAGAAGAATTGACCGTTGAAACGATCCAGTCGTACAAAGTCTTGGTTCATAACTTGAATGGAATGAATTGCCTCCATTGTGAAAAGATAAGAATTCCATCTTGAAATGTTAGAAAAGTAACTGTTTCTTGTACACAGCGGAAGATAGAAGAAAATGATAATGAAATGATCAGATCTATCAGGTTCAAGGCTCGACTTGAATAGTCAATTTCTTAAGACAGATTTGCTACCCTTTTTCTGGAAGTTCCAGCAAGTGCAAACAAAGGAAATCTGCAAATTGTCTTCAGGATACAATGAACTCTCAATCCAATTTTCAACACGAAAATTTGCACATTTAAGTGTTGAACAGATCTCTAGTTTTGACACCGATATGCCTTAAAACGTTTAGGAAAAAAACTCAGCAAGAGATTAGATCGAGAGTAATTGCATAGGAGATGATATAAACTCAAGGATTAAGAGCATGTACTTCTGGATTATAGTATCCAGGATTTATATCAATTAAAAGGTTATGGATTTCTTCCTGAAGAGGTGACAAAGAGCCTCTTCAAGAAATCCATACCCATTTACAACAAATAATTGCCTTTCCATGAAAGGACATGACTCTATGTCATATGGCAGTTATTTCTATACCCATTCAGACAAGAGCAGTTATCCAACAGGAAAAACTGTATCTACATAAGCGACACATGGCATAGGTGCCACATGTAAATCATGTCACAATTACTCTCAATTAGCAAAAAAGGTAATAAAACATCAGGGTACCATGGTCCAAAAAATTGAACCGTGTGCTACAAAGACTAAGGCTCTTATTGCTCCTTGCAGCGATGCGAAGTGCTAAGTGCGCCTAATAAAGCGCCAAAAAACGCCCAAGCAGCCCTACAGCCCACGCCACACGTGCGCGGACGATGCTTCGCACCGTCCTCGAGGAGATTTGAACACTAGTTGCATAAGCAAAAACCCTTTCTCTTACCGTCTGGCTATACACACTATTTATGGAAAGTTTAAATAATTAATATATTTATTTACTTTCTAAAAATAACTTTTATTTTTGAAATTTATTTTTTTATTCTAAAAAACACAACAAAAAAGGCTGAAACGTACTGACGGAGCTGGCCTTACTGTATGCCCAATGTGGACAAACCTCGTGGGAGATTTCCTTCTCGAGAGCCTTGTGGGAGGTCGGGGAGAGGGAGCCCTCTCCCTTTAATGGGGCATCGGCGATACTCAGAGAGCCCTAACAGGGTAGTTCTCTCATTGTTTTGCTCACTAAGGGAGACGAATCCATGTCCTGCTTTGAAGTGTTTTGGACGATCTTTCTTTCCATTCTTTCTCCTTTAGAGATCAAGAAAACTTCTTAAATGGATTTTACCCCTATGTATGATGGTTACCTCTCATGAGCTACTTTACCCTCCATGGAAAAAAAGGAGATATCTTGGATCTATGGTTTTGATCCCATTCTACGGCTCCAAGAGGATGGTATTGCATCCCTTACTACATATTTTACACTTCATATAAAAAGACCCATCTCCAACTCCCCTTTATTCTAAGCATGCAAGTGCATACCTATAAGTTGAAAATGCCCCCGCATTAATCACCCCTAGTTAACCACTTGCTCTAAAATCTCGAACTGATAAAGCATAATGAATTAATCCCTTTATCTCATAGTCCAGGCCCCAGATCCATGGGTTAGGTACTCAGCCGAACCCTTCTCGTGGGCCCCAAATTCATGACTTCCGCCCCCATGGGTCCGAAATCCATGGGTTCCGCCTCATACGAGCCACCCACCTCACACATGCTCTAAATCTATGGGTTTTGCTGGGCGCTCACCCTGAGTATGCCCCTACATCCCACATGCCACCCCACTCGAGCCCAGTGTGAAAATGTCCCCTCATTAGAGGGCCTTATGTAGGGCACAATTCAAAAACCTGAAAACTCAACTCAACTCAATGCTCAGGCGAGTCAGCTGGATCGAAGCCTCAACGAGACTCGACAGGAAATTTAATTATTACTAGATTAAAAAGAGTAGGAGCCCAATAAAACTTTGAGATAGTTACAAAAAGCTTGGCAATAGCAAAGAAGATGCAGTGTTGGTGAAGTGTGCTACCTCTCTTTGAAGTGGTTTGAAGTTCAGACCTTACTACTCCCTTCCATACATTTAAAACTTATCTCTTTTCATGAGTCATAAGGCATGTGATTCGGTTTGAGCCGCATTGAATTGACCCAGTTGAGTTGACTTAGTCGAGCTTCAAGTTAAGTGAGTTTTAAAACTAGGGTGTAGGGTGTAAAACTCCATGCATTCTTCTTCTTGACCGACCTAGCTCCACAATAAGGGGGTGTTTGGATCATAAGTTACTTAAGATAAGCTACTTATGCCTTAAGTAGCTTTTCTTATTGGGAGGGACAGCAATGGTAAATTCCTCTTCGGATTCTCCTGTGGGTACAACTTCGGCTCTAACACAAGGGCGGAAATCAAGGCGATCTTAGACGGGCTCATGTTGGCTTCCCAATTGGGATGCCCTAGAGTGCAAGTGGCGAGCGACGCTAACGTTGTGGTGAGGGCCCTGTCCAACACTTTGAATATTTGCTGGTTCATCCGGTACTGGAAGGCGAGAATCGAGTCCATCTTGCAAGACTTAGAAGTGCACATGATAGCCCACACTCCTAGAGAGGCAAACTCGGTTGCCGACGGTTTGGCCAGGCTAGGGAGTGAAAGTCAAGAAAACCACACATTCTGCTCATGGGATTCCCTTCCGGCCTCCATCCGTGGTCTTCTGTTTCTTGATAAAGTGGGCCTAGGTAACCTGCGGGTTGCTTAACCCAAGCTTTCATGTTTTTGGTCCGTTTTGTTCATATGATAGGGGGGCCCATTCTGCTTTGCTATTGGCCCACCCTGAATGTAGTCTTGTAAGCCGTTCCCGATGATTTTCCTTGAATATATTGTCCAATTTAATAATAAAAAAATGTAGCTTTTCTTGATTTCTACTTATTAAACCGAAGTGATTAAGTAACTTTAAATAAAAAAGCCACTTATAATTGATCATAAACCAAACTTATCTCAAATAATTACTTATCTACTGCTGTAAGTAGAAAAAGTAACTTATTTGGTGGTATCGAAACGGACCCTAAGTGTCAACTCTAGCTTTGTGACTAACGCTAAGCCATTGTCAAAGGTGCCCCCTAACACCTCTTTATACAGTTACAAAGGAAATCTTCCTTGCTCCCTTCATTTAGCACTCTTCAAATAGAGTCCTTCATTGAATGTCAACTCCCACATTCTAATAGGAAAGAGAGTTTCCTCATTCTTTCTCTTCCTATGTCTTAGTCCTCTTTAGGAAAGAACTTATCACCTATGTGTCCAAGTTTCTCCTACAGAGCTATCCACCTCTGTCAGATTGACATTTACCATCTCTCTAGGCCTAACTACAAACCTCTATGGTTGCATCCATCCATTTTTGAGAGAGTGATAGGACAACACTCACAATCCAAACACCTTTGTCTCCATGTCCACCTAGGGGTTACCTCTTTATGGGCCTAACCCCAAATTACTAGGATCCATTCTTAACACCTCAGGATGTTAGCTCTAACATTCTCTGAGCACCCCATGCATCTTAAATCCCATTGCACATACAGAACACTATTGCTTTCTCCTTTTTAATCCTTCTTCAGGACTCTCTCAGAATATCAGTGTTGGCATTCCTCTAAAACAACACTATTGTTCTGTGATTCAGTCCCACAAGAAGAACTCATTAGATTGTTGGTCCTGACACTAATTTGCATTTAGATACACCATTAGCGGCACTAGCATCATTCCTCCCACCAAAGGGACTCCCAGAATGTTAGCATCATTCCTTCACAAAGTTTCACCTGAAAGCAATCCTGAAATTGTGACCATGTGCATTAGTCCCTCCAAGGGAACTCATTAAATGAAAAGGAAATAGTACATTCTTCTACTATTGTTCCGGTAAATATTCTAGCCCTAGAGTATTATCACAGATAGTTTCTCCATTTTATGACACGCATATAAAGTATAATCTATTCATCGATGAACTGATGGTTGGATTTAAAAAAAATAGAGAGAGAGAGAGAGAGAGAGAGAGAGAGAGAGAGAGAGAGAGAGAGAGAGAGAGAGAGGGTGATCAGGTCTAACAAGGCCTGGTGATAGCTCATAGGCCTTGAGGCTAAGCTCAAACATGCAAAAACAAGCAAGCATCAACTATCAATCGACAGTATGAGGATCGGAGGGGGAAGTTGAAAATCTCAACTGCCGCTGCAGATGGCTCCAGAGAACACCACAGTAAGAACCAGAGCTGAAAACAGAGTTCCAACAGCAGCCACACAGCACCAATCCCCAGGAACAGCTACATCCAAAGATGAAGTGGAGCCCAGATGGCTAGCCCCCTGCTAAGGCCAGACAAGTATTCCATTCTCTGTCTCAACCTCTAGCTGAGTATCAAGAAAAAGCATCCACCTGCAAGCTTGTGGCAGCTAGCCATGACAAAAGACATCCAAGAGAGGCATGGGCAGGCTAACCGAGCAGAGATTGGACCCGCACTGGGCAGAAACAAGGCTTTGATGGCTGGTCCTAGACAGTCCCTAGATGGGATTGAAAGATAGCTCAGAGGTAGAGATCAGCCAATCCCCTTCTTTGGTCTGTGGTGCCTAATTTGGCCAATGCTAACCTTGTCTAGAATAATGGATCCTCTGATGAGGGTGGGGAGGTCACACATTGAGAGGAAAATCTTATTTGGGGAGCCACTACTAGTAGATTTGGCCAGACCGTCTGCCACCGAGTTACCTTCTCTGAGAGCGTGGGAGTAACAGATGTTGAGAGACTGGGAGAGCTGCTGGATGTCTCCCAGGAGGTACCAAATGTTCCAGCTGTGGGAGTTGATGGGATTGACCATTGAATTAAAAATTGCATGCGAATCAGTTTTAACTATAATGTTTAGCAAGCCTTTGTCTTTGCACAGAATCAATCCATCAACCATAGCATGGGCTTTAGTGATTGTGTTGGTAATAGGGCCATAGCTTTTCTGGAAAGCGAAGATGAGGTTTCCCTTGTAGTCTCTGCAAACTCCTCCTTCACCCCCTTCCCCTGGGTTGCCCCTAACTGAGCCGTCAACATTCAGCTTGGCCCAGCCTGGCAGGGGTTTTCTCCAAGTGATGATTTGGGCCTTTTCAGAGGAGGGAGGGGTGTTGATAGCTGATCCCAATGTGAGCATGGTGTTTGTTCCCTGAATGGAGGAAGAGACCAAGTGGGGCAGCTGGGTGCCTAATTCTTGGAGCCATCTCATAATTTTGGTGATTGTTGGGTCTGCAGAGAAGGGGCGATTGTCGAATTTGGCTGCATTCCTTCCAATCCATAATTCCCATATGATGAGAAAGGGGGCGAGACCCCGTAGTAGCTGTCAGGAGGAAGATTTTCTGGCAGACGCAATCCAGAGCTGAATCCGATTGTTGATAGATTGGCCCTGAGGAAACCGGACCTGAAATAAACGGGCAAAGTGGTTCCAAACTATGGAAGTGATCAGCCCATTACATAGTAGGTGGTTTAAGTCTTCAACACTATGGGAGGGCTGAAGCATTGGCTAATGGTTGGCATGGGTATTGTGGGGGAGGGGGTCGAGAGGTTGGGGGTTGTTGGATGATTGGAGGGTGGATCTTTGACTGGTCTGGGTGATGAGGCTGAATGTTGGAGCTGAAACAGAGTTGAGGGTGGGCTGCCGGGGTAGACTTTGGATCCGCTGCAAGTTATGGGCTGCAGGCCTATTACCATTGGGACTGTTGTGCATTGGAGAGGGCTGTTGGTTGCCAGCGATAGATGAAGCATGGAAAGAGAATGGATTCTCACAGCAGACGCATTTTGAGGCTAGGCTGATGACTATTTTCTGAACTATGCTGTCCACCGGGATTGCTTTATGCATCACCTTCCATAGGAAGATGGCGAGCTTGGGAGGAAGATACTTGTTCCAAGCCCAAGGGGCCCATGACTGTACGGGGAGGGATGCACGGATGGCGTTCCAAGCTGAATTGGTTGAAAATTTACCAAATGACGTGAGGTTCCATATGAGCCCATCTTTCCTTATGGAGAGGGAGATACCACTATCTTTGATCGCTTGGATGGAGGAAGCAGGGAGCATAGCATCAACCAAGGATAGGTTCCAACTGCCATGGGGGCTTAAGAAATCCTTAACCAAGGCATTTCTAGATGAATCTTGAGGAGGGGAGAATGAGGTTCCTATCAGCAGCCTGTTACCGGTCCAATTGTCAGTCCAAAATTTAACGTTTCCCTCTCCTATCATCCATCTCGAGTTGAGGAGGAAAAAGAGGAGGTTGGCTCTGATCTCCTTCCAGATGCTGGAACCTCCAATATAGGGCTGGTTAGAGTCTGAAATGAATCTGAATAGTTATTTGGCTGAGAATAGCTTTGCCCATAGAGATTTCCCTTCAAGTAGTCTCCAGGCCATCTTGCAGCGAAAGGCTTGTATAACATCAACCGGTCTACTAATGCCAAGACCTCCCTCGAGTAAAGGAAAGCATAACATACTCCATCTAACCCAATGCCTTCGATTCCCGTCTTCTGAATTTCCGCAAAAGAAGGAGGCTAGCATCGACTCGATATGATGGTAGGCTCTTTTCGAAATGTTAAGGGCTAATAGCAAATGCACAGGAATGCTCCCTAGGACATGCTTGATGAGCACAAGTTTGGCCGCCTGGTTGAGAAGCTTGGCCGTCCATCCCACAATCCTAAGTTCAATCTTCTGAATGAGAGGAAGAAGATGCTGGTATCTGACTTTCCCTTTAACAAGCGGGGCTCCAAAATATGAAGGGAAAGGAGGATTGCTGGAAGCCTGTGATATGTGAGATTTGCCTAGCCCTCCCAGGTGGAGCCTTTTTGGGGAGAAGGAAGCAACTCTTCGACGGATTAACTCTCCGACCAGATCCTAACTCATAGGATTGAAGGAAAGAGAGAAGGGAGAGTATCGAGGAGATCCTGCCATTAATAAAGATAATAGTATCATCAACGAATAGAAGATGTGATATGGTGGGGCTATTCCTGGGAAGTTTGTAAGGGACGCAAGTCCCTGATAAAAAGAGGCGATTAAGACCTCCGCTGCGATAATGAAAATGGTCGGGGAGAGAGGATCTCCTTGGCGTAGACCCCTCAACGATTGGAAGAAGCCAAAAGGTCTTCCGTTTATGATAATGGAAAACCAACAGCCCTCCCAGCATTGTTGGGCCAACCGGATCCAATTTGGGCTGAATCGGAAGGAAAGAAGGACCTCCCTTATGAAGCACCATTCCAGTCTGTCATAGGCTTTTTTCATATCCAACTTGAATATGATATTCCCTCCTAGAGTTTTCCTGTCTATGTCGCAGGCCATTTCAGAGGCAATGGATATACTTTCAACAATGGATTTGTCCTTGGTGAAGGCACTTTGCTCTTTGGATATGATTGAAGGAAGGAGGTTGGAGAGCCTGGACGCGATGATCTTGGAGAATATTTTTTTAATGCAGTCGCATAGACTGATGGGCCTATAGTCTGCAGAACTGACTGCATTAGGCTTCTTAGGGATGAGGAAGATTGATGTGCATCGGAAGGCTCTTGGGATTTGACCTCCCTTAAAGAATTCACAGGCCACTTGGAGAATATCGTCCTTGATTATGTCCCAGCAAGACGTATAGAAACCTCCAGAGAAACTGTCTGGACCCGGCGCACTCTCTGCGGGAATGGCAAAAACAGCAGCTTTGACCTCCTCCATGCTTGGAGGTCGCATGAGAGAAGAGTTCATATGGATGGAGATCAGAGAGGGGATACAATCAAGCAGGCCTGGAGGGATCGAGGAGGTCTCAGAGGAGAAGAGGTTAGAGAAATACCTGACGGCTTCTGCTCCTATATAAGAATCTGACTGAAGAGTGGAACCTAAGTTAGCTGGATGGATGTGATTGTAGCTTTTCTTCTTCTGTCCATCACCGAGGCGTGAAAAAATTTGATATTCTTGTCTCATTCTTTCAGCCATGAAACTCTGGACTTCTGCTTCCAATAAGTCTCTTCCTGAAGGAGGGCTTTCTTGAGGGCAGCTTGAGCTAGGTTCAGCTTTTCTCTGTCCATATCTGATCTGGATTGAGTAAGACCAAATTCTACCCTGTTCACTTCGTCTTCAGCGAGCCTGACTGCCTGAAATATGTTCCCAAAAATTGTGAGTTCCAATTCTTCGGGCAGGCCTTTAGTCTTTTCATCTTCAGGAATAGCCGGAACATGGGAGTGACCTGCTCCTCTTGCGCCCAAGATTCATTGACCACTGATAGGAAATGAAAAGAAGGTCGTTGGACATTGCAATCCTTTCCCCTTAAAGAACTTCATACTTCTCAAAGAAAGAGTTCTCTGAACTAGTGTTATATTTTATTTTTCTTTTTCTTTTTGGGTGCAATTTTAAATTACTAATCATAAACGTTGAAAATTTTGTGAGACTTTTCCCTCCTAAAAATATGGTGATCAACACTGTAGAAAAATGTTACAGTTAGTTATTATTAGATCATTTTATTAATGTGATTTTGAGACAACACAGATGTTCTGAACCATTTATTCATTGTGCCCCATGAGATGTCAAGATAGACCAAAAACCTCTATGAAGGGACAATCCTAACCATTCAAAAAAATACTCTATGACGAGATAGTCCATTCTATTCATTTCTGCAAATGGATGGTTAATAAAATAAAGCAATGATCCACAATCACGGGGCAATGTATTAGAAAATGGAGATGAAGCAAAGAAACTTAAAGGTAGGCTCCAGGAGAGTTACACTTTTGGCATCTTTGAAGCATTATTTGCACCATGTTGATATCTTCAATCAATGTACAAGGGCTTGCAACAAATCCACTGGGAGTCACAATAAGCCTAGTTCTCTCCTAACTGTGATTGATGCATTCTTCGATTTGCAAAATCAAAGAGAAATCCACTAACACAACAATGAACAAATAATGCGCCCAAACATAGATAAATCTATAAATTATGTTATACATGAACATAATCACATAATATCATAAAAGGTGTTACTAATTTTATAAAACTTATGAGTGAACATACTCAAACGACCTCTAACGATTAACACACCGATAAATGTTCTCCTGATCGTGTATGCGAGCCAATAATCGAATCACACGCAACAGAACATGTGCATGATCGGATCCAACATACCGCACCTGATTGATAGAGAGGTACAATCCAGTAGTATGATTAACGTATGCCCATCCGAAATTCAAATTGTGCTTCAAGTGCCCTTGCGCCGATGCACACACCACGACGCCTCAACTGCCTTTTCGCCTATGCCCCTGCACATCAAGTGCAAGAACCTGGGGGTGCCAAGTACCCTATGCAAACATATAAATCCTATAAAAACAATGTAAAAACAATAATGCTCTCTATTGGAAAGTCTTTTCATATATATATGGAGTTCTTTTTGGAAAAAAAATAAAAATAATGCTTTTATAAAGAAACCTTTTACAAATTTGCTATTGACCTATGTGACAATCCTTGTTTCCGTATCTATGAAAATGCCATTGAACATTAGTTTCCAAATAAACAGGTGATTTTATTGAAAAACACTAACCCAATGTACTTCAGTTAGGTGATTAATATAGTTTCAGTTGTTACTGGGCTGGTTGACTGCTAAGGTTTGCAGTTGGAATCGTGCTTGAAAATGATACTTTAGAATTGTGAAGGTGGGAGATTTCAATTTTATTTAAATGGTTGCAGTGGTTTATGGAGTATCCAGAGTTTTTATCAAACCCACTCTACTTGGGGGGAGTGTCGCATTCTGGCCTCACGGTTCCTGCTGTGACTTATGGATTAGCAAGTGGTACTCTCTCTCTCTCTCTCTCTCTCTCTCTCTCTCTCTCTCTCCTTCCTTTATCTATATATATATATATATATATTCATTTTCTTTTAATCTATGAACATATTGGATGTAGACATGGAAGCAGGAAAGGAACCGCGTCTCAACTTGAAGGTATGAGAATGCTCTCTATGTACATAACGCAGGAGGATAGATATATACACATGTACATGGCGAATGGATATTTTATAATTTATTAGAGTTTATTAGCTATAAGTTTCATAATTTATTTACTCTAAAAATAAGGAGATGCAACGAAAATCGGGATTACGAAAAATAGTGTGTGTGTGTGTGTGTGTGTGTGTGTGTGTATTCTGAAAATCGTAATTTGAATAGGAAGCGTGCATTTCTTATGAAACGGATGGATGCTACCCTCCATGTGTGTTGGTTAACCCCAGATGGTCCGCTACATAAAGATCAAAAGGTCGTGTGTCTCATAACGATACCCATATCAAAAGTTACGGCCAATTTATGATTCACACTTGGAATGGCAATTCTTCCCATTCAGAATGAATTTCTTTGAATCGGACCCGCCTGGGGTCAAGTTACATCATAGGTAGGACTGGGCCAGGTCCGACGGACTACTTCCGCTTCCGTTTGGCCTTCTTTTGGTCCAACCATGCTAAGAATACATGTGTTATGTCCTATATCATATAGGTTTAGATATATTTTTATTGCTTTTGGTAATTTTTACTATTTCAAAAAAGCTTTTTATTTCTAAGTTAGATTAAAAGCATAGAGCCTCTTACTTATATATGATGATCAATTATGTTGTAAATAGAACTTCTCATTCAATAATATTAAGTTTTATTCTTATTTTAGAGATTATCTCTTTTCTCGTGGATTAAGGGATATTTTTTAGAAGAAGATGGTGATCTCCTCTTTATTCATGCAACTGCAGTGCTTGTGATCAACCGTCTAATTCAATACTTTTCCAGGGTTACATGGTTGGGAATCCATACACAAATCAAGATTTTGACAATCAAAGAATACCATTTGCCCATGGGATGGGACTCATATCAGATGAACTTTACCAGGTCGGTGAATCTCTTTATGACTATTGCTCATTTATAATGCATGTGTGAGAGATTAGGCATACCAATGTTGTAAATAGCTACTCTATATAGCGTGGCTTAGCCCTAACGCTATGTAGCTTATAAAAATAGTTTTAGTTACGTGTATCCTATACTACATTTTATATAGACTACGCTATATGCTATGTAGCTCACAGTACAAATTATTTTTTAGTAAAATATTAAAATCAATTAATTCTTTTCAATGATTTGTTATATATATATATATATATATATATATAAGTAAATATATTAAATCAGTTTTGTTGTTTTTTTTTTTTTAATTTTTTTTTTATTTACAATTAATCATTGTCATTTTTATTTTTATTTTTGAAAATTTGAAGGTATATTCATGTGTGGAAAGTACAAGTAATTCAGGTAGGCCTCACAAAAATGGGCGAAGACCTCACCTATCCTAACGAATCAAATCCACAAATACTCACAAAGAAAGAAGAACTGAAAAACTACTAACCACCTTGACACAACCTAATGGCGCTAATTCCCACCCTATCAAGAAAATAAGAGCCCTGAGTAAGGGGCGGGAGATCAGCTGCGGTATGAAACTCAGTCCGACCTGGGACACCACTACCAAATTTGGCCAGCCCATCCACCACTCCATTTGCCTCTCTCAGCATGAAGGAGATCCTGAGGGTGGCCGGCTTCTTTAGGCTGGAGATTTTAGCCCATAGATACCAATGGGCCCAGCTAGGGTTGCCATCTTTGTTCAGCAGGTCCACCAGCTCCTAGCGTCACTAGCCACATCCATGTGAGAGAAGCCCTTACCATCACCATTTACTATTGCATGCTTTAGGTTGCACTAAATATCTTAAAATTTTATTAAATTTTATTATCAATTAATCTAATTTGGTGTAGAATGTTATGAAATTGGTGTACTTAACCAAGCACAACTTTGATTAAAAATTTGAAATTAGTATGTAGTAGTTTACGCCTCACACTTCATAGGGATAAATTTTATGCAACATGTTATTTACTTTTTAAAACACTGGGACACTACTAGAATGGCATGAGCCAGAAAATCAGGCCGAATCTATCCAGGTGGTCTACACGTGATTGAATACATCAAGGACGCATCATCTATATGGAAGTTGGTGTTCACTCCCAAGTATAGGGTTGTGATGTAGTAATAAACTCGGTAAGACCGAGGTCGAATCCACAGGGACTGATACCTGTACGTTATCTGAACTAAGTAGAACTAGAACTAGTCGAAGATGCGATCTAAAACAAATAGAATTTAGGAAATAATTGCGGAATGATTATCTAAAACTTAAGTAACTCAGAGGAAGGAAACTAGGGATTCAGAGGATCCACTTGTAGAGATCAGGGAGATCTTATGCCTGCATCAATAATTATGAAATTTAAACTGAACGTTACTTGATCTAGTTGTTAAGAGATGAAAAGTATATGAATTAGAATGGATTCCATCATCTAACCATGCCCAGGGGACAAAGTAAACAACAGAATTAAACTAATTATCAACCAACCAACAACGTATGAAGATCAGGAAGGGTACTGTCATCCTACCATGCCCATGGAACAATGATGAACAACGGGGCTTATGACTTCATAAAAAAAAAAAGGAGGAAATACTCAAAGTCATTGCAGATCTATTGTAATTTCCATCACAACCCATTAAAAAATGAAAGTATTCCTTTAATTAAACGAAAATCAAATTCATATGAATTGAAATCAAATTAAAGGCAATGAATAAAATCCCCCATCTCACTACAAGCTTCACCTCTTAGCCCTAGCTAAGAGGTTTAGCCACTCATGATTAGCCTAAACCCAAAACAAATAGAAAGAAAAAGAAAATGAAAAAGAGAAGAAAAATAAAGAAAAATTTCTTATCTTTTCTCTCTCATCTTCTCTCTCTGTCTTCTTTTCTTCCGTCCTTCTTCCAATCAGCCGCACAACCTCTCTCACGTGCCAGCCACGTTCCAATCCTCTGCCGATGTCCAGCACGAATACTTCTTCCCAACCAAAAACGACTTCCCACGTTTTTCTCTTCTTCCGTTTCCAAACTTTCTCTCCTCCTGCCTTTCGCAGGCTGTTTGTAACAGGACCGGGCTCTGAATCACGCAACAAAGAGGCTTTCTGCGTAAGAATGTTTGGTGGGGCCCACTTTATCTATCATTTGAGAAATCCATGCCGTCCAACAGCTTCTCCTCAGAATTTCGACCGAACATGGTCTGTTTTGATCCTCCGTTGACGCTGCCCATGGAAGAATTCCTGTTGTAACGGCATTCGAATGGTCCTTTTGTGATCGTTGTGGCGGACATGTATGCGTGTATGGCTGAAAACGGTCAGCATGGTTCTGACAATATTGAGTCCCTCTACATGATGGATGGCTCAGATTGATGATTTGGTCCGTGATGATGGCCCACTACGATCATCACGCAGACGAAAACAGAGCCGCGGACGTTGTTTAGTCGGTGGTGTGGGCCACACCACGATTCCAATGTCGAATCCACTCCGTCCATTGTTTTTAGGACGAAAAACCGTCTGGAATTGCTCGGTTTTCGATCCAAAGTGCGGTATCTCATGAGAGCGTAACCCAGCCGTCTGCGTTTAAACAGAGATCTATGCATATGTATATGCATGGGACCAGACGGACAGCGAGTCGGTCTTGGGTGTCCCGAGTCCGGGAACGGTTCGGATCATCGATCCATATAACGAGTGGGGCCATTAGGAACGGACGGACGGGAAAGACGCGTCCGTTTTTTCCGCGAAGAGGGAGGGGAGGGTCGCGGTGGTTTGACCGGGGCCGATGGGCACGCATGTACATTTCGTTTGTTTCACGTGGAGCGGGGTCTTCCTTGATGTTTGCGGAATCAGATCCGCTCATCCCTTTTATCATCTCATTTAATGGATAAGGCCCACATTTGAAGCATATGTGAATATCAGGTGGCCCTCAGCTAATGGGCTGATCTGACCATTGGACTACTTCCATAGGATCCAACTATTGAAATTTGCGTGTACGGTTTATTTAGGGTCTTCAGGCTAATGGAGTTTCGATCTGATCGGATGGTGGGAACCCTATGATCTTGCATTCGAGAAATTTTCGTGCCACTTGAGCTTCAATTCCTCGATTTTCTTGGATCCCTGGCGTGTAAATCCCGATCTTGGTCTCATAGGGTCCGTCCCATGCTCTGGTTCTTTGATCGTTAAATCCATGCTTTTAGTACCATTTCCCGTTCAAGCTGTGAATACACCCCGCATCACAAACATGATTAAATCGGCCGTTAAACAGTACTATGTAAATCTAGGCAATAATTGGGTCCGATATGCAATATTTGACCCTCAACACAACCCCCACCAGACATTTTGCTATCCCGAGCAAAGTATGCAAAAATAAGTTGAGAATACAGAACAATTTTTATGAACTCAAGCGATTTTTATTTTAAAAAAATAGATTCGAAAATTCTAAGATGCATGAATGTTGGATATTACTTCCTCCTAGAATCAAGTGCACAATAAATTTCATAATCAACTTTAAAGTATTTATGCATTAATTAGAATAATTCTAAACAATGAGTATCATGAGTGTATAATAAAATCTCGACTTATCATCATTAAGAAATCCAATGGATAATTTTTATGATAACATTGATAATCAAAACAGTATTTAGGACACTCAAAACTTAAACCAGAATTTGCCTTTTAGTTCTTTTTTTTTTTTTCTTTTATCGAGGGAGAGGAGAATTGAATCCACACCTATAGGGAGCAAACCTATGGTGAAAATTATTCGCCTAACCTTTTCCAAAGGTATCTCTCTCTCCCCTTTTTTTTTTTTTTTTTCATGACAGGCAAATTTTCCAAGCTGGTTCCTTACATGCTTAGTGATTACCAAGTTAACCCTTTAATATCAGACTGAAATCTTAATGTAAAAGCGAGATGTGACATGTGAACTCATAACTCAATCAATGTTTAAAACTTCCAATTATAGATTAATACTTCAAACTTAACTGTGAAATCTAATAGATAACTGAATATAAGAGTCATAAATCACCAACTTCACTTATCTTGTAATTTTAAATCCAAGATGGTTATCAAAATCACTTCAAATTCAACAAAATGTCAGAAAATTTGTAAAATTTTCACAACTTTTGTACAAGACCAAGAAAATGCTAATTAGGTCTCCCACCCCCAACCTAAAATCTACATTGTCCTCAATGTAAAAGAAATAAGTATGCAATGCACATGGGACAAAAAGTAAAGGAGAAGTGATGGAAAGATAATACCTGGATGAAAGAATCAAGAGGCTTTCCAAAGATTTCTACGTAGGAGCGGGTCAGCACAAGAGAGAAAGCAGCAAAAATAACAAAAATAAAATCCTACCTATACCACTTTCGTAGGTGCTCTCGATTGCATTTAGCGTATGCAATAAGCCTTTAAACCCCTAGGTTGCCCCTAGTGGACGAGTTGTAGTCTCGTGAGGGTTTGCGGCAATGCTACCCACAAACATTGAACTAATGATAAAAAAATGACATGAAATGAAGAGCTGGGTTGCCTCCCAGGAGCGCTAAGTTTACCGTCTTCAGCCAGACAAATAAAGCAACTACCCTAGTCCTAAGAAAACAGGAAACCTACCTATACCTCCATCAGACTAGGAGATCAATCCTGGTAAACAGGATCAGTTAGAGGCATGGACATGTCCTCTGAATCAAATTTCTCGACAAATGGTTTTAATCGATGGCCATTGACTTTAAACTCCTTGCCATTGTCGGGATCTCTTATCTCAACGGCCCCATGAGGAAAAACAGTAACAACAATGTAAGGGCCGGTCCAACGAGATCGAAGCTTACCCGGGAAGAGATGTAATCGAGAATTATACAAAAGGACCTTCTGACCAGGCGTGAATGATTTTTGCAAAATGTGTTGGTCATGAAATGCTTTCATCTTGTCCTTATAAATTCTCGAATTATCGTACGCATCATTCCGGATTTCTTCAAGTTCATTCAATTGAAGTTTGCGTAGCGAGCCAGCGTTGTCCAGATTGAAATTAAGATTTTTGATCGCCCAGTACGCTTTATGTTCCAGCTCCACAGGCAAGTGACAAGCCTTCCCATAGACAAGTCTAAAGGGAGACATTCCAATAGGAGTTTTAAATGCAGTACGGTATTACCATAAAACATCGGTCAATCGGATTGACCAATCCTTACGATCTGGGTTAACCGTTTTCTCCAAAATGTGTTTGATCTCCCTATTGGAAATCTCAGCTTGTCCACTTGTCTGTGGATGGTATGGGGTGCTTACCTTATGAGAGATACCGTATTTCTTCATTAAGCTCTCAAATGGTCTATTACAGAAGTGTGAGCCCCCATCACTAATGATGGCTCGAGGCGTTCCGAATCGAGAAAGGATGTTTTCTTTTAGGAATTTAATGACCATGCGATGGTCATTCTTTCGACACGGAATCGCTTCGACCCATTTAGTGACATAATCCACGGCGAGCAAAATGTACAGATTTCCAAACGATTGGGGGAATGGTCCCATGAAATCGATGCCCCAGCAATCAAATGCTTCAATGATAAGGATGGGATTCAAAGGCATCATATTTCGATGGGACAATGCTCCCAATTTCTGGCAACGCTCACAAGCTTTGCAAAACTCATGAATGTCCCTAAACATAGTGGGCCAGTAAAAGCCACACTGCAGAATCTTGGCCGTGGTCTTTTTAGCAGAAAAGTGACTACCATGGGCCTGAGAGTGACAAAGAGATGACGCTCGATGCTCATCGTCTAGTACACATCTCCTTAGGATTTGGTCCGGCAATATTTAAATAAGTAAGGATCATCCCCAGAAAAGTTGCGCACCTCGGTGAAGAATTTCTTCTTATCTTCGTAGTCCAATGTGTCGGTATGGCACATGTAGCAAGATAATTAGCAATATCGGCGAACCAAGGTGAATGGGAAACTCGAACAGTTGTTCATCGGGGAACATGTCGTTGATATGAGTCGCCTCAAGGGAATCGGAGATATTAAGGCGAGAAAGGTGATCGGCCACTCGTTCTCTACTCCCTTTTTATCTTTAATTTCCAAATCAAATTCTTGGAGTAGAAGGATCCATCGTATCGAGCGGGGCTTAGAATCATTCTTAGAAAGAAGATACTTAAGTGCCGCATGATCTGTGTAGATAATGATCTTGGATCCGATCAAGTAGGACTTAAATTTGTCAAAAGCGAACACTACGCTAAGAGTTCCTTTTCCGTAGTCGAGTAGTTTACTTGGGCGAATTTAAGGTTCTACTTGCGTAGTGAATGACGTAGGGCCGCTTATCTTTTCTCGGCCTAAGACCGCTCCAAGAGCATAATCGAAGCGTCGCACATAAGCTCAAAAGGAAGGCTCGGTCGGGTGGTTGCATGATAGGTGCGATGGTTAACGTGCCCTTAAGCTTGGTGAAAGCTTCCTGGCATTGCTCGATCCACTCGTCGGAGCATCCTTTTGGAGAAGAGTACATAAAGGACGAGAGAGGAGACTAAAGTCCTTTATGAATCGCCTGTAAAATCCTGCGTGTCCTAAGAAGGATCGCACGTCTCTGATGTTCTTGGGTGGAGATAGGTTAGAGATAAGATCGATTTTTGCCTTATCTACCTCGATTCCCTTGGACAAGATGATATGCCCAAGGACAATTCCCTTCTGAACCATGAAATGGCACTTCTCCCAATTAAGTACCAAGTTCTTTTCTTCACATCTTTTCAGCACACATTTAAGACTTTCCAAGCATTTGCTGAAAGATGGACCATAAACAGAGAAGTCGTCCATGAAGACCTCTAGATATTGCCCCACCATGTCAGAAAAAATACTAAGCATACATCGCTGAAAAGTGACAGGGGCATTACATAGTCCGAATGGCATCCTTCGATAGGCAAAGGTGCCGTAGGGACATGTAAATGTGGTCTTTTCCTGGTCTTCAGGGGCTATCTCTATCTGGTTGTAGCCCGAATACCCGTCAAGGAAACTATAATAGGAATGACCAGCTAACCTTTCTAGGATCTGATCAATGAATGGTAAAGGAAAGTGGTCTTTCCTCGTGACGGTATTCAACTTTCTATAGTCAATGCACATTCTCCAACCAGTAGTGACTCTAGTTGGCACGAGTTCATTATTAGCATTCGCTACGATGGTGATTCCGGACTTCTTAGGGACCACTTGAGTTGGACTCACCCATTGACTATCAGATATAGGGTATATAGTACCCACATCCAATAGTTTAAGAACCTCGGCCTTAACCACTTCCTTCATGTTTGGATTTAGTCTACGTTGTGGTTGCCGAGCGGTTTTTGCATTATCCTCAAGATATATGTGGTGAGTACAAATCGAGGGATCGATTCCTTTGAGGTCCGCTATCGTCCATCCCAGGGCTCCTTTATGCTCAATGAGAGTAGATATGAGCATACTCTCCTGTTCTTTCTCTAGGTGGGCAGAGATCACCACCGGGTATGTCTCATCTTGACCTAAATAGGCATATTTCAAATCAGAAGGCAAAGGTTTTAGGTCAAGCTTCGACGGCTTGAGGTTAGACGGTAGAGGCACTACATCGGTTTGCGGTAATTCTTCAAATTGTGGCCTCCACCGGTTAACTTCAAGTACCGGTGCAGTATCAAGCAAGGCGCACGTCTCCCTAATCATGTCATCATCAAAATCATGGGAGTGGGCCAGGCATGTCTCTAGATAGTCGGAGGATAAGGTTAGAGGTGTCGTATCTTCCACGAAAGAGTCAATCATGTTAATGTCGTGGAAATCGTCATCATCCTCTGCGTTGCTGCCGTTATTGAAAAAAATATTTGACTCCAATGTCAAATTTCCAAAAGACATAGTCATGATACCATTCCTGCAATTGATAATTGCATTTGACGTGGCAAGGAATGGGCGACCAAGAATGACGGGAATCTGAGTGCTCATGTTATTGATGGGTTCAGTGTCCAGGATGATAAAATCTACAGGGTAGTAAAATCTATCGACCTGGACTAACACATCCTCAATTATCCCTCTTGGTACACGAACAGAGCGATCAGCAAGTTGTAATGTGGTTAGGGTGGGTTTTAATTCACCCAAACCTAACTGTTTGTATACTGAGTAGGGAATCAAATTGACGCTCGCTCCTAAGTCAAGAAGTGCGTGATCAATTCGATGGTTCCCGATTACACATGATATGGTTGGGCTACCGGGATCCTTGAATTTCTGCGGCACGTCTTGCTTCAGGATGGCACTCACTTTCTCAGTCAAGAAGATTTTCTTTTGAATAATTTTCCGTCTTTTGGTCGTGCATAAGTCTTTCAAGAATTTGGCATATGAAGGTATCTGTTTAACGACATCAAGTAGAAGAATGTTGACTTTCACTTGTTTCAACACCTCTAGGATATCCTGAGAGTTAGAGAGAGGTTTTGGTGAAACCAACCGTTGGGGGAATGGAGCAACTGGCTTCTCTAGAAGTTCCGGTTCTACTTTTTGTGGGGCATCACTGGATCCATCATTGTTGTCCTCTTCTGGTTCTTGAGGCTTTTCGGGCCTAACCGGAAGAGTTTTATCAATGATCTTCCCACTCCTAAGAGTGGTGATGGATTTAGCATGCCCCATCTGATTTGAAGAGCTGGGATCATTATTCTCGTACTGCGGTTTAGGATTGGGGAGAGGTTGTGCAGGAAGCATCCCCTTTTCTATAAATGTCATACGAGAATCTATCTTTTGCATAAAATCTGTAATTCCCCGCATTGCCTGAGCCAGCTCTTGTATAGGACTTTGAACCGGTTCCTCTTGAGGTTTCACTTGATTTGGATTTTGATTGAAGAAACCTGGAGGGGTAGCCGTTTGTCCATTCCTCCAACTAAAGTTTGGATGATTTTTCCAGCCAGGATTGTATGTGTTGGAGTTGGGTCCAGTAAAAAGTCTTTGATAATTATTTACAGCATTGGCTTGTTCATTCAACACTCCTCGAAAGGCAGGTATTGTAGGACAGTTTTCAGTTGTGTGAATGTTGCAATCACAGATGCCGCAAACAACTTCATTGACCTTATCCTTCTTTCCTTCCATGGCCTCAACTTTCCTTATGAGCGTAGTCACTTTACACTTGAGATCATCCTCTTCTTTCAAGAGATATAATCCACCTTTTTCCTTTAATTGAGTCGGCCTAGACGTGGTGTTCGCCATTGGGTAATAGTCCCATGATTGTGTTTTTGAGAGACTATCGAGGTAATCCCATACCTCGTCAACATCTTTGTTGATGAACTCTCCATTACACATTGTCTCGACCATTTGGCGCATGGAAGATGTCAGTCCATCGTAGAAAAAATTTGTAATGCGCCACGTTTCAAATCCGTGTTGTGGGCATGAACTGACCAAATCTTTAAACCTTTCCCAACATTGGAAGAATGTTTCATCTTCCTTTTGGGCAAAGTTCATGATCGCTTTTCTGAGGGTAATCGTTTTATGATGTGGGAAGAATTTTTTTATGAATTCCCTCTGCATATCGTTCCATGTGCCAATGGATCTAGGACGCAGTGAATGTAACCACGTCTTAGCTTTCTCTTTTAAGGAAAAAGGAAAGAGTTTCAGCCTAATTGTATCCTCAGATACATTAGGAAAACATAATGTAGCTATAATCTCATCGAACTCTTTCAAATGTAAATATGGACTTTCTGATTCAAGTCCATGGAATTTGGGAAGGAGTTGGATAACTCCTGGCTTGATGTCCATTTGTCCTGTGTTTTCAGGAAAAATCATGCATGAGGGCATACTCACTCCCGCCGGTTGTAGATAATCTCGTAAAGTACGAGGCGGGGGTGCCTGTTGCACCTCATTCTCATCTTGGGTATCCTCCACCCTGGGTGGAAGTGGAGGAGGTTGGTCTTCAGCCATAACCTCAGTTAACTCAGGGAATTTTGAGCGGTGTCTAGTCCTGCGATGGATAGTCAACCCCTCAACCAATCCTCCTTCAGTCAAGAGACGTCGAGTGTCGTCACGGGCCCACTTGGGCATGAAAACACTCGCAGCCCTCAATTAAAAACTTAACCCTAGGAAAATCTAGCAAGAAAGAGAGAGTTGGAAAGAAATTACCAAATTGGAGTCCTGAGTTAAAACCTGCAAAATAAAATAAAATAAGTTAGATTCTAAAAAGAGAAGAACAATTCTTTAAAAGAAAGATAGAAGTGAACTAGCTTCTAAAAGAAAGAATTCCTAAAAGAAAGTGAAAATTTCTAAAATAAGTTAAGGGAATCCTAAACTAGAAAGTAGATTACTAAAAGAGAATTGAAAAATAGAAAGAAGGGAAGGAGTGTACCGAATTAGAGATTTCTATCTTAAAGGCCTACAAAATAGGAAGGTTAGTTTCTAAAGAATTCTAAAAATAAATTAAGAAACAAAATTAGATTCTAAAAGTGTCAGAATTAGAAAGTTACTAAAATAAAACAAAAATAGAAAGTTAATTTCTAAGAAGGGAAAGAAATAACCTAAATTCTAAAAATAAACTATTTCCTACAGAAGGGAGGATACTAGAATTAGAAAATTTCTAAAATTTAAACCCTAATTCTAAAAATATGAAAAAGTAGAGAGATTAGGAAGGAATTACCAATTGAGAAACTTATGTCAAGATCCTACAAAATATGGAAACAAGTTAGTTTCTAAGAATAAAATAAAATAAAAAAACTTTTAGCCTAAAGTTAGTAAAATCCTAATCCTAACCTAATTCTAAAACTAATTAATTTCAGAGAATCGTAACCGTCAGTCCCCGGCAACGGCGCCAAAAACTTGTTCACTCCCCAAGTATAGGGTTGTGATGTAGTAATAAACTCGGTAAGACCGAGGTCGAATCCACAGGGACTGATACCTGTACGTTATCTGAACTAAGTAGAACTAGAACTAGTCGAAGATGCGATCTAAAACAAATAGAATTTAGGAAATAATTGCGGAATGATTATCTAAAACTTAAGTAACTCAGAGGAAGGAAACTAGGGATTCAGAGGATCCACTTGTAGAGATCAGGGAGATCTTATGCCTGCATCAATAATTATGAAATTTAAACTGAACGTTACTTGATCTAGTTGTTAAGAGATGAAAAGTATATGAATTAGAATGGATTCCATCATCTAACCATGCCCAGGGGACAAAGTAAACAACAGAATTAAACTAATTATCAACCAACCAACAACGTATGAAGATCAGGAAGGGTACTGTCATCCTACCATGCCCATGGAACAATGATGAACAACAGGGCTTTCTGACTTCATAATAAAAAAAAAAGGGAGGAAATACTCAAAGTCATTGCAGATCTATTGTAATTTCAGTCACAACACACCATTAAAAACTGAAAGTATTCCTTTAATTAAACGAAAATCAAATTCAATTCGTGAATTGAAATCAAATTAAAGGCAATGAATAAAATCCCTCATCTCACTACAAGCTTCACCTCTTAGCCCTAGCTAAGAGGTTTAGCCACTCATGATTGGCCTAAACCCAAAACAAATAGAAAGAAAAAGAAAATGAAAAAGAGAAGAAAAATAAAGAAAAATTTCTTATCTTTTCTCTCTCATCTTCTCTCTCTGTCTTCTTTTCTTCCGTCCTTCTTCCAATCAGCCGCACAACCTCTCTCACGTGCCAGCCACGTTCCAATCCTCTGCCGATGTCCAGCACGAACACTTCTTCCCAACCCAAAACGACTTCCCACGTTTTTCTCTTCTTCCGTTTCCAAACTTTCTCTCCTTTTATCTTTCTTCTCACCTCCCTGCTGTGGAGTCCTGGCAGGACTCGGCTGCGGAAGCTGGAGACTCCTGTATGTAGAGCCCGTCCTGCCTTTCGCAGGCTGTTTGTAACAGGACCGGGCTCTGAATCACGCAACAAAGAGGCTTTCTGCGTAAGAATGTTTGGTGGGGCCCACTTTATCTATCATTTGAGAGATCCATGCCGTCCAACAGCTTCTCCTCAGAATTTCGACCGAACATGGTCTGTTTTGATCCTCCGTTGACGCTGCCCATGGAAGAATTCCTGTTGTAACGGCATTCGAATGGTCCTTTTGTGATCGTTGTGGCGGACATGTATGCGTGTATGGTTGAAAACGGCCAGCATGGTTCTGACAATATTGAGTCCCTCTACATGATGGATGGCTCGGATTGATGATTTGGTCCGTGATGATGGCCCACTACGATCATCCGCAGCCTCTGTTACGCAGACAGAAACAGAGCCGCGGACGTTGTTTAGTCGGTGGTGACTGTGGCCACACTAGGATTCTAATGTCGAATCCACTCCGTCCATTGTTTTTAGGACGAAAAACCGTCTGGGATTGCTCGGTTTTCGATCCAAAGTGCGGTATCTCATGAGAGCGTAACCCAGCCGTCCATCCTGCGTTTAAACAGAGATCTATGCATATGTCTATGCATGGGACCAGACGGACAGCTAGGAGTCGGTCTTGGCTGTGTCCTGAGTCCGGTGAACGGTTCGGATCATCGATCCATATAACGAGTGGGGCCCATTAGCGAAAAACGGACGGACAGCGTAAAGACGCTGTCCGTTTTTTCCGCAGAAGAGGGAGGGTGACGGGTCGCGGTCGGTTTGACCAGGCTGGCTGATCCGGTGCACAGCGCATGTACATTTGCTGTGTACAGCTGTCACGTGGAGCGGGGTCTTCCTTGATGTTTGCGGGAAATCAGATCCGCTCATCCCTTTTATCATCTCATTTAATGGATAAGGCCCACATTTGAAGCATATGTGAATATCAGGTGGCCCTCAGCTCGGTAATTCATGGGCTGATCTGACCATTGGACTACTTCCATAGGGATCCAACTATTGAAATTTGACGTGTACGGTTTATTTAGGGTCTTCAGGTCATATATGAAGATTCGATCCTGATCGGATGGTGGGAACCCTATGATCTTGCATTCTGGAAACTTTTCAGGCCACTTGAGCTTCAATTCCTCGATTTTCTTGGATCCCTGGCGTGTAAATCTGTCGATCTTGGTCTCATAGGGTCCGTCCCATGCTCTGGTGCTTTCAGATCGTTAAATCCATGCTTTTAGTACCATTTCCCAGTCCAGGCTCGTGAATACGCCCTGCATCACAAACATGATTAAATCAGGCTGTTAAATCGTACTATGTTCGTAAATCTAGGCAGTAACTGGGTCTGATATGCAATATTTGACCCTCAACAGTTGGTGGGTTGGGAAAGCCGACCAACGGTTTAGAGTCAATGCACATGCGACCTTCCTGACAAGTATACCAGCCTGTTTCTAAGGCGGCGCATATTCACACCATGGCCACTGGTGAATGGACTAGATCACTCACACGTGTGCCACAAAGCCCTCCGTCACACCCAATGCATTTTGTGATTTCTCCATCTCTCAATCATGGTTTGCATGCCACGATGTTTTGTTCTGCACATTTAACAATTCATCCAACAATCCAGCAAATAGGATATAATTCCAGCTTATACTTCCTATTTATAACCAATCCTACAAGTGGGGCCCACTATTCAGACGGTTTAATTTTAATAACATATGTAGCACGTATTCATTGTTTGAGAGGATGAATGTGAACTACCATACTCTCCCAAAATACCATTTGTTTTTCTAAAGGTCAGTATTTAAGGCAGGCTGCTAAAGACAGCTGCGGAGGGATGTATGAGAAGCCAAGGAGTAGGGTATGTGCTCAGAACATCCAAGCTGCTCTCCAGGTTAGTTGCTTTTGCTTGTTTCACATTATGATAGTTCATAAGCATTTAAAAAAAATGACGGTGACTCTTCCACTGTATACATGGCATAGTTTTATTTGAATTTGGACGGTCCAAATTGTTGACTCAATTGTGGATGGAACATGATACTATCATCCAAATTTTCCCTTAGCTTGGACCACTCACTGTTTTTTTTTTTTTTTCAAAAGAAGACCGATATATATATATATATATATATATATATATATATATATATATATATATATATATGAATTGGAGATACAGTTATTTGGGCGGGTCCCAACAAAAAGGTAACGGACGACGCCCATCATATACATGAATACTAATCTAAGCAATACGAAGACTGCTCAGGCCTGCTCTGTCAAGGAAGATCAGCCCACAAATCTTAGCAGGGAGGTCTTCCAAGCCCTGAAAGACTGCCCAGACCACTCACTGTTTTACTTTCAACCGTCTATTTGATAACTATCGAGTAGATGGTTAGAATTTCTTGTTCAATGTAATTTTACAGATATGTTCTATCGACAGTGTGCCCCACAATTTGTATAGTTACACAGCTATAAATGAATGCCACTTGGGAGGTGGATGAGTCACAAGTATTTTGACAATGGTGGTGAACTATCACAAGAGTCTAGCACTTCAGTAAATAGTGTTTTGTTGGAGAGAAGTGTACCTAATTTTCTGATGTGTTTGAATTGCAGTGTGTTTCTGGCATTAACAAGCACCACATTTTAGAGCCCAATTGTGAGAACTTGGGAGCTGCAGAGGTGCTTTTTAAGGGCCGTGCAAGATATCTACAGGAGTACAAACATTATACTCATTACCCTCCATATTGCAGGGTAAATAACTCTCTCTCTCCCTCTCTCTCTCTCTCTCTCTCTCTCTCTCTCTCTCTGCATGCACAAGGGGCCATTTTATAAAACTTATTTTCAGCGCCCATCACTCAAATTTGATCTTTTCAGTAATTTTCATTAATTTTAATCATTTGGCAAATTTAAATTATGAAGTGCCTAAATTACTTTTCACTGAAAATATGAATCTTTCTTTTTTCCAGCTCCCCTTTATTCACTAAATGCTGAAGGTTGAATGTTGAAGGTGCATTAAAATTTCTTTTCACTTTTGACTAAAATATTCCTAAAATTATTTCAAAATTAGAATTTAGTACTTTTAAGTTTTTACCATTTTTTAGGGCATGTTTGATAACACTTATTTTCAACATTGATCATTGAATTTGGGTATTTTCGGTGATTTTCCTAATTCAAGGTGTTTGGCTAATCCACACAATTAAGTACTTAAATTTGATTTTCACTGAAAAAATAAAAAAATTTTCAGTTCCCCTCCCTTCACTTAACACTTAATGTAGAATGCGGTAAGTAATTTTGCTCCCTATCAATAATTTAAAATAACAACAATGCCTTTCTTCTTCTTAAAAAATGAAAACACTTTTGGGCCATCTTATGAGGTTTGATCAAAGATATAACATTTATTCTCGAAGTACCCATCAAGCCCTTTAAAATGAGTGGTCACTTGCCCAAAACGAAGATCAAAGCACTAAAATCTTGGATGTTGAAGTTGGCATGTTGCTGTACATCTGAGCCACATATGTGGTAATAACGATTTGATTTTGTAGCATAATTTTCCATGTGTTTCTAGACTCTTCTCACGATATGGACCACACATCTTGTAGTATTCATTGATATCTTTGAAACAAGTGATCGCACGTCTCAAATAGATATCTAACCATTAAGATCTTGTACGTTGAAGTTCGTGTGTCGCTGCACATCCGAGCACCATAATGGTAATAATGATTTGACTTTATGGCCAAGTTTTTTAGGTGTTTCTAGCCTTCTTTTGACACGTGGACTACACATCTTGTAGTATTCATCGATAACTTCAAAATAAGTTTTTACTTAGAGCAGAGATTGAAGTGTTGAGATCTTGGAGGTCAAAGTTGGTATGCTGTTGCACATCTATGCCACATGTGCAGTGATAATGATTTGACTTTGTGGCCCAATTTTTAAAGTATTTTTACTCTCCTTTCAAGATGTGGACTGCACATCTTATAGTACTCATTAATATCCTTGGAACAAGTAGTCGCATATCCCTAATGGAGATTGGAGCCCTGAGATTAAGGTATTCCATAATGGTGGCCATAATGGCTACCACCATTACCTTTATGATAGGGGGTGTAACAGCCGTTACGGAGGCTATAATGGTTGTTAGGATCTTATTTTTTTATTTTATTTTTTTCTATTAAAGACAAAACCCAAAAAAACCTATATTACGTCGATAATGGATTGTTATGAGGTCGTTACGGCCTTTACAGGGGGCATAACGGGCCATTATAGAGACTGTAACGGCTTTTACGAGTCATTTTTTTTCATGACAGCCGTTATGACCTTTACAACCCCATAACACGGTAGCCACTGTTACCTTCATGTAATGACCCTTACGGTACACTATGCTTGAGATCTTAATAGTCAAATTTAGTATTGTGCTACACATCTAGGCCACATATGCGGTAATAAATATTCCACTTTGTCATCTAGTTTCCAAGGTTTTCTGGTCTACTTTCAAGATGTGGACTGCACAACTTGTCATACTCATTTATACCTTAGAAAAGTACTCGCACATCTTGAACGGAGATTTGACCCCTGAGATTTTGGACATACAAACTTGTATCGTCACACATGCTATTAAAAAAAAAAGAAGTGAAATCTAATGTTAGCTATTCGTGGCACATTTTTTAAGTCTTTTTATCTCCTTTGGGAGATCTGAACCTTCCATGACATCGAGTGCTTTGAGCTCTATGAAATCAAGGGTCACTCGCCCAGATCGAGGCATGAATCGCAACAGAAATGGATGTTCAAAATGACATGTTCCTTCAATGGCCAACATCTCTTCATTTATTTTTCATATTTAGGAAATTTTGGGTCTGAATGAGTCTCTTGATGTGTTCTTTGAGATGGTCCAATTGGATTGGACCAAACTTGACCAGATCCAGCCAAATGAGATTGTGGCCATTCAATCTTGTTTTCAATAGATCCAATTCAATTCAAGTCAGATTGGGCTAAAAATCATTCTCTAGTCCAATGAATACCTACTAAGCAAATCTGATGATTCGAAATGACCAAATGGTGGCCCAATCAAGGAGATGTAGGCCATGAATATCTAGGCTTGTTGCATGGCAAGATCAAAGGATCACTTATTAGAATCAACCCAATATCTGAGAAATCTTGATTGGCATGAGACACCACATATCTGAGCTATTCATTAGATATCTTATGCAGATCTTGCATGTGCGTCCAATTGACCTTTGATGTCTCTTCATCTGCAATTCACCATTGAACGTCCTAAAATAGTGAGGGTTAAAACTGATAAATTGGGTGACATTCTCCTGTTGGAGTGCATAAGGAAAAAAGTATTAAAATTTTATTGACTGGGCATAAGTGTGTCAAATTTAGTAGTATGGCAATAGCAAGTTTTGTCTCATACTTTATAAAATATAGAAATTTAAACAATACGAAAAATATAACAAATTGCTAATTTTCAGACATTTGTGTTTTGTATTTAGGAAACAAGTTTTTGTTAAAAAAATGCTTATTTTCAGATATTAAGACTTTTTTTCGATAAATTACCAATAAAATTTTCAGTACTTGTAAGTACTAAAATTTAGCACTTAATTTAATTTTCAAACCTTATTTTCAATTGACCAAATGACACTTTAAATTAAATTTCAGAGCTTAATTTTCAGTTTATCAAGCTACACCTAAGGAAATATTGCTACAAAATATGCAGGAGAGCAGTTATAAATTTGTGGATATATGGGCAAACAAGAAGCAAGTGAGGGAGGCTATCCACGTCCAAAAGGTATCATCTCTTTCGAATAATATTCAACTTTTCACCACAACCAATATGAGTAACTTATCAGGTGGTACCACTGTTAACATATCTGGGCCAAAAATCAAGCTATCTAATGCAATCCACGTGGGCTCTTCTATCTCGATGAGATGAGGACCAAACATATTCCTCTATCTTGGAAAAATTTGTTCTTTATAATTTTGAGCTTTTGTGGGGTTATTCTTATCATTTTATTCTTTACTACTTAGGACATTATAAGGTTTTTATAGTTTTAATTAATCAAGGGTAGTTGTGATTAACACACAAATAACCAAGATTAGTTAAGATTATTCTATAAACACTATGTTTGAGAGATCTTAAGATGCTTTTGAAATTTTAAAAGGAAAATTTTATTTTCGCTTCTATTTAGAGAGAGAGAGAGAGAGAGAGAGAGAGAGAGAGAGAGAGAGAGAGAGAGAGAGAGAGGAATGCGATTCCTCTTTTTCGCTCTTTTTGAGATTGGGTTCGATAGTTGCTCAAGATGCTCGCAAATCCTTGATCTTTGAGGTTTTCAACAGTCCATGCAAGAGCCACTCATTGAATTCAGAATCCTCACCACAAGAGGCCGCATTGTGGATTTGTCAGAGCTAGGTTTGCTCGTAGGGTTTTTGATGGATTACTAGATTCGTGGTTAGATTGGCATAGAGAGATTGCCACAAATTCACCCACAAGTATTGACAAATTGCCAGATCCATTTCTTGCTCATCCAAAGTGTTTGTTAAAGCATTGAAACGTTATCTTGCTTAATCCAAGCTATGACCATCCCTCCATCTTTATTTCCATTTTCTCTCCCTTGCAAATCTCTACTACATCATCCCTATCTTGGCCATTCTCTACCTAATTACAACCATAAAAGGACACGTATGATGAAAACCACAATCAACTCCTATCATCAGTTTCCACTCAATTTCCATTCAATAGCCATGATGACCCAATCAAATTACACCCTTCTCAAAACCCAAACCAAATCTTCCCAATTAAAAACTCACCCAACACAAGCTATCATACCAAACCCATAGATCATATGTTTCATTGGTGCCCCTGGTTCAAAGCTGTGGAAGATGGAAACCTATTGCGAAAGACAAGGAGATTGAGTCTAAAACATACGACGATAAGTAGAGCTATTGCCAAGTGCATTGCACATCTTCGCAATCAAAGAGTTGGTAGGTTTGACCATGATTCCAATGGCTCATGTCGCTTTCTATTGTGTATAAACAAGCATAAGAATTTCAATATCGTGAGTGATACCACATAGCCCAGAGCTTCGAGTGTTTTCTTGTGAGTGATGATATGCATGCCCGCCATTCATATTGATGAGGTGAATCCTGAAAAGAATGTGATCTTTGACAAGGCACACGTCAAGTATCATGATATTGAGGGAGAACCAATCTATGTATTACTACCATGACAATGTGGATTTGTTTTGAGTCTCAAAACGTCATAGGAGACCCAATCTTTGATTTAGAGTTGATTGAGTTGCCAAGCATCTTCAGAGATTCAATTTATGATTTTTATGACAAGGATGCCGACAATGAGTTTGTGTATGTGGATGACGACGAGGATTTGGTGTTTCACAAGAGCTTCTTAATGTTGGATCAATCTAAGTTGGAAGAGCTTCCCATGTTAGTTGCACATAACCTTGGAAGAAAAACAAAAATGAGATGGATTTTATAAGAAAGAACCCTATCCTTCCTCCAATCACTAAGAAATAAAATTGACACTTGATTGGCATGGTATAGCCCAGTCAAATCGACTCAATTTATTCATTTATTTTATATGTTTTAATTATCACCTAGTTACTGATGCCGCAATAGTTCTACTGTAATCATTCATCATGATCTAAGCCTTATCCCAACTAATTGAGGTCAGCTACACGAATGTCATTCATTCTAGGTTCGTGATAAAAGTTTCACAATGTAAGTTTCAAAAACAAACAAAATATAGAAAAACCTTTTACACTTGGTAATTTTAATACCAATACGAACCCAATTATCATTTGCAAGAGTATATTGTTATACTTCATGAATAAAATGATAAGGTTGTATAGATGTTCTTGATAAGGTATACTGCTCTTTAACTACTTTTAGTTTTACTTGTTACTGTTACCATTCTGTTTCATGAATACTTGTTACTGTCACATAGGATACTGTTGGAGAATGGCAAATGAATAGTAAAAAGTTCAACCTTACACATGATGTTTTTGACTCAATTGGGTATCATTTAAGCCTCACTACCAAGGGATATAGAGCACTAATTTACAGGTACATCCATTTTCATTTCCTTGTTGTATCTAGACTATTAGATTTTAATTGTCAGCCCACATGATATCTATCTTGCTTCTTTATTCTTACTGACAAAATCTATTATATTCCATGACACATGAATAATATTTTTCACGTGTTGGCACAAACCAGGAAAATCTTGACCGAACAATGAATTAATGGAAATAACCTTGTTTTCATTACAGTGGTGATCATGATTTTGTGGCAACTTTCCTTGGGACAGAAGCTTGGATAAGATACCTCAATTTCTCCATAGTCCATGAATGGCACTCTTGGATGGTAGATGGCCAAGTCGGAGGGTCAGTTTCACTTTGTCTTTTTCTTTTTTTCTTTTTCTTTTTTAAATAAAATATTTTTTCATTCCTAAATAAAGATTTTACAAGAGAGCTTTCGGGTGGACCTATCAACAAAAAATGATAGGCCCACCTATACTGAGAAAAGAAAGATAGGCTCCAAGGAAAGATTAACTCTCCCTCAAAGTCGGAGGGTTAGTTTCACTTCTTAATTCCTTTCTTTCATTTCTTGGAAATTTTACTAGAAGGTTCACTTTATAAAAGAAACAAAAATAATAGAGAAAAACACCTATGCATGCACTTTTCTTCTTGACCTTCACTTTTGTATTTACATGGATATCATTACACGCCCCTTTTGTTTCCAACTTATATGTATATACAAGTTCGTTATTAAGTGTTGTAATTTCAATTATTCAATGTATAGATTCACAAGACAATATGCCAATGATCTGACGTATGCCACAGTGAAGGTAAGAGTATTGAAAACTTTTCTTTTATTGATGCTATAGTTTTGAATTTTTATGACATTATGAGGTGATGGTAGTTTTTTTTTTTTTGGAAAATCAGCATATATATTCATAGGATTTGTAAGTACAGCTGTGTGAGTATAGACAACATTTTTTGGGAGGGCCTGCCAAGATGATGCTAAATCATTTGCTTCAAATATTAGGCACTCTTTGGTAGACATCTAAAAATTATGAGTTCGTCTCATCTTTAGTTAACAAGAATTGTGTATTAGAGATCTTGATCTCTAATACATAATAAGTTATACAAAATGTAATTATGTATTAGAGACAAAGATCATTACTATTTACTAAAATGAGATGAACTTAGTTTTAGGCATCTACCAAAGATAGACTGTTGATATAATGTACAATATGATGGTGGATTGTGCCTCAAACTAACAAGTACGGTCATGACTTTTCAGTCATTTGTATGGTTCAGAGAATAAAAAACAACATAGATCAGCATCCAGTGGAAAGTAGTGCCTTAGGTCATACGGCTAGGATCTCTCAGTTGGATTCTTAAATGCAGTCCATTCAGGTAACGTGGATTCTTGATTAATGAACTTTACATCCTTCACCCAAGGAACTCAATTGTGTACTTACTGTTATATTCATGAATACAATATATATATATATATATATATATATATATATATATATATAGAGAGAGAGAGAGAGAGAGAGAGAGAGAGAGAGAGAGTACCGCTCCGAATTTTCACGGCCAGAGTTTATACTCGTGCCCGAGAAAACCAGATGTTAATAATGTAAAACTTGGATGCTTTAGAGATCGCATCTTATAATTGTTATAGATCACATCCATATACATTCAAGAAGATAACATTTACAAGAATAAAATTAATTATATTCCTTATTCCAAAATCAAGTAAATCATTAGTGCTCTCACAATGGAGCTTATTATAAGTTCTGAGTTACGTAGCGGAATTACAAAGAAAATAAACCATAAATGATTTTCCTAATCTATTCAGTAAAGTCTTCTACCAGGGTCTGGTCTTCTGGGTCCTCGACATATACGTCACCTACAACATCTGTACGATTGAAAGAGGGTTGACGCCCTATTCATGGTGATGGTTATCCTTTAATATTAACAGTAATTCAAGAGATTCATAAAACAATGTAAAGGTTCTGATACATCCCATACTCCACAACTATAAGAGGTATCAATATACACAAACAATCTACATGAGATGCATGTCTAGTAAAGTATATGCGGTTCATCACCCTTAGCGATCACCACAATGTGGAATAAGATTAGAGTTATCCGACTCGCCTCGCATCCCATACTACGGAGATTCATCAGCGTGTCCCACGTTTAACATGGATTTATGCGGTTATCTTAAGACAAACACAACACATGACCAGGTAAATCATGCAACCCTGATTGGAGTGACTAATTGCAACAACCAACCCCCAAAAGAAAAGAATTGATGTAACACGTATATATAACGATTTACATATACCAACTGGTGCACCATCACCCATGAAACATGGAATTACATGTTGCTCCAGGTTCGCTACCGAAAAGGCATTACGTCCACGATATTTATTCGATCGCTAGAAGAGGGATACCCGACATAGTACTTGCACCAAGATAGAAACCCTTGAGCTATGTGAGTTTAGGAATATCAAGACACCTGCCCGAGCCTTTAAGGTAAATAAGAGACGAGTGACACTGACCAGCTCAAATAAGAGGTGAGTGACGAAGGTCAACTCAAATAAGAGACAAGTGGCAAAGGCCAACTCAAATAAGAGTAAAGGCAAGAGCAAGGCTCGTATCCATAGCCCCACATGAATTCAGGAAGACTCCTTGCAATGAACATCATGTCACAATCCCAAAAGGGTCAATAATTGTTGATGACAATTTAAACGAAAACAGAGAGAAAGTCATGATAATCTGAGAATAGGTAAAAGACCTGAAAAATAGCACGCAAAGGCGAGATAAAATGCATCAACTCAATTAAAGTAAGCTTAAAGGATAAAACCCTCATGTTTGGTTATCTTGCTTGTCTATTACCAGTGTTGGACGTCAGGGACACCATATAGCCCAACTTTATCCTAATTCAAATGTTTTGAACTTGTTAAAATTAAGTTAAGTCCTGACTCATAATAGCGTTAGCTCTAACTAAATCAAATGGAAATCTCGATTGAGGTATGATTGAATGTGTTGTATGCTTATGTGTTTTGTCTAGTGACCGTGAATTTCAGTGTGTTCTTCCATCGAGTCAGCTCTGTTTACCATGGTGGAATTCTCGACTACCATTGTTATGAAAAGAAAATGTGAAAGTCTAGAAAGTAAAAGGAGGAAATCAGCTCGAACCTAACATGAGCTTGAGCAGCAACTCTCCTTTGCTTCCTATTTTTTCCTCTCTCATTTCTTTCTCTCTCTCTCTCTCTATCTTTCCTTTCCTTCATCTTTCCTTTCTTTCTCTCTCTCTTGTATTCTTCTTCCTTTCTTTCTTTCTTCTTTTTCTGTTTCAGGACACAACCAGCCTAGGGCTGGAACTCGACACAAACTGGCTGGCTGCGCAACCCAGTCAGCGAAAGGATCTCTCTCTATTTTTCCCTCTCTTTTCTTTCTTGCTTTTTCTTTCTTTCTCCTTCTCTCTCTCTCTCTCTCTCTCTCTCTCTCTCTCTCTCTCTTTCTCTTTCTCTTTTCCTTTCTTCTTTTCCTTTTCTTTTTTTGCGTTTTTCCTCCAAACACTAGAGGAGACGTCTTCTTATAGAGCTGCAGCCTTTCGGAAACTTCCTGTGAAACTCTTTACGTACCCCTGTTTCCTCAGGCTTTCGCAACAGTCCTTTATGCGGCCCTGATGAGTGGGGATATGGCACTGGTCAGACTCATTTGATCCGTTTGGGTGAGGTCTCTTTGAAGGGAGGCCACTCAAGAAACGACTCTGATCTCTGGCCCGTCGGATTCGTGTCCTGATCACACCACTTCCTTGAGGCTTTCGAAAAACTTGCAAACGTGATGCTCAGAGGATTAGTTTGCATAAACGTGGAGTATATTGAATTCCCTTCCTCTCAACGTCTCTTTGGGATGGCGTGAGCCTAGTCGGAAGGGCCTTTTCTCTATTTTGGATGGTCCGGATTTGTTCGGATGCCCACCGTTAAGTTCTCTTACGTATGGAGTTCGAAACAGCACCGACTTCCTTTTGTGTTGCTTGCAAAAAAATTTTGGACGAGAATGCATCCGGTTTTTCGTGTCGAGTTGTGAGTGAAAACTATTGGGGCTTAGTCGGCTACGTCCTAAGAACACTCTATATGGTTTAGATCGCTCTAAATAGTCGTGATGGTGGGCCACACTGATTCACAACCGACTGCTGTCTACTAATATTGCAGTTCAGAGGTCCTCTTTCGACCAGTGATCACATGTACAACCATGTACAGTTTCTCATGAGATTACTTGGGTTTAGGACGGTTTCGTCTGGGCTACCTGATGGACAATTTGGATTGGCCATCCAATCTATGATGGTGGGCCTAGCACGGCCCAGCGGACCCTGTCCATTACTTGCGTAAGGCAGGAGGACTCTACCTCTCTCGTTTTCGAATTGCGTCATTTCTTACTTAGTGCGCTACTGGTGCACATGCATTGTGCACATGCATTGTAGGTGGGGTCCACTTGTGATGTTCGCGAGCGAATTTGCTCTGTTTATATGAAGGAAAATGTCCCCCCTACGGCTACTTACAAGGTTTCTTCACTCAATGGACACCAAAATAACGGCTATAGGCTGATTCATCGATCCGACCACTTTTATGGTGAGCTAAGGGTTGAAATTCGTCTTGTATGGTTAATTTAGGATAATTAGGCATGGTATAAAGTTTCCAATTAAACGGATAGAGAAAACTACGTGATCTAGGATTCGGTGTATAGGTCAGTGGCATTTTCATAATTATTGCTAATCTAAGAGCTTTTCGAAATCTAATGGTTCTACATGGTTGTGGCCACATTTCTAAGTAATTCTTATTAAAGAACTTTGTCCAAATCCTTATGGATGAAGGATCATATATCGATTTAGTTCAAGGGAATGTACATGTACTAACCCATGTGATTAACGGTTGGATGACCTAATTTATAGATGGCAGCTATTCTCAAGGGTTAGATTTGCTAATTTACTTAAGGGAAGTACACAAGTCAAGTCTCATGATGGATAGTCTAGTCTTTAAAATCAATGGTCAGATGGCTTGATCTATGAATGTAGATCATTCCCAATGGTTAGATTCATGTAGGGGAATAGATGTAAGATTAGGGTGGTTAGATTAACATCGTACACATGTACATGTTAAGTTAAATTTCATGGTAGCACTCGAGAACTTTCAATACTTGGGTATTAAAAAGTTTGGGGTGTTACAATCTACTCCTCTTAAACAAAATTTCGTCCCCAAAATTTATTTATTTGTTTCATCTGCACTGATCCGTTATGTTTAATATTTCACTATATTCCTCGTGAGGTAGATGTATATGTCCAGGTAGGTGTGTAATAGGCTGCATGAAAATCAGGACGCTACAATCTACCCCCCTTAAATAAAAATCTCGACCCCGAGATTGGATAATTGGATCAAACCGTTTATGCCTTGCTTGGATATGCTTTCGTAAATCCTTGGTCCCGATTATTCTAAATCCTTAGGAAAAATCTTCATTTCAATCTAGAAGCTAGATATCCTAACCGGACTAGACAACAATGGATAGGCCAAATCGTCCATTCATTATTACAACTAAACTTTAGTGTCGTCCTTTATATGAATGTTATATATTACCAAGATCGTTTTATATTTATAGTCTGTCACTCCCAGAATTTTAATTTATGATCCATACATCCAATTTATTTGAAATTTGGATCTTAAGCTCCTGATTTATTCTTGAGACTCCAGAAAAATCCACAAGGCAACATCCCCTGATTTATGGGGTGTTTCACCCTTGTGAGTTGTATAAAAGGTTATTGTCCAGCAGCACTTCCTACTGATTTTTGCTATTGCAATATTTATATAAAATTTTGTGTTGATCCGATTGGGTTGAAATTTTAGGGACCTAAATGAATTACAAGAAAAGTTTCAAAATTTTTCGATACGTCCACTTACTGTCATTATTGGGGATATCGCAACATGTTAGAATTCCATTGGAATAGTTGGGAAATTCTGGAAATAATTGGAAAATCTCTATTCTCATAAGGGAAAACTTGTTCTTCTTGATTGTGATCTTATTTAAGGACAACCTTTAGTTCAAGAAAAGTTTATCCAGAAATTTGGGGATTTATTATGGGGGGTACTTATATTCATGGTTTCTAAATTCCACGTCTAACCCGATGTTTCTAATGGGAACCTAAATATGGGTTTCTAATTTCTCAGCTTCCTAATTCCTTTGAGAATTCAGTTGAACATATGTATCTAATTCATCATATGTCCTAGTCGCGTAAAACTTAAGATGGTCCACTCCACTCAGGCCTAGTTAATCTCATTCTCATGCTTTGATACCAATTGTATTCATGGTTTTTAAATTCCACGTCTAACCCGATGTTTCTAATGGGGAACCTAAATATGGGTTTCTAATTTCTCAGCTTCCTAATTCCTTTGAGAATTCAGTTGAACATATGTATCTAATTCATTATATGTCCTAGTCGCGTAAAACTTAAGATGGTCCACTCCGCTCAGGCCCAGTTAATCTCATTCTCATGCTTTGATACCAATTATAACACCCTGAATTTTCACGGCTAGAGTTTATACTCATGCTCGAGAAAACTGGGTGTTAATAATGTAAAACTTGGATGCTTTAGAGATCTCATCTTATAATTGTTATAGATCACATCCAGATATATTCAAGAAGGTAACATTCACAAGAATAAAATTAACTATATTCCTTATTCCAAAATCAAGTAAATCATCAATGCTCTCACAATGGGAGCTTATTACAAGTTCTGAGTTGCGTAACGGAATTATAAAGAAAATAAACCATAAACTAATTTTCCTAGTCTATTCAGTAAAGTCTTCTGCCAGGGTCTGGTCTTCTGGGTCCTTGACCTGTACGTCACCTGCAACATCTGTACAGTTGGGAGAGGGTTAACGCCCTACTCATAGTGATAGTTATCCTTTAAGATTAACAGTAATTCAAGGATTCATAAAATAATGTAAATTAAGGTTCTAATACGTCCCGTACTCCACAACTACAAGAGGTATCAATATGCACAAACAATCTATATGAGATGCATGCCTAGCAAAGTATATACAGTTCATCACCCTTAGCGATCGCCACAATGTGGAATACGATTAGAGTTATCCGACTCCCCCCGCATCCCATACTACGGAGATTCGTCAGCATGTCCCAAGTTTAACATGGATTTATACAGTTATCACAAGACGGATACAACACATGACCAGGTGAATCATGCAACCCTGATTGGAGCGATTAATTGCGACAACCAACCCCCAAAAGAAAAGAATTGATGTAACACGTATCTATAATGATTTATATACACCAATTGGTGCACCATCACCCGTGAAACATGGAATTATGTGTCGCCCTAGGCACGCTACTGAAAACATATTTCGTCTACGATATTTATTCAATTGCTAGAAGAGGGATACCTAACATAGTACTTGCACCAAGAGAGAAACCCTTGAGCTATGGGAGTTTAGGAATATCAAGACACCTGCCCGAGCCTTTAAGGTAAATAAGAGATGAGTGGCATTGACCAGCTTAAATAAGAGGCGAGTGACGAAGGTCAACTCAAATAAGAGACGAGTGGCAAAGGCCAACTCAAATAAGATTAAAAGTAAGAGCAAGGCTCGTATCCATAGCCCCACATGAATTCAGGAAGACTCCTTGCAATGGACATCATGTCATAATCTCAAAAGGGCCAATAATTGTTGATGACAATTTAAACAAAAACAGAGAGAAAGTCATGGTAATATGAGAACAGGTAAAAGACATGAAAAATGGCACGTAAAGTCATGAAGACTCCTTCTCCTTCTCTTTCTTTCTCTATCTCTTTCTCTTTTCCTTTCTTCTTTTCCTTTTCTTTTCTTGCATTTTTTCCTCCAAACACTAGAGGAGACATCTTCTTATAGAGGTGCAACCTTCCGGAATCTTCCTACGAAACTCTTTACGTACCCCTGTTTCCTTAAGCTTTCGCAACAGTCCTGCGTGCGGCCCTGATAAGTGGGGATATGGCACTGGTCGGACTCATTTGATCTGTTTAGTTGAGGTCTCTTTGAAGGGAGGCCACTTAAGAAACGACTTTGATCTCTGGCCCATCGGATTCGTGTCCTAATCACGCCACTTCCTTAAGGCTTCTGAAAAACTCACGGACGTGATACTCGGAGGATTAGTTTGCATAAAGCGTGATATATATTGAATTCCCTTCCTCTTAACATCTCTTTTGGATGGCGTGGGCCTGGTCGGAAGGGCCTTTTCTCCATTTTGGATGGTCTAAATTTGTTTGGATGCCCACCATTAGGTTTTCTTACGCAAGGAGTTCGAAACAACACCGACTTCCTTTTGCGTTGCTTGCAGACGAATTCTGGATGAGAATGCGTTAGGTTTTTCGTGTCGGGGTGGGAGTGAAAACTGTTGGGGCTCAGTCGGCTACGTCCTAAGAACACTCTATACGGTTCAGATCACTCTACATAGTCGCGATGGTGGGCCACACTAATTCACAACCGACTGTTGTCTACTAATATTGCAGTTCAGAGGTCCTCTTTCGACCGGTGATCGCATGTACATCCATGTACAATTTCTCATGAGATTACTTGGGTTTAGGACGGTTTCGTCTGGGCTACCTGATGGACAATTTGGATTGGCCATCCAATCTATGATGGTGGGCCCAGCACGGCCCAGTGGACCTTGTCCGTTACTTGCGTGTGGCGAGAGGACTCTACCTCTCTCATTTTCGAATTGCGTCGGGTTAAACTCTGTTTGACCCGATTTCTTACTTAATGTGCTTCTAGTGCGCATGTGTTGTAGGTGGGGTCCACTCGTGATGTTCACGAGCGAATTCGCTCCATTTATATGAAGGGAAAAGTCCCTCTACGGCTGCTTACGAGGTTTCTTCACTCAATGGACACCAAAATCAACGGATATAGGCCGATTCATTTATCTGGGCACTTTTATGGTGATCTAAGGGTTGAAATTCATCATGTACGGTTAATTTAAGATAATTAGGCATGGTATAAAGGGAACCATGTGATCTAGAATTCAGTGTATAGGTCAATGTCATTTTCATAATTATTGTTAATCTAAGAGCTTTGCGAAATCTAATGGTCCTGCATGGTCGTGGCCACATTTCTAAGTAATTCTTATTAAAGAACTTATGTCAATTATTGCTAATCTAAGAGCTTTGCGAAATCTAATGGTCCTACATGGTCGTGGCTACATTTCTAAGTAATTCTTATTAAAGAACTTATGTCCAAATCCTTATGGATGAAGGATCATACGTCAATTTAGTTCAAGGGAATGTACATGTACTAACCCACATGATTAACGGTCGGATGACCTGATTTATAGATGGCAGCTATTTCAAGGGTTAGATTCTCTAATTTACTTAAGGGAAGTACTCAAGTCAAGTCTCTTGATGGACAACCTAGTCTTTAAAATCAACGGTCAGATGGCTTGATCTATGAATGTAGATCATCCCCAATGGTTTGATTCGTGTCAGGGAATAGATGTAAGGTTAAGGTGGTTAGATTAGCATCGTACACATGTACATGTTAAGTTAAATTTTATGGTAACACTTGAGAACTTTCAATACTCGGGTATTGAAAAGTTCAGGGTGTTATAGAGAGAGAGAGAGAGAGAGAGAGAGAGGCAAACATGTTCATAGGGGCCCCTTATGGAGTGAAAAACAAGTAAGAAGAAATAAAACGCTCAATTCACTACAAATAATTTATTTTTGAACAAAATGATAATTAATTCCAATTTCCTTCATCCGGGCATGAAGCAATTGATTAGCAGCCACATATGTTGCACATAGATCATCACAATAGAGTTGTAAAGGTTGGCAAAGGAAGATGTATTGGTTATGAATAATAAACCAAACCAAGAGAAGATGTGCTACACAATTGAAAGTTTAAGGTGCACCTAGGCAAGGAATGCAGGTTCTTAGCTTTGTGCATCCATTTGTAGGATGCTTCGTAGAGTAGATTGGATGTGTAACCACATGTTCCCGGTCTAACACATTACACTTGTGATTTTGTGCTCTCATTGTTGATCCCAATTAAGCTTGTACAAAGGAGGGTTGTGTTGGGTTGATAACCATTGTCAAACTTATGCCATAACTTCCATCATGAATCCAAATAATAAAGCTTACATAATGGTGGTAGTGATGGTGGTGGTGGTGGTGAAATATTTCATTACTTGCATTGTATGTATGGTATTTGAATGCTATAAACTCATTTTAGATATAATTTACCTCTTTTTACAGCCAACACATGGTTTTGACTCCTTTAAAATGAAATTTAATTATGTATAGTTGTTTTCTCTTTCGCAATATTTTAAATTTTATATATGTAAACATGTCTTTTAATATCCTAAAGTTTCACTAAAAAATTCCACCATTTTTCAATGTTTCCCTGTCCCTAGTCGTCGATACCTAACAATTGATCTTCTTTTGCTTCTCTTGTCCTTCATTTTATTAAATGATAACACTATATTTAAAAGGAGATAATTATTTGCATTATTGTTGTAATTGAATTTTTACCAACACTTAGTCATTTAAAGTAAATTAATTTTATATATCATTGTTTAATTAAGACTAAACTTTCATTTATTATGTTTGTCTGGTTTTGTGTGATTATTCATATAGGGGGCAGGCCATTCAGCGCCCGAGTATAAGCCAAAAGAGTGTTTTGTCATGTTTTACCGGTGGATCTCTTCGCTTCCCCTATGATTACTTGAAAACATATGTAATAAGTTCTTTACTGGAAAGCTATGGGACTTTCATGGTAATGTCTAGGGTGATTAAATGTATTTGGTAATATGTCGAATGAAATGTTAATGCATGCCCACCTCCAACTAAAGATTGGAATTGGTTATTGTGTGCCCTCCTAAGAGGCAAGCCACAACATTGAGACCCTTTATATGACAGGGGTTTGGATATGAAACTAAAAATAAAATTAAAATTAAAAATTAAAAAATTAAGCATGGCCAATATGATAATATTTAAATTGTATTCATTAATGTTTTTTTCTTGGAAATGGTAATGCGTATTTATTTATTTATTTGTTAAGGAGAAATACATTGTTAATGTGCTTCACGAAAGCCATTAACACACCCCATTCATATATTTCTAAAGAGAGACCCGATGGGAGAGGTGGGATGTTGGACGGAAGTTCGGCGTTGTCGTCCATGGAGCAATTCCATCTCTCCCCATTCTCTCTTCGTAGCCAACATCCCTTTCGGCTGCTCTGAAGGAGACATCAGACCCCTGTTTGTAAAGTTTGGTGACATATCAGATATCTTCATTCCGAGACTCCAAAACTCGGAGAGGAACAAGGGTTTCAGCTTCGTCATATTCAAACAAAGAGATATTGCAGCTGCGGCCATGGCAAGACTCCAAGGTTTCAACCTGATGGGCCAATCCATCTTTATTCAACACATTCATCAGTAGAGAAGCTATGTCATCACCAAAGCCCAATCCCCAAACCCCCTATCCCGCCCCCAATTCCGATCCACCATCCAACCATCTCCGAGCCTTCAAGCCATCAACCCACTGGGCCTTCATGCCATCAACCCATATGCAATGATCCCAATGTTGTGTTTTTTAGAATAAAAATAAATTTCAAAAATAAAAGTTATTTTTATAAAGTAAATAAATATATTAATTATTTAAACTTTCCATAAATAGTGTGTATAGCCAGTCGATAAGAGAAGGGGTTTTGCTTATGCAACCAGGGTTCAAATCTCCTCGAGGATAGTGCGAAGCACCGTCCGTGCACTCGCGCGCATGGCGTGGGCTGTAGGGTTACTTGGGTGCTTTTTGGCGCTTTATTAGGCGTACTTAGCACTTCACACGTTTGCATCGTCGTAAGGAGCAATAAGAGCCTTAGTCTTTTTGGCGCACGGTTCAAATTTTTTGGGCCATGATACCCTGATGTTTTATTACCTTTTTTGTTGATTGAGAGTAATTGTGGCATGATTGTACATGTGGCACTTATGCCATGTGTCGCTTATGTGGATACAGTTTTTCCTGTTGGATAACTGCTTCTGTCTGAATGGATACAGAAATAACTGTCATAGGACAAAGAGTCATGTCCTTTCATGGAAGGCAATTATTTGCTGTGAATGGGTATGGATTTCTCGAAGAGGCACTTTAGCACCTCTTCAGGAAGAAATCCATAACCTTTCAATTAATATTAATCCTAGATACTATAATCTAGAAGATAATACTCTTAATCCTTGAGATTATATCATCTTTTGTGCAATTACTCTCGATCTTATCTCTTGCTGAATTTTTTTTGAACGTCTTAAGGCATATCAGTGTCAAAACTAGAGATATGTTCAACACTTAAATGTGCAAATTTTCGTATTGAAAATCGGATTGAGAGTTCATTGTATCATGAAGACAATTTACAGATTTTCTTCATTTGCACTTGCTGGAAATTCCAGAAAAAGGGCAGCAAATCTGTCTTGAGAAATTGACTGTTCAAGTCGAGCCTTGAACCTGATAGATCTGATCGTTTCGTTATCATTTTCTTCTATCCTCCGTTGTGTACAAGAAACTCTTATATTTCTAACACCCAACCCTCCCCTACAACAATCCATATATAGGGGACTCTCCCTATCCGTGTTCCACCTTGGATCCCCCAACTTACGGAGGAAAGATCTAGAAAATGCCTTTATTGGTGATGCAGCTGATTCTAGCCTCTCAGTCCCTACCCTACTTAACTCTTTGAGATCTCTCCATTCAGTGCTTCTAGGGTGGAAGTAGCCAGAATATTGGAACATTCCTACCTCATTTCCTTAGCTTTTGAGCGAGATTCTCTCCTTCGTAAGGGAGTTGGTCTCATCTCCGTCTTCCCCTGGGTGCCCTTAGCAGTCTCCACTAATAGAGGTAAATGGATCCAAATATGAGGGATTCCTCTTCACGCTTGGAGCAGACCAACCATCGAGCAAATAACAGGCTACTTTGGAACAATTGTGGACATAGATCCAATCACTCTCTCAAGGTCCTTCTTCATGTTCTCCAGGGTAAAGATCCTCCCCTTTCTTGGAGTGGCTCTATCATCATCTATGGATCTGGAGGTAGAATGTTTATCCTTCTCAATTATCACGACTGTTGAATCAGTATCCCTACAACAAACTATGGCCCGCCGCACTCTCTAGCTAGTGGCATCTGATCATAGACATGCCCACTCAAAGAGTAAAAAGCTTCCTCTTAACCCCAACCTTCAAGAACCAGCTATCCAGTCATCTCAGCCAAGCATAGAGGCCATACCAGAGCAACTCGATTGTAAGGCAACCTCGGGTTCTCTCTTTATTCAGCGTCAACAGGTGCTCGACAATATGCCTTAACTAGTTCCCACAACCAGAGTACCCTTCTCAGCATTCCAACTGATGCTAAGCACCAACCCATCATCGCAGAACTTCCTTCCATTTTTACCCACATAGCCCCAATCCACACCATCAAGGACCTACTACCATTGCCAATCCCGCTGTCAACCATCCTACCTCACCATCATAGCCCCGGCCTCACATGTCAAAACAAACCCACATCACTACCCAATACCCAATTCTCCATAAACATCACTGAATACCGACCCAATTAACCCCAATCTCAAGCCATCAATAAACCTTCCATCCAAAAGTCCACATAACCCATCTACTCCCGGCATCATCCATCTGGGCCAATCCTCTACCCTACTTACCATCCCAACTCCCGCAACTAGATCCAACTTTAGATCGCCTTTGATCCATGCCACCTTCACACCTACCACCATACTCAGCAGATTTTGCAGCTAGACCCTATAACCAACACCAGCCCCCATCATCCAACATCCTGGCTATCCCAGCCCAATCATCTTACCAACCCATTCCCAGACAATTCAGTAGCACTTGCTCCCCATTCTGATGAGGTTTCAGCCCAAATTATCCAGACCAGAGACAATCGAATTGCTAGCTTTGAGAGATGGAATTGGCTAGAGGAAGACTAGACAGCCTCAGGCAAGATTTGTCTTACTAATGACAACGACATCCTATCTCTTTATATATAGTTCAAACTCCCAATCAGATCCTCCAGGGCCTTCAGATCCTCCAATCTCTCCATCAACAGATCTCGATTTGTGGGTCGACATCAGGGGTCAACAGGACCTTGCTTCCTTAATCACCCAATAGCTATCTCCATCATCCGTGCCAGTATACCACCTCTGCTCATGTGGAGGTATAAAAATCAATCAGAAGAAGAGAAGAAAATTATGAAAGAGACAATGTTTTACAAACACTTGGTTGTGCGGCGTATAATAGAAATTCCTTTGTAAATATCATTGTGCGGCACACAACCAAAGTTCCTTTAGAAATGTCATTGTGCGGCGCACAATTGGTATGTGCACATAATGGGTAGTCTCTTGTGAGAGGTTCACACATGTGGAAGGCTATAAATACTCCACCTCTTCTATATTTGGGGGATTGGAACAATACCAGAATAGCAAAGAAGAGCCCAGACTTCGAAATAACTCAAATACTAGAAGTGTCCGTTGTGCGGCGCACAACGAGTGGTCCACACAATGGTTGGCCGGCACAACAGAAAGGGGCACACAAGGGGTGGTCCGCACAATGAGTAAGTTGGAATTCTTGTTGCCCGCACAAGGAGTCCATTGTACGGACAGTAAGCTCCAAGTGAAGATTGTTCATTTTGAAGACATCAAAAGGAATATACTTTAGGTTGAAAGATCAGAGCATTTCGAGAGCATGGAATTGATCAAGATAAATATTATTCTAGCACAACGATATTTCAAATCTGGGGAGCAATGCTATGAACTGAAATGCTGTCAAAATTACCATTGAACTGTTCTTCGTTTCTTTCATTGTACTTTATTTTTCGAATCAAGGGAAACATGAGGATGTAATTGAAACTCATAATCAATGAAATCTATGATGATGAATGTTCTTTTATTTTCTTTGTTATTATTGAGTGATAATTACCTTGAATTGAAATACTTTTCTTTCTTGTCGAAACAAAATGACAACTCTACTGAGGGAGTGTTATTATTTAATGATAACTTAGAAAATATTTAGAGAACTTTTATCACCATTTGGCATCAAATAGATGCCAAAATGACGACTCTCAACGGGAACATCCTCCCCTTCATCTCTAAAACAAAGTACAATTTTATTTAATTAAAATAATTGATACTCTATTTTAAACAATAGGTATTTCGTCCTTACACAACCGCAATAGCTTTTCTCCTAACTAACTCGATTGTTTACTTCATATTCACCGGATTTGCGTAAAATTGCATTGATAATACATAATCACCACCACAGAAAATACCAAAGAAAGTTAAAGCAATTACAATCAAAGATAAACAAGACCAGAGAATTCAGTTTGACTGAATTGGTCTCTACTCACCAATGAGAAAGACAAATCAGATGATGAATTCAATAGTCGATGGAAAGATTTGGGGGCATCATGTCGATATCTTACGGAAGAATCAGATCAGGTCAAGTTATGTTCCGGATGACGAAAGAAACAATGATGAAGAAGATAGAAATGTGTAATTATGATGACATATGAAAGAGAGCTCATGATAAAGAGAGAGAGAGAGAGAGAGAGAGAGAGAGAGAGAGAGAGAGAACAGCGAGTCTAGAGTATTGATGATTTTTTGAGAAAGCAAACAACATAACATAAGATAAGCAGTATTTCAAGTCATATGTCTTCATGAACCCTCGTCTTTTGATGACGCAAGAATGAAGAATGCTCAATGAATAGAGAAATCAGAGAAAAACATGATTTGTAAATATTCTTTTTAAACATATCCTTCTAAATAATCGTGCGAAACTCTTGATTCTTTAATCTCGAAAAAAGTAATTGTTGATTTTCTGAGATAATAATTGTTGGTATTAATTTTGTAGGTCAACATTGAAGCGAGTATCATTACTACTGCTGAACTATTATATGATAATGCTCAAGCTCGAGAATATTATGGCGATCGAATTATTGCTACAGCCGAAAGGTAAAATATTTTTATTGTGAAGATTCTCATAGAAAATCTCACCCAATCGAAAGAGGGCAAATCAGCAATAATGCAAAGCTCCAATACAAAGCTCCATGCTCCACCCCTAAAGCTTCAATGCAAAGCTCTAATGCATAAGTTAAGCAAAAATCGAAAGATTTATGATATAATACATATGTTCAAGCTGCAACGAATGGCAACTGTTATAAGCAAGATGATCAGGTGAAGATGTACCTAAACTTTATGGAAACGGGAATTGCGTTCGGACTCACAAACGTGCAACATAAAGACCTTCCGAGATCTCGCTACAAAAGCACATGCATTGGAGTTTATGGCTAGGAAAATGTCAGCGTTTCAAAACAAAATAGAAAGAAGAGGATCGAATAGATCAATGGTAAACTGTTGGAGCTATCAAGTTACCCCAACCTAAATATCCAGAGGAAGTTGAGATGATAAAAGAAAAGAATTATTGTCGTTATCATCGTTTCCTAGGACATGCCACAGAAGACTGCTTCACACTGAAGGATATGTTACAGAAAATGATAAAACAAGGAGAGATAGTAATAAAAAAAGGTGAAGAACGAGATGGAAAGTAACTATAAATATGACGTCTGCAAGAGATTCGTCAAAGATATGGAAAGGTAAAGAGAAAACTGCTACAGCAAGGGAGTTGTCACTTGCAATATTTCTTGTAACGGGTTTCGTCAAGAATATTCATCATTATTCATAGCTTCCTGGGCCATCCGCTGAAGAAATTAGTCTGAATGATCTAGCTTCTGTATGCTAACGAGAAGACAAACCGATCAAAGAATTCATCAATCAATAAAGAATCTTGGGGGCATCATGCCCACAATTTGGGAAAGAAGAAGAATAAATCAAGTTATGTATAAAATTCATAAGACCAGATATTGCATTGAGTCTTATTGATCTGAATATACAAACCTTTTAAGATCTGATCAAGAAGGCTTGTAATCTAGAAAAGGTTAGTACAAAAGTGTTTGATTCTTATATGAGCCGGCTATTTTAAAATCTCAAAATAACTTCAACTGACACTACCAAAGAGGAAAGAAAAATGAAGAATTGCCAAGATGAATATTTAAAACAAAAAAATTGATTCGGACGATTCATTAACTGCAGGAAGTATACATTTGAAGAAGACGATATATTTCCTATAATGAACCAATTGCTAGCCGTAGAGAAAATCAAATTGCCATTGCCAAAGTGTCCAAAGGAAATGAAGAAGATAAGAGAAAATGATTACCATTGTTATCATCGTTTTCTCAGATATCGAACTGAAAATTGCTTCGCCTTGAAGAATATTTTATAAAAAACGATGAACAATGGTAAATAGTCATAAGAAAAACGTATGATATAAGATGGAAAGTAATGGCATGCAATCCTGATAGAAGATAGTTAGGATCATTTGAAAGAAGAACAATATTCTAATATAGACACGACTCTTTATATTTTTATAATTGGAATGTGAAGCTGCAAGACAAGTATATTCACAAGACTGGAAGCAGGTATATTCTTAAGAATCGCTGCAATTTTGATTCCGAAGATTATTGAATATAATACTTCCCAATCAAAAGGGGATAAGACAAGCAGAATGATAAAAAGTTTCAAAAGGTAATGCCATATTCTCTTCTCCTTATATTAAAGACGGATTCTCAAGCATATCAAGCATATCAAATTTATCGTCGATTATCGCTAAGCATTGATGATTATCGTCAAATTGATAATTATCACCATCACTAATTGTTGTTGACCACTATTACAAAAGCCATTATTGTCAAATTGATATTATTGTCTAAGGCATAAGTACTATGGTTATCGATTTATTATCTATGGCAACAGAATATCATGCATAAGACGTACCACAATCAACGATACGTCGAATATTACGTAGGCAACAGTGAGAAGCTAGTGGCCTTAAAAAGCCCATATAGGCCATCACATACTTAGACCCATGCGGGCAGCGAATGGAGCTAGCGGCCAAAAAGTCCACAACGACCAGTCACGTATGAGACCAATACCATTTGTACATCTTCTGATAGCATCAAGGAGGAAGGTGAGAGAAAATGCCCCCTTGTGAATGGGTCCAACCTTGCAGACGAAGAAAAAGCGGGCTACAGTGTGCACTCTTTAGTCATTGTCCATAGATAGGCCAACCATGCGTAAGACTTCCCAGATTCCTGCCTTGATTTCAGTTGTAAATCATAAGGACTGTAAATGCTATTGTGTAAATCCAGCACCCGTAGTGTTGTCAAATTTTGTTGTGTCAAACCATTTAGAATTTGTATCATACTTTGAGTTGAAGTGATCAGGTTCGTACATTTTTCTGGATCTTCGTTGAACTTGCCTACTTTTTCAAGTTGAAGCGAAGAGTGTTGAAGTTCATGGTTTCAAGCTCAAATTCAAGAACTCAAGTTCACGCTTAAAGTTCAACTATTGTATGCTAAAGACTCAAGAACTCAATCGTAACTCAAGCTCAAGTTCAAGAGATCAAACTCAAGCTTCACGTATCACAAGTAATCAAGATTCTAAAGCAAATGATGTTTCAAGTGTTCCAACTCACAAACAAGTTTGGATTACCTTAGATTAACCATAGGTTGTGTCATATTCATTGTATATTTTATGTGGGTCATTTCATATGTTTATAGGTCATTTTCCCGACTAGTCTTAGACCTTGTTCGACTAGTCCAAGTACTGACTCGACCAGTCTAAGAGTTTTCTCGACTAGTCTAAGGTTTGTTACAATTTTTTAGAATTTTCTATTGGATTCTCGACCAGTCGAGTAAACAGTGCTCGACTGGTCGTGTAGTGCTCAACTCAAAGTCTAGTAAGCTTTTCTGGTCCCACTCGACCAGTCGAGTAACGACTTTATCTTATCGCATCAGAAAATTTGAAATTTTGTTGATCCTTCGACCAGTCAAACCGACCCTTAGACCAGTCGAGTGAACAATATTTTCACCTATAAATAGAGCACAAATTTTAGAGTTTATTCATTCATTAAAGTGAAATCAAGACACCACTCTAAGAGATAAGTTTGTGAATTTATTAAGCTATTCTGTACTCATTTTAGATTCTCTTTAATTAGCTTTTATAATTTGATTTTATGATCTTTATTCCAATCTTACATTAAGAAGGGATTTGTGTTTTTCCCTTTCTTGAGATCAAAATCAAATCAAGCTAGCCCAGGTTGATTTAATTAAAAATCGTTTAGAACTAGAAACTTTTCATCTATAAGACTGGACATTGAACATCTTCATCTTCATCGGATCGGTTCTACCGGGCTTCTTCAAAAGAGAATTTTCAGATAAGTATCATTTACAATTTTGTATATCCTTTTTAGTTTTTGAAGTTGTGCCAGAAAAATCTCTTTTTGATTTTGTCTGAGGTAATCCAGAAAATCTTAGAGTGTGGGGTTATTGTAATTATGTAAGCTCAATTAAAGACATAATTGTGAAGGTTTTAAAGTGAATCTTGGAAAACCTTTTATTCATAGTGAACGCTAATATCCTGAGGGAGTAGATATTAGGAGTGGAGTAGTTGTGTGGTTGTTTTCTAACAATTGGTATACACACAAGTGACTATAATTCCTAGAGTTATGGTGGATGATTGAATATGCTTATGTGTGTGAATGTTATAATTTATTTTATGCACTTGTGGGAATGTTGTAATAACTTAGTTTATTTCCTTTGTTATTTCTTTTGCCTCTTTATTCATTTGGGTTTTTGATACTTACAAACGTTCTAGTAAGGTTGTCCTGCCATAAGCTTTGGTTTTTGGGGTTAGGTTGTCCTTAGAACTAAGTTTGTATCAACCTCTCAAGACTAGTACATTTGAGATTGCTATTTACTTGTGCTTCTTTATTATTTGATTGTATTATCTTTTTTTTAATTCCACATTTATTTTTTAATTTGGCATAGTCTTATTCAACCCCCCACCCCCCGCCCCTTTGGGACGTATAACTCAGCCTTTTCAAGGACAAGGTCTCTAAAACAAATTACCCCCTTATTGATGGACTGTCAGCCTTGGATTTGGTACCCTAAGGTAGCCTTGCGCGCCCCATGAGTTCTAGAGAGTTACTGCGGCCAACCCTATGCATAAAACCCACCAAGTTCACTGCCCCGGTAGCTTCACTAGGCCCTTCTAATGGATTGCAATTTGTGAACTCCTTGGCCGCAATAAGTCCAGCGAACTCATAAGAGTTAAAGAGACTATTCGCGTAAGACCCGACTCCAACTACTTATGAGTCTAAAAAAACTGTGAACGCTCCACTACTTAAGAGCTTAAACTGTGTGAAAGTGTCTAGTCAAGTTAAGTGAAGTCAAGTCCATTCAAGTCAAGTCTAGTCAAAGTATGTTAAGTCAAAAGTATACTAGCTCTACTACTCAAGAGCTTAAACTATACGTAACATCAAAATGCTGTAGAAACATATGCTCGCCTATTTCACCAATCAAAAGTATATTAGCTCCACTACTCAAGAGCTTAAAATATGTTCAAACATGCAATTACTTGATATGATGAAATAAATCATGAAGATCTCAGATACTAATTAGACAAACATATAGAAATGTATTTCAATAGGTGTAAATTACAACGACAAATACTTCTAGAATGTTTACAATACTCTATTAAAAAACTTACTCTTTAGAATCGGCTATTAGTCTTTGATTATAATATATTTATCTTTCTGATGAGAGATATGGGGTTTTTCTGCCTCTTGCTTCTTTTATGATGATGGTAAATTATCCCATAAAATTCTCAAAGGCAATGAAGAATGAAATTGCAAAGAATCATCATTTGCTTTTGAAAAATTTGATGACTTGGATACATTCTTCGAACTCCTCAAAGGAACACCAAAGGATATCCATCCTTTAAGGGTATCAACATGTTTTACTTCATGAACAGTATCTTCTGAAGAAATTCTTATGCAAAGCTAACCTGGACAGGGGGCATGATCTATCTCTTCAAAGTAACCTATGCCTTAGTATTTCTGGTAACTTCTTAGCTGTGGTGGAAGAATGCGTATGGCATGGTCTACTGGATAATACTCACAAACCAAATAATATTGATGAGCCCACCAATGCATCCAAAAATAAGAAGTATGAACTGGATAATTATAGTCAGGAATTAAGAAGCGAGATCCAGTATTAACATTTAAGAGCTGCCTCCATATCAGAGCCCAATTATATGGCCCGATACCATAACTTCTCATGGGTCTTGTGACAATGTCATAAGTCTCCGGTAATATTTGGTCAAATCTAAATTGACGAGCAAATCTGCTAGGATAATATGGTTCGCGCCAGAATGTGCAACCCTCCCTCAGTGGAAGAGTACTGGATTTGATGGAAACAAGGAATGAATGTTCACCAGAAGAGATAGAATTATCATCAACAACTTCTATACCCTCCGGATGGTAGAGTCTATATTTCAGGTGACCCAACCCTTCGACTTTTCAATCATCTTCTTTAGTTGATAATGATAAAGAGGGAGCCGATGAGGGTCTGAATATGCTCTTTTGGAGTCAGTAAAGGTCCAAGGGAAGTATACTCCTAGCCAGCCTATGAAGAAATGCCAGGGAGCACAAACTGGAGAAGATTTGACCATTGAATCTCCAGGACCAGAAATGACATCCCCGAAAGCATGATACAAGGAACATAGAACTAGAGGAGCTAGAGAATATTTTTGACCCTCCACCATTGCACCTACGACCACGAAGAAAGATGGTCTGATGACATCTATCTGTTCTGAGTCAGGAAATATCATTAAACTCAACCAGAAAACTAAGAAAGCGTCTAATTTGCAAGAGGAGCTGTATTCGGTGGTATTCTCGATATTCTCGTGAATAGTCTTGAGGTTCCGATGATTATGGTCTACAAAACTGTCAAAGCAGAATGGTATGGTTATTAAAACAATGATGAAGACTCAGAGAGAGAATAAAAAGAAAGAAATATACCATAGTTTTCGAGAGAGGTGAGCCAGTCATTCAAGAGAATTAATGTGCTCGGGCTATGGGAAGTTGGCCAGTTCTTTGAAGAGTTCAAGTGTGGTCTTTGAAATCTCAGATTTACCATCTCCTGCAGAGATAAGAGCGAATTCTTCATTTGAAGGAATGTAGGGATCAGAAATATTGCCCATGATTGGGAAACCTGCTATGCAAAGAAGGTCCCATAAGGTGATACTCATTTCACCCAAAGGAAGTTGGAATAAATTAGTGATCGGAGACTAATGATTGAGGAAACCCCTAAAGATAGCCACGTCCCCATAAAAATATTCTGATGTGGCTATGATTGTGTCAAGAAGGTTAATCTGTTCCAAGATAGCAGTATGTTTTTGAACAATGGATCGAGCCCAAGCACTGTGGAAATCTCGAGGCGATAAAAGACCTTTGATTAGAAATTCATCTGTTCTCCAGGATGAATGGCCATTGAAGAATTGTTGTTGAGCAGTTTCGAAGAAATGAGTAGGAAATGGTTAATGAGGATTATAACAAGGAAGTAAGAATCGCATTTTATATATCATACCAACTTTCTAAGGAGGTTTGTTCCCTTCCAAACGACCTTGTAGAATTCTTGGTTCTCTCATGATCCAGTCGTCCATAGAAACAAGGTTGCTTTGGTGGGTAAGTGGTCCACTATGTAGAATAGACTGATGACGCTGTAAATTTATAGGAATGAGGGTTGTTTCACTCTCAAAAGGGTGGCGAAGCTCCAATACTTCTTCATTAATCTTTACACAGTCCCACATGTGTTGGGAAGTTTATTCAAATGTTGGAGAAGATGAATAATTCTTTCGTTTTGAAGACGAAGTCTCTGAATGTTTCATGCTTGAAAAATGAAGGCTATCAGATCAAATATAAGATTTCAAGGAAGGAGTTTAAGGTTTAGAAGAAAATTCAGCAGAGTTCAAACACTTAGAAAAAATTTTCAGACAAGATATTCTGATAGCGCAAAGTTCATTGTGCATAGAGTTCCTTTGGAAATGTCATTTTGCCCTGAGATGTGTTGTGCGCAGCAGATGTGTTATGCACTGAAAGTATTGTGGGCAGAGCTCCGTTGTGCGTTGGTATGTATTGTGCGCAAGAACACGGTGTGGGGGTGTGTGCGCGTGTGTGTGTGTGTGTGTATATAATATATATATATATATATATATATATATATATATATATATATATATATATATATATATATATATATATATATATATATATATATATATATAAAGAACACGTTGTGTGGAAAATAATCGACGCGCAGAAGAGGTCGAACAGAGACTCCAGATGAGTGAATTGGACATAAGTCCAGCCATTCTGGACTCGGGTCTGTTGTGCGAACCCGATAACATAATGAATGGTGGTTGCGTGCAAAGGAAGAAATGGAATGAAAAGTTTTTGAGGAATTGATCCTCCATTTCATCTTAAAGAAATAAAAGAGAAAATCAGAAATGAAGGATCAAGGGGGCATCTATTGAGGCATAAAAATCAATCAAAAGAAGAGAAGAAAATTCTGAAAGAGACAATGTTTTACAAACACTTGGTTGTGCAGTGCACAATAGAAATTCCTTTGTAAATATCATTGTGCGGCGCACAACCAAAGTTCCTTTAGAAATGTCATTATGCGGCGCACATTGGGTATGTGCGCATAATGGGTCTCTTGTGAGGGGTTCACATGTGTGGAAGGCTATAAATACTCCACCATCTTCTATATTTGGGAGATTGGAACAATACCTAAATAGCAAAGAAGAGCCCAAACTTCGAAATAACTCAGATCTGGAAGTGTCAGTTGTGCGGCACACAACGAGTGGTCCGGACAATGGAGAGGGGTGCACAATGGTTGGCCCGCACAATAGATAGGGGCACACAAGAGGTGGTCCACATAATGAGTAAGTCAGAAATCTTGCTACTTGCACAATAAGCCCATTATATGGACAGTAAGCTCCAAGTGAAGATTGTTCATTTTGAAGACATCAAAAGGAATATACTTTAGGTTGAAGTATCAAAGTGTTTCGAGAGCATGGAATTGATCAAGATGAATGTTATTCTGGCAAAACGATATTTCAAATCTGGGGAGCAATGCTATGAATTAAAATGCTGTCGAAATTACCATTGAACTGTTCTTCGTTTCTTTCATTGTACTTTATTTTTGGAATCAAGGGAAACATGAGGATGTAATTGAAACTCATAATCAATGAAATCTATGATGATGAATGTTCTTCTATTTTCTTTGTTATTATTGAATGATAATTCCTCCGAATTGAAATACTTTCGTTTCTTGTCGAAACAGCTCAAAACACGCTCGTATCAACAGAAAGACATCATCTAGGAAAAACCTCAGTCTTGCCTAGCTTAGGAGAAGGGACGTGATAGAAGGATGGGTATTTGATGCCTAACATCCTATCATCGAACGTGCGTGGGGTTGGTAATAAGCCAACTCCTAGGTTTCTGAAACGGATGATACGGTCCAGGAGAATCGATCTCCTTTAGCTGCAAGAGCCAATAATTTGTCCCTCCAGGAGAAGCGCAGTTGCTGCCACCTTGGGATTTCAGCAGACTATCGAGGAAGAGTTAGTTAAAGGCAAGATCTGGATCCTGTATAACCCTCCTTATTCAATACATTCAATGTCAGCATCCAACAAAGCATCACAGTTCAAGTTACAACCGAGGAGAGCAACACATCATTTCTTATTACCACCATCTATGCAGCATGTAACAGGTGGTATAGAGAATCTCTTTGGGAAGAAATTCTCATAATATCCAGAACCAAGACTGGTCCATGGCTTCTATGTGGAGACTTTAACATAATTGTCAGCTTTGAAGAAAGAATTGGGAGCATCTCTACCAATACCAGGAGCATGGATGACGTTAGGACAGCCATCAGCAATGCTGGCCTATTGGACGCAGGTTATGTGGGATCAAAATTCACCTGGTGCAACAACAAATCTGAGCTTAACAGACGCTGGGCTAGGCTAGACAGGATGATGTTTAACACGGCTTGGCTGCAATCATACCCAAGTAGCAGAGTGGAACACTTACCTCGACTCTTCTCTGATCATTCCCCTCTTCTCCTAATGATAGATCAACAAGTAGCTTCAGGGCCTATTCCATTCAGACTTCAAAATTTGTGGACCCTTCATGAGGATTTCCTCAATGTGGTTAGTGAATCATGGGCACATATGGAGCGGGCCACCCCATGTTTAGTCCATTTATCAAGATGAAGAGGCTCAAAGCTACCCTTAAAACCTGGAACTAATCTGTCAAATGCACTGAAGATGAGATGAAGAGGTCCGAATTCAATCTCATCCGGTCCAAATCTGATGAGGATAGGGCTAAGCTGAATCTAGCTCATGCTGATCTTAAGAAGGCCCTTCTCCAAGAAGAGATATATTGGAAACAGAAATCCAGAGTTACGTGACTGAAAGCTGGAGACAGGAATATCAGATTTTTTCATGCATCCGTGATTGACAGAAGGAGAAGAGCATCCATCTCATCCATTCGGAAGCCATCAGGTATTTTTCTAACCTCTTCTCATCTAAGAACCCCACAACCCCCCCCCCCCCCACCCCCCAAAAAAAACTTGCTTCGTTGTATCCCTCATCTCATATCCAACCAAATGAACTCCATGTTAATGCGACCTCCTCTCCATCCTTAGAGGAGGTCAAAGCTGCAGTTTTTACCATCCCTGCTGACAACGCACCTGGTCCAAATGGCTTTTCTAAAGGTTTCTACACCTCATGTTGGGACATTATTAAGAATAACATTCTTCTAACAACTATCGAATTTTTCCAGGGAAGCCATATCCCAAGATATTTTCACTGTACTTCCATCTTCCTCATCACAAAGAAGCCAAATGCTACTAGCTTCATAAACTACAGGCCCATAAGACTTTATAACTGCATCCAGAAGATATTTTCCAAGATCATTGCTTCTAGGCTATCAAACATCCTTCCAACTATCATCTCCATTGAACAAAGTGCCTTCACAAAGGACAGATCAATCACGGAAAGCATATCAATAGCCTCAGAGATGGCCTTCGACATAGACAGCAAAACCATTGGGGGCAACATCATCTTCAAGTTAGACATAGAAAAGGCCTACAACAGGATGGAATGGAGTTTCATCAAAGACGTTCTTCTAGCTTTCGGATTTAGCCCGGAATGGATTCGAATAGCACAACAATGTTGGGAGGGCTGCTGGTTCTTTACACTCATCAATGGAAGACCTTTCAGCTTCTTCGAATATTCAAGGGGCCTTCACTAAGGAGATCCTCTCTCCCCAACTTTATTTATCATCGCAACGGAGGTCTTAAGCAGAGGACTTAGCCACCCGTTCCTTTCCGAAACATGCCTTCCCTACAAACTTCCCAAGAATAGTAGTACTATTTTCCATATGTTATTTGCTGATGATACGATTATCTTTCTTAATGGCAGGATATATTCGATTTGCTCCCTATTATCCTTCATTCAGTCCTACGAGAGAGGATCGGGTCAGAGGGTAAATGCGTCGAAAAGATGTTACCTCCTCCCCAAAAAAGGCCCATTTTGGGAGGGCGAGGCAGATTTCTCATGTCACTGGCTTCAAACAATCTAATTTTCTCCTCACTTACTTGAGAGCTCCACTAGTTAAAGTGAAAGTCTGATATCAACATATCCTTCCTCTCATCCACAAGATTGAGCAACGGATAGTGGGATGGAAGGCCAAGCTTCTTAACTAGGCTACTAAACTAGCTCTTTTTAAACATGTCCTAGGTGGTATCCCAGTGCATATCCTCTCAGCCCTTAACATCCCGAGTAAGGCCTGCTAACAGATTGAAAAGATGCTAGCTTCATTCTTTGGGGAATCTCAGAAACTGGCAACTGCTGGCACTGGGTTAGATGGAGTGAACTATGTTATCCATTCAACGAAGTTGGGTTCGACATTAGAAGACTGATGGATATCATGAAAGCTTTCCATTGCAAAATGTTATGGAGTCTACTTGAAGGGAAATCTCTATGGGCGAAGCTATTCAACGTAAAGTACCTCTCTCAATTCATCAATGGCAGAAGCCTAGCCAACATTGGAGGTTCGAGCAAATGGATTTAAGTTAGAAGCACACTCATTTTCTACATTCTCAACTCAAGATGGATGATTAGAGAAGGAAATGTTAATTTCTGGGCTCATAATTGGACAGGTAATTAATGGGCTTCTGATTGGAGCTTCTCTCACCCTCATTTTAGGCCCTTCCAAAGATGCATTGGTTGAGGACCTTTGGAGCCCTTCAGGAGGGTAGAACCTTTCGTTCGTCGAATCCATACTCCCTGCTGCTTCAACCAAATTAATTAAAGATAGCGGCATCTTCCTCTTCGATAGACAAGACAAACTAATTTGGAACCTATCTCTTTCAGGGAAGTTTTCTTCAAAATCTGCTTGGAAAGTCATCTGAGACTCCCGACCCATGTAGCCCTGGACCCCTTGGGCCTGGAACAAGCTCCTCCCTCCTAAGATCAACATATTTCTTTGAAAAGTTATGCATAGAGCGGTCCCGATAGATGTAGCGGTTCAGAACATTGGTATCAACATGACATCAAGATGTGAATGTTGTATATATCCCAACCCATCTCATGAAGCGGTTGCTGCTGGCAGCCATCAGCCACACTCAGCCCCTTCACCAACTCCTCGCGGTTAGGCCAATGCCACTATTTGTAGCCCCATTCTTCTCTAAGTTGAAGCACATCTCCTCAGTCCCAGCCCTTCCTCTTGGCCTACCTAACTCCCTCTTTACAACCTTGACACAACAACTCCATTTTATCTACCCACTCCCTCAAACAATCAAAATTCAATCACCTCGGCTCCTCTTCCTATGACTAATATCCAGTAGATCAAATCATCCCATAACAGCGACCCCCCCCCCCCCCCATCACTATATCTACCCTGATTAGCCTATCATCCCCCCCATCTCTCTATCATCAACCCCCAGTCACCCAGGGGAAACCCATTTCACTCTAGATCCAGCAGTGGACGATGGTTGCTAGGAAATCCTCTTCTTGGAAGCTTCTTCACGGCTTCATTCCCCCTCTTATTATATGGGAGCTATGGCTTGGCAGAAGCGCAGCCAGATTCGACAGTCGGCTCTTTTCAGCAGCCTTTATGATCGCCAAAGTCTTAAAGTGGATAAGAGAATTACTTTCTCATCTGCCTCACTTGAATATCTCCTCCGCTTAAGGGATGCATATAAGCCCTGTATCCTAGACTGTACCGTTCCATAGGCTTCCGCGGTCTTCCCGGTCGAATTCCGGCAACCTTCGACCCTTAACCGATGTTTGCGCGCGACCCGGATTCTCATGCAGTCGGCCCGAGTCGACTCAACCCAGGACTTATACCATAGCGACCAGGCCGTCGCCGTGGTTCCAATGCCGTGACTCGCGCGCTGATGCGATGCCCTGGTCGGGAGATGTGGGCCAGCGTTTGGTGCGAGGAAAACGCTGCGCGTGCGAATTCCGAGGGAATCTCTTCAAGGTGTCACATCAATCAATCAACCCATCAATCCCATCATGTCAAGTACACATCACCTTTCACCCTTTCCCAAGCAAGCCCCAAAAGTCAAAAAAAATCTTACAAGCCCATACCTTCTCTTACAACTTTTGCCAAAAAAGTCAAAAAGAGCCTCTTACACCCATCACCACCACATCCATCACTCCATCACCCATCACTCCCTCTCTCTCTCTCTCCCTTTATAAGTCTCTCTCATTTTCAAACTCTCCCATAAGCAAAAAAATTCCATACGTATGAACCTCTCCAAGCTTCCTAAGCATCAAAGGTAGCCCACTTTCCTACCCCTTCATCTCTCATCTCAACCATCCATTTCTCATCTTCCTCCATCAAAGAGGAGCACAAGGAGCTAAGGAAGCCAAGGGAGCAAGAAGATCAAGCGGTGGGTGCTTTGATAGGGTAGTTTTTGATGTTTTTAAGATGGGCCAAGTGAGGCCAACCGATCAATGGTTTGGATCTCACTTTGGACCCTAAGATGTGGCCGATGGCCCACTTGGATCATCATGATCATTCCATGATGGGGCCATTCTCTATGGACCCCATCATGATGTTTATTTTCCTTGCATACTTAGGGTCATCTAGACCGTCTAATCTAATGGAGAAGGGATCTCCACCGTTGGATTTCAATTTTTTTGGGCCCACATGTAATGGCCCACTTGATTTATGTTGTAGATCATCGAAGGGAGGGCCCATAGTGCCGGGGTTCCTCCATCAAGCGTGTCCCACTCTCTATCTCTCTCTCTCCCTCTCTTTTTTTTATGTGTGATGATAATGAGGTTGTGTGGCCCACTTGAATGGATCCCACCACAAGGTATGTATTCCATCCAAAACATTTACAAGTGGGGCCCACTTTGTGTGTATCGTACCCACACCATCCATCAGTGGTGGCCCACCTGAGCAGGCCCACCTTGCATGGCCAGACCGTCCAGCGTCCCTGGACGCTGGACGTTTATTGGGAAAACACAAATACTAGCTTGGTTCAAGCCTTTGGGTGGCCCACTCATGTAGGCCCCACCTTGATGTATGTATTAAATCCACACCATCCATTCCTGTCCCAAGCCCCTTTTAGGCGTTGACCCGAAAGATGGGATCAATCAGACCTTCGGGCGGGCCATACCATAGCAAATGGTGGTTTTCACCATTGAAACCTTCCCAAATTGTTTATACGCTGAAATATGCCCAATATTGGGTTTATTTTGCCTGTCTTGAGGCATGGAGAGCCATTGGACGGAGTGAATTTGCAAGATGTGGACCCCACCTGTAAAATCCATGAAAAAACTAAAAATAATAATAAAAAAATGCAACACAGCAGCTGCTGCTGCTGTGTCAGAGAGCAGCAGGCGCTGCCTGCGCACAGCGTCCGGGCGGACGGGCGTACGTACAGCCACCCACGGCTGTAGCCGTGGGCCCCACCTTGATGCTTATCTGTCATCTGACCCGTCCATCGGGTGGGCCACCCCCTGACGTGGGCCCACTCCAAAAATCATCCTGATCCAAGACTCAGGTGGCCCACATCATTGGAAACAGTGGGATTGAACCTTTACCTTTGAAACCCTTTTTGGGCCCACAGAAGTTTTGGATCAGGGTGGAATTTGTGTTCACCCTTCATCTAGGCCTACGTGGCCTTATCAACGGGTTGGATGGAATATAAACATTATGGTGGGCCCCACATGGAGCCCACAGTGATGTGACCTACTTTGAATTTTATGTGCCACGTCAGCTTTTGGATCGGTGGATGGCATTTGTGTTATGTATTAGTAGTTATATCAACATTTGATGTAATATGAGAAGCCCAATTGATGGTGGGCCCATTTATACATATAGGCCCAAAATGATTAGGCCCATTTGATGCATTCTAAGGCCCACGGGTTAGGCCCATTGAATGCACATAAGGCCCATTGGTGTTGCCCCCATTGACGTGGCCCATTTGATGTAATATGAGGCCCATATTGATAGTGCCCATTTGATGATATAAGGCCCAATGAGGATATAGCCTATTGGTATGCATTGCAATGTGCATTATCCCATACATGATTTAAGTAATGGTATTGTGGCCATGGACGTGGCCACTTGGATGCAATGGCGGCCTTGACGTCCCACTTTGATATATGTATAGTGCCCATGGGTATAATGGTCCTCATTATGACTTTCACTTCGGGCCCATGCGTTATGTAATGTTAGTGGCGCCTTGCAATCTTGACGTGCCCCATTCCATTATGTCTTCCATGATACTCATCCATCCCATATAACATGTTTAGTTCCATGATTCATGATCATATGCATCATATGTATGCTTGATATGAGAAATGACCGATCATAGCATATGCCTTTGGGCAGATTGTTTAGGGGCTCCCGTATAGGGGGTGTTGCCCTACATGAGCGCACGATACGCGCAGGATTGCTGCATGACTAGATAGTGTGATTCATGCATTCGCATTGTATGATATGGTTACTGTACGCCCTAGCGACATCAGGGTCGTAGCCTCCACAGACGTATCGTGGTTGGCAGGATTGGATACCGGAAATACTGTTCTACATGGGGTGCGATAGATATCCCTGGGTGAAAGTCCCTAAACCCTTATGGTACCAAAAGGTTGCTCCAACGTCTAGACCGAGTGGGTGCATGAGCGTTGAGTGCCGATTACCAGACGGTTGCGCTTTCCACTGTGTCGTGATCGATTGGAAGGGGGTACGACCTTACCCGCCCGAGAGTAGGGGGCAATGTTAGGCTGAGTCTGACTAGCTTGAGGAATGGGTCCGCTATTGACGAGCCGAGGCCGATATTGGCAGGCGGATAGTGAGGTCTTTTCCACTCACCTTATTGCGCGCGATGGGGCGGCAATCTGGTTTGGAGTGTACTAGACCCCGGTGATATTCCAGATTTGAGCCGTATTGACATGTGGACTTAGATGAGGGTTTGTATGCTTGAGTTGCATTTCGCATTTGCATGGCCTTGGTATGGCCGACATCATTCTTTGCACCGCATGGCCTTGGTACGGCTAATGGTATTCTTGGCATTCATCAGCATGTTCCGCATTACTCTGATACTGCATGGCTGCATTACCACCTTGAGCATACACTTTCACCACCCTCTAAGCTTTCCATAAGCTTATGCACGACCGTTGCGTGCAGGTGACGTTGGATCGCAGCAGCGCTGAGGCTTGAGCACGTAGCAGATCTTTTTGGAGCTTTTGGTCTATCATCATTGTATTTCCCTTTATGCTCATTGTACTTGTAAAGTTTTTGATCATAGTGGAAATGTGATGGAGTTTTTGGTTGTTGTTTGTGGGTTATGCCTTTGGTTATGCTTATTACGAATCAAACTGATGTTGAAAACCCTCCTTGTAGCATCCCAGGATCGGAACCTGGCGAATGGGCGCTGGGAGCCGAGAATGGGGTTCTACGGAGGCTGTCGGCGCCGGATTCGGCGATCGGGAATTTTGTGAGCCCGGTTTCCGAGTTTGGGGCGTGACAATGCACCTTGGCCAATCTTTGGGAATGGATTTGAATTACCCCTCTACCACTGATAGGATTCAAATTATTTCTTGGTGTAAACCCCCATTTGGATGGGTTAAGCTGAATGTGGACGGTTCCGCTAGGGGCAACTCAGGTGAGGGGGGTGGAGGCAGAATATGCGGAGATCACCATGACAGCTTCATCTTTGCCTTTTATAATAGATATGGTTTAGTTTTTAACACAGTTGTTGAGGCCCATGTGCTGGTTGACGGCTTGAATCTTTGTAGAGACAAAGGTCTGAATCAAATCATAGCTAAGACATACTCTCGAGTGATATTTGATGTCGTGATCAATCCTAACAAATACTTTAGCTGGAACATTTGGTACTTCTTGGGATCAATTCAGCAACTATCCCTCGACATTAGCTTCGCCCGCACGTTCAGAAGTGAGCTCAGTGGCCAACGGCCTCACAAAATTGGCCAGCATGGGTGCTCCGAACTCTCTCTTCCTTGAGCTGAGTGACCTTCTGAGGCCCATTAGAGGCTCGATGCTTCTTGATAGATCTGGCCTTGGCCAGATGAGGCTCTCCAGGCCCAAATCTAGGATTGGCTGACCCTGTTTCTCTGCAGAGCCTGCCATCGCGTCGCATTGGGGGGCAAACTCTGCCAGTTTCGTGCCCCTGAGCAGCTCTGCTCTCCATCTGGGAGGCTCTTTTCAGATCTGCTTGGTAGCTTTGTCAGTTAGTGTCAAGTCCAGCAGCTGATTCCAATTTCTGCTTTCTTTCTATGCAAATTTTTTTCTTTCCTTCTTCTTTCCATATGATAAGTGTGGCCTGTCACCCTATGGGGCTTGCCCGAATCTCCAATTGTACATTTTCCTCTCTTCAATACATAGAAGGTGGATCCCACCTTTTAAAAAAAAATAAATAAATAAAAAATCCATTAGCACAGGCACACGCGCACACACATGCACACTCACATACATAGAGCATGTTCTGGTTAAGCATACATTTACCTATATTGTTGGATTTTATTGTGAAATGCAATGGCATTTAAGGTTTTTTAAAAATCTAGAGTTAACTTGATTCAGGATCCTCATCTAGAATCCACCATTGTTTATGGAAAAATACAAAATTAACTATTTCTAATTCCATGCTTGAAGCAGAAAAACCATTGATCTTTGTCGTTGTCGATCTCTCAACATGGGGAGTCTCTGCCAATCTATCTTAGGGGAGAAGGGATAGAGAACCACCATCTATTACCATTGTAAGGGTGTGGGTTGACTTGAGTTGTCCACCTAGTGGAGCCACGCACATTTGGAGCATGTGTTCCTCTCTCTCTCTCTCTCTCTCTCTCTCTCTCTCTCTCCGTGTGTATGCGCGCGTTTGTGCTGACACCCAAAGGGAACTTGGGCATCCAAGCTCTCTCACGGTAATGTCCTCCCCTATTTTGAGACGGGATCTATTTATAAGGAGGAAGCTAGAGTTGCAGGAGGTGCACCCTTATAATATATCAACAATCTTATGGACTTCTGTATGCCCTATTGTGAAGGACCTAATCCATGCACCCTATCAATCCAAATCTCTCAACGTACTTTGGTCATCATTCTTAGCCAATGCCTATGCCGACCCAACCCATGGATCAAATAGATCTTAGCCATTGGACATCTATCAAGCATGATTAAAACAAATCAATTTTTAAAACTAAAAGTTAACAATTGTAAAGGACGGGTAGCCAATTGAATAGCTAAGAGGTGCCAACTAGCCACAATTGATTGATGGTCTAAACCATAAGATTTGCTCACTTATTCATTGAATCCCTTGTTGAATCATGTGTCCTATGAGGACCTTGATGAAAACACTCAGCTACAATTACTTTTAGTAGCCACGTGTTAGCTTTGTAAAGCGAGTCAAAGCATGATCAGTTAAGACGTCTCCATCCACACATCTAAGAGTCTAGAGATTTAATAGAGCTAATACAACTGCAAGCTTGTCTAAGTTTGGGCATGATGGGTCTCCTAGACTATGCTTATCATCAATCCTATTAATATAAGTGTCTACACACTCATGTAGAGTAAGGCTAAGGTACCAACACCAACCCACCCCGCAGGTGGCACACAATATCTCCAAGCCCCTATAGATGATCACAATGATGATCAGGTCCAAGGATGCATGCACACTTGAGGTTGGCATTCTCACCATCATAAACACTGATAGACCCACAACACTAGCACAGTGCGAGTTCTGCATGGCCATGGCACTAATCTAAAATGCCAGGAAATGTAGCCAGCTTGCACAAGTCAGAGTAAGTCATCCGCTCGAACGCCTCTGATTCATCGAAGCAAGCCTTCTCTGCCTTTGACATCTTTGAGCAGCATCTACTAGTTGCAAGTATGATGTAGAGCGGGTTGCATACAATTTCATGGCCAAGATGGACCAAAAAAGGCCCGATCAGAGGCGGAAGTGATCCAGACTGTCAGAACTTAAAACGGGCATATCTCGTAAACCGGAATGAGCTATCCGACATACCATATATGATTTTAGGGTAGGACGAACTACTTTAGCCACCCAACCCCCATTGCCCATGCTAAATTTGAGAGATTCCATCAAATCGATGGTTAAATTTTCATTTTATTTTCATTTTTATTATTTATAGTAAGTTTTACTTTGACTATAACTCTTCATCCGTTAGGCTTTAGGAGTTGCATCCAACATGAAAAGTGCTTAGAATTCTAATTAGGAGAATAGCATGGTTGACCCAAATAGGACACTTACCATTTTTGGCCGAAAACCATGAGGTCTAGTGGAAATCATGACTGTCTATAAATAGTAAGTTTACTATTTATAGTAAGTCATGATTTTTAAGAGTTTTTGTTATAGTATGATTCTGAAACTTCTTCCTAGGGTTTATGTTATTATTTAAGAGGTTGTAAGATCATTTGTCATCATCAATAAACTTATTTTAAAATTTATAAAATTAATTTCTATTTTTCCTCATGGATTCATGGCATCTCCGTGAGGAGTCTAGAGAAGCTCTGTGGATTTGGAGTAATTATCCTAAAGGAAGACGATGCTCGACCTCTACACGTCCTTCCCTATGTCAAAGTACGAACAGATTGATAGGGGTCAGTATATCAAGCACATAGGTGCTACGAATAAAGTAATCGATGACAAAAAAATAGTTTAATACTTTGACAGTTGATGATGGAAGTATACGATCCACCATATGGAAACATCACTTTCTCACTATGAGGCATCTTCCCAACTCTTCAAAAGGCTCGAAGTGCCCCTCAAATGTCATGGCTTATTATTCTTGTCCACGTGCTCAATCTCGATGTTGCATGGCATGTACTCATATATAGAAAGCACCACTGATTCAGATGTTGTAATGTGACATAAGTGTTGGGGATTGGGCTATGGAATCACACAGAGATGGATCTAGGATAACAATCCCAGAGTACCAAGCAAACACAAGAGAACACAAAGATTTAACCTGAAAAACCCTTTTGGGAAAAAACCACAGCATAAAGCGACAGAAATCCACTATGAAAGCATAAATTACAAAGAGAGAGAACTTACCCGATTCAAACAACCTCGAATCTCACCCTTGTTACACCCTTTGCAAACCCTATAACCCTTTTAAAAACCATTGGAATCTCTTTAGAAAGCCTTAACATACCTTATAATGGCCCTAGGGACTCCTATTTACAGTTTAAGAAACCTCACTTTCGCACCTCTCTGAAAATCGCCTCAAATTTATGTAGTCTACACACAATCTGCGTAACCCTGGACTAGTCGAGCTAGAGCTTTGACCGGTCAAAGGGACCTTCGACTCGTCGAGACTGTCCTTTGACTCATCGAAGATCTCAGGAATTTCAAATATATAGTTGTTGGACTTCGAGCCAAACTTCCTTAGGGCTAGTCGAAGATTTTCAGATTTAAGACTTCTTTTTAACAATAATCTCCACCTTGTCTTCAATCGTTAAACATGTAGTTTCTTGACCTCTTCGCTTATCTCTGCATCACATCATAGCTTCAATCAATGCTTCTCATGCACACTCCGCCCTTCTTTTACGTCATCGTCAAGCCCAGAGAAGTTTTACAAAACTTGAACTTCTCTGTAGGAACGACCTTGGTGAGCATGTCTGTTGGATTCACGCTAGTGTGAATCTTCTTCAGTGTTACGCCTTCTTCCTCAAGCACCAGTCGGATAAAGTGGTGATGAACATCCATGTTTTTAGTACATGAGTGATAAACAGAATTTTTAACTAAATTTGTAGCTCTTTCACTATCACAATTAATCGGCACGGCCTACTGCTGAAGTCTCAACTAAGTATCATCCCTCTTAACCAAACACCTTTCTTAAATGCTTCCGTCACTGTCATATATTTTGCTTCGGTCGTTGAAAGAACCACCATGGACTATAGTTTCGACATCCAATTAATTACTCCACCTGCTAGTACAAACGAGTAACCAGAAGTCGACTTTCTGGAATCCACACTGTCTGCGTAATCTGAATCTATGTAGCCTACCAACTTTGTCTCTGTCTTTCCAAAAGTAAGACGTTGTCTTTTGTACCACGAATGTATCAAAGTAACCATCTCACCATCTCCCAATGTTGTTTGTTGAGATATTTGCTCACAACATCGATTGCCTGATAAATAACTGGTCTAATTCAGACCATGGCATGCACTGCCAACTGCATTTGAATAAGGCTTATGAGACATATCCTGCTTTTCCTCATCTATTTTGGGACATTATTCTAAGGAAAGCTTGAAGTGAGCCGTGTAGGGAATGCTCACCGACTTTGCCTGGTCCATCGCATACTTGATCAATACCTACTTGAGGTATTCTGCCTGAGATAACCAAAGCCTACTCCTCTTCCAGTCTCTATGAATATCAATGCCAAAAACCCTCTTTGCAGCCCCCAAATCCTTTATTTTTAGGCATGTCATGATTGACGATCTACATGTCATCAACATACAATTCTAGAATGATCAATGTGCCATCACTCAATGTCTTGTAATAAACAGTGATCATATTCACTCTTCGAAAATTTCTGACTCACCATGAAGGAATCAAATTTTATACCATTGCCTAAGCGACAGGTCATACAATGACCTCCTGTAAACCTTGCTCTCTACGCTTTTAACTTTGAACCGCTTTGGTTGCTTCATAAATACAACACTTCTAATTTCCCGTACAGAAGTGCAGTCTTTATATCCATCCGTTCCAGTTCGAGATCAGATTGGGCAACTAGCGCTAACATGAATCTAATAAACACCTGTTATACCACCAGTGCAAATATCTCTGAGAAGTCGATCCCTTCTCTTTGAGAATGACCATTCGCTACCAGCCTCGCTTTGTATCTATGTTATATCCTTTTGAAGATCCACTTGCATCCAATTACTTTTTGACCTACTAGAATGTAACATCCTGGATATTCACTGTTTTGAATTTCCAAAAATCCTTAAAAAAATTTTAATTAATTTAAATTATCACTTACTGACCATTGGCACTCAATGCTAGTTTATACATGGGTGAAACCAGTAAAGAACCATATAAGTTCAATTAATTAACCGTAGGAAGCCAATGAATCCGCCCGATCATTTGAACATCAAGTTTAGCCACATGATTCACTCACATTGGACCTAAAAATCTAACCGACCCATCGCTAACTAATCAAGACAATCATAACTAAATTAAAGATCCACCAAAGTCGAGTCAGATAAGGCCCGGATCTTAACTAATAGGCCAAATCAACCCCGTTACTCTTTTAGCCTACAACCGATGGTTTAGAGTAATCATGATCAAATCTCTACTTTTATTAGTTATAAATAGGTCACACTATGAACATAGTTAATCCAAACCCAAATCATCACCCACGAGAAATCTCAATACTAAATCCATTACAGAAATGCCCCGATTTCCCGAACAAACTCTAGACCGCTCGTTGGTGGGCCACTAGTTCCAAAACTATAGAATAATGTCCGTCTTACTGGGCTTGATGTCCATCGCAGGAGTAGGACATGGGTACTGACCAGTACCACTCAACTTGAGCCAAATTACGAATGCATGAGAAATGTAAATACCCTAAAGGAAAAATCTGAAACTTAAGTGAATTGGGTCGTCCACTCTTTTGCAAAGTTGAGGATTTCAGACCGTCGGTTTACAACCAAACTTCACATGTGGAGTAAAGATATTTTTCTGCTCATATCCATATAGTCGTGGCCCCGATCGACCATCGGTGACCGTTGAACTGAATTCTAATCCCACCTGTCGATCGACGCATCCAAATGACAGGCCATTTGTGTCTATGGGTAGATCATCGCTAGGGCCAACTATCCAGCGGTGAGTGTCGACTCCTACGCCCTGTAGTAGCCCCAAAATGGTAGAAAAATACCCCCTAGGGCTAGTATAGTAAAAACCCATCCCTTAGGGCCATTTACACCAAACCTGACACTATATAAAGGCCTTATTTGGGCACCCCCTCTCCCCATACGAATTTGCCCTAGGAGGAACAAAGGGAGAGAGGAGAGAAAAAGGAGAAGGAAGAGAGGAAGAAGAGAGTGAAGGAGGGTGTTGTTGGTGGAGGAGCTAAGAAAACTTAGAACCTTAGCAAATTTCCTTCCTTTCTCCCACATTCACAACTCCAAGCTCCATTTCCAACCGATTGGGGAGGTAAGCACCCATCTTTTTGTAATCTTTTGTGTTGATCTAGGATTTGCATGTAACCTTAACATGTAAAGTTCATTTGACTCAGGATCTCTACAAATCCACCCGCGAGCTTGGCAACCCTAGATCGTTTCTTAGAGCTCTCAACGATTCATAGGTGCAGACTATTGTTCTTAGGAGGCCTAGTACCAATTTTAATATGAATTTAATGATTTTTCTTATTAGGTGATGTATTTGAGAAATTTAGAAAAACCTAGACAAGCCATTACACTTTAGATCCTCCCCCAAATCAATATGGAATGATGATGGAATGTTTGATGTTTCTCAACATGATTGGGTATGAAATTGATGATTGCTTGTATAATCCTTGCTTGATTCTTGAATGATGATTCCCCATAACATGTTTGATGTACTAACTCTTGTGTATAATTTTGGTAGTCAGAAATATATAAAATACTTGGTTTCCTCACTAATCCACACATCACATATGCACTTTTAATTCATAAAAATGTTAACATTTGCATATTAGAAAAATCTGAATTTTATGTTGGAAAATATGAATGCATGATATTGCTTATGTTAGTTGATAACCCTGATTGTTGAAGTGTTATGGATTACCATCAAAACCCTTGGGTTGGTCAAGAATCTAAAGAGAGAGATGGTGGTCTCATTGGTAGGACTACCCTGAGGCTAAACCCGTGAATTTGGGTGGGTGCTTATGGGCGACAGTAGTTAGACTACATGGGTCACTTGTACCCGATGTCGTATGTCACGTACTTGCCTGAACCCGCGCAGTCTAATCTACTTACTGACCAACCTTGTTTGTTAACCCTTTCTACTCACGTATGTATGAAACCTAGAATACCCTTTAACCGTTGTAACCCATTGATAACCAAACTAAAACTAATCCACCGACTCATGAGCCGGGCATGGTAGAATAGGACACTATGTCTGAGCTGTCGGCCTATGGTGGGGTGACGAGCCTCCCCGTAGTGACCGCGAGCGATCCCTTTTCTCAGCACTCCCCATGTGCTTAAAGTCAAGGATGGGGAACCCGACGGGATTAAGGATCGCGGGGTCCTAGCCTCACATGTTGAGGGGCCTTGGCCTCGCAACTAGTTAAAGGTATTGTTACGTGGGGTGTACCAGTTTTTCCAATCTGCTGGATGAACGGAGTTAACTAAATACTCGGTTAACATTATTCATGCAATGTATTAGCTAGGATTTGGTGACTCGGCAGTTGAGGTCGCAATGAGGGAGTGCTGATCATGTGCGATCGTTAAATGGAGTCACTTGAGGGAGTGTTGTGGCGAGGTCATGCATCATATCATTTATCATGCATATGTATTAACAAGATTAGCTAAGGATTTATGAATGTTTGTCTTTTATTAAGTTCATAATATAATTGTTGCCTGATGTAATTAAGATTAATAGCACCTACTGAGTTGATCACTCACTCCCACTCTGGGATGGTGTTTTAAAACACCAACCAAACCCTTTACTAGATGCAGGTAAGGTAGAGCTCGACGAGCCGAGTAAGGTGAGCAAGGATAGGGATGAGGAGCTTCCCTGCTTCCAGATTTTTGACGGATCCTTTTAGTTTGAGTTTGGGCAATCGTGGGGTATGAGCCAGGGCCCTAGTCACTTTGGATCATGTATGGGTGGGACTAGATCCCTATTTAAATGATTTTGGATTCATGGTTTGGATATTTTTATATTTAGTAGCAATTGATACTGCTTTATGATGTATTTATGATCCATGCCTTCCTACATCATCCAGTGTTTATGAGATCATCCACATGTAATTAAAATATGAAGCCCATTAGGGTACCCATGACACCTGGAAATTTGGGAGCCGAGTTCTTACACGGCCTCTAAAATCTAGGGTGTTACATAGAAGCTCCACCGGCTCCCATTTGTCGATCTACTACAACAAGTTCATCATATTGCCCATAATCACCTTCCACTTCTCAGCACCAGGATCACCTAGAGCCAACTGAATAGTAGATGGATCCCCCTCATTTGTAATGAGAGCATATGCGATATTGGAGTCGTCCATGTACCTTGTCGATATCCTGCAATTATGTTGTGTGATTCTTCTCATAGGTGGCTGCTCCACTTGCTCTGTATCTTTGTTCGGGGGTCTCAGCCTTCATGCACTGCCCGCTCATGTGGTCATTCCCAACATGCCAGACATGTGTAGAGGTGGAATCCACTGCAGCTGTACCTATTGAAGTGCTCCCGATCAACCTATAAATGTTACCAAGTCGTTGTGCTTTCATGATTACATGTGCCCCCATAGATACTCTAAGGGTACCATCAATACCCATGAACTTGTACTCTATAGCCTCGAGTGCACCGAGAGAAATCAAACTCTTCTTCATGTCGAGAATGTGCCTCACCTCAGTCAGGGTATGCTCTGTCCCATCAAACATCTTAATGCACACTGTACCAACACCCACAATATTATAGGCAATGTCATTGCTCATAAACACCTGTCCACCATCACACTCTCTATAGCTGGCGAACCAACTCTGATGAGGAGTCATGTGAAAAGATGCCCCTATGTCTAGAATTCACTCGTCGTTACGATCATCATATAAATGTCTAATCGTAGACACAGACAAGACCTCTCACCTTCGCATCCACTCGTTCTTTCATTAGACGTGGCAGCTTTGGGCTCCCTGTACGAAGCCTTAAATTCTTCTCTCTTAGATTTAGGATTTGTACAATCCTTCTTCATGTGTCCTTCTATCTCACAATTCCAACACTTTAACTTTCCTTTGCCCTTGCCCATGGACTTAGATCTTGTACCTCGATCAGTATTCCTGCCCCTTGTAATCAGTGCATCGGAAGATGTTCCCATGTCGCCGTTTAGCTTTCTCATGGCCTTCCCTTGAAGGGTTGAGATAACAGTGTCGACACTCAGGGTTTTATTTGCAATACACATTGTATCCTTGAATGACTCATACGATGCCGAAAGGAAATTCAGCAACATACATGCTTGTTCCTCATCTTTAATTACTTCCTCAATATCCAACAATTTGCAAACCAATTTATTAAAGTTACTGATGTGGGCCTCTAGATCTCCACCCTCTGCCATCTTGAAGTTATACCACTGTAGCTTCAAGTGTAGGCGATTTTCATAGAATTTTTCGCATAGATATCCTCTAACTTCGCCCATAAACTAGCCGCAGTTTTCTCCCTCAAAACATTGTAGAGAACCTCATCCGTGAGACATAAACGAATGAAGGCTAAAGAATTATTATCAAGAGTATCCCATTCTTCATCTTTCATAGTCAATTTCTGCTGCTCAAGAGCCTTAGCTTCCCCTTGCATGGTTGATAGACTAATCATCTTAATCTTCCATAACTCAAAATTATTTTTACCTGAGTACTTCTTAATATCAAACTTGGCGTTTTCCATTGATGTTAATCTTGCAGATCCAGATCTGTGCCCCAACGATGGCTCTGATACCACTTGTTGGGGATTGGGTTGCGGAATCATACAGAGATGGATCTAGGATAGCAATCCAAGAGTACCAATCAAACATAAGAGAACATAAAGATTTAACGTGGAAAACCCTTTCGGGAAAAAAACACGTCACAAAGCGACAGGAATCCACTATGAAAGCATAAATTACAAAGAGAGGACTTACCCGATTCGAACAACCTCGAATCTCACCCTTGCTACACCCTTTGCAAACCATAGAATCCTTTTAGAAACCCTTGGAATCTCTTTAGAAAGCATTAGCATACCTTAGAATGGCCTTAGGGACTCCTATTTATAGTTTAGGAAACCTCACTTTCGTACCTCTCTGAAAACCGCCTCAAATTTACGCAGTCCGCACACAATCTGCGTAACCCTCGACTAATCGAGCCAGAGCTTCAACCAGTCGAAGGGACCTTTGACTCATCGAGACTGTCCTTCGACTCCTCGAAGATCTCGGGAATTCCAAATACATAGTTGTTGGACTTTGAGTTAAACTTCCTCAAGGTTAGTCAAAGATTTCTAGATTTAAGACATCTTTTTAACAACAATAAGTCCATGATCATCCCACAAATGGGGAAGTGAAAGGAATTAGTGATTTGCACGAAGCCCAAATGACGTTGGTGCTACACTCAAAGAATTGATTCATTACATGTATTGTGTCATACAGGTCAATGACCTATAGACTATTGGAAATGGCAAACCATTACATCTTCCCATACATCTGTTGGTTTCTCTAAAAAACTGTTTGGCTGCCCAATACCATTTATTCTTATTAGAAAACTATACCATCGTTACTCTTGGTGAATGTACTAAACATGAGTAAAATGTCTTTTGTAATCACTAGTTAAGCCTATAAATACGTGTGTTGTAATCGTGTAGTAGTATCAGAAAAACAACAAGTGCCTCTCATTACAGCAGTAGAAATCTTTGTTTTCCTCTCATTACAACAGCAGTAGTCTTTGTTTAAAAATATAATATATTATTTTTTTTTCTATCTCCCTTGTACGTGAGCTGCACTTGTTACCATCTTGGCTTTGTAAAGCCAACAAACTAGTATCAGAGCTTGGTTTAATAATAACAATTTCTGTCACTTGAACCATTGCTTTTAAGGCTTTACATTTTACAACTTCCACCACAAGCTGCTTGAGCTTTGTAACATTATTAAAGTTCTAATTTAAGAGCCTTGCTTGTTGAAAAATGGCTACCATAATCCAGTCGTAAATTCCAAAATTGTCTAAGGATAACTACGAAAATTAGTGCATTCGGCTAGAGGCTCTGTTCGAATCATAAGATTTATGGGAGATTGTCACTGACGGGTACGTAGAGCCCACTACAGAGTAAGAAGCCACCTACTCCGTTGAGCAAAAGGCCGCCCTCAAAGATCAAAGGAAGAAGGACAAGAAGGCATTGTTTCTTGTCTATTAAGGGTTGGATGAATCCACCTTTGAAAGGATTGCCGAAGTGACATCAAGCAGGCAAGTATGGGAGACACTAAGCACCATCTTCAAGGTTGTGGATCGTGTAAAGAGAGTCCAGCTACAAACGCGTATAGACAAATTCGAGACCGCTCACATGAAGGAAGGTGAGAGCATCTCAAATTATTTTTCAGGACTAATTGTTATTGTTAATAACTTGAAAAGAAATGGTAAAAAGATTGATCACATTCATGTCATTGAAAAAGTGCTTCGATCCCTCATAAGCAAACTCTAGCATGTGGTTATGGCCATTGAAAAATCAAAAGATTTAGAAAATCTCTCCATTGAAGAGTTGATGGGATTGTTGTAAGTTCATGAGCAACGAATGCAAAAGAATGCCGGATTTATGATGCTAGAACAAACTTTAAAGTCTAAGATGACTATAAATGAACAAAAGAATTGTCATACACAATGTGGGGGCCATGACACTCATGTAAGAGGCAGAGGGCCGGTGTGGATATCATTCAAGCCATCCATAAAATTAACAAAAGTTCACAAATTTTCGTGGAAGAGGAAATGGCAGTGGCTGGTCCATGTATAGTCAAAGAACATTCAATGCCACAATGCAAGAAATTTGGTCACTATGCATCTAAGTGTTGGAGTAAAATGGATCAAGATGAACGATCCAACTATACAAAAGCATCGAATTATGAAAAGGAAGACTCCACACTTCTTCTTGTACAAGAAAAGGCATGTGACCGACCAGACAAGTGGTATCTCGATATTGGTGCAAGCAATCGTATGTGTGGCAATAAAGAATTGTTCGTGAAACTCATACGAGTTCAAGGCAATATGAGCTTTGGTGATTCATCTAAAGTCCCAATAAAAGGTAAAGGAAAAATTAAAAATTTACTAAAGGAATGGTGTGCTGAATTTCATTTCTAATGTGTATTAAGTACCAAACATGAAAAGTAACATCCTCAACATTGGACAACTCCTAAAAAAGGGGTACATCATACACATGAAGAACTATTCTCTTTATATAAGAAATTCACATGGGAGATTGATTGCTCAAGTCCAAATGATGAAGAATCAAATGTTTTCACTTCATATTAACACAAGACTTGAAAAATGTCTCTATAGACCTATGAAGAATGATTCATGGAGATGACATTTTCGCCTTAGGCATCTCCATTTCAGTGGCCTTAAACTGTTGTCCTCATCAAGCATGGTATATTGCTTGCTTGCTATTGAAGGTCCAGAACTTGTGTGCAAGGCACACATACTTGGCAAGCAATAAAGGAACTCTTTTCCAAGTGAAGTGTCCCGAAGAGTAAAGGAACTATTACAATTGGTTCACACTGATATTTGTGGCCCATTTGAGACACCCTTTCTTGGATGTAATAAATACTTTATTACATTCATTGACAATTTTAGCAGAAAGCTATGGGCATATTGCATCAAAGAGAAATCAGCCGCCTTTAGTATTTTTAAAATATTCAAATCCCGTGTTGAAGTTAAACATGGCCATAAAATCAAAGTTTTTGGATCTGACAGAGGTGGGGAGTACACCTCCAATGCATTTCAAGACTATTACAAGGAACAAGACATTAATAAGCGTCACATTACAGCCTACACGCCACAATAGAATGGAATTGTGGAACGAAAAAACCAAACCATTCTCAACATGATGAGGACTATGTTGAAAGAGAAAGGCATGCCAAAGAGTTTCTGAGCAGAGGAAGTTGCATGTACTGCCTACTTGCTCACTCAGTGCCCTACCAAGAGTGTGAAGTACATGACACCACATGAGGTGTGGAGCGGCTACAAACCGAGCATGTCGCACCTAAGAATCTTTGGGTATGTCACATATGGTCAAGTTCCAAAGGTAAGAAGAAAGAAGCTCGATGATCGTGGTAAGAAATGTATCTTCATCGAATACAGTGAAGAATCCAAGGCCTACAAGCTCTACAATCCATGAACCAATAAAGTAGTGGTGAGTAAAGATGTAATCTTCAGTGAGGAAGAAGCATGGAAATGGAATGATGAAGGAACGACAAAAGAAAATCAAATCGAGGTAAAAGATCATGAAGAAAAACATGAAAGCTAGGAGCGGACCATTATAATACCCACTCGAGATGGTTCATAAACATTGCGCAAAACTCCAGGAATACATTCCATCTCTCCTCAAAGTACTTAATCAATTTAAAATTTGGCTAGCCCTTCTTCATCCAACTCTCCTTCACCAATGGCTCCTATCAAAATGAGGAATCTAAGCGATATTTATGAGCAAACAGAAGACATCAATCTATTATACTTATATGTAAATCATGAACCTCTTACATTTAAAGAAGTCGTAAAAGAAGAATGCTTGAGAATTTCCATGGAAGAAGAGATTCATGCCATAAAAAAGAATCATACATGGGACTTAACTACACTTCCCAAAGGCCAAAGGAGTATTAGTGTCAAATGGATGTACATGATCAAACATACAATCGATGGTGAGATTGATCGCTATAAGGCAAGGCTTGTAGGAAAAGGTTACAAACAAAACTACAGTGTGGACCATGAAGAAGTCTTTGCTCTTGTTGCTCAACTTGACACTGTGAGAATGATAATCTCACTTGTAGCCTATCACAGTTGGAAAATCTACCAACTAAATGTGAAATCTGCATTTCTAAATGGAGTACTCAAAGAGGTCTATGTTCACCATCCTGAAGGTTTTGTTGTGCAAGGGGAGGAACACAAAGTGTACCGGTTGAAGAAAGCTCTCTATGGGTTGAAGTAAGCTCCATGTGCCTAGAATACACGTATCGACAACTATCTTTAAGAAAACAACTTCGCCCAATGTCCATATGAGCATGCAGTCTACATCAAGAAGAATGCTCATCGTGACATCCTCATAGCATGCCTATATGTTGATGATATGGTGTTCACAGGAAACAACCAGCAAATGTTTCAAGAATTCAAGCATGCCATGTTCCAAGAATTCGAAATGACTGATACAGGACTTATGTCCTTTCTCGGCATTGAGGTGAGGCAACAAGCTGACCGCGTCTATATATCAAGTATGCAAAGGAACTTTGAAATTAAAGTTTAAGATGACTGATTGCAATGCTGTAAATATGCCTGTAGCAATAGGCATCAAGTTCACGAAAGGAGAAGGAAGCAGCATGGACTCGACTCTATTCAAGAGTCTGATTAGAAGTCTCAGATACCTCATAATCACTAGGTCAGATATCGTCTATAGTGTTGGGCTTCTAAGCAAGTACATGGAAGCACCAAAAGAATCCTATTGGCTCGCTGCTAAGAAAATCCTCAGGTACATGAAAGGAACCATGGAATTCAGCCGATTTTATCCATATAACGATGAATCAAAATTATATGGATACTCAGACATCGATTGGGGAGGTGACCAAGATGAAAGGAAAAGCACCACCGACTGTATTCCACCGACTGTATTCTATCTCGGGTCAACGACTTTCACATGGAATTCAAAAAAGCAAAGCGTGGTCAGTTTATCCACTTGTGAAGTAAAGTATGTGGCAGCATCGTCCACAGTCTGTGAAGCAATTTGGTTAAAGAACCTGCTAAAGGAACTAAAGCATCTGCAAGAAGAATCCATAATCATATATATGGATAACAAGTCTGTAATTCAGCTCGCCAAGAATCCAGTACAACATGGAAGAAGCAAGCACATCGACACCAAGTACCATTTCATAAGAGATCATGTGAAACAAAAAATAGTGAACTTGGAATATTGTAATACTGTAGAACAAGTGGCGGAGATTTTTACCAAGGCTTTACCAACTGATGCTTTTAAAAGACTAAGAGCAATGCTTGGAATGAAGATGTTTTTGGTTTGAAGGGGAGTGTTGGAAATGGCAAACCGTTACATCTTCCCAAACATTTGTTGGTTTCTCCATAGAATTGTTTGGCTGCCCAATGCCATTTATTATTATTAGAAAATTGTAACATTATTACTCCTAGTGAATGTACTAGACAAGGGCTCTATCATCTTTTGTAATCACTAGATAAGCCTATAAATACGTGTGTTGTAATCGTATAGCAGCATTAGGAAAACAATAAGTGCCTCTCATTACATCAATAGTAGTCTTTGTTTTCCTCTCATTACATCAATAGCAGTCTTTGTTTAAAAACATAATATAGTATTTTTTTCTCTCCCTTGTACATGAGCTACACCTATTACCATCTTGGCTTTGTAAAGCCAACACAGACTGCTCCGATGCTTCTGTAGGGTTCCTTCTACCCACTTCAAGCGGTGGTTCTCAAGTCCCCAGGCTCGAAACTCTCCACTCCAGATGTCCTCCACCTTCATATGATGGAAACAATAGCATAATATCTTGAAATGGTGTGTCGAGAACACACGTGCCCAAAAGCAGATGGAAAACAAAACTGGAGTAGAGATTGCTGAAGCTTGACGCTACCTGAACTTCGCGCTCATGATTTTTGGCCCCATCCCTTTCTGTAGCCCATTCCACATATCAACCCTCATTTGAGTTGGTATTGTCTTCTTCTTCTTCTTCTCCACGAAACCTTCTGGTGTTGTTGTGCAGTTATGCCTTCCACCTAGAGTCTTAGAAGGCTGAGAAGGGAATGGGTGGCCACCAACCTGAAAGTCGGTCAGGTTTTTCATCCACTCTTCCTCAATCCCATGGCATGGAAAAATTGCAATCTGATGCAAGGAGGAATGTGATGAGGTCGATCACCGTCTTCCTTAGGAGATATCTACTCTGAATGCATGGAGCTCTCTAAACTCCTCACAGAGCTTCCTCGAATCCAAGAGGGATAAAAGTATAAATAATTTCTAATGAATTCGAAATAAATTGATTAATGATTAAAAAATGAAATTACAATCCTTACAATCCTTTAAATAATGAGCTCAAACGTAGGAGAAAGTTTTAGACTCAAACACAAAAAACGTGACTTACTATAAATAGTAAACTTACTATTTATATACCTCCATTCCTACTAGACTTCATGGTTTTTGCCCAAAATAGTGAGTGTCTAATTTATCCTAACCACATTGTTCTCCTAATTTTTCTAAGCCCTTTTCATGTTGGCAGGACTTCTACAACTCAAATGATCAAAAGTTATACTCAAATTATATCTTACCATTTATAGTAAAAACAAAAATAAAAGGAACTTTTGACTACCGATCTGATGGAATCTCACAAATTAGGCGTGGGCTTGGTTGGCTAAAGTAGCTTCTCCTACCCCCAAATCATATATGGTATGTCAAAAAACCCATCCCACTTTGCGAGATACAACTGTTTTATAAGGTCCTGACGGTCCGAATTATTTCTGCCTCCAATCAGGCCTTCTCTGGTCCATCTTTTCCATGAAAGTGTCTGCGACCCACTCTACATCACAATCTGACCCACAATGGCTGTCAAAACATTTTGCGGCAACGTAGATGTCCGTGCAAAAGTCCACCTGCTCTGGCAGCTTGAAATAAAATATCAGTACTTCTACTAAGCCCTATTTAACGGTCATGATTTCTTTAACCTGAACCTCATGGGGCGAAGCCACGAGCTCCTTGACAGTCACAACTGTATTTGACTTCTTCCAGCAAGAGGATGAGGTTCGTTGTACCCTTGTTGGCACCTACCCAGATACATTCGATAGGTTGGACTTCACTACATTATGGCATATCAGATGCACCATTTGCTTTAGTCAGTGCTATTATCTGCAAGACATAAGAGCTAAATCAATAGTTGAATACAACCAAGGTTGCAAGTAAATTCGACCAAGTTTAAATTGCATTGACTAATGCTTAATTCTTGCTAACAGTTGGGTTAATTCCTCTTGCGTATCCAAAAGCGTTTCACAATGACTAACAATGTCTAGTCCAGGCTTAGGGCAAAATTTTCCAAGTCCTTTTGATACTGATTGACTAAAGTTACTTCGTGCATAAATAACAAGGTGTCTAAAAAATCAATGTCCATATCGTGTTGGTTGTCCTAGAGTGATGTCACACTCACCAAAATCATGAATTTGTGATGGACCAGATCCGTCGCAAAAGGTAATAATGGTCCGTCACTCTGTTTGTTACGTCGTAAAACTTAGACGGATGGGAGCCGTCGCTAATCTGTGATGGTTTTAGTTTGTCGCAAATAAACGACAGATACTATCCGTCATAAAAATTAAAAATCCATCATTGTACTACGAAAAAACCCACCAGTATTCATCATTATAAATTTTGGTGACGGATACGGTCCGTCTCTGATCTCTTTTTTTTTTCGAATCTGTAACACCTTATATTTATGCAAAAATAAAAAAATCACACAATTGTTTAATAAGAATCCCATTCACAAAATCCAAAAGATTGGCCTAAATATGAAACTGGACTAAATATTATTTTGAGTGTTTGGATACTCAATTGGCCTAAATAGCAAACTAAACTAAATATATAGTAAATAGCCAAAATTGAAGTGTGACAGTATTCCCATCTTACCATTTAAGCATGTCAAACATGCATTAATTACGAACATATCTCTTTTATATTATCAAGGGACTCCGTGAAGTTCAAAGAATATGCTAGAATTTATTGGCTGTACTTACCAGACCCATATCGCCATGATCATGCTTTTCAGCTTCTTAATGTTATGATTAGAAGTCCAAATGACAGAACCAAAGCAAACATCCTATTGGCAAACCTCCATGAGAGTATGAATTCTATCGAATTTCGATTTTCTCATTTGGGTATGTGAAACTCATCCACAAGTCCCTATATAGCAGCAAATCCATGAATTAATGATAAGGTTGAATTGATGAAAAGAATAATGGCTTACATCTCATAATAATATACTGACACAAAAGATACGCTTCAATAAGATAATTACTTGAAGGATTAGATTTTTCTAATATGTTCTCATGTTGGCTTGATTGAAAATCTCAAATGATAAAGGTGAAAAAGAACAATAAAAACCTAACAAACACGTTTGATTTGTTTTAATGTTATTCTATTTAATTTTAACCACAAAAGGATCTCCAACTAATAGAATTAATTTCTCTTGTTTTCCATTAATTTGTGACAAGGCCAATTTAGCTGAATTTGGAAGTTATCCAAATGCCATCAATGGTAGAAAATAGTCATCAATATATTTGAAAGAATTTGTTTATGAGTCTTCTTGAAAGACATCATAATACATGAAGCCCGCCAAAATCGGCATTAAAATCCTTACTTTGAAATAATTGATTATAGAGGGTTGTTGTATATTAACCATTGTGTTCTACACATGTATAATGCATTTTTAGCTATAAAGACTTTACCTGTAATTCGAAACATGACTTTTTATCAAGTTTCATATTACAGCTTAATGTTGTAATCTATTAACAGTGTGTAAAGCCTTTACAGGCAATTACAATTATCCAAACAGTCCCTGTAATCAGATTACTTATAATCCCTTTCCAACTTAAGGACTTTACAGTCATCCAAATGACCCCTAAAAGAAAATTCAATATATATAATAATAATAATAATAATAATAATAATAATACAAAAAGCAAAAATTACCTACTACGTCGCTCATGACATGCTCATAGAAAACAATGAGTTTTGATCGTTTTGTATATAGATAGTAGAAGAGCAATATGCCATGGGTGAGGAAGCCAACCAACCCAAGCCCGATAAAGAAACTCTAAAGAAGATAACTAGTATGATTGCCGAAGGGCTGCGACACTAATAAGAAAATTCTGAATTCAACTAAAAAGAACTTCGTGTCGAGGGTGACTGCAATTGCAATGTAGCACACAAGGAGAGCAAATGAGTCACTCACGAGAATATGGCCAACCTTATGTTTGGACTCATGCTCTAGAATATCTTTAAAAAAACAAAAAAAAAAAAAATTTGATGACCTACGTGGATCTGACACAAGTCATGATGGGGCCTAAGAAGTTACATTAAAAGTTGGGTAGCAATGCATACAATCTATCTTTGTAAGAGAAAATCAGTGTGTTTTGTGAGCAATGACGTGTATCATTGAGAAGCACCCGCCAAGGAGCTCCTTGTGGGAGTGGATTTGGTGTTTTCCAAGTAACATCTTAGTAGGTGTTATCTTGACCATGGTCTCACCTTGATGATTTGTCATATATCCACGCCGTCCATCAGTTTTTCCAGTCCATTTTAGGATGTGGTCCCAAAAATTTAGCAGATCCAAATCTCAATTCGATCATACCACAGGATACAGTGGTGATTGAACGCCAACCATTAAAACTTTCCTGGAGCCCAACATGACGTTTATTTTCCATCCAACCTGTTGAGAAGGTCAACCAGATCTGGATGGATGGAAAATATAGAGATTAGCTTGATCCAAAACTTTTGTGGCCCACAAAAAGTTCATAGTGACCATTCAGCATTATTTCCATTAGTGTGGTCCACATGAAATTTGTATCTTCTTAGGTTTTTGAGATTTTTGAGATCACATCCTAAAATGATTTGAGAAAACTGATGGACAGCATAGATATCTAACAAATTTATCAATTTACTAAAGATGGAGACGTAAATAGATGGATTGGGAAAACAAAGCTCATAAAATGGATGTTTGGTAGCGTCAAAAGACCAATTTTGGACTGGTCAATTTGGCACTAAGAAGCCATCCATGATTTGTTGGAAATTGTTTTTCAAAAAAATTAAAAAGATAATAATAGCACAAATGTGCCACAATTACCATTTTAAATGTTAAATAACTTATTTAAGATAAACAACCATATATACACAAACACGTCAAAATGTGTAAACTAAAGAAAAATAGTTCAAAATATGATCATGTAGAATCAAAGTAATTAACCTAGTAATAAATACTACATCTTTAACCACATACAAACAATATTGGACATAGTATTAATTATCTATTACATACTAGTAACATACAACCAATATTGGGGTATCATACCATAAGCTAAAAGAACATCATGTCCCCCTAAACAAGGTATCCTCCATTATTAACATCTATATATATATATATATATATATATAAGTTCTATGTAGTCGAGCTCATTGGAACTTCCCATGAAGTCGAGTTGTGTGGGCTCACCGTGATGTATGTCGAACATCAACCCCATCAGTCAGATGCACCATTCCATGGTGGGCTTAGGAGTTACACAAATCCAGCCCATCCATTATGTGTGTCCCACTTGGATGAGGGATCATACCAAGTTTCAGACGCATCCAAATTTTAGGTGGGCCCCACCAAGTGCTTTGATATGTTTTAGGCATGTCTTCACATGATTTTAGATGGTATGGCCCAACTAAGTTTCATATACGGCTGATTTTTGGGATCATATCCCATAATTTAAAGGGGACCCATCAAATGCACGGTGTTGATGTTCAACATACATCATGGTGGGGCCCACACAGCTCGACCTCATGGGAAGTTCCCATGAGCTTGACCGCATATATATAAAGTTGTTTATTGTCATTCACATTCACAAATATATTCATCATCCAACCAACTTTAATAACATTTATAAAAAATAAAAAATAAAAAAGGATATCTAATTAACCAATTCTTTATAATAACTTGCAACTTAACCTGTTGGGAACCATCATGCACTGTAATGTGTTACGACAGAGCAGGTTATGAAGAGTTACAAGTTGGACCTCTATGACAAAATATAAATGAAATAATAAAAATATAAATTAATCAAGATTAATTTAAGTTTTTAGAACTTAGTTCTCTAAAGATTTATAGGTTCACCGAAGAGGAATGAATTGGACCTGAACGTAAACATGATTAAATATCATTTCGGTGTGTTTGGATGCTTAGTTGGTGTGAATAGCAAACTGAACTAAATATATAGTAAATAGCCTTAATTGAAGTGTGGCATCATTACCATCTTACCATGAATAAGGTCTTCCAATGAGAACCTCCGCAACAAATTTCATATTTCCTTGGAGCCCATCTCCATCCAATTGTTTTATAGCAACAACCTGCTCAAAGAAGCTCACATTCTCATTAGTAAAATGCAAATATTTTTCAAAATATACATTGTATTTTGCATTGATGTTTAAGTTCAGTTCTCAAAGATCATATTCACTGACCAAACTCAAAATTTGGCATGAGTAGATTTGTACTTTCGGTTATCCTACATAGAAGACAAATACATGAATCATCCGATACAGGTTTCGAAAGCCATCATCCTTAAATGCTAAAGAAAGATCAGCTAACAAATATAATAAGCAAAGTTCAAACATTCAGAAATTCAACTCAACTCAATGTCTAGCAGGGTCACATCCAAGTGAATACGCACATACAGATTGAACTCTTGATAAACAAGTTGCACTCCACTCAATCTTACTATCAAGTAGTACATGTTAGATTGGGCTGAATTTAATTCCCTATTCTACTTAGCACATTCCAAACATATCTGACCGTTCAAATCAACTTAAGGATGACCTGATCATAGAATTTGATCAATCTCATTATTGCAAGTTATTCTTGTAAACACATTTCTATTAAACTTGGCTTATAATATCAGTTTTTCAACATCTCAGCATTTTTTTCAATCTCAAATTTTCCTAAACATTTTTTTTCAAACCTTATAGCTTTCTTTTTCAAAATCTCATTTTTTTTATTTCAAAAATTTTCAAAATCTCAAATTTTCTAAAACACTGTCATTTTTTTTCCAACCATTGAAATTTTTTTTTTCAAAATCACAATTTTTTAAAACTAATCAAATTTCTATTTCAAAATTTTAAATTTTTATCAAAATCTCAGTGTTTTTAAAATCTCATTTTTTTAATCATTATTAAAAATTTAAAAAAAAAAAAAAAAAAAACGTAACTAAATTTTCTTATTCAAAATGTCAATTTTATGTCAAAATGTCCATTTTTCTAATCTTAATTTTTTTTTTCAAAATTTTTAACAAAATATCATTTTTGTTATTAAACTTTTTAATTTTCTTTCAAAATACAAATTCTAATTTGTTTTTTTTTCAAAATCTAAACTTTTTTTTTCAAACTCAACAATTTATTTAAACTTCTCAAAATTTTCAAGATGCCAACTTTATTTTATTTTCAAAAGCATCATTTTGTTTTCAACTTTTCAATTTTCTTTTTCAAAATGACAATTTTTTTGTCAAAATCTCAGTGTTTTTTTAAAATCATTATTTTTTTCAAAATCACAATTTTTTTAACTTCTCAATTCTCCTTTCAAAATGTAAGTGCTTGTATTTGAAGCACACATGTAGATGTCAAATTTCGTAGACAAAATACTGATTAGATTTCAAGTGCACTTTAGTCCTCTACAACACCTCATGAAAATCGACTCAACGTCTCAAGCCTAGAAAACTTGGTATGATTTCAAGTTCAAGATAAAGATCAATGTGTATGTCAACCATCAGGTTGAATGACCCTACAAAAGACCTTAGGTTAAGTGCATTTGAAACATGGCCTTAAATGCTTAAAATGAATAATTTATAGTATAAGTTCACTTCAGTTCAGCCAGCCCAACTTCAGGTTTGGCCAACCTAACTAACTTCGACTAACCCAACTACATTTCGGCTAAGTTTTCAAATTCAAAATATTAGAAAATTTGTTGCAAGTTTGGCTAGCCCAACTTTGGGTTCGGCCAGCTGAACTTGGCATTGGGCTAGCCCAAAGGTGTCTCAGGTCAAGTTTCCAGTAATGAAACTTTCGGATTTCAAAGGGATTCGGCCAGCCGAACCCTAAATTTGACCAGCCAAATTTTAGTTCAAGCTAGCCGATTTTTTTTATAAATCTTCTCCCCTGTTGGAACAAAATTGTTGGAATCCAGACAGCCAAACCTATTTTTAGGCTTACCGAATTTTCAAATCCTTGGCTATAAATAGGAACGTTTTCTCATTCATTTCCACAACGAAAATCAGTGAAAAATATTCTACAAGTCAGAGAGAAACTCAGGTCCTCCCAAAGCCATCTATGTGGTAATTCTTATTCTTGTTTTAGCTTATTCAATTCTCTTTCTCAAGTTAGTGTTAAATGCAATTAGAGAATAATCTATACTCTACTTGAGAAATAGAGAATTGAATCTGTATGTAGCAATTAGGGTTTATATTCTTTGAAATACATTAGATCCATATATTCTTTCTGGTCGAGTAATACTGCTCCATCGACATTCAAGAAAGAAGATCAATGCTCGAAGCCTTGACTTCATCTTCAAATCGACATCCTGTCTTCAGAAGATGAATATTGTTATTATTTTATTTCATTTGGGTTTGTTGAGATAGCCTAGAAATCTCATTTGGATTGATTTGTGTAAGCCTATAAAAATCACAAAGAGAGTTGATTTGTGGTTAGCCCATGAAAATCATAAAAGGGGGTTTTATTTTGGTAAGCCTCTGAAAATCATAAGAACTATAAGAGGTTGTTAAGGTGAACCTTTGAAAACCTTGATATGGTGGAAAACCAAAATTACGAGAGTAGTAATTTTGAGAGTGGAGGAGTAGGTGTGTGTTGAACACCAAACCATTATAACTCTTTGTGCATTTGTGGTGATTGTTTTATTTGATTTCATGTCTCTTTCTGTTTTGAAAGATTGATTCCAAGGACGTCATGAAATAAGGTTATCCTGCCTAAAATAATAGGTGAAGGTTGTCCTAAGAATTAATTAGAATCAAGGTTTCAATACATTGTGCAATTGAGAATATTATTTCTGAAAATTTTTATTAGGAATTGGCATTTTCCTAAACCACCCACCCCCCCAACATATGTAGCTCATATTTCACAAAATGTCAGTTTTTTGTCATTTTTTAATTTCATTTTTTTCCTCAAATTTTCTATTCTTTTGAACTTCTCCATTTTCTTTTTTAAAATGTTATTTCCAACTTGTCAATTCTTATCGAACTTTTCAATGTTTTTTAAAAATACAAAATCTCAATTTCTTTTTCAAAAAATATATATATATTTTTTCAAAGTTCTCAAATTTTTCACAATTTTTTTAATCTTTTCAATTTTCTTTTTCAAAATATCATTTTTTTTTCCAGCAGCTAGATGATCCTCATCATGGCAATATCTTCAAGGCATGGCCCCCTCCCTCATTATCTAGGAGCTTTGGCTTGGCAGGAACGCGGCCAGATTTGAGAATCTTCCCTTCTTACCAGGCCCAACAATCTTCAAAGTCACCAAATAGCTCCAAAAACTAGGCTCCCACCTGCCTCCATCCAATATCTCCTCATTATAGGGGAAGATCATCCTGCAGGCATTGGGCATGGATGCGCATCCCCCTTCTAGCATCGATAGGTCTCTTGTAATTATATGGAAGAGACATTTGCCGGGTTGGATAAAACTTCATGTTGACGACTCAGCTAGGGACAATCTTGGGATAGGAGGAGGCGGTGGCGTCTGCAGAGATCACTGGGGCAGCATGATTTTTGCATTCCACAATGACTATGGTTCAGTCACTAATACAGTAGCAGAAGCCCAAGCAATGGTTGATGGTCTGCAACTTTGTAGGGACCTGGGGCTGTCAAACGTTATAGCAGAGACAGACTCTCACGTTATCTTTGATGCGCTTCTCAATTCTAACACTTCCTGCTATTGGAATATCTGGTACCGCCTGGGAATTGTTCAGCAACTTATTCAGCCCTTGCGCATCCGCTTCTCTCACACATTCCGAGAGGGCAACTCGATGGCAGATGGCCTAGCTAAATCGCCAGTAACAATTCTCCAAACAGACTCTTCCTTGCTTCGCCCAGTCTCCTCAGTTACATCAGAGGATCCTATCTCTTAGATAAAGCCCCCATGGGCCAAATCAGATGCAACAAAACTAAAAAGGGTATAGGCCAATCATCCTAAATCTAGGCCATGGATAGGCCCCGGCTCTACGGTCGATGGCGGGGAGTATCTTGCATTCTACTTCTGGTTTCCTTCTAGGCTAGCCATTTCAATTCTGGAAGAGTTGTTCACGTGTCTGCCACTTCTTCGGGCCCCGTTTCCAGTAGATCTTTCTCCTTTTTCTACTTTTTTCTTTTCTTTTCCCTTTCCCGGTTGCTTGCTTCCTGCTTCAATGGGACCGCCTGAAGGATTTTATTCTTTCGGAGCTCTCCCGTTTTTTTTTTTTTTTTTTTTTTCTAGCTGTATTTTCCCTCTGATTCAATTTTTTAAAAAAATATATCATTTTTTTCAAAATCTATTTTTATTTCAAATTTATCAATTTTTTTCAAACTTCTTAATTTTTTTCAAAATCTAAATTTTTATTAAATAACAGTTTTTTTTTTCAAAATCTCAATTTTTCTCAAATATTATTAATTGTTTTTTCTTTAACTCTTCAACTATTTTTTTCGAAATCATAATTTTTTTTTAACTTCTCAATTTTCATTTTCAAAATGTTAATTATTTAACAAAATCTCAAATTTTTTTATCTCAATTTTTTTCAAACTTCATTTTCTAAAATCTCGATTTCTAACAAAATAATAAAGATGTAGATTGGGATTTTTCATGTGATATTGCAAAGCATTTAAATATTAGTTTTAAAGCAAAAAAATAAATAATAATATCCACTCAATTAATATAAAAAATCAATGCATTCAATAAATCGATACAAAAATAATCTACTATACAAATAAATACAATTAAACCATTGAAATTCTATTAAAAAACACTTCTTAGATTATAATAAAGCACAAATTTTCACTAAATTCTACAATATATATATATATATATATATATATATATATATATATATATATATATATATATATATATATATATATATATATAGGGCAAAAGTGAATTTACAACGGACCACGATCCGTTGCAAAAGAAAATAAAATTTGTCCCTAATTGTTTTAAAGTTGGTTTTGTGCGGTAGTTTGCGACGGACCAAATCCATTGCAAATCTCAGTTTAGTGACTGACTTACTTCGTCACTAAATCCCGCCACAACTGCCATAATTGCCATTAAAAAGATGCGAGCAACGGACGATGTCCATCTCAAATTTGTAATTTTCACCAACATAGCATCCCACTCAGTGCCAAGCCTGGTAGATCAAGGTCCTAAAGTTTTGAAGTCCTTACTGCACCAACCCTTGGTGGCATGGGTCATATAGAAATCTCAATGGGGCGTGGCCAAGTAGTAAGGCAACAAGTTTTGGTCCCATTATTCGGTGGTTTGAATCCTTCCGTCCCAAACCTATTCGAATTCTAAATGGAATGATTTTGAATATCGATTCATTATAATAATAATTTAAAAAAAAAAAAAAAAAACCTTTTCCCACTTTTGAATTGTCGAAATAAGGACATAATGTGAGAATAGAAGCCTCAAAAGGAGAATTGGGATTTTTTCTTATAGGAGACAGTTTGGTCTTATACATAGACAAGGAAGGTAATCAAAAAAGTTCTTTCTTTTATCACTTAGGAGCTGTGTGAGATGAAAGTCTCATGCGTGGTTTTGAATGAGATAAAGAAGTGAGGAATAGTCTTTTCAACTCTAGCTTTTATGGTAGCTTTAACAATTTACACAACAGTCATGGTATTAGCACTTTTATTTGCAAATCCTGGAGAGACCTTCCCATATACAGGCATCTTAGAATTAGCTCTGCTAGCCAGTTGACATTGAAATTTTGACTTCTTGTTGATTGCGCCAACACTCATTAGCCACGCAAACCAATCCACACTCCCCTAAGTGATATCATGGATCAATCCTCTGCACTGATCAAGGTCGGCGTGGTAGACTAATGAAGCCGCATCTATCCCCTCCTCTCTCACTACCTAAGAGTCACATGGATCCAATTTGGACTTCCTCCTAGACGACTAAGCCCAAACAACATGAATTGTCCAAGGGCAGTGAGGTTCTTAGTTCTTTAACCAATCTTCGTTCCACGTTGAAATCCAAGGTCAGAGGCAACGCCAACCCCCTGGCATGCGCTAGTGAAACTTCTCCTTCCTAACCAACGACATTGTCATGTGTCCCTAACGACAATCGCCTCAACAACTGGTGAAATGGGAAATGTAACTGCCTCATCATATAAATACCCCTCCGGGTACTTCATTCACACTTCACTCTCTATTCACTTTGTGCAATCCCTCTCTTGGATCTCCCCAAGAACTAGGGGTGCACATCGAACCGGTAGAACCGTGGAATCGGACGGGAACCGACCAAATGGTCTGGTTTGGTCCGGTTCTAGAGTGCACCGGTTCCGATTCCGGTTCCAAAAATTAAAGAACTGTTTAGTTCAGTTTGATTCCGGTTTGGGGGTATGTAGAACTGAACCGAACCGTGGATCCGAACTATGAATCCGAACTGTGGATCCGATCCATGGAACCGAACCTAGAACCGTGAGTTTACAATATATTTTAATTGTATATTTGACTCATGATTTATGGTTTACATGCACCCTTTGCTTGTTTTCATAAATGTATTTTTTCACACCATATACAATATCTAAACCATTCATCAAATGGATCACAACACGAAAGGACATGGTCTAAATTATAAAATAGAACATGCAATTGGGCCAGATTATAAAAAGTCCAGAACTGTGGAACCGAACTGATTTTCACGGTCCGGTTCCGATTCGATTCTATGCAATCCGAACTGTGGATCCGATCCATGGAACCGAACCTAGAACCGTGAGTTTACAATATATTTTAATTGTATATTTGACTCATGATTTATAGTTTACATGCACCCTTTGCTTATTTTCATAAATGTATTTTTTCACACCATATACAATATTTAAACCATTCATCAAATGGATCACAACACGAAAGGACATGGTCTAAATTATAAAATAGAACATTGGGCCAGATTATAAAAAGTCTGGAACTGTGGAACCGAACTGATTTTCACGGTCCGGTTCCGATTCGATTCTAGGGTGCTAATGGTCCGGTTCTAGTTCCGAAAATCCTGGAACCATAAGGAACGGTTCGGTTCCGGTTTCACCCCAAAACCGGACCGAACCGAACCGTGTTCACCCCTACCAAGAACTCTCTAAGACCTTAGCTTTCTCACCCTCTTGTAGTGCTAAGGCACAGAGAAGATAAGGAGCCAGGCCTAAGAATTTTTTCTTTCTCACTTAAATCTAGAAAGTTCGGGTTTACTTCATGAAACATAAATCTAAAATTTTTACCATATTCAAACAATGGAAGGCAATGGTGGAAAAACAATTAGGACGAAAAATAAAGGTTTTAAGGACTGACAATGATGGAGAATTTACTTCCACTGAGTTTAATGAATATTAGAAGGATGAAGGGATCATTATGCACAACATAGTGCGTAACACGCCCGAACAAAACAGTGTGGCTGAGCCGATGAATCGAACTCTCTTGGAGAGGGCCCGATGCATGTTAAGTAATGCTGCGTTGGGCAAGAACTTATGGACAGAGGCCGTTAACACGGCATGATATTTGGTGAACCGGTCTCCTTATATGACAATTGAATGTAAAACCCTAGAGGAAGTATGGAGTGGTCATAAGATGGACTACTCAGATTTGTGCATATTTGGTTGTGAGACTTACTCTTATGTACCGTTAGTTGAGAGAGATAAGCTAGACCATAGACGTAAAAAGTACATCTTTGTTAGCTATGGTATTGGTGTGAAAGGTTATAGGTTATTCGACAAGGTCACACATAAGGTTATCACAAGCCGTGATGTCAAATTCGATAAAAGCTCCCTATTCCACAAGAGTAATCAAGAGGAACCAGAAAGGTTGATCGTAAACGCCCAAATTGACATAAATGATACTTAAGCAGAGACAAATGTGCAAACAGAGGTACAAGAGCAGGTGAAGGAGCTACCTGTGAGAAGAAACCTACCGCGTGATTGTAGGTTACCGGCAAGATACAGGGACGACTCCAATATCGCATATGCCTTCATTTCAGATAAGGGGGACCCGTTTACTATTCAGGAGGCTCCTGATGAGCCTGATGCAGAAAAGTTGAAGGCAGTTGTGGATGATGAGATGAACTCTTTATATAAGAACCACACATAGGAGCTGGTAGAGCTTCTAATGGACCGAAAAGTGATTGGATACAAGCGGTTATTTAAAAGGAAACAGGATAAATACAAAACGAGACTGCTAACAAAGGGGTATGCTTAGAGAGAAGGAATGGACTTCACAAAGATATTCGCGCTAGTAGTTAAGCAAGTATCTAACAGATTCATGTTAGCGCTGGTTACCCAATACGATCTTGAGCTAGAACAGATGGATGTCAAGACTGCATTCCTACACGGGAAGTATGAAGAGTAAATTTACATGAAGCAACTAGAGGGCTACGAAGTAAAAGGGGCAGAAAATAAGATTTGCATGTTAATGAGGTCGTTGTACGGCCTGAAATAGTCGCTTAGGCATTGGTATAAAAAAATTTAATTCTTTCATATTGACTCAGAAATTTACTCGAAGTGAATATGAATATTGTGTCTATTACAAGACACTGAGTGATGGCAAATTCATCATCCTAGTATTGTATGTTGATTATTAGTCATGATATGTCTGAAATCAATGTGTTGAAGACTCGGTTTTCAAGGACATTCGAGATGAATGATCTGGGGGCTACAAAGAGGGTTCTCGGCATAGATATTCATAGAGACAGGAAGAGGAACAGGCTTTGGTTATCACAGGTAGAATACCTTGAAAATGTGCCGATCAAGTATGGGATGGACCAGGCAAAACCGGTGAGCGTTCCCCACGCGGATTACTTCAAGCTTTCTTCAAAACAATATCCTAAATCAAATGAGGAAAAGTAGGTTATGTCTCATGTGCCTTATTCGAATGCGGTTGGCAGTTTAATGTATGTCATGGTTTGTACTAGACCAGATATTTCACAGGCTGTCGGTATTACGAGAAGATATATGTCAAACCCTAACAAGCAACATTGGGAAGCAGTGAAATAGATACTTCGATACATTCGAAGTACAAAAGACTACCTCTTAATTTTTAAAAAGACATAGGCAAAGTTGGTAGGCAAAGTTGGTAGGGTATGTGGATTTAGACTACGCAAGTAGTGTGGATTCCAGAAAGTCGACTTCAGGATACTTGTTTATACTAGCAGTTGGAGCAATTAGTTGGATGTCGAATCTTCAATCCGTAGTGGCTCTTTCCACGACTGAAGCAAATTATATGGCAGTGACAGAAGCGTTTAAGGAAGGTGTTTGGTTGAGAGGCATGATAAATCAATTGGGGCTTCAGCAAGAAGTCATGCCGGTTATTTGTGACAGCGAAAGCGCTATAAATTTGGCTAAAATTTTTGTTTATCACTCTCATACTAAACACATTGATGTTCGTCACCACTTTATCCGACAGGTTCTTAAAGGAGGCGTGACTTTGGAGAAGATTCACACTAGCGTGAATCCAGCGGACATGCTCACCAAGGTTATTCGTACAGAGAAGTTCAAGTTCTGTGCAACTTTTCTGGGCTTAGCAATGGCGTAAAAGGAAGACGGAGTGTGCACGAGAAGTGTTGATAGAGCTATGATGCAAGGCAAAGATAAGAAAAGATGACAAGATGCTACGCATTTGAAAATTGAAGACATGGTGGAGATTGTTGTATTTAATGTCTTAAATCAAGTTAGATACAGGGTCTGTCGATGCCATCAATAATATGTTCGATAGCATCAAACAGTGCTCAATCCCATCAAGTTTTTCTAAATTTTCTCCGGTTAGTCGCTGACCTATCTAGGTACTTTTTTCGATGCCATCGATGGATGTTCGATTGAACCTTCGATGACATCGAACATGGATCGATGCAATCGAGATTTTACGAAAAATCGAGTTTTGTTTCTAGATAGTTTGGGTGTTAGTTCGATGCCATCAACCCCTCTTTAATGCCATCAAAGGATAAGTTTCAATGACATCGAACGTTTTGTCATAATTTGCAGATCTGCTAGATCTACGAAATTTATTTTCGATTTTGTTTGGGATTCTCCCGTAGGCTACAAATATGGGTATAAACGAGATAGGGATGTATTCCAAGGGTTTATGAATAGTTCTAGGGTTTCAAAGGGGTGCAGCAAGGGTGAGATTTAAGATTGTTCGAATCGGGTAAGCCTTCTCTCTTTGTAATTTCTGTTTCATTGTGAGTTTTTATCGCTTTGTGCCATGGTTTTTTCCCGAAAGAGTTTTCCACGTTAAATCAATGTGTTCTTCTTCCTTTTATTTAGTGGATTTGGATCGCTATCCTAGGTTCATCTCTGTGTGATTCCGCCATTCACCCAACACATCTAGGGTTGAGTCTAATTCTATACAACTATGAGTAATTTTTAATGCCAACTTCCATTCTGAGAATTGGAGCCATTAATAGTAGGAAGGCCTTTAAGTTAAAAGAGTATGGATCCAATATTCATAATTGCATAAAATGTGTAATAGCTCACGTTAGATAAAAGACCTTGTTAAACATTAAGCATCATAACGAGACGCTTTAATATATTAAACCTTACCTAATCAATAAGGCAATGATTAGATTACTGAGGATGGTGAACATAATCGTCAAATCCTTTTGTGAAACCTAGTGCATCATTACAATCACTTTCTTTGAGCTAAGATCTAACACACATGTGATTTTCACAACATGAGGTTGACTGAATGTCAATAATGTAAATCCAAATGGTCCAACACCTTTATGGCAAGATAGACTATCTAATTTTATGTTATTAACATTATCCTTCCCACTTCATTTGGATCCAGCCAAACGGTAAATTCCTTTAGATCAATCAAATACCGCTTATTTGGAGACAAACATCACCTTATTGATTCTTAATACATGACGCTTGGCTTGCCCTTTAATCTAAGAACCGATAGACATCTTTAGTCATGGGCACTTTAGTGAAATGTGCAGCCAATGGTACTCACTAATTCATAGAAACTAGGATCCCTCCCAATTCGATTTGTTCTTATTGAATATTCTCAATACCTAAGAACAGAGAAATAAGTGAACTAAACCATAAAGGTCAATAACATGAGTCTTGTTTGACCACTTTATTGAACTTGGATCCTTAATTTCTAGATGAACACAACAACGACACATTTTTTTCTTTGAAATTAGCCAAAAAATTAAGCCTAATTAACTATTACCAAAAAGAAATTAACCCTACTTTCAAATTTTAGCACAAACAACTGCTTTTTCTATGTTAATGGTAACGAGTTAAAGTATGTTTATTGTAATTATAGATGGTATAATTACATGTAGAGAAGTTTTTTTTTTTTTTTTTATTTTATCAGGGCTGATATCTGTATTCCCTTCATTCAGGTTTATATGACCTTATGAACAGAACATTACGGTGGGCCCTAAGAAGGTTTCAACGGTGGTCACACTATCACCACTGCTTCCAGTGATGTGGCCAACATGAGCATTAGATCTGCCTCTTTTTTGGCACATGCCCTAAAATGATCTGGAAAAATGAATGGACGGCGTGGATTAAACACAGATATTACGGTGGCCCCACAGAGCTCCTCCCAGGACCGAGTCCGTTCCGACAGTGGTATGACACAATCCACTTCGGAAAATCACAATCTGCCGTACAGGATCAGCCCCTGAATGGAAAATGCACACGCTTCACAAGTGCGGAGAATGGGACACGTGTGCCTGATTAGAACAGCTTGGCAGATCTCAACACTGGCCTGTATGATCATCGGTGGACCATACCTGTAAAAGAACGGTTAAGATCAATTGAGCCCGTGATTCAACTTCAACGTACATGTGATGCCCCTACTCGGCTGGTGGTCGGTGCTCTGTGGCCCCCACCATGATGTATATGTTTCATCCATGCCGTCCATCTATTTTTATAGATCATTTTATGGCATGGAACCAAAAATGAACTATATCCCAATTTCATGTGGACAACATTACAGGAAACAGTGTAGAATGAACGTCGACCATTAAAAAAATTGGGCGCCATAAAAGTTTTGGATCAAGCTAATATTTGTTTTTTGCCTTCATCTGGGTCTGTATGACCTAATCAACCGATTGGATGTCAAATAAACAGTACATTGGGCCTTAGGAGGATTTTAATGGTGGATATTCAATCACTATTGTTTTCTTGTGGTGTGGTCCACCTGAGATTTATATTCCTCTCTTTTTTTGGGTTCAAACTTAAAATGATCTGTAAAAATGGATGAACGGAATGGATGAAACACATACATCATGGTGGGGCCCACAGAACACTAGAAAGGGGAGTAGCCAATCCATTTCCCACCTTATGGTATTATATTTATGACTGATTTAAGATGCATGGAATCTACTCAGTGAGTATTAGCCTAACGAGCCGATCCGATTTTACAGAATACACGTGTAAACAAGGAGCAGTTTCAGGAGCTCACTGGAGAGAGTGTAACTGTAAATGGGAGTGGATTCAGTCAGCTGCAGGCCTGACCGAGTCCGTTAAGGCCGTTACCGTGGGGCCCACCTTGATGATGTATGTGTTGTATATCCACACCGTCCATCCCATTTTTTCAGATCATTTTAGGACGTAGTTCCAACACTGAAGTCAGATCCATATCTCAGGTGGACCATTCCATAGGAAAGAGTGATGATTGGCTATTAAAAACTTCTTAAGGGATATCTGAGTTTTGTATCGATCTGATATTTTTGTTTTTCCTTTATTAAGTTCTTTTTTACCTTATCAACTGATTAGATGGTAAATAAACATTACGGTGGACCTTAGGAAGTTTTTAATGGTAGGCATTCAATCACCACTTCTTACAGTGTGGTTCAAATGAGATTTGGATCTGTTTCAGTTTTGGGGAGCCGTACTAAAATGAAATGGAAAAAAGGATGGATGGTGTGGATATATAATACATACATCAAGGTGGGCCCCACGAAACGGTCTTACCGAACTCGGTCTGGTCTTCAGTTGACTGAATCCGCCCCTGTTTTTCTCGGACTCGAATTGTGTAGTGTAGCACACTCCGGGGAAGCGGATTGGCTGGTGTACCAAACACCACCGACGTGGCTGTTGTGTTGAAATCACCAAGTTTTGTGGGTCCCATCATGAGGTATGTATTATATCCAAACCGTCTGTCCATTTTATAAGCTCGTCGTAGATCTTGAGACAAAAAATAAGATAAATCCAAAAATCAAGTGGACCACACTATAAAAAGCAGTAGGAGATTTAACATGTATCATCCAAACCCTTTTGGGTATCACATAAGTTTTAGATCAATATGATATTTATTTTTCCTCTTCATCGAAAATAAATGATATGGTCCCTACTAATGTTTTAACGGTGAGAATCATTGTCCCACTGCTATTATTTGTGGTGTGGTGCATTTGAGCTTTGGACATACCTCATTTTTTGGATCATGCTTTAAAATTATCTCGTCAAATGGATGAACGGTGTGGATATAATAAATACATCATTGCGGGCCCGCGTAACTTTAATCTCCTTTGAACCGTTCATACCACTCGAGCTCGAGTGTCAGCGCTCGTCTTCGCACGACACGTACCGACACCAGCCAGGTCAGTGGTGTGTGGTACAGCGGCCAATCCGCTTCCATCTAGCGAGTGGGTCCCACCAGAAACAGACCAGCCCGATTCATAAGGTGATAGGTATCGGTGGCAGAATGCCGCGAAGTAACGTGGCGGGTCCCGCCCATGAGGTACGGCTGATGCCGGCTGAACCGGTATAACTCCTACCCCGATTGCGGTATTGCAGTCCCCTCTAACCGGTTGCTGCCGGTACGGGCAGCGGTTTTAAGAGCGGGCAATGAGAAATTTCGATGAAGACGAGCCACCGCATCGGTTAACCCTCCGGCCGTCGCGTCTCTTTCTCTATAATGAGAGTGAAAGAAACCACTAAGCTTTGGAGTTTTCACTGATTAGCATCTCTTTCCTTTGTATTGCATTGTATCTGTTTGTAGAAATTCCTCTGAGAGTGGAAGATGGATATCTACGAATCAACGAAGGTTGTGTTGGCGAGAATTCAGAGCTTGGAGTCGGATCATGCATCTAAGATCATTGGTTACCTGCTTCTACAGGAGCATGGAGATCGAGAAATGATTCGTCTGGCTTTTGGCCCCGACACCGCCATCCGATCACTCATTAGCAGAGCCAAAGCCGAACTTGGGTTGTCGCCTTCATCTTCGTCATTGCTGCATCCATTGCATCAGCATCATCAGCAGCAGCCGTTCCAATTTTCGGATGTGCCGTACCAATTCTCGCCTTACTGCCCGGAAGCAGCGTCAAGGTTCCTGTTGCCTCACTGTGATTCCTTGTATCCTCCACAGCAGGACCCACATAGCTTTTTCAATCAGGCTGTCCAACAACAAGATGGCCCACCACCACCACTGCTGCAGCAGCAGCAGCAACCTCAATTGATTGGTCTGGAGGACCCATACGCAGTTGGATCGGGTGGGGAGTACTTGGGCTTGAGATTGACTGGGAGAGTATCATCGCCTCCTTCCATGGTTGATGTCCCTGCCAGGCAATGCAACTACTTTGCAAAAGGATACTGTAGGCACGGGACCGGCTGCAGGTTCCTGCACGGCGCCCGCCAGCCAAATGGCCTCCCTTTGAGCCCCACCTCTGAGATGGTAACATCAGCAGCTGTCGATGATGAGGAGCATCAAATTTCGTCCAGCACGCTAGAGAGGCTAGAGAGTGAGCTTTTAGAGCTCCTCCGTGCCAAGAGGACTCCCGTCTCTATTGCTTCTCTGCCCCAGCTTTACTTTGATAGATTTGGGAGGACTCTGCAGGCAGACGGTTACCTTACTGAAAGCCAGCGCCACGGCAAGGCTGGTTACAGCCTCACTAAATTGCTGGCCCGCTTGAAGAACACCATCCGTGTCATCGATAGGTAAGCCAATGAGAGTCCCCATCTTGCTCTTGGGGTATAGGTGGATGCATTCAGTTGAATTATAAGTGGCTTTTTATTTTTTTTGGCTTCTGCTTTCTTTCTTACTTCTGTACTAAAAAGAGATTAATATTATACAATGCTTGATGCAAGAATGTCTACAGGAGGTATGAACAGCGAACATCATTCAGTGATCCAAACCATTGATCTGATAGGCCACACTTTGGATGAACAATACACCAAACAAACGAAAGGGGAAAAGGAATTCCCATGTGGGAAGTACTAAATCCTTTAATTTGTGACCAGAAGATAGACGGTTAATAAAGAAATAAGTGAGTGTCTACATTCACCAGGAAAATGCCATGATCGGTCTATCTAGTAAACTTTTGGTGCACAACGCATCCATGGTGGGGCTGATCAGATCGATATCTGATTTTACTGTACGTATCTCCTGTACTTACTGGAATTGTGAGTGATGAGCAGGCCTCACGGACAGCATGCAGTGGTTCCAGCAGAGGATGCGCCAAGGTTCACCATGTACAGAAGCCAGCACCCGAATGGAACAGTGTCGGCAGCTGGTTCTCGACAAATTTACCTGACTTTTCCAGCTGAGAGTGCCTTCTCTGAGGAAGACGTTTCAGACTATTTCAAGTATATGTTCCATTTTGCATTGGTTGAGTTGGCCAATCAGTTTTGCCAATGATGATAGTACAAACTGACATATTGCAATAATCCAGGACTTATGGGCTGGTACAGGATGTGAGGATCCCATGTCAACAGAGGCGCATGTTTGGATTCGTGACGTTCGTCCATGCTGAGACTGTAAAGATGATACTTGCCAAGGGCAATCCTCACTATGTCTGTGGCGCCCGTGTGTTGGTTAAACCTTATAGAGAGAAAGGCAAGCTTGGGGACAGGTATCTCTTTCTTTGCTACCATCCTCTGCCATTGTGCATTCAGCACTGTAATACCTTTGTCACATATGATTAAAGCTTCCTAAGTTGTCTTCTTCTTTATCTATTTTAGAAAGTATGTGGAGAAAATGGAGCCGCCGCTTTATTCGCCTCAATTTATAGGCCATGAAGATGAGCTTCATGCAGGTGAGCAGATAACCCCGGCTCAAGCACTGACTTCAAATTGGATTGCTTATGCTGTATGCTAGAGAGGAATTAAATGGTCTATAAAAGGAGGATATGCATGGTGTTGTCGAGCCTTCAGATATACGGACAATCTGTAAGAAGAAAAATACAACAATAGTCCACAGGGACAAGGGCCAAATGTTGGATCCCTACAAGGGAATCCCCCATCCAAGCCAAGGGCCATTAGGTGAACGGTTTGCTCCACTGAGCCATGGACCCCATTGATAAAATCTCAAGGCTCAAGTGTCATGTAATCCTCATTATAAAAAATCGCAACAACTAAGTTTTGTTGGGGAATGTACAGAGGCTCATGATCAAGCTGTTGAGCTTGAGAGACGACGTCTCTTCGAACTCCAACTGTTGTCGAAGGCACTGAACCATCAGAAGTTTCAAAATCGTTGCATGAACCCTCACCCTTCAGAAGATGACACGAAACTAATGAAAGGTGGTTCCTATTAGCTCCATGCTCATCTCAGGCATTCATCTACCAATAGATTCTCCTCTTCAACGATTGCCAACAAGATGAGTGTTACTTTTTGCAGATCTCTATTGCTTCCCTTCAGCGGAACATTTTGGCTATTTGCTTGAGGTCCTTAACAGTGACACCGTGCAAGATGAGAAAATTAAGAACGAAACCAATAACTTCAATGATCAGGAAAGGTAACTGCTTTGCTTTCATGATTTGCATTTTTCAAATCTTTCCATACATAGATAGAACCTGATGCACTTCTATGCATGTGCTCTTTATGCAGCCAAGCTTATAACCTCCCTGAGAGTCCCTTCGCATCTCCAATTTCTGCAAGTAGCATTTCAATGGCCTCGTGAAATGAAACTGATGGACAAAGCAGTTGAGATAATCGTATTTACATGTGCAGATAATCACAACAATAGTACATAACTCAAATCGGTTTTCCTCCATTAACAAAGTTCGGAGATCTCAAACTGATGCATTCCACTGACCTAAAGGCGTTGAAAGCCTGTTTTTGCTGTCCTTCCATGCCCGGAGCAAGCCAAGGCAGCTAATCCTTTTTTATCTTCTTTTTTCTTTTCTTTTCTTTCTTTTTTTTTTTTTTTCTTTTTTTTTTCCTTGTTAAAAATAGTGGTAGTTTTGGAGGCTAAATCTGCAAGAAACATGAACAAGGCCTGATACTCCAAATTATAATCTGTACAAAGGACGAACTCGTCATGCTCTAATTGTAGTTAGATCCCTTCAAAGAAGTTTCAACTTTCAAGTGTAAAAGCAATGCTTGCAAGGATGAACTGTGCAAACTTCAGAATTAGTACACAATGCTGTAGTTTCATACTTGTATATACTGTGGGTTCTAAAAGAGCTCTCCTCTTATCTTCTGCACTACCTACTTATGTTTGGAAACTCGCAAAATTATTCTCGTGACATGTATTTGGTGTGCATGTATGACCAACAATATCAAAAGTTTTGTGAAGTAAAAAAAAAAAAAACCATGGCTATGCAGGGAACACGGTGGTTTATGGAATTAGAGATCAAAACTCCAGTCAATACTGGAGCCTTGGTTTTTTAGAGTAATACCTAAATTGAACCTCAGAAAAGGGAAACTGTAGAAGCCTTAAACGTGCAAATTTCAGCAGACCAAAGCTTTCAATCACAGGAAGAACAAATGTTTATAAGGAGAAGGCTGAGGCAACGTAGTATCCACCAAGAGTCTATGCACTCTCCTGCTAACCCGTTACGGTGGGTGGGAATTCTAAGATACATGCATTTCAAAGTGGTTGTTTTAAATCTTCACCTTTTAAAGTTGCATGTGAGATTCTCACCGTCTTTTAATGGTGGGAGATGATGTGCACAGCACACCCATTCTCAGTGCTCATTATGCATTAAAGTTGTGGTCGCAAAATTATATAACTTTTTCCCCCTTCTCTTCACACTATTTTGCAATCCAAAAAAAAAAAAAGAGTCAAATCTAACTTCTCATATCAATCAATATTCCTACTAAGTCTACGAAGTTCTACCCTAACTACTAAGTTCTAATATCAATCAATATTGCAAAATTCAGTGTTTTCATCACTAATTTCAATTAATATTTTTGAGGACATCATGCAAATACAGTTAGAACAGATCTTGAAGAGACCTTCAAAATGATCTGTTGTTTGTCAAAAAGGATGTGCACATGCAAAATCTTTGCTTCCCAAGAAGTGATTACATGGACCTCTTGTTAATGTTGAGCACCTCACTTTCCCAGCGGAGAGCACCTCCAAGTAAGACGATTATTTCAAATAAATATAACTGTTACATTAGTTGAGTTGGCCACTCTATTTGAGGCTGATGAGTGATGATTGTCCAAAATGACATCTAATTGAATTGCAACAATCCAGCACTTTGGGCTCGTACAGGATGTGAGTTTCCCATATCAGCAAAGGCACATGTTCAGATTCGTGATGTTCGTCCATGCTGAGACCACTGGTTAAACAGGGGAGAAAGGCAACCTTGGATACAGGTATTCTCTTTATGTTTCTCAGGCATGGAATTATTCAGCCTGTAATATCCCTTTTCACATATGTTCCAAGCTTCCTGTGTGGTTTTCATCTTTATCTATTTTAGAAAGTATGGGAAAACCAGAGATGAACTTAATGTCCTTGTAGCAGGAGCTTTGCACAAGGATGGGCCTATAATAAATCTTTCAAGACGCTCAGAAAATATCAGTTCATCTGAGAAGAGATCTGGTTTTTTTTTTTTTTTTTTTTTTTTTTTTGTGTGGGGGGGGGATTACATTAGATCTCTGGTTCCATGAGGTATTTTTAGCGATTGGATCATGTCTGGGAGAAGTAATATCGATCAATCCTGTGACAGAAGATGTAGACGAGTTAGGTGTAGCTCGTGTCTGTGATAGGAAGAAAAGGGCTTTTGTCAATCCTACTTTTGTCGAAGTGCTGGTCAGGGAAGAACAGTTGGAGCTGCAGGTGGAAAGGGAGAAATCTTGGGAAGTTCCGCTGAGGCGGGGGAAGATCTGGATCAGGAGAGAAGCCGGACGATCGCCGGAAATCTGCATTTGCAGGCAGAGGCAGGAAGACGATGCACCATCGCCATGCTCCAGTGTGTTACTGGTAAAATATGTCGATATGTCTCTCTCCTTCTAGCGGTACAGGGACAGCTGAGGAAGAATTGCTTGAAGATCTGGACCAGGAGAGAAACCAGATGATCGCTGGAAATCTGCATTTGCAGGCAGAGGCAGGAAGACAGTGCACCATCACCATGCTCCGGTGTGTTACTAGTAAAATATGTCGATATGTCTATCTCCTTCTAGCGGTACAGGGATAAGTGAGGAAGAATTGCTTTCAACTATGATATGTGGCTTTGGATGCATTGTGGGAGTACTGAGCAGAGGATGCACCTCTCGGAGCCTCTCTCTCGCTGCGGGTTTGTCTTCCGAACCTTCGGACCCGTTCCTTCCTATTATTCTTCAAAGGCAAGAGACATGTCTCTTATGGGATGACGAGGATGTAGAAGTTTGAAAGGGAAGCCAGGAAGCTCTCTACAGATATCGTTATTCGAGTGTTAGCTCCCCAGCGATGGAAAGGCAATTAACCTCAGCATTCCACAGCATGATCTGATGATGGTTCATTGCAGTGAGGACTTCTATGGAAGCACTCTTGAGGAAGAGTGATGAGAAGGTCACTCATCTCTTGTAAGGGATCTGAATCTCAATTACCAGAGAAATGAGAACAATGCAGAGGGAAGGAATGTGGCAATGGAAACAATGAATTCAAAGGCAGATTTTCTAGAGGAGGCCCTTGTCATTGCGCCATTACGGGCCACAATATGAGAGAGGAAATAAAAGCTATTTGCTAGCCAGAATCAGCAGTTGTTACTCGAAGACAGGCCATGATTAAAGGGAATAACAAATTAACCGAAGAACAGATCAGATAGTTCAAAGATATCCTGGAAAGAGTCGGAGGTATGATAGGACTCTCTTTCGGGGCTAGAGAGGAAGATGTTTTTGAATTTCTTCAGTTTCTTCAAAAGAAAGGAGCTCAGTGACAGTAGAAAACTCAGCCAAGATGAGGAAGTCGCAGAAAGGGTGGAGAGAGCTTCTCAGTCTTGAATGTTCAATCAGTTACGATTACATAGACAAATCAAGTGAAAGGAGAAGGCCAACGAGGGGAAGAACAGGTGATCAATGATTTTATTTTTATTTTTATTTTTTTTCCTTAGAACATTAGAGGCCTGGGCTGCGAAGTTAAAAGAGCCCACATAAAGAAAATGTGTTGGAAATCGAAAGCCGATGTTATCACGCTGCAGGAAACCAAGCTCCAGTCCATAGACAGATGTACGATGGATTTGATTTGGGGTGTTAAGAACAAAGATTGGGAAGCTGTCAACGCTGTGTGCTCTGCAGGAGGTATTATCATGGCCTGGAATTCCAATTTTCGGAAGAAAGAAGACAGCTTCTCTGGTATGTATTCACTCTCGGTTGTTCTTTGGGACCTTTCCTCGGGCTTCTGTGGGTTTTTACTTCTGTTTACTGCCCTTGTATTTCAAATCAGAGAGAGCAGTTTTTGGTTTGAACCGAATTCAATTAGATAGAAATGGTCTTTGCAATGGTGTGTCAGAGGTGATTTCAATGTCAATTGGTTTTTCATTTGAGAAATTTAACAGGGGCAGAGTTACTCATAGTATGAAAGATTTCTCCGATTGGATATTGTTGCATGAGTTAGTTGATCTCCTATTGGAAGGGGCTAAATCTACTAGACTAATAATCAGGCTGGTGTGATTCCATTGCATCTTGATAGATTTTTGGTTTCCATGGATTGTCTGCGTGGTCTTCATCTTTATCTATTTCAGAAAGTACATGGACATAATCGAGCTGCGACTTTATTCACCTCACTTTATTGGTCATTTCAGTGAGCTTCACGCAGGTGGGCACATAGCTGAGGCTCAAGCACTGACTTTAAATTGGATTGATTATGTTATGTCAAGTAGGAATAAGTGATACATGAAAGGAGGATGTGCATGATATCGTCGAGCCTTCAGATTGTCTTTGTGGGGACCTTGGATTGGTGATCCTGCCAGTGAATCTCGTGGGACCCACTGTGATGGAGAATTCCACAAAACACCGCATGATGAAACGCTCCCATCTGTCCATTGGGGTCTGCAAATGTGGCTAGGAAGAAAAACACAGCAACAGTCCACATTCAATGGGAAAAGGCCAAAGATTGGATGGGTACAAGGGAATCCTATATCCAAATTGGGGTCCATTGATCTATGTTTTGGTCCACTGAGCTGTGGGCCCCACTGATACAAACTTGAGGCGTAATGATCATGTAATTCCACATTGTCGAAAATCCCTAAACAAATAAAGTTTGTTGGGAAATGTACAGAAGCTCATTATGAAGCTGTTGAGCATGAGAGGTGGAGTCTATTCGAACTCCTATTGCTGTCCATAGCACTGAACCAACAGAAATTTCAGAAACTGTTGCACCAACCCTTGACATCCTTTCGAAGTTGATGTGAAGTTATTGAAAGGTCGCTCCTCTCAGCTCCTTGTTCATCTCAGCCATTCATCTACCAATAGTTTTTCTTTTGTTCGACCATTGCTGACGAGGAGCATTAGTTCTTGCAGATTTCGACTGCTTCCCTTTAGCAGAACATTCTGGTTATTTGCCTGAGTTCCTCAATAGCGAGAATGCCAATGATAAGAAAGCCAAGCACAAAGCCATTAACTTGAATGATCAGAGGAGGTAAGTGCTTTGCTTCCGTCGTTACATTTTTCTAATTTTTGCTCATCTAAGCATGACCTGATGGTCTTGTATATCTCTGCACATCCAAGGTGATACTGTCCCTGAGATCTGCATTGTATATCCAATTTCTGGAAGTAACATTTCAATGGCCTCATGAAGTGAAACGGATGGATTCAAGTTGTTGAGGTAATTGTGTTTACTTTTTCTGATAATTACAACTATAGTACACACCTTAATTGATTTTCTTCCATTAACAAATTTGGAAGATTTTGAATTGATGCATTCCACTGACCTAAGGGCCCGTTTGGGAGCTTGGATTTGGAATGCATTGGAATCCAAATCACAATTACATTGGGATCAAGGTGATTCGGAATCCTCATTTGTGTTTGGTTGAAATGCACTCGAATCCAAATCTTCAGTTTAGAAGCTTGTATTTGGTGGGCATTGAAATTCTTCAGTATATTCATAGGACTTAGATTTGATTTACTAAATCAGCTTTCATATCCCAAATAAGTATATATGTGATATTTGATAGAATGATTGTAATTAGCCCATTAAAATATATACTTCAGCCAAAAAAGAGGAAATTCCGAGCCTTGATTGGGCCACAAATGCAAGGATCACAAACAAGCGACTCACCGACATTTTTTAACGGTCCATTTAGATGTCCAACGTTTGGATGGTTCAGATCATTCTATTGATGTGATTTTAGTGTTGCAGCCGATAATCGAATTGTTTTGGAGTATCGCCAACGTGCCATGTGTCCAGTGGATTAGTAGCCTAGATACACCTGTGGTACATGTGTGACTCTCCTACCCTTAAAAAACGAGGCAAAACAAAAAAAAAAAAAAATTTCCTTTGGATTACATCCGAATCTTAGCATTTTGCTGAGATTTCAAAACACACCAAAATGGTAGATTTGAAATGCCCCCTGTTTCATTTACCTCCAAATCCAAGCAGCTATTTGGATTTGAAATACACCCATTTACCACCAAATCCAAGGTGTCAAACAGGCTGTAAAGGCATTGGAAGCTGTTTATGGTGTCCTTCCATGTTTGGAGCCAGCTGAGGCAGCTGATCTTTTTTTCTTTTTAACTTACAAATAGTGTAGTTCAAGAGATTGAAACTGCTAGACTGCTAGAAAAATGAACAAGGGTCGACACTTCAAATTATAATCTGCACAAGGGACATGCACAACATGCTTTAATTGTAGTTAGACCCCTTCAAAGAAGTTTCAAGTGTAAAAGCAGGCTTGCAAGAATGAACTGTTCCAACTTCACAATTAGTACACAATGCTCTCCCCTTTCTTCTGCACTACCAACTGAATTAATTATCTTTGAAACTAATAAAAATGTTCTTGTGGACCTTTGTAGGCATCCATGTATAACTGACAATATTGTGTGTTAAAAAAAAAAAAGAAAAAAAAAAGAAAAAAAAAAAAGGTAATCATGACCATGCAGTGAAAATAGTAGTTGAGTAAGAAATAAAAACAATGGGACGGAGCCTTGGTTTCCACTAGAGTAAAACCTAAATAGTGTTACTGCTTGGATTCAAGGAAAGGAAATTGAAGAAAACTGTCTACCAAGGAAAGGAAAGGAAAAGAAGTTTATTTTATTTTATTTGTATTTTTAATAAATTTCTTATGAGTGGCGCTATTTTCAAATCTATTGTTTGTTTTTTTTTTTTCAAATCTATTGGGAAGTTTTCTTGGTAGTTGATGGCATTTGTCATGTGGTGCATGTAGGATGCTTGAAGCCTATTGGTGGCACAGTGGCGTACTTGATGATGGATGGTGGCACTTGTAGGATGCTTAAAGCTAGACAGTGGCATATCTTACATGTTTGCACACTTGGGGTGCTTGAAGATGGATGGTGGCACATATGTGAATGTGGAGCATTTGAAGATGGGCAGCGGCTCGTGGTGCATGTGGGACATGGGCACATGGCAAATTGGGACATGAGATACATGTGGGGTTCTTGGAGATGGATGGTGACAAGTGGCACGCATATGACATTGGCACAGTGGCAGATTGGCATGTGGCACATTGGAAATCCTCTTTCCCATGGGCGTGGCAATCGGGGTCTCCTTAAGGGGTGAGGAATGAATGATATTATGATAATGACATTGTAACGCGACTAGAGCATGTCTTTTAAGTTTCCTTGGGGCCTATTTGGATTCTGTGAAACAGGATGTGAGGAAATGATGTTTCCAAGGAAATGAAAATGCCCAACAGGCATTAGCTCTCGCTGAAAAGGAGGTGATCCAACTACACCTTCCAACACGTATGTTATTACAACTTCGCTCCAGTCTCTAGCCCTGCCTTCAACATCTCCCCCCTTGAAAGAAATGATGTTTTTGAGGAAATGTTAAGCAGTGCCAAACGAAAATGCCAACAAGTATTAGCTCTCTGAAAAGGAGGCAATCCAGCTGCACTTTCTAATATGGCCTTGTTACAACTTCACTTGGCTCACTAGCCCTACCTTCAACATCTCGCTCCTTGCTATTAAGGTAATAACTTCGGACATGGTCAACTCCCATAGTGTGATGGGCAGTGTGTACAAGGCCCAGTAACAAATTCACCGCTGTATAGCTGATCGGTGATGACTAACGATTCTAATTTCAGGTAAGCAAGTTGCAGCCAATAATCCGAACTGAGGACATGTTTTTAAAATTAGCTCACCCTCGCGGGATTGCGACTCTTTGTACCAGCCATTGTAAGCATGTGTATTGCTATATATATATATATATATATATATATATATATATATATATATATATATATATATATATATAATTTCAGTTTTTGTCTAATTTCAATAAATGCCCTTCTTCTTTTTTACTCATCCAGACTTAAAAAATTGGCTTTTCCAGAAAATTAGAGACCATCTCATCTCTGTGGGTTTTTAAAAACCCTTGCATGATGAAGCTTACTCCTCAGAGGAGTGATTATTCACTGATGTGAATGGATGACTACATGTAGATGAGATGCATTCCTTCCATAAGATGCCCCACCTCATGTTTGATCCTGAACTTAGAGTATCACACGGATCCAAACCTCAGGCAGGCCTCACCATAGGAAACATTGTAAAATATATGTACGCTCGGCTAGGGCACGTCAGAGGAGCAGCGATATTCATTGACTTGATGAATTCTTCTTCGACAGCCCTAACCTAACAAGTCACTCGAAGCACCTATTACGCCTTTGCTTTGCCCCGTCCCCTCCAGTTGCTCAGTAAAAAACGTTGCAGTCAATTGCCCTTCCCGTTCTCATCAAACAAACCAATAAATTCACTTGGTGTGGTCCACCTGAGTTTCAGAAAAGCATGATTTTTGGAGTAACTTCACTTTTGTTGAGGAGATTCATGGGAATAGATGGCATATAAAAACTAGAATGGGCCACACCACATTGAACAATGAGGATGGGATGGCAACCATAGGTTTGTGTGGGGGGTAGGCCATCATGGTGTGTATCTTTCATCAAACCCGTTAATCAAGTGTATCTCATCAATATGAAAATTAAATACAAAAAATTAGCCTAATACACAACACAGGTGGGCCATACGGCACTTATCTTCTGTATGTATGGACCAGATAATGGTCCCCACTTGATGGACAGGGTGGATTTTACATACGCAACAAGGTGGACCCCTTTGTTTTTTTTTTTTTTAATTTTAAAAAAAAAAAAAAAAATCAATCAATCAATCAATCTATGCCGTCCATCAGGTACAAGATCCCTTGCTTGGCCTATATCCCAAAAATCAGGCTGGTTCAACATTCATGTGGGCCAACCCAAAAGAATTATCCCTAAAACCTATAAATTCACGTGGTATGGCCACTTTTGTTTGAAAGGTTGAGTGGTATGGCCCACTTGAGTTTTCAAATATTATGACTCTTTGGTAATTCTTTCATCCTCGCGAGGCACATCAGAGAAGGGATCAGATGGCATATATACATACCAGGGGACTCTTCACAAAACTGATGGTGTGTCCCATTCATATGCCCTTATGGTGTGGCCTACCTGAGTTTTGAATTACCATGGTTTTTGGGTTCATTGGTTAAAATGAGGCAGTGTACCAGATGGACGGGGTGGATCTCATGAAAGTTACTCCCATGTGGCAACCTAACACGTGTAGGAATATGAGTTGTACATCAGGTGGGCCCACCTTCTGGATGATCTGATCCAGTAGTCAAGACACTGGACTGAACAAGTGGCCACACTTGTATGTAAACCTGAACAGTAGCTCACCCTCAAAGTGTATCTGGAAACAACATGCACTAGACACATGCTATTTTAGCGAAAAAAAAAAATGTGTGCGATTGTGGGACATGCATGTCAATGCATAACTGTAAGATGGCCATGGATCAAAATGGGCCAGCATACCAATAGAAAATGATCACCATGCATCAAAACATCATGAATGCTGTTTGCGCAACAATCTACCATGTAATTTATATTTTCTATAAAAATTTGTTAGCCAATCCAGAGAAATGGAAACTAAGACCAATTTCCATGAATTTTTTTATTTTTTATTTTGAAAACAAATAAGGGCTTATTTGTTTCACTGATTTCTATGGTAACGTAATATAAATAAACCATCTTTACCATTTCACACCTGATCCATAGCTCAAGTGGTAGACTGAGTGCAGATACCATAATTTCAACGCTGAGGTGTCAGTATTGATCCCCAAGTGGGATATGTACTAATCCAAAAAAAAATAAAAATCATCGTTATCATTTCGCACGATTTTACATTATAAAATTTTTATTTCTATAATTTTATCTGAATAAGAATTTATAATCATTACAATTTTACATTATAAAATTTTCATCTTTATAATTTTACCTAAATAAAATGACAATGTTATCATTGCAGTTAAATGCTACTAATGTCACTAGATAGATAAAGTAATTTGTAATCATTACTTGCTTCCTTTACTAAGTAATTGGTGAAACAAACATGCCCTAATGGAGATTCTATTTCATTTGTAACTAATTTCTTGAAAATATCACTTTTAAGAAATCTTCATTTTCTGTTTTTAATTTCCACGAATTCCAAATAGGCCTTTAATTAACAAAAAGATCTCATGCAGGACAAACCACAAAAGCCCTAAATATGCAAATTGCAATAGTGCAAAGCTTAACAGGAAGAACAATATTTGATTTATAAAAGAAAAGAGATTATGGGCACACGAAATGCACCAAAAGTCAACACACTCTCCTACTAACCCAAAATGGTGGTTGGAAATTCTATGATGCAAGCGACGTTCTTGAACGATGGCATCATTGTTGAAGAGCTATGGTTTGAACCCAAAAAGATGGTGTTTAAAGCTTTGCCTCTTAAATTTGAACCCAGAAAGATGGTGGTTAAAACTTCCGCTTCTAAATTTGTATAACCAAGAAGGATAAGAACCCATATGTTTAATTAACTACAATTTTCTCGAGTCTGGATCCATTTTAGTGGGGTTCAAGCTTGGGTTAGGTTGGGTTGATCTTGAGAGGATGTAGACCCAACCCATTTAGGAATTCAGGTCGAACTTCAGGACCCAAACCCTCTCATGGGTCTAAATTTTGGACCCAGGTTGACTAATTGTTAGGTCAAGTCCAATGACCCATTGGGTTGACCCAACCCCATTTGCAACCCTAGTCCCATCCTAGTTAGTAATTTATTTATTAATTGAAAGGTAACACTACCAAGGATTGAACCATGGATCACTCACACACTACAGTCTACCAGCTATCTAATGAGCCGGAGACCATCCCAGTAACTAATGATTAAGGAAACCGTAAATTTCCCTAAATTGCAAAATTCACTACTTTCAGCACTAATTTGAAGTCGTGTTTTGAGGACTTAATTAATCTAATCTTGGAAATCATACATATACAACTACTGCATATCTTGAAGAGACCTTCAAATAATCCATTGTTAGTCAAAAAGACATTTTTGAAGTACAGGTGCAGAATTTTTGCTTTCCAAAAGTGATTATCATGGACCTTTGTGAGATGTACCCATTCCTAAACAACTTCTGTTAGCTCTTCATTGATCTTACGACCACGTTCGATGCATGATCAGCATGCAAATCATCAGATTCTTGGTCTGGAAGAGATTTACTTCAGCTTTCTTGCAAAGTTACTCATGCAGATCCTCTGAGTCCCATTAGCAGTTTCTTCCATGGAAGCACCCTTGTACTTGCTACTTGCATAGCATAAACGTATCAATTGCTCGGAACTAAGTGTAATGTACTTTGAACTCATTATATTTCATTGTTAAATGACCTTACATTGTCAGTGTATTCAACAAATTCATTCTATAAAATGAAGTAGCTTGCGCATAAGAACAGATAGAATGTTACACATGATTGGTATTCACTGAGGTTGAACTTTGAGCTTCTTAGCTATTCCGGCAACATACTTCCCTTGGTAAAATGCCTGTTGAAGCTCCAATTCTGTCGGTTCACGCCTTCCATCTCCCGCATAAGTGCCCGCTCCATATGAAGAGCCACCCTTCACCTCATTGATCTCAAACATGCCACTCCCAAAGGTGTATCCAAGAGGCACAAACATGATACCATGATGTGCAAGTTGGGTTATAGCCGTTAACCTGCAACAAATAGAGACGCTAGAGTCATAAACCCGAGTAAGGAGCGATAGGGAGTGAGCCATATTATCCAGTGAAATTCAAAGCCTTTTGGTCCGGTTTGGCAGACACCTAAAATTGAGTTCATCTGATTTTAGTTAAGAGTAACTATGTATTAGGGATCTCGATCTCTAACACATAATTACCGTTAATACAAACTCATTATGTATTAATCTTAACTAAAAATGCGATGCAGTCATTTTTAGGTGTCTACCAAACACGGCCCAAGATATTCTCAAACTCCCAGTCACAGGGTTCACAAATTGCACGAAAACACTATGGGTACAGGCAGTTGCATGTACATAATAGATCTCTCGTGTTCTAACCGAATGTAGCATAGTGCCGATGATGTGGAGGGTCACAACTTAGAATCAGAGGAGATGTTTGCCTGATTTGGAAGGATGAAATAATTTACAGGAGAGTCTTCCTACATATTGCGGAGGCAAGCCATTCATGTCGCAGCATGTGGATTTCATCCAATATAGTAAAATGTTTGGAAGGACCTTAATGTTCTTCGTTCTGCTAGTTTGAACAACTTCAACACTCTTCATAAACCACAGATTTCCAACACTAAAGAAAAACATCCTAGATGACAGATGCTAGAGATGCAACAGCTGGTCCCACGCATGGGTAAAGAAGCAGGTTAGGTGTATGGTACGCTGCCAGCAAATCATGAGATTCCTTTTCGGAGTTTGATGATTAACAAAATAGGATTCAAAAAGACAACCCCAAATAGCAAGAACAAGGTTATGATGATGATATAGAAATGCTAGAAGATCGCCCCTAGTATGACTTTTAACCATGACATATCAGTCACAATATGTTTCCAACCATTTGGGCGGAGCTATAACAGCTCTTGGGGGTTGTATAGTTGTATATTCTGGCTTTGGCCTCTTCTTTTAATAAAATTTGTTCTTATCACTCAAAAATAATAATAATAAGCACCCATTTAATGATGCTATTCTTATCCTTTCCACAATCTTTAGTGTATTAATATTGGCATCATTCAATATATTCCTTTCTTTCCATATCTCCCAGCTAATATGTATGGAACCATTCACCACATGGTTCTTCCTTTGACCTTAAACAGCCCCAATCCCCAAATCTTGAAGATCTCACCCCCAACTTCTTTTGGAGCACCCAAACCATTCCAAATGTAGATAGATATTTGTTCCAGATGAATAAAGAAATGACAAACTATGTCTTCCTTTTTTTTCACATGAAACATAAGCTTTGAAGCCTATGTTGTCTACTCTTAGTTACAGGATCCTTCCAACTAGGTGCCAAACCACAATCTTTCGTTTCCTTTCCAATTGTTGATGATTTCTTGGTGAAATATCATGTGTTGTTGATATTTTGCAATACCGATGGATGTTTGGATGGAAGGTTGGATGGTTGAGAGGCCGGATGAGATGGTTGGACTGATGTCCTACAACAACACATGCTTTTAAGGCCCCATTAAATGGACACTTGTTATGTATGCATTCGTTTTTGCAATTTTTTTATTTCTAAATATGGAAATATGTACATTTTAACATCTCCTGAAGTTTCACTGAAAATTCCACTGGTTTCCCCGTGTTTCCCTGCATTTCTGGTTATCAGCGATATTATCGGCGATATCAATATTGTTTCCGTATCCCTGGCCAACGAAAATTGTAGCGATACCGATACTTCGAACCCTGGGTGACACTCACTTTGAATCGCACTCCGGACTCTCGGTCCCACTCCTGCTTCCTACCTATTTATACCATTTTAGATTGTGAGAATGCTACCTTGCTTCCGCACTCAAACCTGTCGCTGCTTCACTTCACACTTTGTGCAACTATATGTCTGCTTTTGAGGTGGTCCGAGGTAAGGACCTTATCGGCCATGACCATCCATGCAATAGTCTTAACCTTAGGAGGAACCAAAAAAAAACCCAAACCAAGCCACAAAGTGGCAACTCTTCATTCAAACTCTAGGCTTTCAAGAATGATCTAGCAGAAAATTTGTCATTTGGAACTCATTTCTACAATCTGGTTTTTCTCTGGATTTATGTATGAACACTTCTTTCAAATCCCCATTATCTTTGTAAACTCATCTCGGAGATTTTTCCTAAAATGTTCCATACTGCTTTTCCTCCCAACTTCTTGCGGGAATCAAGAATCAATTTAACTTTATCTAGCCAATCTAAAGAGCCTTGTTAACTCCAAAGCAAGGGGTTCCTCTCCCATTCAAGTATCAAGCTAGAATGGCTTCTATTATATCTACCCAACCTTAAAGCAGATTCCAGGAATCTTAGCATGCATTCCAAAAATGATTTTGAAAATTCGCATTTTCAGATACTTCCTAGATAAGCCCTCCACATTGGAAATCACAGAGGGGTGCAAGGAAACTTATGAAATTTCTCTTCATAATAATATTTCAAACAGACGAGGTTTTAAGTAGATAAGGTGGTTATTGATGTCCATCATCATTAGCCAATTCATGATGGCCCCACATGGTTGCATGATTAGATGATCAAGAACATTCATCTAGTGAGCCATGCCAATGGGGCATTCCTAACTGCTCTTATTTTCCACATTGAATGTGGATGGCTAACAATTTTTATTTCCAGAGGCATTGTTAGATACACTGGTAGATTAGGACTATCCATATACATCTAAGCAACCAATATACACCAGATACATTAACCTCAACCCAAATCATCCAAAATTTGGACACTGTTGTGTTTCGGCCATATCTAAAGGTTACAGTAAACAGATGATCCTAACTGCACTTTTGATGCTCATCCAATGGATAGTAAGAATGAAAAAGAAGTTGACAGGCCAAATTCAACAAACAAATATCCATTAATCGGAGGTTAGAATCTTCCAATCAATCTGATTTTGGGGCTATGCCCACAATATATATATATATATATATATATATATATATATATATATATATATAATAAAAAATAAAATAAAATGGGAGCCACTTCAGTTTTGATTGAGGTGAATGCATGCCATGCATACAACAGACCATTTACGTGTGTCAAAATATAAACATTTTACGCTATTGATTTGAGCCATCTCTTTGAATGCAGACCATCAAACTGATAGCATTGTTCAACCAACAGATCCCCATCAATTATAGGACCACCATCTGGATGTTCCAATCATCCATTCATGCAGTCACATGAGTCCTGTCATGGGAGGAGCAAGGAATGGAATTTAAAGAGGGAAAAAAGGAGCCAACCTCATTCAGATATTATTAGTGTTCAACAATAATTGAATTCAAGATCGAAACCATGTTTGCCTGCACGAGTTGAATAAAGAAAATGTTGCATGAAACTAGCAAACATGGAGGCTTTCTTTTGTAAGTAGAAAAGAGGGCTACTTACGCTGTGTTTTCTTGGCCTCCGCCGTGAAAGCCGGTGCTCCAGAAGACACCCGCCGGTTTACCAGCAAGCTGCTGTGATGCCCACAGCTCGTGGGTGCTATCAAAGAAGGCCAAGAACTGGGCTGCCATCATGCCAAATCGAGAAGGGAAACCAAAGATGAAACCATCGGCCTCAACAAGCTGTTCTGGCCTGATCACGGCCACATCCTCCTCCTTGGGAGGGGCCTTCATCTTTTCCAGTACTCGTTCTGGAAGCGTCTCAGGTACCTGTTACCACCCACCACCAATATGGGAAGGGGTTAAGGTTGTATTTGGATACACAAGTGAACTGAATTGTGAACATACAGTCAGTGCTATAAATATGAAATGACTGAAAATAATTATTATTTTCTTGCATGTGTGAGGAAGTAGCTCTCAGATTACAGTTACTTATCCAACTTGAAAGCAATGTAAACAGAATTTCGAACTTTATGTCAATATGAATGGTGGGGAAGGTAAGAACAGTTTGCTATTTGCACTTTTGAGGTACTATGAATGAGATATAATACAAGGAGGAGAATAATTCCAACTAGGTTTATGCTTGATGTAGAACAGGTGGCGCACAACTTCTTGGACAGCCAGGATCGAATGAAATCGGGCCAGAAATCTTGATCTAGAACAAAAACGGCCTAAATGCACACTATAGTTTCGTTTCGCATGTATATTATGTCATTGGAAAGCTATCAACAAGCTCTACATCCTAGCCAATCAACCGAGATCCATTGGCCCCTGAACGGCTTTGCAAAATTCAATCTTTTCATGGTCAAATCTGTGACTTAAGTCAAAACTTACTAGTTTTAGTAAGTTATGTTTGCTATTTTTAGGGTTTTTAAGAATCCAGTTGTGGTCCAGAGGATTTTGTTTTGGTCATCTAAAAAAATTTGTTTAGGAGTTTGGGCAGAATTAGATGTCTTTTACTATTTTAGTAAGTGTACTATTTCAGGAAACTTACCATTTCAGGAGATTTGTCTAGTTCGGTTGGAGTAGGAGTCTAGGGCCTATTTTACTTATATAAGGCCATCAAGTACATTGAACACGACACTTTTTATTAAATGATATCAATTATTTCTCCTTTTAGAGATTGTCGCCTTGTGGATTCAAGAGCTATTCTTGAGACGAATATGGTGTTCTTCCTTTTTCCATGCACCCTCTACCCAATGCCATACACATTACATATGTATGACTATCTAAATTGTTCATTCATTTAGAGGCCTCCATAAATGGACCATGCACCAAAAATTAGAATGTATAGACAATCCGTACATGTGTATGATGATCCAAACTGTTCATCCATTAGAGGCCTCCATAAATGGACCATAGACCAAAAATTACAACCAGCAGACGATCCTGACCAAGTAAGAAATATGTTGTACAAAAGTTCTAACTATGCCTTTCAGTTTTGTACACCTTCTTTAGATGATTAGATTCTCCAAACACCATGATTTTGGTCTATGAGGTTGTCCGTGAGGAGATAATAGTACACATAACATGGACAATATAGAATTAGTTAAAAAATTCAGTGAATGTGCAGTGCCAGTGACTCAAGCTGAGTTACTTGCCTACTCAGGTTTTTTTTTTTCTTTTCTTTTTTCTTTTTTCTTTTTAATGAAAAGGAGAGAGATTGACTTTAGAACTCACAAGCTGGACTTTCCAAGTAGAGGTCTTTACCAACATGCCATGCACCCCAGAATAGTCAGCTCTTTTATATTCATTATACAATAACTATTAAGCCACCCTAAGCACCTCATGCACCAAGAGAAACATGGGTGTAACTTTCATGAGATTCACCCTGTCCATCAGGCACGCTGCCTCTGTTCACCTCAGAACCAAAAGATCATTACCATCCATATCTTAGGAGGGCCAAACCTTGGGAAAAAGTTGGGTTGGGACTCCCACCATTAGTTTTGTGTAGGGCCCACTTGGTGTTTACATGCCATCATCCATTCATCTTATCTGTCTCACTAGGTTGAAAATTTCACCCCAAAATCACAGTATTGCAAAACTCAAGTGGGCCGTACCAGGTGAATTTAGAAGTGTTTAGGTATAACTTTATATGGTGGCCTATTTGTTAAAGCAGCCTGATTTTTAGGACCACAGCTAAACAAGGGGGATGCAACTGATGGGGTGAGGTGGGGCAAAGACAACAGAGCAGAAAAAACAAACCAAAGAAAAATACAAAAGGCACCCTCCCACCCCCCAAAGGGCTAGGAGTCCAATCCCCAATCAACATTTTTTTTGAAGGATTCCCCATTCAGCAAATGAACCTTCCTAATGATGGAGGGCAGAGTTTCACTATTGTTCCTAAAACATCTATTGTTTTTTTCCAGCCATCTAGACCAAAAGACCGCCAGTAGGGCCATCCGTCAATTAAGACAATCCCCCTCCTTTAGTGAGCTCAGTATCACCCATGGAAGACCAAATGCAGAAAGGACACCATCCCACACATCCTTAGCAAAGGGGCAGTGGCTAAAAATGTGGTCCACTGATTCCTCGTCCTTCAAGCATAGGAGGCAGACATTCAGAAGCATCATCACCCTTTTAAAGAACTAAAAATAGCAAAACCCATAACTTATTAAACATAGTAAATTTTAACTAAAAACTAAGATTTGACTAAAAAACATTAAATTGATTGAATTTTATTAAACCGTTTGGGGAAATTGCCTTTAACATTGGTTGGGATGTAGAGCTCGTTGATAGCTTTCCAACAACATATTATATGTGCGAAAAGGATAACCAGACACAAGGTTATGGCCGTCATAAGCTATGCTGTGTGCTAGACCTTAGATTAAACTTTCTAAACTAATTTCTTTTGATCTTGGCTTTTCATGAGATTGTCCTTGACTTTGTCCTACATCATTGCCATCTTATGTGTCAGCACACTACACCCTGTTTATGGGTTTGTACAAGTGAAATCCATCATGGTTCACTAATCAACGGAGCTTTCTAGGTTCAGAAGATCTTATAGTCATACATGCTTTTCTTAGTCATACTGGGATCATTGGTTTTTTTTTTTTTTTTTAACAATCTATTATCTAGCCACCAATTGAAGGGCTAACAATTTCCCAACAGGGAGAACATTGGTGCCTTGGCCATCAACATTAAGGCCTATAACGTCAAACCTGGTTTGGATCACTAAAACAAGGATCTCACTTGTATAAACGAAAACCTTAGCCCAATGTACAAACTTTCATCTGGTATTATACAATGATTGGCCGCACAAGTTTTAGGGAATGTTAGGGTTTCGAGCTTATAGAATTATGCCAAATGGTTTAGTTATCCAGATTATCGGTATGCTTGACCCCATTTTGGATGGCTTATGTACCAAAGATTTCCTAGATGTGAAAATCCCAACATTTTTACTAGTGGCCAACAAATAGATGGTTAAGAAAGAAAATATGACAATATCTAACATTCAACCAACAAAATATGGTAAATGGAACATGAATGATGGGGTCCACATTATCAATGGTTTTGGTCACTGAACCAAACACCCCACTTTTCCAAACCAAAAATACAATTGTTTAAAATAGAAACTCTTAGGCATAGCATTGTTAATCATCATCTAAGCCATATACCAACTACCTGTTAGTTATCTATGATTTTCTAGAGTAGGGGCTTTCAGTTTGTAGAATTGGGGCCCATGGTACGTTGATCCAAGCTATTGATGTGATAGGCCTTGCCCTTGATGGCCCACGTACCAAAAGTCTACCAGATTTGAAGATTCTGGATATAGAATATGTGGCCTTTTCTTGGTTAAAAGTGAATTGTTGCTGTATTTTAATTGTTAACTATCTATTTGTTTGGCTGCCATAGGCCCTCCACATTCGACCACAATATAATGGGTTTGGTTCTCTGAATCATGGGACCCACTTACATGAACTGAAGTACCGTACAACCATTGGGCCGAGGATTGTATCATACCTCTTGCTCCAAATAACAAGAGGCCGGATCTTTGCAATGTTTGTAAAAAAGCTTATTCTACAACTGTTGTAGGTGGAGTCATTGTGGTGCATGTATTGCATCTAAACTATCCAAAAGGGTCACCAAACCATGAAAGTGGGACACCCCAAAATCAGACCAATCAAACCATAGCTCGGTCCACCATGTGAATTTGGAGGTTTTGGATAGCTATCAATTATTTCCTATGGTGTGATCCACTTAATGGTTTTATAGGCCTGATTTTCTTTTCGGAATCCCAACATAATGATTGCCTTCACTTGATGCACAATATGGATCACATAAAAACAACATGGTGGGCCACTGTTGGACATAGGCCAGTGGGGCCCACTGGTGGTCAATCACTAGTGGGTGGGTCCAATGTGGTTTAGCCTCTTTTCATTGATCATTTTTCTCTCTTTAGTTTGAAGTTGAATTACAAATTCAACTTATAATTTATGGTCTCATCCAAACTCCGCATCCTTCCCTGGGAAGAGGTTCTCTTGTGAATTGATCATGAAGCAACAACGAGAGTAAAAAGAGGAAATTGAGAGATTAATATTTGTCCATCTAGCTTGTCCTTTGAACAATCTAAGCAATAAATCATAATCCGAGGCCATCTATACCGTAGAATCAGAGGGGTGATTAGACCCATCTGCTCTAGTAGTGGTTAGGTGGACCGCTAGATCTGGACCATTCATCCTTGGCTTTGTGGAGGTCCCATACCGTGTAGACCCTCAGATCTTGAGGGCTCAACTCTTCCACACAGACTTTCAGCCACACCATAAAAAACAATAGACAAAAACCCAAAAAACCCTGTTTCGCATCGTGGAAGACTTGATGGTTGTATCTGCCTGATTTTTATGTAGTCCCAATTAAATGGAAAGGTGACTCTTCTTTACAGGTTGGATGCCATGAAAACATGACAGTGGTCCCTAAAGTGCAATAGTTGTAGAATAAGCCAATTCAACAAACGATGCCGATGATCTGCATTCTATCAAGAAATGGAATTCAATAGGGATAATTCACCCAAACACACCAAAAGAGAGAAAAGATAGATAACCTGCCAGAGGGTAGCTTCAACGCCTGGAACAGAGCTGGCTCCTTTCAATATTTCCCTTGCCATCCTCACTACATGCCCATGCAACGAGTAGTAGCTTCATACCATACAACAACAAAAACACCAACATCAATTCTCCCAGTTACCATACATGCATCCATGCATTCATATATCCAAAGAAAATGAATAAAGAAGAAAAAATGAAGACAAAAGAAAAGAAGATTTTTTTTTTTTTTTTACTTACATTACATAGACCTTGGTAGTAGCCATTACAACTTGAGGATTTTGGTGAATGGTTTTCTATTTTCTTCCCTTCCCTTTTCAGGGGCTGTCTTCTGCTTCAAGGTTACTATCTTGGTGAATGGTTTTCTATTTTCTTCCCTTCCCTTTTCAGGGGCTGTCCTCTGCTTCAAGGTTACTATCTTGGTGGGTCCCACTTCTATCTTCTCTTTTGGACGGGGCCCACCTTCTGTATGTCATTTCTCTCTGTCTCTCTCTCTCTCTCTCAGTCATTGTTTCTCTTTTATTGTCGGAAGCGAATTGCGTCCTGCTCCGGCGTGGACAGACTCGGTACAGACAAGTGTTCTGTAGAGTCCACCGTGATGCATGGCTTTTATCCACGCCGTCCATTTATATACAAGGCTCAGGTGGACCACACAACAGGAAGCAGCGGTGACAATGACGTACTCGGTTGAGATCTTCTGGATATGCACGGTCGCATATGGGTGGATGAAGGGAAAACGAAAATATCAGCTCGATCAAATTTTCTGTGGCTCTGAACAAGTTTTTAATGGTAGAGATTCAATACCCACTTGTGGTCCACCTGAGTTTGGAGCTGCTTCGTTTTTTTGGTATATATCCTAAAATGATATAAGAAAATGGATGGACGGCGTAGATAAAACCCATACATCACGGTTGCCGCACAGAGCGCCTGCCTTACTGTGGGTGGGACCCTTACTGTGGGCCTCACAGTGATGTATGTGTCTTAAAACCACACCGTCCAACTATTTTGAAAGATAATTTCAGGGGTTGATTCTAAAAATGAAGCTGATTCAAATATTAGGTGGACCACACCACAACAAACAGTTGTGACTGAATATCCACTATTAAAAACTTTATAGATTGCAATACATCCAACCTGTTGATAAGGTCACAAACACCTAGATGAAGAGACCACACAAATATTATCTTGATCTAAAGCTTTCGTGGCCCACAAGAAGTTTTTAATGGTTAATCAATATTGTTTCTTGTACCATGGTCCATATGGGATTTGGAGCTGCTTCATTATTTAGATAATGCTCTAAAATAATCTTTTAATACGGATGGACGGTGTAGATGTAGTCACATACATCACAATGGGCCCACAGTGAGGATCCCATCCACCTCGATGGATCCCGATTTCACCTGATGAATGAGGATTGGGTACAACCGTGACGTAGAGACAGACGGTCACGTCAGGGTTACGTGAGTCCCACAAAGATGTATATATTTTATCCACGCTGTCCATCTATTTTGAAATATCATTTTAGGGGACAAGCTCGAAAAAGAGGCAGATCGAAGCTGAAATGAACCACACGAAAGGAAGCAATGGAGATTGAATTCCTACCGTTGAAATCTTACTAATGGCCAACGTGATGCTTATTTTCCATCCAACCTGTTCATAAGGTTACATAGACTCATATAAAGGGAAATCATAAATATCAGCTCGATCTAGAACTTCTGTGTCGTAAAAAGTTTTCAATTGTAGGCTTTCAATCCCCACTGCTTCCTGTAGCATGTTCCTCTTAAGCCTTTAATTTTCCTTACCCTTTTTGGGATCATGCCTAAAATGATTTTTCAAAATGGATGAACAGCATGGATTAAACATATAGATTAAGATGTGCCCCTACAAAGTCCCTGACAGGACCGTCCATCTCTAGTTAGATACAGGTGGGGTAGTACCCAATCCACGCCCTCACCTAATCCGCTCCCTCCTCGACCAGTCCGTCCAGGCGTGCAGTCGCAACCAGCCTCTCAAATGGTTGGTGAAAAGAATAGCCTACAACGCCCGTTTTACTTAGCATGGAAAACACACCATGTTGCATACGTGAAGTTCGGAATCGGACGCCTACTATCAAGGATATAACCTAATATACGAAGTGGATTTTTCATATACATGCAACATGGTGGGCAGGCAATACACTTATTTTTTATTTTATTTTATTTTTAACACACGCATGCACACCGCCACACAATCACGCCATAGTGGGATTTCACCACCTATGGGTACTCGAACCCTTGACCAGGTGTTGAAACTTCCGAGAGTCTGACACCGGTGCAGGAGCAAGGACCCAAGGGATACAATACATGTTAGTGTTCCATTCCCGCATAAAACAGGCGTTGCAGGGTCTCAGGGCGATCAGGAACGCTTAGTTTTTCTCAGCTTTATATTTTCAGTCTATGTGATGATAGGCGTTCTCTAGATCCTTTTTCCCCGGAGAAGGCCGATTGTAAATTGCTGTTACACTGATTAAATGAAACTTGATTTTAAAAAAAGAAAATTTTAAAATTAAAAAAAAAAAAAAAAAACCTATGTTTTGTATCTTGTTCTTTTTGCTTATCATAGGCATCAAATAAAAATACATAATTTTCTACTTTAAAAAAGAAAAAAGAAAAAAAAAAATAGGGTTCCAGTCAGGTACAGATACGGTGGATCCCTGGCTGTGGAGCCCACCATATGTATGTGCCTGTCCATCCATTTTGACGGATCATCTTACGGCATGTCCCGAAAATGAAATGAAGCATATTAAAATCTCAGGTGAACCCATTGGTAGTTAACCATTAAAAACTTCATCTAAATTTTTGTAACTTCGTCTATAGATTGGATGGCCAATAACATTTTGGTGGCACTCAAGAAGTTTTTAACCATGGTTATTCAATCATCACTTTTTACTATATTTGGATCTGCTTCATTTTTTGGATCACACCGTAGGATGAGTTGTCCAAATGGATGGACATCATGAGAATGTAAAACATATACATCATGGTGGGCCCCCACAGTCAGGGACCCACCATGGGGTCCATTTCAGTCCTATGGTTGGTGATTCTATACCGTCCATCTAGTTGGACCCATCCAACTACAGATGACACTGTCATTGCTATGGCTGTTGTTGGTATAGATTGGAAAGAGAAATAATGTACTAGTCATGTGCTAGCATTTTCGACCAGGTTGTTGTTTCCATCAATTGAGCCATATGGAATGCTCCTCTCTAAACCAGATTAGATAGACTCATGTGAATTATAGGTAATGCATCACTATCTTAAAAATGTTGGTTGACTATTAAATGATACCTAAAGCATTCTTTTACAAAATTCCACGTCATCCAAAAATGCTTACCTAATAATATTGATAGATATTAAAGTAAATATTTAATGTGAAAATAATAGTAACCAAATGATCTTATTTTTTTTAGTTAGAATTTGGACCACTCATTGGTTTGGACATGGATTGCATCTGCCCCCAGCATAGAAAGTTCTTGTGGTTAGAAGATGTGTGAGGCCTACAAAGATGTCCGTGTCTAATCTGCTTTGTCCATCAGTTTTGCAAGACAACAATAAGTCATGAGTCTAAAATTAAGGCAGATTTAAAACTCATGTGGGCCACAACACACCAAACAACATGATTGAACACCCACCATTGGAAACTGTGGGGGTTGCAATAGTTTTATATTAGGATGACCCTAGTGTGGGGAGCGACCACGCTTGGATAGAAATCTGTCTAGCTAAGCAGGGGCTTTATGGGGCCAACGTGATGTATGGATTTTATCCACACTGTTCCTTTTCTTTTTCTTTTTTCGTATCATTTTTAGGGTATGACCCCAAAAGTGAGGCAGATCCAAGACTCAAGTGGAACACACCACAGGAAGCATCGGTGATAATGACACGCACCATTGAAACCTTCCAAGGGCTAACTGTGATGTTATTTGCAATCCAACCTATTCATGATGTCACTAGATGAATGAAAACACAAAAAGTCAGCTTGATCCAAAACTTCTATGGTCATTAAGAAGTATTTAATGGTAGACGATACCAGAAGCCAAGCAGGAAAGGACCCAATCCGCTTCCATAATTCACACCCCCTTATCCTAAATGATGTTGACCCATTATCCTTATATATATCAACATGCAAATTGCTTTTAATAAAGGATTATAAGAATCTCCTATGATCATGATATGGCCCTTGATTGACATGCACCTATCAATGATCAAGCCTGCAGTAGAAGGGCTGAAAAACATCATTTCAGTACTCAGAGTAATCTTTGATTTTCACTATAAGCCTCATCTCAGACAAGCACATTTGCCTTGTGATAGACTCATGTACAAGAGGTGAAATCTCACTGTTGTGTGAGTGCGTGGGTCTATATAATTCCATGAGCTGGGGAGGAAAGCATAGCAAGCAACGTAAAGGGTAAACCAATGTTTTAAATAGCAATGATATCGGCTAACATATCCTATGATGTATCTTATATCCCCCCTGTGTGATACAGAACACATATGTAGTGTTGATATATCCCACACATTTGATCCAGTGAGCATTTTTAATTTTCTATCCCTTTTTTGTTGAAATTATATTAAATTAATGTCAAATGGCCACAAATCCATTGGTTCTTCATATTTTACATGAAAAATCATGAAGTTGGGAGCTTTGATTTCGATATCCATTGATTCTTCATGTTCTCAATGTTTTTTTATAAAATAAATAAAATAAAATCGTTCAACTAGCTGTCAATTGAGACTAATTTCAAAGAATTTAGGAGTATTTGATTAAATGATCATCGCATACACTTTAAATGTAGGTGGCCCGGTTTTTGGAAAATTGGAAAATTTTTAAAATTTCCCTAATTTCTCCTAAATTGCTTGCAATGTTGTATTCCAAACATAAAATCAAGCATGATGAGGGTTGTTCTACTGATTTGTTAAATCCTTGTTAATTTTTTAAAAACAAAAATTATTTTTTAATTATAAAATATTATTTTTTTTTTTGAAATTTCCTTTTAACAAGCTGTCAATTGAAACTAAATTTGAAGTATTTGTAAGTGTTTGATAAAATAATCATCACATACACTCTAAATGGTATGCATTTAATTTAAATATAGTTGCATTAGTTCAGTTAGACAACGCATAGCTTAAGACCTTATACAAAGGAAACCTATTATATGCACATCTTTTTTCAGATGTTATGATTTAAAAATATGTATGAAGGTCTTTTTTAACAATTCATAAAGTTTCATTTTTTTTAAAAATTAAAAAATTAAAAATTCAACCATTTTCCCAATGTTTTCCCATGATTCCTAAAAAGTAAGATAAATTACCTAATATAAATGATATATCACGTGTGATAACCGATATGTATCTGTATCCCAAGGATGCGATATATAATGTAGTACCGATATTTCGAACATTGGGTTAAACTTCCTTACCTTTAGGTTCTAGGGCAGCTTTCATTACTAAGGTCTTTTTCCTGGTGAAGTACCCCACAAGGGTTGTAGCTATTCCACAATTTCTCTCCATCAATGACTTCCTCGTCGATGAAGTACTCCACAAGGGTGCTAGCTGTTCCACAGTTTCTCTCCACCAACGACTTCCTCATTGATGAAGTACTCCACAAGGATGCTGTATTTGTCATATTTTCTTCAAATCTTAAACACCTCTTAAGTGTTCTTTTTTATATTTATCTTCTCTTACCTTTGCCAGCAATGTTAAATGCCTCACCAGATTTATAGTTATAACCATTTCTCTTGATTTTGTTGGGTTTAATATTGGAAATGACTAAAATACCCTCTTTAATAGTAAAAAGACTAAATTGTGCCCATAGTCCTAGTAGCTTACCTACCACAGTTCAAAAACTGAAAACTTTTATTCAAAAGTGTTCCTTGGCCTTTCCTGCCCACCCTTAAATTGTATGTAGAACTCAAACATGCTTGCAGTGAGCCACATATATTTAACTATACATATAAAAAATCATCCATATACATAATTATAATTATTGTTAACTAAAATGAGATAACTCCATTTTTATGTGTCTACCAAATAAGGTTCAGTCTTTTTAAAGAATTTTTATGTGTTTCGATGATGAATGTATTTTGGTGTCTTTTGATTAGTTAGATAATTTTTAAATTTATGTTGTGACTGAGTATTATTTCGAAAGCGTTGTAATTGGAAGTTCAACCATTGGTCATGTTTTATTTTCCAACTTGCCATACTCTTGAGAGAGAGAGGACTGACACCCTTATTTATCTTTAAGGGTCCCAACATTCAAGATAATCTTATGCTTTGGTATGTCTTCTATTAGATTCACTTTGTTGATAGTTGCTTCTTACTCGACATGTTTTAGGTCCCACCAATTGAGCTTAATATCAGCTAAAATTAGAGCAGCCTCGATTTGGTTAATCTTTCTTCTATTCTTCCTTTATTCTTTTGATAATTTCTTCTTGCCTCCAAAAGTCATTAAAGCTAGGTAAAGGGGTTGTTGCCCCATGGATGAGGATTTAACATTCAATTACAAGGATGAGATCATTGTTCTTTAAACGGAAGAATTGGCACCAAAGGTTGAAGAAAATGCCAAACTCCTAAAGAAATTATATTTTAAAAAACGAGCTTCCCAACAGCTTTTCGATAGAATTGAGTGGTTTGTCGATGCCATTGACAAACCTAGTTACTGACAAATTTAAGATATGTAATAACAATGATGTGGGCCAAAAGTTTGAGAAATAAAAAATCATCTTTGTGGACACATCCCGTTGGTGAATGTCTATGACAAGGATGACAACGCTAAACAATTCTACTATTGCACTCCACATTGGAAGCCAAATGCGAGGGCAATTCCACCCATTTGATACTTAGATTAACATATGAATTATGGAATAAAAATAAAAATTCATGAGTTCAATCCACAACGATTTAATCATTATATGGTATCTTGATTGTCTCAACAACATTGAGCACGTCTTTGAATAATCGGGATAAGTCCCGCTATCAATGGTGAAATCTATGAAATTGTAATGTAAGAATGACGGGACGGTATATGGGATTGGAATGCTCGCGTATACGGCTGCATGACTATTTGCTGATGTGGATGGAACATTTCATGTGGATGAGATCCACATCATCCATCAGTGCACCATTCCAAATTAGGCCTTCACCCATGCATCATACTAATCTAAATCAAGTGGGCCTTAACCATAGGAAACAATGCAAAATATGCTTAAAACCTCTAAATTCCCTGTCAAGGTGACTAACCTTCATCTGGGTGATGGATTATATTGCATATATAAACCATGGTGGGCCTCATACACCACTAATGACCAGCATCCCATCCTAACCCTTCTCTCTAGTGTGGCCTACTACTGGAAATTTTGTGTTTCTAAAATGAACATGAGGCAGCACACCTGATGAATGGGATCGGTCTCATAATTCCTTTTAACCCCTGACAAGACCCAATGAAAATCCTGATGAATGGCATTGATATCATAATTCCTTTTAACCCCTGACAAGACCCAGTGAAAAACCGGGGTGCCCTAGAGAGGGGGAGTGGGCTGACCTAACCAGCAGGCTAGTTCACTGCGGGCGTCGCTCGCGCTAACAGAGCACCATTTGTGGGAGAATCTTCATCAGGTCTGCTCCATCCATCAAATGCAGTGAGAATCTTCATCAGGTCTGCTCTGTCCATCAAATGCACCACCACACTTTCACCATGGATCCTAAAAAAACTAGTCCATCCAAGACTCGGGTGGGTTCCCCATGGTATGGCCCACCAGACTTTTAGTAGTCCATTCGCCCCGATTAAGGCGAGTCATGACTCGACTCAGGGTCGAACGGGTTGGGTCGAGTTGCCGAGTTTTTTAACCATGATCCTCCCCTTTCAGAGAGAGAGAGAGAGAGAGAGAGAGAGAGAGAGAGTCCATTTCACATTTTGTAGCAGTTAGGCACATATGAAGCAGCTATTCATTTCATTCTCCACTGGAATATCAATAATAACTGGTGGGAGTTATCTGGCAATGCCAGGCATAACAAAAAAAAACTGAAATGAGGAAATTGAATAGAAATTATATTAGAATTCAAACTAAAAAGAGCTAGAAAGAAGAAAGAGCTGATCATGAACATATAATCCTTGAATGCTCTCATGAACCATGGCTTCCAGCTCAATCAATATCGCCGACTTGAAATCGGTTCCAAGTCTCCTGATCCAATCCATTCCTGTATTGTATTTTAACAAGAAAAATGAGGAAAAAAAGAGGAAAGAATCAAGAATCAGAATTTGGAAGTGCATCCCAAATCATGTCCATGTCCAACGATGGCATTCTGCTCAACAGAACACCATCCGTTTCGGCCGATATTAAGTCCTGTGTCTTCTTGTTGGTTGAAGGATTAGTATCATCCATCTGATCGAACGTGCATTCTTTTTTCAGCAATCTTTGATTCCAAGAAATAGCAGTTGGGTCCTCAGAAGAATTGGGTTTCTTCAATGGTGGATCTTCAACAGGCTGTGGTTTGGATGGCAGCCCATTGAAGGCCTGCAGCTTCGCCTCAAGCAGAGCAGCTGTCGCGGAATGCAGAACGATGTTCTTGGATTGAAGAGAATTGCTGCCACCATTGGAATTAGAATTGCCATTCAACTGGTGTTTGAGATGTGGGAAATTCAAATGGGCATATTCCCCCCTCAGCTTGTAAGCTGCTGTATCGTATGCGATCGCCGCTTCTTCTGCCGTCTCGAAGGTCCCCAGCCACACGCGTGTTCTGTTCCTCGGTAGCCTGATTTCAGCCACCCATTTACCCCAATGCCGTTGCCTCACCCCACGGAAGAGCTTAGGCGATGAGGATGATGGTGGTGGTGTCTTTTGATGCTCTTGTAATCGCCTTCCAAAGTACTTCATTGACTCTGTCTTCGTCGTGCCAAGCCAATCACGATGTAGCCCATTCACATTTGGAACTAAGTGGTGAATTTGAAGCCATTCAAGCCCCATTTCTTGCTGTCTCTGATACATTTGAAGATCGAAAAACTGAAATTCAGAGGCCCTGCTGGGGCCAGGAGATGACATTTGTTGAAATTCCTGGCCTTCTTTCTTAATAGATCCATGGAACGTTTGCGACATGCGTGCCGACGGTTCCTGCAGACAGAGAGTGAATTTTTCTGGGTTTGGCACTGTTTGTGGAGAAGAGGAAGGCGAAGAAGCCGACGAGGGACGTTGGACCCCTTCCAAATCATAGCCCTGGCTAAATTCAGTGAAAGATCCAATAAGATCTTCTGTAGTGGAAATTGAGCTCCGTTTCACGACGGAAGCTGCAGTGGGCTGCAAGCCAGACTCAACAGAGAGGAATGGATAATGAACCACCGCTCCATTGAGCTCAGCCGCCTTATCGAAAGTGTCACTCACCGCCACCGGCTCCAGCTCTGTGACGGGAAACAGCCGGTCAGATTGAATTGCACCATGAAATGCAGACCCGGCAAGGGCATCCAACATGGGCGGATCGATGAGCATTCCCTTACCGCGTAAATACACTGGCAATTCCTTATGAATGTAGCTAGCCATCTCAGGAAGCTGGTCTTCCATACAAGCTTTTAAATGAAGCAGAGTCCTACCAGAAAATGTAACTACTTATAACAACTACTAAAAAAACAGAAATTCTGAAAACATGGTGAGGAATTAGAAGACAGGAAGAGTTTGAGAAGAAACATGAAAGAGATGAAGGAAGAGAAAGACAGTATCAGATGTCCCACATTACACACTTACTGCCTATAAATATTTCAAGTTTCACATCTGATATAGGAGTTTTAAGTCTCTGAAAATGAGGACCCACTAGCCAAAAGTGCAATTATCAGAGTCGTACTCAGATAAAGTTCACATCCGTGCCATCCATTCTCGATGCTTCGGTGGGCCAATTGAAAAGCGACAGCTCATATCAGTTGGCATTAGAATCCTCAATCTGGTGTGATGACAGAGACTGGTACCTTAGCCCACTTTGTTGTGTTTTCACATGTAATTTTTTCAGCAGTTGATGTGTTGGAGTCTTCAGTTTTTCAGTAATCTAGATCATTGGTCGGTTGGGACCCACTATGGATTGACCATTCCTTAGAAATAATACTCCAGAGGTGAAGATTCTAGCCATCAATCTCAGGTCTTTTGTGAGTTGGGTGTGGACTGCAGCTACTTTTGTCTTGTTAACTGTCTATTTGTTACTTTGAAAGTCACAGATTTGGAAAGTTGCGTTGTCTTGGGTCCTGATCTACTCACATGGGGCCCAACAGATGAGCGGTGTGGATCACTCTACCATGCCCACATATATGAATTTAATAGATTTTTCCTAGCCTTGCCCATCCACACGGGAGCACATGTTCTCAAATGTCACACATGCGAGAGATCTGAGCCGTTCATTAACTGCGCCGCACTAATTAGATCTTCTGCTGGAAGATCAGGCCATTTTCAATCTTTGGGTGGGCCACGATTTACTAAACAAACAACACCCGAGTAAAATTTCTTTATTTTAGGCTAGAAGACTTATACAGTGTGGCCCACCTGATGTGAAGATTGAATGTCACAGGTCCAAGACAGTGCAATGCATGCATGCGTACGGATGGTCAGGGCTCTATGCCTTAGCAAACCTCTCATCATGGTGGGCCCCACACATGGTGTTGTAGTTTAAGCTTAGCCTATGAAGCTTTGTAGAGGATCGGGCCCCACACACGGCGTTGTAGTCTTCCTAATGGAAGGTCTATGGACTTATTATCACATAGATGGCATATCATGTATCCTCATTATCCTTCTTGCCAACATCTCACATTCCAGGACATCTGAACCGTGAAAAAGGTCAACCCCATCATGAAGATCACCTAGTATGAAGATCAGGTGGATCCACTCGTTAGATGGGCCACACCATAGAAATCAATGGAATGATGATAATCATACCTAACATGTTGGTTTGTCCCACCTTCCTGCTAGGTGATGTCCAAGGTGGGATGGATCATTTGCACGGCTCAGATGTGCCACATACATGACATGCTGGCTGCAAGGATTTTTTAGTGACCCGGTCACCAGGGATATCTCTAGTGGCATGACTCTATGGGGCAATCGTGATGTTCGTCTTTTATCCACACCGTTGATCTATTTTTTCATACCAAAAAATGAGGCAGATCGAAAGCTCAAGTGGACCACACCCCAAGAAACAATGGGTATTAAATGTCCACCGTTGAAAACTTCACTAGTTTTGGATCAAGCTGAAATTTGTCTTTCCTTAATTCACTTCTGTGTGACCTTATTAGCGGGTTAGATGGCAAATAAATATTACAGCGCATCGGGCCGCCATATGAACCATATCATGTGGTGTGGTTTACTTGAGTTTTTGATCTGCCTAATTTTAGGGCTCTAAAATGAGATGAAAAACCAAATGGACAACGTGGATAAAACAAAAATATTATAGTGGACACCAGGACCCTGTCCCACCAGGCAATCTACACCGTACCTTGGCGGGCAAAGAGGTACAGTAACTTATATTGACCTTAGTAGTATCTGATCATTTCTCTAATTATGAACGGTTGACATAGCAGTTTTATGTTCTTTTAATGTCATGGACATCATCTTAGAGGGTGACAAAACCCACATGACTATAAAAGAAAATTCCATCTTAAAAGATACAAGTTGAATAACGACATGCTAACCACTAATCTTCCTTAATTCAGTTAAAAATCACTTCTATCATGTGACCAAAAGGTTCTGTTTTTTTTTACTTTTGTTCTTCTTTAATGTGATATAAATTACTTGGGTAGACATCCAAAACTACTCTTACTTAAAATATTAATAATCTGCCTTAGTGTTTCTGTGGGCGTAAATGCATGCGTGTGTCTGTATGTTGCCTGTGTGTATGTTTGTAGATTTAGGACCATTGGTTCGTAGATTTACTACCATGGTCCATCTATCTAACCCATTGATCTTATCCCCTCCTAATTTAGGGACCATTTCGAGAATATCCTCGCGATTGGTTAACTGTAGCCTCTCCATTTTTGGCATGCAAATACATGGTTATGAGGAAATGTACAATACAACCCACAATCAATGGAAGGAAGGTCAAAGATTCAACGGTTAAGATCTTTCGATTGCGATATTTTTAAGTTTTTTTTTTTTGGTTAGCTTGTTAGTACACCCACTGTCGGTTCACACTTCCGTGTTAGCCAACCCCGTTAGGGAATCGATACTAAGACCAACGAGTGATATTTTTAAGTTGGGTTGGTTGCATAACAAATTACTAGCTAGTAGATAACTTTGAATCTATTAAGTGCACGTAGCACCTAACCCATCTATTAGGTTGGAAGAATCATGAAGATAATCTAGTAAAATGTCAGCCCTATCCACTTTTCAAATAATCTACATGAGAGAAAACAAAATCTAGTGATTAATAAATAGAAAATTGAAATTGTGGCCCAATTGATAAGTGGATACGAATTGTTTTTTCATAGGGTGATCCTTGTAAGAGAGCCAAGCTATTGGATGGATTGGATTTCGCATAGCCTTAAAAAGTTTGAAATTATCTATTTAATGGACGTAAGTCATTGTCCAACTAGTTGGACTATACGTATATCATCATCCATGGTGTGTAGAGGTGTACACGAGTCGAGAATGCTCGTTTACTCGCTCGACTCAACTCAGAAATACTCAACTCGACTCTGCTTAAAGTGAGTTAGAGCCGAGTACGAGCATAATTTAAGTACTCGAAATGAGTACGAGCCGAGCACGAGCATGAACGTACTTGACTCGATACTCAACTCAATACTCGACTCGGTACTCAATCAGGGGTATAAATACCATTTTATTACATTTCATGCCCGCCCGTTCAAACTTAAACCCCCCCCCCCCCAAATACCAACAGCCATCCCCATCCGAACGTCACTCCTTCTTCTTCTTCTCTCTCTCTCTCTCTCTCTCTCTCTCTCTCTCTCTCTCTCTCCTTCCTACCTCTTGTCCAGTCATCCCTGCCCTGCCCTGCTCGCCCGGTGCCGCAGCTCCTCCCTACCGCTCGTCCGTGCCCGTCCGGTGTGGTAGATCATCCCTGCCGCCAGTCGTCCTTGCTGCTCGACCCTGCCCTCTCCGGTGCCGGTCGTTCGATCTCTGCCGCAGCTCGCCCGATAAGCACCTATCCAATGGGCCTTTTTTGGACAGTTATATTTACAAATTTTAAAAAAAAAAAATGCATTATTTTGAGACTGATTTAGATGTGATCTAAGCTCTAATAGTGGATTTCAAACCACTTTGTGAGGGAATTTGAAACCCCCATTTATTTTGAGTTGCCAAACAACTAAGGGATTTGAAATCTTCTCAAATTCCCTGAAACAAGTCAGGTTTAAAGGCTAGAAAATCGTATGGCAATTGGCACTCGAAAACTCTACTTGAACTCAGCTCGGAATCTGCTCGGACTCTGCTCGTACTCAACTCGACTCAAGCCCGAGCCAAGCCGAGTATGAGGTGGGGCTGACCATACCGAGCACGAGCATGAGCAGGGCAATACTCAACTCGACCCGACTCGACTCATGTACACCTCTAGTGGTGTGTTAGAGAGGCCAACCTCATGAGAGCTTCCCACCAGATCAAGCTCTGGTGGGTCGCCTCAAGCCTATGAGAACCAATGCAATGGACTTTGTTTCGGAAAGCTGCCAAGGCACCTAATCGCATTTGGACTTGTTGGCTCCAAATAATCAAGACCATCCTTTCGGTCCAGTCGACCTTCCTATGCACCTAATTGCATTTGGATTTGTTGGCTCCAAAATAATCAATGGGGACCATCCGTCCGGTCCAGTCGACCTTCCTATGCACCTAGTTGCATTTGGATTTGTTTGCTCCAAAATAATCAATGCGGGACCATCCGTTCCATCCATTCGGTCCACTCGACCTTCCTATGCACCTAATTGCATTTGGATTTGTTGGCTCCAAAATAATCAATCGGGACCATCCCTTCGGTCCAGTCGACCTTCCTATGCACCTAATCGCATTTGGACTTGTTGGCTCCAAATAATCAATCGGGACCATCCTTTCGGTCCAGTCGACCTTCCTATGCACCTAATTGTATTTGGATTTGTTGGCTCAATCGGGACCATCCGTTCGGTCCAGTCCTTCCTAAGCACCTAATTACATTCGGATTTGTTGGTTCCAAATAATCAATCAGGACCATCCGTTTGGTCCAGTCCTTCCTATCCACCTAATTGCATTTGGACTTGGTTGGCTCCAAATAACCAATCAGGACCATCTGTTCGGTCCAGCCCACTCTTCTCCTTTAATGCATTAAAATCACATCAGTCAGGCAGTCCTAAACATCCGAAATGGACCTATCTTTTTCAAAAGATCTTGTCCATCATTTTTCATGCCATTGACTGGATGGCTTGGATTGTCCGATCTTTAACCATTACTTGTTTGTGTTGCCTTCTCTAGATCGAAGAGGCCCACTCATGGTTCGTTTCCATTCAAATGTTATTTGTGGTTGTAATGTCTGTGAATCTGAACCACTCCCCTCGTGGGCCCCACCGTGGAAGAACCTTGGTAGAAATAGGACGCCTGAAAAGGACTAGTTTTTTAACGTGGCTTTCTGATTTTTAGGTAAGGTGTGACCGGGGTAACATGTTAGTGGGTGTTGCCCTGATGGTGGGCCCCACCATGATGTATGTGTTGTATATCTACACTGTTCGTCAGTTTTTCTACTTCATTTTAGGTTATGTTCCCAAAAAAGAAAAGCAGAATCAAATCTCAAATGGACCACACAATAGGGATTTCAATGCCCACCGTTAAAAACTTATTGGGGGCCACAAAAGTATTGGATCAGGATGATATTTGTGTTTTCTATTCATCCAGGTCTGTGGGATCTTATCAACAGTTTCAATGGTAAATAAATATTACGGTGGGACCTAGGAAGTTTTTAATGGTAGGCATTCAATCACCACTGTTTTCAATGCTGTGCTGGACTTGAGATTTGGATCTACCTTATTGTTTTTTAATCGTGCCCTAAAACAAGCTGGAAAATGGATGGATGGCATGGATAAAATACATACAGCATGGTGGAGCCCACAGCACCGACCAGTACTGAAATCCGAGTCCAACGAGTTAATGAATATATACTCTGGTATTTGGGTGCTCGTCGGGATGACATACGTTGGATGTTCTCTAATTGCCCTTTCAAATCGGCAAGAGTCGGCCCTCCTTATGTTTGCTGCACGATTGAGATGGGATCATGGGACCAGACCAAGTTCCAGTAGTAGTTCATCACCATTTTCAAAGACTCTGGTGACTCATCCTCCTTTCATGTGGACCACATGTGCATCAATCCAGACCATCCAAATCCTGGAGAACATAATGGACAGAGCAAAACCCAGAAAGTGACACAGATCAACAATCCCAAGCATTCCATAGGTTAGGATGGCTAAAATTAGACATAATGAGTGGTCCACATTAAAATAAAAGATTGGATGGTTACCATTGTTGGACATGGGCCCATAAGACCTACTTGTGGGCAACCAGTTCTACATTAGTTTTTATTTTTTAAAACAAATAATAAATAAATAAATAATTCTACTTTATTTTTCTTTAATTAATTAAAAATTAAATTTAAATTCAATAAGGATAGATTGGAAAGAGAGATGTGCATAAGAGCTTATTGAATAGAAACAAGATGAGAGTTTATATATTGTTTTTGTGCATTGACCCACCTTTTAATACTCTTATTGATTATAATCTGAAAATTATTTTAATAGTAAAATCTAAAGGGGTGACGAGATTCTCTCTACTTTCATAATAGTTATGCTGATCTTTGGACCTAAGCTATTCATCTTCAGCTTTGTACATAGATTTTAAATCTTGTAGACCATCTGATCTATAGGTCCACCCATCCAGCCGTCTTTCAACCATTGTCTGCCCAATTCAACTTTCGCATCATGCGCCCACCATAGTAGTATTAGTGATTCACAAGGTCTGGATTTACCCACAAAAGTTCCACATGAGTGGTGGAATTACCACCAATTTTAAAGGTGTAACCCCAACCTTTCATATCTACCTGAATGCAAACTATTAGAGCCACGATGTGGTGTTGGTTTATGTGATCTGTGATGGTCTCCTGTGTAACTATAGTTAGATTTTTATTATGGAATTAACGGATCATTCATGCATCAATAATAGAGATTCAATACCATAATTTTAAAGCATACTTAATCTTTCGCACCTCACAATCTTTACAAAAACTTTCAATGAGACTAGGACTTTTTCTCTTATGTTGGTGAGGAGACCAAGACATCTATTTATAGAAAAGATGACCATAGAATCTTACACATCACGCTTCTCTCCTTTAGGGTCTCCACATCGTAGCTTTCTATATTCGACTTAATAATCATGTATAGGGGCTACTGATTCAAGTGTCTCACTCCAAACCTGTTTACAATAATCGTAACTGTAGTGGAGTCTACTGAATTACTCAATTTAAATAATCTAAAAGCATATCTAAACTGATGATCATGTGTGGCCCACATTATTGGGTCTTACAACCATAATCATAAGTTAACCATAAAAAAGAATAATATGAAATGTTGATGATAGAGAATAGTGGGCCATACTCATAAATGCATGCACCATACATTTACCAATGTAATTCAATGAAGACCGTCCAAATCATACTGATCAAGCCATCCACGGAGGAGCCCAACGTTTTGAACAGTGTAAATTGACTACATGCATGACACGTGTAATTATAGTGTGTGAATGCGTATGATATACTCTACTCTTCCAGTACAGGGGAAAAGCTGGGAGCCCATGGAAAGATTCCAAGAGACCTCTCTCCAGGTTTACTTTATCAATTAGTGGTGTTGTTATGTGGTTTTGTTTAATAGCGTGCGCACATGGTGCACGCTAGGCTACACCCTTTTCAGCTGATGATTTGTAGACAGGGGCCATGTTTCTGTTGCTTTTCATCTTCTCACCCCTATCTTCTAACATATTATAATGCACGATTCGAGTACAGTCCAGTCCACAGCTTCTACAAGTGGGGCCCACATTGCAGGGATCCAAACCATTGATATGATGGGGCCCACCATGGATGCCCACCTTCCAATGCAAAGGAAGTTTCCAGATTGGAAGGTGACAGCCGTTGAATCTTGAATCGAATATTCTTTTTCTAGTTGTCTATTACCTGGCCACCAATTGAAGGTTATGCCCTTCTGAAGAATTTCATTCCATGTGTCAATCCATAGTGGGGCCCATCTTGTCAGCGGTTTGGATCATTGAATGGAACCTTGCTTGTACAAACTCAAAGCTGCACGACCATGCTGTATATATTCTCGGACGCGGTTTGGCTGATGACGATGCCACCAGCCAGGTGGCTAGTGGTCGGTGCTATGTGGACCCCACCATGATGTATGTGTTTTATCCACGCCGTCCATCCATTTTGAAAGATAATTTTAGGTCTTGATACCAAAAATGAGGTTTATCTAAATATCAGGTGGACCACACCATAGGAAAACAGTTTTGATTGAATGTCCATCATTAAAAACCTCCTAGGGCCCACTTTAATGGTTATTTGACATCTAACATGTTGATTAGGTCATACAGACTTGGATGAAGGGAAAAAATATATATATCATCTTAATCCAAAACTTTTATGGCCCCTAAGAAGTTTTTAATGGTGAGCGTTCAATCAACACTGTGCGGTCCACTTGAGATTTGTATAAACCTTATTTTTGGGTTCATAACATAAAATGATCTGGAATAATGGGTGGAGGGCATGGATGAAACACAAACATCATGGTGGGGCCCACAGAACACAGACCACTAGCCATTGGCTAGTGGCAGGGTAAGTAGCCAATCCTTTTCCTATATTCTCACTCCTTGGAAGGGGTGTACATCGATCCGAACCGGCTCGACCACTGGCTGACCTCAGCTCGAACTTGGCTCGGCTCGGTCCTTGAGCCTAATTGGCCTCTTCGGCTTGGTTCGGTCAGCAGCTTGGGCCAAGTTCGAGCCAAGATCGAGCCGAGTTCGCCATTGAGGCATTTTCACAAACACATGAGGTTGCACCTTCAAAATCCCTCTGTATATGAAACAAAAACAATGGTTTTACAAGTATTTTATCAAACACCTTCTAAGCAACATAAAAACCAAGAAAAATCAAGAAAAAAAAAAAGTGTATTTGTTTCATGTACATACATTCCTTCCCATCAGCCACACTTCATTGGATCATTTTATCAAACACTCGGTGAGCAACATCAATGGAAAAGTAACAGAGTCACTGAACTGGTTCGATCTGAGCTCGATTCGAGCTGGATTCGATCCGAGTCGAGTCGAGCTGGGGCTTGCTCGAACTCGGCTCGAACTCATTTTCGAGCTTAAAAATCAGCTCAACTCAGCTTCGAACCGAGTTGAATCGAGCTTTTTCGAGTCGAGTCGAGTGAGTTAATCGAGCTAGATCGATTCATGTACACCCCTACCTCTCAGGTTGGCATTTTATAATTAGAAACGATCTTGTGCATGGTATAACTACCGTAGGTATGGTTCTCTAGTTGAATGGGAACAATTGGACATTCCATCTAGAGATCTAAACCATCCACCATGTGCAATGTACATTTAATGTGCTACCTTCTAAAATCCACACCAATCAGATAATCCTAACCATCTAATCAATCTATACTCTATAGCAATACAGGTAGCTTTTGGACTTCTTTTGGCATGAGATTTTAGTTTTTTTTTTTTTTTTTATTACCTATGCACTCACACCACAGTCAAATTTAACCACAATGGAACCCATAACTAGGGCTGTACACGAACCAAGTTAGCCCAGTTAGCTCGCTCAACTTCACTCGAAAAAGCTCGATTCGACTCGATTTGAAACAGAGTTCGAGCCAGGTCGAGCTGATTTTTTAAGCTCGAAAAAATTTCGAATTGAGTTCAAGCTTGTTCAAGCTCGACTCAACTCGGATCGAACCCAACTTAAATCGAGCTCAGATTGAACCAGTTCGGTGACTCGGTTACTTTCAAATTGATGTTGCTTACCAAGTGTTTAATGAAACGACTCAACGAAGTGTGGCTGGTGGCAAGGAAGGTATGTGTATGAAACAAATACCTTTTTTTTCTTGATTTTTATGTTGCTTAGAAGGTGTATGATGAAATACCTGTAAAATTACTACTGTCGTTTTACATACAATGAGATTTTGAAGGTGCAGTTCATGTGTTTGTGAAAATGTTGTACAGGTGATCTCGACTCGAACTCGTCTCGAACTCGGCTCAAACTAGCCCGAGCTACTGACCAAACCGAGCCGAGCCAAGTTTGAGCGGGGGGTCAGCAAGTGGCCAAGCCGAGTTGCTCGATTCGGTTCCACTACTCGTGTACACCTCTACCCATGACCATAATCAAAACCATTGATACCATGGGCCATAGTACGGATGGAATATGTCCTGTGATCTACAATATCTGAAGTTCTCAACCCTTTGATATAATGGCCTACAAAAACGTGGTTGAGAAAAATCTTACACTACAAATAACCAATATCAAGAGAGAATATACCAAATATTTGACGGTTGTAATAATTCAATCTGGGAGAATTTCAAGGCCTCCCCTATCCATGTTGTGGACCATCATATCAACGTTGGATCAACTAACCATGGGTTCCACATGCACTGAAAATTCCTACTAGTTTGCAAAATACACTACTGATGACGTGGACCCTAGCTAGTGTCACTCTATATTTTTTTATTGGGCTCCATGCCTGTATACCAATAAGAGGAGAGAATAAATACCAATAGGAGGAGAGAATAAAACGTAGCTCAATGACAAAAGCATAGTGCGACAAGAAATTAATAAAAAAATAAAAGTATTGCATTTTTTTTTTTTTAATGCTTGGCACTAAAAAAAGGGCGCCGTTTGGCTACCAGCTACAGACGGACGGTAATGTTAAGGGCTCTGTGGGGCCCACATTGATCTATATATTTTATCTACACTGTACATTTATTTTTACTGGTCATTTTAAGGCATAATCCCAAAAATGAGATAGATAGAAGGTCTAAGTGGACCACACCACATGAAGCAGTGGGGATTGAACTCTCACTGTAGAAGACTTCCTACGCTCACCGTGATATTTATTTACCATCCAGCCTGTTATGTACGAAGGGAAAACATAAATATCAACTTGACCCAAAACTTCTCTGGCGGCCAAGAAGTTTTTAACGGTGGGCTTTAAATCCTAGTGTTTCATGTGGTGTGGTCCACTTGAGACTTCTATCAACTTCCTTTTTGGACTCATAACCTAAAATGATAATTTAAAATAGATGGACGGTGTGGATAAAATATATAGATCAAGGTGGGCCGACAGAGCCCCTGACATGCCCGTCCGTCTCTAGCTAGGTAGTACCCGATCCGCGCCCTTAGATAAGAGAGTAACGTTAGTATACTGAGAGAGCGTTAGTCACATGTAACTAAAATACCCGAAAAAGCAATAGGAAAGATGTGAAATCAACTAGCTTACGGTACAGCACCACTTCTTCCACCAATGTATCACACGTGTAGGACATCCAATCCGTCAAAAAGATCAGTTCTGTCATGAAGATTTTCTCTTGCGAAAGTAAGGCCAATCCATGTAGTTGGTTTGATCATCTTCTTTTCATTGATTTTAATGGAATGGCCGTCATGATGCTTTTATTAGCCTGATTTCTACATCAGCTGATTATTCATAATGATAACGATCTTTACAACGGTCCAGATGTCCTGCACATTCACATATGGGAAGAAATAAATGTGCCGCACGGTAAGCTTACGGTACAGTGGACGGTACCTGATTATTCTAAATAGGAAAATGGATGGACGTGATTAGCTTCATTGAGCCACTGACCAACCATTGGATGACAAATCAGGAACTGAAGCTGTTGGCTTGATGGGCTGATGACGCTACTTGCGTGAATTCAAAGGCTGGTCTGTGTCACACGTGTGAGAGATACAGTCCATTAATCAGCTAGGTTGAATGTGGACATGCGGTATCCCAGCATCAGGCTGATCAAATATGAAACAGCCTTTATTTTCAGCCTACGTTATGTTCAAAGTGGGCCCATCTAATGAGTGGCCCTGATCTCACACACGTGTGGCATTACCACCTTCCAGAAAAAGAAAAGGATAAAAGATAGCTTGTTTGGCCGTACCGCATTCTAAAACGTCTACCCATGTAAGGAAGAGAAATTTACGACTGTGGACCCCACCTTTTATCCAGTGGATTTTACGAAGCAATACAAACTTAACATACGCACTTAGACCTCCTCGTACGGCCACCGAATTTGAGGACGAAAATACCCCTGCCTTCCTCTGGCTGGCGTGCGGAGAAGAGCGCTGACGGACGGTCCGGCGATGGGGAACTCAGGTGGGGCCCACTGTGATGTTTGTGAGAAATCCTCCCCTTCTAAGTTCATGCATAGGGTCACAAAGACCTGATGAAGACGAAAAACAAATTTCATAATGATCCAAAACTTCGGTAACCCCTAAAAGGGTTTCAATGGTAGACGTTCAATTACCCACTGCCATTTACAGTGTGGTCCACTTGATAGCTAAATCTGTCTTATTTTTCATCTCAAGCCTTAATACGAATTTGCCGAACAGATGGACGGTTTGGATATAACACATACCTCATAATGGGACCCACAAAAATTGGTGGGGATCACAACAGGTAAGAAAGAAGAAAAAAAAAAAAAGAAGAACCAGCGAGTTACCGGGTTGGGAGACCCGGTCGGCTGGGTCATAGCGGAGCCTATGGCTACGGATTATAACCGTAGCCATAACTGTAATTCTATACACTTTTTTCTCTTTTTTATTTTTATTTTTTACATGGAGAACTTTTTCCCCCTCATATTTTTCTCCAATACCTAATTATGTAAATATGTATATATAAGTATATAAAAATATTTTTCTATCTTTTAATTCATTTCTTTGTCTATTTATTTAACAAGCATATCTCCTAAACTAGAATGATTTACTTAACTTACCACATATGATTTTGGGATAGGAGAAGCTAATTTAGCCAACTAACCTAGTTATTTTTCAATATTCCATCGGATTGGAAAACCTCTTTTGACTCTTCTTTTCAACTATAAATGATGGAATTCTCCATTGCGATATATAAAAAACAATCGCTTTAAGAAAACATTGAGTGGGGCAAATTAGAAAATTGATCGAGGGAAACATGAAATTTAGCAGGGGAAACATGAACACACACCCCCCCCCCCCCCCCCACACACACACACACACACACACTCACACTCACACTAATGGAATTTCACCACCTATGGATACTCAAACGCTTGACTGGGTGTTGAAACTCCTAAGAGTCTACCACCCGAGCAGGGGAAAACTGAAATATGAGCGGGGCAAACTAGAAAAACAGCGGAGCAAACTGAAATATGAGCGGGGCAAACTAGAAAAATAACGGGGCAAACTGAATTATGAACAGGGCAAATTAGAAAAACAGCGAGGCAAACTAGAAAAACAATGGACAAACCGAAATATGAGTGGGGCAAACTAAAAACTTGATCGAGGGAAACATGAGTGGGGCAAACTAGAAAAACAGCGGGCCAAACTTAAGTATGAGTGGGGCAAACTAGAAAAACAGCGGGGCAAACTGAAATATGAGCGGGGCAAACTAGAAAAACAGCGGGACAAACTGAATTATGAGTGGGGCAAACTAGAAAAATAGCGGGGCAAACTGAAATATGAGCGGGGCAAACTAGAAAAACAGCGGGGCAAACTAGAAAAATAGCGGAGCAAACTGAATTATGAGTTGGGTAAACTAGAAAAACAGCGGGGTAAACTTAAGTATGAGTAGGGCAAACTAGAAAAACAGCTGGGCATACTGAAATATGAGCCAGACAAACTAGAAAAGCAGCAGGGCAAACTGAATTATGAGCGGGGCAAACTAGAAAAATAGCGGGGCAAACTGAAATATGAGCGGGGCAAACTGAAAAAACAGTAGGGCAAACTGAATTATGAGCGGGGCAAACTAGAAAAACAGCGGGGCAAATTACATCAACTGAAGGAGCATCGGTTTCTTCCAAAGCACAAGAGGTCTCCGTCAGGGAGACCCTCTCTCTCCGTCCATTTTCATTCTTACGGCTGAGGCTTTCAGTAGAGGCGTCGCATCTCTGTTTGCGTCAGGGAGCTGTTAACCTTTCCACCTCCCCAATCATTGCCCCATCAGTACGCATCTTTTTTTTGCTAATGATGCAATTATTTTTCTTAATGGCAGGATAACTAACGTGAAAATCCTTTATAGCTTCATTCGCGACTATGAAATCTCTTCAAGCTAGAGGGTCAACGCAGCCAAAACTACCTTCATTGCTCCAAGGAAAATATCTAGAAGAAAAGCTCAGCGTCTTGCCTACATATCAGGCTTCTCCTAAGGCTTCTTCCCTATGTTCTATCTGAGCATTCCCCTTGCCAAGGGTAAAATCAAGAGGCCGATGCTGCAGCAACTGGTTCAGAAGATTATTACCAAGATTGATGGATGGAAAGCTAAACTCCTCAATCCAGTTGTCAGATTGGTATTGATTAAACATGTTCTTTCAAGTATTCCTATTCACATCCTATCAGCAATGAACATTCCGAAAGCAGTCGTCAAATCTATCGACCGCGCGTTTGCAAATTATTTTTTTGGGGTGCTTCTGAGCAAGGAAACAAGAGACACTGGATCAGTTGGGAAAAAATCTATGTATCATTCCATGAAGGCGGTCTGGGTATTTGAAAATTTGGGGACGTTATGCGTGCTCTCAGAGTCAAAACAGTGGGTCTGAGTATTCGAAAATTTCAGTTTGCCCCGCTATTTTTCTAGTTTGCCCCGCTCATACTTAAGTTTGCCCCGCTCATATTTCAGTTTGCCCCGCTATTTTTTTAGTTTGCCTCGCTCATATTTCAATTTGCCCCGCTGTTTTTCTAGTTTACCCCGCTCATGTTTCAGTTTGCGCCGCTGTTTTTCTAATTTGCCCCGTTCATAATGCAGTTTTCCCCGCTGTTTTTCTAGTTTGCCCCGCTCATATTTCAGTTTGTCCTGCTGTTTTTCTAGTTTGCCCCGCTCATATTTCAGTTTGCCCCGCTCGGGTGGTAGACTCTTAGGAGTTTCAACACCCGGTTAAGTGTTCGAGTATCCGTAGGTGGTGAAATTCCACTAGTGTGAGTGTGTGGGGGTGTGTGTTCATGTTTCCCCTGCTAAATTTTATTTTTCCCTCGATCAATTTTCTAATTTTCCCCACTCAATGTTTTCTCAAAGCGATCGTTTTTTATATATCGTAATGGAGAATTCCATCATTTATAGTTGAAAAGAAGAGTCAAAAGAAGTTTTCGAATCCGATGGAATATTGGAAAATAACTAGGTTGGTTGGCTAAATTAGCTTCTCCTACCCCAAAATCATATGTGGTAAGTTAAGTAAATCATTCTAGTTTAGGAGATATGCTTGTTAAATAAATAGACAAAGAAATGAATTAAAAGATAGAAAAATATTTTTATATACTTATATATACATATTTACACAATTATGTATTAGAGACACGTGAAGGGCCCCGCAATTTGGATGCTCTACATAGTAAAAAGGGCGGGGCAATCATGAAAAAGAGCGGGGCAAATATGAAAATGAGCGGGGCAAACATAAAATGAACGGGGCTAGCATGAAAATGAGCGGGGCAAACATGAAAATGAGTGTGGTCCATTTGAACATTGGATACGTTTAGATTTATCAGCTTAAGCCATGAAATTATCTGTTAAGTTTGCCCCGCTGATTGTCTAGTTTGCCCCACTGAATTTCATGTTTGCCGTGCCGATTTCCTTGTTTGCCCTGCTGATTTCTTAGTTTGCCCCGTTGATTTCCTAGTTTGCCCCGCTGATTTCTTAGTTTCCCTCGCTCAATTTCATGTGTTGCCCCGCTGATTTTCTAGTTTCCTCCGTTGATTTTCTAGTTTCACCCGCTGATTTTCTAGTTTGCCTCGCTGATTTTCTAGTTTGCCCCGCTGATTTTCTAGTTTGCCCTGCTAATTTTTTAGTTTGCCCCGTTGATTTCCTAATTTGCCCTGCTGATTTTCTAGTTTGCCTCGCTGATTTTTTAATTTCCCCCACTCAATTTCATGTACGGCTGAAAGTTGGGCGGGTTCAACCCGACCGACCCGTGACGGACCCGACATTGGGTTGGGCTCAGGCAGGATATATCGGGTCCGATCTCAAGCTTGGGCTATACAAATACCAACCCGATAAAACTTAGGTGGGCTTGGGTTGAGGTCTTAGGTTGCCCGACCCAATCCAAACCCGATCAATATATTAGTTACTTATAAATTATAATTGAGTGTGGTTTGTTTGTGTAGAAGGTACACTAGTGATGTCGGGTCTCATTTGTCCACATCATTTCCAAGGACTCACGCTAACAAGATATGCCAGATTTCTCTCTCCCAAATAGATTGCGTACTATGCTACATGACTTTTTAAAGGAGTAGTCCTATATTTTAGCTTGGTTTTTAAAAGAAAAAATGAAGTTCTTTATGATGAATAATCACGTATATAATTAATAAAATCATAGATACAAAAAATAAGTCCTATATTGAAATATAATAAACTAATGTAATAATGAAAATATTAGCACATACACCCGACCAACCCAATCAACCCGTCGAGCCCTCTTGGGTTGGGCTTGGGTTGAGAATTCCCAACCAAAGATTGGGTTGGGTTGGGTCAAGGTTTAGGTATAGGAACCTTGGGTTGGGTTAGGGTTGAGCACTAACCCGAACCAACCCACCCGACTTTCAACCCGAACTGACCCGACCGCGAAGTGATTGAAATTGACCACGAACTGAATGAAATAGATTTTCAACCATCAACTTGATGGAATCTTGGAAAATAACTAGGTTGGTTGGCTAAATTAGCTTCTCCTACCCCAAAATCATATGTGGTAAGTTAAGTAAATCATTCTAGTTTAGAAGATATGCTTGTTAAATAAATAGACAAAGAAATAAATTAAAAGATAGAAAAATATTTTTATATATTTATATATACATATTTACATAATTATGTATTATAGAAAAATGTAAGGGGGAAAGTTTTCTCCATGTAAAAAATAAAAATAAAAAAGAGAAAAAAGTGCATAGCACTACAATTATGGCTACGGTTATAATTCGTAGCGATAGGCCAAGCTCTGACCCGGTCGCTGGCTGCGTTTTTTTTTTTTTTTTTTTTTGTTCTCTAACCCGGTCGAGCCCAACTCACTAGCTTCGTTTTCGGTTTTCTTTTTTCTTTTTCTGTTGTAATCCCCATCGATTTTTATGGGTCCCAATATGAGGTATGTGTTATATCCAAACCGTCCAACTATTTGGCGAACTCGTATTATGGCTTGAGGTGAAAAATAAGACAAATCTAACTATCAAGTAGACCACACTGTAAAAGGCAGTGGGGAATTGAACATCTACCATTGAAACCCTTTTAAGGGTTACAAAAGTTTTGGATTATTAAGAAATTTATTTTTGGTAACGACTCGGAAAAATTCGTACAAGGACCCGAGTACCACCTCAGGCAGAAATCACCTAGGACCAAAGCCTTTAGAAATTAGGTTAATGTTAACAAGTGTTAAACTAGAGTACTTGTGAAATTAGTACTAATCACTTTAAATATGATCTGCAAGATACAAAACGTGCAGAATCATTGACGCTAGATTACCCTGAAATCTAGAATCCATCTCAAAGCCCAGTTGCTCTCGGGAGCATCTTGAAACTTCGTATCGGACCCGGACCGCACGTCGAAAGTCCGATAATCGCGAAACTATACGGTTATGACCGTATTATTGGACTTGACAACCCCCTCGAAAATCAAGTGTTAATTGTGTTTAGAAATGCGCAACTTGAGCCCGGAACAAAGTGTGTGAGAAATGTGAATATATTTAGAAGTAAATTTCGAATTTAAGTAATCTGAGTCGTGTCGCTTGTGGGCCAAATATAAGGATTCAGAACGTCAGAATTTGACCCAAATACACCCTCAGATCAGGAGAAATGTCTCACACATGTCGGTGTACTTGTGACCCTGATCGAGTGACTGTGACCGTTGAACTGAAACAAGTCCGCCACGGCTGATCTGCAAACCCGATCGGAACGAAAACTCAGCCTGACCTAGATTCATGGTCAGGGAGCTTAAGTCTGACCGCACGTGAAAAATGGGCTACCAGAAGTACTCCGTTGGGCTGAAACAGACGCCCTTTGGATATAACCTAAGTATACCTTAGCCCTGGGGCCATTCCCATCAAACCTGGGTCTATATAAGGACCTTAAACCCTATTTCTCTCACCTCATACGAATTTGAGAAACCTTAGGAGAGAGAGAAGAGAAAAGAAAAGGGAAAAGAGAGAAAGTGAGAGTGAGAGTTGGAGATTCTTCCTGGGATTTGATCCCGCTATTCCATGCATTCAACCACCATTCTTGCATCACTACACAGGCAATTCCAACTCCGTACTTAGGTAAGAAAACCTAACATTAACTTGTCTTAGGGTTTTCGACGAGCGTAATAGATGAATTAGCTAACCTATTCCCTGTTATAGGATATTGTAGTGCCGTAGACAAGACTTAGCTTTTAAAACTGAGTTCGCTACGAGTCTACCGGCGAAAGGTGCGGACTATAAATGTTTAGGTTATGGTTTTCAAGGCTTTTAATGTTAGTTAATGATTTATGACTGACTTGAATTGTTATCACATGCTTAGACACAATGTTTCCCACACTTTACACATATATGAACCATGTTGAATATAGTGTATTCTTGTGTTTGTTGAAATGTTTGTATGAGTATGGATTCTGGGTATGGATTTACCATGATTAACTGTTGTAGACATATGGTTGAGGTATACGTGACAATTCCTTAGCAAAGGGATTTGCCCTAATACGTGCTATCACCAACATACGTCATGTATGTTGGAATATGTAGTCTAAGTGTTTGTAGAAATGTCTGAATGAACAAATGTGTAATAAAATGTACTTTATATGGGCGTTGAGAAGAGATTCTCAATTACCTTAACGATGTGTATGATTTCCTCCATGTAACTTATATTTTCTGTCTGTTTTACTTCGGCACTGCATATGTGTGAATTCATGTTTAAGTTGAAATCCATCAAATACTCATATGCTAGTATGATTGGATTTTTTAATCCATTACTGTTCTGATTAGCTTGTATGATTATCTGTTATAATTGAATGTGTTTGGGACTACGGAATAGTTCAGGCAATCGGTAACAGGCATTGAATAGGTGGTTGAGATTGATTTCGCTACATAGGATGTGATCGATGAATCCGAACCGTACTTGGGATGTTGGTAGTGGTTAGGCCACACGGAGTGCTTACGCACTTCATATCGATCAACTCAATATGCGCTTGTACTAGTCGAGCTCGTCAAGTAACCCGATTGACCCGATGTATGTTCACCATGTATGGACACTACTACTTGAATCTAAGGTACCAAACTCACCAGTGAAGACCTTTTTAAACCTTGGTACCTCGATCCGCTAAGACTCATGAGTCGGGCTTGGTGGTATGGGACATCGTAGTCGAGCTGTCAGCCTACGTTGGGGTGACGAGCCTCCTTGTAGTGTCCAGTGAGCAACAAGCCTCGTGAGCCGAATACGTTGGTATGAGACACTGTATTCGAACTGTCGACCTACACTGATAAGGTGACGAGCCCTTTGTAGTGACCTCGAGCGTATTCTAAGACCGCGTAGAGGCAACGAGCCCTTACGTAGCAACAAGAGTACATATTAGGCCTGCACTAATAAGGTGACGAGCCCTTTGCAGCGACCTATAACCGTATTATCGTATGAGATTTGCTATGATTGACGACCCTAGAATGGATCACCGTTTGGGAATTGATATAAGGGAGGTACCTTAGCTTCCCAATCTTGCTGTATGAAAAGGACTAATAAGAACTTGGTAATCACGTTCATGCACCGCACTACATGTGTCGTTTGGCGTTGGGCAGAGCACTGAGGAAGTGACTGACATGCGCGACCGTTAGATGAAGATCGCAGAGGGAGTGCATGCGAGGGCATGCACATTTATACATAACATTCTTACATTAATCAGAGTACTTAGGGATGTTTGATTGTATTGTTTTATCATTACTGCTTGACTGAATTGAGAACATGTTAACCTTTGCTTTATTGTTCCACTGAGTTGATCACTCACTCCCACGTTACAGGACGGTGTTGTACACACCAACCAGACTCTATCTTAGCTACAGATAGAGACCTGACTGATGAGGCAGAGGCGGACTTTGTAGACGATGAGGATGCCTTCTCTTATATGCAGTATTCAGGCAGGTTTATATAGACCGCTCTGATCGGCGGGGCTTCAGGGTTATACTTGTAGTGGACTATTACATTTTTGTCATTTTGTATTTTGAAACAATACATATAACTATTAACCTAGCAATGCATACATACTTTGGGGACCTATACTGATTTATAAAGCTATACATATTTGAGTCAGTCTTCCGCTTGTGTATTACAACTGTCCCTGGATTATGTTTTGCTGATTTAACTTAATCTTATTCATGTTTTATGCAGTAATACAGACAACATTTAATCATCATTAAATATATTGCATAAGTGACGCGTTGGAACTCGGAAGTTGGACTTCTACTCGACCCCTGATTTTCAGGGCGTTACATTTTTCCTCTTCATCCAAATCTTTGTGACCCTATGAATGAACTTATACAGGGAAGATTTCTCACAAACATCATAGTGGGCCCCAACTAAGACAAGGGAGGATTTCTAATGGGTGATGCTCATTCAACATTGTTTCCTGTAATGTGGTACACTTAAGATTTGGATATACCTCATTTTTTGTCTCATACCATAAAATGATCCAGAAAAATATATGGACGGCATGGATGAAAAGCATACATCATGGTGGGGCCCACAGACCACCGACGTTCCGCCATTGGGGGGGGGGGGGGCAGGCGGAGTACCCAGTCCGTTTTCGTGAAAAGGAGGGGTATTTTCGTCCTGGCATTTGTCGTCCGTAGGAGGAGGTCTACGTGCGTATGTTAAGTTTGTATTGCTTCAAGAATATCCAATGGATAAAAGGTGGGGTACACAGTCGTAAATTTCTCTTTAAGGAATCTCTGTACGTTTTCCATTAACAGAAAGCTGCGAATAGATTAAAACGGCTTTTTTTTTTTTCGTTCAACCCAGTAATGGTGCACGTGGGGCCCACCTTCCAATAATCTAAACCGTTCACCTCGTTGGCCCAATCTTATGATGGGTTTTTACTGAATATCTCCCCAATCAGATGCTCCTATCTAAGCCAGTGGCGGCTTGTACATTGAAAATTAAAGCCAATGGTCTACATTTTACTGGGGCCCTCATCTAATAGGGATCAGAAACCAATGGTCTAGCATTATGGGGTCTCTCAAATTCATGAAAGGGCCCACCATTGTGGCCTTGATTGCTGATAGATGGGCCCCACTTTGTAGAAATTGGGCCATGTTCTATATACAATTCCAGCTATGAGATGTTGGCTAGTAACTTGCCTTTTCATTGAAGTATCTTTCCTTGATAAACTAACAATCCTTAGGAAGCTTAAACAGTGGAAGATGCAATTGGAAAGTAACAGAGGGTCAGGTACAACCACCCCTGCTTTTGACTCATTACCCACTCTCCTTTTTTTTTTTTCCAGTTATTTAAGCCGTTGATTTCTGTGCAGAGGTGCTCATCTGGTGGACCCCACCGTGGATGCAGCCTAAAGTGGACCGATCAGATGGATGGCTGAGGTTAAAACCAAATGGTTCACATTCGACAACCATCCATTTGAGGGACGATCGGCATCCTTTGATTCGCATATCTGTAAAGAAATGTCTCATCCACGTTGGGCCCACTGGATGAACAGTTCTGATGACCACACAGTGATTACAGGTATGGGGGTCTGCGGCGTGCTCTGTGCACTTTCTAAAACACTGCTGCATAAAAAGGGCTGTGCTCTGGTGGTACAGTGAAGAAATTGGGTCCGCGTGATGTATTAACAACATCCGACCTGTCCATCAGATGCTTCAACTTGTATTACATCAATGATCCAAAAATAAGCAAAAAATGAAACTCAGGTGGGCCACAATACGTGGGAAATTTTGAGAGGAGACGCTCACCGTTGATTTATGTGGGGCCCAAAATGTTGTATATAGAGAATCCAGACCTTCCAGACCCTTCATCTGCCCTGGATGAAAGGTCAGGGAAATAATCAAGCTCTTCTACAACTTGGTTGCACCCCAGTTAGAATCAATGATGAGTGTCCCCTTCAATATTTTTCCCTATTCTGTGGCCCACCAGAGTTTTGAGTCGAACTAATTTTCATGACTTAGATAGAATCTGAGGGGATACATCCAATGTACGGTTTGGATGTGATGCATACACTACATTAGCCCTACATCTTCCCAGGTACTACCATAAGCTTACGATAGTATCGGTACCACTGAAGCGTACCTTTCACATAAAATGATATTCTTCTCATGAACAAAAGACATGGCCCACACCTATACATGCACCCCCCTATGTAGTACTTTTAAGCTATTACAGCGCATTCAAGACTGGAAATATTCTATCATCATCTGAATAAAGTTGTATATAAAAAAAACAAGAAAAAGAAAAGATGTTTACTTTAGCTACACACCACTTAATTCCCTCTACATCTTTGGATCTAATTGCATGTGCTTGTATAGTAACATTATCCAGCTTCTTCATCAGAATCTCTAGCTTTACACCCATCAATGGTTATGAGAGTTACCTTCTAGAGCAATGGTGATGCACCATGATGTAACTTTTGAAATTAATTGATGCACCATGATGTAAGTTTTGAAAATTTTGCAATCAAGCTCCAATCCAAACTCAAAAAATAAAATAAAATAATAAAAAGAAAAGAAAAGAATAAAAGCACATGCTGGCCTTGGCAGCAGATGAAAATATCCATTGTAGATGTGGCACACATCTACCTTAATCCAAATAATTCAACAGTGGTATCTATCATGGATGGTGCTTAATCCAAAAATCATATTGAGTGGGCGACTCTAGCCATCAAATAGTTAAATAGTTAGTTTTAATATATATATATATATATATATATATATATATATATATATATATATATATATATATATATATATATATATATATATATATATATATTAAATTCAAGTATTAGGATTTTCATGTTTTAATCTTAAATGTTATATAATATGATACTTTGTATGTGTGTATGTGTGTAGTTAGAGTATTATAATATTATAAGAGTGACTGCAACAATTTGATATCAGAATAAATTAATAAAAATTTTAATTCCAAGATTACTAGAAATCGATATTTTATCAAATGATACAAAATGCTTTTTAGAAAATGAAATTACAAAATTGCTGTTATTAATCTTTTATTTAAAATGTGGTAAAAAAGAAAAGTCATGGGGCCAGCCCACGTGGTATGTGTATAACATCTAACTCGTCTAAGGTATGCACTCCCCCATGATTATAACACATCCAAAATGTCATGCCAATCAGATCGCCAAATGAGTTACACTTGAATGGAGATATTCTGAATGGTGCATATTAGCCCATCTTATGATTATATTTCTTTTGATTCATCTAGTAATAATGTTGGTGTGCATTTATTGGGCTGGTTGAATGGAGACACATCACATGGGCCTCACAATTTCAATTCTCTACTTTGTTGTAAAGAAAATTTAAAAAAAAAATTTAAAAGAAAAAAAAAAAGTAAGATGAATTACATGAAAGACTAAGGGGTCGTTTGGCACAATGGATTTGAGGGGATTTAAGGAGGTTTCAAATCCCTAGTTGTTTAGCAGTATAAAGCAACCGGGGTTTCAAATCCCCTCTACAATGAGAGCTTGGATTACACCTAAAATCATTTCAATAGTTGCATGTGTGACATGTGTGTCATCATACTATTATTCTATTGGGCACATATGGCCCACTAATGATTTCAAAAAACAATTAGATAATCAATAACATCACCATTAATTACTTTAATATGATGATCAGCACCGTCCAAAAATTTTCTTTGTAAATCAACGGTTATAATCATTGGTTAGTTACTTGGACATGATCTTTTGCCTGTGGCCCATCTGAGAATTGGAATTTCATCATTTTCGGGTAAAACATATATTTCAGCAAGCTTATTACAACCATTGTGTCAAACACTATATATGTCACTAATTAGAGCTATTAAAGTTGATTTAGTAATTAAATTCGAACCCCCATAACTACTTTTGGATTAAAGTTGATTATCAATCTAGGGTGCTAAACACAACACGAGGATATCAAATCAAATCCAGCGGTTCCAAATCCAGAGGCTTCCAAATCAAAGCTCCCAAACAGGCCCTAAGACACCCATTTATTCATATGCATTCACATACATCCATACATATACATAAACACATATACATGCATTCATATATAAATACATGAACAAATATGAACACCGATTGCATCCTACCCCCGCTCGGATAGTTATCCATTTGGGCAGGACTCTATGGATCCCACCATGATGTAATTTTTTATCCACACTATTAATAGTTTTTATCAGATCATTTTAAGGTATGAGTGAAAAAATGAGGCAAGTACATGGCTTAAGTGGACCACAAAGTGGGGATTGAACGTCCACCATTAAAAACTTCTTGAGAGCTAGAGAAGTTTCAGATCAAGCTGATATTTGTTTTTTCAATTCATCCACGTCTACATGACCTTAGTAATAGGTTGGATGGTAAAAAAACATCAGGGTGTCCCTTAAAAAGGTTTCAACGGTGGGTGTCATTATCACTTCAGCTTCCTTTAGTGTGGTCCACTGGAGCTGTGGACCTACTTCATTTTGAGAAGCATACCTTAAAATGATCTGAGAAAATCGATGAACGGCATGGATAAAACAATTACATCACAATGGGCCCCACAGAGCCCTGCCCGGGGTAGGACACAATCGGCATCCAACAAATACATACACAAACACGTGTAAATGCATTCATTTATACATGAATATACATAGGTAGAGAGACAACAAGTCTTTCAGAAGTGGAATAGAAAAGCTTATCCTATGAAAACGAAGCTGTACTTGCCCTTTCATAAGCATGTTCAAGGACCACCATCATCATGCCCTCCACCATTCATTTCATTTCTATCTCATTAAAAGACTATTTCTTTTCCATTTTTTTAAGATTGTATTGTTATTGATGTCGTGTTGTGATTACTTTCATCATTTTATTATTAGCTTAATCATAGTTTGATTAGGACAAATGATCATTCGGCCAATGGAATCAAACCACATCAGCTCCACGACAACCACTATTTCCAGCTGTTTATAAGCGTGCTGGCATGGGACACCCGTGTGAGATCCATCAGGTTTGATCCTTGGTGAAAGGATTGCATACATATCAGGTGGGATACACATATTTGTTGAATTGGACCATTGGTTTTATTTTCTAGATGAGCATTTTTCTTATGGGCATGTGGCCGGCTTGAAGAGTGAATCTCGTTTGGATCTTTTGGATTCGGAGTATTTACTTGTGGGCCCATGTGATGAACGGCTTGGATTTCGTACATATGTTCTGTGTAGTCGTATGCAGGACAATTGTGTTTGGGGCATTGAGATGCGCGACTGCAAATAACTTTCCACGATTGGGTCAAGAGGACTCAAATTGGGTACTGACCCCTCCACTATACAAGTCTGGTGGTGGAAAAGCTACGTGGGTCCTTCCATGATGTATGTATTCTATCCACGCCGTCCATTTATTTTTGCAGCTCATTTTAGATTATAAACCCAAAAATAAGACAGATCCAATGGTCAAGTGGACCACACTATAGGAAACAATTGGAATTAAATGCTTACCATTGAAAACTTCTTAGCCCCCAGGATGTTTTCAATGACGGTCCTTCAATCTCCACTGTTTCCTGTGGTGAGGTCCACTTGAGTTTTGAATCAGCCACATTTTTGGGCTCATGCCTTAAGAGCAGGAAAAATGGATGGACGGCATGGATAAAACACATACATCATGGTGGGGCCCACAGAGGTTTTCAACCACCCGACTTGGGCAGAGGGAGAGAGAAGAGAGAGAGAATCAAGGGCGTCCCTTCCTCGCTTCTACGTGCATTCAGACTCCTCACACCAGCTACAACCCCTCCCTCGAATACACCTCTTTTTTTATGGCACTGGCAGCTCATATGAAGCAACGTGGCACAACTATGTAAAATCCAAGCCGCTCATCACGTGGGGCCCATTCCATAGATAACTTGACTAAAAAATCAGCCAAATTCAAATCATAAGATATAATGCACACATGTGCAGAACACACGTACGGTTAATAGAAACTCATCTGAGGGCTGCATTCAAGGTCGATATATGTGGTCACCAAATGGCCTGACTTTTAACATATAAAATTACCATAGTGGGTCCCACCTCATGATCGGCTTGGATCATGGACATGAGTGCAAATATCCACGTGTGCATTGATTTCACATGGGTAGGTAGGTGTGAAGGTCGTGTATGAAAAGCAGCTGGTTTACGGGACCTCATTCATTCCCCATTGACAGATTGGGGATAAGCTTGTTTAGCTTAAGCATGTCGCACTTGTGACAAAACATAATGATTTAGATATTCAATTAAGGGTATTTATTATACAAGAGCTTTGCTAAGCCTACACTCGTGTGTAATAAAGTTTATGTGCACTCCACACATGTGCTAGCATGGCATGCAGACGTGAGATCCCATTCGTCCCACCACGTGGAAATGCAAAAAAATAAAAAAATAAAAAAATCCCTACAACTGCATTCAACTGTAATTGTTATCGATAATTTACGGTAATTGTTATCGATAATTTGAAATTGGCTAAAAAGAAAAATTGGACAACCCCCCTACACAATCATATCCTAGCCCTCACCCCCACTTTCTCTTTCACGCCCCGAATACGGAAACCGGACTCACAAAATTTTCGATCGCTGAATCTGGCGTCGACAGCCTCCGAAGAACCCCATTCTCGGCTCCCGACACCCATTTACCAGGTTCCGATTTTGGAATCCTACAAGGAGAATTTCTAATATCAATTTAATTCATAATGAGCATAGCCATAAGCATAACCCACGAACAATAATCACAAAAACATTATCACAAAATCCACTATGATCAAAAACTTTTAAGTACAATGCGTCTGAAAGGACATACAAGATAATGATGATAACAGAAACTCAAAAGCTCGACTGCACACTCCGACTCTGACAAGACTACAACTGCGTCCTGGCGTCACCTGCACGCATCAATTGTGCAAAAGCTTATAGAAAGCTTAGAGGGTGGTACAAGTGTATGCGTAATATAAGCGTGCTCAGAATGCAAGGTCAGAGTAATGCGGAATCATGTTGATGAGTACATGAATGTAATCAGCCGTACCAAGGCTATGCGGTGCAAGATATGAATGCTATCGGCCATAACACGGCCATGCGAAGCGAGATGCAATTCAAGCATGCCAATCCTCATCATATATCAGTACAGTTCTCATCCTAGATAATCACCAGGGTTTAGTATACTCCAAGTGGCACTCCCACTCTCCTAGCCGCACAGTACAAGTGAGCGTAAAAAATCTCACTATTCGCTTGGCCAATAGTCTGCCAATACCTATCCGGCATACGATAGCAGACCCATTTACGAGCTGGTCAAACTCAGCCTAGTATTGCCCCCTACCCTCGGGCGAGTAAGGCCACACCCCTTTCCAACCGACCACGCCAGAGTAGGAGACGCGACCTCCTGGTATTTGGCCCTCATGCCCTCGTATATCCACTCGGTCTAGACGTTGGAGTCATCCTCTAGTACCATCGGGTTTAGGAATTTTCACCCAGGGACATCTATGGCGGCCCGATGCTTAGTAACAATATTTTCGGTATCCAATCCAGCCACCCACGATGTGTCTGTGGAGGCTATGGCTCTGATGTCACTAGGGCATACAGTAATCACAATCACACTAATGCAAGTGCATGAATCATGCTATCAGACATGCAACAATCCTGCGCATACCGAGCGCTCATGTGGGGCAACTCCGCTGTCAGGGAGCCCATAAACGATTTTCCCGAAGGCATATGCTATGATCAATCACTTCTCATATCAGGCATATGATCATGAATGCATATGATACATATGAGCGCATATGATCATGAATCATGGATCTATACTATACATGTTATGTGGTGATGGGCTCTGATCAAAACGAAGATGGGCCTAGACAGCCTATATGCTACAGGTATGGGCTTATTAATGGGCCCTAGGGAGAGAGTGACAATGTGGACATTTAACCAACATCGTCCTTACAATGTGGACATCAAACCATCATTGCTACCAAGGCACGGCCTGCCATGAATCACACATTGCAATGGGCCTTATATAAATCTTGTTGGGCCTCGACCCAAGGGCCCAAATACATCAAATGGGCCTCAAACCATGGACTCATATATCTCAAGTGGGCCTTAGTGGGCAGGCCACAAATACATCAAGCTGGGCCTAATCACATGAGCCTTGCATACGTCACAATGTGCCTCATAATATGGGCCTTATACAAATCAAGGTGGGCCTTGTATGTATCAAGGTGGGCCTCAATGGACGGCCCACAAACACACCAAGATGGGCCTTATCACATGGCCTTAAAATAACCTCCAAAATGGTTGGACGGTTTGGATGATACATATGCATCATGGTAGGTCCCATAGGGATGGAAGGCATAGATAAATCACATATTTCATGGTGGAGATCCACACTGATGAAATGTGTGGACACAATACACAAGTGGGTCCCAAGTAGGACCCACCATAATGTTTATTTCCCACCCAACCTGGGGCCCACCAAAATGTTTATTTTCCACCCAATCTGTTGATAGGGTCATGCAGGCCTAGGGGCCCCCATAATATTTATTTGCACCCAACCTGTTTATAAGGTCACGTGGACCTGGGGGCCCACTGTACTGTTTATTTGCATCCAATCTGTTCATAAGGTCATGTAGACCTAGCCCACCGTGATATGTATTTGCCATCTAACGTATACATGGGGCCCACTGTGATATGTATTTGCCATCTAACGTATACATGGGGCCCACCGTGATATGTATTTGCCATTCAAATTATTCATAAGATCACGTGGACCTGGATGAAGAGAAGCAACAAATTTCATATCTGATCCAAAACTTTTGCAAAACCAATAAAAAGGTTTCGAGGGCAAACGTTCAATCCTACTGTTTCCAGTGGTGTGGGCCACCTGAGCCTCAGATGAGGCTGATTTTTGGGCGGGGGCTCACAATGAAAGGGGCCCACCCAATGGACAGTGTGGATTGCCCATACACATCACAATGGGGCCCACGACTGGGGCCGTGGGACCCAGCCCATCCGCCCGTCCGTCAGCGCGAAGGCAGCGCCTGCATGCGTTCTGACAGCAGCAGCGTCAGCTGCTGCACCTATTTTCTTTTTTTTTCTACAGTTTTTGGTAGGTGGGGCCCGCCTCAGACAAATCCGACCCAGCCATTAGATTCCATGGCTCGGGACGGACCCATCAAGCCCAATATGCAGTGTGTTATGGCGGATAAAAGCATTAAGGCGAGTTTTAACGGTTAACACCACTATTTCCTATGGTATGGCCCGCTTGATTATCAAATTGACTCCATTTTCTGGCTCAATGCTTAAAATAGGCTGAGCAATGGGATAAACGGCGTGGATTGTATACATACATCGAGGTGGAGCCTGCATGAGTGGCCCACCATTCCCTTTATTTTGGCTAGCTCGTTAGTACACTCCCATGTTAGTACACGCACTCCATGTTAGCCAACCCTACCATGTGCATACATAAAATGGACATCATGGTGGGTCCCACATGCACGTGGCCCACCTATTTGATCCACCTGATGTTTATGTTTTCCTTCCATCCAGGCCCGCTAATGGGCTGGATATCCAACACATTCATCCGATAGGTCCCACATGAAAAATATGATTCATGGTGGGCCACACTCACCCCTTCATCATTATCACCATTCAAAGAGAGAGAGAGAGAGAGAGAGAGAGGAGGGACCCCGCCACTATGGGCCCTCCATTGATACATCACATTCATCGAAATGGGTCCCACCAACAAGTGGGCCCTCAAATTATGAAATCAACTGTAGAAACTCAATGATCACCCACCTCTAGCCCTCCTCCTTACTCCCTTAGCCTTTTATGCTCCTTGCCTTCACTTTTGATGGTGGTTGATGGGATTTTGATGGTGTGGATGAGAGATGAGAGGGTAGGGAAAGTGGGCCACACTTGACATTTGGGAGGGAGAAGCTTGGACGTGTGAGAGTTTGTTGCTTGGAGAGATTTTTGAGAAATGAGTGAGAGAGAGAAATGATGGGATGATAAGGATGGGTGATGGGGTGGTTGTAAGAAAAAGGTGATGGGAGGTATGGTTGTACTTGACATTAATTGATTGATTGATTGATGGGACATAATGTAGAGATTCCCTCGAAATTCGCAACGCACGGCGTTTCTTTGAAACAAACGCTGGCCTACATCTCCTGGCCAGAGTATCAGTTCGGTGCGCGAGTCGCGGCGTTGGAACCGCGGCGACGGTGCGATCGCTAGGATACAAGTTTTGGGTCGAGCCGTCTTCGGTATGCAAGACTCAGCTTAGGATTACGCGCAATCGTCGAATACGGTGCGAAGGTTGCCGGAATTCAACCAAAAGGACCGCGAAAGCCAACGAAACGGTACGGACTAGAACACGGGTCTTACAATCTCCCTCCGTTAGAACCCTAACCCTAGTCTAGCGATGCCCTCTCTCTCAGCTCTATCTCTCGTAGCTCTCTTATTTTGGATTTTATTTAATCTATACACTATTTTCGATTTCATGTAATCTATACACTATTTTGGAGGACTAATTTGGATTTCATGTAATTTGTTCACTATTGGATTACATGTAATATGTACACTATTTTGGATTTTATTTAATTTATACACTATTTTAGAGTTCATGTAATCTATCCAGTGTTGGATTTCATGTAATTTGTACACTATTTGGAAGTTCATGTAATATGTCCACTATTGGATTTCATGTAATCTGTATACTGTTTTTGAGTTCATGTAATATATCTATTTTTGGATGGATTTCATGTAATCTGAATATTATTTTGGAGTTCATGTAATTTGTCCATTGTTGGACTTTATGTAATCTATACACTATTTTGCAGTTGACATAATCTCTAAACTTTTGGATTTTATGTAATCTGTCCACTTTTAGATTTCATGTAATCCATCTACTATTTTGGATTTCATATAATCTGTATTATTTTGAATTTTATGTAATTTGTACACTATTTTGGATTTCATAGAATCTGTCCATTTATTGAATTTCATGTAATCTTTACACTATTTTGAATTTCAAGTAATGTCTAATTTAGGCATGCACAAATCATGCATTCTATGTATTGATTGTTGTTCACAAACTATGCATTTTAGCCACAAATTTCTACCTATAAATCATGAAAATATATTCTAATTAATTGCTTTGAGTTGTAAGGTGTTAAAAATCAGCTGCATTCAAAACTCAGATAGGCGATACCATATGAAAAAAAAAAATGAAAAATCATGCCTAAAATATTTAAAAGCACTTCGTAGGGCCTACCTGAGTTTTGAAATATCCTAAATTTTGGTGTGACCCCTCATGCAAGTAGGTCATGCACAATGTATAGTGCATATCCAACTAATACACCTACTAAGATAAAATCACAGGGTATATGACTGACTATCCAAAGAAATTGATAATTAGAGCATATTTATAAGAGACTTGTTAACCATCTAATTTATCTCATCACTACTCGTCTTGTTATCACTTATGCAATTGTGATTGTGACTTGTGAGTCAATTTATACAAAATTCATGTCGTCATCATAAAAATTCACCTGTGGTGTAATCGGTTTACCATAGTTACACGTGCAAAAACTCGGCAAAGCTAAGGAATGAAGGCTAGTCCTAGAAGGGGATGATTATGATCATTTTAAAATTATACATTTTAAAAACTTAATTACCTACTTAAACTAAGACAATTTAACTGTAAGGCTTTTAAGCCATTAGAGGGTCTAATCATATAAGCTACAAATGATATGCTGATAAGTAACTAGTCTATAACATGATAGTGTACATGTGTGTGGGGAATGTGCTAACTATTATCACCTAATATTCATCTAATCATGCATACATATAATTAAACATTCAATATATAAGCATAACTAAATAGATGCACTAATAACAATCCCAAACACAATAATGCATAATGGTTCAGCTAGTTGCCTACTCCATTCCCGGTGGACACACTCAATCCATGAGTGTACCGGATTTCACTATCAGAGATTTTAAATCAGGTTAACCTATAACTTTTACAGCTCTACAGAAGGACTTTAAAATTTAGGCCATACACCAGAGTCAAGGTCTTACACAAAAACTTGGGATTTAGGCCTTATACAAGAGTCAAGGTCCTACACAAGAATCTGATTATGTATGCTTCAGCTGGAGGCTCCGACAAGAGAGGTTAGTTGGTTTTTCTTAAGCTAACTAACAACCTCAGTCCTACACAAGGCCTTACGTTTATTCCTACCAGAGGGTCCCACAGATACTGACACGCAAACACTCGTGCCGGGTGGCCTACACAAGGACTTGATTTATGCCCTACACAAGAGCCAATGTCCTACACAAGAACCTAAGATTTAGGCTCTACACAAGAGTTAAGGTCCTACATAAGAACTTGGTCGCGTTGGGGTCACAGTCTCTTACCCTCAATCTTACAAAAGGAAAGAGAGTACATGGATTCCTATACTCGACAATTTATTTGTCGGATTGAGCCCCTTTTACAGCACCGTCTTGAGTTAGCTTGATTAATGCTCCCCCGTGCTTCGATTAACTCTTATTTGCTCCCTGATCATGATGTTGATGCTTTGTCAAGGCTCCAGTTCTAAGATAAAACACCTTTCATGTAATGCTTCTTTGAGGTGACCAAGATAATGGGAGGTTGGTTGAATCTCATACAACTAATGTGAAGTTATATTTCCTAGGGGATTCACATATATGGGTCTTCTAAAGGATTTAGATAATGCTAGGCCTATAAGGAATAACTCTAATTTCTAAAAAATAGAATAGTTCAAGCATATATTCAAGGTGGAGGTTGGAATCCTCATTAAAGTGTTAACTGATGGGGTTTTCCTCCTCAATTCAGAGGAGAGGTTGTGCAACGCAAATGTCCTAAATCTTGTTGGACCGCGTTGCTCGACAGGTCGAAGGGGCCTACTCAACCAGTCGAGGGTCGCTCGACTCAAAGTCCAGCAAGCCATGATTTTTTGCCTCGACCAGTCGAGGCCCTGGCTCGACTAGTCGAGGGTTACGCAGATTTAGTCTGGATTTGGTGCGGACTGCGTAAATTTGATGTGGTTTTCGCAGAGGTGTAGAAAGGAGTTTCCTAAACTATAAATAGGCATCCCTAGGGCTATTCTAAGGTATTCTTAAGGCTTCCTAAGGTGATTCTAGAGGAAGAGAGAGAGAGAGAGAGAGAGAGAGAGAGAGAGAGAGAGCTTGTAGAAGGGAGGGTTCTGTTCGTAGAGGTGATCTACTGCGCAATTGATGTCTTAGCGCTTCTACATCCTCGTGATCGGTAAGATCTCTTTTTTTTTTTTCCTTTATTCTCTTATTGTTCATTCACTCCTGCGTGAGTGAAGAAGGTTTGATTCAAACGGTGTATGCTTGTGATTGATTTTAATGTTCTACTTCATAGTAAATTGTTGCTCTGGACTAGGTCCTGTGGTTTTTACCTCTTTGAGGGTTTTTCACGTAAAATCTCTCATGTCGTGTAGTTTGTGCTTTGATTTATTTCATTGTTTTATTATATCTCATAATTCTAGTTTTTTGGGAGACGAGATCCTAAGGTTTTTGTGCAACGCTTCCAACAAAGTGGTATCAGAGCGCCAGGTTGGTTGAACGGAGTGGGATCAGTTTTGAATTATGGAAGGTGGCTCATTAAGGATGATCAGTCTCAATGGTTTTAACTGGAACATATGGAAGGCTAAGATGGAAGACTTGCTTTTATTGCAAGGACTTGTATGCTCAAATTCTAGGCATATTAGGAAAGACAAAGGATATGTCAGATGAAGATTGGAAGAAGTTGGACTGGAAGGCGGTGGGGTTTATTAGACAATGGTTGGACGATTCCGTATTCCACCATGTGTCTATGGAGACCTCAGCCGCTAACCTATGGTTGAAATTGCAAGGGTTGTATGAGAGAAAGATAGCTGACAATAAGATTTTTCTAATAAGACGACTTGCGAATTTTAAGTTTAAAGATGGTTTTTCTGTGGCTAAGCACATGAATGAGGTTAGCAATATATTGAATCAGCTCTCCACTATGAAGATAGTTATGGACGATAAACTATAGGCTTTGCTATTGCTTAGCTCATTGTCTGACGGTTGGAAGACATGGTGGTGTCTTTGAGTAACTCTGCGCTAGACGAAAAGGTATATATGGAACAAGTAACTAGTTGTCTCTTCAATGAGGAGACAATAAGAAGTCTCAGGGGTCTACTCAACAAGAGGCCCTTGTGACACAAGAACGGGAGAGAAGAAAGAACAGAAAGAACGGGAAGGCCCATGATAAATCAAGAAGTAAGTCAAGCGTCAGGAAGGATGTTGAATGCTGGAATTATAGCAAGAAGGGCCACTATAAGTATAAATGTCGTAAGAAGAAGAATGATAAGAAAGGAAAAGGAAAGGAGAAGGAAGATGAACCAAACTCCACTGTAGTCGCTTCAGATGGCGACGTTATAATTATTCTTTCAGCAAATTAAGATGTTTGTTTCACGACTACGAGTCAGGACACTGACTGAGTGAGGGCCTAGCTCGACTAGTCGAGGGTCCACTTAACTAGTCGAGGCCCTGGCTCGACTAATCGAGGGTTATGCGGATTCAGTTCAAATTTGGTGCGGACTGCGTAAATTTGAGGCGGTTTTCGCAGAGGTGTGGAAAGGAGTTTCTTAAACTATAAATAGGGGTCCCTAGGGCTATTCTAGGGTATTATTAGGGCTTCCTAAAATGATTTTAAAGGAAGAGAGTAAGAGAGAGAGAGAGAAAGAGAGAGAGAGAGAGAGAGAGAGAGAGAAGAGTGAGGAAGCTTGTGGAAGGGAGGGTTTTGTTCTTAGAGGTGATCTACTGCGCAGTCGACGTCTCAACGCTTCTATGTCCTCGTGATCGATGAAATCTCTCCTTTTTTTAGTTTATTCTCTTATTGTTCATCTACTCTTGTGTGAGTGAAGAAGGTTTGATCCAAGCGATGTGTGCTTGTGATTGGTTTTAACGTTCTACTTCATAGTGAATTGTTGCTTTGGACTAGGTCCCGTGATTTTTACCTCTTCGAAGGTTTTCCACGTAAAATCTCTTATGTTGTGTGGTTTGTACTTTGATTTATTTCATTGATTTATTATATCTCATAATTCTAGTATTTTTGAGAGGCGAGATCCAAGGTTTTTTGTGCAATGCTCCCAACATTAATCTCAAAAGAGATGGCTTAGAACTCAATGGTATAAAGGCTTGGGATGAGGAATATGAGCATGTATTTACTTAAACTTCTATTGTACCAAAAAATTCATCAAAATACCTAAAAATCAAATGCCATTTATAAGAAGTTTGAGTTCCAATGATAAGAAAAAGTAGCTATATTGATGTCATCGAACTGACATTTAATGCCATTGATAAAATCAGATATTCTTATTGGACATATCTGACTCACTCGTTTGATGCCATCGACGAACCTTCGATGCCATCGCACTTATCAAGAATTTTATTTTTTAATTTTAAATGTAATTTCTTGCTAAACATTTCTGATTCTCGATTGATGTCATCATGGGGGTCTTCGATACCATCGAAGGCCATTCAACAGCCGCTCGATCCCATCAAAAGATGTTGTTTTTTGGGCGATGTTTTCGTAATAGATTCGCACCTCTTTTAGCCTCATTAACCATATTCCAATTAGGTTTCTAAAGCTAAGGGATAATCATATATGTATACATACTAAGTCAAGATAATCTAGAGATACATAGGTTGTTTTGGGTCAAGGGTTAAGGTCACCAAGACACCTAATTTACCTATTTGTTGTTCCTTGATGCTCAATCTTCACTTGTGTGAGTTTTCAGCTTTCAGAGGATTAACCGACTACTTGACATAAGGACTCACGTGATTGACAAATATGGTGCAAAATTCAATGCACTAACAGTCGTCATCTTAAGGCTTTGACAAATACGGTGCAAAATTTAAAGCACTAACAGTTGTCATCTTAAGGCTGTACACAATTCTCTGGCATTTAAAGGTTGCTCGTTGTTGAGATCTTCTTTATTCCAATAATGTTTGGTAAAATTTCAATGGCTTATGCTATGTTGATCAGGCTAGATCTACATTTGATGTGTGTTCTACGACCAGTTAACGCACATTTGTACGTGGCAATCTAGTCAAATGGAAAGTGAAAAAAGCAATTGGTTGTGGCCCACTTTGCCAATGTTGAATATCATGTAATGGCCTTGAATATTGGGTAATGGCTTAAGCGGCCAGAATTAATTTGGGTCAAATCAATTTTGCAAGGTGATTCAATGTCTCTTTCACTTTGTTACATTGTGACCATCAAATGGTCATACATGTTTAATGCATGAGTATTTTCACACCAAGCTCGAGTGGAATGACCTGTGGGATGCAAGGGCACATTTGGGGTGGGAAACTTGTGTGAGGCAAGTGGCTTGTGTGAAGCGAAACCCATATAAAGTAAAGCCCACAAGGGAGGTTCGACCAAGGTCCTAATCCATGGGATGTGAGGCCTGGGCTATAAGATAAAAGGATTAATTCGTTATGCTTTATTAGTTTGAACTTTTAAAGCAAGTGATTAATTATCTTGCATTAAAGTAATATTAGAGTAGGAGGTTTTGTGTTCGAGACGCTTCCAATTTATTTTTTCATGAAAGAATTAAATATAATAGTTGATTGTTTTGCGAAAAATTGGTGATCAAGATTCTCCATATGATGTATGTATAAGATATTTTGTAACAATTGGTTCATATAAAGGTTTGTGTAGAGGATTGATTATCAAATTCCGTACCTTTCTTCTTTCTCACATATTTCTCTCCTCTATTCTTATCACTTTCTAATATAATTCGATTTTAATATCATTCCCATCCATTCCGAGTAAAAGAGAAGAAAAATGAAACATATTCCTCCTAATTATGTTGCATTCTTCTAAACATGACCATGCAAAAAAAAAAAAAAGTCGAAATCTATGATGAGATTACCGTCGACGTGGATTTTTTTTTTCTTTCTTTCCGTATGCAGCCTCATGTTTCCATATATAATATAATAAGGATAATATCAAGGAACTACAGGTGAATATTAATTGTTAAAATTTCTCAGATGGTTCTCCCTGCCAGCCAACGGCTATAAAAGGTCAATGCCTCCCGTGGTTTGTACTCTGGAACTGTATGTCCGGCTCCCTGCACCATCCACAAACCAAAAAAGCAAAATGAATTATAGAAAATAAACTAGTATATGAATTTATTTAACAAAAATAAATAAAATAAAAGGCAAGGTCGGTATAACCAAGCAATAAGCAAAATGAATGCCGGTTATGTCGCTGTTGCACAAAAAGGTTAGGATATAACCACAAGAAAATTAACGGTATTTCATGAAATGTAAGGAGGTTAGTAACCTTTATGGTGAGGAAGGTGAGGTTGTGCTCATAGCCTTGCGTGTATCTGCAATGATCCAAGAACCAAACATGTAAAAATAGAAAGATCAGTATATACTATTAGTAGAAAATGCATTACTGAATAGTATTTATTATACATTTGGATGCTTTCTTTTCATAAAGTAAGCATGAATGGCACTCCAACAACATGTGAACTGACTGAATTAGAAGCAATTTTATTTTATCATGTTTGTGAGCAAAGAAAATGTAATGGTACCTATGCACCATTCACAAAATAGACTCCCTCTTTACTAAACAGTTCTAATAGTTCAGCAAAATGGCAAGAACCTACAACTAGTGGATAGGGCTGTCAACAGGCAGCGCATGGGTTGTTTTTTATCCGGAATTTAAGCTGGTTGGGCTGGGCATGTTAAAAATATTGACTTTGCTGGGCCCATGTCCAACCCATACTCATGACTGACAGAGGCGGTATAATAGAATTCACCCAAGACGTGATCGAATCTTAATGTTCACCTTCCAGGAATGGCTACTAAGGGTGTGTTTAAATGTCATGAAATTTCATAATATTGTATGATAAATCAGTCTATTTTGGTGCCAAATTTCTTGGTATTTCATCAAATTTGGTGCAACCAAACACATGCGCCTCAAGAAAATCACAGTAGCAAGACAGCTATAGTTTACCCCTCCTGCTCATTAAATCGTAGCAACCAAAACTGACTATTTGGACCCAAACAATCTAAATCAAGAAATGCAAAGTGCACTCGCTCCAGTGCACTTTTTGCTACTCGTAGTTTCCAAGTACCAACTTGGCAGATGTGTGTGAGATGCCAGCCACTCATTATGTGGCATCCATGGCATCATTTCTTTTGGTAAAACATTGAGCCTGTCTGACCAGTATGCTACAATTATACATGGAATGTGAATGGCTGTCAATTTATTTTAACTGTAAATGCCTTCATTGTGTGTGCAGCCTGTTACAGGATAAGCTGTTCCATTGTGGCATGCATGCATATCTACCGTAGCAACTTCTTTGTAGATATCCCTAGAGATCTGAGAAGCTGTATACTTGCAAGAAATACTGCTATAGTATATTTATTTCCACTACAGTAAATTTATAAGAACGCCATAAACGGCTCCAACTTATCCCTAACGGCCATGGTCCAATGGATGAGCAGATCAACCAGCTTTTCAGGCGAGATCGTTCACATGGTGAAGCCCACTGATCAGTAGCCTTGATTTTGAGAGTGCGCAAATTGGCACTTGCTAGTGGAAGTGCCAAAAATTGCACTCACCAACTGTAGTTAGCTCATCTCATTAATGAATTGCAAGCACATAAAAAGCTTCTTTTTTCTTATTAAAGAAGTCCAAAATCGGTCTCTTCCTATAAGATGGCAAAATGATCACTCTTATGACTTGACCACTCACAACCAAGAAAGAGAAATTGTTATAACATACCCTGATACTTGTCCATTGAAATACCAAGGCCTCCATTCATCGATGATTTGATAGCCCATCGATCTGGTCCATGCTTCACTCCCAGTATATGGCACACACATATCATGGTCGCCACTGCCAGCAAAATTGCATGTATTAGAGAACCTGAGCTGAGAGAACTGTCACCTATGCCAATAAAAGACACTCCTGGATGATTTCATTAGGAACTATTTTTATACAAGTATCTTATACATAACTATGAAAAAGCTTTCTGTGCATTCGCTCCTCCTCAAACACATCGAAGTCAGTCCATGAAGGAGGTTAAGTAAATCTAAGCTGCATTGCAAGTTAGAAGCAACCTCTAGCCCCAGAAAAGAGTCCATAAAGCACAATGAAAAATTATGGTCTCAAACCCTTCTCAAATTAAACAAAACAGTTAATACTGTAAATATTAATTTCGAAGTGGCTTATTACTCTTTAATAATTTGATGCAATCCATTTCAAGGAGCAGGTGTTTACATGGGGAAACTAAAATTGAGACTGAAACACAATCATATGAATTACAGGAGCTAGGTGAATGTGAAAGAGGGATAAATACTGTGGAAAGAAATATGCAAAATAAAGATGCATTGCTGAATTAAAACAATGAAATAAGTAACATCAAAATGCAGGTTGGGAGATTACTGAATGTCTTCACTGAAAAAAAAAAAAAAAGGATCACGTCAGATATGAAATGACAGAGTAAACCACAAAAGGGGCAGAAAATTCCAAGACTGCAACCATAGAGAGGATGCATGTCAAAGTGACTCTAGAGCTTCACCCTTGGAATAAAGAACAAAACAAGAATGACTTTGATATGTGGTTTATCCATTCACTTATGACACCAATTCCAAGGGTGGTTGTGGTCCTGCACATTGAGGATGCTTCATGTGGGTGGTCAACTAGACTCCAATGAAAAACAAAAAAATATATAATAATAATAATAATAAATAACCACAATGAGATGCCAAGTGCCAAGCCAAGATCCTGTGAAAACTAGGCTCATGCTTGATGATTTCACTTCCTTCCAGGCCTGCAGGCCGAACTTTCAATTAGCTTTTGTATTAATGCACAACACAAAGCTGCATGCCATTAGGTTTCTCAAAACACCTTGATTCTCAACTCTTTAGTGAAAGGATCAATTAGCATTTGTATTAATGGGAAGTACATTATCTGTTCTCTTATTTTGACCACAATCTGCATATAAAGATCTGCTTCAGTATATTTCAAGAGGTAGACTGTATCTCAGTTCCTTTTTTTTTTCTCTCCCACTTGGGGAGATGGTAAGACAGCCCACATCCTGAGTGCAATGGAAGCAGCTGCCCTAGGCCATCCGCCTTCCTGATCACGGATCGACCCCGTCCAGGTAAGTATCGTATCTCAGTTCCTTATCATGAAGAATTGAAGCTCCATTAATGCAAAATGCATCATCACCATTATCATCATCTACGCCTTTATCCCAATTAATTGGAGTCAACTATTCACGAGAGAGAGGTTGTGGCCAAAGTGTGACACCGGCTGCCAACCTGACACTGCCCTCCTTTATCCAGGCATGGGATTGGCAATGAGTAGAACTCCTGATGGAGGAGATCTACAAATGCCAGATCGGAAGCTTCTTGTGATGAACTACAGTTTCCATCTAGTTACATAGAGCACAAGTTTGTATCTTTCACCACAAGAGACCTCTTCTAGTCTTCACCAATCACCACTATATTGTCAAAGTGGAACTAGAATAAAACACCGTATTATAGTTTCTTTGTATAGAAAGGATCTTCTTGGCAGTGATTGCATTCCAATGTCGCTTGGAGAAAGAGCCACCTCATGCGTGAAGCACAGGTCAGCATGAAGAAGCATGGCATTACATAATGCTTACTAAAGACTGACCATATGGTATATCCTCTCTTTAGAAAGACCGGTATCATCTCGTGGACACATAGGTGGACTAACTCCTGCCTTCGTATTTACAGTATCCATGGATTTATATCATCATCATCATAGCCTTGATCCAGCTATTTGGGGTGGCTTTTAAGAATCATGATTGATTAGTAGAAGTTCAACAACCAGCTGCTACCTAACACCAACACTCCTTTACTGGGGTCCGGCTCCATGGCTCAATGGTAACAGACTCTATTTCAACACTGAGATCATGGGACGAGTGCCCATGTGACGTGGGTGTGAGTGTGTGGGGAGTCGGTGTGGGTGTGGAAAAAAAAAAAACCCTCAACCGGGGCTTGGTACCCGCTAGTGCATCAAAGCCAGATTTAAAGGATAAATAAATAAAACAAAAATATATAAATTAGTTTATATTAGCATAAACATAAAACTTATTACATGCCATACAAATTGATCAATATGAGATTAAGGTGAAATTGTCCGTGTCTTGAAAGACTCGAGTTGGCTCATGGTTATTAACTTGTTGGGTCAAATTTGACGAATTAGACCTGACTCAACTATATCAAATGGTGTGCATGTCATATGTAGATATGTAACAACATAGCATAAGAGAGAGATTCTCTTCAGAATTTGAGCTAAGAAGATAATGAATGGAAGGGTTATGCTGCTTCCAAAGAGGTTACTTTAAAAGAGGGAGAGAGAGAGAGAGAGAGAGAGAGAGAGTGAAAAAATTCTTCTTCCAATGTTGAGCTGGCGCAAGATTGATAGATCAACCAATGGGATTCAAATGTTTGAAGTTTGAACTAAGGCTTCCCCACATTGATGCACTGACATATGGGATAAAGTGGTCAATTTGCATGATTCGTATGGACCAACTGTTCAACATGATGCCTCACACATGTATACTTGAAAGTTTAGGATTCCCAAAGTCAAGTCCACAAAAAACCATACAGATGTCTATTTAAGAGAATGATAGGTATGGGTGGCTCAAAACTATCTGAATTTGGAATTCACTTTTTGATGCACAAGTCATGACAAGCAATTAGAAATCTCAGATCTGGTAGCGCCAGAATCTGTAGTAATCATGATGCTTCTCTTCACCTTTTAGTTTTTTTTTTTTTTTTTTTTTTTTTTTTTATGACAGAGGGTGTCCCTGCCCCATTTTTGAGGCAAGACTATTCCCTGCGGATGCACGCAATTACCCGCGACCACGTGCATCCGGTAATACCGGGGAGGGGAATCGAACCCACGTCTGTGGGGAGCAAACCCATGATGCCGGCCATTCGCCCAAAACTTGTCTGGTGCTTTACTTTCATATCCTTATTGTGGATTTTGATGATCCCCTAAAAAATGTCTATGATGTTGATCCATAAATCAATCCTAGAAATCGCATGGGTTGATGTACATCATAGGCTTTCAAAGAAAGAGGTAAATATATCCTTACATTGTAGCCACATATCATTACTGTTGATAGCATAGTACATAACGTTTTGGGTTATTACTGATCAAACGACATGATCACAGCATGATCAAATTGGGGAGCCCTCTCTCTCTCTCTCTCTCTCTCTCTCTCTCTCTCTTGATGGAGACATCATGTGCATGCCCCCACCCTATGCATGTATTCGAGGAGGCGGGCCCCAATTTCGATTTGGATCGACGACAACATCTTTGGAGGGCCTTACAGTTAGGGGTTGCACTATAGAGCATTGGAGTGGACTCGATCATCATATATATTCTACCATCGGATCTCATGATCATGGCCCACTACCTTAGATGATCTAGGATTTTGAGTTTTAACTATTCTCATTATTAGAAACATCATGAACGGCTTTGATTGCTTAGATTAGTTATTATTTTATTTACTTTAGCTTTAAGTATTAGTGTGCGCACATGACGCAAGGGTAAAATTGTCTTTTGGGGTTTAGGTTTTTCTTATAAATAAGCAACCTCATGTAGGTATTCTTAATGAAGTTTATGAATAAAAAATTCTGTGTTTTCTTCTTCTCTATCTCTTTGGGTTGAAGAATCAAATTGGGTGCGAAATCCTCCCTTCCTCGAAGGGCTAACTACCGTGGTGTGAAGCCACAATCATCCCAAATCATCCCCACTTCATTACGCCCCACATCCATCATCCTCTACATCCCTTCCACCTTCAGATTCACCCTCTTTCATATCCAAGTTCTATCATATAACAGTGCACAAACAAATTTTCAAATTCTGGCCCATCTGAGGGGCTGAAACTTCGGTGGAGCACCACACACACGTCTTGCGACGGATTGATGCGAAATTTGGCATGGAGGCAGTCCTACCCTGGCCGATCCTAGCCTAGGAGTCGATTTCAGACTTTGTGGGCCCCACACACGTGCGAAGGAGTGGTCACGCACGTGCACCCAGGGCCAGGAATCCCAAATCCCAATTATCCCCAAATTTGCAAACCCTAGATTTTCCCCCGAATTGAAACATGGTGAATCTCTTGAATTGGGGAACAATCCTTTGCAAGAATAGATGAATCTTACACACTCATTTGGGCTTGTTTGGTTTATAATTTTATTTGATCCAACCCTAAACTTGTGTAAGCTTGAACCCCCATAGATTTCCCTTTTTGAATGTTTGATAGTATGTAGGATGTGGAATTTTGTGACTGTTTAAATTGGTATAATCATGAGCTTGATTTCTTGCATTCCACATTTAATTTCATGTCCTGCATCATCTCTCTCTCTGCTACCTTGTGGCAGTGGATCCATTAGGGGTTGTCCAACACATATATTTGAGATAATTGTAAGGTAGAAGTGCTTATGGTGATGCAACCTTCAATGCTGCTGAAAACTCATGTGAAAAATCAATTAGATTTCATTGTGCCCTATCAACATGTATCCAACCATCATTTTCTTCATCAACGCCCACCCCGCGGCGCAAGCTTAGGCAGTAGTTTAATTTCAGGTATGCAAGTAACATGAATTCTAGAATAAAAGAAAACATATCTGCAAGATTTCTAATATCATTACTTCTTTCAAGACCATTATGTACAAATGCATAGATGCTAGCTGCTGCATATCTTGGATGTTGGGAGGTGTCACTACTACCTTTGACCTAGAACAAGAACAATTGGACTAAAAACTTCAAAATATGAATGAAAGAGTGCAGTGCTGTAGTTGAAGTACCTGAATACAAGTGCACGGTATCCTTTGGCAGTGAGGTTCTTGTGATACTTTATCATACTTCCAGCATCATGGTGAAAGACAATATTGTCTGTGCATAATTCCCAACTACCAATCACATTTTTCTGAAGATATTGAGAAAGAGAGAGAGATTAGATCCACCACTTTCATTGTGTCAGCTGTCAGGAATGAAATAATGTTAGCCACTAACTGTACCTGTTGGGCATGAATCGCAGTCCTCACTGTATCATCATTCAGCCACAAAGTTGCAACATGATCATCCTGGTATTACAAATAAATAAATAAATAAATAAAATAAAATAAAATTTCACATGTTATGAATAGCCCAAATCAGATGATTGTTTACTTGACATGATAATGTAAAACTTCCAAAATTCTTTTAACTTAAAAAAGGCCACTTCAGCTGCTTCCATCTTTAAGTCTCTAAATATCACTGAATGTCAAGGATTCAAGAAATCCATTGTCCCAAAGAACAGCACAAGTAATATGGCGCCAATGCACATCCATGCACATGAAAATGCTGTTGAGTGCAGGTGAGGCATTTCACAACTTTGGACTTTTGAGGAGCCAATTCCTAGATTTTTAGTTATGTCGCAGTCTGAGGGTTAAACCCCTTGAAATTGAAGAATGAGGTGATCTAGGATACCCACTTGTATAAGTTTGGCATATCAGTAAGACAAAATAAAAACTTTCCAGGGAATGAGAGTTTTCGAACAAATTACGTATCTTAAGTTTTGTATAAGCAGGCAAATGATGTTGCACAACAATTTTAATATTTAACCAAGGTAAGAAATATATTAAAATGATGGAAAATAGAAAATAGAAAGATTTTCTTAATTGCATTTTAAATATAAAAAATAATAACAATCTGTCTATGTGTAACCATGGGTGATGTGTTGTATATAATATTGCAGTCACATATAATAATTAATATGCATTTAATATGTTTTATAGATGAAACATTAAATCTGTAAAGGAATTTTTTAGATAACATGTATGAGATATCGCACAATAAAAGTATGTCAATATACACTCAAGCATGGTATATTATGCATGAGGCTTGCTAGCAGCACATGCACCTTTTCAGTAAGAACATCTGCCAACCTTGCAAGTGTGCAGGACATCTTTACAGGACATAAGGTGGCCCCAACTATGAAGATAAGCATAGTAAAACATCAAGATGGTCCACCCATCAATGGGCTAACTCTATATGAAAATAATGGACGATTAAAAAATAAACTGAGCAGTTGTTGACATTCAACATGCATGTGGTACACCTGATAACAGAACCAGTCTTAGCGCCACTCAGATTCACATGTGAGTAAACTGTGAAGGTGCATTTCATACAAACACATACACATGCACACAAAGATACAAAGAGAGACACAGGAAAAAAGTGAGATATGAACACACACACATAGATAGATAGATAGATCAGTAGGAAGGTAGATAGGTAGATATATGTATTATGCATGTATGTATACATCCAGACACACATACATATGTATTTAATTATATATGTATTATGCATGTATGTATACATACATATGTAATTATGTACCTGGTACATATGAATGTATGCCTGTGTCTGTTGGAGCATGCGTGTGTACATGTGTGTAAACATAATGTCTTAAGTGACTGGCTACTTGAATAATTTCATTGTATCATGCGTCTATCACAGAGTTCCTTACCAATTCTCATCTTATGGTGTTAGTTTCGACGTGCAACACAATTGAAATTTTCTGAGAATTAAAACATACGTCTCAGTATGGTAGCCAACTGTATTAAACCATCTAATCTTTAAAAGGAAAAAAAAAAAATCATCAGACAAATGTATTTTGTAACATTACTCACTTTCTGAGGTCCGCTAGTCCCACATGCATGTAAAATGCAGCCCCCTAAAGGCCGTCACAAGTGCCATGCTGGCAAATGTCCCATATATCTGAGATGGCCATCAGTTAGGGTCCAACATTTAGATGCCCAGCTCACACGTCAGGTCGATCCACACATCATGTAGGCACAGCGAACAAAACCAATGGACAGAACTTGTGCAAGTTATTCTAAGCCATCCATTAGTTTCAAACACCATGGCCCGCCTGATGAGTAAATTAGTTGGACATCTGGTCCAGGGCATTTCAATAGTGGGACCCACCTGATGGATGGCCTAGATCTCTCATAAGTGCCACATTGGCATATGTGCTGAAGTGCGGAGGGGCAGCCTTATGGATGCATTCCCGCAACATTTTCATTATTGACAAACAAACTTCAAGCAGCATTTTCCAGTTTACTAAAAAGAAGTGACTAACGCTTTCCAAGAAGCAGACACTGAATTCTGAAGCAATATAAGCTACAGGTGGCTACTATGCGTGTAAATTAGAGAGTCGTAATTGTGAAGGAATGCAGCAGTCATCGAGATCACCATGTGAGTTAGTGAAGCCTCTGACTACCATTCCATATTGATAAACTCTTCAAACAAATTCAGTTGGAATGCTTACAGTGCAGGGAACTGAGCTCCTCCCAAGCTGGGGCCAGGTTGGAACGATTCCTTCTCTTACTGGAGCTCTAAGAGGCCATGCACGCCCAAACATCCTTTTCCTCACAGCAAGGGGCCTCTCCGTCTCACCCAACTGCCTGAAACTAGATGGCAACCTGCTGTCGCTGCTTGCAATGCCTCTTATTTCTGGGCTGTGGTAGCAGGGCTCAAGGATGTCATAGATGTTTAAGCTACCGATGTCCTGAGAGGAGTAGATCAGATTGAAAGAATTTTAGATTTTGTAGGACGATGTGAAACTTCAGGATAGCGGTTTAGATAGATATCCATCTTACATCATCGACTTTGTTCAGCTTGTTCTGGCACCTTTCATCAGCAGGATTCCAGTAACTTCCTTGACAAGCAGCAGTAACCTCCTACAATATGTGCATCTCACAACATGCTCAGATTCTGTTCTAACTTCCAAAATAATTGCTAGGGCAATCTTCCCAAGAAGACATTGAAGAGGTTTTTTCCGCTCAGATGCCAACATGCCTTATGTGCTAGATACAGGCCACTGATTCAGTGGAAGTCATCGTGATCATGCCTTAAACCAAAAAGAATCATGCTGGTCCACTTGTGACATGGTCCACACATGAAAAAAAAAAAAAAAAAAAGAACATTGGAGCGTGTGTGGCCCACTTGATAAGGTGAGGCTTCCTGGGCTCCAGGCCAGGGGATGTTCACACTGTCCCCAACCTGACACATGGCCAAGATCTTGCACATTGATCCCATGTGTGCAAGTGTGCCATAAATTGCATTGGCATCTCTCATCTTCTAAATATGCATACTTTTCATATGCATCAAATGAAAGGAGACAAGTATCATGATATGACAAAAGCAGCAAGTGTTTTCAGAAAAAAAAACTCCGAATAGATATTAAAAGATATTACTCCAATATTTTGCTGAAATTAGCACAGAGTTTCACAGTTGAATATTGAATTTGCAGTATGCAAATGGGTTGCATACCTGAAACAGATCGTCTGATATCAGGCCCATCCCATGTGCAAATGGTACAAGAGCATTGCCATCAAATACTGTGTCAGTGACTCCATTTCCTACAATGTATCCCTGGATGGGAAAATCCACATTCAAACTAAGCACACTGGCATCACTTATATGTAATATCATTATTATCATAAATTTATACTGAAAACAACACAAGCATCTCAGACAATACTCGACACAAGAATTATCTAATATGCACAGTTTTCCAGTTTTTACAAGTGAGGCCCATGGTTGTGTCACAGACTGTTGATGTGATGAGCCTCACTGAGGATGGCCCATCACCAGAAATCTCCTAGATGGGGAGATCCTAACTCTTCAATAGGTGGCCAGCAAATAGACAGCAGGCCAAATTCAACGATATATAGGACAAAGGTTCAATGGGCAGGACCTCATAGTTGGGTGATTGGGGGGGGGAGGGGGGGGGGGGGCATCTGTTTGGATCACAGAAGCATGGACCTTGCTTGTACAAAATGAGAACAGGAGCCTACTATAGATGTTCTCATGTCGAGCATTGTATAAAACTCAAAATACAATCACCGAGAAGTCTGACCTTAAAGTTCAGAATTGGCTTCAAACCAGCTTCGATACCTATAAGAGACCATCAAGTTATGCACAAACATCCCATTACAACATAAATATTCTAATCATATCAGCTAATGAAATACCTTTGACCACTTCAGAAGCAAGAGTTGGCACATAAACTCCAGCATAAGACTCTCCAGCTATAAAAAATGGATTCGCCAGGAACTCCGGATATTGCTCAAACCACTGCTTGCATGACAAATAGCAGAATACATGTCTTCAGCATAAATAACAGTGGGGCAGTACCCTAAGTTTGAACAGCTATGCATCACATAAGAATATTACAGGTATACAGCATGTGTGGATATGGAACTCTTGAAAATATAACAGTTAGATACAAGATTTGCTGCCTCCATGTGCCTTTACAGTGGCACAGTTGCCAATCAACATTACCAAGCCATGTGCTTGCTCTGTTATGAATCATGAGATCCGGATGACGTTAATATTTTAGAGACCCAAAATTATGGTTACATACTCTTTCTATTGATCAAGTTCTAATGCAAGACTTTGCTAAGCACACATGTGTGTGCAATAAAGCTCATGTACACAATAGACATTTGCCAGCAGACATGGGTGCAAAATCCAATCCATCCATCAGTTTGGTCCAACCATCTACATGTTTTCCAAAAAATAGATATGGTCCACAGTCCACTCAGTATTTGAGTCCCAATATTGGAAAGAGGTGGATGGTTTAGAAAACTTCAGCCAAGTTTTCAGAGCCATACATTTGTTTTGAAAACTGTGCATCACGTGACCAGTGGATCAGATCAACCTGATTCTTGGGCTGGGGTGTCAATATAGTGGTGCCATTCTGATGGATGGATTGGATCTTGGACCTATCGTGCCATGCTGGCACACGTGTGGCAACTGGCATGTAGATGAGCTTTATTGCACACGTGTGTGCACTAAACAAAGCTCTCTAATGCAAATTTATATTTACAATGTTGAGATTTATACTTTGCTATTTTAGCAGCATGAATAAAATATGATATGCATTCGGTGTCTATAATAATAATATTCATGATTGCATTTATAAACTTCATTATGAATTCATATGTACAACTTTATTGCATAATTTAGTGTGCATGTTGCAGTGATCGACACATGGTTCTGAATGTTGGTATCAGTCGGCGTATCGGCCCGGCAGAAAAATGTTCGGTCACACACACACACACACATTAGAAAATTAGAAAATTAGGAAAAATGAGATATCCAAGAATCTATCATTTTTTCTTGTGTTTTGACTATGCATCAGACGGTGTATCGGACCATTCTTTGATAAGAATGTTGTCTGTCACACACACACATACATATTAGAAAATTAGGAAAAATGAGATATCCAAGAATCTATCATTTTTTCTTGTGTTTCGACTATGCATCAGACGGTGTATCGGACCATTCTTTGATAAGAATGTTGTCTGTCGGTTTGACTTATTGAAGGTCAACTAAATGGGCCCTAATTGAACACAAATCAAGCATGATTTGGTGAATTAGGGCCCGTTACGTTGAAATACAACAAAAAGAAGACGAAATTATTTTTATTCTTTTAAAAAGTGAAGGTTTACCCTTCTTTGCAATCTTCCCATAATAGTCCACTTCACTTCGATTTGTTGTATGCTATTCAAATCATTTCTTTTGATCCCAAAATAGGTCTAGATCTAGCCTAAAATAAGTTTTTAAGCTTCTTCCATGATTTAAATGGAAAAAAAATGGAGATATCAGTGAAATTAAAAAACAAAAAAATCAAAATTGGGCTTTTATGGGTGTATCGGCCTATATCGGTCCCATATCGGGCCAATATAGGTCTTTTTTTTTCATATCGGGCTGATACAACCCCGTATCGCGTTTCAGCTCGTGCCAATATGGATACAATACGGCTGTATCGGCCAATATGATACGGATATTCATATCCATGGACCCACATGATCTTATCCCTAGCATACCATATATTGTAGGAAGTAGCGTACGGTCTATGGTGTACTAGTTCCTGTACCACATTACCGAACACCCACAGTCCACGTAACCTTGGTGCCAACATGGCATGCTTGTGTGACATCAAAACTGGGCCTGATGTGGACCCCACCATACAGATGATGTGGCATCAAAATCAGGCCAATAGAATCATCAGGAGCACCTCACTACGGTTGTTGTGTATGGTTGGCAATTTCACTGTTCATTGTTTTCATATAGGGTTGGCATGCCTAAGTATCAGATGCCGTGATATTTTTTCCAAGTCATCATCGCAATGCCTTATGCATGGCTCAGATGTCCCTCACACGTGTCCATGTCAGCATGTGGGCCATATCCAAGGGTGCATTTGGGGCTAGCAAACATCTTTTAGATACTAGGGATCACACTTTTGTGATAAGATACCTTTAGAAGAAATGTGTGACTATCTGAGGCAGTCTTCAGATCTCCTGTATTGTAATCATCTATGAAATTGGAGTAAGATAGTCCAACACCAGCAGGGGAGTCCAAATAGATTATGTTTGAAACCTGAAACGAGAAGTGCATATGTGATGCAGAGATTTTAGTTCAATATGGTAGGAGAAAGCAATGGATCCAAATGGTAAATCTTGTGCTTAAATATTTTATCATATCTTCGCTGCTTCCATCCATCCTACACAGAAGCTTTGAATGGATATGATAGTTGTTGGTGGACAAGGTCTCATAATCACGAATGTTTTCTTATCTTACCTTAGACCAGCTGTACGGATTGAGATGCAATTGCGGCAAGCTTCCAGGTTCTCCCACTTGAAAATTGAATGGGCCTGCCAATTCAGCAGAAAACATTGAATCTAATGTGATCTACATGAGTGGGATAGTATCTCTATTGACTAATAGGTATCATCAAGAATGAAGGTCCCCTAAAAGTGAAAATAACTAGGTTTCTAATTAGCCTTAGACATGATCTTTTCTACCATTCAATTGTTTGAAAGGTGAGTTACAATTTTAAGATATTATAAATATGCCAAACAAGTGGTCATAATTGCTAACAGAGTAAATTTTTGCACAGGGATATATTATTTATATAAGTTAGTACTTGTACAATGTCTTTACTTAAGTGACCAAATATATCCCTCTATGGTGGATGCAGTAGTGGTTCATTGACCATTTCATCAAAAGAAGAATATTGTCCTTTGCACAGAGAGATCCTCTTCTTACATCACTTCTAATTGTGTTCTCTTTACATTGTCCTTAATATTTTTGTCCTTTCCTACCCTTCGTCCTCTCTAATCTTCATTCTTTTACTACAATCCTAAACCTTTTCGTCATCAAAGTCTTATATTGTTTCATATACACTTCTTATTCTTTCCTCCCCAAAAGAAGTTTCTCTACTTCAGACATTTCCAACTGAGAGGTATGTTGAGGGTCAAATATTGCATATTATCCCCCATTTATATCTTGGTTTTACGATCATGATAATGCTTAATGTTCTATTTTACTCATGTTTGTGTTGCAAGGTGAATTTAAGAGCTTAGATTGAAAGGGGTGTTAAAAGCATGGATTTGATGCTCAAGAATCACCAAGGCAAGGGATGGATCGTAGGAGACCAAGATTGAAGAATTCACATGTCAAAGATCCAAGAAAACCAAGTGATGAATGAAGAGAATCAAAGATTTGAAGTGAGGAAAAAGAATCCTGAAATCGTCCTGAAAAAACATATTCTGAAACTCTGGGTCATTTTGTAAAATTGTGCAGAGTGAAGTCTACTTTGGAAAACTACGCAGAGTGAAGTCTATTTTAGCAAACTGTGAAAATTTGAGGCGGTTTCTAGAGTTTTCTAACTAGGTGCGAAAGTTGGAGTTCCACAACTATAAATAGGACTCTTTAGAATGTTCCTAAGCATCTTCTAGGGTTTAAGGAGTGGAGCAAAAGGGTAGAAAAACCGTCGTCAAGAGTTTTTCTTCTTCTTCCTTAGTTGTTTTTATGCTTTCTTCTAAGGTTTTAGATCCAATGATGCCTATGGTTGGCTAAACCTCTTAGTTAGGGCTAAGAGGTGAAGCTTGTAGCATGATGAGATGTTTTTATTGCTTTGATTCATGTTTATATTGAACTGATTCTAATTTAATATTTAAGGAATACTTTCAGTTTTTAATGGTTTATTGTGACTCAAATTACAATAGATCTGCAATAACTTTGAATATTTTCTTTTCCTGATTTGAGATTGTAAAATTAGTAAGTCCTGTTGTTCACCATCGTCCTTTGGGCATGGTAGGGTGATGGAATCCTTCCTAATCTTTACAATTCTCCTACTTTGAAATTATGAGATTGGTAAATCCTGTTGTTTGCCATTGTCTACTGGGCATAGTTTGGTGATGGAATCCCTGCCAATTATCATAGTTCTCCTTCATTGAGAATTAGGTCAATGGAAGTTCAGATTTGGTTTTATTGATATATTTTCCAATTTGATAGAATAGGACTCTAATTCTAATTGTATTACTTGAATCAAGCAAGAGGGCTCCCTGATCACTACAAGTGGATCCTTGGCACCCTAGTTCCCACCTTTAAATTCTTAGTTTTAATTACTTTATTCACAATTACTCTCTCAAATACTTCAGAATTAGTTTCACATCTTCTTTTAGTTCTACTTCTAGTTAATTTCAGAAATGTACAAGTTTCAGTCCCTATGGATTCAACCTCGGTCTTACCGAGATTATTACTACATCGTGACCCTACACTTAGGGTTGTGAAAAAGTTTTTGGCACCGTTGCCAAGGATTGACGGTCGCGTTTTCTGAATTTGATTAGTTTTGGAATTAGGTTAATATTAGGATTTTTCTACTTTCTATTTTTATGTTAGGGTTTTTTCAGAATTATTTTAGAAACTTAGTTTTCTATTTCTAGGTATAGAAAGTTTCCTTTTTTGTTTTTAGAAACTAATTTACTTTCTAATTCTAGGATAGAAACTTTCCTAATTTGTTTTTAGAAACTAATTTTTATTTTTTAGAATCTTTCTTAATCTGTTTTTAGAAACTAATTTCCTTTCCTTTTTCTTTTTAGAAACTAGTTTACTTTCCTTTTTCTTTTTTAGAAACTTACTTTCTGTTTTTAGAAACTTTCCTTTTTCGTTTTTAAAAACTAGGTTGCTTTTTTAGAAACTTTCCTAATTTGTTTTTAGAAACTTTCCTTTTTCATTTTTAGAAACTAGTTTGTTTTTTTTAGAAACTTTCCTAATTCGTTTTTAGAAAGTTAACTTTTCTTTCTATTTCTAGATTTAAAAACTTTCCTAATTTGTTTTTAGAAACTAACTTTTCTTTCTATTTCTAGATTTAGAAACTTTCCTAATTTGTTTTTAGAAACTAATTTGTTTTTATGACTAACTTTTTGTTTTGTTTTTAAGTAGGGTTTTTTCTGATTTATTTTTAGAAACTAACATTGTTTTCTGTTTTGTAGGATCCTAACATAGAACTCTCCAAACCGGTAAACTCCTTCCAACTTCTCCTCTACTTACTTTCCATATTGTTGTAGGATTTTTCTTTTATTCTATTTTAGGATTAGGTTCAGGATTAGGGTTTCACCATGTATATGCAAGAGTGGGAACGTCAGTATGTTGAGCTAGTTTTAGAGAATGCGAGAAATTGTGAAGGGTTGTTAGATGATTATGTTAGGAAACAACCTATGTCTCAAAAATTTTCTGAAACCATCATCGAGAACCAATCAGAATACAATGCTCCACTGGTTACGAAGTCCTTACGCAATCATAGACAGGAGAATAATCACACCCCACAGATTAAGAAAATAGTATGTTATTGTTGAGGTTATCATAATTATGCGAGTGAGAACTATTATCACCCATCAGACAAGAAGAAAACAATGAGAGATTATATTATGGGTGATAATATGTACCAACAACCATCAGACTCTCCTACCTATGACCCATACGACTATGATCAATGGAAACATCAACATTGGAGAGATGAACCAACAATTGATTATAATGACTATTCTCTTGGATCCCCTACCTTTGAAATCCAACTAGAAACGATCCAAGAGGATTTACGCTTGAATTTCACGGACTATCAAGAACAGTTCAACCAACTTATCGCGGGCATGATGAAATCATTGGAAGCGATTGAATTGTGCCTTGATAAGGTTGAAGAGGCTAGGTTATCACAATCTCAACCCAATCTAGAAACACAATGCGAGGAAAGTGATCTTAACTCGCTTGTGGAGAGTACTGAAATTGAGAATGAAGAGTTGGATTGTGTCAACGAGCATACGGCTCAATTTCCCGAAGAGTCGATCTCAATGACTGTCCAAAGGAATGATCAAGAGACGTGGGTGTCTTTCAAATATAATGATTCTAACATACTCCAATCACATGACACACTTGGCTTCAACGAGGAGGAAGAGGCTAGTTTATTCAAACCTCAACTCAACCTAGAAAAACAGTGTGAGGAAGGTGATCCCATCCCACTTGTGTACTGCACTGAATTGGAAAATGATGAGGATTGGGATGACAGTCATGAGTTTACAGCCCAAATTTCACTGGAATCAACCTCAAGTTTGGTCCAAGTCAATAATCAAGAGGTACAGGAAGTTGTTAACCATAATAATCTACTCCACCCATCTGACATGTCTGATTTAAATGTGGAGGATGAGCTCCTTTCAACCGACCCTTCCAACTCTCGTAATGCATATTGAGACCACTCCCCTGAGTTAAATTATAATATGGTTAGGGAGATGGATGAGTTGCTCGATAAGACTCTGGAATTTGAAACCACCCAGTGGAGGCCACTATTTGAGTTGTCAACCCTTAATGATACAATGCTTTTACTGAGTGGTATCAATGAACAGAGTCTTCACATCAATTCTTCGCCTACTGATCCTAAATCTATCTTTGCAGGGCAAGGCAAGATACATTTGGTGACGATTTATTCTCACCAAGATGAAAAGCAAGAGAACATGTTTCCATCTACTTTCAAAGACGATGGAGTTATTGGGTGTATCATCAAAGATCTCGATGTGGAGAACGAGTCTCTCTCAACTGAATCTCCCAGCTCTCTGGAAGATTGTTTGGCACACTTTGAAGATCCAAATGATAATATGATAACAGAAATAGCGGATGCCTTGCAAGACAATACCTCGGTAGTTGTTACTGACCGAGAGAACCCTTGTTCTAAAGCCCCTCCTTCTATAGATCCTGAATGTTTACCATTAAACGACGAGCTGAAAATTGAACCGGAGACTAAAACTTCAGAATGTGTTTAGACTACATCACCTACTGAGAATTTTTCTGAATTACATCTACTTGTAGTCTTTAATTCACCATGGTGTTCTAACATTGAAACTTTTTCTGTCACAGGTGAATCATATATACTTTGGATACCTCAGAAGATTAAAAGGAAACTTTATGCTAAGGTCCATAAATTTCTTTGAAAATTCATGCTCCAAGACATCCAAGCCTATTGCAAAAAGGGCTTTTGGATGATCTTGATGAGAAATCTGCTGAGAAATTTATCAAGATATTGGCTGGAGGAGGAACCTTGCGGCATGACTGAGTAGCTTTCCCCTGTTTTCTTAGTTAGGTTTACTGCTTTCAAAGAATTTAGGATTAGGATAGTTTGCTTTCCGCTGTTTAGGATAGTATGCTTATTGTCTGTTGAGTCTTTTGTGCTAACCCATCTTCACACTGAGATCATTCGAAAAGCCTCGAAATTTCTTTTTCAAGTATTATCTTTCCATCACTTCCCTTTTTCTTTTCATTGCCTCTTTTGCATTACATGCTTATTTCTTTTACATTGAGAACAATGTAGATTTTAGGTTGGGGATGGAGGATTAGGTAAACTAATCAGTTGTTTTCGTAGTCCTTGAGCAAAAATTGCGGAAAAGTGAAAATTTTTTGAAAATTAGAATTATAAGATGTTTAATGTTGATGATTTATGTCTCTTAAATTCGGTTACTTGGAGATTTCAAAGATAAGTTCGAATTATTAATCCATAAGTAGAAGTTTTAAACATTGATCGAGTCATGATTTCACATGTCAAATCTATCCGTCACATTAAAGCTTCAGTCAATATTGAATTGTTAACTTGGTGATTATTTAGCATGGAAGGAACCAACCTCGGGAATTTGTCCATCATGTTCGATGAGAAGAATTGGAACAAAAAAAATGCCCAGCTAAAAAACAGTTGTCTTCGAAAAGGCCACCTACTAAAGATCTTTAAAAAGATTGACATAGAGTGAAAACCATCAATGGAAAAATCAAAAGCTGGAAGAATAAAAGAAGGAATTAAAAGATGAATTGCAAGGTAAGTTTTGGTTTAGGTTTTGGTTGTCCTGAATGCTCTTTTAATTATTAATATTATCATGAAAGTGAAGAATTGAACCTTTGATTGTGATAAGTCTAGACTTCATTATACACCCATGGAACTCAATGTTTTGAATTGTTCTAATTAGAAGATTAATGCTTTGAACTTGATTATGAAACTTACTGAGTGCTAAAGTTTAGGAGAAGGTAATGCACAACATTGATATATTTTAGAATTCTATTATCTGGATTATTTTTTTTAAACCATTTGAGCTTATAAAAATTATCCCGTGGTTCTCGAAATATTTTTCGCATACTTTGCTCGGGACTAGCAAAATGCTGGTTAGGGATTGTGTTGAGGGTCAAATATTGCATATTATCTCCAATTTATATCTTGGTTTTATGATCATGATAATGCTTAAAGTTCTATTTTACTCATGTTTGTGTTGCAAGGTGAATTTAAGAGCTTGGATTGAAAGGAGTGCTAAAAGCATGGATTTGATGCTAAAAAACCACCAAGGCAAGGGATGGATCTTAAGAGACCAAGATTGAAGAATTCACATGCCAAAGAACCAAGAAAACCAAGTGAGGAATAAAGAGAATCAAAGATTTGAAGTGAAGAAAAGGAATCCTAAAATCGTCCTCAAAAAGCATATTGTAAAACTCTGGGTCATTTTGTGAAATTGCGCAGAGTGAAGTCTCTTTTGGAAAACTGCGTAGAATGAAATTTATTTTAGCAAACTGCGTAAATTTGAAGCAGTTTCTAGAGTTTTCTAACTAGGTGTGAAAGTTGGAGTTCCACAATTATAAACAGGACTCCCTAGGATGTTCTTAGGCATCTTCTAGGGTTTAAGGAGTGGAGCAAAAGGGTAGAGAAGCTGTCGCTAAGAGTTTTTCTTCTTCCTTAGTTGTTTTCATGCTATCTTCTAAAGTTTTAGATCCAATCATGTATATGGTTGGCTAAACCTCTTAGCTAGGGCTAAGAGGTGAAGCTTGTAGCATGATGGGATATTTCTATTGCTTTGATTCATGTTTATGTTAAACTCTATGGATTCTAAATTGATATTTAAGGAATACTTTCAGTTTTTAATGGTTTATTGTGACTCAAATTACAGTAGATCTACAATAGCTTTGAGTATCTTCTTTTCCTGATTTGAGATTGTGAAATTAATAAGTCCTGTTGTTCACCATCGTCCCTTGGGCATGGTAGGGTGATAGAATCCTTCCTAATCTTCACAATTCTCTTGCTTTGAGATTATGGGATTAGTAAATCCTGTTGTTTGTCATTGTCTCCTGGGCATGGTTTGGTGATGGAATCCCTGCCAATTATCATAGTTCTCCTTTATTGAGAATTAGGTCAATGGAAGTTCAGATTTGGTTTTATTGATATATTTTCCAATTTGATAGAATAGGACTCTAATTCTAATTGTGTTACTTGAATCAAGAAAGAAGGCTCCCTGATCACTACAAGTGGATCCTTGGCACCCTAGTTCCCACCTTTATTTCTTAGTTTTAATTACTTTATTCACAATTACTCTCTCAAATACTTTCAGAATTAGTTTCACATCTTCTTCTAGTTCTACTTCTAGTTAATTTCATAAGCATACAAGTTTCAATCCCTGTGGATTCGACCTCGGTCTTACCAAGATTATTACTACATCACGACCCTACACTTGGGGCTGTGAACAAGGTAGCCTTGTGGAGAACACTACTATCTAATGCCATTTTAAGGAGTATTTGTAAGAAAGGAAACAAAAGAACCATCAAGGCTATATTCATGCCTGTCAACAAGTTGAAAGAAGCAACCAGGAACTTTCTCATAGAATGGGATAAAGCAGTTGAAGCTTTCTTCAAGTATGCCCCTAGTTCTAATATGATGAGAAGCTGGAATGAGGTAATGAATGACCATATCAAAAGGCCAAATATGAAGGTCCCTTGGATTACTCCTAGAAGCTAGTGGAAACTTAGCTAGTTGAGGAATCCAGTCCCTTCTAGAATGGGGGGGGGGAGGCTATTAGGGATAATTGAGGCCAATGTTTTAAATATCAACGATATTGGCTGATATATCCCACGATATATCTTGTATCCCACCTGTGGGATACGAAACACATAAGGAGTGCCGATATATCCCACATGTTCAATCCGGTGAGCATTTTCAATTTCCGATCCATTTTCTTTTGTTGAAATTATGTTAAATCAAAAAATATGAAGTTAGAGCTTTGATTTCAATATCCATTGGTTCTTCATATTCTCCATTTTTTTTCTGAATTTTTCCTACAACCAGCTGTCAATTAAGACTAATTTCAAAGTATTTAAGAGTATTTCATCACATATACTCTAATTTCGAAATTTGAGTATGGGTGGTCCGATTTGGGGAAATTTTCAAATTTCCCCAATTTCTCCTAAATTGCTTGCAATGTTGCACTTCAAACATGAAATCAAGCACGTATGAGGGCTGATCTACTAATTTGTTAAGTCTTTGTCAATTTTCAAAAAATAAAAATCATTTTTGAATTAAAAATTAATAAAAATATACTTTAAAATATTATTATTTTTTCGAAATTTCCCTTCGACTAGCTGTCAATTGAGACTAATTTCAAAGTATTTACGAGTGGTTGATGAAATGATAATCACATACACTCTAAATGTTATGCATTCAATTTGAATATAGTTGCATTGGTTCAATCAAACAGTGCATAACTTAGGACCCTACTCAAAGGAAACCTATTATGTGCACTTCTTTTTTGAGATGTTATTATTTAAAATTGTGTATTAAAGTCTTTTTTAACAATCCCTTAAGTTTCATTGAAAAATTCAACCAATGTTCCCATATTTCCCTAGAAGTGTGATAAATTACCCGATACAAACGATATACCTCATGAGATAACTGATATGTATCTGTGTCCCAAGGGTGCGATACATATCATGATACCGATATTTCGAACACTGATTGAGGGCAATGTTTCCTGTATTGGTATCAACAAATGTATCGCGCCCTTGGTATACGAAAACATATCAAGTATCACCTGGGAAATATCAGATATATTGCGAAATGTTTCGCTGTTTTTGGAAAGCATTGGGAAATCAATAGAATTTTTCAATGAAACTTTACGAGATGTTAAAAAAGACATTAATACACACTTCAAAATCAAAATATTACAAAAAAGAAGTGCACATAATAGGTTTCCTTTGTATTGGGTCCTAAATTATGCGCTATCTGACAAAAGTGATGCAACTATATTCAAAATCAATTCATATCATTTACTAGTCTAAGAAGACATGTATAAAAACACAAGCAATTTCCCTCATTTTCCCCAAATTCCCAAATAGGATGTTGAAATCCATGATTGGGCATGCAAAATCATGGATTTCCATCTTATTTCTATTGATACCAAGTGATTTACACACACAAAAGAAAAAAATCATAATAATAATATATATAAAAAACCTCAACATTTTAAAATCGGGCCCACCCGTTGTTTGATCATTATTTCCACAAAAAAAAATAATAATAAATAAAAAATCCAGTTTCTCCTCCACGTATTCAAAGGTACTTGGTCGGATTTACCTAAGGAATTAGAACTGGAAGAATTGAGTGAAAAATAAAATTGTGAACGTATAGAGTTTTTGTTGGGTTTTTTTTGAGAAGGGGAAGAAGGGTCAATATTGCTGTCAGTATCAATAATATCAACATTACATTTATTGTCGATACAACCTTATATATGTCAATGATATTTTGAAAATATCGCACGTCGATACAATGAGATATATCGTGATGCTATCGTCGATACACTGAAATGGATGTATTTCAGTGGTGTTTCATATCAATGTGGTGTGATACTGATACCACAAACACTAGCACCAATCAATTACAAATAAACTCAAATGGTTGATTTCTATCTCTATTGTTTCTTTTAGTTTAAGATCAAATTGGTTGCATGGATGTCTTACCCCAAGTAGTTACGCAGAATTTGGCAATCATCGGTTATACTCATCCATTGTCTTAAGCAGCTTCTATTTTAAAATTGTGTTATTTATAATAATAATTTTGAAAAAAAAAAAATCAAATTCCATTTTAGGTACTAGTCCATCCTAGATTGTTGTATATATAGGTTGATCTACAGACCATTTACCAGAGTAAAAGCATTCTTCCTTGCACTAGGAAATCCACCTCATAAACCAAAAATGTCACAAAATGGATCACATAATCCAAATGTAAAATCAACTCAATCTAACTCCAATGATGTGAAATTACCATCAATTTCTCTACATAAACTTTCCATATATTAACTGATATCTCAATTAGAAAAGGAATAGCTGTATTTTACAGTAGCGCTTTCATCATTATCAAAAACAGTGCTTCCACAATTCACAATAAACAAGCAACCTTTAGAAAATATGAAGTTGCAATTTTTTTCCCCGCCAAAATTCATAGTTATCTTATCTCCATGATCAGCATACCTATATATATATTGTATAATGCACCATTCACATGCAAAGGACCTACTTGGTGGATTGTAGTTCACATATTTTCTACAAAATCAAGTAATCAAACCTGATAAATGCATAAAATGAAAAGAAGAAATATTGCTGGGAATCCATACCATGCTCATACACAAACCCATCAAAGCTGGAGCAGCCCGGCCCACCATTGAGCCAGAGAACAACAGGGTCCTTTGACAGGTTCCCTTCCGAAACGACAAAATAGTAGTAAAGATTCTTTCCATGGCTTTCATCTATCGTCACATACCTTCAAAACCAGGATAAAAAAGATGACAAATCCATATAAGAAAATGAAATTTTCAAAAAAATAAGATAAGGACGGGCTATGATTCGCATTTGCCCCCATTGATTAAATGATGGGGTGGCAATGGACCACCCTACATGTGGCAAACTGTACATTAATCCGGGTCATCCTATTCGTGGGCCTCATTCTAGATGAAGCATTGCTCAAAGATCAAACTGATAAAAATGATTTGCAGAAATCTCATGCATTGAATTTGGATTGCTGACCAGCTTTCTTCTTATCCATTTGACGGACAACAATTAGATGGTTAGGATTATATTCCACCTATGCTCCACTTCAGATGGGACGGCCAGTTTAGAAGATTTTTATTGACATGGATGTATGAAATGTAAGAGACAGATGATTTATCATTGTTTAACAAATTCCATAATCAGTCCCATTAGACCAAAAAAAAAAACAGAAAGAAAATTAAGAGAATGCAAAGTAGGCAAGGCCAATGCTGTAGTTCTGCCCCCATCACCAATGATCCAGACTGTCCATCTACAAGGTCCAATGTATGCAGGCCCCAAATGTTAAAATCTCAATGAGCAGAGATCCATACAAAGGTGACTAGAAACTCTCTCTGGACCATTGATTCTCTGCCATCAATGGCAAGACCTCCTAATCAAAGGGTCTTGATTATCCATTGGAGGGACAGAATAGGGGGACAGCCACACCTCCTTAGCCCTCTTTTGGACACACAAACAAAACCGAATTGCAAACTACAGTTCAGTATCATCAACCAAGAAGCATCCCTCACACTACAGTGCTACTTCTTTCAACTCCAACTCCAAAGCAAACTAACCACTAATTCCTAACGAAACAAATAACACAATTCAATCCAACAGTGCATCCAAACATGCCCAAATAGGATTCCAGATTAATGAAGAAATCAGCATACCCAGCGTAGTGTTTGGATGGCAAAGTCCCATTGAAACCAGGAATCTGAGTGACGAGAGCAGACTCGGGAGCTGCTTCATAGATAGGGAAAAGAAAGAGAAAAACAAAGAAAAAGGAAATCAAGAATTCAGCAGACATGGCTGAGGAGTATGTGTTTCTGTGAAATTCCAAGTCAAGAATCTCCAAAATGAGAGTGAAATGAATCTGAGAAAGAGGAAAGATAGAATCACAATTAGAAGCAGAGGGTAGTCACGAAATAATTCCTCTGTAATTCCAACGACGAAAACGGAATTTTATTTATAGGAAAAAGACAGAAACGGAAGGCCGGAAGAAAAGCACGGAAAAGGTGTTGATGACAAAAGGGCGGTTTGATTTCCTTACAAGCCAACCAATCCCCATGATGATGGAGAGTTGAGAAATGGTTTGGTACTCTGCAAGAGCTTGATCGATAATACTCAGTCACTTGGAATGGAGAACGCTCCAGTTGTACGGACTATGTGGGCCACCGTGATGTTTTTGAGAAATCCGTCCTTTCCATCAGTTTTGAAAGCTCATTTTAGGACATTATCCAAAAAATGAGGCAGATCCAAAAGTCAAGTGGGCGGCAGGACAGGGAATAGTGAGGATTGAGCGTCTACCGTTCAACATGGCCACAGAAGTTTTGGATCAGGATAATTTTTGTTTTCCAGTTCATCTCCGTAGGAATTACCTTATGAACGGTATAGATGGAATATAAACATTACAGTGAAACCCAGGTAGTTTCAATGGTAAGAATTTTCCTACCAACTTTTTCTTGTCACGTGGGTCATTTTAGTTTTGGATCTACCTATTTTTTGATTTTACAAACTAATATGAGATGTAAATTTGTATGGGTGGGGTGGATTTCTCACAAACATGAATGGTAATGTGGACAATTATTCCACATTGCTAAAACATTCTTATTGCCATGCAGACCACTGGGTGAAAAATTAAATATCATATTCATCTAAAACTTCCATGACCCGGTGAAGGGTTTCAGTGGTGGTAGACATTTAATCCTCTATTATTTCTTATAATGTGTTCCACTTGATCTTTGGATGTACCTTATTTTTAGGCTCTATTATTTTTTACAGTGTGATCCACTTGATCTTTGGATCTGTCTTATTTTTAAGCCTTATTATTTTTTATAGTGTGGTCCACTTGATCTTTGGATGTGTCTTATTTTTAGGCTCGACAATGTTGCAAAATGAATGGGCAGTGCGGATATAACACATATCTCGTAATGGACCACGGAGCCTGGTGACGTCAACACAGCAGCCAGCTGGGTGGTGTGTGCTACACCAGCCAAATCGTTTCCATCAGAAGTCAGAGAAACCTGCTGTGTGGATTCTGACAGGTCAACACGGAAGGGCGGTACGGAGAAATTAACCTACCGTCCGAATTTGGTGTGTATGTGTCACTATCTAATAGCTAGGTGAGATGATCTTTTAATGCCTAGCATCTACACAGTAGGGATTGATTGATGAACCGATTAGATATGACGTACATGTATGTCGCTTACACGTGTTATTAGTGCACGGAGCACCATTTCTGATGCTAACGAGAGCGTACATCCCGCAACCATGATGATTAGCTGAAGGCGTGGATGCCGTCGCTATCAGAAGCGGCTTGCGTCCTACGGCTGCTGTACAGAAATCGGTCCAGGCAGGGGATCTTTCGGACCCACTATGATGTATGAGTTTTATCCATGCCGTTCATCCATTTTATATATAATTTTAAGGAATGACCTAAATAAATGAGGTAGATACAAGGCTCAGGTGGACCACACCGTAGAAAGCAGCAGTAATAATGACGAAACCTTCGTGGGGCCCACCGTGATGTTTCTGTACCATCCAACGGGTTCATAACATCACATATAACCGGATGAAGGGAAAACACAAATGTAAGATTGATTCAAAACTTCCTTAGCCTCAAAAAGCTTTTAATGGTAGGTATTCAATTCCCACTATGTGGTCCAATAGATCCTCGGATCTAGCTCTCTTTTTTTTTTTTCGGTTCCTAAAGTGATCTTTTAAAATGGATGAACGGTTTGGCTAAAATAAATACCTTACGGTGGAGCCACACAGCCCCTACCGGACCGATTCTGTTCAGGCCGGGCAGGACGCGATTCGGTCAAATGAAAACAAAAATTCTAACGAGGACAATGGCCAGAGAGACCTTGACCGGCGGTGGAGAGTTAGTTGATAGAAACGGATTATTGGGGGCGTACATCGACTCCAACCGAGTCGAGCTGGCCTCAGCTAGATTCGGCTAGTCCACTGGCTGACCTCAGCTCAAACTCGGCTTGGCCTAGTCCTCAAGCCTGACTGGCTAGTTGGACTGGGTTTGGTTAGCAGCTCGGGCCAATTCGAGCAGAGTTCGAGTCAAGATCGAGCCGAGTTTTTCATTGAGAGAAACACTTGGATTGCACCTTCAAAATCCCTCTATATGCGAAATAGAAGCAATGATTTTACAGGTATTTTATCAAACACTTTCTAAACAATATAAAAACCAAGAAGAACTAAGAAAAAAATGGTATTTGTTTCATGCACATACCTTCCTTGCCACCGGCCACACTTCGTTGAGTCATCTTATCAAACACTTGGTGAGCAACATTAATAGCAAAGTAACCGAGTCACCAAACTGGTTCAATCCGAGTTCGATTCAAGCTGGATTTGAGATGGATTCGATCCGAGTCGAGTTGAGCTGGGACCTGCTCGAACTCATTTTCGAGCTCAAAAAATCAGATCAAATCGGATCGAACTCAGCTTTGAACTGAGTCAAATCGAACTTTTTTGAGTCGAGTCGAGCGAGCTAATCGAGCTAGCTCGGTTCGTGTAGAACCCTAGAAACGAATTGGCTACTCCCCTACCACCAGCCTGGTAGCTGATGTTTGATGTTCTGTGGACCCTACCATGATGTATGTGTTTCATCCATGCCATCCATATATTTTTATATATCATTTTATGATATTATATAAAAAAAAATTAGGTATATCCTAATCTCAAGTGGACCACACTACTAGAAAATAATTGTGATTAGATATCCACCATTAAAAACCTCCTAAGGCCCACTGTACTATTTATTTGACATCTAATCTATTTATTAGGTCATATAGACCCAGATGAAGGGAAAAACAAAAATCAGCTTGATCCAAAACTTTTTTGGCCCCCAAAAAGTTTTTAATGCTCAACATTCATTCAACACTGTTTCCTGTAATGTAGTCCATTTGAGATTAGGATATACCTTATTTTTTGTCTCATACTGTAAAATGATCTAGAAAAATAGATGGATGGAATGGATGAAACACATACATCATGATTGGCCCACAGAGCACCGACCACCAGCCATTGGCCAGTGGCAGGGGAGTAGCCAATCTGTTTCCGTTACATAGGCACCAGTAACTTGCTGACGTGTCATGAAAGTAATGTACATTGAACTGTTTTGCATGCCTTGTAAAAGGAAATTTACATTGTTGTACCTAATTTCTAGGTGTTATGAGAAAGCCATAAAAAAGTCACGCCTAGCGTTACATGAGAAATAGGAAGCTCATAATCCTTAGACTGCATTTTACAGATTACAGCTTTCACAAAGCTGTGAGTCCCTGAAGTGCCTTAGTAAACGTACCAGAAGCAGGATTGAGTTGGTTACGATATAAAAGGTGACCGAGGATAATAAAATCCTGACCAACAGAAAAAGAACTATAGTAAAGAAAAATGTATTAGAAAAAGAATTTAGAGAAGTTATTAGATTGTTGTAACCATTGGAGTAACGAAAGAAATTTATAAATAGAAAAAGAAATTTATAGAGGAAAAACACACAAGTCTCACACAATCAAACCAAACAAATCTACTAATTTATCTTTTATCTCAGTTTATCTTAAAAATAGCAATAATCAAGTAACAATAATTCTTAAGTATAATCTTTAATTGTAATTCAAGTTCATGCTCATACACTAGATTTGTTCATTAACCAATATCAAGCAGTTTTTTCAAAAGATACATTCTTAAAGTTGCTATTAATGACCGATTGTGAGTTTTTCTTTTTATTTGATTTGCACTAGTTTTTAAAAATACTTTATTGTAGAAGGTACAAAGTAACTTATCTTGCTTTAGAGAAAAAACCCACCATCCTTCTTCTTCTTTTTTTTGATTTAGCTTGTTAGTATACTCCACTGTTAGCCACCCCCACTAGGGAATCGATACCAAGACCTCAGTGTTGAAACGAGGTATCTTCACTCACTCTACCACTTGAGCTATGGATCATAGTGTAAAAAAAATTTTAAAAAAAAACCCACCATTCGATTATTACCCAATCATTATCAAATTCTGCAAGTGTTTGAGTAAGTGACCGATCTTCTCAAAATTTGTTTATATACGTTCATATTGGACATATATACTTATTTTGGCACTGAGGGTCAAAGTTAATCGGTTTGAATCAAGTCGTTGTATCGATTCTAGCAAGCCCGCACAACAGAAAACAAACCGAGCGAGTAACAATTTTTTATACGCCCGGTGGAACTACAAATTACTTGGTTAGCATAAATATATTTGCCGGTGCAATAATCATTCAGAATCATGAGCCGAATGAGTGAGCATAATACTTCAATAGACACTATTGTGGATAACAAGTTTCCTACTAATGATGAGAAATTGCAAGTCCAATAACTGCATGAGCAAGGAAATCTACCACCTAGTCCGGTGCCTATTCCTTCAAATCTAAATAGACCATCGACATCTCGAGTTGAACCACTTGAGATTATGTCAGCTAGGATGGTTGACATGCAAAGGGAGATTCAGTACATCGCAGAACTATCACGAGTTCAAGCAGAGCACTAGTGAGTTAAGAGTACCGAGGGTTTCAATAAGTGAATAGTCGGCCACACTGAGAGCATGAATCAGTTAGTGGCTTTGTTCGCTGATAGAGCATTTGTTTCACCCTAGCAACAGATCAATGCAAGTTCTGTTGGAAATCAAGCACATGTACCACTAGTCCAACCGATGCCACATACACTTTCATTACAGTGAAACACACCACTTGTTCACATCCTTTGTCCAATCCAGGATGTGTGAAATTCACCAATACTAGTAGATTTCAGATATCTTGAATGTATTCATGTCCAAGACATGTAAAATTCACCGCTGCTGGTAGATTTCAGACGTACTAAGTGTGAGAATAGGAGTGTAATTTATGAAGTCAGGAAATCAAATGATATATTTGGGGGGGGGGGGGACCCTTGTCTAGAAATCAATTTTTTAATGAAGAACAGTACTAGGATGCCCCTGAAGTACCTTCAGTGACTCTTCAATAATATTGGGAGCATAACCAAATTGTTTAACTGATTCAATAAGTAGTAGGTAAGTTCTTGGTTGAATTGCTACTCCAGTTTATTATTTAGGCTTGTAAGTAGCTTTGGAGCATGTTCTTTATAAAACGTGTTGGTTTTTATTGAGGATAAACATAACGGTATTAAAATTTTAGAAATACTTTTATACATTTTAAATTTAAGATCTTCGTTTATAAATCAAATCATTTTTCAAAGCATAAAACTAATCACGCAATGTATTTGTATGCGGACCAATTCGTTATTTCTATTGCTATGGATCTCTCAATGTAGAGAGTTTCTCCCTGATCTATTGCATGTTTAAGGAGAGAAGAACCCACGTCAATTTCTCTAGTAGAAGGAGAGATTTGATATTGAGCCATCTGTAGAGTGAACCAGACACTCAAGAAAGAGACTACACAAGTGTGTAGTGTGTAGAAAAGAGGAAAGTGCAATGTGCACCTCTCTCTCTCTCTCTCTCTCTCTCTCTCTCTCTCTCTCTTCTCCTTTTCTCTCTAGCTCTCTTCAAAGGTGAGATGTCTAAAGGATTTGCCGGTCCCCTAGGGTTCTCTCAAACATTCCTCCAGCAATTGCATCTCATATAAGAGGTGATTAGGGCTTCAGGGGAGTACCATGGTTATGAATGAAGCATGTTACAAGACTTGTATACCTTATTATGAATGAAGTATGTTTACTAATGCAGGAGCATTTTCACACCCGGATTAAGTGGGGTTGCTTGTGGGATGCAAGGGCACACTCGGGGTGGGTGGCTCATGTGAGGTGGGCGGCTCGTATGAGGCAGGTGGCTCATGTGAAGTGGAACCCATGTGAAGTGGGGCCCATGAGGGGAGTTTGGCCAAGGTCCTAACCTATGGGATGTGAGGCTTGGGCTATGAGATGAAGGGATTGATTCGCCGTGCTCTGTCAATTCGAGCTTTTAAAGCAAGTGACTAATTGTCCTCCATCAAATTGGTATCAGAGTGGGATGTCTCATGTTCGAGACTCCCCAGACGAGGTGTTAATATGGGGGCATTTTCACACCGGACTCGAGTGGAGTAGCCTGTGGGATGCAAGGGCACACTCAGGGTGGGCGGCCCGCTGAACCCATATGATTTGGGGCCCATGTGAGGCGGGTGACTCATGTAAGGAGGAACTCATGTGATTTAGAACCCATAAGGGGGTGGAACTCATGGATTTGAGGCCCATGATGAGGGTTCAACTGAGGACCAAACCCATGAATATAGGGCCTAGGCAATGAGATAAAGGTATGGATTCATCATGCCATATCAATTCAAAATTTTAAAACAACTTTACAATAGACTCAATGAAGAGTCTCATACACGAGGCCACCGGCCCTGAAACCAATTTGAAAATATTGGTCAATATTTAAAACATCTTATAAATGGTCAAACTTTAAGATCAATTCACTAATATAAGTTCACAGTAAATTAAGTGGTCATCCATTGATTTTACCGGCCTTATTTTAGGCATGCGCTAAAAATTAAACATATTTAAATCTCACATGGACCACAATATAAGAAATAGTAGTGATTGAATATCCACCGTTAAAATTTTCTTAGGATCACAAAACTTTTGGATCAAGCTAAATTTTGTGTGATCCCTTCATTTATGTCTGTATGACTTGATCAACAAGTTAGATGACAAATAAATATTATAGTGGTCCCCCAAAAGTTTATAATGGAATGCATTCACCTGTATTTATTGCATTGCGGTGTGATCCACCTAAAATTTGGATGTGCTTCATTTTTTTATCTCATGTCTTAAAAACAATTTAGCTAAACATATAGACTGCATGGATATAAGACAGATACATCACAGTAGGCTCCATGGTCAAGGATGCACCCAAGATCCACTAAAGCCACCTCTGACAACGTAAATCACCTTGTTTGAATGTGGTTAGGCCAAGTGCCTAATGGACGGAAACGGATTGGGTACTCCCCCGCCACCGGCCCGTTGGCTGGTAGTTGGTGCTCTGTGGGCCCCACCATGATGTATGTGTTTCATCCATTCCGTTCATCCAATTTTAAAGATCATTTTAGCTTCCATCCCATAAATGAGAGGGATATAAATATCAAGTGGACCACACCACAGGAAAACAATAGTGATTGGATATCCACCATTAAAATCCTCCTAAGGTTCACTTTACTGTTTATTTGACATCCAATCTGTTGATTAGGTCATACAGACCCAGATGAAGCGAAAAAAAAAAAGAAGAAGAAGATCATATTGATGCAAAACTTTTATGGCCCCCAAAAAGTTTTTAATGGTCGACATTCATTCAACACTGTTTCCTGTAATGTGATCCACTTAAGATTGTTATATACCTAATTTTTGGTCTCATACCATAAAATGATCTATAAAAATATATAGACGGCATAGATAAAACACATAGATCATGGTGGGGCCCACAGAGCACCGGTGGCAGGGGGAGTAGCCAATCCGTTTCCCTGATCGACTGATATCAAGCCACACAGGATATAACCTTATCCACTCAGATGCCTAACTACTGGGTAGAAGGAATGGATTAGGTGTTACTCAGGTAACAAGTTAGTGGGCGTTACCCTGACTGTGGTCCCCACCTTGATGAATTATTGTATATCCACGCCATTCATCCGTTTTTTCCCTATTATTTTAGGACTTGGTCCCAAAACCTAAGTAGATCCAAATCTCAGGTGGACCATGCAACAAGAATAGTGGTGATTGGCATTAAACACTACTACATAGGGTCCACCTAATGTTTATTTTCCATCCAACCTGTTGATAAAGTCAAACAGACCTGTATGAAGGGAAAATACAAATATCAGCCTGATCCAAAAAATTTATGGGACACAATAAGTTTTTAATGGTCGATCACCACATTTTCCAGTGGTGTGGTCCACCTGAGATTTGGATCTGCTTAAATTTTGGGTTCAAATCCTAAAATGAGATGAAAAAACGGATGAACAGTCTGGATATACAAGAAATTCATCAAAGTGGACCCCATACAGTCAGGATAACACCCTCTAACTTGTTTTCGGGGTAACACCTGCTAGGCTCCCATGTATAGATTCTGTCTCAAAGGTCAATTCAACATCATCACCAGGTGGTCCACGTTCGGAAGAGCTGTCTGGAGAAATCAACCAACGGTCTGAATTCGGTATGTGTGTGTTCCTATCCAATGACCAGTTTGGGATGATCTTTAATAAATAGCCCCCACACGGTAGGGATTGATTGGTGAACGGTTCAGATATTACATACGTGTATGTCATTTACGTGTATTGCTATGCACGGAGCACTATTTCTGGTGCTAATGAGAGACTTCATCCTGCAGCCATAATGATCAGTTGAAGGCGTGCAGGGCGTGGGCACCGGTTACACGGGACAAAACTACTCACAAGAATAATTAGAAGAGAGAAACTTTGATACGCTGGCTGAGTGTTGTAGTTGATACACAGGCGCTAATAACTTGCATACGTGTGTTTCAAGTTATGTAAATGAAACCGTCATCGTAATCTTGGCTGTCCTTTGCATGGCTTGTAAAACGAAATTTACAGCTTCATGTACGTATGATGGACCATTGAAATGAAACAAATTCTACAGTCTGAATTCAACGAATGATTGACAGTTAATCAAAGGTTAGGATTATTCAAGTTGGCAGTTAATCAAAGGTTAGGATTACTCAATCACTATGGATCGCGTAGGAGCACGTTAACCTGGAAAATCCTTTTTGTTGAAATGTGATTGGGCTACATCATTACTGCATTTAATGCGATAGATGCACTATTACTGATGCTATTATTTCTTTGAGGAACCGTGCATTGATGGAAAAGAGCATGTGAAATCATGGTCCACTTAGCATTTGAATTTCCTATCTATTTCTTTGGTGATGATGGTGTTGGAATTTTAGATCTGTAAATTTGTTATTATAAAAATTTGGATTAAAAAAATTAAAATAGAGATTAGAAATTTAAGTGAGGAAGAATAGAAAGATTTATAAAATTTGAAGCACGGTGAAAGTCATTTGGCTTAATGTTAATTTGTCATTCTTTAGAAGTTGTCCATGGCGTAATAAGAATGCCTAACAATCATCTTGAATATTGTCTTGCCACGCCAGCGCACTTGAGGTATGAATATCTGCTGGATGTATGAAGATTTGAACTGTCACTATTTATCTAACCAAGACAAAACCAAAACGAATCAGAGAGAAAACACTTATACTATTGCTAAAATTCGGATTGCAGATAACTGAATATTATGCAAATTGGAATTGGAGAATTCCGTTTTATAGACTTTGGATGCCATGAATGGGTGCAGAAACACCCTTGCCCAAGACATGGTTGTTAGATTGTTATAAAAAAAAAAAATGGAATTGCAAAAGCAACAAAATGTTTACGCTTTGACAAGTGTATTCATGTGACACTACACCATGGTGCGGCCTCACCCGATGCACACGTGGTGTTCATGGTATAGATTGAAGTTGTTGGCATAACTCTTCAACAACCAAATTCACGTCCCTAAAAGAAGTCGACGCCCTGTCCAAATTCCTTCTTTTATAAACACACAGTATTCTACTAGCCTTTTCAACGTGGGACTAAATCCATTACACTAGGAGTCAAAAGCCTTTGTTGCTTTTAAATTTTATTCTTTATTTTTTTTAAAGGAAGAAAATTTCAAACCATTTTAAAAAATAATTTTTATTTATTTTGAAACACTAAAAATGCAACAGATGATGTCTACTCAAAAGATTTCAACAATGACATCATTAACACCACTATTTCCTATGGTGTGCACTTGAGCTTCTGATCAAAAATCATAGGCTCATGTTCTAAAATAAGCTGGAACAATAGATGGACAGCATGGATATAAAACACATACATCACATTAGGCCCCACAGCACCCAACACATCAACACACCACTTAATCTGCATCTGCTATGCAAAGCACATTTGTTTGGAAGCAATTAGGTCGAGTGCGTACTTGACCAACCTCACAAGGACTAACCACATCAAATCTGGCCACCTGAGGGCACCAACCTCACCTAATTTGCTCCCCTGCATGCCTCACGCCTTGAAATGAGGCTCACTTGCATAATAGTGATGATGTCAAGTAACCAACTGTATATGAATCCAGATCCCCTGCTTACCACAAGTAGAAATTTCTTATTTGTTGTAATGTAATTAGTTCACGTCATTATTGACATTATCAGCATTGCTGCATTAAATACAATCAATGATGATGTGGCCCAATCACATTGCAACAAGCAGGAAATCTTGCTTGTGACAAGCAGAGGATAGGGACTCACTGTGTAGATTCTGTGTCTCAAAGGTCAGGTCAACATCATCACTGGGTGGTCCACGTTTTTGAAGAGCTGTCTTTTTTTTTTTTTGTTAGCTTGTTAGTACACCCACTGTCAGTTCACACTTCACCGTTTTTGAAGAGCTGTCTGGAGAGTACGTATGTGTCCCTATCTAATGACCTGGTTAGAATGATCTTTAATGCATAACAACCACACATTAGAGATTAACTGGTGAACAGTTCATATATTACGTACGTGTATATCATTTACACGTGTTGTTAGTGCACCAAACACAATGATTAATGAGAGAGTACATCTCCCAACCATAATAATTAGTTGAAGGCGTGCACACCATGGGTACGGATCAGTTAAACAAGAACAGAAATTCTTGCCAGAATAATGACAAGAGAGAAACTTTGATACACTGGCTGAGTGTTATAGTTGTTAAACAGGCACCAATAACTTGCACACAAATCATACAAGTAATGTAAATTAAACTGTCGTAATCTTGGGTGCCCTCTGCATGGCTTGTAAAATGAAATTTATAGCTTCATGTATTGATGGACCATTGAAATGAAAGATGTTTGACGAATGATTACCAATTAATCACAGGAATTATTTGGTCGCTATGGTTCGCATTTGAGCATGTTGACCTTGGGACTCATTGCGGAGTATCCGACGAGTGATGGTTGCTTGCTGCTGTAGTTTATGCTTGTGCATGGTGTCAGTGCATGCGAGCAGGGAATATAGATGATCGGACGACGGTTGAGGATGGTCAGAGCGTAATGCTGTCGTAGTTTAGGTTCGTAAGTAATTTTAGAGCATATGCTTTATGACAGTATCTTTTGAGGAACCTTATACCGAAGCGATGTTGATACCATTAGGGCTGTCAACGGGCCGATCCTGAGGTAGGTCTCGGCTTGGATTTTGAATTGTTTCAGGTCTTTTCCCATTGAGTGCGGCAAGCTAGGCGAGGCAATTGCTTACGTTTTGATTGTCAGTGAAGGATTCTTGTAGTACCGCAATACTTGTAAACTATAGTTGAACACTACTTTTAGTTATGTAGAAAAGCTACGGGGCAAGTCGCATCATTTTTTAAATGGTGTCCTTTTCCTAATGCTAATGTGCCTTACCATATATTATTTTTGAAAATTGAGAAATACAACGGACAAGGGTGCTTATTTGGATAATGAATTGCAACGGTATTATAAGGTAAAATCTTCATTATTATGATTTTACCCTGTTTTTTAAATATATAATTCAGTATATAATTTGGTAATCAAATGCAAATGTAATAAAAAAATAAGTAAAAGAATTTGTAATAATTATAAATTTATAATACATAACAAATTTACAATACATTACAGAAATATCTCGTATTCAAATATAAATTTTCAATTAATTTGACATTTAAATAATATAAAAAGTATCATCATTATGCTTTTATCATGTAATCCAATCACATGATGTGCTGGGGTGACATGCACTGACTCATATGAGGTGCTGGATTTTATGCATGCATCATGTGGGCCCTATATCTGCCTGGTAACAGTAGCACTGGAGCACACCCTATTGAAAACACCAAGTTCACACACCGGTTTTGGGCATTAAAGCTCTGGACAGTTTAGTTTCAGTCACTTTCCTTCTACCAATTCCAACACTGACAATATGCCCTTGGACGGTGGTACGACAATGATGGATCAGTGACTTGCAGAAAAATAATGATTTCCAAGAAAAAAAAGGCATTGAAAGTTCTAAACGATACAGGTTCCTACCTGGTATTTACAGACTGACTAAATGTATCTTAGACAGCATTGTAAGGAGTGAACAGATCTTACGCACTCTTAAGGTTCTTGGCAAAAAGCAAATTCCTTGATCATCACCATCTCATCTCAGGCTGCCCCACTGCTACAGTAATCAACAACAGCTCCATTCTCCTCAAAGTCTCCTGTCCTTCAAAGGGAGAGCACCTCCTGCTTGATACCAGCTCCACATTTACTTATTAAAGCTATTTAAAGGTCTATAACGGGGCATCAGATCATAACGGAGTTGAGTACCTGTAGGTTGTAATCTCTGTGGTACGTACAGATGACACCAACTCCCATCTTTCTGTGGAGATGGCAGTCAATAGGAACCAGATTTCTGTATAGAAGGATAACCAAACGAGGCCTTGTCTCCCATTTGATTCGAAGAGCCTTGATATTGGCATCTCAGCTTCTTAAGTACAATAGTATGGTTTCAGGAGCTTTCTTGGACTCCCCAAGACACGCTTCGACAACGCCGTTTCTTTGAGTTTGCCTGAAAATTGAATCATCTTCTAATTAGCGATGCTTATGAGGGGGAACAATCATGCAGGATTGATTTAGAAATACGAAAGGCACAGCACACCTTGCAGTCCAACAATGCAACATTGCTTATAAGATTCATGTTATTTGACAAGGTATTGAATTTCAAGCACGCAGCATGGAGGAGGATACATTTATTGAAGTATATAACAAGGGCACCACACCTTCTTATGACACACCATCTTTCACATGCTACCATGAAAATGGTGGGTCCCACCATGAAGATCACCTGTCACAAAATCAGGCCAGTTGGCTCAGGCAACTGACAGTCTGACTCGACATACTGGAGTGGCCCACCTAGTGACTGGATCAACCTGAACTTCAAGAAGGATGATGTTTGTGGTAGGTTCACTGTTTCCATAGTACAATGTCCTACCTACAAAGTGGTATGTTAGCAGGGAAGGGGGAATATCACCACAAAATTGTGGGAACACTGCCAATAGGTGACCGACCACTTCTCTGTTACTTCTGTGCCATCTTCTGTGCATACCATCTTTCCCGCCAAAATGCCACTTGTGTTGACATCGATACCATCTTTTGGGCCTGCCTTCCCTTGCCCTTGTATAGGGCCTGTTTGAATGCACGCTAAATTCATGAAGTTGGTGAGTTTTTAATCACCAAATTCATGAATTTGGCAAATAATGTGTTTGGGTTGGCATTAATTGATAAATTCACTAATTTCACTAATTGCCTAATTAGAAAAAGGGGCATAAATCTCGAACTTGGTATTAAAAAAACTAAAATTCTCCAATTCACAAAGTTAAAATCAAGGGCTACTGAAGGTTAAGATTGAGAATGTTCCTGACCCTAAAAAAAAAAAAAAAAAAAGAAAAAGAAAAAGAAAAACTGAAGGTTAAGATTGATAATGTTCCCCAAAAAAAAATAAAAAATCATTGGTATGACGGCTATGATCATTTGATCGAATTGATGTTTGACATAAATAAGCAATCAAAGCAAATCCCACATGATCAAAGGTCTAGTCAATGACCCTTGTAGTACAATCAATATGGACCATCAAATTTCTAAGCCATTGATCTGATGGTTAGCATCATCAGATCAAAGTATTTTGAGAGGGATGGACAATAAAAGGTGGACCCCACATCACAGATAAACTTGTGTCATGTAATAAATATGGATCATCAATTTCTTAGTTGTTCATCTAACGATGGTTAGGATCATCTTATCAAAAATGATTTTTGGTAGATATTGATAATGTAAAGTGGGCCCCACATGGAGGGCCCTGATCATGTATAGGGCATGTCCTAGCATAATAAATATTGATCATCCTTTTGCTATCAATTGATCGAATGGTTAAGATCATTAAATCAAAGATGATTTTTCAGAAGTTTGGGCCCCATGTCAAGAATGGTCTAGATCAACAATTGAACCTTTATTATAATCAATATGGATTGCCCATCTTCCCAACCACTGGTTCGATGGTTAGGATCATCCAATCAAAATGACTTTTGAGAGGGATGAGCAATCAAAGGTGGACCCACCATGATGGATGGTCAAGATCAATGATCGGAATGTCTTAATTACATCGCTTGAACAATTAAAATCATCCTATCAAGGTGACTTTTAGGAGGGATTAACAAGCAATGGCAAGTTCCACATGATGGACCGTCTAGATCACGTATAAGAGGGATGGGCGATTCAAAGATGGACCCACATGATGGACAATGACTAGATGTGGGTTATCCATTTCCTAGCTATCGATCATATGGTTTGAATCATTTGATCAAAGTGATCTTTTGGGAGGGAATAACAACAAAAGGTGGGCATACTTGATAGGACCTCTTCTAGAACAACAAATATGGGCAAAGAAGTTCATAACCATTGACTAGATGGTTAAGATCATCGTATTGGAGTGGTTTTTAAAGGGGCAATCAGATGCGGGCCCCACATGTTGGATCATTTGAATAATCCAACCATGTGATTTCATGGACAAATTTCCTATCTCATTTCCTTCCCCACTCGAGCCCTATGTGAAAATACCCCTACATTAATTACCCCTAGTGAAGAGTCTCGAACGCGAGACCTCCCGCTCTAATACCACTTTGATGTAAGAAAATTAACCACTTGCTCTTAAAGCTCGAACTGATAGAGCATGGCGAATTAATCCCATTATCTCATAACCTAGGCCCCACATCCCATGGGTTAGGACCTCAGCCAAACCCCCCTCTTGAGCCTCAAATCACATGAGCCGCCCGCCTCACACGGGCAACCCGCCCCAAGTATGCCCTCGCATCCCACAGGCTACCCCACTCGAGCCCGGTGTGAAAATGCCCCTGCATTAAAACCCCAAACAACTAATTGGCTAGTTAAGTAACTCACGATTCATGAAAATATCACTCAATGAACTTTCAAAATAATCATCATCATCCATAGGTGTTGAAATTCCACTAGGGCGTGAGTGTGTGGGGGTGTGTGTGTGTGGGTAAAAAAAATTAAAAATAATAAATAAATAAATAAATCATCATCATCATCTAAGCCTGGTCCCATGTGATTGGGGTCGCCACATGAATCTTGTTCCACCATTCCTAAACTCTCAAATTAATGAATTGACTAATTTCATGCATCCAAAGGCCCATAGTGTCGAACTTGAACTCACTCTCTCCTCCTAACCAGTGCAACTCTTGGTTCTAGATACACATGGTCAAAACATCTAAGTCTAATTTCCATCATCATTTTTTTTTATTTTTGAAGATTTCATAATCATCATCATCATCTAAGTCTTACATGAATCCTATACCGCCACTCGACTTTGTCAAGGGCCATACCTTTAGTTAGACCATAGGTCATGTCCTCTTTTATTGCTTCCATCCAGTGTTTTAAATATCGACAATATCAGCCAATATATCCCACGATATATCTTGTATCCCACCTGTGCAATAAGAAACGCACTAGTGTGATATATCCCACATGTTCGATCTGGTGAGCATTTTCAAATTTTGATCATTTTATTTTCTGTAAATCATGTTAAATTAGTGTCAAATTGTTACAAATCCATGATTTTTCATGTTTTGCTTGAAAAACGATGGATTGGGAGCTTCGATTTTGAGATTTGAGGATATGGGCTGAGTTGCAGAAAATTGAAAAAAATAAATTCAAAATTTCCCAATTTCTTGCAAATCGTTTGCAATCTATGTCCAGAAATCAAATCAAACATGTATGTAACATAATCTAGTGATTCTTCTTTAGCTTTTGAATGTATTGCTTGTGTTTCCACACGTCTTCTTACATTTATAAATTATATGAATAGACATTGAACATACTTGCATCAATTTAGTTAGACAACTCATAGATTAGGACCCCATACAAAGAAAACCTATTATATTTACTTGTTTTTTGTAATGTTTTGATTTATAAGTATGTATTGATGTCTTTTTTAACAATCACCGAAGTTTCATTGAAAAATTCGACCAATTTCCCGTGTTTCCCCATGTTTCCAACAACATTGATACATTACACGATACAACCAATATATCCCATGCGATAACCGATACGTATCTATATCCCAAGAATGCGATACGTAATGTGATACCAATATTTTAAACACTGCTTCCGTACACATGTAGTTCTTGGTTTAGGTACACACGACCAAACCGTCTAAGTCTACTTTCCCTGACATCGTCATCATTTAAGCCTTATCCTAATTAATTGGGGTCAGCTACAATGATCATATTTCACCATTACACTTAGTCAAGGCCATACCTTGAGTTAGACAACAGGTCATCAAGTTGTTTCTTACCACTTCCACCCACGTCCTATTGGGCCTTGCGCTTGCCCTTTCGGAGCCTTTAACTTGTACCAACTCACTCCTTCCAACCAGCATGGTTATTGGTCTTCGTTGCACATGACCAATCCATTTAAGTCCACTTTCCCTCATGTCATTACCTATTGTTTCTCCTCCTAAGTTCCATGAATGCATTCATATCCCTTTCCCTCATGTTATTACCTATTGTTTCTCCTAAGTTCCATGAATGCATTCATATCTAATTCTATCCTTCCTAGTCCTACCACGTCTTCGTTGCATATGACCAAACCATTTAAGTCTACTTTCCCTCATGTTATTACCTATTATTTCTCCTCCCAAGTTCCATGAATGCATTCATATCTAATTCTATCCTTCCTAGTCCTACCACTCATCAATCTCAACATCCTCATTTCAGCTACACTCATCCTATGAATATGTTGTTCCTTAATTGGTCAACATTTTGTCTATAAAGCATGGCTGGTGTTTTTGCTATCCAGTAAAATTTCCCTTTCAGTTTAAGTGGTACACGAGAGCACATAAAACTCCAGAGGCACATCTCCATTTCTTTCACTCAGCTTAAATTCTATGGGCAACATCCTTCTCGATCTCTCTACTCTCATGAATTACTAACTCAAGATATCGAAAGTAGAGATTTTGGGAAACTTCTTGATCACCAATCTTAACTAATTCTTCATTTTCACTACTATTGTTACTAAAATTGCACTCATTATACTTTGTTAAGTCCGAATAATTTTAATCCTTTATATTCTAAAGCATTCCATAAATCTAGCTTTGTGTTCACGCCCTGTCGCCCTCCTCTGCCTTGACGAGCAAAACTATGTCATATGAGACAACAGACAGCATGGGATCTCTTCCACAAATGCCTCGTTAGTTCATCCGTAACCAATGTAGAAAGGTAGGGGCTCAATGCCGGCCCCTGGTGCAAGCCTATAGTAATTGGAAAACTCACTTGTCCCTCTGCTAGTTGTCCTCACATTTGTTATTGCTCCCCCATACATATCCTTAGTCATGTCAATATATCCCTATGCTCTCACAGTGGTTGTCATTTAACAAGTTCTGAAAATAGCTTTTCTACCTTAATTGATCTCATTGTCCTTTATTAGTATCCTCTGGTTATTGCTCTTAATGCATCTAGCATGATTTAGGTCCCTACCCTTACTCTCTCTCATTTTTGCAAGTTTTAGGACATCTTTCTCACCTTATCTTCTCTAACCTATTATTAAGATCATCATAAGCCTTAAATTTAGCCCCACTTACTACTCTCTTAGCAATCTTTTTGGCATTTCTATATTGTTCTAAATTTTCATCATTTTTAGTCCTTTGCCAAGAAACATAAAAATTTCTCATGAATAGCTTTATCTAAATCGTCATTCCACCAACAAGTTTCCTTACATGATTGGTTTTTCCCTCTAGTTACTCCTAAAACATCCTTTGACACTTTCCTAATGAACTCAACAATCTCATTCCACATAACATTTACTTTTCCTCAAAATTCCACTTCTCTTCTTCCATTAATTTATTTCTAAATTATTTTTTTTTAAAATAAAAATTCTCCTTTTAAATTCCACAACATAGTTTTAGACACCTATTAATCACTCCCTGTCTTCCATCTCTGATGTAAACATCCAAAAGAATTCCCCTAAATTTCACAATCAGACCCTCCCGGTATAACCTTGCAATCCTTATATATTGATTGCTATGTTTTCCTAAGTAAAAAGAAATTTGTTTGGCTTGTATATGATCCAATTTCAAAAGTTATTAAATGTTCATCTTTCTTTTTAAAATATGTATTTGCTACAGCTAAGTTGTATGCCATTGTGCAATCAAGGATAGCATCCCCTACCTCATTTCTTCTCTCAAATTCATAATCATCCATGTACGCTCTTATATCCTCTACTTTCTTTTCCTACATCACCATTTAAGTTTCCTCCTAAAAATATCCTCCGTTCGGAATTCCTTGCATTAGTCCATCCATATCCTCCCAAACTTGTTTCTTGATTCTATCCATTTACCATACCTGTGACACATATTCACTAATAACATTGATTATCTTCTCTCCTAACGGAAGTTTTATTAATAAAATCGTATCACTTATTCTCCTAACATCTACAACTTTATCCTTTAAATCTTTATCTCCCACTTCCCCATTTTTATTATTGTCCTTTTCCATATAACAAAGTTTATATCCATCAATTTCTCTAGTTTTGGTCCCTTTCCACCTGGTCTCTTGAATGTAAGTTGTGTTAACTTTCTTTTGTTTCAGCATATCTAACTCTATACTCTTACCTATCAATGTTCATATATTCTTTGTGGCAAGACGAATCTTATTGTCGTGGACTAGCTTCTTTACCCACGCACATCCAAAATGATGCGGAAACCCTTGCCTACTTCTCACAGCAACTGGCATTGTTGCGGCATGTCGCTTCTGAGGGACACCCTAGTCAACCCATGCCCATTTCTCACTACACATAGGTTCCAATGCAGTTTACAATGTCATATTATTCAAATTCATGATGAAAGTTATGGCATAAGTTTGATGCCGGCTACCAACCTCACATAACCATCCTTTAATTTTTTTTGAAAGATGACGATTTTATTTTATTAAAGAAATGGCTAAGTGACTAAAAAATTACAAGGCACCCCATCAATTATAGGATAATTTGTGTCCAATTGAAGCACCAAACACCGAAGCCCACTCAATTATATTCATCTTTGCTCTACTAAAAAACCCCCCACTAATCCCATTGTGTTACAGAAGTACCAATTATTCCTTTCTCCCCATATTGCCCATAAACCCGCAAGCATTGCCAATCTTCAACCACAACGGTCCCCATGACCTGAAAAAGTCCACAATGGTTCACACAAGCCACCCCCAAAAATTTGCAAGTAGATTTCCCAGACCCCCTTTGTAAACCCACAACCCTCCACTATCTAGGCATGACCAGTAATGAAAGCACAAAACTCCACAGCCGCAATGTAATAGACTATTACATATGTTGATTAAAATCAAGCACTACGATGCTATCTAATGGTCTATTACATTGGTCGATTACAATCAACAAGTTCTACTTATTGGGACTACTCTTAAGCTTCCTTATATATGTTCATTTCTAATTCTACCCTTCTTAGTCTTGCCACTCATCAATCTCAACAACCTCATTTGAACTTCATTAATTCTATGAACATGTTGTTCCTTGACTATCCAACATTTCATCCCATATAGCATGGCTTTTTACCCTTTATAGCTGTCTTATAAAATCCCCCCATTGATTGGTATACGGAATCACATAAAACTCAAGAGGTACATCTCCAACTCGTCCACCTAGTTCTAATTCTATGAGCAACATCCATCTTAACCTCTCTGTTCTTATCAACCTAAGATATCAAAAATGGTCATTTTGGGGTACTTCTTGCCATCAATCTTTAACTAGCACCTCATTTCCACTCGTATTATTACTAAAATGGCATTTCACATGCTCTATTTTGTCGGGCTAATTTTATAAGCATTAGATTCTAAAGCATCCCTTTCTAGCTTTGTGTTTACCTCCTCCCTTGTCTTGTCAATCGAAACTATGTCATCTGCGAAAAAGATACACCATGGGACCTCTTCTTACTAATGCCTAGTTAGCCATCCATAACCAATGCAAAAAAGATACAACCTCAACACCAACCCCTAGTATACACCTAACATAATTGCATTTTCAAACTCCCTTGTCTCTCCACTAGTCATCAACACATTAGTTACCACTCCCTTGTACATTTCCTTAACTATGGCAATATATCCTCTCAAGTCTCCTTTATTTTCCAGCACCTGCTGGATTATAAGGAAACTATCAATTTGGAGAAGGTTCTGTTACTAACATGTTTACTTCCATTGTGAGTAATGTTTTTGGGTCCAAGGCCCTACGAGTTGAGAGAGACAAATTCCTCCTTGTATCAAAAATTTTCAAGGCCCGCCCCCATGGCATCCTAGTTGAGAGAGATAAATTGAACAAGTATGGCCATACTATTAAATCAAAATTGGGGTTATCTACCAAGAAGTCAATAAAGACCATGTGGAGATCTTTTTTCCTCGCCCTAAACTTCTTCATCAACTGTCTAAGTAAAAAATAGCTGCAATGGTTGACCTCCTCTACATACATCTGAACTGATTTTCAGATACATTTGTCCTATTATGGGTAAAATGGAGCTAAACAAATGTATGAGACAGATGAGCTGAGCAGCCAGACTCAATGAATATGGATTGCTTGAGGGTCGGAAAATCACCCCGACCTTTGGTGTTGGCTACTTTTTACCTCGGCCTCAGTTGTTACTTTGGCGCTCGGGTATTGACCTTAGGTACCGACCTCAGTCTCAAGGGACGACCTCGACCTCGGAGGTCGGCCTCGGATGCCGACCTCAGCCCCGAGTACCAACCTTGACCTCGGATATCGACCACCACCTCGGCACAGAAATATCCTTACAATATATAAAGAAAGGATTACCCTCCGAGATCTTTGCCAAGGATCTCGCCGAGAAAGGCGCGATATACCCAGAGACAGGTCCACTTTGTGATACGTAATTATCCAACAGATTCATTGCCATCTACGTAAATGATGTCAAGAGATTATAAATAGAGACCCTCACCATGGAACAAGGTACAGACAAATATATCGATTCTACTACACCCGTTGTGAGTCAATACGCCTGACTTAGGCATCGAACGGTCCACGGCCTTAACCGGCGCCCCTAGTGCATTCTCTTGTTCTCCATTGATTGTAGAAACTCAACAGCTCACAGGAGGTGAAGCAGGATCGACCAGATTTTTGCATCAACAATTTGGCGCCGTCTGTGGGAACGACAGCAAAGCCACCTAAGAAGTTCCCTTTACATCAAAAGAATCATCAACCTTGTTTGCTCAACAATGGCTAAAGGAAGAAAGCAGGTTTTGGCCACCATCACTGTACCAATCCCCGCACCAGATGAGCAACTTGAGAAATCACCTTCGGAACATCATACTGACCCCATTCTGGCGGTGGCCTCGGGTAGGGCCTCACAACAGAGCTGGTCAACTCATCTCCCTGAATAATCAAGTCGAGGCCCTAACCGACAATGTGAATCGAATAATGCGGATATTGGAGAGACAACAACCGTTTCCCGACCAAGGCATGAAAGTGGAGGCAACAACCGAGCAATCTCGACCTCCACAGGTACCTCACAGTTTGTATGCAGTAAAGGACTGACTAGCGCGATGCATGCAAGTCTCCATGCAAACAATGGGAACAACCGAGCTCACTGAGTCCGACCTACGCCACACTCTAGAGAAAAGGTATGGGAAGACTCCTAAGGTCATCGCAGAGAGTGAGGTCCCATTGGGGGCAGAGCTAAAAGAGATCCGAGAACAACTCGGTGACATCCAGCCAGTAGGCCAAGCAAAAGCTCCAGCCTCCGTCGAAGCCGTGCTCGAGGAAGCTGAGCCCCCATTTACTAACAAAATCATGAGATATCAGCTATAGTTTAGGTTTCGGATGCCCTAGATCACCCCCTAATCTAGATCTGGGGACTCGGCCGAACACCTGAAATCCTTCAGAGCTTGGATGGAACTTCACGGTGCCTTTGAGTTCGTGATGTGCAGAGCATTTTCCCTGATTTGTCGGGGATTAAAGCTCCGGCCTTAAACAAGGAAAGTTCCTCTTCTCTATTGATAAGAACCCCCCGGATACCCTCGCCGACCTACTTAACCAAGCTAAAAAATATTCTAATGCTAAGGAGCTCTTTAGTTCATGAAAAGCTACTTGAGAAGGAAACAACTCCACTAAGGACAAGAAGCGGAGGGAAGAAGGGGAGCCCTTTACCGCTAACGGCAAAAGAAAGAAGGAGGATGAACAAAACCGAGGCCAGCATACCAACCGACATCCGGAAAGTCGCTTCCATTGGTACACTCCCTTGAACACCAAATCGGAGCAGGTACTTAAAGAAGTTGGGCCGAGCAAGAAAACCTGGTGACCAAGTTGAACCAGTCAACCAAATTTAGTAATAAGGCTCATCCGTCGAGCTCAACCTCGACATCAGGTACTGAAGGACGTACCAACTAGAAGGCATGGAGGGTAAGCTCTTACCTCACCCATGGAATGCCGATCATCTAAAAATCTACTATCCATGAGGAACTCCAACATGTGAAATGACCGTGCTCGACTAATTGCCTTGATAGAAGCTACTCGTGTTCGACTATGAGAAATCTCCCTCAGTTAAAGGGAAGAAGGTTCTCCCCTTTATTTTTATTGTTTTATCTACCGTTTTTATCTACATATTCGATTGTGAGTGACTTCCTTTTATAAAAGAGAAAAAGGTGCCCCTGATATTGCTACCGTTTCTCCTCTACTATTTTATGAATTCTATAAGGAAAGAACTTCCCCAAGTTAAGGGAAGAGAATTTCTTTCAAATCCCGACTATCCAAGTTATGCGATCGACCACAAGGACTTCCCTCAATTTAAGGGAAGAAAATCCTTAGTGCTCGGCTTACTATTACGTCTACTATTTGACGATCGACCTTTTGACGATCGACCTATTGATTCTATCGTGCACGACCTATCACAACATGCTCGACTATCGTATCTATTAAGTCATCATACATGACCACCCACACAAAGGCAACAAAATTGAGGAACATACATTGAACAAGCTAACCTTCTCATACATTAGTTCAAAAGTTACTTCTCGAGCTCATAAAGTATAGAGCTCGGAAGTAGGATGGCTACTGTTATGGGTAAAATGGAGTTAAACAAATATATGAGATGGATGAGCCGAGCAACTAGACTCGATGACTATGGATTGCTTGAGGGCCGAAAAATCAACCTGACCTTTGGTGTTGGCTACTTTTTACCTCGGCCTTAGTTGTTACTTGGGTCCTCGGGTACCGACCTCGGTCTCCAGGGACGACCTCGACCTCGGGTACCAACCTCGACCTCGAATATAGACCACCACCTCGAAATAGAAATATTCTTACAATATATAAAGATATGATTACCCTCCGCGATATACCTAGAGACAAATCCACTTTGTGATATGTAACTATCCAGCCGTCGTAAGTGACGTCGAGAGATTATAAATAGAGACCCTTGCCATGGAAGAAGGTACAGACAAACATACCGATTCTACTACACCTACTATGAGTCAATACGCCTGACTTGGGCATTGGAGGGTCCCCGGCCTTAAACGGCACCCCCATTGCATTCTCTTGTTCTCCATTAATTGCAGGTACTCAGCTGCTTGCAAGAGGTGAAGTAGGGTCAACTAGATTTCTGCATCAACATGTCTCATGCCTTAATCTTTAATCAATTACTCTCTTCCAAAATTCCATAATATCGCTCATAAGCTCAATCCCATGACATTTAACACAGCATCGTATGTCTCTATTATTAATAATGGGTATCACAGTAATTTTCCTCCATTTGTCAAGCATTTTCTTCATTTTGACAATATTTTGAACAACTTGGTCAGCCAAAATAAGATCTTCCCTGCACTTCCAAACCTCTAACGGTTAATACCAATTGGTCCCAAGTCTTTCCTAGACTTCATATTTGTCAAAGCTTCTTTCACTTCAGATATCTTTAATCATATGAAAAAAAATCCATGATCTCCAACCTCATTTGAGTTTATGATTCCTAACATTCCTAAGCTCTAAGAGTGGTTGTTATTTAACAAGTTTCAAAAATAACTTCTCCGCCTTTCATTAATATCTCTATCCTCAACCAATTCCCTTTGATTATTACCCTTAATGCATCCAACATGACCTAGGCCTCCCTCATTTTTACAAGTCTCTTTTTTTCTTTTTTCTTTTTTTTTTTTCTTTTTTTTTTAATATAAAAAAAGAAAGAAAGGTGGAAGCATACCACCTGAGATTCATTAAGGAAGCATGGGGTTACAGTCATTCGGGTGGGCCCCAACAAAAAGATCCAGGCCCCACCTATCATATGCTCTGCACCAAGAACAAAGATATACATCTAGACAGAAAAAAAGAAAACCGTGAGGGGACCAAAGGGGCGGCAAAGATGGCCCGATACAAGGAAAGCAACAACACCCATCAACGCTCTGCAAAGGAGTTGTAGAAAACAGGGCCCAACTGCACCTAACCGAGCAAATCGTTGGGGGGGGGGGCATGACCGCCTTAGCCAATCCCAATTTTGGGCCGAGAGTGCCGATTCTGGCCCACCCCAGATTTATCCAAGACCAAGGAACCTCTGGCAAGCCGAGGAAGATCAGCAAGGTTAAAGAAAACTTGGTCTGGGACACCGCTGCTGGTTGTATGGGCAAGATAGTCTGCCACTGCGTTCCCTTCCCTGAGAATGTGAGTGAATCTTGAGGGAGAGGGAAAGCTGATGGATGGATTCAAGGTGGTACCATAGTTTCCACCCGCAAGATGTAGAGTGCCTGACAACAGCTTCAAAGAGAACACGCGAGTCGGTTTCGACAATGATGGCGGAGAGCCCTATATGCTTACAAAGAGAGATTCCATCAACCATCACCCTAGCTTCAGTAACCATGTTAGAGACGAGGCCGTAGCTCTTGTGGAAGGCAAAGATGAAATTCCCTGCGTGATCACGGCAGACACCACCACCACCGCCAACACCCGAGTTGCCTCGGGCGGAGCCATCAACGTTGAGCTTCATCCAATTCCCGGCCGGTTTTTCCCACCGAACAACCCTGCACATAACAGATGGAGAGAGGGGGGCTGACGAGGCCTGGATGAAGCGCCAACGGGCAATCCCTTCCCAAACAATCCTGTCGACCTTTGTGAGATAAGAACCAATATCGACAAGCCAATTGGAGATGTTGCTGATGATGGGCCCAGCTAACAGCTGCTTACTCTCGAATTTGGCCCTATTTTTGAAGAGTTCTTTCTCACCTTCTCTTGTCGTCAATCTATTGCACAAATCATCATATGCCTTAAGCTTAACCTCACCACTTCCTTAGCATTCCTTTTGGCATTTAAATATTCTTCTTCTTCTTTTCTCATTTCTAGCCCCTTGCCAAGCCTTGTAAAGCCTTGTATCATGATTGTTTGCTGCTAAGAGCCTTTTGGACCTCATCATCCCACAACTAAGTTTCCTTATAATCGTGACTTTTCTTTTTACATACTCCTAGAACTCCTCTTGCCAATTCCTTAATGCATTTAACCGTCTCATTCCACATAATATTAACTTCTTCATGAATGCTTTACTGATGCAGGACATGAAATTAACGCCAATATTAAACAATCACAAAATTCCACATCCTACATACTATCAAACATTCAAGAAGGGGAATCCATGGGGGTCCAAGCCTACACAACCATTAGGGCTGGATCAAATAAAATTATAAGCCAAAGAAGCCCAAAGGAGTAAGAATCACCCATTCTTGCATAGGATTGTTCCCGACTCGAGATTCACTAAGTTTCAATTTAGGGGAAAATTTAGGGTTTGAAAATTGGGCGAAATTGAGATTTGGGACTCTTTTGGGTTATGGATTTTGGATTATGAGGTTTTCTAAATGACGGTTAGGGATCGGTCAAGGTATTTGAGGGCACAGGGACTAATTTAGCAATTTTCAGATTTAACAATTCCATTGTACCACATGTTGATCATGTTTAGGAGAGAATATTAGGGGTAGATCTAAGGGGGTTTAGGTAGAGGATTAATGGGGGATCCTATGGGGAGGGTTTAAGCCAAAAAAAAAGGGGGGGAAAAGAGGACCTAAGATGGACAACGCACGCTGGACAGCAGGTTGGACTAGATGCACGTGTGACTAGACGTCCATACTTGTGTGGGGCCCAAAAAATCGGGAAAGGACTCCTAGGCTAGGATCGGCTAGGGGTGGGTTGTTTCCATACCAAAAATCATTTCGATCCGGCACATGGTTTGTGTGTAATACTCTATCGAAGTTTCAGCCCCCTAAATGCACCAAAATCTGAAAACCTTCTTGTGCACCGCTGTAAGAGAGGATTTTGATGCGAAAATTGGTGAATCCAATGGTGGATGGGGTGTTGAGGATAATGGATGAGATGCGGAAGAAGATGGTGAGGATTTGAAGCGGGGTATAGCTTCGCATTACGGTAGTTAACCCTTCGAGGAAGGGAGGGCTTCGCACCCAATTTGATCCTTCAACTCAATGTGAGAGAGAGGAAGAAACGCATGATTTTTTATTCATAATATCATGATAGTTCATACATGAGATTGCTTTATTTATAAGAAAATCCTAAATCCAAAAAGACAAAACTACCCTTGCACTATGTGTGCGCACTAATACTAAAACTAAAATAAATAAAATAACTAATCTAAGTAATCAAAGCCGTTCATGATGTTTCTAATAATAAAAATAATCAAAATTCAAAATCCTAAATCATCTAAAGTAGTGGGCCACGATCATGAGATCCGATGGTAAGATCTATGTGATGATCGGGTCCTCCCCAATGCTCCATAATGCAGCCACTTAATTATGGGGTCCTCCAAAGATGATGTTGTTGATCCAAATTGAAAGTGGAGCCTACCTCCTCCTCGAATACGTGCATAGAGGGGGCGTGTGCATGAATTTCCCATCGTTTACTTTCCTTTTTTTTAACCAAGTTATTCCTGAAGTAACTGTGGTATCTCCTATTAAATTTCACTACCTTGTTCTTGGACACCAATAAATTTAACTCCCTCAGGGGCCATTTGGGGAACTGGGAGTAAATGGAGGTAAATGACATTTGAAGTGTATTTGGATGGGAGTAAATGCATGTAAATGAAATGAAATGGGTGTAAATAGGCTTGCAAATGAAATCCTCTCTACGAGAGAGGATTTGAAAGTAAATTGGGTGAAATGCCTTTTTTTGAGCTCCTTCGAGAGTCACGGAAGAAAACAAAAGTGACGCTACGTACATGGCCGACATACATGTGGAACACTCAAGATGCTCCAAAACAATCTAACTATTGGGTAAATCACTAAAATCACACCAATAAAATGATCCAAACCGTCCAAAGATTGACCATCTAAATGGACGGTTAAAAAAACATTGGCTAGTTACTTGTTTGTTATCCTTACAGTTGTTCTTACGGTTGTGGCCCACCCGAGGCTAAAAAAATCCTCTTTTTTAGCTGAGGTATATATTTCAATGGGCTTATTATAATCATTCTATTAAATATTACATAGGTGCACTGATTTGAGATATTAAAGTTGATTTGGGATATCATATACTTTCCTGTGAATATATTGAAAAATTCCAATGCATTCCAATTCCTCTCATTGACTCCCATCCAAACACAACTGAGTAAGTCATTTACCTCCAATTCCATTTCCAATTTACCTCCATTTACAAGCTCCCAATCGAGCTCTAATGCAACCAAGAGGGAATGTAAATGGATTAAAGAAAGAAATGCAAGATTGTAGGAAAGAACCAAAGAATCCTCTAGCCAACCGGTGGATATCACTAAATATCCTATTCCAAATCAAGCACCAAAGAGAACTAATTTTTTGTTCCCAAATATCATCCTTCAAATGACCATCATGGCCTTATATATGACTAAAATAAAAGAACGAAAGCCTAATAAAATTGAAAATGACCAAAATTCCCATTAATCCCATCACTACCATATGGGCCTAATGTAAATTGGCCATAACTCACTCAAATGACATTGGAAATGGAATTACATGATCTTGGGCTTGTTTGAGAGCTAACTCAATAGGCAATTAAATGACCAATTTTGTGTCATTCTAACATCATCTAATGCCCCAAAAAAGGCCCAGCTAAAGAGTGACAAAAATACAAAAAGGGAAATTATTAAAATCCTTGGTTAAATTAACTATAAAAAATATATTAATACTACGAACGGTGAGATCCATCTGATTGATTCCCTCAGCCCCAAAATGCAATCTGACTGTTGATCTCATCAGATTTATCATTAGACCATGGATCCGATCCAGATGATTAATCAAGACAATTGAATCGGTTGGATTTTTCAAATCTTTGATCAATTGGCTTGTGTGGCCGTCTGGTTGCATCAATTCCACTTGGCTTCGAAGAGAACTCATCCTCGAGTTAAAGCCAATAGTTGCCATCGTGCTGATCCACCCTTGTAACTCATCTTCCTTGACTTTGCAGCAATTGATGATGAAGCCCTAAATGATGGATTGGACTATCATTCATAAGATGACTGTTTATGTAACACCAATCCTTCTTTCGCTTCTTTGGACCCTCCAAGTTCGAGGAATTGAGTTCCAATTCTTCTGCAAGAATGTAGATCGTGGCTTCACTTGTTGTTGCCAATCAGCTCCTGGTCTGCTGGTCATCGCTGTGGCATCTTTGTATTAGGAATTCCTCCCCTCTTTCATCTCTAATAGAACAATGGACAAAGTATGTTCTATCAGTTGTTGACGGGAAAAGGCGGGTTGCCGGTTTTTTACAAAAGTATGGTAGGGGCAGCTGTTGAATGTGATCAGGACTGGATGTCGATTGAAATAGAACACTCGTCGAACAAATGGAATATCTTTTGAACAAAATCAGAACCAAAAATCCAACGGCTATGCTAACTGGATCTGGAACTGGAATTCCCAGAAACAGTCTTGAAATAGATCTCAAGCATACCTGTAATATGATAAACAAGATCAAACAGATTGCAACCACCAAAAAATACCCAACTTCCAAGAGAAACATGATCTGAAATTTGTTGATGGGAATTGGTTAATTCGGTAATCAGAACTCGTCCACAGGAGCTGAAGCTGCTATGGTCCGAATTGTCAAAGGAGACTGTAGAAACTGTATATTCTGGAAACTATAATTTGGGTTACATATGTGCATAGAAAATTGAAATTTCCAGTCATGATGCATAAAGCATTTTTAAAACTATATGTCTCACTAGAAACAAGTTTAAAAAAAATTAGCAAGCCAAATATGGAGAAGCACCAAATCTGAGTTTCCAAGAGAAGAACTGTTTTAGACATCTCAGCAAAAACAATCTTCAAGGTGTCGTCACACCACCAATGTAGAAGAATTTTTCTTCTAAAACAATCTCACTAAGGAAATTGAGAAAATTTTATTTCAACTATTAAACTTTTCAAGAAAATCTTTTTGCACACACATGCACACACTCAAGCACCCACACACGTGCGTGCACTTGAGCACACATGCACACACAAACAGTCACGCGCACATGCACACCTTTTCCCAAAGTGGAAGAACCCCTTATCTAAATCCTAGTCATTCGTATATTATAAAAGTAATGTTATGGAGACTTGCACAAAGCGATTTGCCCTCCTTATCCAACACTTGTCCAGCCGCATTTAATGTGAGCCAGAATCCTTTACAAGGAGTGTTGGGACCACTATGAGGTCATGTGAACTCCATTGTCCATCAGTTTCTCCATCTCATGTTAGGACATAAGCCCAAAAATCAAGCCGATCCAATACTCAAGTGGGCCACACTGAAGGGAACAGCGGGGGCGAGGAAGCCCACCATTGAAGCCTATGTTGGAATTTGTCTTCTCCGATGTCTTCATCAGATCAGGCGACAAACATCACCACCGCCTCTCATTCACCTTTCTACCAACGTTGTACTACCGCCCATCACCATCTTTGTCTATCAGAAACCCATCAGATCTAGGAGTTGTATGTCGTCACTGCCATCATCTTCAAGAACCACTATCATCTACAATCAACTAGATCCACATGAACCCACCATCCACGGGAGTCACCGCCATCATCTTCGAGCACAACCATCATGTGATGACCTAATCCTAGATGCATGTATAATTAGGTTAAAGAATGTTCAAATAAATACACAAATCAACTAACCGTTTCCAATCAAAGGGATTAGGTAAATCTCAACACAAAGATGAGGTCATTCCGTCAGGATCATGCCCCTTAGCATAAAATCACATAAACAGTAAAAATGGAGGACCTAGGGACATGAAGATATCTCAGATCTAGCATAAGTCAGTCCACGGTCAAGTTTGGATCTGATTCTATTGACTAACCATCCCTCTTTTCTATTCAAACTAGAAGGGGGATATCCAGAGATGAACGAAAGGGGTGAAGAATAAAGAGTTCGAGATGAAGAAAGTACAGGTCCTTTGTTGTTAAAAGAAAAGAATGAGGATGTTTCTTACCTTTTTCCTGCACCTCAAAGATCTAGAAAGAAAGAAACCTGAAATCAGGGTGAAATCCTCAACACCCAAGGGTCAATCCTGAAACCCTAATCTCTTGAATAAAGAGGAAGAAAAGATATGAATTCTATTCATTCAATAATAATGAAAATAGGTCACAACGTATATATAAGCTATGGAAAAAGTAAAAGTGCATTAAAGCCCCTGAAAATAAGAAAATAATAAGACGACGAAAAAATAAAGAAAGTGCAATAAAGCCCCTGAAACAAGAAAAAAGAACAAAAAACGTCTAAAACTAAAACACCCATGTGGTAGGGTGTGAAATCCGACTCATGGATCTATGGTCAGGGTGTGGTCATGCCACTCCTGCACTTGTAGCACATCAGAAAGTGGGTCCGATGGACTTAACGTCCATCCACGTCAACTCCTTCGCTCCAGTACTCTGTCGACGACGCCTCCTCCTATGGTACACTCTAAAGGGTGCACCACTGATGTCCACATCAAGCTCCTATTTTCGCACCCCTTCTTTGCCAGCAATATCCATTGAAGGTCAGCAAATCACGTAACAACAACATTATTAAATCACAAATGGATGGTAGCTATCGAATTCGTCACCATCTCCAACCTTCCAATTGCCATGCGTTACCATTTCTGAAACCTCTTTCCATGCATGCCTACTGCCACCATCCAATCAATCTATCCATCTGTTACAGTTGTTGGCTTTATTTGTCGCCTCTATGCACCTTCAACTATGTGCCTTCTCTGTCTTAAGCCTTTTGACAGGATGTGTTTTTCATTTGTGCCGGGCATTTAGACCTAACTCTTTTTGTGTGCTAGCCATTTTAGATCAGACCATTTCTCTACTATCGAAACATCTAGAGCCACCAGAAGAGCAACTAATGAGGACATCACTACACGTACACATTTGCATACGTATCAGAGTTAGCAGGCTGCACCAATTTCCATGTGGCTAGGGGAGTACCCGTGATCGTGCTAAAGACCCCATGTGCATGTGTGAGCATCTGGTAGACCCTGCACTGGGAAGATGTACATGAGCTGCCTTATAGAGTGATCCAGACCGTTGAATTGGATGGACGTGATGATTGGACCGTTGGATCACACGATTGGACTATTGATTGTGGATCGTCCACACTAGTTTTTTCTTAGATTTCATCAGCTTATAGGTGTTAGTTTTGTTTATGTTATGTTTGGCCACCATTGTGAGTGTTTTCGTTGATTTTAGTTAGACTACGGCTATTTTCGTCAAAATTCATAAAACATGGTGTTTATTGTAATTTTTGAACTTTTTTGGAGCTATAAAAGAGGGAGGGCGTGTGACGCCCTCTCCTTTATTGGATTTTGTGATTTTATTTTTTTTTTTAAAGCTCTTGCTTGATTCTTCTTCCATCTTCATGAGATTTGAAGATACTTCCATGTGATTTAGAAGGGAGATTAGTGCGAGGCTAATCTGCATTAACGGAGGTGCGAGATCTCCATCTATCCCCACACCATCGTCTTTTTTCCCCTCCAACAAGGTATTTTCTTTAAGTTCTTCGATTCTCCCATCGTAATCCCTCATTTTCTCCTAAACCCATCTTTCCTTTACCCATCTAAAATCCCAAACCCCAACCCGACCTAAACTCATCCATCCCACGCCAACGTGTGACTGTACATCCACACGTGTGAATCCTTCGGGTTGGCCTTACCGCCACACCTTGCCCCTTTTGGTTTTCTATCATCCTTATATCAAAACCCTTTTCTTTCATTCCCAAAACCCTAACTCTAAATCTAAAATCCCTAACTTTCCTACTTTCCCAAATTACCCAAACCATAATTTTTACCCCAAGTTATATTAGGTCTTCTACTTTGAAATAGATTATACCCTATGTTAATTGGATATCCCTACATCCATTCGATCCTAGTTTCCTTTTATTTAATGGTCTTGTGTGACGATGTTGGTAACTTAGGCTAGGATTATGCATGATGTTCTTTTGGTTTTCATGGTATTCGTGATTATTATGGCAATATTTTTGTTTTTTTTTTTTTTGTTAATTGTGTTAATTATGTTACTTGATCTCACATGTTATTTAGTTCATGCATCAGTCTTGCATCAGCAACAATTGAACTCCAAACAACCAGAAGTGCATATACACCAAAAGAGCAATGGGTGAAATTCCGGCCACCGAAAGTGCCACTATATCATTCATCAATCATTGAAAGTTTCAATGATTCACATCATAGAAGTTGTCAAAAGTGTGTCTACTCACCTCATGTTATTCGTCAATTCGTTACCTCTCGTTGTTTCGTCGCAACTCGTCGTTCACTGCCACATTACTATTGAATATTTCTTTTACTTTTAAATGAATGTTTGAACCTTTCAAACTTAAGTTCATCCTTTCAAAGCACCTTCAGTTTGAAGGAGGATGTTAAAGTAGATTAGGGTATATTCTTAGAGTGGAAATCTTCTATATTTGTTAAGGGGTGTATTTGTTAAGATCTCTACAGATCTTCTCTCTCTCCTATATGTTATCCTCATTGTTAGTGAAATAAACAAGTTACAGTTTCACAATGTAGTCTCTTATGGTTTAACAACGAGGAATCGTCTTGCTCCAAGGAGGGGGAAACTAACGTCCCAGGTAGAGCTGGGCAGAATCCGACCCGATCCAACGGATTTGACCCGATTTGAACCGAACCGAAGGCCTGGATCAGTGCGGTTCGAGTAGGACCATTTAGATCCGATCCTACATCGGATCGAGTTCGGATCGTGGTCAATCCGGACCTATTCGATCCGAAATCCGATCCGATCTGATTCGATTAGGTACCATATAAGTAGTACTTTTTATTTTCATTTTTTTACTACCCGCCTCACCGGAACGAAGCCCTAATCCCTCCCTTCTCTTTCTCTACCCGAACGACGCCGCACCCACCCATCTCTCCTCCTTTCTCTCCCACTTTCTCTCCTTCTTTCTCTCCTCCTTTCTCTCCCTCTCTCTCCCTATCTTGATTCAGCCCAGTCCGAATTGACTGGACAGACTCAACTTGATCCAACTCGGTTCGGTTTCCCTGACCGAATCGCACTCAGTTGGCTAGCAAGGATTCGGATCGGATCGAGTCAGCCCTACTAACTCGATCCTGGATCGAATCGAGTTCGAGTCAGGTTATTGAAAAAATCGGATCGAGTCGAGTTGGACCCAATCCGGTCCGACTCGACTCAATGCCCACCTCTAGTCCCAGGACACATTAAAAGCTTCTCTATTAATTGGAAACAACTTGAGAGCATATGCCCAACAAATATGTTGTTTCTAGCATTGAGGATCAGCTACCTTGCCACGAAAAGACCTATTGTTCCTCAATGGTGCTGGCGCATATCACACCAAACATCACCCCATAACCGACTATCCAAACCATCCCCCAACTCCACAGCTGCCTTCACAAAAACTTCTATAATGCCACATATCACCTTCCATGTCCAAGAGGTCCTAGAAAGGTAGGATTCTCTGGTAAATCACCCACTTTCACTTAGACCCTACTTACCCAAGATCACTAGCTTTCACAAGGAATCACATTATATCCCGAAATTCCAAAGTCATTTCCCGATAGGGGTGTACACGAACCGAGCTAGCTCGGTTAGCTCACTCGACTCGACTCGAAAAAGCTCGATTTTTTGAGCTTGAAAATGAGTTCGAGCCGAGTCGAGCTGATTTTTTGAGCTCAAAAATGAGTTCGAGCAGGCCCCAGCTCGAATCGACTCAGATCGAATCCAGCTCGAATCGAACCAGTTTGGTGACTCGGTTACTTTGCCATTGATGTTGCTCACCAAATGTTGATAAAATGACTCAACAAGATGTGGCTGGTGGCAAGGAAGGTCTAGCTGGTGGCAAGAAAGGTATGTACATTAAACAAACACCTTTTTTCTCTTCTTTTTTTTGGGGGGGTTTTTATGTTACTTAGAAGGTGTTTGATAAAACACCTATAAAACCATTGCCTCTGTTTGTAAAACAGTGGGTTTTTGAAGTTGCAGTTCAGGTGTTTGTGGAAATGCCTCAATGGTGAACTCGGCTCGATTTTGGCTCAAACTTGGTCCGAGCTGCTGACCGAACCGAGCCGAGCCGAGTTCGAGCTGAGGCCAGCTCAACTCGGTTCGACTCGATGTACACCCTTGTTTCCCAAGCAGAGCAATGTTTCGGTTTGCAAACCTCAGTCCACCCCAGCAAGTGGAACTTGTGTTTATCCACTGATCCCTTCCATAGGAAGTCTCTTCGAAAATTCTCAAGCTCTTAATCACACCAATTGAGCATTTGAACAATTACCTAAAATATGTTTGCATGTTTGAGAAGGCTGAATTTATGAGTGATACGTCCTTCAAAAGAAAAATATTTACATTTCCAAAGATATTTACATTTCCAACACAACTATCTTTCAAACCACTCGATCACTGCGTCCCAAAGGTGGATGGAAGGTTTTCCCATGTTAAGACTAAAGAGGAAGGCCGAGATAAGTAGATGGGAGAGAACCTACTTTACAACCAAACCTACCGGTTTCTCTTCACAGCTATTCTAGGACTTTTACCTGCTAAATAAGATGGTTTTTCCTAGAAAAAATTACAAAATATCTAAAATAGTCCAGCCAAATGGACCATATTGACCCATAGAACAATCAGACCATCATCGAGGGCCCATGACTGTTCAGACCAGCTGTGAAACACATCACTGATCAAATAGATCATGAGACCCAATTCCGAACACAGACAGAGTGCAGGACTGCAGGGTACATCAAATGGTCCCAAAATTCCATCTTTGATTGTGGCCCACTTTTCAGCTGCATCAGGGGCACAACACATTCATACTAAAATAATATGCTCAGACGATATGTGATTAAGTGGAGAAAAAACAGCAAATAGATCTATATCTAATGAGCAGCATGTCTTCAGACATGCCTAAGTTGCATAAACTGAACCTTCCAAGGTATTCAAGTATTAGCTTTAACATTTCTAGCCAAGAGAAAACTCAGCTCACAACAAACTGAAGACAAGCATCAGGTGGGGTGTTAATCATTTTGTGAATTTGCAAATGTGACTTACACAGAAGTTTCAAAATACAAATAGAACTAACTGCAAAAGAAGTATCCAATGTAGAATTACCTTTCAAAGAAAAAGAAAAAGAAAAAAGGAAAAAAACACTATCCAATGCAGAACAAATGGAAGATCTTTTGTGACCCGTGTCATGCATAACTTTCCCCTCCAAGTTTTCTTTCTCAATGTTATCACATAAATTAACTAAAAATATCCCAATTCTCTAATGTAAAATTTGCACATTCATACATGTTTTTCTCAACATTGTTTTTTTTTTCAATTGATAGTTTTTCCATCCTGTTATTCCAGGTCTTATGGTTTGATTTCAAGATCGTTCAATAAAGTTTATTAGCAACCATGATTATGATTTAGAATAACATAAAACCAGTGTTTTAAACAGCTTATGCTATGTAGCATGTAGCTTACTCTACATAACATAGCTTGGCCATAACGCTACATAGTTCATGAAAATAGCTTAACGCACATGTAGCCTACACTACATGCTAATTTACAAATGCTACATGCTACATAGCCTACGTTATATGCTACAGAGATTACACTACAAGTTATTTTTTACCAAAACAAAAATCAATTAAGTTTTTCAATGATTTATTACATTTTTCTATTTTTCAATAAAAACTAATTAATCTTTTCAGCAATTTTAGTATAAAAAAAAAAACTAATAATAACAACAGTATTAAACCAGTTATGTTGCTCTCTTTTCTATCTTTATAGTTAATCTTTGCCCTATTCCTCCTATTATTTTATGGTGAGCTTGGTTGCCCCAAATATCATGAAATTTCATTATTAGCCAGTCGAATTTGGTGCAAAATATCATGAAATTACATGATATTTGGTGCAACCAATCACAGCCTTAATTCAAAATCTAGAAGTAGCATAACTTACGCTATACGCTATGTAGCTTATGCCTCACACTTCAAAGGAGTGAACTCTATGTTGCATACTACTCGCTATTTAAAAACATTGCATAAAACAAAGCATATATCAAGATCCTGTGATGCATTATAAAGCATCAATAAATGGAGGGGGAAATATTGCTTCAAATGCCTAGATCAAAACTTAAATACAGACCCAATGTCCAAAAATATTTCAAAGGTTTGCGCCAGGTCCAAAACTAGCATTTCATCTGTAATAAAATCAAAGCTAAGACATGACTACACCATGGATGATCCACGCTCGGAGCTGTGGAATGTCGACATCTATATTATTGTTCATATATAATATTAGAGAAAATAGTCAAGGACAAATTCACATTACTCACCTTAGAGGATGGAGGAGGTAAAGAAGCCTGGCGTGCAGCCTTTCCAGGTTCCGTTAGTGAACGGATCTCTCGAAGCTGGGATGCTATTTCCTCCAACAGCTGCAACTGGAAATTTTCCCTTTCTCTGTGCCCCACAGAAAAGGTTAGCTTCTCTCTTCCCTCTTGGACAATCCTCAACCTTTCTGTCAGTCTCCCAACCTCTGTTTCAAGTTTCAACCTTTCATAGTCAACTTCAGACAGGGAAGTTCTTCTTGAATCAGAAAACAACACTTTGCCTCGTGAACCATCCCTCGGTAGAAACCTTGCTGCCGTGTCAGAACGGCTTCTATGAATGTGTTCTTCAGTTGCTACCCTGCTTGAACTTGGATGATCACTCAAAACATCAATCTTCCTGAGGGCAGAAGATTCCAATGAAATACCACCTTCATTGGAGCTTTCTGAAACAGTAACGGTCTGAAGCAGTTCGCTTTCTTTTCCACCAACCATGTTTTGTTTATCATCAACAACATGAACATCATGAATGCTCGACTCCATGTCAAACTGAGAAGTCCCAAAATCAACTCCGCTACAAGCATTGTCACCTTTCTCTGCTGCTGCTTCTTGGGATATTGCAGGTTCGTCTTTCTGCCTATGTCCATTGGCCCAAAGAAAAGTTTCGTCATGCAAGCCACCTTCCCGAGACCCATCCATCAACTTAACAGCGATGGAATCATTCTCTAATATTGATCCATCATCCCGTGGAGTAGATGGACCAACATCCATGGATACCATGCCTTTCTCCTGAAACTCCACGTTGACCTCATCCATGCACTCTTGTACATGTGGATGTGGGTAATGTTTGTCCATGCTACCCATCCTCTGTGAATCACCTCGTTTGATGAAGTCAACATCTTCAGCCCCATCCAAAGATGGGGATTCATTCCCAAAGACATAAAGAGTACTACGATTCTCAGCAGAAGGCACACTCTGAGGAGATCTATTCACATCTTTCCCTATTTCCTTCTTTCCAATGGATTCACTGAGCTCCTGCAGCATCAGCATCATTGGGTCCTCAGATGAATCAAATGAAGAGCAAGGCCTCTCTCCTGAAATGTCCACCATATTGCGTAGATCATCTTCTGACAGCTGGTGTCCTCCGCCAGAAAGTATCATCTTCCTATAAGCCTCGACTTCCTTCTCCAAGAAGTGCTTCTCTCTCTCCCGCCTCACAAGAATCTCTTTCAGAATATTCATCTCTTCCTCATCATAAGCAGATTTTTCTTCAATCAGCCGTTGATATTGCCGAGCCTCCATTTCTATCGATGCCTTCTCCTCCTGGAGGCGCAATATCATTGCCATGGCTTCATCAGCAGCTGACGCCGCAGCGCTTCTCTCTTTCTCCAACTCCACATACAAAGCAGTAGAAGAAGCGTGTTCTTCTTCAAGTGCCTGCTCCAAGACTCTAATAGCATTTGCTTCTTTTCCAAGATCCCCACACCGAGCACTACGAACTAATTCTTCAACAAAAGATGAATACTTATCCATAACCTCATTTTCACCAAGAAGCCCATTTGATCCGTTATTGGGCAGATCACCTTCGATCAAATTGACGCCCATAGGCATATCCTCTGCATGATCTGAAACCTCATAAACCATTAATTAGCATTACCCTGCAATAAGCAACATGCACAATCCTATACATAGTCAGGAGTCATTCCCTATCCAGCGAGGCGGACAGGAAACCACATAGCATGCCATCTCCATCCGTACAACTTCACTGTGTGTACAGAGATCCAGACTGCCCATCTAATGGGTGCCAAAAAGCGACTTGCCCCAGGCTCCAGACTGCACCAACCAAATGATCCTAACTATCTGCTCAATGCAATCTGGGCAGCTGAATGCCAAAATCACCTATTTTGGTATCAACTCTCCACTAGTCTGCCACGGATAACAGCTGACCAGGATCTGTCATATTGGTGCAATTTCAGTATCGCAGTTCATTCATGGAGCGACCCAAAAGATGGAGAGTCCAGATCACCATACATGTGGCCATGTGTAAAGTGAATAAGATGCGGTGCCACAGGTACCTCATAAAGCTGGATCAGATGAACTAACAAAAGAATCACGGTAATTCAAATTACGGAATCTAATCAAAGAATGGAAGAGAAATCAAAATGCAGCGATTCAAATTTAAGCTTGCATGGAAGAGACATATAACTAACATTTTTTTTTCAAGCCAACTGCAACCAACTGCAACATGTTCAATCCACAAGGAGAGATTGAAGAGGGGGCAATCTGCAGCACATATACTCACATGACACACATGTCTGAGATCTGGCCCATATATCAGAGGTGTCCAGCGTGATTATGCACGGGTCCAGAATCAAGCCAATCCACTCATCAGGCTGGCTAAATGTGTTCAAGGAAACAGAAGGTTAGAAGCAAGATGACCACCACTCTATATTCACTGCAACAGCATGGCCCACCTGATGAGTAGAACCTCTTCATATTTGGGCTGGGGAATGTTCACTGAGGCACCCACCTGATGGGTGGCCCTTATCTTCCACATGTGTGCTGTGAATTGCGTGTCTACGATCAAAATACACCAAAAACAGCAAAAACAAGGAATTGAAAATAATTTTGCTCACATTGAAGGCGATCCGCACCAGAATTCACGCGTGACAACCGCTCTTTGAATTTATCTATCCCCATTTCTCCAACCATCTGCAACAGCCGCGGTGGCGGAGTCGCATCGGACGAAGATGAGACAGCCGAGAACTTCCCATGCACAACAGCAGCAGAAGCTCTACGGCGACGACGGAGACCCGATGGTGGCTTCTGATGCAAAATCCCCTTCCCCTTACCATCAGACCTCCCTCTCCGCGCCGAGCAGGAATTCACGTCCGCCTCAGACCCAACCCTCTCATCCCTCGACACCGGGCTACTGCTCACGGTAAAGCTCCGTGAATTCTGCGCCTCCGAAAACGAGCTACACGACTCCTCTCCTCCCTGAATTTCAAGAACCCCACCATCGCCACCACGGGTTTTATCGTTCACGAATTCAACAAGATGCCGGCCGTTGCAATCTGTGGTGTTGCTCCAGATAGAATCGAAGGGGAAGCGGGTCCGGACGGACATCTGTACGGACGAAATCTTGCGAGAGGGAGCATCAACGAGCAATCGCTGGAGGCATTTGGTCCCGTCGGGATCGCCGAAGAGACCGTTGCAAGGGCAAGGCAAGTAAAGGCCGAAAAACCCTAAGAATTTCGCAGCGATGTATGCAAGAGCAGAGCAGCAGAGCAAGAGATATGAAACGCCGAGATCGAGGAAGGCGCCTACAAGCGTAGAGAATGTCCAGGTATGGATCGTAGTACAGGCCATCTCGTCGGACGGAAAGAAATTCAAGAACTGAAATCGAAGAAGAAAGAGGGATTTTCCAGAAAGAATCGAAATAAAGAGGTAAAACAGAGAAAAAATGTTTTATTTTTCTGTCTTTTTTTAATTATAGTTCAAAGCTGTTGAGAGAAAAACTGATACGCTGGCAGAGTATGGTGGATGATACGCAGTCACTTAAACAATATCACACGTGGCATAGAAGCAGTCAAATTAACGGTCCAGATTATGATACCAAGTTTAGATGTATCATAAACAAAAAATTCAGGTTATTTGTTTTTCTGAATATAGGATTGAGGGACATTTTTTGGACGGTTAAAAATGAAATATCTAGTAATCCTATTTCCACAAACATGTGTCGACAAGTCAGATGTAAGATTGTACCTTGGCCACAGCGATCTGCACCATTCATTTTTTTTTTTTTTTTGAGTTAGTATGTCGCGTGTACAAATGCCGAGCGCCCGCGCATCAAGCGTCGTACGCAGCCAGAGTATCACAAAAGCCCTCTTTTTAACTGAAATCGGCTGTTGGGGAAGATGGGCGCATTCATATTCCAGAGCCCACGGAACCTGAATGAGAGGATCCGGAATCCGGACCCGGTTTGGCTAGTAACGTTGCCACCTGCCCAGGTGGCTAGTGGTCGGTGCTATGTGGACCCTACCATGATGTATGTGTTTTATCCACGCCGTCTATCCATTTTGAAAGATAATTTTAGAGCTTGATCCGAAAAATGAGGAAGATCTAAAACTCAGATGGACCACACCATGGGAAAACACTATTGATTGAATGTCAACCATTACAAGCCTCCTAGGGCCCACTGTAATGGTTATTTGAAATCTAACCTGTTGATTAGGTCATAAAGACTTGGATGAAGGTAAAAAATATATATCAGCTTGATCCAAAACTTTCGTGTCCCGAAGAAGTTTTTAATGGTGGACGTTCAATCAACAATGTGCGGTCCACTTGAGATTTGGATCAACCTCATTTTTGGGCTCATATCATAAAATGATATGGAAGAATGGGTGGACGGCATGGATGAAACACATACATCATGGTGGGGCCCACAGAGGACCGACCACTAGCCATGGCAGGGTGAGTAGCTGATCCGTTTCCCCGGAATCCTCTACAACACACGTGATTTTGTGACCGACCACAGATGATGGTGGATCTGTGACTATAGGGCTCATTAGGATGTATGTTTTTTATATCCACTCCGTCCATCCTGTTTATCAGCTCACTTTGGAAATGGAAAAAAAGAATGAGCCAGATCCAAATCTCAAGTGGGCCCCAAAAAGTTTTTAACGGTGAGAATTCAATCACTACTATTTCTGTGGTGTGGTTTACTTGAAATTTTGATTTACTTCAATTTTGTAATTCATCCTAAAAATGAGTTGACAAGACGTATGAACGGCATGGATACAAAATATGTATACCACGGTGAGCCGCACAGCTGAGATTGACTGAATCTGCGTCACAGTAAAAAAATACCTGCAACCTTTCAGCCGCTGAGAAGAAACTGGCTCCCCGATCCAGCCAAGACGGGTATGGCTCCGGACAAAACGGTCAGGTCCCGACCAGACACGGCAGCCGGTTTTGTTGGGATTGGAATTCTCTTCAACAGCTGTATATGTAAAATCCACTCCGTCTATAAGGTTCTATAGTTAATCTTAGTTTCTAAAGCCGCAAATCAGCTAATTTCACAACTCAACTGGGCCACACCACTTAAAACCATGGTGATCGAATGCCAACCATACGTTTACATGTGAGGCTACCCTGGTTTGTACCCTTCATCAAACACGTTAATCATGTAAGAGAAGATTTTAAAATAAAAAATAAAAAATCAATGCCGTCTGAACTTAGTGGCTTTGGAAGCAATTTTACGTTATTCTCATTGATAGGTTCCATATAAGTTTTTTCATCAATTATATTTTCTGTATGTACGGTCCAAATAATGGTTCTCGCCTGATGAACGGATTAGATTTCACGTATACTCTATGGTGGGCCCATGGATCTTGCTTGAAGATGTGTTGCAGACCATTCCAGACCGTTTGTTGGGCGTTGAACCGAATCACCCGCTGACGGCCTGTGAATTCCGAAACCCAATAATAATAATAATAATAATAATAAAAGGTTATTGGAAGTCTCACAAGTAGAAAGAAGAAACTACCATAATATGAGATCCGCTCATCATACAAATCCAACCAGGTGGATGCTGTTATGTAACGGATGAGGTTATTGGGAACTTCCAAACCATGTTAGCTCTGTGAGTTACATTGTAATGGGTGTGGGACATCCAGACCATCAATTAAATGTGTACTTCCATGTTAGGCTGTGAACCTAAAAATCAAGTAAATCCAAGAATAAAGTGGGCACACTATAGACAGATGTTAAGAGTGGATGCCCATCGATTAAACCCTTCCTAATTGTTTATGGGCCCGCTGAGATGTGGTTCATACATTAACCACTCCTTTATGTGTGTCCCACTTAGTTAAGGGATTACCCCAAACTTTATGCCATTCCAAAACTTAAATGGCCTTAATGAAGTGCTTTTAAATGTTTTAGGCACAATTTCACATGGATTAAAATGGTGTGGCTCACCTAATTAGGATGTTTGGCTCAAATTCAATCATTATTTGTATAATGCATGCCCGAAGCGAATGTAACTTGATTTAAACCATATGCCTTGTGATTCTAGGCATTAAAATAGATAGAATTAAGACTATATTTAAGAAGATCGGTTATCTATTTAACCACCGATTATGCTACATTTAGTAATTGGCGAATGAGAAGGTTCATCCTTATAATGAATTCTAAGAAAGAATTTTTAATTAATGTATAATAATTTACAATGTTCAATGTTAAAATAATATAACTTAAAATATATAAATTAGACCAAAGCTAATGAAATTAATAATGTAGATATTTTTACAATCGGTTGAAAATGAAAAAAATAAATAAATAAGATAATTAATGAAAATCCATTCATTATTTGGTTAAATACTAGCCTTAGTGGGCAATAAGGTTGTTGAGTACAAAAGTTAGATCACCTGCTTGGCTATTTCATGGCAAAATGGCCATTGGGAACTATTTACATCCATCCCGTGCATTCATGTGGACCAATGAGATGTCACCACATGTCTATGAAATCCTAATCATAGATCAAGAATATCTTTTACCTCATAACCTTTGGTGGCACATCACCTACCAAAAGAAAAACTACACAGAGTTGTACACGAGTTGAGTTAGCTCGGTTAGCTCACTCGATTCAACTCGGAAAAGCTCAACTCGCCTCGGCTCAAAATTAGATTCAAACCGAGTCAAGCTGGTTTTTGGAGCTCGAAAAAATTTCGAGCCAAGTTCGAGCTTGCCCGAGCTCGACTCGACTCGGATTGAATCTCGATTCAAATCGAACCAGCTTGATGGCTCAATTATTTTGATATGAATGTTGCTTGCCGAGTGTTTGATGAAATGACTCAACGAAGTGTTGGCAAGAAAAGAATGGATACGTCAGTTGTTTGATTTTGACATTGCTCGCCCAGGTATTTGATTTTGATGCTTCTCTCTAGGTGTTTGATGAAATACCTATAAAATATTATTATTGTTTTGCATTATATGAGAAATTGAAGATGCATTCTAACTGTTTTAGAAAATGTTGAGCAGGCTCGAACTCAGCTCGAACTGGCCCGAGCTACTGACTGAACCAAGTTGAGTCAAGTTTAAGCTAGGGTTAACTACTGGCCGAGCCGAGTCAAGTTCAAGCAAGGGTTAGCTACTAGCCGAGCCGAGTCGACTTGTATACAGATCTAACTACACAAGACTATATGCACGTCTGTGGATAAGATGTTACAATAAATGACATAGTCCTAACACCCGTAGCGTATGTAATATAGGCAGTGTGCCCGATAAGCCTATAAAGCACTACTGAAATAGGGATCCTATCATAATCAAATATGCTTGACAAGATCAATCCCGCCTAAAAGGGAGATCCTCACAAAGATGATCGGTGCTCTTGCAATGATTACGAAGGTTTGAGAAGCATATTCTTTTCAAAGTGGATGGAAACCAAAGATGCTGTGAGGAATTCGAACAGTCACAAAACTCTGTAATTATGTTGGTAAGGAGATTTGAAAACATTTATGACCTCCGAAGATCTTCGTGGCTAGACTGGAATGATCATAAAACAATTGTGCATCATGATTGCCAAGGATCCTAGGCCAGCTAGGAAACACTTTGCCTCCTCCCCGATTATATAAGAAGCATGCAATGAAGAATTCGAGACCCACGCCTTGTTGGGGACCGTTGCACAAAACCTTAGGATCTAGCCGCCCAAAACACCAGAATTATGGGATAATTAAGCAATGAAATAAATCAAAGTATAAACCACACGACACCAAGGAATTTTACGTGAAAAACCCTCAAAGAGGTAAAAACCGTGGGACTTCGTCCAGATCAATAATCTACTATAAAGCAAAACGTTACAACCAATCACAAGCATAAACCGCTTGGATCAAACTTTCTTCACTCTTGCAGAAGTGGATAAACAATAAGAGAACAAAAGAAAAACAGAGAGATCTCACCGATCACGAGGACATACAAGCGCTGAGACGTAGACTGCGAAGTAGATCACCTCTACGAGCAGAATCTCCCTTCCACAAGCTTCCTCTTTCTCTTTCTGTCTCTCACCTTTAATAGTGTAACACCTTGAAAATCGGGGGTCGAGTAAAAGTCCAACTCCCGAGTTCCAACGCATCACTTATGCAACATATTTAATGATGATTAAATGTTGTCTATATTAGTGCATAAACATGAATAAGATTAAGCCAAAACTACAAAACATAATCCAGGGACAGTTGTAATACGCAAGCGGAAGACTGAAACGACTATGTATAATTTTATAAACCAATTTAGATCCCCAAAGTATGTATGCATTACCATGTCAATAATTACATGTATTGTTTGAAATTACAAAATGTCAAAATGTAATAGTCCACTACAAGTATAACCCTGAAGCCCCGCCAATCAGAGCGGTTTATGTAAACTCGTCTGAATAGTGCATATATGAGAATGCCTCCTTATCATCCTCGAAGTCCAGCTCTGCCTCGCAGGCTACGCCATCATCTGAACCTAAAACAGGGTCTGGTTGGTGTTTAAAATACCGTCCCGTAACGTGGGAGTGAGTGATCAACTCAGTGGAACAATAAAGCAAAAGTTAACATGTTATCAATTCAGTCAAGCAGTAATGATAAAGCAATACAATCGAACATCCCTAGATACTCTGATTAATGCAGGAATGGTATGAATAAATGATGTATGCCCTCGCCTACACTCCCTCAGCAATCTTCATCTAACGGTCGTGCATGTCAGTCACTTCCTCGTGCTCTCTACACACATGCATTGTGGTGCATGAGTATGATTACCAAGTTCTTATCAGTCCTTTTCATACAGTAAGATTGGGAAGCTAAGGTACCTCCCTTATGTCAATTCCCAAACAATGATCCATTCTAGGGTCGTCAGTCCTAGCAATTCTCATATGATATTGCGGTTCTAGGTCGCTGCAAAGGGCTCGTCACCTTATCAGTGCAGGCCTAGTATACTCTTGTTACTACGTAAGGGCTCGTCGCCTCTACACAGTCTTAGAATATGCTCGATGTCACTACAAAGGGCTCGTCACCTTATCAGTGTAGCCCGACAGCTCGAATACAGTGTCCCATACCACCGTATTCGGCTCACGAGTCTGGGTTGCTCACTGGTCACTACGGGGAGGCTCGTCACCCCAGTGTAGGCAGACAGCTCGGCCACGGTGTCCCATATCACTATGCACGGCTCATGAGTCTTAGCGGATGGAGGTACCAAGGTTTTAAGGGATTTTCACTGGTAAGTTTGGTACCCTAGATTCAAACAGTAACTTCCATACATGGTGAACATACATCGGGTCAATCGGGTTACTTGACGAGCTCGAGTAACACGAGCGCACATCGAATTGATCGACATGAAGTGCACGAGCACTCCGTGTGGCCTAACCACTGTCGATAACTAAAGTACGGCTTGGACTCATCGAACACGTCCTGTGGGCGAAAACAACCTCAACCACCAAATCAGAACCTGCTACCGATTGCCTGGACTATACCATAGTCCCAAACACATTCAATTTTAACAGATAATCATGCAGGATAATCAAAACAGTAATGGATCAACAATTCCAATCATACAAGCATGTGAGCATTTGATGGATTTCAACTAAAACTTGAATTCACACATATGCAGTGTCTAAGTAAAACAGACGAAGAATATAAGTTACATGGAGGAAATCAAACACATTGTTAAGGTAGTTGAGAATCTCATCTTAACACCCATGTAAAGTACAAATACTATATGTCTGATCATTTAGACATTTCTACAAACACTTAGACTACATATTCCAACATACATAGATTTATTTACTTAAAACGCATATTATAGCAAATCCTTTTACATAGGACTTGCGACACATACAACGATGATGCATTAACAAACATCCATCATAACAAGTATTAATCATGATTCCATGTTCACTCAGACATTTCGACAAACACTTAGTCTACACACTTTAACATACATGACGTATGTTGGCCGTAACACATACTGGGCCAAATCCTTTCGCCAAGGAGTTGTTACACATACAACTAGTATAAGCACACGACGATTAATCATGGCAAACACTCTTTCGAATTTCATACGTATACGGCCTTTTCTACAAATACATGGAATACACTAAACTCTACATAGTTCATATATATCTGAAACACGAATCAAACATCGCATTTGGCATGTGAAATAGTACCCACATCAGTAATAAACCATTAACCGACATTGAAAGCCTTGAAAACCATAACCTATACGTTTATAGTCCGCACCTTATGCCGATAAACGGGTAACGGATTAGTTTTAGACAGTTAGCCTTTGTCAACGGTGGATTGACAACCTATAACATAAATTAGGTTAACTATTTCATAACTTACACTATCTGAAACCCTAAAACAGATTAGGGTTAGGTTTTCTTACCCAAGTACGGAGTCGGAATCGCTTGATTTACGATATAGAGGGGGTGGCTAAGTGCGTGGAGCGACGGGATCGAATCCCAACATCTATCTCTCACTCACTCTCTCTCTTCCTCACTTTCTTCTTCTCTTTTCTCTTTTCTTTCCCTTAGGGTTTGCAAAATTCGTATGACCTATGAGAGAGAGTGTTTAAGGTCCTTATATAGGTCCAGGTTTGATAGAAATGACCCTAGGGCCAAGGTATACTTAGGTTACATCCAAATATGGACTGTTCCGGCCCAACGGAGCACTTCTGGTGGCCCCTCTTCCATATGTGGTCGGACTTAAGCTCCCTAACCATGGATCTAGGTCAGGTAGAGTTTTCGTTTTGATCGTGTTTGTAGATCAGCCATGGTAGACCCGTTTCAATTCAACGGTCTCGGGCACTCGATCAGGGTCACAAGTACACCGACTTGTGTGGGACTTTTCTCCTGATCTGATGGTGTATTTGGGTCAGATTCTGACGGTTTGAATCCTTATATTTGGGCCGCAAGCAACACGACTCAGATTACTTAAATTTGGATTTTATTTCTAAATATTTTCACATTTCTCATACACTTTGCTCTGAGCTCAAGTTGTGCATTTATAGGCACAATCAATACTTGATTTCCAAGGGGGTTGTTAAGTCCAGTAATGCAGTCATATCCGTATAGTTTCGGGGTAATCGGACTTTCGACGTGTGGTACAGGTCCCATACGGAGTTTCGGTGGACTCCCAAGAGCAACCGAGTTTAAGGATGGATTCTAGATTTCAGGGTAATGTAGTGTCAATGATTTTGCACGTTTTGGGTCTTACAGAGCATATTTAAAGTGATTAGTACTAATTTCACAAGCACTCTAGTTTAGCACTTGCTAGCTTTAACCTAATTTCTAAAAGGTTTTGGTCCTGGGTGATTTCTGCCTGAGGTGATACTCGGGTCTTTGTACGGGTTTCTCCGAGACGTTACAGATAGCCATAAACTCTCCTAGAAAATCTTAGAATACCCTTGAATGCACCATAATCCCGCATACACCCCTTTATATAAGAATAAAAAGAGGTAAAATCAAAATAGGAAGCAAATTCCGCAGAATCTGCATTTCCGCAATCGCATCTGCGTAAATCTTCAATGACAACTTTCGATATCATCTAAGGTCCTTCGATGATATCAAAAATGGACCAAAAACTGTTCAGCGACCAGGGGTGAAAAATCCCGACAATTATCGATGATATCGAAGCTAGTTCGATTTCATCGAACCCAGCAATGAATAGAAAATCCTCATCAAATCACCCAATATAATCTCTTATACATAGCACAACATTGCTTATCTTAGTTTAGATTACTCTACTCATGTCCATCCATGCTGCAAAACATTCAAAGTTCATATTAGCTTAGATAACTGTTGTCCATCATAAGTACAGTACGCTTAGGAGTATCATAAATATCCATGACTTATCATCATTGGATCCATCAAACAATCAAGTCCTTGTAGGATTAAATCATAGGCCACATTTTAATAACCAACACCTGTCTTAATTGTTTGTCCACACACATATTCACATGTATTTATCTTTCATTTCTTTAGATATTTTGTTTATCTGTCATTTTCGGTTGTACAGAGCTTCAATGAAACTTGAGTTAAGTGCGACTCTGATACGCCAAACAGTATCCTAACATCACATGTATAACGTGGTAGCCCTACAAGGGGTGAGATTCGGGTTTGAGAGAGGAGTACAGATGTATAGTCTGTTTGTCTCGCTGGATCGAGAAGATAGATTCATTGGCCCTACCTACCACGTGGAAGATAGGGAAGAGAATCAGTGTTTTACATGATGGAAGCCAATCGGTAAAATGTCGATTGATGGGCATTCACTTTGCGTGGATCTCGTGGCCATACGGATTGAAGTTGAAATAGAGATCACCGTTCTGGTTAGACCTAACGGGATCATGAAATCGACCTGTATGTGGAGGGTTTGGGTGCGACTTAAATGGCCCGGATTCGGTGGATCATGGAACCACGAGGTCAGTGGATTCAGGACTGTGGGGTCCACTGACCTATGCGTTTTATATCCTGGCCGTCCAACTGTTTTTTCCCATGGCATGAGCCAAAAAATAGAGTAGATCCAAATCTCAGGTGGACCACACACAGGAAACAGCAGTGATGGGGTTACAAAAGTTTTGGATAAAAAATAATATTTATGTTTTCCACTCATCCAGGCTAAGTTTTTAACGGTAGACATTCTATCACCACTGTTTCATGTGGTGTGGTTCACCTGCAATTTGGGTCTGCTTCATTTTCTGGCTCATGTTCTAAAACGAGTTGGAAAAATGAATGAACGGCATGGATATGAAACACATCATGATGGGGCCACACAGAAAGTCTCATCATTCAAGTCCAGACCTACCCCAAAATTGTATAAGTCACGTCTTAAAATATGTGACCGTTTTTCAAAATTTTGCTTGTAAGTAATAAATGTTGAATTCTATTAAATTAACGGTAGAAAATCAAACGGGCATAAATAAAAATGCTTATCCTCACATCTCGTGATTTATAGGGATTGATGGCCACTTGCAGCAAAATCAATGTGATTGAGTTGACTGCTATATATACCCTCCTTAAATAAGGCATAGGTTGCCTGTGTCCCCACCACATGAAGTTTCTGCGGTCACAGTCAGGCTATGTGGGGTCCACAGAGATGCCAATAAAAAATTACTTTCTCAACCTCACAAATAGGACTAAACTCCAAAAATCAGGCGAATCCAAAACTCATATCGGCCACACAATAGGAAATAATGAGAACAGAAATGTCGACCATTGAAACCTTCCTAGAGCTAACCATGATGCTTACATGCTATCCAAACTATTCATTAGGTTAGATAAACTGTAGGCACAAGCAGCATCGTAATCCAAAACTTCCCTAGCTTCCACAAAGTTTCCAATGGCAGATGTTCAATTCCAGCTTTTTCATGTTGTGTGGCCTACCTGAGTCTTGGATCTGTCTCATTTTTGGAATCATGTCCCACTGTGAGGCTGAAATAGTAATGGACGGAGTGGATTCTCACAGAGATATCTGTGAACCCCACGTAGCTTCCAAATCTGCGATAAATACAACTTACAAAATAAATGAGTAATAATTGTTTCTTTTGGTAATCACTGGATCTTTATTGGTGCTTGATTTGATGCTATTTTGCGACACTAAAACTAGAGCTAGGCATCGAGTTGAGTCTGACCGAGTTAGGACTGACTCGACTCGGTTTTGAAATAGGCCTGACCCGAATTCAATTCGACTCGGTAACGAGTTCGGCATGCCTAACTCGATTTGAGTCCAGTCTAGCCTGGACTGAACCGGACTGAGTTCTATTCGGTCAAAAGTACCGAGTCGGATCAACTTGGCACCAAGTCAGATTGAGAGATGAGGGAGGGAGAGACTGAGAGAGTGGAGAGGAGAGAGAGGAGGAGGGTGAAGGTGGTGGGTGGTTGCTGGACTTAGAAGATGAGAAGGATGACGGAGGGAGAGAGAGAGAGGTCGGGCTTGGAAGATAAGGAGGTGGGAGGGAGAAAGAGATTTTGGGATCGAGTCGAGGTAGGGTGCGGCAGGTAGGATTAGAGAGTCGGGTTTTGGATTGAGTCGGGTCTAACTGGATTGAGTTTCGAGTTGTGTCGAGTCGAATTACTAGGTAACTCGAACTCAACTCGGTTTGAGTTCGGATTGGGCAAAGCCTACTCAGTTCGGACCAACTCACCCATTCGAATTGAGTCAAGTCAGATCAGAACGAGTTGGACGAGTTGAGTTAGCCGGATCGAGTCATCCAGTGCCCACCTCTAACTAAAACCAAGGGCACTGTAAAATATATGTGGGGCCCATCGTAATGTATGTGGCTTATCCACACAGTTCATCCATTATTTTAGCTAAATTTAGGGACTAGCAAAAAAACATGAGGCAGATTGGAATCAAACACTTACGTTAAAAACTTCTTGGGGTTGCTGTTTCCTTTAGTGTAGGGCACTTGAGTGTTGGATCTACCTCATTTTTTGGATCATACTTCAAAATGTTATGATAAAACAGATGGACATCACAGATATATCATATATACTACAGTGGGCTTCACAAATTTAAACTGATCTTTTGAACTAATTTTTGAAACACAAAAACATCCCATTTTCAAAGAAACCAGATCCTCTCTTTGCAGCCCACAGAAAACTTGTTTATTGCAATGTAATTGGGCCACATCATCATAAATCACATCTAATGCAGCAGTTTACTGGTAACATTAATGATGACATCCACTAAGAAAATAAGAAATTTTTGTTTGTCTCAGTCATATATCCGAATTCTTTTTCAAACAGGTTGAAAGAGTAACAATTGCTTATTTGCCGAGTATTTATAGAGGGAATTTTTGTTTGTCTCAGTCATATATCCGAATTCTTTTTCAAACAGGTTGAAAGAGTAACAATTGCTTATTTGCCGAGTATTTATAGAGGGCTTGGAAAATCAAGATACACATTTTACACTTAAATAGACGATCCCGTCTCTCCAATCAGTGTAAATTTTGAACTGTTCACAATCCCATTGTTTCCGCCACCTACGGTCTAGATCACATCGACATGGGCAGATATGTATGGTTTTCAAGACCTGGGATATCATGTGATGATGGACGTAGAGGTGGGACCCACTTCCGGTCATATCAAATTAAGTGAGCCAACTGGCCACATGTTGAGAAATACAACCTACCTTCCTACCAAAATTTAAAGCCAGGAAGCAAACGAGTGGATATTAAGAGAAGTCGTGTATACGAACTACTTCAATTCAAGTACACTTTGTTAAGTGGACTGACCTCGCACGTGGAAATGTGGCACATGCACGAAAGATAGAAGCCACTCATTAGGCTGTCTGATGATCGGAAAGAAAGCATTTCCACCGTTGGTCAATATATCTTAACCATTCATTTGTTTTCGTAGCGAATCTGATGATCATATGCGATACATACAACATGGATGGCTTGTGGAGCGCTCCGGTCTTACACACGTATGCCTCGTTTTTGCACGCAAGGTTGGTATGTAGAGCTGGGCACCGAGTCGAGTTGGACTGAGTTAGGGTTGACCTGTCTCGATCCAGTTTTGAAATATACTTGACTTGAACTCGACCCGACTAGGTCATAAGTCTAGCATGCCTGACCTGATTCCATCTAGCATAGACTAATCCGGAACAAGTCTTGCACTTGTTAGAATCGCAACCTCTCCATCAGCTACACATCATCTCAAACTTGAAAAGTCACACACACACACACACACACACAATATATATCCAATGCTCAGCTGCGCACCAATTCACATGGAACTGGTGCGAACTTTTTTGAGAACTCATCATATATGATGTGACTCCAAAATCTGAATGGTCCACGTGGAGCAACACCTCATGAAACCCCTTGGGCCTAATTTTTACTTTGATTCAAACTTTGGTGTGCCATGAAAAATGAAAATAGTTTCCTCCCTTGATTTGCATTTCTCTTTGCTATGGCCCACAAAAAATTTAGATTAGGGTGAAAATTTGTCCCTTGGGGTTTCATGAGATTCCGCATCACATGGACCGTTTAGATTAGACGCCCATGGCAAGTGTGCAAAGGTGTGCATGTGCGTAGGTGCGCCAGTGAGCATGATTCTCTCTCTCTCTCTCTCTCTCTCTCTCTCTCTATATATATATATATATATATATAATGGGTAAAAATGGATTGACCATATGTATGAGAGAGATGAGCCAAGCAGCCAGACTCGATAACTATGTATTGCTTCGACCTTAGCCTCGATTACCAACCTTGGAGGTCGACCTCAAATATCAAACTCGGCCTCGGTTACCATCGACCTCAGATATCCACCTTGGCCTCGGTTACTAACTTCGACCTCGGGTGCCAAATTCGGCCTCGAATACCGACCTCGTCCTTAAAGAAGAGCCTTGATTATAATCAACAATTCAGCCTGGTCCGTGCCATTCTCAATCATAATTGACAGTTCAGTTCGGTCTGTGAGATCTCGACCCAGCCGTCCTGGAGGTCGGCCTCAATCATCTACCCAAACCTCCTCGGATCCTGACTACTTGGAGATCTTATCTGAAGAAGATCTTCCTGAGATCTGCGTCGTGAATCTAAGGGAGATAACTATAATGCATTCGAAAGAATATCCCTTCCGCAATACGCATCCATCATAGAGAGGCATTGTCATATACGCCATCGCCCTCAAAAGCCTATAAATACACCCGTTGCCATGAGTAAAGGTACACACAACAAATATCCCGATTCTTATACTCCTCCTATGAAACTACCTGACTTAGGCATTGGAGGGTCCCCGGCCTTAACCGGTGCCCCTAATGTCTTCTCTTGTTTTCCAATAAATCGCAGGTACTCCGGCTACCAAGTGAGGCAGGATCAACTAGATTTCTGCATCAACAGTTGGCACCGTCTGTGGGAACAACATCAAAGTCGTTCCCATCTCATCGAGGTTCTACAATGGCGAAAGGAAGAAAGAGAGCTTTGGCCGCCATTGCTGCAACTGCTCCTACGTCAGCGGACTATTTGTAGAACAAGGAGATCTGCCTTCCCAACTCCAGGATGATTCTGCCCTCGCAAGCCTTGTGCAGAGGTCACGTAACCAGGGAGGTCGGCTCGTCTCTCTGGAACTTTAAGTTGGAAAAACAAAACCAATCTCCCGACCAAGGGATAGATGCATGGGCAGCCATCGAGGTCTTTGCACCACCTCAAGCACTGGTCGACTCATAGAGAACCAAGCAACATCTTGGGTAGCTGAGTCATACGCCCTCCCACACCTCGGAGACTGCCATGCCCACCTACTTCAACTTGCGTCACACGTTGGAGAAGAATAGGCATGGAATTCTCCCTAGGCGGTAGGAAAAAATGAGGGCCCCTAGAAGGGAGAACTTAAGGAAATGCAAGGTCAGATCGAAGATATCTACTAAGCCTACCGTGCCCAAATACCAACCTCCGTCGAGGCCATGTTGAAGGAGATAGAGCCGCCGTTCACTGGCGACATCATGGTAGCTCAACTTTCGCCCAAGTTCTGAATGCCTCAGATCGCCCAATATTCGGAGTCTGGCAACCCGACTGAGCACTTGGAATCCTTTAGGGCGTGGATGGAGCTCCACGGGCCGTCGAGCTCTATAATGTGCAGAGCGTTCTCCTTGACTTTGTTGGGAACTGTACGAAAATGGTACATACAATTAAAGCAGAAGTCCATTAGCTCATTCACTCAACTTAGTAAGGTCTTCGTCACACAATTCATCGGTTAGAAAGACAAGAAAGTCATCAACTCATCTTCTTTTAATCACTCAGAGGGAGGACGACCTGTTAAAAGACTACGTCATCCGTTTCAACGTTGAAGCTGTCTAGGTCGATGATTATTCCAATCATATAGCTATGGTTGTCATGGTAGCCAGCCTTAAATGAGAAAAGTTCATCTTCTCTATTGGTAAGAACTCCCCGACTACCCCTGTCGACCTACTTGACCGATCTTAAAAATTATTCCAATACTGAGGAGTTCTTTAGTTCACGAAGAGTTGCTCGAGAAGGAAACAACTTCTCTAAGGATATGAAGCGAAGGGTAGAAGGGGAACCCTCTGCCGTTAACGCCAAAAGAAAGAAAGAATACGACCAAGACCAAGACCATCGTACCAACCGATATCCAGAAAGTTGCTTCCATTGGTACACTCCCTTGAACACCAAGTTAGAGCAGGTACTTGAGGAAGCTGGGCTGAGTAAGAAAACCTGACGATCGAGTTGAACCAATCAACCGAGCTTGGTAGTAAGACTCGTCGGCCAACCCTGACTTACAAAACTAGAGCGGCCTCCTTTTTTAAAGGAAAAAATGTGCTTATGATTATAGTTTTCTACTTTTTTGATAGGTTCTACAATAAAAGAACTTCCCCAGGTTAGGGGAAGAAAATTATTTTAAATGATTTTTTGACTATTCAAACTACATGATTGACTACGAGGGTTTCCCTTAATGGAAGGGAAGAAAGTCCTCCACTATAAGACCAACTATGAGGGCTTCCCTTAGTGCAAGGGAATAAATTCATCCATTGTGAATTCTACTATGAAAAAACTTCCCCAGGTCAGGGGAGAAGAATTTTTTTCAAAATCTTACTATCCGAGCTACGCGATCGACGACTGGGACTTCCCTCAGTTGAAGGGAAGAAAAGTCTCTCCTACTAGTTCTAAATCACCCGACCTACTCGTTCTACTTAGATTGGCCGTCGATTGGGACTTCCCTCAATTTAAGGGAGGAAAAGTCCTTCCTATTAATTCTAACGTGCGCGATCTACCATTGAACAATCGGCTTATTGATCTTACGATTGCTGGGCTCACTAGCTCTACTCCATCTGACCTCTCAACCTCCCAACCTCTTCGGTGGAAGGCATCACACAGTGTCAGTTCATATTAACATACTTCCCAAGCTCTTGAAGAAACCTTCGAAATAGGGGGGCTATTGTTATGGGTAAAAATGAACTGACTAGATCTATGAAACAGATGAGCCAAGTAGCCAGACTCGATGGTTATGGATTGCTTCGACCTCGGCCTCGATTACCAAACTTGGAGGTCGACCTTGGATATCGACCTTGGTTACCTACCGTGGAGGTCAACCTCAGATATCGACTTCGGCCTCGGGTACCAACTTCGACCTCGGCCTCGGGTGCTAATTTCGGCCTCAAATACTGATCTCGGCCTTGAAGAAGAGGCTCGATCATGATTAACACTTCAGCCCGGTCTATACCATTCTCGACCATGGCTCACAGTTCAGTTCGATCTGTAATATCTCGACCCATTCGTTCTGGAGGTCGGCCTTAGCCATCTACCCAGACCTCCTCAGATCCCGACTACTCGGAGATCTTATTTGAAGAAGATCTTCCTGAGATCTTCACCGTGGATCTGAGGGAGATAACCACAGTGCATTCGGAAGAAGATCCCTTCCACAATACGCATGCAGCATTGCCATATATGCCACTGCCCCCCAAAGCCTATAAATACAGCTGTTGCCATGAGTAAAGGTACACACAATAAATATCCCGATTCTTCTACTCTTATGAAACTACCTGACATAGGCATCGGAGGGTTCCCAGCCTTAACTAACACTTTCACTATTTTCTCTTGTTTTTCAATAAATCGCACCATCCACTGTTTGGATGGGTCCAATACATCAATATATATATATATATATATATATATATATATATATATAGATATATATATATATATATATATATATATATATGTTGAATCATTGTCTTGAAACATCCATGTGATAGATCTCACTTTGTATTGCTTGTGATTCCTGATGTGACTCCAAAATTTGAACAGTCCACATGAAGGAGCACCTCATGAAACCCCCCAGGCCCAATTTTTACTTTGATCCAAAACTTTGGTAGGCCATGAAAAATGAAAACGGTTTCCTCCCTTGATTTGCATTTCTCTTTGTTATGGCCCACCAGAATTTTAGATAAGGGTGAAAATTTATCCCTCGAGGTTTCATGGGATTCCGCATCACATGGACCATTCAGATTAGACATCCATGACATGTGTGCAAAGGTGTGCACGTGCGTAGGTGCACATGACTTTACTATACACACGCACACACACACATACACGAGTCGAGTCACTATTGAGTTGGATTGTGAGTCGAGTCGAATTACTAGGTGATTCGAACACGACTTGGTTTGAGTTCTGATTGACTCACCCACTCAGTTCCGATCGAGTCTAAACGAGTGGGACGAGTCAAGTTGTCCCGCACGCAGCTCTACTGGTATGCACTCGAGCAAGTCCACTTAGGAATTCCGTGGGGGGATAACGTGCGACAAGTTAGCCGGCAACAACCTACCCACCTGCCTACCTATATATGTAGATGAAATTAAATTCGCTACCATTATTTGACGTTTGCATCCAACTAGAGAGAGAGAGAAACTACAACGGATGTTTGATTGATACTCGACCCAAGGACATTTCATACTTGAGTTTTCTATTTGTATCAAGGGACCAATGTTCTACTGATCCAAACCATGGACCAGTTGGCCCCACCATCTAATTGAAAATTTCAAGTTTCTCAAAGTAATGCATCCAAATCACATGATTTGTTAGATGAGGAGCAAAATCTACCTGTTGGATACATACGCATGCCTCTATATTGGTTAGGTTTTGTTGGTGATTATTTGATGTAGATGGATACGAGAAAACGTGATTGTATCGTGCATTTTGTCGGGGTCATTTTTACACATTATTTTCGATTAATACTCATGGGGATATGGACTGTATACAGACGCTGCCAATAGCTGGCTACTAGATGGTGCTCTGTGGGCCCCATTATGATTTATGTGTTTTATCTATGCTGCCGTCCATCCCTTTTGCCAGCTCCTAGGGCATGAATCAAAAAATAAAGTAAATCCAAATCTCAGGTGGACCACACCATAAGAAACAATGGCGATTGAACGCTAACCATTAAAAACTTCCTGGGGGCCACAAAAGTTTTGGATCAATATTATGTGTTTACCCTGCATTAGGTTTGAGTGACCTGATCAACAGGTTAGATGGAAAATAAACATTAAGTGACCCTAATAAATTTTTAATGGTGGATGTTTAATCACCATTGTTTTTCTATGGTGTGGTCCACCTGAGAGTTGGATCTTCATCATTTATTGCCTCATGCCATAAAATAATGATCCAAAATGGATGGATGGCATGGTCCACAAAATACCATCCGGTAGTGAGGCAGTGTCAGTGAGCAATTGGCGTCCATCTCTAAGGAGATGACACGGTGCCAAATCCAAAAGTGGACCAGTATCAACATGTCCCATCTCTAAGTACTTATCCCATCTCAAAAGTGATCACACAACGGTCTAAGATAAGTACTTGGAGATGGGACATGTTGTTATTGGTCCACTCTTGGATTTGATGTGGTGTCATCCTCCCAGACGGATTAAAGAGTCCTTGAGGCCTCACACTCTGGATAAATAGATTAAATGATGAATGAAAATATTTCATATGTCCATAGGATAGAGTATAAGAATTGGTATATTGACGGAAGAAAAAATTATTTTTTATGTTAAGGTTTTTCTATAAATATGGGAGTGGGTTTATTTATCAGTTATGTAAAAAACTCTAAACCTAATTCTTTGAAACAAGATTTATATGTCAGATATTATGCACATACATCCTGCAAGAAAGTGGTGTTGTAGAACAGAAAAAATAGTCATCTCTTTTAATTTATCAATACATGTTTTTTAATAAATCATATGGTTTAATATATTTCAAAGGGTCAACCACTTTATCAAGTTTTGTTAGCAGATGCTTTGTTATTTCCTTTAGCTCTTAAAATTTTTTAATGTGCTTATTTTGTCCATTAGTTAGAGTTTGACCATGATAAGTTTGATCCTCTAAGTAGTAAAATATATTTTTCTTGGATATTCTCCTACACAGTAGGATTATCATTATTATAGCATATCACTTTGAAATATATATATATATATATATATATATATATATATATATAGAGAGAGAGAGAGAGAGAGAGAGAGAGAGAGAGAGAGAGAGAGAGAGTCCCGGTCTCCTACGCACATTACCACATGAGATATTTTGTGCATCAACCAACACAAGTAAAAAGGGTGGGTTGGGATTAGGCCCCACCATGATACATTCATGAAATCCATCGTGATCATTAGGTCTATGATAGAAATTTAATAGTGTAACACCCTGAAAATTGAGGGTCGTGCATACGCTCGACTCTCAAGTTCCCGGATATCATTTATATCCAATTTTACTAATTTATGTCTAGTCAGGGTAATGTGCAATATGGAATTATTAGAAACATGAATCACAATTCACAACTAGTTTACTGAAGTGGGAATGATTAAAGATATAGAAGTCCAAAAATATAACTATGAGTCACATAAGGCGTTGCCCAACAAAATTACAAAAATAACATGTCCAAAAAGAATGATGTGCTGAGTCCCCTACTCAGCGATCCAAATCCGTCTACTGACCGATGGAGAACCGTTCATCAGCTGGAAGTAGGATAGCTCGTCCTCCTCCTCAAGACTCGTACTACCAGGCTCCTCGTACTTTGCGTCACCTATAACTACTGGAGAGTCTGGTTGGTGTTTTAAAACACCGTCACAGAGTGGGAGTGAGTGATCAACTCAGTGGGTGCTATTACTCTTCAGTTATAACAAACATCAATTATATTATGAATTTAATGAAAGACAAACATACATAAACACCTAACTAATCTTGTTAATGCAGGTACATGATAGATGATATGATGCATGCCCTCGCAACAACACTCCCTCGAGCGACTCCATCTAACGATCGCGTATAACCAACCACCCTCATTGTGACCTGAACTACTGAGTCGCCAACCTAACTAGTGCGATGCGGTCATGATCGTGTTAGCTGAGTTTTTAATTAAGTAAATTAAAATAGCAGATTGGGAAAACTAGTACACCCCGTGATGTTAATATCCTAAACTGGTTGCGAGGCTAAGGCCCCCCAACATATGAGGGCAAGACCCCGCGATCCTTGATCCCGTCAGGTTCCTCATCCCCGACTTCAAGCACATGGAGAGTATTGAGCAGAGGGATCACTCGCGGTCACTACGGGGAGGCTCGTCACCCCAGTATAGGCCGATAGCTCAGACACAGTGTCTCATTCCACCATGCCCAGCTCTCGAGTCAGTGGATCGGTGTTAATAAATTATCAATGGGCTTCAATGGTTGAAAGGTGTTCAGGTTCCATACAGGCGTGAGCAGACAGGGTCAACAACCATGGTTGGTCAATGAGTAGACTAGACCGCACGAGTTCAAGCGAGTACATGACAGACGATATTGGGTACAAACGACCTATGTAGTCCAACTACTGTCGTCCATACGCACCCGCCCAAATCCCCGGGTTTAGCCTCAGGATAGTCCTACCAACAGGACCATCATCTCTCACCTCAAATTCCTGACCAATCTAGGGGTTTGATGATATTCAATAACACTTCAACAATCAAGGTTTATCTCCTAACACAAGCGATATCATGCATTCATATTTCCAAACATAAAAATTCAGATTTTTCTACAATGCAAATGCTAACAATATTATGAAATAAAGGTACATGTGTGTTATGTGGGTTAGTGAAGAAGCCAAGCATTTCAATATCTCATAGTACAAAAAACACACGAGGGTTAGTGTATCCAACATGTTATGAGGAAACATCATACAAGAATCAAGCAAGGAATATACAAGTAATCATCAAATACATGCCCAATCATATTGAGAAACATCAAACATTACATAATTATTCCATATTGATTTGAGGAAGACCTAAGTATAAAGTCTTATTTAGGTTTCTCTAGAATACCCAAATACATCACCCAATAAGCAAAATCATTAGATTCATATTAAAATTGGTGCTACGCTACTTAAGAATAATAGTCCGCACCTTGTGACGTTTCGCCCAACTCATGGCGCTCATTGGGTTAGAAAATTAGAGAAAATGATTCTTATACCAATTTAGAAGCAATTTGGTAAGATTCATGCAATTTATTTTAGAAAAACCTAGGTTGGGAAGTAGGTTTTGTTTCTTACCTTCCAATCGCGAATGAGGCGGATTCGGCGGAGGAAAATGATCGACGCTAGGGCTTTAATTTGAGGAGACAGATGAAGGAAAGCACTAAAGCCTTCCCCACTCTACTCTCTCTTCCTCTCTTCTTCTCTCTCTTCTTCTTTCTCACTTTCTCTCTTTCTCCCTTTCTTTCTTCTAGGGCAAATTCATATGGGGAGAGGGGGTACCCAAATGAGGCCCTTTTATAATGCCAGATTTGGTATAAATGGCCATAAGGGTTGGATTTTTACTATACTAGCTCTATGGGAGGATTTTTCTAACCTCTAGGGCCTACTATGGGGTGTACATATTAATATACACCGTAGGATAGTTAGCCCTAATGATGATCTACGTATGGACATGTTCGGCTCGTCATTTGGATGTGTTGATCGATAGATATGGTTAGAAGTCTGTTTAACGGTCACCGATGGTCGATCGGGGCCACAGTTATACGGATATGAGTAGAGAAATATTCTTACTCCACATATGAAGTTTGGTCGTAAACCGACGGTCCAAAATCCTCAACTTTGAATAGGAGTGGACGATCCAATTCACTTAAGTTTCAGCCTCTTCCTTTAGGGTATTTGCACGTCTTATGCACTCGTCCGTTAGCTTAAGTTGAGCGGTTCTGGACAGTACCCAGGTCCGACTCCCACGATGGATGTTAAGTCCAGTAAGATGGACATTATTCTATAGTTTTGGAACTAGTGACCCAACAACGAGCGGTCTAGAGCTTGTTCGGAAAATCGGGGCATTTCTGGAATGAATTTGGTATTGAGATTTCTCGTAGGCAATGATTAGGGTTTGGATTAATTATGTTTATAATGTGACCTATTTATAAGTAGTGAAAGTAGAGATTTGGTCATAATTACTCTAAACCGTTGGTTTTAGGATAAAAGTGTAACGGGGTTGATTTGGTCTAGTAATCAAGGTCCGGGCTTTATCTGACTCGGCTTCGGTTAGATATTTAATTTAGTTATGATTTTCTTGATTAGTTAGTGATGAGTCAGTTAGATTTGGGCCCTACATGAGTAAATCATGGGGCTAAACTTGATGTTCAAGTGATCGGGCAGATTCATTGGCTTCCTACGGTTGATTAATTGAACTTGTGCGGTTCTTTACTGGTATCACCTATGTATCAACTAACATTGAATGCCAATGGTCAGTAAGTGATAATATAAGTTAATTACATAAAAAAAATTTTAAAGAATTTTTGAAAATTCAAAACAATGAAAATCCATGATGTTACAAGTAGTGTCTTAAAAAGTAGGTAGAGTTGTGATTCATACGGGTCACACCAAGTGACTGTTTGGATAGTGGGCATCCCCTACACGGTTTTTACTCATGTGGCCCACCGACATTATAAATGTGGTTGATCTTTTATCACTACGACTAAATTATTGTCACATATCTTATGGATGAAGCGGATTTCAAATAAACATCAAGGTTGGCCAACCTCTAGCCGACTCAATAGTGGTTGGGATGCGTCAGAGATGTGGATTGCATGTCGACCCTCTCAGTAACTAATAACATTGTTACTGGTTGGTGCTAGTGGGCCCAATGATGATGTATATATTTAATCCAAGCTGTCCATCCATTTTTCTAGCTCAATTTATGACATGATCCAAAAAAGCATAAGATCCAAATTTAAAGTAGACCACACCACATAAAAATAATGGTGATTAAATAGATTAAATGCCATCATTAAAAATTCTTAGGTACAGTTTATCTACCATCGAACCTATTGATTATATCACGAAGACTTGGATGAAGGTAAAACACAAATATCAGCTTGATCCAAAACTTACGTTGGCCCAAAGAATTTTTTAATGGTGGGCTTTCCAGCAATCTTTATTGTGGCATGGTCCACTTGATATTTGGATCTGACTCATTTTTTGGATCATGCTATACATTCAGCTAGAAAAATAGATAGACGGCTTGTATTAAACACATACATCATTGTTGGGTCAACTAGTACCAACCAACTGTTAGGTGGCTGATGGCCACCGCAACTTGTAATCCACAGCCTAGGACAACATCCCAACCAATACTGGGTCGACTAGGGGTCGGCCCACCTTAACATGTATGTAAAATCCACTCCAACTATAATGGGTCAAGATAATAATTTGTGGGTATTGCTTCAACATCCCTATAAAAATTCAAAGGTAGGCTTCTCCTCTGCCACTGTTTTTTTTTATCTTATGGCCTAGTAAATCACAAATCAGCCATATTTTTTGCACCCCTTAGTTCAATTGATACCACGGACTGAATTGTTTGAATGGATCATAGGAACACATCATGGTGAGGCTCACTTACAATACACTTATTTAAGTTTGCATGACCCGTGGTAATTTGGTGCGCAAAAGTTCTCCTGCGGTACGCTGCGCAAGAGACCATTTCTCTCTCTCTCTCTCTCTCTAGAGAGAGAGGAATGCTCACCTTATTACGTGCACACCTTTTGCATGGGTGTTATGGCATGGAATCTGAATGGTCCACATGATGCGGCACCCCTTGAAACCTCACAAGCCCAACTTTTACTTCGATACAAAACTCTGGTGGGCCATGAAAAAAAGAAACAATTTCCTCACTTGAATTGTACTTCTCTTTTCCATGGCCCAATAGAGTTTTGGATCAAGCTGGAAATTGGGCCCGTAGAGTTTCAAGGGGTGCAGCATCACGTGGACCGTTCAGATTCCGTGCCCATGACATGTGTGCCAAGGTGCTCACAAAAGAAGGTGCACAGGTGAGCATTCCTCTCTCTCTCTCTCTCTCTCTCTCTCTCTCTCTCTATATATATATATACACAAATGTTAATTTTTTTTTTTTTTTTTTTTTAATATACCCTGTTTTTCTCAAAAGAAAACAAAACTCTTAATACGGTAGTTTTCCTGATACTTATTACGGTCAATGAAAACATTCATCATTTAATGTATCTTTTATTCACAATGTGCCTCAGCTGAAAGTCTACTCATGACAAAAATGTCCTGATCACAACCATTCAAAAAAGGGCCTGCAAAATGGATGTTACAGTCCATTTGGCATACCCATAACCGTATTGCTGTGATCATCCAAAAATTCTCATTTTTGGGTGATTTGCGATCTACAGTGCATTCCACCTATACAATGGTCTTCTTGTCATTGGCAGCCCTCTTCAGCCCAATAGGAATTCACACAAATTCCTGTGGAATCATAGCTCCATTGTTAATTACAGTAGTCATTTTTTCTCTCAAAAGAGTCGTAGAAGTTCACGTAGATTTGCATATGCAAACTTCTATGAACCCGGGTATAAAATGAGCATGTTCTTCAATGAATGATCAATCACCCTACAATAAATAAATACTACGAACTTTACACCAAGGAAGAATTGTTTTATCGTGATCTAATATTTGAAAGAACTAAGGTGGCCCTGTTTGGTTGAAGGCTAAAAATGAGCTCATCTCATTTTAGTTAACAGTAATTATGTATTAGAGATCTTAATCTTACTGTTAACATGAACTCATAATGTATTAGAGATGAATATCTCTAGTGCATAATTACTGTTAACTAAAATGAAATGAACTCATTTTGAGCAGATTAATAGCAAGTACTAGCTGGACTGACGTCGACGCAGGAAAAGGAATAAGGCCGTTGATGCAGCAACTGCATATGGAAAGAAAGTCCATATAGCCTGTACATACATAGAAGTTAGATCCCCAATTCTCCAACAAAGTTTGAAGAAAATGCAGAATCCTATCAAGAAAGAGGTATGTATTGTACCACCGCTGTTGCCACACTCGCAATGGCCACCAAAGGACGCTCCCTCAACAAAAATCCGATCCCCAACTGATTTCATAACAACAGAGAAAATGGCGTTAGCAATGAAGTAATCAAGGAAGATCCGCATGTAGCAACATGGAAGATAAATACAATTTCATGGTATGCACGAATTAATGCATGAGTATCCTCATGATACATTTAGAAAAATTATACCTGGTGATCTCACGCATGATAGAACTATACCTAGTGATTTGGATAGATCATTTTACATTCCCCACCATGCATTGGCAATAACCCAGAACTGGAACCAACTGGTAGATCCATCCTAAATATCTTACCCGTGACTTCTGCCTAGTGAGTGTACTGTTAAACCCCCCAACTATTTATGGCCTAAATGGTATCATCGTCAGGTGGGGAAAAGGCCTAGAATTCAAAACTTCAGATTCTGAGGAAGATGAGGCAAAAGAAAAGGAAGAAACAAAGGAGGAGAACAACATGTAAGTGAAGTTGGAGCAGTTCTGTCTGCGCTCATCGGCATGAATAAAAGGGACATACTAGCATATACAACTCCAAAGCTCCTCTTCTGCCACCACAACATGGAGTTGCGACAGGGGCAGCTATAGGCACTGACAGACAGACAATGAGAATGAGTTAAGCGCAGCCCTTGGACATGATGGCCATCTGTAGAGGTGTGTTCGTTAATGATGGCGAGGACCCACTTTACAATTGGGTTAAATTGATAAAGTTGGATGAGGCAAATCGACGCCCTGATCCGGGATAGCCACAACTATTGCCGAGATGAGCATTGACATTGACAAAATTATGGCTGAAGAAGTGGGGTCTCATGATGACTCGTTTGATGCATTGATGAGGAGCAGGATCCCCGTGGGCCTGACATATGGAGATGAGGCCTCAGGATTGGGTTGTGTCATATGGAATGAGCTTAAGTGATTAAAGAGTGATGATTAGACTTTATCCCTCTAGAAGTGGAGATTATGAAGGTGCTGTCACCGATGACAAGGATGATGATAGAGTGACGAGGGTGACAATAACAACAACTATCTTTGTAAGGCGAGTCATAGTAAAAGGCCGCTTAACCTATTCACTGTTGAGAGACAATTTGGCCAGGCCACCTTATACCCAGACCATGATGCGCATCACACAATAGCATGTCCTCAAGTGGCACATCGAACCAGCATTTTTTGCCTTGCAAGAAACAGTGGGCACACATGAGGAGGCTATTGCACAAAGCATTGTCCATAAATTTTAGTGATGAGTAGGGGAGCTCCACTTACATGCTGCATCATGGACACGGCTCCACTTTGTATGGTTGCGGGATGAGTGACTTTAGTTATAACACCTTGTTAGTGTTGTGTGCCCTGAAAAGCCAATGTTGATCGTGATGGTTTATCATGGTGACAATAAGTCCTGTATGGACTTTGATTTTGATTTTGATTTTTTTTAAAACATTGGAGAAAATTTTATTCACAGAGGCCGAAGCCAAAAAGTACAAATATACAAGGACCCAATAAGGTATCTACAACTCGAGCCAATTAAAAGGAGAATGGTCAACAGCCTTTGATGCCATTGCCCATTCCATTACATTTGATTTGGCTTTATGGAACACCTCTGAAACTCGCCCCGCCTGATTCCAAAAGCACCAATTGTTTCTTTCCAACCAAATTAACCATATCCCAGAAGCAAGCAAAGCTGCCACACTTTAGACTTTCTTTTTCCAAAAACAACACCGTGACACATTAGTAAGAATCGATCAATGGAGCGCAATGAAACCCATCCTATATCAAACAACTTGAAGAAACTTTCCAATAAAGCTCTTGCAAAAGAGCAATGTATAAACAGATGAAACCATTTCCTCGTCTTAGTAGCACATAACGCAGACGTTTTGAATAATCATCTTCCTCTTGTGAAGATTGTCGACCGTTAGCACTTTGTTATATCCTACTAACCATACGAAAGCCACAACCTTTGGAGAAGCACCATAACGCCATACATATGTGGAATGACTAATCCCCTCCCTATTAATTACGACACTTAATACCTTGAAAATAGATCTTACTGAGAGCTTCCCAGATTTCTTTTTTTGCCAAAACATCGAATCCGACTCATTGAGCACTGGTCGAACCTTGGATAGTAGCTTTAGCAAGTCAATAAACTCTTCTAACTCACATCCATCTAGATTCCTTCTACACAAAGGTATCCAAATAACTTCTTCACCTTGTATGTGAAAGCAACGTGCCACTATGACATTCACCTCTACTGCTATCCTTGCTAACCTAGGGAATACCTCACTCAACTTTTGATCCCTCACCCATGTCTTCCCAAAACTGTATCTTCCCCCATTACCTAACAAGAGTACCCCTTCCCACACATTTTTTTTGATGCCACCAACTTCCAAAGAAAGTATGATCCATACAATGATGACGATTGAGTCCACCATCCCCCTCTCCCACCCCATAATTCCTACCCACCAATTCCCTCCAAAGACTACTCTCTTCAACCCCAAACTTCCAAACCCACTTTCCCAACAAAACTAAATCCATAACCTCCACACTCCCCAATGTGTATCTTCCTCCATTACCTAACAAGAAGAGTACCCCTTCCCACACCTTTTTTTAATGGATGCCATCGACTTCAAATAGGATCTATCCTCGTCCTCCTCCTCCTCCTCCTCCTCTTCTTCTTCTTCTTCTTCTATGATTTGAGTCCTGTGTGTGTAATCACGTCTTTTTTAACATCTCCTGGAGTTTCATTGAGAAATTCCATAAAATTTCTAATTTTCTGTCATACGACAATACATTTCCTGATACATTTGACATCTCCCTTATGATACCAATATGTTTCCTCATCCCAAGGGTGCCCAACATGCATCAATACAGATAATGCAAACACAGCCATGACAAGGCTACGATGGTGAAGATCTATATGTGTACGAATGATAGTGTATAAGCCAAAGAAAAATGGAGAACTACTTGAGATGGTTTATCCATGAGCTAAAAGAGCCAGAGATGGTCATAGTAAGGCAGGGAGTTGTGATTGATGTTGAAGGGCTTGATAGATAAGGGAACACTTAAAAAGACTTGGCACAAGATTTTAAGAAGGGACATGAGGACCTGTACACTTAATGAGGATGGGGTCTTATGAATTGTTATTGTAATAAGGTTCATAAACAAATCCCAAACAGCTGATGTACAAGCAACACTTTGACAGTAAAAAAATAAATCAAAGTGAAGCATGAAATAAAATGTCAAAAGATTGTCTCTTCCAGGCACTGAACATGACTAACTTGAATTGGGAGAGTAAACAGGCCGCCACAACAAACACCAGCAAAAAAACAATCGGAGGATATCCCCTGCATTTTAGCACACCCATCTTAATCAAGATATTGATAAGATGTAAATAGTCAATAAGCATTTGACTTTCTAGAGATTATAACTGTAAACTAGTGCTAAATATTTAAGCTCTTCGCCTCAATGAAACATGCAGGAGTTCAAGAAACAAAGATCTGATAATAAAAGAAAATGTGCATTAAAAAGTGTTTGAACCCATAGTGGGCATTTGTCACACTGGATTTTTATGATCAATTAGATGCAGCCCATTGGTATTTAGAAGTTGAAGCTAATTAGTAAATAATAATTTATACGTTCCCCTATTCTGATAACTTCTGGATCTCTTTTTGGGTAAGTGGTAATAACCAAGTGACATAAAATTGGTTCTCTTCGAAAGCTTATGTAACTTTCAAACTAACCAAGATTGCACGAATCTAACATGAACTGAGTGAGTTATGACTGATCTAGTGAAGTGTTGCATGGCTGTGACAGTAAATAGGGGCATTTTAGTTATTTATTTTGAAAGATAATACTTTGAGTTTTATTGATATTTTATTGAAATCGAAGTTAGGATTAGATTGGGGCCTCTTTTGCCTAGGCAAAACTAATTTACGAACAATTGAATGAAATTTTGAAGTTTTAGGGCCTACTTGATAAGTGGTAATTCATGGGAAAACAAAGGAATATGTAATCATTATTTCCCAAGGTACTATTGAGGAATGGATTCCAGAGGATTCAATTTTAAGTGGGATGTTTGATTTGCAAGTGGAAATCTCCACTTCTTCTCACTAGGTCACCTTGTGTTTTATGATTGTAACAGTACAAAAAGATAACTTTTTTTTTTCCTTTTTCTTTTTCTTTTAAACCATCACTATGAGGGGATTTTTATACTTTTCTTTGATTTTTTTCTTCTTCACATTTTTAGTTTGTGGGAGTGATTCTAAGGTAATTTCAACCACCCTTATGCATTCTTTGGAGATTAAAACACATAATCAAAGCATTTTGAACAAATTGAAGCTCAGGTGATCACATTTCGGAAAAATAAAAAAGGTACAAATCCTTTTTTTTTTTTTTGTTGGAATAATTAAATTCAAGATTACAACACCAAAGCAGGGATGATTTGTAAGCTTGATATCGAGAAGGCCTATGATCATGTGGACTGGGGATTCCCGAACTATATGTTGGGTAGTCTTTGATGTGGTTGGAAATGGAGACTGTGGATATAGGAATGTCTGGGCTCTGCCTCCTTTTTTTGTTCCGGTTAATGGATCTCTCAAAGGTTTTTTCAAGGCTTCCAAAGGATTATGGCAGGGTGATCTCTTATCTCCTTTTTTGTTCGTGGTGGTTGCCGAAGCTTTTGGTAAGATGTGGTTCAAACATTAAGAACTGAGCTTAATTTGGGGGTTCAAATTGGAGGACTCAAGCCAATGTGTTACTCATCTTCAGTTTTCGGATGATACCATCTTTCTTTTTCTTTTTTTCTTATTTTTTTTTTTCTTATTATTTTTTTTTTTGTGAAGCAGAAGATGTTATGATTGACAATTTGCAAAAAAATCATCTCATATTTTGAAGTAGTGTCGGGTGTAAAGGTGAATGATTTGAAATGCAAAATGCTTAGTTGCATATGTTGGGGGAGAAGGTAGGCCAATTTGTAGACTTGTTTAGGTGTGGGGTGGGATCTTTTCCGTCTTCGTACCTCAAGCTACCCTTGTGCATATGAAAGCCGGTTAGGCATTTACCTTGTGATTGAAAGGATTGAATGGAAGCTTTCTTCTAGGAAGAGTCGGCATTTATCCTTAAGAGGTCATTTAACCATGATTAAAGCATCCTTCTCCAATATGCATATTTATTATGTCTTTTGTTCAAATGCCCCAAATTGGTGCCAGACAAGCTCAAAAAGTTGAAGCCTGATTTTCCGTGGAGTGATGCTTTTGCCTCTTATATATATATATATATATATATATATATATATATATATATATATATATAGAGAGAGAGAGAGAGAGAGAGAGAGAGAGAGAGAGAGAGGAATGCTCACCTTCGAACCAGTTCTCACGAGAACTTTTTCAGAACTCATCTCTCGTGATGTGAGTGCAAAATCTGAACCGTCCATGTGATGCAACACCCCATGAAACCCCCAGGGCCCAACTTTCACCCTTATGCAAAAATGAGAGAGATCCAGATCTCAGTGGACCACACCATAGGAAACAGTGGAGGTAGTGAAGTCCACCCTTGCACCTTTCCAGGTACGTCCAAAGGAGCCCAGTGTTGGGATGGGCCTCACTCGGGGGACCCACCATGTTGTGTATGTTTCATCCATGTCGTCCAACCATTTTGCCAACTCATTTTAGACTACAGGCCTAAATTTGAGGGAGATTCAGTTCCCAGGTGGGCCACATCATAGGAAGTAGTGAGGTTGAACGTCTATTGTCGAAACCTTACTAAGTTTCACCCCGATGTCTACTTGCCATCCAACCGGTGGAACCAGTTTGGATGGAGAAGGAAACACAAATATCACCTCAGTCTAGAGCTTTTGGGGCCTTGGGTTGGCCAGCTTGTGGGGCCCACCTTGATGTATTTGTTAGATCCATGCTGTCCACCCCCTTCTTCAGATCATTTTAAGCCACAACCCAAGAATCAGGAAAATCCGGGTCTTAGTCAAACCACACAGAGGTAAACAGTGGGGGGTAGTGTGCCCACAAATTTGTATGTTTTTTCTCCATGTTGTCTATCCCTTTTGCCGTGGTTTGGGGGCAACACGAGCAATGGGTGGGGCCCACTGCTTTATTCAAACCCAATTCTTAGTCAGAGTGCACCACAAGATACAGTTATGATCGAACGATCGCCGTTGGGCCCATTGTAATATCTATTTTTCCAGCCAACCAGGGGTTGTGGGGCCCATCTTCGGTTCTCACCTTGATGGATGTGTTGTATACCCTGATGTACATCCTGGCAGGGCTGTGGGGTAGTAATTGGGGGACCTATCGTGGTTCACCGCCTTGCTGTATAAGTTTTATCCATGCTGTACATGTGTTTGCTAGACCATTTTAGTATATGGACGGCTATGTGTTGCCAGACCATTTAGTATATGGACGGCTATGTGATGCCTTTAATAATTCTACAAGGCCTGTTGTTGACTGGACAAGATCATCCAACCTTTTCCTTCTCTTTTACTAATAAATCTTTTGCTTGCCCCTTACGCAAAAAACCCTCAAGATTCAAAGCGTTCTACAAACCAATTGTGTTATAAACCAAGAGAGAGAGGAACTAACCAATGCTCCTGCCAAAAAAGATGTTGGATTCCGCACTCCAAAGGAAAAGCGTTCAACTGCAATATTAATCATGTTGCACAAACTTGTTAGCATACGGGTATAAATGAACATTCAAGAAAGAATAATACATACCTATCTGTCTATATATGTCCGCACATGTACATGTGAAGTAATCAACCTTGTTCATCTAATTTCTCAGTCGATCAATTATATGCCAAAAAAAATTATGAAAACATCAAATGCTCCTCTATGGAGTCAATAATATGCAATGCGACATTCAAGCATCATATATTCAAATATGATTTTTTAAACAATGGAGTTGGTGTTAACAATTGCATTTAGTCACCAAGAGCAATGATTTATTTTCAGAGACCTAAACCCTTGTTTAAACCAATGCTTTCCCATCTGATCTAGATCTTGTGAAAGGTAACAAGTTTAAATCATTTTCATTGCATCCTATTTCTACTCTATTATTATACATGGAACATACTCTCTGCAAGAATCTCATGCAGAACTGCTAAAGAAGTCAAATTATTTACTGAATTGTTAGAAGAATATGCATGTTCAGTGCTCCTGCAGTATACTTTGCGTCAAATAAATTGTCACAAGACAGTTTGGTGCTTCTGCAGAATACCATATCATATGCAGTGTTTGTTAGGGCTGTCCATGGGCCGGGGCCAGGGCCAGGCCAAGTAAAATCAAAATTTTTAATAGGCCTGGCCTGAACAGTTCAAAAATCCAGGCCAAAGCCAACCCAGGCCTGCCCCATTGACATACCAAGTGTTTATCTCTATGCCATCTCAGTTATCATGTTCCTCTATGTCACTCTCTTTTTACACGTTACCCTTCTATCTCTATTTGTTATCTCATCTAACTTGTTATAAATAAAAGCAAGAGAGAGGATTGTAGAAAATATTCGTATTCTCTCCATTTCCTCTCTTCTTTCTCTGAATCTACATGAATAATCAAAGATAACCAAATCCAACCCAAATTCAAAAATAAATTTATTTTGAAAGCCAAATTCAAGAATAAACAAACTTGTAGAAACCTTAAATATAGCCTATGAAAGGAACATAACTGGAAACTCTGCACTCAGAATCTTCAGAATCCAAGATTCCGAAGTTGCGAGAATTGGCTAAATCTACAAAATTCCAAAATTAACACTACTTAAATTTTAAGATGAGTAGTTCCACATTGTGTTGTGGCCCAAAATGGCCTATTTTATGGTACCAAATAAGCACAATCAACAATGTTTCTTTGCTCACGTCAGTGAGCATGATATTAGATTGAAATGAGTACTTGTCGAACCAAAATGCATTTCAAGGCGGAGGAGCAAAGTTCCACCTCACAGAATTTGAGGAGCAAAACTGTGTCAATATCCCTTGTCTGGTGAAAACCTTGGCACCTATGATGCAGACAGACACTACAAGTGGCATAAACATGCATCAATCCAAACCATCTAAATCTTTAGCTCTACTACAGATGGAGCACTCCTAGATCAGACTGATTACACAATCTTAACCTCTATGAATGAAACCCTTTTAAATTTTAATCATCAGTTATGTGGGAGCGATATGATATTTAGGACAATCTGCATGGTTTATTTTCAGAATATGACCAGTCCACAAGAAGCCCCACATATTGAATAACTCATAGTGGATTATGACAATTGACAACCAGATTTGTTGGCAGAGTTGTTCAATATGAGTGTATGTGCATACATATGGATCATCAGGTTCTTCCCAACACATCAAATAACTCAGCTATAATGTCACCAACTGGATGAGTAATCATCTGGTTCAAGCTTATTTTCTACATGAACATAAAAATTAATATGTTCCCCAGCTTGCAGAACTCACCAAAGCCAATGAGATTGCCATACTTCTGCACAGCTCGAGTAATGTTCAATGCCTTCTCTTTGCCAATCCCTAGCTGCAATTATCATCACGATGAAAAAAAAAAAAAAAAGATTAGGGGAAGATGGTTAATTGCAAGAACAATGTGAGTTGGCTTGACAATGACATGTAGATCTCCTTTGAAGTTCGAATTTCTACCTATGCAAGCAGAGATGCAAGCAAAGACATAAAATGTGTTATTTACGATGCACAATAACTAAATGGAAGGCCACAAACCTTGGACAAAACATTATCAGATGCCTTAGTTTGCCTAACGAGCTTCCCAAGGTAAAATGGTACCATATCACTGATACAAACCCCCCTGAAGATTTATGCTACAACGTAAGATTGACATTATCAAGGTGGTCATTAATATACGGCCTATAGTTTCTGCAGGAAAGAAAAAAAGAAGTGGATATTTCATGCCAACTGATGAATCTGAATCCGAAAACATCGCCATAGCTAAGAATGGCTAGACCTACCTTCCTAATTATTATTATTATTTTTTAAAAAAAAACCAGATTATAAAAGACAGCATAACAAAACGAAAACAAAAATGGAAACAAAACATACCAGTATACCCACAGCACTGTAGAGATAATGTATGGAGCATTATTTGAGAAGGATTCCATGAACGATTTCCATGTCCCATCCAGAGACAGTGTTCGAGCTAAAGATATGCCAACCTACATCATTTTCTGGAAGATGGTTTACACAGTTGTAAATCTATCACGATCTGAATCAAAATGGTAGGTACCCAACCAACGATATATTCAAAGCTATGAGTCTCTGTGCATGCTCCTAGTCAATGCAAAATTGTAAGTAGGTAGGTCTGCAAACCAGTATGAGTTCAGTAAAACAGAAGTACCAGTAGAAAGGACAGACCCAAATATTTAGTGCCTCTTCGCTAATGAAAAGTCCACATCCAGCAGCCATAAGCAACCAAAAGTAGATCCATCTGTCGTAATTCATAGGCATCCATCTCAGAAATTTTTTTTGAAAGCAATTAAGATACCAACTAAATCATCCTGACTTGCGTGAAAAACCAAAAATGCTCACATAAAACCAGTACAAGATATAAAGGTCTGGCGAACATAAGGATGAAGTTCATGATATTTGCTTGATCTTAAATATGGTCCTTTCATATTCACGGTGACGCAAATCAAGCAGTGGATGGTTGGAAAAAGAAGAAGAAGAAGAGGTGTTTCTAGAGATATTTCTGGTAGGGACCATGGGTGTGGGTAAAAGGGGCTTGTTTATTTTATAATGCAGTATACAAAAATGGTTACGGCTATTGTGTGACGGTAACAGCATGCCCATGCAGGAAGGGATCATAACAGCCCATGTCAAAATTTCAGACCATAATGGGCCCGTAATGGCTCATTATGACAATGAGTAATGACCTAGGGCCGTTATGTGTATAAAGTCACCTTTCAGTTTTTTTTTTTTTTCATTTCCCCCCTTTTTTTGACATTTTTTCTTCTTAAGATTATTTTTAACCCATTTCAACTAGATTTGTGCAATTTTGAAGTTTAAAACAAATGGTTTAAATCCATTTTTGAAGAATTGAAGATTCAGGGCTGATTTTGGGGGAAATCGAAAAAAAAGGTAAAACTTTTTTTTTTTTTTTGGTTGCAAGTGTATTGATTCAACATTATATTAGCAAATCGACCAAATCTTGTTAGATGCATGCTTGATTTGGCCATGTTTATATAATTTTTCGAATTTTTTTTTCTAATTTTTATATAATTTTCAGCAATTTTCAAAAAAGCTTTTTATTTTTTGTAAAATATTTGGAGTTCAGATTCTTCAAATACATGTATGGAGTTTAGATCTACACATGCATGCACTAAGTCAATATTTTCATCTCTATTTCTATTTTTTAGTTTTTTTGGTACATTCAGATAATTTTTTGGGATAAATGGTTACAACTTTTTTCCCCTCAAATTTCTTAAGGGGAATGATGTCAAATGCACAAGGATATGCATTTGGGATGAATCCCACAAATCGCATGAATTTCAGCTGTTTTGGGGCCATTCCGGCGGTACCCAAATCAGCCTGACACTGTCGTCGAATTTTAATTTTAATTTTTTCTCAAATTTCTTGAAGGAAATGGAATCAAATGGCTAGGGATATGCATTAATAGGATGAATCCTACTGATTACATGAATTTCAGCCTGTTTTGGAGGCATTCAAGTGGTCCTATATCGACACAACACTATTCATCCAAATTTAATTTTTATTTTTCCTCAAATTTCTTGACAGAAATAGTGGTAAATGGTTAGGATATGCATTACTGGGATAAATTGCATGAATTTCAGCCCATTTTGGGGGCATTTGACATAGCAGGTGTCCAGTGTAGTGATGATCGTGATCAGTCATCCTTGGTTTTTATTGACATGGTTTTTCCTTTTGATTATTATGGATATGCAACAACTTTTCTATAGCCAGATGACGACCGAGGTTGAGCAGCCATAGGCATCATGATTTTGTTTCTGGTGGTGACATGGTAGTAATGTTTTTATATTTAGTTTGACATCACTTTATCTCTTATTAGTCATGTCATAGTTCATACATTAACATTTTATGGTTGTCTATGGTAATGAGGTGGGGACACCCTGTGTCTTCCAAAAAAAAAAAATGATTTATAAACATAAATATATAATAGTCTCATATTAAATTCATGCTCATATAATCTTATATATATATTGAATCATTAATATTGGATATTTAAAATATTAAATAGGAGAGTTTTGAAGTCAATCTAAGCCTTTATGCTTAATAATATCATCAAGCGGCGCAAGACAACATTCTTACCAAAGAATGGCCTGTTACACCATTATAAACATGGTTTAAAACCAAAAAAGAATACATATTTGGAATCCCATCTTTAAAAAAAATAAATAAATAAAATCTAGTATTTTTCTTTAGAAAAAAAGCACCATTATTGTCCTTAACAAAAACAGTCCAACTGCTAGTCGTTACCATTTTCGAATACCCACAGTATATGATTTGGGAGATGTAGTGGCCTATATTTTCTTTCATTTATTTGTTTCATCTTTATCTTCTTCTAATAAAATTGAAGTCATCCATCAAAAACGAAAAAAGAAAAGAAAAAGAATTAAAGGGTTGGCTATCGCAGAAAGATTCATAGTCATGTTCAACATTATAAACGAAACAACCCAAACTAATAACTAGAAGCACCATGCTAAACGGCAATGATATATATATGAGTTTGTGCACGTCTATATACATTCATGTGTCTGTAAAGGGAAAGAATCTAAAATAACTAGTTGTAGCAGGCTTATGATACAAGTGCAACTAGCTGCTTGTGACACATGATTACATGTTATTACACACTTAGAACTCAAAACATCGCAAGAGAAATATGCATAATACTTTTTGTTTAGGAGATAGCTACAAGTTGTCAGCTATAAATGATGCATTTATATGCAAAATGAGCTCATGTCATCAAATGTTTTATTTCATGATATATTATTTTCATTTTCAGATGTTTTCAGGCAGGAATAGATTCTAACTAGTGTAGTAAGAGATACTGAGGAAGCTTGCAAACACTTCAGGTTGTGCTTTGAACTACACACCCACATCATACCTTGAGCTCCCCCATTTGGCAATGGTACACCAAATAAAAGAGAGACGGTACTAAATCCCAAACATTATGGAAGGAACTCATCATCACTAGGAGACGACACATTATCCATATCTTTTTTTCTTTTTCTTTTTTTTTTTTTTAAATAAAAAATCAAACAACACATCATCCTTATCAAGGATACCATAGCATATCTCTGAGTTTATATTGAGTCCTGTCTTTGAGATGTGTTAGATGAAATCAGACATAGGTTGATACATATCCAAAAGGGCTTCCCAACAGCAAGGAAGGGGAGTGCATGACCTCCACTTGTTAAACAAAAAGTTGTTCTAAATAGATACGCAGTGATTATATAAAGATAGAAAGAGGGTTTCGTTAAATGTTTCTGGGAAATGGCGATTGCAAATATGATTTTCAGAATAAGATTGGTTTTAAGTGTGAAGTTGTGTGATAAATAGCACAAAGTGTTAGGTAGACACGTGTCAGGAGCTTAGGAGGCCATTGGAAAGGTAAGAGAAGTCTGCTAAAGGGATTGCATATTAGGGATTGGGATCAAATTCTTGTATGATGTGTGGAGTGGAGATTCTCGTTGTCAATTGTTTGTTCCTTGGTTGGGCCCATTAGCGATGGACAAGAGGGCGTGGTAGAAACCGTAGAATGAATGGAGGCGAAGATTAAATGTGGCCCATTTTGAGAAGGAAGCTTTGTAATTTAGTATTGTTGAGGGTCAAATATTGCATATTAGACCCCAATTATTACCTGATTTTACGTACATGATAATGCTTAACGTCTTATTTTAATCGTGTTTGTGATGCAGGGTGTATTTAGGAACTTGGACTAGAAAAGGGTACTAAAAGCATGAAATTAACACTCCGAAGTCACAAAGGCAAGGGACGAACCCCAGGGGACCGAGATCGAAGAATTTACACACCAAAGATCTGAGAAAATCACGCCACTCACGTTAAACGGGCCTAAAAGTTAGCCAAAATGCAAGATCACAAGGTTCTCACCATCCGTTCAGCTTGAAACTTCGTATATGGTCTGAGGACCATAAATTAACCGTACACATTAAATTTCAACCATTGGATCCTTATGGAAGTAGCCCAACGAATAGATTAGCCCCTTAAACCCTGATTTGGGGCCCGCATGATATCTGGATATACTTCAAGTTCGGCTTCAACCCCTTAAATGAGGTGGCCACCCGGAAGAACGGTGCAAATTCTTGAAACATCAAGGTGGGACCCACTTCACATGATGTGAGAGTGCACAGCACACGTGCACATGAGGTGCACTGGACTGACGAAGACAGTCAGCGGTTGTTGACCCATCTGAATTTGGAAATCCAGATTTCCATAACAAAGAGATGCGGTCAATTTCTGGTGGGCCACCATCATCACACCTGTTGATGATCCGCACCGTTCAGTGAAATCAGGAGGTCAAATTGACCGTCCCTTAATCCATTCCTTGCTTTTCTCAGATGCCGCATGAACATGAAGGTGTAGACGCAGGATTGGATGGCGCCAAGCAAAATGATGTGAGTCTCGACGAAGCTGATCCAAAACCGATCATGTTTGACCGGTTTTTCATGAGGAATCTAATGGATGGTCTAGATTTCGCAGATAGCTTCACACATGGGTCTCACCAACGTCACAACACAAGGGAGAGTGTGCACGCCCTGTTTTCGCGTCCGGTCTTTGCCTGTTTTTGCAGACATTGCGTGATCTTGGCATTATTGGATGGCCGAGCTAGACCGTCCATCATGTAGGCCACCCCGTAAGGTCCGGGGGGACGTTATTTCTTTGGAAAGAAAGGAAGGAAAGTGGGGAAGTTTTTCCCATTTTCTTAGCTGCAACAACATGGACTGGCTGCGTAAAGAGAACCTGCGCAAATCGCCTGTCTTTGTGTAAAAACTTCAATGACTTCAGCACATTCCACTGCCCCTCCTTGCTCTATAAAAGGAAAAGAAAGAGAGAAGGGGGATCCAAATCTTGGACATGAAGCACAAGAGAGAGAGGGAGATTGGAGTTTTTCTTCTAGTTTTTTCCTGTTTTAGTTTTTTTATTTTTATTTTTATTTTTATTTTTATTTTTAAGAATTAGTTAATCATGCCTGTGGTTACCTAACCTCTTAGCTAGGGCTAAGAGGTGAAGCTTGCGGAGTAATGGGACTGATTCTACGGCTTTGATTATTATTTTGAATTGATTTTAATTATAGTTTGATTAAGGAATGCCTTTAGTTTTTAATGGTTTGTTGTGACTAATATTACAATGGATCTGTGATGGCTTTGAGTATTTCCTTTTCATTATTGTGATTATGCAGTTAGGAAGCCATGTTGTTCACCATTGCCCCTTAGACATGGTTGGATGATGGAATCCTTCCTAACATTCATACATCTCTCAGATTGGTTGTGGATTGGTTTAATTCTGTTGTTTACTTTGTTTCACGGGCATGGTTTTGTGATGGAATCCATTCTAATTTACATCCTTCTTATCTCTTGAAAACTAGATAAAAAGAAGTTCAGATTTGATTTTCATGTTATATCTTCCAACTGGATGAAGATGAGACTCGAAGTCCAGTTGAGTTCATGAATCAAGCGTAGATCTCCCTGATTTATACAAGTGGATCCTCTAAATCCCTAGTTTCCCACCTTTGAATTCTACAAATTTTAGTTTACTATTTCACCATTATTCCCTCATATTCATTCAATTTAGATTTCATCTTATTCTAGTTCTAGTTCTGGCTACTTTCAGATTACGTATAAGTTTTAATCCCTGTGGATTTGACCTCGGTCTTACCGAGTTTATTACTACATCACAACCTATACTTGGGGTGTGAACAAGTTTTTGGCACCGTTGCCGGGAATTGACGGTTACGTTTTTCTAAAATTAATTGGTTTTAGAATTAAGTTAAGATTAGGATTTTGCTAACTTTAGGTTAAAGTTTTTCTGTTTTATTTTTAGAAACTAACCTAACTTTCTTATTTTGTAGGATTCTGAGATAGATCTTCTAAATTAGTAATCTCTTTCTAATTTCTCTACTTTTTCTATTTTTAGAATTAGGGTTTTATTTTTATAAAATTTCTAATTCTAGGATTTCTTTTATTTTTTATTTTTTATTTTTTTTTAGCAACTAACTTTCCATTTTTTATTTTTAGAAACTTTCTGACTTTAGGATTTCTATTCTTAGAAACTAATTTCTTTTGTTTTCTTTTGCAGGATTCTAACATAGGAACTTCCAACCTGGCAACTTCTTTCTAATTCTTTCTCTTTCTATTTCTAGATCTCTTATTGCTGTAGGATTTTTTCTTTTATTCTTAGGATTAGATTCAGAGTTAGGGTTTTACCATGTATATGCAAGAGTGAGAACGTCAATATGCAGAGAAGAATAAGATATATTGGGATGATGATTATGATAAAAATCAACATGTCTCAAAACTTTTCTGAAATCATCATCGAGAACCGACCGGAATATAATGCTTCACCAGTTAAAAAGTCCTTACGCGATCATATGTAAGAGAACAATTACACCCCATGGATTAACAAAACAGTACGTGAGTGTTGGGGTTATCATAATTATGGGAGTGAGGACTATTATCACCCATCAGATAAGAAGAAAACAATGCGTGATTATATTATGAGTGATAATAAGTATTACCAACCATCAGATTCTCCCACCTATGATCCGTATGACTATAACCAATGGAAACAGCAATGTTGGGAAGATGAACCAGCAATGTATCTTAGTGATAATTCTCTTGGGTCCTCTACCTTTGAAACCCAATCAGAAACAATCCAAGAGGATTCACTTCAGAAACTCATGAAAGCACAAGAGCAATTCAATCAACTTGTCATACAATCATGTGAATTGTTCAAATCCTCAATTCCAATAATTCAGTCCCACCTTATGGAAAAGGAAGAGGCTAGGTTACCCCAGCCTCATCCCAATCTAGAAACACAATGCGAGGAAAGTGATCCTAACTCGCTTGTGGAAGAAACTAAAATTACGAATGAGGAGTTGGAGTCCATTAATAAGCATATGGTTCAATTTCCCGATAAGTCGATCTCGATGACTGTATAAAGCAATGATCAAGAGACGCGGGTGTCTTTCAAATACAATGATATTGACACACTTCACTCACATGACACACCTGATTTTAATGATGAGGAAGAGGTTAGTTTATTCGAACCTCAACCCAATCTAAAAATAGAATGAGAGGAATGTGATCCCATCCCAACTGCATACTGCACTGAATTGGATGATGATGAGTATTGAGATTCAGTCTCAAATTTGGCCCATATCAATGATCAAGACGTTCAGGAAGTTGTCAACCATAGTGATCTACTCCACTCACCTAACATGTCTAATTTAAAAGTGGATGAACTCCTTACAACCGACTTTTTTAACTCTTGTGAGACATGTTTAGACCACTCCCCTGAATTAAATGATGATTTGGGAGATGGACGAGTTGCTCGATACGACTCTGGGAATTGAAACCATTCCGTTAAGGCCACCATCTGAGTTTTCAACCTTTCATAATACAATGCCTCTACTGGATGGTACCAATGACCAGAGTGTTCTCATCAATGCTCCCCCTAATGATCTTCAATCTGTCTGTGCAGGGCAAGAGTAAGAGAGCATGCGTCCATCTGCTTCCAGAGACAATGGAATCAAATCATCACAAACTTCGATGCAGAAAACGAGTCACTCTCAGCTGAATTTCCCAACTCTTTAAATGAATGCTTGGCACACTTTGTGGATTCCGACAACCCCATGATACAAGAAATAGTGGATGCCTCACAAGACAGTACCTCGGTAGATGTCATGGATCGAGAAAACCCTTACTCTGAAGTCCCTTCTTCCACAGATCTTGATCGTTTACCATTAAGGGAAGAGGAGCTGAAAATTGAACCGAAGTCTGACACTTCGGAATGTGTTGAGGCTACATCATTCACTGAAAATTATTCTGAATCTTATCTACTTGTAGTCTCTGATTCATCATGGGGTACTAACTTTGAAACTTTTTCTGTCACAGGTGATTCATATATACTTTGGATACCTTAGGCGAATCAACGACAAATTTTTGATGAGGTACATAAGTTTCTCTGGCAAGTCATGCTCCAAGGCATCCAAGCCTTTTGCAAAAATGGCTTTTGGTAGATCTTGTTAAGAAACCTACTAAGAAATTTATCAAGATATTGGCCGGAAGAGGAACCTTGCGACATGACTGAGTAGCTTTTCCTCTGCTTCCGTGGGCTAGGGTAGTTTGCTTTATGCCGTTTTAGGATAGTCGGCTTTATGCCGTTAGGTTAGTTTGCTTTCTAAGTTGTTTTAGGATACGTTGCTTCCGTTGGTTTCACTCTTGTGCTGACCCGCTTTCATGCTGAGATCTCTTTGAAAGAAGCCGTTTAACCTCCTCGTTAGGTACTATCTTCCCATCACTTCTCTTTCAATTTTATTATCTAATGTGCATTGCATGTTCATATATTTTACGTTGAGGACAATGTAGATTTTAGGTTGGGGGTGGGAGATTAGGTTACCTAATCAGTGCTTTCTTCGTCTTGAGCAAAAATTGTGGAAAATTTTAAAAAAATTTCTTGACTTTCTTGTAAATTCGAAGTAATTTTGAAGGATAGTTGTGATTTGAGAAGTATAAGATACGGAATGTTGGTGATTTATGACTCTTGGATTCAGCCATCTGTTAGATTTCACAGTTACGTTCGATTTATTAATCCATGATTAGAAGTTGTAAACATTGATCGAATCATGATTTCATGATTTCACATGTCACATCTCGCTTACACATTGAGGTTTCAGTACGATATTAAAGGACTCACTTGGTAATCACTAAGCATGAAAGGAACCAGCCTGATAAATTTTACCATCATGCTTATAAAGAAGAATTGAAAGGGCTGGGCGAATGGTCTTCACCATAGGTTTGCTCTCTATAGGTGACGGTTCGATTCCCCAAGGTTGACATTCGGGAAGGGTTAGGCGAATGGTCTTCACCATAGGTTTGCTCCCTATAGGTGAGGATTTGATTCCCCACCTTGGCATTACTTTTAATGGAAAAATCAAAAGCTGGAAGAATGAAAAGATGATCTGTGAGGCAAGTTCTGGTTTAGGTTTTGGTTGTCATGAATTTTCTTATTGGTTATCAATGATATCATGAAATATAGAAGTGAATCTTAATGTTGATAAGCCGAAATTACACTATACACCCATGAAACTCAATGTTTAGAATTCTTCTAATTGATGGATTAATACTTTGAACTTGATTATGAAGTTTACCGTGCGCTTGATTCCAAGAGAAAGTACTACCTAACATTCATGAATCTTAAAATTCTCGTATCTGGATTGTTTTTCAAAAATCACCCGAGTTTATAGAAATTGTCTTGTAATTCTTAACTTATTTTTCACATACTTTGCTCGAGACTAGCAAAATGCTAGTTGGGGGTTGTGTTAAGGGTCAAATATTGCATATTAGACCCCAATTATTACTTGATTTTACGTACATGATAATGCTTAACGTCCTATTTTAATCGTGTTTGTGATACAGGGTGTATTTAAGAACTTAAAGGGTACTAAAAGCATGGAATTAACGCTCCGAAGTCACTTAGATAAGGGACGGACCCCAGGGGACCGAGATCAAAGAATTTAGGCGCCAAAGATCCGAGAAAATCACGCCACTTACGTTAAACAGGCCTAAAAGTCAGCCAGAATGCAAGATCACAGGGTTCTCACCATCCGTTCGGCTCGAAACTTTGTATATGGCCTGAGGACCATAAATTAACTGTACACATCAAATTTCAGCCATTTGATCCTTGTGGAAGTAGCCCAATGGATAGATCAGCCCCTTAAACCCTGATTTGGGGCCCGCCTGATATCTGGATATACTTCAAGTTCGGCTTCAACCCCTTAAATGAGGTGGCCACCCGGAAGAATGGTGCAAATTCTTGAAACATCAAGGTGGGACCCACTTCACATGATGTGAGAGTGCACAACACACGTGCACATGAGGTGCACTGGATTGACGAAGACAGTCAGTGGTCGCTGACCCGTCTGAATTTGGAAATCCAGATTTCCGCAACGGAGAGATGCAGTCAATTTCTGGTGGGCCACCATCATCACACCTGTTGATGATCCACACCGTTCAGTGAAATCAGGAGGTCAAACCGACCGTACCTTGATCCGCTCCTTGCTTTTCTCAGATGCTGCATGAACATGAAGGTGTAGACGTAGGATTGGATGGTGCCAAGCAAAATGACGTGAGTCTCGACGAAGCTGATCCAAAACCGATCATGTCTGACCAGTTTTTCATGAGTAATCTAATGACGGTCTGGATTTAGCAGATAGCTTCACACATGGGTCTCACCAACGTCACAACGCAAGGGAGAGTGCGCGCGCCCTGTTTTTGCATCCGGTCTCTTTCTGTTTTTGCAGACGTTGCGTGATCTTGGCATTGATCGGATGGCCGATCTAGACCGTCCATCATGTAGGCCACCTCGTAACGTCCTAGGGGACGTTATTTCTTTGGAAAGAAAGGAAGGAAAGTGGGGAAGTTTTTCCCTTTTTCTTAGCTGCACCAACAGGGACCGGCTGCGTAAAGAGAACCTACGCAAACCGCCTGTCTTTCTGTAAAAACTCCACCAACTTCAGCACATTCCACTGCCCCTCCTTGCTCTATAAAAGGAAAAGAAAGAGAGAGAGAAGGGGAATCCATATCTTAGACGTGAAGCACAAGAGAGAGAGGGAGATTAGAGTTTTTCTTCTAGTTTTTTTATTGTTCTAGGTTTATTTATTTATTTATTTTTATTTTTTATAAAAGAATTAGTTAATCATGCATGTGGTTAGCTAACCTCTTAGCTAGGGCTAAGAGGTGAAGCTTGTGGAGTGATGGGACTGATTCTATGGCTTTGATTATTATTTTGAACTGATTTTAATTATAGTTTGATTAAGGAATGCCTTTAGTTTTTAATGGTTTGTTGTGACTAATATTACAATGGATCTGCAATGGCTTTGAGTATTTCCTTTTCATTATTGTGATTATGCAGTTAGGAAGCCCTGTTGTTTACCATCGCCCCTTGGACATGGTTGGATGATGGAATCCTTCCTAACATTTATACATCTCTCAGATTGGCTGTGGATTGGTTTAATTCTGTTGTTTACTTTGTCTCATGGGCATGCATGGTTTTGTGATGGAATCCATTCTAATTTACATCCTTCTTGTCTCTTGAAAACTAGAACAAAAGAAGTTCAGATTTGATTTTCATGTTATATCTTCCAACTGGATGAAGATGGGACTCGAAGTCTAGTTGAGTTCATGAATCAAGCGTAGATCTCCCTGATCTCTACAAGTGGATCCTCTGAATCCCTAGTTTCCCACCTTTGAATTCTACAAATTTTAGTTTACTATTTCACCATTATTCCCTCATATTCATTCAATTTAGATTTCATCTTATCCTAGTTCTAGTTCTGGTTACTTTTAGATTACGTACAGGTTTCAGTTCCAGTGGATTCGACCTCGGTCTTACCGAGTTTATTACTACATCGCAACCCTATACTTGGGGTGTGAACAAGTATTATGGTGTTTGAGGAATTTATAGGTCCGCTAGGAAAGTCATGTGCAATTTACATGCCCAGGGTTGGGTGGAGGTAGTGAAAAGAGATTGATCTTAGAATGTAAGGGTGTTCACTAAATACACAGGTGTTCATTATGTTATCTTCCACTGTATGTTGATGTACAGTGATAGAGGGATAAGGTCCTTTTGGTGGGTTTACAATGTGATGTAGAGCACAAGCATTCTATTCAATTGTCTTAGGCACCAACCTCACCGAATCGCAATTCCTGATAGATTCATAATTCACAAGTCAAGTAAGAATTGGAAGATCGCCAAATCTGCTTCAAGACCAGTGAGAATGGAACTATCACTCTGCATCATACCAATGATGCCAAGATCGAAATTGATCTTCTATAATGGTTTGTCTTTATGTTTCCGATCTTAGAGGGTGGATATTGTGGTGGCTATGCTCTGTGTCCATATTTTGGGGATGTAGACTGTGAAAGCCGTCTCAAAGGCCTAACAACATCTCACTTCGTGGTTACCCAAAATGAAAAAATGAATAAATTAGAAGACTTCTTTTTGGCCCGTGGGAGAACAAGGTCAATTGCACGATCCTTATAACCAGGTGTTGCTCCCACTTCGAATTGTGCTTCTGACTCATTGCTTGCTTTCCGAGTTGCGGTTCGGAGTTCAGACTCACGCTCCTGCTCCCACTTCCCAGTTGTTTATATTTGCTAACATTCAGAAATAGACACTTCCCTATCCCTCAATGGGACCAGAGTTTTTGGCTAAGGGTTAATGATTTGATGAATACCATGTATTTTTCTATAGTACCAAACCCTCAATGGATAGGAGATGATGAATGAAATTGATTACCATCTAACCTTCCATAAAAATGACTAATTAGAATTAATTAATAGAAGTCATCTTTCTGTTCTTGGCAAAAGTTGCATTTGGATAATGAATTTCGCAGGGTAAGAGCACAGTTGCATATAATGTCTAGAGAGAGAGAGAGGATAATGTCTAGAGAGAGAGAGAGAGGAAGCATACCCTGGAGTATATTCGGGTAATATGACTTTGTATCCAAAAGCTTTCAAAGTGAAACCAACAGAGGGAGCTGAAACTGAAGATGATGAAGCATCGACTATAAATGGAAATCCAGAGGATGATCCCAAAGTAGGCCTCTTCAAAAAAACAGATACTACGGTGATTGTTGCAGCTATGCCAAGGACGATTGCTAATTTTGCCAAGAATGAACTGCCTGGATTACTCGGTTCAACTTTCCAATCTTCAAATATCTCATTATCAACCCCATCTCCTCCATTTGGAGAAGTGTTTCCAGATGATGAAGCCTTAGCACTTTCCACATCCCGGCATTGAAAGCTTATAATCCTGGTCACAACAAGTTAGAAATGTCACATCTCTTTGCTCTAAATTTATATGATAATATTCACAAAGGATGACCTACTCGTTGATAGCATAGGTGTGTGTCAAAAATTGATTGAATGCACCACGACAAAATTACTTTGTCTACTATATCACTTACAACCTATCATAAAATGCCAAATTAAAAAGAGGAGAATAAAAATGAGCATAAAATTAAGTTAAGAATAAATAGATAAGTATCAAAGCATGTCTGTACCATCTGCAATCAAAAGAGGTCCTGATTGCAGGTGATCATAGAGAAATCATGATGGCTGCAAGGCACAGTCTTGCTTGAGGGGGCCCAAGAAGGAATCCCCAGATGGAGCTTATAATCCCCATCTCCAATCTTCAAATACCCTTGGTTGAGCATGCACAATTTTAATGCCCTGGATACCCCTGTCCTATATTGGAAATGCCTTCTATGTGCTTTTAAAATCTTAAAGTTTAGGACCATACTAAAAACTAATTGCATGGGCAAAATTGTCCACGCTCTCCCACCCCCAGTTTTTTCCTTTTCTTTCCATTGTTGAAACCATATATCTTGCTGGTATTGGCTTCCTTTTAGGGGCTGTTTGGAATGAGAGAAAAAACATGGAACGGAAACATGGAATCCTACAGGAAATGGAAAACTTTAAATTCCTTTTTTTTTTTGGGGCTTGGAGTGCAGTTTTCCATGGAAATGTTAAAAGGTCAATAGTCAAATGGTGAGGTGCTTCTAGTAAGCTTCGAAATTTAGATTTAACAAAGTTTCTAAAAGGTGTCACTATCCATGTTTTTCAAGTAAAACCTTGGAAAACAATTTCCATAGCTAATTTTTCTCTAAAACAAGGGAAGGGAATGTTTCCATGGACAATGTTTTCAATTCCTACAGAAATCATGACATAGCAAAGAGAAGAGAAAGGGAAAGAAACGAAAAGAAATGAAGAAAAGGAGTGAAAAAAGAAAAGAAAAGGGAAAGTGTCTCTTGGTACACACATGCTTGCTCCCCTTACTTTTATTAATAAAATTTTTGTAATGACAAAATTCCTCCCCATTGCACAATAAACCCATGTAAACATTGTGGATCATATGTCCCACCCACACTAGGTGTACAGTGTACTATAATAAATACAAAAACTGGGGCCCTCACACACGCACATTGACGAGCAATATAGTTGTATGGTCAATCATACTAGGCCATGTAGCTGTTTGGCCCACAGTACATAAGCAATAACATTTCCTCTCAACCTGGTGAATAGATATAATTGATGCCCAACTTGGAATAAACTTGCTCTGATTGACCATGCTAAGTTCTTTGGGGAATACATTTTCTGCAGGTTAATCTGAGATCTATATGGAGTCAAAATTTCATTGTTAGCGACTTCACACAGATGAAATGCTAGTTGACCTCGATGTGTTTCGTTCTTTCATGAAACACGGGATTGATAGCGGCATGTGAAGCCACCTGATTTTCACAATACAATTGAATTGGTTGTTCCACTATGAATCCTACAAAGTCCTTGACTAGCTCACAATTAGTATGAACCATGGCCTTATATGCAGTAGATCGAGCCACAACACTTCTTTTTACTTTTCCACGTGATTAAATTTCCACCCACACACATACAAATATCAAGTCATAATCATCTAACATAAAACATCCAAGTCATGTTAGTGCCTTCAATACAAAGATGATCATTAGGCATGCGTAAGATTCCTCTCCCTAGGGCCTTTGAGATACCATAAAATACACACAATAGTGTCCAAATGTGGCACCGTTGAAGCATGCATGAACTGAGACACAATGCTAACAACATGAGTTATATCTAAATGTATGATGGTAAAGAAAATAAACTTTAACAACCAATTTGACGAGACCTCCTCGAGTCTTTAACCATTTCTCCTTCATTACTTGCCAACTTACAATTCGCATCAACAGACTTTAAAAGCTGTCTTTGATCTACAGCATATTTCCTTTGGCACAAATTGTTAACTTCCTTGACCTTTCCTTACCCAAGAAATACATGAGACGTCCCAAGTCCTTTGTATATAGGTGTTATAGTAGTCATGTGGGTACTACTAGTTCATAAGAGTGTCTACCTTTCTTGAGAGTAACAAGGTCTAACCCATCAGAAGTGCACAATGGCACAAGATGGGTAACTAGATATGCAGACTTAGATGAAGGCATGATGGGTGGCACTATATCATGGTCCCGATCATCTTTCTTCTCCACCTTGTGTCCACTTGAAATTTAGGCTTAGCTAGAGCCTTGGGATAATTATTAGGTGAAGACAGAGGAGGATCAATAGGAGGCGGCATGGGCAAAAGTGCATAGGAGTCATCAAAGTGACTTTATTTTAAGCTAAGAATAGAAATCAATCTCATGATACTGCCCTCGTTAGGAAATAAAGGGGAGGTCCTAAAAATAGGTCGTTGTGTGTCACCACCTCCCACCTATTGATGGGGACATCAAAGGACCTACCCAGGTGTACAAGAGACAGAAACGACCACCCACATTAGCACAACTTTATTTGTGGATGTGAGATGAGTTCCAGATGGGACCTGCTGGGCCATTTTGAAGACCCCACATGCATTGGATGTGCATCAGGAAGATCCCACTTTAAAATGATGCATGTGAGCTGCTTAGGAGACCATTTTAGTCATAGGATTTTTATTTCGTGTCGATCTGACCATTGGATCTTGTCGATCAGGCAATCGATTCGCCAAATCTTCCAGATCTGGGCCCCTTGGACTCTGATCTTATTTCCTTTATGTTTTTTTGTTATTTTTATGATTTATTTGACGGTTGAGATTGATAATAAGTGTTTTAGTTTTCTTATTTCGGATGATGAACCATTTCACTTAAGTGAGTGGCATGGTTATAATTATTCTGAATTTTTAATTTCGAATTTTTAATTATAAAAGCACAGGGTTTGTAGGTCCAACCCTAGTGGTATTATTGAGAAGAAAGAAAAAAGAGAGAATCTCTCGTGTAAAGGAATTTTCCTCTTTGCACTTTAGGATTTTTGAGAAACACTCACTTCCAATTGAATTATATAAGGGTGGAACCTTGTTTGGTGGTGGAATCCCCAAGGTACATCCTCCATCCTATAACAAATAATATTCAGTTAAAATTGCATCACTCTAGTAGCTCTTTAGTATATTCATGAGGATTAGTAAAGTGCATGCAACTTCGATTAAATGCTGATTTTTCCTTTCAGCCACACTATTTTGTTGAGGTGTGTGAGTTCATTACGTCTATAACTCTTGTCCTCTGGTCATGGTACCTCCTAACCGCCCAACACTCTACCCCATATAGCAAGGCCAGTCAAATAGCTGTCTTATAAAGTTCTCTGTTCAGCTTCATGAGCAAGCATCGATCCACACAACACTCCACAGGCACATCTCCACTTCATCCACCCATCTCAATTTCCACTGGAACCCTCATCAATCTCTTGAACTTCTTGAATTATTAAGCCAAGTAGTGGAAGTCCCACATTATCAATGTCATGAAACAAGTCACTCTGGGGAACCTCCAAGCTATTAATTTTAACTAAAGCCTCCCCTATAAGTCTTCCTACTAAAGTTGCATTCCAAATTGCATCATAGGGCAGGACGCTATAATTCCTCCACTCTATCATAGGTCAAGTGTCAACCATTGAATAAGAAGATCCATATCAAAAGATGATTAAGCATGCATCACAATTCACATGGGAAGAAGTAAATTAAAATCTAGAAAAAAAAATCCCATACTCCTGAAGTATCAAACAAGGAAAGAGGCAGTAATCTAACCCATGCACAGGACACCAATTTGATAATCCCCATATGCTGCACAGTGGATTGGACATGTAGAAACATAATCCATGATCTGGACCATTCATTGGTCGGGTCCTACCACGGCTAGAAAGACTTTACCAAGCAGACCATGTAAACAATCCAATCCACAAACTACAAATGGGTGATGCAAAAGAACATCAACAGCAGTCAGAAATAGAACAATCATGTCTACCAATCAAATGGCAGGATCGTCCAGATAGAGATCCATCTGCCATTGGACACATTCAATTGACAACCGCGGCCAGCGGACCACCTTTCCATGTGTCTGACCAGTGCGCAGCACACCTGAAGATAGACCCAGATTGGGAACTACCCTCGCCGGTCCCTAGCTATGAACGAATAGGGGTTCTAAGGGGTCACTGTGATGTATGCGTTTTATCCACACCGTCCATCCATTTTGCCATATCATTTTAAGGTATGAACCCAAAAATGAGGCAGATCAAAGGCTCAAGTGGATCACACCGCAGGAAGCAGCAGTGATAACGACACCCATCGTTGAAAGCTTCCTAGGGCCCATCGTGATGGTTAACTGCCACCCAACCTGCTCATAAGGTCACATAGACATGGATGAAGGGAAAACACAAATATCAGATTGATCCAAAACTTGTGGCGCCTGGAAAGTTTTCAACAGTAGTGGTCCACTTGAGCCTTGGATCTGCCTCATTTTTGGGCTTGTACCCTAAAATGATACGGCAAAATGGATAGACGGTGTGGATAAAAACCATACATCACGGTGGCCCCTCAAAGCCCCTGTCGGGGTAAGTACCTAATCCACGAAGATGATGAAGCTGGTGCAGGGCGCAGAGATTAGGTTAAAGAATTACCGGAAACTGCTGAGATTGAAGGGGCCAGAAACAACGGATACCCGTCGGCTCTGTTTCGGAAGGCGATGAGAGACATCGAAAGAGACGTGCCGAGGTCCAGATGGCGGCCGCGAGGAGGCGTGCGTTAGAAGGACCGTTATCGCCATGCTAAGGGGAGCTGCAAACAGCTGCTGCTGAGATTCTATAGGCGATAGGAAGATGTTTCAACTGATGTGGGATGCTTCCATGTGAAACATTTACGAGTTGGATCTGAAGCGAAGAAGAGTTGAAGGGGTGTTGGAGTAGAAATAGAATATCATCAGTCCTATTCAAACATATTCCTGCGGAATCTGGGATCTTCGTCTGTGTGGCCAGAAGAAAAAGGAAAACGAGAGCATACAGCCACGTCGTTCCCGCCAGCGGAAGCGGAATGCGTAGTAAGCAACTCACTAATGAGTACTCTTTGAGGTCCGCCATGATTTATGTATTTTATCCGCTCCGTCCATCCATTTTCCCATATAGTTTTAATGTTTGAGCCTAAAAATAAGGCATATAAAATGTTCAAATGGACCACACAACGGGAAACAGTTAAATTGAACTTCTACAGTTGAAATTTTCTCGGGGGCCACGGAAGTTTTGGATCAAGCTTATATTTTTGCTCTCCGTTCATCCATGCCCGTATGATCCTGTGAACAGGTTGGAAGACAAATAGACATCACTGTGGGGCCTAGCAAAGTTTCAACGGTGGAAATCATTATCCCCACTGTTTCTTGCGGTATGATCTACTTTATCTTTGGATATGCTTCAATTTTGGGCTAAACCCGTTGAATTAGATGTAAAAACGGATGGACGGCGTGGATAGACTACATACATTCAAGGTGGGCCCAACTTAGTTTTACTCGGTAATATAAGTTTGTTTAGCAAATGCCGAGAGCGGAGGAAACGGATCAGGTACTCCCCCTACCATCATCCAATGGCTGGTGGTTGGTGCTCTGTGAGACCCACCATGATGTATCTGTTTCATCCATTCCGTCCAACTATTGTTATAGATCATTTTATAGTATGAGACCAAAAATGAGTTATATCCAAATCTCAAGTGGACTACTTTATAGGAAATAGTGTTGAGTGAATGTTGACCATTGAAAACTTTCCGGGGGTTATAAAAGTTTTGGATCAAGATGATATTTTTTCCCCTTAATCTGGGACTGTATGACCTAATCAACAGATTAGATGTCAAATAAACAGTACAGTGGGCCTTAGAAGGATTTTAATGGTGAATATCCGATCATTATTGTTTTCCCGTAGTGTGGTCCAATGATATTTATATCCCTATCATTTTTCGTGTCAAGCCTTAAGATAATCTGTAAAAATGGATGCACGGAATGGATGAAACACAAACATCATGGAAAGGCCCACAGAGCACCGACCATCAGCCACCGGGCTAGTGGCAGGGGAGTAGCCAATCCATGAACCACCACCCCGGTGGCCGGTGGTCGGTGCTCAGTGAGCCCCACCATGATGTGTGTGTTTCATCCATGCCGTCCACCCATTCTTCCATATAATTTTATAGAATGAGCCCAAAAATGAAGTTGATCCAAATCTCAAATTGACCGCAGTGTTGATTGAACACCCACTGTTAAAAACTTCTTGGGCCACAAAAGTTTTGGATCAAGCTGATATATATTTTTTCCCTTCATCCAAGTCTGTATGACCTAATCAATAAGTAAGATGTCAAATAACCGTTACAGTTAGCCCTAAGAGGTTTTCAATGGTGGACATTTAATCATTACTGTTTTCCCATGGTGTGATCCACCTCAGATTTATATCTACCTAATTTTTGGAATCAAGCCCGAAAATTATCTTTCAAAATGGATGGACGGCGTGGATAAAACACATACATCATGGCAGGGTCACATAGCACCGACCACTAGCCACCTGGCTGGTGTCAGCGTCACTAGCCAAACGGCATTCTTCCGAAAGGGGTTTGGCCGTTTGGGGTTCGGAAGTGGATTAGATGCGGCCGGACCTCACCCAACAGGGTGGTGCCTGACGTAGGCCCACCTTGATCTTGATGTTATTAGATTAATGAAGTCAGAAAACAAAATATTTGAAAAATCTACGGAAATTATATTTTTCCTTTGTTTACAAACTTAATTTAATTGTGTTTAACTTTATCCCATGTTAAGAAAGCTAAATTTTTATATTAAAACTCTTCCCTAATGCATTGTATCGAAAAATAAGAGTATGTATGAGAGCAATCTTGTGCGCTGGCCGTGGCCGAGCACGGTGTATGTTTGATAAAGTATTTTTAATTTTCTGGATATATGTTTTGTATCCAAGCATACAAGGACAAAGAATCACTATAGACCTTTTAAAAATTAATAAGTTGGCATGCGCTGGCGTATATTTATTATACAGCTCACATGCCTACTCTTATTTTTATAATGATAATTTTTGTCAAATGCAAAATCTATTCAAAATTTCTCTCTTCTCTAGTTTTTCATTTGTATTTTTTTTGGACAAATTAGTTAGAATATTTTTGAGTTTATGTTGCTATGATCGAGAGTACATTAAGTCTAAGCCGTTCATATTGGAGAAGAGTTATTGTATTCCAGATACAGACTTGTCAGTACAGTGCATCAGAAATCATCTTCCTATCGACGCTTTTAAAAAAAAAAATAAAAAAAATTATAAAAGACAGCGATTGTAAGGTGCATCAATTCTTCAGATACGTCTCTTATTATTTTTTGTTTATTATTTTGTTTTTTTTTCCCTATATCTCTTTATTTTATAACCAACAATTTAAAGATGAAATTCTTTATAAAAAATCATGACACTATTACTACCGTTTCTAAAAATGCTATAATCAAGATTTTATATGTTATGGGGAAAATATGCTGACTTACTGTCAACAGGTTAGGTCAAGTGTTCTAACAGCAACAAGTGCGACCCAACGGTCTAGCACTCACCTCTCGACCAACCAGGAAGAAAACTCCATCTCTCAGCATTAGGTCGAGCCCGACCTCAGCGAATACACCGAGTTCGACCTCAGTAGACCATGGCCCAACTAAGAAGAGCTTGACCTCTTAGCATCAAGTCGAGCTCGACCCAAACGTTAGGCCGAGCCCGACCTAATCGACGTTCCTGTCCACCCATGATTCGCGCTGAAGATCGCGAAAACCATCTCCAACACGGTTCTCCTCGCCGAAGATCTAGAAGGATCTCCGTCACGTGTAAACTCAGAATCCTACTAGGATTTTGTCCCCGCCAAAATAGGGACAATCGCCCTCAACGCCACCGCCTCGTCCCACTTATAAATAAGAAGATCTCCATATGGGAGAGGTATGCACAATCTCTCACCCTAACCCTTCTACGTTCAACTAGATCCAGACTCCTGACTTTGGCATCGGAGGGTCCCCGACACATGAGCCAGGGTCTTCTTTGTTTGTTCCTTATGAAGGTTCACGAATTAAAGAGGGCCAGATTTCTGCATCAATAGTTTGACATCATTTGTGGGAACAACATTTGAAAGCTGTTCTTACTTCATCACAATCCAGTAATGGCGAGAGGAAAGAAGAAAGCCCTGGCCTCCCCGGGTGCACTCGACTTGGCGTGACCGAAGCAGTCAGCCAGCCACGGAGGTTCCTCTTCACAGATGCAAGCTGATTCCGCACCTGCGGGTTTGGTGCAACGATCCCGCGGCCGTGGAGGTCGACTTATGTCCCTCGAACGCCAAGTTGAGGCACCAAACAATAATATGAGATCTATGAAGCGGTTACTAGAGCAATTGCAACCTAGCCCAACCCACGGGTTCGGGCATGCTTCGGGACGGACGGTCCCAGAGACTTGCGGCTCATCTGAGTTGCCTTCCCGATCCTAAAGTAGGTGGGACAATGCCTCCAAGCTCGTGCCTTCTCATGTCTCTGGCACTTCTGCTCTAGCAAAGACTGACATACGTCATGAGTTGGATAAAAAGAAGCGTGGTAAGGCCTTCGGGGCAGTCGACGAAGTAATAGTAAAAAACAAGAGCCCCTGGGAAGCCAAGCTCAAAGACTTGCAAGGACAAATCAACGACATGCGACAGACCTACCGATTGAACACCCCAACCCCAGTAGAGGCAATGCTGGAAGAGACTGAGCCTCCCTTCACCGCCGATATCATGATCGCACAGGTCCCTCCCTTGTTTCGAATGCCGCAAATCGCCCCGTACATAGGAACTATAGATCCCGCCGAACACTTGGAGTCGTTCAAAGCTTAGATGGAACTGCACTGCGCGCTAGCTACGGTTATGTGCCGAGCATTCTCAATAACCCTGACTGGGGCGGCCCGAATGTGGTTTTGACAATTGAAGCCACAATCGATCAATTTCTCTGCGCAGCTCAACAAAGCTTTCATCGCCAACTTCATTGGAGGAAAACAGAGCCTCAAACCGGCATCCAACCTTCTCCATGTCGTCCAAAATGATGGAGAACCACTAAAAGATTACATTAAGGATTTTAAGTTGGAAGCGTTACAAGTGCAAGCACACTCAGAGGAGATCGCCCTAACGGCAATGATGGGAGGTCTGCGGAAGGGAAGATTTCTCTTTTCACTTGATAAAAATTCCCCTACGACTATGGCCAACCTCATCAACAGAGCCCATAAGTACTCAAACGCCGAGGAGACCGCCAACCTGCGAAGGGCGGTCTCCAGAGTATGAACGTGCTACCAAGATGAATATATACAAAATTTGTTTTAAGTTATACAAAATGACAAAATGTGAATGTTCCACTAATCCAATATCCCTGTAATCCCGACGACGCAGCTCTAGGTCTACACAGACCCGCATGAGAGCTGAACGTAGGAGAACTCCTCCTCATCATAAAAGTCTGGCTCCGTCACATAAGCCTCGCCATCATCCGCAGCTAAAACAAAGTCTGGTTGGTGTTTTAAAACACCGTCCCAGAGTGGGAGTGAGTGATCAACTTAGTGGTACTATAAGGCAAAGGTTAACATATTATCAATTTAGTCAAGCAGTAATGATAAAGCAATACAACAATCATGTCCTAAGTACTCTTGTTAATGCAGGAATGGTATGTTGTAATGATGCATGCACTCGCCTGCACTCCCTCAGCAACATCATCTCACGGTCGCGCATGGCAAACTCCCTCAGCAATATCATCTCTCTTGCAAAAGTAAGTGCATGGTCATGTTATCCAAGTAATTAATTAGGCTTATTCATACAGCAGATTTGAAAAGCTAAGGTACCTTCCTTTATATCATTTACCCAAACAATGATCCATCTAGGGTCGTCATTCGTAGTTAATCACATACGATAGGCAATCCTAGTTAATCACATACGATATGCAAGTTATATGGCAACATCACCCCTAATTTAAAAGCAATGGATATGCAAGTTCACGAGTTTACACTCGAGGTCACTACGGGAGGCTCATCACCTCAACGTAAGCCTAATTTATACTCGAGGTCACTACGAGAGGCTCGTCACCTGATCATAAGTCGACAGCTCGAATATAGTGTCCCATACCACCGTATTCGGCTCACGAGTTTGGGTTGCTCATTAGTCACTATGGGGAGGCTTGTCACCCCAGCGTAGGGCAACAGCTTGACCACGGTGTCCCATAACACTATGCCTGGCTCATGAGTCTTAGCGGATCTTGGTACCAAGGTTGAAATGGGCTTTACATTGGTAAGCAGTACTTTAGATTCAAGAAGGAGCGTCCATACATGGTAAACATACAATAGGCCAATCGGGATATTTGACAAGTTTGATTGGTACGAACGCACGCTAAATTAATCGACATGGAGCGCATACGCACTCATCGTGGCCTAACTACTGTCGATAATCACCATACGACTCGGATTCATCGTACGTATCCGTTGTGGCGAGACTAGTTCGGCCACTCGATCAAACATCGTTACCGATTGCTTGGACTATGTAGTAGTCCCAATCATACTCGAATGCAACAGGTAATCACATGTGATGGTCATAACAGTATTGAACAAACAATTCAAACATTACAATCATTTGAGCATTTTATAAAACACGTAATGAACATATTATCATATATATGTATTTCATAAATAAATCATGTAGTTGAATTTAAGTTACAAGAAAGAATTTATGCATATAGCTAAGGTAGTTGAGAATCCTATCTCAACACCCTTAGTAAGTACAATTCACCAAACACTTACTCATTCAGACATTTTATCAAACACTTAGACTACACATTTTAATATATATGAAATAAATTAGTTTTAACATATATTAGGGCAAATCCTTTCACAAGCAGTTATCATACATATAACAATCACGTATTCTACGTTAATAGTCATGGCAAGCACAAATCATGATTTCACTTTCATTCAAACATTTCAACAAACACATGGAATGCATTCTATTTTCAACATAGTTCACATATGTATGGTGTATGGAAAACATCGTATCTAGGTGCATGTGGCAGCAATCAAGTCATTCATAAATCATTAACTAACATTAAAAGCCTTGAAAACCATAACCTAAATGTTTATAGTCTGCACCTTTCGTTGGTACGCCCGTTACGAACTCGGTTCGCACACTACGTTCCCGTCTATAGCACAACGGCTACCTAAATCACGAAACGGGTTAGCTATTTCATCGATTCTTCTATTTGGATTCCTAAAACAAGATTAGGGTTAGGATTTCTTACCTAAGTCGGAGTTGGAATTGCTTGTGTAGCGATGGTGGGGAGGTGATTCGATGTGTGGAGTAACAGGGAAGAAGGACCACACAAACTCCAAAGATCTCCCTTCACTCTCCACTCTTTTCTCCTCTTTTCTCTCTTCTCTCTCATAGGGTTTGGAGAAAATTCGTATGGAATGGGAATGGGGTGGTTTAAAGTGCTTAAATAGGCTTAAAAGTGGTGTAAATAGCCCCAGGGCCATGGTATACTTAGGTTATAGCCAAAAGGCGCCTGTTTCGAGTAAACGGAGCTCATTCGGAGGTCCATTGCCTACATACGGCCTGGAGCAAGTTCCTTGGTGATGGATCTAAGCTAGGTTATGATTTCTGTCTGATCGGATTAGTGGATCGACCGTGGAGGACCAGTTTCAGCGGTCATCGTCACTCGATCAGGGCCACAAGTATATAGATATGAGCAGGAAAATTTTCCTGATCCATAGGTAAAGTTTGGTCAGAATTTGACAATCTGAAGTCTTCAATTTGGCCTGCAAGTGAACAACCCAATTCACTTAAGTTTCAAAGCATTTTTAAAAGATATTCGCATTTCTCACACACTTTGCTCAGGGCTCAAGTTGTGCGTTTCTGGATACTATTTGGGCTCGATTCCCGCGATGGTTGTTAAGCCTAATAAGATGGTCATAACCTTATAGTTTCGCGATAATTGAACCTTCGACCTGCGGTCCAGGTCCGATACGGAGTTTCAATGCGCTCTTGAGAGTAACTGGGTTTTGAGATTGCTCCTAGGTTTTTAAGTAATGTTGAGCTACCAATTTTAATGGTTTTGGGTCTTGCAATTCATATAAATAGTGGTTCAAGCTAATTCCACTGATTATTTAGTTTAATACTTAATTAATTTTTGTCTAGTTTCTACAGAATTCGGTCCTTTGTGATTTCTGCTTGAGGTGGTACTCGGGTCTTTGTACGGATTTTTCCGAGACATTACAAGGAAGCTCAACAATGCTATTCCTTGGCAGTAAGGAAGCATAAAGCTATGAACCTCACTTCCTTGGACCCCTAAGAAGAGTTCGACGAAAGATGACACCCGATGGAAGACCTCATGTCTGTCCCCCTCAATGTGTTTGACCTTGTTCGTACGGTTCAGGTCGGATCATCCTTAGCCCTAGTATTGCAAGATGAAATCATAAATCTCCTTCGGCGACATTCTGATATATTCGCTTAGTTGCACCAGGATATGCCTGACATCGACCTGAAGGTGATGGTACACAAACTTAACATCGATCCCGACCACAGGCTAGTCGGCAAAAGAGGAGAGCATTTGAAGCAGATCGAGACGAAATAATTGGAGAGGAGGTTGAAAAACCCCTCGAGGCAAGTTTTGTGGAAGAGATATACTATCTGGACTTGCTAGCTAACGTCGTCCTAGTGAGAGAGTCCAACGGGAAGTGGCGGCTCTGTGTTGATTACACCGACCTAAACAAAGCATGCCCCAAGGACAGTTTCCCTCTCCCTCGAATCGATCAGCTCGTCGATAGTACAGCAGGGCATGAGCTCCTGAACTTTATGGATGTATATTCAGGTTTTAATCAAATCACGATGTACCCTCACGATAAACAGAAAATGAGCTTCATCACCGACAAACGGTCTTTATTGTTACCAGGTCATGCCCTTTGGGCTGAAGAACGCTGGTGCTACGTATCAGAGACTTGTGAACAAGATGTTCACCCAACAGATTTGACGATCCATGGAGGTCTACATTGATGATATGCTTGTCAAAAGCGTCAAAGCTGCAAACCATCCTTCTGACCTTGAGGAAATGTTCGAGATCTTAAGGAAATATCAGATGAAGTTGAACTCGAGCAAATGCTTTCGGCGTTGGCTCAGGAAAGTTCCTCGGATTCCTAGTGAGCCAAAGAGGGATAAAAGTGAACCTCGACAAGATCCAAGCCCCGCTCAAGATGATTTCACCAAAGATAATAAAAGGAGATTCAATGCCTTATAGGAAGGGTAGCCACGCTCAGCCGATTCGTCTCCCGAGCTACGGATAAATGTCTGCCCTTCTTTAAACAGCTGAAAGGAAACCAAAAAGCAGAGTGGACAGAAGAGTGTGAGCTTGCCTTTCAGGAGCTCAAGAGATACATGGGGTCCCCACCATTATTCTCAAAGCCCAAACAAGGGGAATCGCTCCTATTATATCTAGCAGTATCACTAGCTGCGGTTAGTTCAGTCCTTATCATAGAATAAGGAGGAAAGTAATTTCTAGTATACTACGTCAGCAAGGCCCTAGTCCCAGTAGAGATCAGGTATCCAAGCATCGAGAAGCTCGCATTAGCCATAATCATCTCATCACGGTGTCTCCGGCCTTACTTTCAAGCCCACACTATCGTGGTCCCGACATACCAACCCCTTCGAAAAGTTCTTCAAAAGCCAGAGCTATCAAGAAGACTCACAAAGTGGGCAGTTGAGCTCAGTGAGTTCGATATCGACTATCGCCCCCGTACCGCTATCAAGGGACAGGAAGTAGCTGACTTCCTCGTTGAACTCATGCCCGAGGACGACTCAGTAACCTCCCAACGTCCAAGCCGAGTAGCTTGGAGGCCAAACAATTAAACTAGAGCTACAAACATGGACACTACATGTAGATGGCTCATCCAATTTTAAAGGCAGCGAGGCTAGAATAGTTCTGGAGGCACTAGACCCGACCTGTGCGCTATATGCCTTAAGATTCAGATTCCAAGCATCGAACAATGCAACAGAATATGGCCCTCTTGGTAGGGCTAAGGCTGAAATCATCAATGGGAGCTTGATATCTGGAAGTTCGTAGCGATTGACAGCTAGTCATCAACCGAAAAACTAGCGAATACCAAGCAAAAGGAGAAAGAATGAAGGCCCCGAGAACTGATCAACAAGTTTTCAAGGTGTAACATTAGCCTCGTTCTCACGTCATAAAATTCTAAGGTGGACATGCTAGCAAAGTTGGTCACGACGACCAAAGATGATATCCCGAAACCAATCCCAATCGAGTTTCTGACAGATCTGATCATCAATGAACTTAATCCGGGCATAGTACTTCCCATAAATCTAAGTCCAACCTGCATGGATCTGATAGCTAATTACCTTAAGGAAGGTAAACTACCCGAAGACCAGTTGGAAGCACACAGACTCTTATTTAGAGCAGCTCGCTATACCATGCTTGGGGACATCCTGTACAAAAAGGATTCTCCATTCCTTACCTTAGATGCCTATGACCCCATGAAGCTGAGTATATCTTGAAAGAGACTCACGAAGACATCTACAACAACCATTCAGGCGGCCGAGCCCTCGCTCATAAAGTCCTTCAGCAGGACTATTTCTAGCCGACAATCCAAGCAAATGCAGGACAATATACCTGAAAATGCGATAAGTGCCAGCGATTTACGATAATACCTCATCAGCTGCCTGAGTTGCTAACTCCCATGATCGGACCATGGCCGTTCACCTAATGGGGGATTGACATCATTAATCCCCTACCAACTGATAAAGGATAAACCAAGTTCGCAGTCGTTGTTGTCGAGTACTTCACCAAATGGGCAGAGGCTGAACCCCTAGCCTCGATCACTGAATAAAAGATCACAGACTTCATTTGGAAGAATATAATATGCCGGTATAGGGTTCTTAACACGATCGTCTCCGATAATGGGAAACAGTTTGACAATAATCGATTCCGAGGTATGTGCGAAAACCTTGGAATTCGGAATGTCTATTCATCACCTCGGCATCCCCAAACAAACGGACAAGTCGAGGCAATCAACAAGATTTTCAAGAGCCACCTTCGAACTAAGCTCGGAAAGGCTAAAGGAGCTTGGGCAGAAGAACTCCCTTTTACCCTCTGGGCATATAGGACTACCGCTCGAATGACCACAGGAGAAACCCCCTTCTCCCTTGCCTTTGGCGCTGAGGCAGTCGTCTTAATGGAGATCAGGCTCCCATCTGCGCGAACCCAGTCCTATGATGAGGATCAAAATGTCGAATTGATAATGCTAGACCTGGATCTACTCGAGGAGAAAAGAGAACAAGCCGGACTAAGAGCCACAGCTCGGCAATGACATGTCGTACGTTTCTACAATTCTAGAGTGAAAGTCAGGAGATTCCGAACCAGGGACTTGGTCCTCCAAAGGACATTCCAGAACACTAAAGAGCTCGGCTCCGGAACTTTAGGTTTAAACTGGGAAGGCCCCTATACGGTGACTAGCACAAGTTGACCAGGAACATATCGACTCATGGACATGGAGGGGCGATCTCTGCCTCACCCATGGCATGCTGAACACCTGAAGATTTATTATGCCTAAGTTTGTTGAGTACAATCTCGAATCTTGCTTTTCTACTACATTGTCTGTGATCTACATAATTTTTTAAAAAGTTATAATAATAATCCCAATTCAAGGGAGTTCATTTTATCTACATTTTCGAATCCTGATTCTCGACCTGTGAAATCTACTAAGGGCTCCCCTTGCGAAGGAGAAAAACGTCCTTATTAAAGCAACTGCAAACTCTACTAAGGGCTCCCCTCACGAGGGAGAAAAATGCCCTCATCAAAGCAACTCGGTCTTTAAATGAAAGAGCTAAAGCTTATAGCCAAGGCGACTAACTTAGGAATTCTTGAAACAAAGAAGTCTGCAACTAAAACGGCTGACCCATAGAATAGAGGTCGTGCCATTAACCAAACAACACATTACCACACAAATATAACAAAATATTCTTTCCATTAACAAAATTAAAAGATCATAAGTCTTAAGACATAAAAAGAACAGGAAAAAGGAAAGGTAGAGCTCTCAAGGAGCATCCGAAGGAGCCTTGGCAAGAGCGGGGGCCCCAACAGGAGCATCAGTAGTAGGGGCGTCGGCAGCAGGGTGGTTCGCAGCCTCCTCGCCTAAGTTATCCAAGTCCAAACCTGGATACTTCGACTTGATGAACTCCTCACACCTAACAAAGCCGAAGTTATAATAATCTTCAAGCCTTTCTGCGTGCTCCTCAGAGGCCTTGAAAGCTTCCACCACAGCCAGCTTCAGCTCAGGGACAGAGGCCTCGACCATGGTCAATCGAGCCAAAGTCTCCGACAACTTGGAGACTGCCTCCGTAAGAGCAGCCTCTAGCCTCTTCCTCTCAGCCTTCGAAGCAACTTCTGTCGAGGCATTCTCTGCAAGGACCTTGTCAAGTCAAGCCTCTGCAGCGCTCAAGGCCTCCTAGAGATTTTCCAACCGGGCCATGACAGCATCCCGAGCCCCAACAGCTACATCTCGAGCTTCGATTGTGGCTTGAAGCTTAGAAGTCACTCTCAAAAGGTCAATCTCAAGCTTCTCATAACCAAGGCCGACTTCTTTGAAAAAAAGTCAGGCCAATAGGATAGCAGGAGCCACCTAGAGCAAAAAGAAAGGTCAAAACACCGGAAGTAAAGGCATGAGTACTAATCTCAAAAAGACAAGTACCCTCTGAAGGTAGATCGCTGAATCGCGCAGCACGTCCATCAGGTGCTGCTTGGTCAATGCGGCAACGTCCTTCTCTTCTTCATGGCGAGAGGTCCGCATGACCAGCTTCGCCAAGTAGCCTAACTAGGAAGTTGAACCACTGCCTTCTGCCTTATGAGCGGAACTCCATGCGGCAAGAACCGAATGAGCTCCCCCTGCCTCGGGAGCAGCCCCCTCGGGTGCCTGATAAGGAACCTCCTCCTCGGGCACTCGCACCACCTCAGGAGCTACGGTGATGGCGGAGGTAGCAACCTCCTCCTTAGGGGGATCAATTGGTCGCAGAATCCCAGGAGGAGGCTGAACTGCTGGCACAACCTGCCCCATGGTTCGGCGAGGCACTCCTCCTTCATCTGCTTCCTAAACTGGTCCACCTCAGCCTCGATAGGTAGGTTCTGCCTCTTCGAAGGATGAGTAAGACCCGACATACTATAAGTGTAGAAACGTTAGTAAGGAGGTATTGAGACTTAGCAAAACTTTAAAACACGCTGATACCTGCTAACTGAGGGGCAACTTGGGAGATCCTAGCATGGAATGAGGGGTCATCGACGCTTTCCCGTTCCTTCGTGCAGGGTCCAACAACCTCACATGAGCTATGCGCTGAAGCTAGCAGGAGAGAGCTCGGGCTGAACGCATGAGGAAGCCACTACGAACAACAAAAATAGAAGGTTAGTGCAAGTGTAGAACTACTTTGAACCAGGATGCAACTTGATTAGACCCGACCTGGAGTTGAGAACTCAGTGGGAATGCCAATCACTGGGTCTACCCACTCCTTAAACACAAAAAATCATTTGTCCTTCCATCTCTTATTAGAAGAGGGATTGCCAGTGATAAGTCTCCGACCTTGATTAGCCAAGGCAAAGAGATAGTACCACCCTAGATGGGTGTGGTTAGGCTTGACTTTATACAAATATAAGAATTCTGCCACGGATAACTCGGGGAAACCAAGCTACTTCCAGAGGATGCACGTCTCGATTAGAGCCCTCCAGGCATTTGGGATTAGTTGGCCCGGGGCCAACTTCACTACCGTAAGAAATCTCTATATCGTCGGATGTAGAGGCAGGTGAAGACTGCACTAGAGAACCATGACATAAACGACCAGCTCACCCACGCGAGGCTGACCAAGGACCTCCCCCAACTCCGGAGCCTAAAGACTCATAGACTCAGGGATTTAGTAATCTCCCCTTACCCTCAGGAGATCGGCCTCCATAATGACAGAGTCGTAAGTACCAATCTCATCGGCTGCGGTAGCAAGGCAACCTGGCTCCAGCCGAACTCCTTCATCACTTAGACCCTGAAATCCCACCTCTTCATCCCCCACGTCCGAAGGGGGAGTTAAGATATTCGTTGGGTCATCCTCTATGGTATAATAAGAATCATTGTGAAAAGTCTCGGAAACTTCCCTGACCATGTACTAATCTGACATCTTGGTCGAGATAAAAGAAGGAAAGTAAAGACTACCCCGGAAAGGGAAAAACTAGCTAGAAAGGGAAAAAACTAGCCAGAAGAGGGAAAAACCACTAGAAAGAAGAGGAAAAGAGGAATTTTTGACTTACTGGAAATCGCCTGCTCCGAAGGAAGGCAGAGAAAAATGGGAAGAAATACAGGGCTCTGGGTGCCCTCTCGCCCCTTTATTCATGTCGCGCTCAGTGCATTGATGGCACCCCATCAATGCCCGAGCATGGGGAGTCATAGCGTCACATGCTAAAGCTCCCCCTGCAGGACACGGGGCGTACAACTACCTCGAGCCCCGTTCCGAGGACAACTAGCATATGCTAAGTACCCGCAAGTCGAGCATCGCCATCATGCTGCCATCATGAGACTCCTACCTCGAGCTCCACGATCGCCGACTTCCCATCACTTATAATGACACGCAGGAGGTTCACCTTCCTTGACCTCCTAAGGTGGTTCACCTTCCTCGACATCTCGGCTTATCACTACCCAAGTCCTATCTCAACCTGATGTTAGTCCTGACTTGGCCTGAATACATACTACTTATCCAATCCACTACGCGGACTGGTAAGTAGGGGGGACTTACTGTTATGGGGAAAATATGCAGACCTACTGTCAACAGACCAAGTCAAGTGTTCTAACAGCAACAGGTACAACCCAACAGTCCAACACTCACCTCTCAACTAACTAGGAAGAAAACTCCATATGTCAACATTAGACTGAGCCCGACCTTAGCAAATACGCCGAGTCCAACCTCAGCAGACTAGGGCCCAACCAAGAAGAGCTTGACCTCTCAGCATCAGGTCGAGCTCGACTCCGACATTAGGCCAAGCTCGACCTAGCCAACGTTGCTGTCCTCCCGCGATCCGCGCCGAAGATTGCGGAAAGCATCTCCAACAAAGTTCTCCTCGCCGAAGATCCAGAAGGATCTCCACCACACATAAACTCAGAATCCTACTAGGATTTTATCCCTGCCAAAACAGGGACCACTACCAAAAAAATGAGCAAAGGCTACGGACTATATAGGTCTATAGCTATGGCTTTAATCTGTAGCTAAATAGCTACGGATTTAATCCGTAGCTAAAACTAACTTAATCTGTAGCTAAAACATACCTCCCCATATGACCTTATTAGAGACGGACGATGCTTAAGGGGTTCCATGGGGCCCATTGCAATATATTTATTTTATCTAATCAGTCCATCAATTTTGAAATATTATTTCAGTGCATGAGCCCAATAATTAAAAAGATCAAAAGTCTAAGTGGACCACACCATGAGAAAGAATGAAAAAAATAAATTTATATCGTTAATATGTGGTGTGGTCCACCTAAATCTTAGATCTGACTCATTTTTTGGATAAATCCTAAAAATGAGCCGTTAAAATGAATGGACGGAGTGGATAATTAATATACACAATGGTGGGCCCCACAAGTCCTAAAATAAATCACCCCTAAAATCCCGTCTGCGGACCTCTCCCGCGCACCCTTCCCGCGCACCCTATTTCACATAAGTAAATCCCTATTTCTCTCTCTCGCCGGCCCGCGACTCACCCTCCCTCATCCTCTCTCTCTCTCTCTCTCTCTCTCTCTTGCACTCAGCCCTCTCTTGATCTCTCACGCTCCCTCACCCTCTCTCTATCTCTCAACCCCATTTCCCTATCTGTTTCCCAACCTCTCTGTCTCCCTTGCTAGGGCTTTCAAAACCCCCTTTCGCTACAAGAAGGAGAAGGAGAAGGAGAAGAAGAACGGTTAGTCTCTCTCTCTCTCTCTCTCTCTCTCTCTGAGATGGATCAAAAATCCCAATGAAGGTTTTTCCCTGATCTTACGTAGGGACGGTTATATCGACTGCAACGGCGAGTTACATATTTTTACATGCGTTTGTTCTAGATTTTTTACAGCATGTGTTTGGATTGTATTTCTTTAAGGAGTCAGAGGATTTTTTTGTGATTTTCGTTGTAGATTCTGCAGAAGATCCTTCGTTTTCTCTGTAGGAGGGAGATCTGGATTTTAGGGTTTGTCAATAGGGTTGTGAATAGGAATAAGATGCCGTAGATTCTTCTGTTTGCATATATGAGACATTCTAATATTACTATATATGGATTTCTTGTCAAAAAAAAAAGTTGTTGCAGATGCAGAGAAAGAGGAAGCTGGCAGAGGAAGAAGAGGCAGTTGTGCTGCTGATGGCTCTCTCATGTGGTTTTGTATCTGCTGCCTAATCCAAAAGCATACAGCTAATCTCTCTCCCTCTCTCTGTTTTATTACTGTGTTGGTTTTGTTCGTTTTGGTTTCTTTCAAGAGAGAGAAAGGGGGCAAAGATCAACCGTCTGTCTCTCTCTTTACAGATTGTTCAAATGCAAGGAAAGTTCCTATAATGTATAATGTTACTTTTGGAATATATGAGGAATTTTGGAATTTTGGCTTTAAAAAAAGGCTGCATACATGATGCTGAACAGACCAAATGTTTCCCATACACGAATGGGCTTTCTAAAAGAACTGATGGTGTAAACATGAACAGCCCATACACGAAATTCCAAGCCAACATTTTGGTCTGGGAAGCAATCATTGAAACATCGGATACCACTCTGGTAACAACAAAATGGGCTATGTATGAACTTGCGAAAAATCCTAAGAATCAGGTAGCTCTCTCAGTAGATTCAATCATTTATTCATCTTTACCTTTTCAGTTTTATATATTTCTGATTCCAATTGTTGTTGTAGGACCGTCTATACCATGAGATTAAAGAAGTTTGTGGGCTGCAAAAGATCATAGAGGAACATCTGCCACAATTACCATACTTCCAAATCCTACTGAGAACCAGGTTGGAAAAAATGTATTATGAGCTTAAGCCCTTTGGAAAAGAACTCATGATGAACTTGAAACAATATGGAAATATGTTATAAGTTAAATGATCTTAAATAAGTTGATGTTTGTCCTCTTCATTTTTTCTTGTGCTTTTCACCAACATTGGTTAGGTTACTAGTTTGCAGGGTATATATATATATCTTATTCTTTGTCAAGCTTTGAAAAATTCATTCTAAAAGGGGTTCCTCTGAATGGCTTTCATAGCTAATTTGAGAAATAAATACCAACTAGTCAAATTCCAGCTTGTTCAATTCACTAGTGGGCGTGTTTACGGCTTCACATGGTATGTCTGGATACTTCGTCCAAACTAAATGGTATTTACTATGCTTTGTAATTTCAGTTTCCAAGATAGAAGGTATGAATACAAAGGTCTTAATAAGGTCTAGAAGGGGAAATTAGCAGAGGCAAAGGCTAGTGGGAATTTTATAAGGATTCATGAAGCACATGTATGGGTGATATAGTTCCTTGATCAATCTATGTTTTGTAGTTCTTATGTTGATTGTTTTATCTTATTAAATGCCTAGCAGGTGCATCACACTCTCTAGTCCATAATTGTACACATTTCCTTTATGTCTGTCATTGCACTTATTTTGATATCATGTATTGGTTTTACATTCAGGTATTTCATGTCAATTTGCTGATGTGCATGTAATGTTGCCATGATATGACTATATGGCATGCCATGTTCTTTCTCGAGATTGTTGCTAAGGTAAGTTTTAAGAGCGAGAAATGTTGAACAATATTCTCACGAATAGGATTGAGTGTTTTTTCAGTGGTTCACACAGATGCCAATGTGGCATAGTATGTGGTTTAGGCCATTCATTAGGTAGCGCCCTTCAAAATGTTTGCTTGGAATTTCGTGTTATACCAGTAATGGGTTCATTCGTCTCATTAACTTCTCTAACAGTTGTGCATGTTTTCAATTTGCTAGGGACAATGTTGATAAGGTGCCAATGGAAATTTCTTGTGATTGTTTTCAAGTTTTAGCTATCATTCATTGTCAAATATATTGCCTTTTGATGTTCCTTCCCTCGTTAATGATGGTAGTTGTACTTTTTTATTTTATTTTTTTCAATGTGTGTGTTATAGTTGTATTGTATTTTTTTTCCCCCAATGCCGAGAAGCTATAAGTTGCTTTGTGAAGTATTCCCTTTGCAGTTCACAAAAAAATCAAACTCATTGTTGTAAGCTTTGTGTGAACCACTGGCCAAGGAGTGCTTTTATAGCCTCTAAAGTTAGCATGATTGCTACTCATGAATGAGCTTATCTGTTGTAGCCTTTTGGAGGTGCTTGGTCATATTTGATTTTTAAATTGTACTTCTACAAAATTCTTAAGACTCTATTTCCATTGAGCATTTAGTCATGAAGTTCTGTGCATGCTTTAACCAGGATTATATTTTACCTTTCTTAGTAAGAGTTGAGTACGATGGACCACGCCTTACGGTTATTACTATTTATTCACCATGGCACCTTTTTGGCATTGCTTTCCTAGTTAAAAGAAAGACAACTGTTTAACATTGCTATATGTTTCCGTGGTTGTACTGAGTAGATTACAACTACATGCATCAATCTATTGAGTAGATTCTAACTACTTGCATTAAGTGTAAAACCAGTACTCAACCCATTCTTGTGGTTGGCTTGGTTTGACTACCGGTCCTAGGTTTGGCCCTCTTGGACTGTTTTGGCCCAAAATCTGCCTCTTTCTAATAATTAAAAAAAAAGGAGGCAATTTAACAACTAATCTGTTGTTAGCCTAGTGGTTAGGGTGTTTGGTTTCTAAGTAGAAGTTGTAAGTTCAAGGTCGGTCAGATTCAGTACCTTTTTTTTCACTAAGTAGTTATCTCTGTAACTGACCAGGTTTTAAGGTTTTAGTGTTTATGTTCTAAAATGTTAACATGCAACTGCGTGACTTCATTTCCCCTTTTCATAGGCAAGTTGCTCGTGGTTTTGAAAATTCGTTTCGGCAATATCATAAGCCACCCTGTTAAGTGATAGAGGGTTGTGCCAGAGAAAAAGGGCTGAATCAGCCCATATCAGTTGATATAGGCTGATACACCCCACATTGACACTGATACAGGGCTGATACAGCCATAAAGGAGCCATTTCAAAATTTTCCAACTTTAGTTTTTGTACGTAGTTGTTTCTTCAATCAACCATGGAGGAAGCTTAAAAACTAAATTTATATTGGATCTAGACTTATTTTGAATCAAAACACAAGATTTGAGTGATATTTGATAGATTGAAGTGAAATCAATCATTTTGAGAGAAAAATAGAAAAAGGTGAAAATATATACATATACATATATATTTATTTCTTCATCTTCTTTCTGTTGTTTTTCAATGTCATGGGCCATAATATATCAAAGCATTCCTTATATGCATTTGAGTAGGTCCTCTTTGATTGACTTTCAATAGGTCAAACTAGCAGACAACATTCTTATAAATATGTGTGTGGGGGAATATACCTGTCTGTTACATTCTTATAAACTACCATGATTGGTTCCATGCCATTTTTCACCTTCTTTTTCCCTGCAACATTTCTAAGAGTAAGAGGCAGTCATTATCAGAATTTAGTGTGTGGGTTTGTAGAATAAGCTTTATTCCATGAGTGTTACATTGGGGCGGGCCCACTTGTGTATATATGGCTTTATTCCTTGAATGCTACTATGTATAGAAATTATTTGAGTTGTAGATATTTTTCTCTGGATGGAAAATAGAACAGATCTTCCCAATGCTGTCTATCATGATTTAAAGATGGCAGCATCATGCGTCGCACACCACAAATCCTCTCAACTACATATGTGGAGCATATGCTGGCTGATTGATCTGCATAATTGACATGCTCCACACAGTGGGGCTCGTGGTCTGGATAGTTTTGCATTAGTGCCACGTGAGGAGTAGTCACCACCATTTTAAATGGAGTCTGGCCCATTACGTACGATGATGTGCTATATCACAATAGTTTGCTTCTTTGCATGTTTTATACGTTCTTTTGAGTTCTAGAATTAAACTCAAGGTTGTATTAATGAATCAAATGATGCTGGCTCCATATTAAAATTTTTGTTACTTGCATTCCAGCGGTGTTTAAGATGTGTTGTCTTACAGGGCATTGGATTGTTTAAATTGTAACTATTTGAAGAGGGCTTAGTTGCACGATTCTTCTGAGTTCTAACCAAGTGCTCTTCCTACTTTGAGTCACGCTTCAAATTCCTGCTCCTGCTCCCACTTCCTAAATGCTGATACTTGATAACATTTTGAAGTAGACACTTCCTGACTCCCACACCTAAGTTTGTTGTTGCTTTGCTTCATGCACTGTGCAACTATTCAAGAGAATGTTGGCATTTTTTTTAAACTTATAAAAAAGAATTCTAGCATTGTCTTTTTAGTGGTCAAAGGTGGAAATTTGTTGCACTTTCTGTGCATCATGTTGTGAATTTTGAACAAGTGTTGATGAGAGACTTCAGCTCAGTTTATAAACTTTTGCATGGTTCTTTTGCAAATAAAATGCTATTTCAAAAGATTGAAGTCTCATGAAAGCTTAATGTGTTGTTTGTTGGATTTAATGCTAACTCATGATTTTTGCAGGTTGGATTGGCTAAAATTCTGTATTTATATTATGAAGATCTGTACACCCTCCCTAACAAACAGCTCTCATTTGGGTTGGTTTCAGAAATTTCAATATTCCATTGTATCTTCTTTCTTTCTTTTTTTATTCAAGTCCATGTAGGTAATAGTATCTGAGGATATTGTATCCTTGATTCAAGTCCTTTTAACTCTGTATTAGAAAGGGGGAAGTTTTTTAACTGCTTGCTATTATTTTTTCAGTTAGATTGGCCTTTGTACCATGGGCCATCCATACTAGTGCTAACCATTTGGACAGTCAGGATTCACTGACTGTATAGCCACATTTACTGTCGAGTTGGTAATGGACCATTGTTCATTGCACAACTGGAAAGCTCCTATGGATATACTCAATGAATACTGAAATACTTCCCTCTTATGAAACTTAATGTTATTTTCTTAGGTATGGATTTGCATATGAGATGATTTTCTTAGACAGTTTTTAACTAAATTCTTAATATGCTGACCCTTTTAAAAAAAAAAAAAAAAACCTTTTATTTGGCTTTGATAAATTCTCAGCATTCGATAATATATGAAATTAATTCATTTGTTTGGGATTTGTTTTTTCACATTTCAACCAAGTTAGCACCTAAAACTGTCTATATCTTCCAATAGACATGTATATATAGTTTTCCCCTAATGAAGGGAATTGCTTGAAAGTTTCTAATGTAATACAAATTGGATAATGTTGATTCTTAATTTCCTTTACACATGATTTTTTCCTTAAAATAATTGTCAGCCAATCTCTTGCTTGAGATGCTACTAAATGTGGTATCTACTTGTGAAGTTGCTAAAGATCATGTGAAGAGTATGAGTATGCATGAAAAAATAATAATCTTGGACATAATCTTGACCTCATTGGTGGAGCCTGTACTTCCCTTCTTACTCAAGCATGACGGTTATGTGCATTCTTTCAGGTGGATGTTGCATGTGGGAGGGTTGGAGCTGCATATTTCAAATTCAAGCATCTGGTACGTCTCTTGTCAAGAATGCACATGTGTAGTTCATTAAACAGTACATTATGTGATATCGTGTGCATGATATCTATGTTGTAATTTCTCTCATGTATTTTGCTTAAAATCCATGTTTATGTATGATTCTCATGCATTGACATGGATTTGAGCTAAAAAAGATCGAAATAGAAAATTTGAGAAAACATGGGAGATTTTCTTTTATAAAGTAAGTATTTGGGACCAAGTGGTTACGTATTTGCTCCATTAAATTTGCTCGAAATTAATGGAGCAGACCCGGATGTGCGTCGGAGCTATCCGGATGAGCGGGGGTCCCTGGAAGGTGGGAACCGCTGTTATGACCATGATGAAGCTGTCCATTTTCTATGGATAACATAGGGGCCTGGCCATTTGGATAGGCCGTGTTTATGTATTTGATCGAAATTAATGGAGCAGACCCGGATGTGCGTCGGAGCTATTCGGAAGAGCGGGGTTCCCTGGAAAGAGGGAACCGCTATTATGACCATGATGAAGCTGTCCATTTTTTATGGACAGCATTGGAAGGGCCTGGCATTTATGTCGGATGGCCATATTTATATCTGTATTTGCTTTGCAAGGACCATACCCTTAACCTAAACCAAAACCTAAACTTGAACCTACACCTAATCCTAATCTTAACTCCTTAACCTAAACCTATACCTAAACTTGAAAACCCAAACATAAACCCCATCCCGAACCCAAACCCGATATCATAAACCTAAACCTTAACCTATTCTCAATTCCCTAAACCTATGTCTTATAACCTAAACCTATAGCCTAAACCTAAACCTAAACCTTAACTTATACCTATAACCTATAACCTAAACCAAAACCCATGACCTAAAACCTTAACCTATAACCTAAACCTCAACCTTAACTTAAACCTATAACCTAAACCTGAACATATAACCTTAACCTAAAACCTAGAACCTAAACCTAAACCTATAACCTAAATGTATTCTCAATTCCTTAAACTTAATCCTACACTTAATCTTAATCTTAACTCCCTAACCTAAACCTATACCTAAACTTGAAAACCCAAACATAAACCCCATCCCGAACCCAAACCCGATTTCCTAAACCTAAACCTTAACCTATTCTCAATTCCCTAAACCTATGTCTTATAACCTAAACCTAAACCTAATTGAAAACCTAAACCTTAACTTATACCTATAACCTATAACCTAAACCAAAACCCATGACCTAAAACCTTAACCTATAACCTAAACCTCAACCTTAACTTAAACCTATAACCTAAACCTGAACATATAACCTTAACCTAACCTAAACCTAAACCTATAACCTAAATGTATTCTCAATTCCCTAAACTTAAACCTACACCTAATCCTAATCTTAACTCCCTAACCTAAACCTATACCTAAACTTGAAAACCCAAACATAAACCCCATCCCGAACCCAAACCCGATTTTCTAAACCTAAACCTTAACCTATTCTCAATTCCCTAAACCTATGTCTTATAACCTAAACCTAAACCTAAACCTAAACCTTAACTTATACCTATAACCTATAACCTAAATCAAAACCCATGACCTAAAACCTTAACCTATAACCCAAAACCTCAACCTTAACTTAAACCTAAACCTAAACCTATAGCCTAAACTCAATTCCCTAAACCTCAACCTAGACCTAAACCTAAACCTATAGCCTAAACTCAAATCCCTAAACCTTAACCTATAACCTAACCTAAACTTATACTTAAAACCTAAAACTATTCCCAAATCCCAAACCCTATAACCTAAACTCAATTCCCTAAACCTACCCTATAACCTAAACCTAAACCTATAGCCTAAACTCAAATCCCTAAACCTTAACCTAGACCTAGACCTAAACCTAAACCTATAGCCTAAACTCAAATCCCTAAACCTTAACCTATAACCTAACCTAAACTTATACTTAAAACCTAAAACTATTCCCAAATCCCAAAACCTATAACCTAAACCAAAACCAAAACCTATAACCTAAACCCGAACCCATTCTCAAATCCCAAAACCCAAACCTCAACCTAAACCTAAACCTAAACCTATAACCTAAACTCAATTCCCTAAACCTCAACCTAGACCTAAACCTAAACCTATAGCCTAAACTCAAATCCCAAAACCTTAACCAATAACCGAACCTAAACCTATACTTATAACCTAAAACTATTCCCAAATCCCAAAACCTATTACCTAAACCTAAACCTAAACCTAAACCTATAACCTAAACTCAATTCCCTAAACCTCAACCTAAACCTAAACCTAAACCTATAACCTAAACTCAATTCCTTAAACCTCAACCTAGACCTAATCCTAAACCTATAGCCTAAACTCAAATCCCTAAACCTTAACCTATAACCTAACCTAAACCTATACTTATAACCTAAAACTATTCCCAAATCCCAAAACCTATTACCTAAACTCATTCTCAAATCCAAAACCTATAACCTAAACCTGAACCCATTCCCAAATCCCAAGACCTATAACCTAAACTAAAACCAAAACCTATAACCTAAACCCGAACCCATTCTCAAATCCCCAAAACCCAAACCGACACCTAAAACTATTCCCAAATCCCAAACCCTATAACCTAAACCAAAACCTAAACCTAAACCTATAACCTAAACTCAATTCCCTAAACCTCAACCTAAACCTAAACCTAAACCTATAGCCTAAACTCAAATCCCTAAACCTTAACCTAGACCTAGACCTAAACCTAAACCTATAGCCTAAACTCAAATCCCTAAACCTCAACCTAGACCTAGACCTAAACCTAAACCTATAGCCTAAACTCAAATCTCTAAACCTTAACCTATAACCTAACCTAAACCTATACTTATAACCTAAAACTATTCCCAAAACCCAAACCGACACCTAAACCTATAGCTTAAACTCAAATCCCTAAACCTTAACCTATAACCTAACCTAAACTTATACTTAAAACCTAAAACTATTCCCAAATCCCAAACCCTATAACCTAAACCAAAACCAAAACCTATAACCTAAACCCGAACCCATTCTCAAATCCCAAAACCCAAACCTCAACCTAAACCTAAACCTAAACCTATAACCTAAACTCAATTCCCTAAACCTCAACCTAGACCTAATCCTAAACCTATAACCTAAACTCAAATCCCAAAACCTTAACCTATAACCTAACCTAAACCTATACTTATAACCTAAAACTATTCCCAAATCCCAAAACCTATTACCTAAACCTAAACCTAAACTTAAACCTATAACCTAAACTCAATTCTCTCAACCTAAACCTAAACCTAAACCTAAACCTATAACCTAAACTCAATTCCCTAAACCTCAACCTAGGCCTAAACCTAAACCTAACCTATAACATAAATCAATTCCCCTTAACCTATAACCTAACTTAAACCTATACTTATAACCTAAAACTATTCCCAAATCCCAAAACCTATTACCTAAACCTAAACCTAAACCTAAACCTATAACCTAAACTCAATTCCCTAAACCTCAACCTAAACCTAAACCTAAACCTATAACCTAAACTCAATTCCCTAAACCTCAACCTAGACCTAATCCTAAACCTATAACCTAAACTCAAATCCCAAAACCTTAACCTATAACCTAACCTAAACCTATACTTATAACCTAAAACTATTCCCAAATCCTAAACCGACACCTAAACCTAAACCTAAACCTATAACCTAAACTCAATTCCCTAAACCTCAACCTAGACCTAAACCTAAACCTATGGCCTAAACTCAATTCCCTAAACCTTAACCTAGACCTGATCCAAATCCTAAACCTAAAACCTAAACTTAAACCTATAACCTAACCTAGACCTAGACCTAAACCTAAACCTATAGCCTAAACTCAAATCCCTAAACCTTAACCTATAACCTAACCTAAACCTATACTTATAACCTAAAACTATTCCCAAAACCCAAACTGACACCTAAACCTATAGCCTAAACTCAAATCCCTAAACCGTAACCTATAACCTAACGTAAACTTATACTTAAAACCGAAAACTATTCCCAAATCCCAAACCCTATAACCTAAACCAAAACCAAAACCTATAACCTAAACCCGAACCCATTCTCAAATCCCAAAACCCAAACCTCAACCTAAACCTAAACCTAAACCTATAACCTAAACTCAATTCCCTAAACCTCAACCTAGACCTAATCCTAAACCTATAACCTAAACTCAAATCCCAAAACCTTAACCTATAACCTAACCTAAACCTATACTTATAACCTAAAACTATTCCCAAATCCCAAAACCTATTACCTAAACCTAAACCTAAACTTAAACCTATAACCTAAACTCAATTCTCTCAACCTAAACCTAAACCTAAACCTAAACCTATAACCTAAACTCAATTCCCTAAACCTCAACCTAGACCTAAACCTAAACCTATAGCCTAAACTCAAATCCCTAAACCTTAACCTATAACCTAACCTAAACCTATACTTATAACCTAAAACTATTCCCAAATCCCAAAACCTATTACCTAAACCTAAACCTAAACCTAAACCTATAACCTAAACTCAATTCCCTAAACCTCAACCTAAACCTAAACCTAAACCTATAACCTAAACTCAATTCCCTAAACCTCAACCTAGACCTAATCCTAAACCTATAACCTAAACTCAAATCCCAAAACCTTAACCTATAACCTAACCTAAACCTATACTTATAACCTAAAACTATTCCCAAATCCTAAACCGACACCTAAACCTAAACCTAAACCTAAACCTATAACCTAAACTCAATTCCCTAAACCTCAACCTAGACCTAAACCTAAACCTATAGCCTAAACTCAAATCCCTAAACCTTAACCTAGACCTAGACCTAAACCTAAACCTATAACCTAAACTCAAATCCCTAAACCTTAACCTAGACCTAGACCTAAACCTAAACCTATAGCCTAAACTCAAATCCCTAAACCTTAACCTATAACCTAACCTAAACCTATACTTATAACCTAAAACTATTCCCAAAACACAAACCAACACCTAAACCTAAACCTAAACCTAAACCTATAACCTAAACTCAAATCCCTAAACCTCAACCTAGACCTAAACCTAAACCTATAGCCTAAACTCAAATCCCTAAACCTTAACCTATAACCTAACCTAAACTTATACTTAAAACCTAAAACTATTCCCAAATCCCAAAACCTATAACCTAAATCAAAACCAAAACCTATAACCTAAACCCGAACCCATTCTTAAATCCCAAAACCCAAACCTCAACCTAAACCTAAACCTAAACCTATAACCTAAACTCAATTCCCTAAACCTCAACCTAGACCTAAACCTAAACCTATAGCCTAAACTCAAATCCCAAAACCTTAACCTATAACCTAACCTAAACCTATACTTATAACCTAAAACTATTCCCAAATCCCAAAACCTATTACCTAAACCTAAACCTATAACCTAAACTCAATTCCCTAAACCTCAACCTAAACCTAAACCTAAACCTATAACCTAAACTCAATTCCTTAAGCCTCAACCTAGACATAATCCTAAACCTATAGCCTAAACTCAAATCCCTAAACCTTAACCTATAACCTAACCTAAACCTATACTTATAACCTAAAACTATTCCCAAATCCCAAAACCTATTACCTAAACCCATTCTCAAATCCAAAACCTATAACCTAAACCTTAACCCATTCCCAAATCCCAAGACCTATAACCTAAACCAAAACCAAAACCTATAACCTAAACCCGAACCCATTCTCAAATCCCCAAAACCCAAACCGACACCTAAACCTAAACCAAAACCTAAACCTATGACCTAACCACAACCTAGACCTAAACCTAAACCTATATCCTAAACTCAATTCCCTAAACCTTAACCTAGACCTAAACCTAAACCTACAACCTAAACTCAATTCCCTAAACCTCAACCTAAACCTAAACCTAAACCTACAACCTAAACTCAATTCCCTAAACCTTAACCTAGACCTAGACCTAAACCAAAACCTATAGCCTAAACTCAAATCCCTAAACCTTAACCTATAACCTAACCTAAACTTATACTTAAACCTAAAACTATTCCCAAATCCCAAAACCATAACCTAAACCAAAACAAAAACCTTTACCCTAAACCACAACCCTTTCTAAATACCCAAAACCCAAACCTCAACCTAAACCTAAACCTAAACCTATAACCTAAACTCAATTCCCTAAACCTCAACCTAGACCTAAACCTAAACCTATAGCCTAAACTCAAATCCCAAAACCTTAACCTATAACCTAACCTAAACCTATACTTATAACCTCAAACTATTCCCAAATCCCAAAACCTTAACAAACTAAACCTAAACCTAAACCTATAACCTAAACTCAATTCCCTAAACCTCAACCTAAACCTAAACCTAAACCTATAACCTAAACTCAATTCCTTAAACCTCAACCTAGACCTAATCCTAAACCTATAGCCTAAACTCAAATCCCTAAACCTTAACCTATAACCTAACCTAAACCTATACTTATAACCTAAAACTATTCCCAAATCCCAAAACCTATTACCTAAACCAATTCTCAAATCCAAAACCTATAACCTAAACCTGAACCCATTCCCAAATCCCAAGACCTATAACCTAAACCAAAACCAAAACCTATAACCTAAACCTGAACCCATTCTCAAATCCCCAAAACCCAAACCGACACCTAAACCTAAACCTAAACCTACCTCAACCTAGACCTAAACCTAAACCTATAGCCTAAACTCAAATCCCTAAACCTTAACCTATAACCTAACCTAAACCTATACTTATAACCTAAAACTATTCCCAAAACCCAAACCGACACCTAAACCTAAACCTAAACCTAAACCTATAACCTAAACTCAAATCCCTAAACCTCAACCTAGACCTAAACCTAAACCTATAGCCTAAACTCAAATCCCTAAACCTTAACCTATAACCTAACCTAAACTTATACTTAAAACCTAAAACTATTCCCAAATCCCAAAACCTATAACCTAAACCAAAACCAAAACCTATAACCTAAACCCGAACCCATTCTCAAATCCCAAAACCCAAACCTCAACCTAAACCTAAACCTAAACCTATAACCTAAACTCAATTCCCTAAACCTCAACCTAGACCTAAACCTAAACCTATAGCCTAAACTCAAATCCCAAAACCTTAACCTATAACCTAACCTAAACCTATACTTATAACCTAAAACTATTCCCAAATCCCAAAACCTATTACCTAAACCTAAACCTAAACCTAAACCTATAACCTAAACTCAATTCCCTAAACCTCAACCTAAACCTAAACCTAAACCTATAACCTAAACTCAATTCCTTAAACCTCAACCTAGACCTAATCCTAAACCTATAGCCTAAACTCAAATCCCTAAACCTTAACCTATAACCTAACCTAAACCTATACTTATAACCTAAAACTATTCCCAAATCCCAAAACCTATTACCTAAACTCATTCTCAAATCCAAAACCTATAACCTAAACCTAAACCCATTCCCAAATCCCAAGACCTATAACCTAAACTAAAACCAAAACCTATAACCTAAACCCGAACCCATTCTCAAATCCCCAAAACCCAAACCGACACCTAAAACTATTCCCAAATCCCAAACCCTATAACCTAAACCAAAACCTAAACCTAAACCTATAACCTAAACTCAATTCCCTAAACCTCAACCTAGACCTAAACCTAAACCTATAGCTTAAACTCAAATCCCTAAACCTTAACCTAGACCTAGACCTAAACCTAAACCTATAGCCTAAACTCAAATCCCTAAACCTCAACCTAGACCTAGACCTAAACCTAAACCTATAGCCTAAACTCAAATCTCTAAACCTTAACCTATAACCTAACCTAAACCTATACTTATAACCTAAAACTATTCCCAAAACCCAAACCGACACCTAAACCTATAGCTTATACTCAAATCCCTAAACCTTAACCTATAACCTAACCTAAACTTATACTTAAAACCTAAAACTATTCCCAAATCCCAAACCCTATAACCTAAACCAAAACCAAAACCTATAACCTAAACCCGAACCCATTCTCAAATCCCAAAACCCAAACCTCAACTTAAACCTAAACCTAAACCTATAACCTAAACTCAATTCCCTAAACCTCAACCTAGACCTAATCCTAAACCTATAACCTAAACTCAAATCCCAAAACCTTAACCTATAACCTAACCTAAACTTATACTTATAACCTAAAACTATTCCCAAATCCCAAAGCCTATTACCTAAACCTAAACCTAAACTTAAACCTATAACCTAAACTCAATTCTCTCAACCTCAACCTAAACCTAAACCTAAACCTATAACCTAAACTCAATTCCCTAAACCTCAACCTAGACCTAAACCTAAACCTATAGCCTAAACTCAAATCCCAAAACCTTAACCTATAACCTAACCTAAACCTATACTTATAACCTAAAACTATTCTCAAATCCCAAAACCTATTACCTAAACCTAAACCTAAACCTAAACCTATAACCTAAACTCAATTCCCTAAACCTCAACCTAAACCTAAACCTAAACCTATAACCTAAACTCAATTCCCTAAACCTCAACCTAGACCTAATCCTAAACCTATAACCTAAACTCAAATCCCAAAACCTTAACCTATAACCTAACCTAAACCTATACTTATAACCTAAAACTATTCCCAAATCCTAAACCGACACCTAAACCTAAACCTAAACCTAAACCTAAAACCTAAACTCAATTCCCTAAACCTCAACCTAGACCTAAACCTAAACCTATAGCCTAAACTCAAATCCCTAAATCTTAACATAGACTTAGACCTAAACCTAAACCTATAACCTAAACTCAAATCCCTAAACCTTAACCTAGACCTAGACCTAAACCTAAACCTATAGCCTAAACTCAAATCCCTAAACCTTAACCTATAACCTAACCTAAACCTATACTTATAACCTAAAACTATTCCCAAAACCCAAACCAACACCTAAACCTAAACCTAAACCTATAACCTAAACTCAAATCCCTAAACCTCAACCTAGACCTACACCTAAACCTATAGCCTAAACTCAAATCCCTAAACCGTAACCTATAACCTAACCTAAACTTATACTTAAAACCTAAAACTATTCCCAAATCCCAAAACCTATAACCTAAACCAAAACCAAAACCTATAACCTAAACCAGAACCCATTCTCAAATCCCAAAACCCAAACCTCAACCTAAACCTAAACCTAAACCTATATCCTAAACTCAATTCCCTAAACCTCAACCTAGACCTAAACTTAAACCTATAGCCTAAACTCAAATCCCAAAACCTTAACCTATAACCTAACCTAAACCTATACTTATAACCTAAAACTATTCCCAAATCCCAAAACCTATTACCTAAACCTAAACCTATAACCTAAACTCAATTCCCTAAACCTCAACCTAAACCTAAACCTAAACCTATAACCTAAACTCAATTCCTTAAACCTCAACCTAGACCTAATCCTAAACCTATAGCCTAAACTCAAATCCCTAAACCTTAACCTATAACCTAACCTAAACCTATACTTATAACCTAAAACTATTCCCAAATCCCAAAACCTATTACCTAAACCCATTCTCAAATCCAAAACCTATAACCTAAACCTGAACCCATTCCCAAATCCCAAGACCTATAACCTAAACCAAAACCAAAACCTATAACCTAAACCTAAACCCATTCTCAAATCCCCAAAACCAAAACCGACACCTAAACCTAAACCTAAACCTAAACCTATAACCTAACCTCAACCTAGACCTAAACCTAAACCTATAGCCTAAACTCAAATCCCTAAACCTTAACCTATAACCTAACCTAAACCTATACTTATAACCTAAAACTATTCCCAAAACCCAAACCGACACCTAAACCTAAACCTAAACCTATAACCTAAACTCAATTCCCTAAACCTCAACCTAGACCTAAACCTAAACCTATAGCCTAAACTCAAATCCCTAAACCTTAACCTATAACCTAACCTAAACTTATACTTAAAACCTAAAACTATTCCCAAATCCCAAAACCTATAACCTAAACCAAAACCAAAACCTATAACCTAAACCCGAACCCATTCTCAAATCCCAAAACCCAAACCTCAACCTAAACCTAAACCTAAACCTATAACCTAAACTCAATTCCCTAAACCTCAACCTAGACCTAAACCTAAACCTATAGCCTAAACTCAAATCCCAAAACCTTAACCTATAACCTAACCTAAACCTATACTTATAACCTAAAACTATTCCCAAATCCCAAAACCTATTACCTAAACCTAAACCTATAACCTAAACTCAATTCCCTAAACCCCAACCTAAACCTAAACCTAAACCTATAACCTAAACTCAATTCCCTAAACCTCAACCTAGACCTAATCCTAAACCTATAGCCTAAACTCAAATCCCTAAACCTTAACCTATAACCTAACCTAAACCTATACCTATAACCTAAAACTATTCCCAAATCCCAAAACCTATTACCTAAACCCATTCTCAAATCCAAAACCTATAACCTAAAACCCAAATCCCAAGACCTATAACCTAAACCCGAACCCATTCTCAAATCCCAAAACCCAAACATAAACCTAAACCTAAACATAAAACCTAAACCTAAACCTATAACATAAACTCAAATCCCTAAACCTAAACCTAAACCTAATCCTATAACCTAAACTGAAATCCCTAAACCTTAACCTATGACCTAACATAAACCTATACTTATAACCTAAAACTATTCCCAAATCCCAAAACCTATTACCTAAACTTATAACCTAAACTCAATTCCGTAAACCTCAACCTAGACCTAAACCTAAACCTAAACCTATAGCCTAAACTCAAATCCCTAAACCTTAACCTATAACCTAACCTAAACTTATACTTATAACCTAAAACTATTCCCAAATCCCAAAACCTATTACCTAAACCTAACCTTTCCCTAAACCATAACCCATTCTCAATTCCCTAAAGCTATAACCTATAACCTAAACCTAAACCTAAACATAAACCTAACCTAAACTTATAACCTTTCCTAAAACCTTTAACTTAAACCTAAACTTAAAACCTAAATGTATTCTCAAATTCTTAAACCCAAACCTACACCTAATCCTAATCTTAACTCCCTAACCTAAACCTAAACTTGAAAGCCCAAACCTAAATCCGATCCTGAACCCGAACCCGATTTCCTAAACCTAAACCTTAACCTGTAATCAAGTTCCCAAAAGCTATAACCTATAACCTAAACCTTAACCTAAACCTAAACCAAAACCTATAACCTAAACCTTAACCTATAACCTAAACTTAATTATAACCTATAGCCTAACCTTAACCTAAACCTAAACCAAACCTAAACCTATAATCATATGGTGAGACCATTTCTTTTGTGTCAATTTTATTCCTCTTTGAGTTTTTTTTTTTTTTTAATTCATTAAGAAAAAAAAGTGGTTATACGTGATGCACTTCTTTCACTGTCTTTCTTTTCTCTAATGGGCATTCTAATTTATGAATGACATGACTGTTTGTAGGATGATGGAATATACGAAGCTGCTGAAATTCGGTGAAGTCGAGCACATTTCTCTAATGAAGCCAAAGATTTGTATTTTCAGCATTATTGTATTTGTAACTGTAATTGATTGTAATTGTAATTAATTGAATGAAGGATTGTAATTGTAATTGAATGAATGAAGGATTGTAATTGTAATTGAATGAATGAATGATTGTACAGGTGGTATTTGAATGAACAGGTGGTAATTGAATGAACAGGTGGTAATTGAATGAACAAATGATTTAATTTTTTAATGTACAAAATAGCTATGGATGTTGACCGTAGCCACTAATCAGACAGGTGTAGCCTTTTTAATTTTAGCATATTGCTACGGACTTTCAGCTACAAATAATATCCGTAGTTATTTGAAGTTTTTACTACAGATATAATTGCTACGGATTATATCTATAGCTATTTAACTTACAGCTACGGATTAAATCCGTAGCCACTAATCAGACAGGTGTAGCCTTTTAAATTTTGGCCTATTGCTACGGACTTTCAGCCACAAATAATATCTATAGCTGTTTATTTTTTTTGCTACAGGGGAAAAGGCTACGGATTTAATCCGTAGCCATAGACCTATAGCTACGGATTTAATCCGTAGCCATAGGTTTAAGACCTATCGTTATGGCACCTACGACGACGGTCATGTTACGGACTAGCTACGGACTTAATCCGTAGCCTTAGGTCTAAGGCTACGGATTAAATCCATAGCCTTTGCCTGTTTTTTTGGTAGTGGACGATCACCCTCTACGCCACCACCTTTTTCCACTTATAAATAAGAAGATTCCCACAGGGGAGAGGTACGCACAATCTCTGGCCTTAACCCTTCTACGTTCAACTAGACCTAGACTCCTGACTTTGGCATCGGAGAGTCTCCGGCACACAAGCTAGGGTTTTCTTTGTTTGTTCTTTGTGCAGGTTCACGAGACAGGGAGGATTGACCAGATTTTTACATCAACATTATATAAGAATTTTAAGAAATGACAAAGAAAATGAAATTTTATCTGAATACTCTCAGTTAAATTTACATTATCACAAATTTGTGTGCCAGGCTGCCCAACCCATTACACCCCCACTTACGGATGCTAAATGTGCCATCGAAAGGGATTGTGCTTCAACATGGGTCGTCATGTGGAACATGTGTTAGAGATCCGAGCCATTCATCGGATAGTGGACACTGGGAACATGTCATGGACAAAAGAATAATGTTAGTCTGTTGGCCGGTCAAGTTCATTTGAGAAAATTGAGCAATTAGGGAAAAGAAAAAAAGAAAAGAAAAAGTTGTCCCACCATCCAGATTACATATGTGGCTCATTTGATGAGTGTGCTATTGTTTAGCAATCTAAATTCAATGTAACAGTGTAGCACATTTGGTATTAACTACAGCAGATTGGAGAGCGAGCTATGCACTGATTTTGGTAAATGACATGTTTAGAGAGCCCACATCCTAGGGAGCCCACTACCTGATGAATGGACAATGGATGTGTCATGTCCCTATCTGGATGGACTCAGTTCAAAGTCTAGGCAGGGTTCTATGGGCCCACCATGATCTATGTATTTTATCCACGCCGTCCATCCATTTTTCCAGCTCATTTTAAGAGCTCATTTTAGGCACGAGCTCAAACGCGAAGCATGTCCAAGGCTCAAGTGGACCACACAGTGGGGATTGAATGCCAGCTTGAGCATTAGCTTTGTCTCCTTTATGGGCTCATGCCCTAAAATGATCTGTCAAATTGGATCTTGCTTCCCTGATGAATGGCTCTAACCTCTAACACGTGTCATCCACATGAAATATCTCTGACATGTGTTTGACACCCTCACACAAGGATCTTTCTTGATGGGCTCGGATTTGGCAGTGACCCATCTAGGCCGATATTGGAAAAGCTATGTGGGTCCCACCATGATGTATGTGTTTTATCCACACGCCGTCCTTCCATATCTAGCTCATTTTAGGACATGGGTTGAAAATTGAGGCAGATCCAAATCTCAAGTGGACCACGCCATAGGAAACAGTGGTGAATGAATTTGCACTGTTGAAAACTTCTTGTGGCCCACTGAAGTTTTTGATCTAGCTGATATTCATGTTTTCCCTTCATCCAGGTTTACGTCACTTTATGAACAGGTTGGATGGCAAATCAGCATCGTTATGGAACATAGGAACTTTCAACGGTGGCGCATTATCCCCACTTATTCCTGTGGTGTGGTCCACTTAATCTTTATCTAGGTCTCATTTTTGGCAACATGCCTTAAAATAATCTAGCAAAATGGATGGACGGTGTGGATAACAGACATATATAATAATAGAGCCCAAATAACTTTTCCATCAGCTAGGTGTAGTGTTGGGGTGTGATGGGGATTTTCTCCTCATTGTTGGGTTCGATGAAATCGAACAAGTTTCGATATCATCGATAATTGCAGGATTTTTCAGTGCTGGTCGCTGGACAGTTTTTTGGTTCTGTCAATATCATCGAGAGACCTTCAAATGATATCGAGGTTGTCATTGAGAGTAGTTTGATGACATCGATAATTGTTAGATTTTTCACCCTTGGTCGCTGGACAGTTTTGGTCCTGTTTCGATATCATCGAAGAACCGTCGATGATATCGAAGCTTGTTATCGAGAGACCGTCAATATCATTGAAGAGTTCCGCAAATGTGATTGTGGAAATGTAGATTTTACAGATTTTGTTTCCTCTTTGGGTTCTACCTCTTTCTATTCTTATATAAAGGGGTGTATACGGGATTGAGGTGTATTCTAGGATTTTCTAAGGTTTTCTAAAGGTACTCTAAGAGGGCTTAGGGCTATCAAAAGGTAAGAGAGAGAGAGAGAGATAAAGAGAGAGAGGAAGCTTGTGGAAGGGAGGCTATGCTTGTAGAGGTGATCTACCATATCTCAGCGCTTCCACGTCTTCTTAATCGGTGAGATCTCTCTGTCTTCTTTGTTTCTCTTATAGTTTATCCACTCCTGCATGAGTGAAGAAAGTTTGATCCAAGCGGTGTGTGCTTGTGATCGGTTGTAACGTTCTGCTTTATAGTGGATTGTTGATCTGGACGAGGTCCCGTGGTTTTTACCTCTTTAAGGATTTTTCACATAAAAATCCCTGGTGTGGTGTGGTTTGTGTTTTGATTTAGTTCATTGCATTATTATTCCATAATTTTGATTTGTTTCGAGGGGCAAGATCCTAAGGTTTTGTGCAAGGCCCCCAACAAAGTGGTATCAAAGCTAAGTTCATTGAACGGGTAGGATCAGTTTTTTGAATGATGGAAGGTGGCTCATCAAGGATGATCAGCCTCAATGGTTCTAACTGGACCATATGGAAGGCTAAGATGGAGGACTTGCTTTATTGCAATGACCTATATTCTCCAATTTTAGGCATATTAGCAAAATTTAAGGATATGTCTGATGATGATTGAAAGAAGATGGACCGGAAGGCAGTGAGGTTTATTAGACAATGACTGGATGTTTCTGTGTTCCACCATGTGTCTACGGAGACCTCAGCCGCTAGCCTATGGCTGAAATTGGAAGGGCTATATGAGAAGAAGACAGCTGGTAATAAAATCTTTCTGACAAGACGACTTGTGAATCTCAAGTTCAAAGATGGTGGTTCTGTGGCCGAGCACATGAATGAGGTCAGCAATATAATGAACCAACTCTCCTCTATGAAGATGGTCCTGGATGATGAATTGCAGGCTTTGCTATTGCTTAGTTCATTGCCTGACAGTTGGGAGACATTGGTGGTGTCTCTAAGTAACTCCGCGTTAGACAGAAAGAAATCCATGGAATAGGCTACTAGTTGCCTCTTCAATAAGGAGACAAAGAGGAAGTCTTAGGAGTCTACTTAACAAGAGGCCCTTGTGACACAGGAACGGGGGAGAGGAAAGAACAGGAAGGGCGAGAAGGCACAAGATAAATCAAGAGGCAAGCCGAGTAACAGAAAGGATGTTGATTGCTGGAATTGTTGCAAGAAGGGCCACTACAAGTATGAATATCGTGGTAAGAATAACGACAAGAAAGGAAAAGGAAAGGAGAAGGAAGATGAATCAGATTCCACTGTAGTCACTTCAGATGGTGATGTTATAATTATTCTTTCAGCAGATCACGATGTATGTCTCACGGCTACGGGTCAGGACACCAGCTGGATGATAGACTCGGGAGCTTCTTTTCATGCGACTCCACGTAGGGACTTCTTCACAAGCTACAGGTCAAGTGACTATGGGACCGTGAAGATGAGAAATTCTGGTGTATCAAAGATCGTAGGGGTCGGTGATATTTGTGTGAAGACCGATGTAGGCTGCACATTGGTTCTCAGGGATGTGAGGCATATCCCAAACCTTCGCCTCAACTTGATGTCGATGGGAAGGCTGGATGATGATGGCTATGAAAGTCAGTTTGCTGGTGGGCTGTGTAAGCTCATCAAGGGTTTGTTGATCACAGCTAGAGGAAAGAAGTGTTGTACCCTTTATAAGACGTGTCAGTGTGTGCAAGGGTGGGTTGAACGTAGCGGAAGATTTAGATATTGACATGTGGCATAGGCATCTAGGCCACATGAGTGAAAAAGGGCTTCAGGTACTAGCAAAGAAGCGAGTCCTTCCAGACATGACAGGTACACCTCTCAAAGCCTGTATTGATTGTTTATCAGGGAAACAACATAGAGTTTCATTCGTTAAAACTGCTTCTCATGTTAATAAAGAGCATGCATTAGATTTGGTTTATTCTAATGTTTATGGTCCTATGAGGACACAAACCTTTGGTGGGGCATTGTATTTTGTTACTTTTATAGATGATGCATCTAGGAGAGTTTGGGTTTATGCTTTGAAATCCAAGGACGAGGTCTTTGGTGTGTTTAAATTGTTTCATGCTATGGTCGAGAGAGAGATAGGTAAATCATTGAAGTGCATCCGCACTGACAATGGTGGTGAATACATTGGTGACTTTTATAAGTACTGCAAGTCCTTGGGTATACAGCATGAATAGACGGTTCTCAAGGCCCCCCAACATAATGGTGTAGCTGAGCGAATGAATCGCACCATTGTTGAGAGAATCAGATGCATGCTATCCCATGCGAAGTTGCCCAAAACGTTCTAGGGAGAAGCAATGCACATGGCGGTGTATTTAATAAATAGGTCTTCATCAGTCCCATTGAATAGAGAAGTACCTAAGAAGTTGTGGACTGGATAAGATCCATCGTACAGTCATCTCAGGGTGTTTGGATGTAGGGCATTCATTCATGTACCAAAGGATGAGAGGTCCAAGCTCGATATGAAGATCAGACAGTGTGTCTTCTTAGGGTACAGTGATGAAAAGTTCAAATACAGATTGTGGGATCCGACCGAGAAGAAGCTTGTCAGGAGCAGAGATGTGGTTTTCTTTGAAGATTAGTGTATAGAAGACATTGGTAAGCCAGAGAAGAACCAGCCTAGTTCAGGTGAGCTAGAGGACATGGATCCGATTATTCCTCCCATGGTGTCTGATGACAGGGGAGTACAACAAGGTGCAGAGGACAAGGGAGTTCCTTCAAAAGATGGACTAGGGGAGCAGCCCCCACTTGATCTACCTATTGAGCCACAAGTGAGGAGGTTATCTAGGAACAGACAGCCGTCCAAGAGGTACTCACCGCATGAGTAAATTATGCTAACTGATGGGGGAGAGCCAGAAAATTATTCTGTGGCCCTAACCGATGAGCATAAGGGGGATGGTTGAAAGCTATGTAAGAGGAGATGAAATTCTTGTATAAGAACCACACCTATGACATGGTGAAATTGCCTAAGGGAAAGAAAGCTTTGAGCAACAAGTGGGTGTACAAAAAGAAGTTTGAGTAGAAGAATTCACAGACGAGGTTCAAGGCCAGACTTGTAGTGAAAGGGTTCGGTCAGGGGAAAGGCATAGACTTCGAGGAGATATTCTCACCAGTGGTGAAGATGACATCCATATGGGTGTTGCTTAGATTGGTAGCTAGCATGGATTTGGAGATAGAGCAGTTAGATGTTAAAACTGTCTTCTTTCATGGTGACTTGGAAGAAGAGATCTACATGCACCAACCAGAGGGGTTCGAAGTCAAGGCCAAGGAGCATATGGTGTGTAGGCTGAGGAAGAGCTTGTACGGGCTGAAACAAGCTTCACGACAATGGTACAAGAAGTTTGACTTGTTTATGTTGAAGCATGGGTATGATAGAACGAAGTCGGACCACTGTGTGTTCACGTGCAAGTTCTCAGATAGTGATTTCTTAGTTCTGCTGTTATATGTTGATGACATGCTCATCATGGGAAAAGACATCGAGAAGATCGATAGACTGAAATAGGAGTTGAGCAAGTCTTTTGTGATGAAAGACTTGGGCCCGGCTAAACATATCTTAGGAATGGAGATAATCCGTGACAGAAGCAGCAGGAAGCTTTGGCTGTTACAAGAGTAGTATATTGAGAAAGTCCTAAAGTGGTTCAATATGAATGCAGTGAAGCCGGTCAGTACTCCACTGGATGGTCACTTCAGATTAAGTGATAAGCAGTGTCTCAAGACGAAGGTAGAGGTGGAAGAGATGCAAAAGATACCCTACGCGTCAGAAGTAGGAAGTTTGATGTATGCTATGGTGTGTACACGCCCAGACATAGCATATGTGGTTGGTGTTGTCAGCCGGTATGTTGCCAATCCTAACAAAGAGCATTGGCAGCGGTGAAGTGGATACTGCGGTATTTAAGAGGCTCATTTAGGTTAAGCTTATGCTATGGTAATAGAAAACCTGTATTAGAGGGCTACACAGATGTAGATATGGTAGGTGACATAGACTCTAGGAAGTCTACATCGGGGTTTATGTTCACGTTTGTAGGGGGAGCGGTTTCTTAGCAGAATAAGATACAGAAGGTCGTAGCATTGTCGACGACAGAGGCCGAGTACATTGCAGTCACAGAGGCATGTAAAGAGATGCTTTGGATGAAGAGGTTTCTATAGAAATTTAGCCTGAAGTAGGAGCAACACGTGGTCTATTGCGATAGCCAAAGTGCTATACACTTGAGCAAGAATCCAAGTCAGCACTCCAAGTCGAAGCACATAGAGGTTCAGTATCATTGGATTATGGATATTTTAGAACAAAAGGTGTTACAGGTTGAGAAGGTTCACACAGACGATAATGGGTCAGACATGATGACCAAGGCTTTGCTCAAGGGCAAGTTTGAGGTTTGTAGAAACCAGACTGGTTTGAAGAAGGTGAACTACTCCTGAGTCGAAAAGGTGGAGATTTGATGCCGATTTTCTCCTCATTGTTGGGTTCGATAAAATTAAATAAGTTTCGATATAATTGATAATTACATGATTTTTCAGTGCTGGTCGCTGGACAGTTTTTTGGTCCTGTCGTTATCATCGAGAGACCTTCAGATGATATTGAGGCTATCATCGAGAGTGGATCGATGACATCGATAATTGTTGGATTTTTCATCCCTAGTCGCTGGACAGTTTTGGTCCTGTTTCGATATCATCGAAGCACCGTCGATGATATTGAAGCCTGTCATTGAGAGACCGTCAATATCATCGAAGAGTTCCGCAGATGCGATTGCGGAAACACATATTTTACGGATTTTGTTTCTTATTTGGGTTCTACCTCTTTCTATTCTTATATAAAGGGGTGTATACAAGATTAGGGTGTATTCCAAGGTTTTTTAAGGTTTCCTAAAGGTACTCTAAGAGGGCTTAGGGCTATCAAAAGGTGTGAGAGAGAGAGAGAAAGAGAGATAGGAAGCTTGTGGAAGGGAGGCTATGCTTGTAGAGGTGATCTACCATATCTCAATGCTTCCACGTCCTCGTAATCGGTGAGATCTCTCTGTCTTCTTTATTTCTCTTATAGTTTATCCACTCCTGTGTGAGTGAAGAAGGTTTGATCCAAGCGATGTGTGCTTGTGATCAGTTGTAACATTCTGCTTTATAGTGGATTGTTGATCTGGACGACGTCCCGTGGTTTTTACCTCTTTGAGGGTTTTTCACATAAAAATCCTTGGTGTGGTGTGGTTTATGTTTTGATTTAGTTCATTGCATTATTATTCCATAATTCTGGTTTGTTTTGAGGGGCTAGATCTTAAGGTTTTGTACAAGGCCCCCAAGAGGGTGGTCACCACCCAATCGGACTCCGTTTTGCCCATGTAGCGACTGACACATTTCATCCAATTGGTCCCACGTGTAAAACTAGTTAGGTATTCATAAGCATCGCATGCCAACTGAGATTTCAGGGCGTCAGGAGATCTCCCTCCCTTTATTCGAGGCCTCCTGTTGTTAAATAGAGTGGGCTTAAGCTCAATACGCGAGGGCTAAGCCCTTCTCGCTGCATTGCCCCGTTACGATAAGAGGGGCTGCAGTTAAGCCCTTCTTGTTGCATTGCCCCGTTACGCTAAGAGGGGCTGCCTCCCTGAATGTATTTTCTTTTTGTTTTCATTCCTGTAACTCTCTGTTCTTATGAAGGAATTGTTACTGGTTTGTAAAAAAGAAAAAAGAAAAAGGGCGAGCCATTAAAATGTTCCTTTCACTGGTCCACATTCATTTACACATATCAGTGGCAAGAATCATCCATTTAGCATATTTTTCTTACAGTGTCCCACACGCAAACATGGATGGATGGTTTTAGCCATCCGAACATATCTGCAGCGAAGGCACCCATGGGAGACATCCTGACGATCCTCAATCTCAATATACACGTAAAACATAACAAAAGAGGAGCTTTAGCATGATAGATAGTAAGAAGTTTTATTTATGGGAGAGTTTCATGTCATGTGACAGCTACAGCTGAGACAAAGGTCAAAACTCTACTAGTACTTGTAACTGACCCTACTATATTCAACTATAAGATTTTACTATTAGATTAGGACGATGGCATGTCTTATTTTCACGGGTGCATGCTTGCATGCATGTCTTGTTCAAGTGTCGTTGACCTCCTTGAGGATGGAAATGAGCTTGGGGTGAGTCATGGGCTTGACATGGTACTCATTGATGCCGACTTCTATGAACACTTGCTTGTCCCTGTTGCGTGAGTTCACGCTAACCCCGATCATCTTACACCCAACTCCCATGGTCTGCAACACCCTCGTTGCCCATCAAAATAGAAAAGAAGTGGGTGAGTGAACATTAATCATTTGTACCTCTCTCTACACATCTGTTTCTACTTGAGTATCATTTGCGTCAATCTAGACGTATACGATTAACCTTTTTGGTTCCTCTTGCTCCTCTTGATCATTCTTGTGGAATAGAGAGTTTTCATTGAGTCTGACGTCACGGCTAGTGATGACCTTACATGTAACCTTATCGAATAACTTGTAACCTTTCACATTAACACCATAGCTAACAAAAATATACTTTTTGGCTCTATGGTCTAGCTTATTTCTCTCAATTGACGGTACATAAGAGTAAGCCTCATAACCAAATATACGTAAATGTGAGTAGTATAGCTTATGACCACTCCATACTTCCTTTGGGATTTTACATTCAATTGTCATAGACGGGGACCAGTTCACCAAATGGTAAGCCGTGTTAACGGCCTCTATCCATAGGTCATTGCCCAATGCAGGATTACTTAACATGCATCTGACCCTCTCCAAGAGAGTTCGATTCATCCACTCAGCCACGCTGTTTTGTTTAAGTGTGTGGCGCACTGTATTATGCCTGATGATCCCTTCATCCTTGTAATATTCATTAAACTTAGTGAAAGTAAATTCTCCACCATTGTCAGTCCTTAAAATCTTTATTTTTCGCCCTGACTATTTTTTCACCATTGCCTTCTATTGTTTGAATATGGTGAAAACTTCAGATTTACGTTTCATAAAGTAAACCCAAACTTTCCTACAGTAGTCGTCAATGAATGAAACAAACTATGATGACCCCCCAATGAAAAGCTTTGGTGATGGCCCACATACGTCAAAGTACACATAATCAAGCAATCCCTTACATACATGTTTTTCAAATTTAAAAGATAATCTAAATTGTTTACCATATATACAATGCTTGCATATATCTAAATCAGAATTTTTAAAAGCTGGAATCAAACAACGATCAGATAGTACCTTCATGCCCCGCTCGCTCATGTGGCTCAGACGAACATGCCACATACGTACATACATGGAATCTACAATAGCTGCTGCTACTCCACCTATTGAAGTGTTCCCGATCAACCTGTAAAGATTTCCATGCCTTTGCGCTCTCATAACTACGAGTGCCCCTTTCGAAACTTTGAGGACACCATCAATATCAGTGAACTTTCACTCTATAGCCTCGAGTGCATCGAGAGAAATCAGACTTTTCTTTATATCAGGAACGTGCCTGACATCAGTCAAGATACGCTCAATCCCATCAAACATCTTGATACTCATAGTACCAATAGCCACAACATTACAGGCATTGTTATTGCTTATAAAGACCTGTCCGCTATCATATTCCTTGTAACTAGCAAACCAACTTCGATGAAGAGTTATGTGATATGATGCTTCTGTATTAAAGATCCACTCATCTCTAAGATTGTCATGTAAGTATCCGACCATAGACACAAACAGAACATCACATCACTTGTTTCTTCATCAGATATGATAACATTGGCCTCCTTGGAAGAAACCTCTGAGTTTTCTTTCTTTGCTTTAGGATTTGTGCAATCCTTCTTCACGTGTCCATGCATTCATCCCACAGTTCTAGCACTTTAATTTTCCATTACCCTTGCCCTTGGATTTGGATATAGGTCTTGAAGATCCTATACCTTGTTCAGTATTTTTCCCCTCGTAAACAGTGCATTAGAAGATGTCTCCATGCCACCGTTTAGCTTTCTCATGGCATTTCCTTAAAGGGCCGAGATAACAGTGTTGACACTCAGGATTTTATTTGTGGCGCACATTGTGTCCCTAAATGATTCATACGATGTCGGAAGAAAATTCAACAATATACATGCTTGTTCCTCATCTTTGATCACTTCCTCCATATCCTGTAGTTTGCAAACCAATTTATTAAAGTTACTGATGTGGGCCTCCAGATCTCCACTCTCCACCATCTTGAAGGTATACTACTGTAGCTTCAAGTGTATGCGATTTTCAGAGGATTTTTTCGCATAGATATCCTCTAACTTCGCCTATAAACTAGTTACAATTTTTTCCTTCAAAACATTGTAGAGAACTTCATCCGTGAGATATAAACAGATGGAAGCTAAGGCATTCATATCAAGAGTATTCCAGTCTTCATCATTCATTGTCGATTTCCACTCCTCAAGATCCTTAACTTCCCCTTGCTTGGTTAATAGACTAATCATCTGGATCTTTCATAACTCAAAATTATTTTTACTCGAGTACTTCTCAATATCAAACTTGGCGTTTCCCATTGATGCTAATCCTGCGAATTCAAATATGTGCCCCAACGATTGCTCTGATACCACTTGTTAGGAATTGTGCTGCGGAATCACACAGAGATGGATCTAGGATAGTAATCCAAGAGCACCAAGCAAACACAAGAGAACACAAAAATTTAACGTAGAAAACTCTTTCAGAAAAAAAACCACGAAAGTAACAAATCTTCACTATGAAAACAGAAATTACGAAGAGAAAGGACTTACCAGACTTGGGCAATCCTTAAATTTCTCCCTTGCTCCATCTTTTTAGAAACCCTAGAACTATTTTAGAAAGCCTTAGAATCCCTTAGAATACCTCCCAATCCCGTTTACACCCATATATATAGTTGTAAAAAGAATCCCAAACAAAATCGGAAAGAATCCTTAACGAAATCGGAAACAAATCCTGCACTTTTGCAGTTTTGCGAAAAAAATCTGCGTAGAATTTGATTAGATTTAAGACATCAAATACAACAGTCTGCCTAACCCATTACACCCCTACTTAAGGATGCTACATGTGCCATTGAAAGGGATAATGCTTCAACATGGGTCCTCATGTGGAACATGTGTTAGAGATCCAAACCATTCATCTGATAGCGGACGCTATGAACCTGTCATGGACAAAAGAATATTGGTCTGTTGATCTGTCAAATTCATTTGAGAAATTTGAGTAATTAGGGAAAAGAAACAAAGAAAAGAAAATAATGTCACATTTGTGGCTCATTTGATGAGTGTGCCATTGTTTAGCAATCTAAATTCAATGTAACAGTGTAGCAGATTTGGTAAATATTAACTGCAGCGGATGGGAGAGCGAGCTACCACTGATTTTGGTAAATGACATATTCAAAGAGCCCACTACATAGGGAGCCCACTACCTGATGAATGGACAATGGATGCGTCGTTTCCCTGTCTGGATGGACTCGGTTCAAAGTCCAGGCTCGGTTCTATGGGCCCCACCATGGTCCATGTGTTTTATCCATGCCGTCCATCCATTTTTTCAGCTCATTTTAAGGCATGAGCCCAAAAGCAAAGCATGTCCAAGGCTCAAATGGACCACACAGTGGGGATTGAATGCCCCTTGAGCATTAGATCGGCCTCCCTTATGGGCTCATACCCTAAAATGATCTGTCAAATTGGATCCTGCTTCCCTGATGAATGGCCCTAACCTCTAACACGTGTCATTCACATGAAATATATTTGACATGTGTTTGACACCCTGGGCCTTTCATTGAATCACGACCCTTAAAGAAAAAAAAAGAAAAGAAAAGAAAAGAAAAACTATCAGGGCAGTCCTAAGTGGGTTTCGACCCTAATAGGACCTGTCTTGATGGGCTTGGATTCGGCAGTGACCCATCCAGGTCGATACGGGAAAAGCTATTAGTGTCCCACCATGATGTATGTGTTTTATCCACACGCCGTCCATCCATTTCTAACTCATTTTAGAACACGGACTGAAAATTGAGACAGATCCAAATCTCAGGTGGACCACGCCATAGGAAACAGTGGTGAATGAATTTGCACTGTTGAAAACTTCCTGTGGCCCACTGAAGTTTTGGATCTAGCTGATATTTATGTTTTCCCTTCATCCAGGTTTACGTGACTTTATGAACAGGTTGGATGGCAAATCAGCATCGTTGTGGGCCATAGGAAGTTTCAACGGTGGCGCATTATCCCCACCTAGTCCTGTGGTGTGGTCCACTTAATCTTTATCTAGGTCTCATTTTTGGCAATATACCTTAAAATAATCCAGCAAAATGGATGGACGGCGTGGATAACACATACACACATAATAATAGAGCCCAAATAACTTTTCCATCAGCTAGGTGTAGTGTTGGGGTGGTCACCACCCAATCGGACTCCGTTTTGCCCGTGTAGTGACTGGCACATTTCACCCAGTTGGTCCCACGTGTAAAACTAGTTAGGTATATGTTCATAAGCATCGCACGCCAACCGAGATTTCAGGGCGTTAGGAGATCTCCCTCCTTTAATTCGAGGCTTCCTGTTGCTAAATAGAGTGGGCTTAAGCTCAGTACCTTGTCGCTGCATTACCCCGTTACGATAAGAGGGGCTGCCTCCTTTTCTTGGTAGCTCCTCCCGAATGTATTTTCTTCCTGTTTTCATTCCTGTAACTCTCTGTTCCTATGAAGGAATTGTTACCGGTTTGAAAAAAAGAAAAAGAAAAGTGCGAGCCGTTAAAATGTTCCTTTCAATGGTCCACATTCACCTACACATATCAGTGGCAAGAATCATCCATTTAGCATACTTTTCTTACAGTGTCCCACACCCAAACATGGATGGACGGTTCTAACCATCCGATCATATCTGAAGACCCCCGTGGGAGACATCTTGACGATCCTCAGTCTCAAAATACACATAAAACACAGCAAAAGAGGAACTTCGGCCTGATAGATATATAGTAAGAAGTTTTATTTATGGGAGAGTTTCATGTCATGTGACTGCTACAGCTGAGACAAAGATCGAAACTCTACTAGTATTTGTAACTGGCACTACTACATTCTACTATAAGCTTTTACTATTAGATTAGGATGATGGCAGGTCTTATTTTCACGGGTGCATGCATGCATGCATGTCTTGTTCAAGCGTCGTAGACCACCTTGAGGATGGAAATGAGCTTGGGGTGAGTCATGGGCTTGACATGGTACTCATCGATGCCGGCTTCCATGAACACTTGCTTGTCCCTGCTGCATGAGTTCGCGCTAACCCCGATCATCTTGCACCCAACTCCCATGGTCCGCAGCACCCTCATCGCCTATCAAGACAGAAAAGAAGTGGGTGAGTGAACATTAATCATGTGGGCCACTTCCATACGTGGTCTGATCATGTAGCCTGTGTTGTGACCCAGGATTGCTAACATGTGTGGCATATGAATTGCTTACTCGTCTGTATCAAATGTGACTCGTTTGAGTTTACTCAGACTTGATCTGTTGATTAGTGGAATTGAATGTTATTTGTCAAAATTTCCTTTCAACGGTCCGCATAAGACTCCACATTTTTTTTTTTCAAAAGAAAAGCTGTGAAGATGATCAAAATCATCCGTCCATCATGAGTTTTGAGCGGTGGGCCATCCCCAAGAGACTTAAGAAAGGTACAACTCTGTACATCCTGCCAATAAGTGTGATTATAAAGCTGGACATGAGCCGAGTTAGCTCGGTTAACCCGCTCGACTCGGTTTTGATTGAAAACTGAGTTAAGCTGAGTCGAGCTTTTTTTCAGCTCAAAAATATTTCAAGTCAGCTCGAGCTCGTCTCAACCTATACACATTTAAAATTATATATATATACACACACACACACACACAGAGACACACACGCCCTATTTATATATTTATTTATTTTTGCCCTAGCCCACTCAACCAGCCCTCCCTCCCAAGTCCCATTTCCGTTTTTTTGCCATAATCGACCTGACCAGCCCTCTCTCACTCTCAATCTCAAATCAATCTCTTAATCTCTAATTTTCTTTCTCTTTGCCCATCCTTTCCTTTTCTGTTCCAGTACTTGAGCCAGTAAATCTCTTTTCATTGACTCTCTGTCCCTCTTTTTATTTGGGCACTCGAACTTGAGCTCGACTCAAAGTTAATTTGCTCAGATTGGCCCGAGCTACTGACCAAACTGAGTTTAGTTGGCCGGTCAGACTCGAAGACCGAATCGAGCTAAACTCGAGTTGAGGTAGGCTGCTGGCCAAATCGAACCGAGCTGTGCCAACCTTGAATCAGCTCGGCTCGTTGTCCAGCTGTAACGTGAAGAACCTTTATTGATATCAGCCTTGCACTTGAAAGCCCCGCATTTACGAGAGGAACACGCATGATATTTGGCTGAGGAGAATGCAAAGCTAACTGATCATGTTATGCATGGCACGGATTAGGTGAGTCTGGGTCCTGACCGTGGGCCCACCTTGATGTATGTCTTGTATATCCACTCCGTCCATCAATTTTGTCAGCTTATTTTAAGCATGACCCAAAAATGAAACGGATCCAAGTCTCAAGTGGACCACACCACAGGAAACAGTGGTGATTGAAAGCCCACCATTAAAAAGTTCCTATGGTCCATCATAAGCTGTTCCCCCGGACTCACCTAATCCCCGCCCACTATACACTTACACTATTCTCATCAACTGTTTGGTGATCCAAACCATTGGTCTATTGGGCCCTACATTTCAAAATCATCCCCACTTTTTCAAAATTTAAATTGTGTTTGTATTTATTTTCTGAACCGAATGTTTCGAGTCTACAAGTTGAAAAGTTTGGATCGTCCACCAAGATTTTTGGGTTACGGTCCATTCCTAGTGGGGCCCAGCAGATCAAAGTCCGGTTCAATGAACTACAATCTTAAAATTAAAAACCCGAGGACTGCGCATATCCTCAGCCTATGTGCACACGCCCCCCAGCTGTAGCTAATAAAATCATACAGAGGATTTTGGTTCCAAGCAATGACATAAATGCAACAGCCATTTGCCACTAATCAGTTGCATGCATACCTGGGGCCCATCCATAACAGGCGATCCATGTCTATCAGGATCAGATCAAAGTGGGCCCCATCAAGGTGGAGGTCCACGGCCTCCTGACCATTCTCAGCCTCCTGGGCTTCCACCCCAAGTTTAGTCAGCATCATCTTTAGAATCTTGCGGTTGACTGGATTGTCATCCACAACCAATACGCTCAGCTGCTTCTTGAGGTTCAGCTCACTCAGTCCCTGGTTTGGACCATTTTTCATGGCATCAATGGCCACATTCTTCGATTTTTTAGAGCTGCTGGAAGAACCCATTCCAAACGGCATCTTTCCACGTTAGTACTACCACCCAAGCCCTGCATGCATTGGACGATTTGGATTAAAATCCAAGGCAGTGTACCCTTCAAAAGTACAAAAAAAAAGAACCAAATAGAGTACTATCATCACTTGAGAAAACAGTTAGTTTTATACACAGATATGGGTACGGCAGTAGGCTATTTCATAGAAATAAGAAAAAAATGTTGCAGGTAACTCATAAAAAAAATTTAAAAATGATAGCCGATGACACATCTAAATTTCCTAATATTCTTTTCATATGTTGAAAATTCCTTTCGATGTCCTTTTAAAACCCAATATTCAAGACTCTCCAAAGATTTATTTCGTAAGTAAAATTGTCTATAGTTACTCTGGTTATATATGGTAGAGGCAACCTAAATATTTAGTGCATACATGCTTACATGTATCATCATCATCATCATCATCACCATCATCGTCATCTTAGTATTTCTTCTATTAAGTTGGAGTGGGCTTTTAAATGATAGACTTGGCAAAAATTGTAGGATCCACTACTTATCAAAACATCTACTTGTTCTAACAGACTTGTTCTACCAAGTCAGTTGAAACCTAGCATAGTAATTCACATCATCACATGGGTATATGTACCAAAAAAAGACAGGAAAGAGAAGTGATTATTTATCTGCGCAATTCATTTTTATGACTAATTTTGCCTTTGAACACGTATGATTTTTAAAGGAAAAAATAACCTTAGAGCCCATGACTAGTATGTGTATATGTGCGCGCACACACACACACACACCCTATATATGTGTATGTAAATTTAACTTTTTTGCTCCAAAAAAAAATGGTATTTAAGTGAAGCTGTAAGCATATATTTGAAGGCAACAAATAAAAATAAAAATAAAAATAAAAAGGTTGTAGCATACAATTGGTTGGAGTTGATTATTTCCCAATAACTCATGCCCAAAGAAAGAGAGGCATGCTTAGATTATAGATGAAAAATCTATGGGAACGTTAGATGAATTATAATAATCAATATCATTAGTACTATTTGTGGTCAGTTTTATAAAATCCTATTTTGCCAAAAAAATAAAATAAAAAGTCTTTATGTTGATATATTTTTAGGGAGGCGAAAACCTTGATATTTCTCACCAGCTCAAACAAAGTTTTTTCTGGCTTTCCTTCCCAAGTGAGAATAAAAAACAATGTATTTTGCCCTTCTCACCACCACAATCCGAAATGTCTTCAGGTCTTCCTTCCCGAATAGGAACAGCCAAAAAAGGTCTTTGGCCCTCCCTACTAGGTAAGTAAGAAAAGGCAATATCTTAGCTTCAAACCATCACTAATGGCATGGTTTAAGCAGATATTGGAACACAGTTGTAAACATTATAATTCTCTAATCTACAAGAGCCCCACTAGTTTACAAACTAATGAGTTGATCTATACCATTGGTTGAAGCACTTGGGGATCCACACAAATTATGATAGGTTCCAACATTTTCAAGGTGGGTCATAGAGTTAACAATATTAATGTATGTGATACTTCAAGAAGTGAGTTAATAAGATGCCGAATAATAATTATGTTACTAAAACTATAGAAATTGGCAAAGAAAAAAAAAAGAATAAAATCAAGCTTGGATTACCCTTTAATGAAGTAGAGGCGAGGCTGATTTAGGCAAGGGAATGTAACTCGCACTCGAGCTCTATCGATGCCGGTGCCTTCGTCCTCCACACACCAAATCTTAAATAGGCAATGAGGGTGGAACTCTCACTTTCAATTGCTTCTTTTTGTATCTTTAGCTGGCAAGGCGTGCCTCGAGCACCGGCGAGGGAAGGAGAGAGTGCAGAATAGCATGATATGCGGAGTGTCCCTTAACGGAGAGTGGCTTGAACTTTGAAGAGTTCCAGAGCAAGCAAGACACATGGCTCAATACTTCAAATTTTACTTTTTCATTTTTTGCAATTATTCATGAAGCGAAATTTGCAGAGCATCTGTGTCAAGGCTCAGAAAAGATCATGGAGTCAGAAAATCATAATCTCCTAGATATTTCGGTGTGGATATCTTACACAACTAGATTTGATTCTTTCTTCACCTAATTTTTCTGATTTGCAACAAAAACCGTGGACACAATCCACGGCTCCAAAAATCTGTTAGCCACATTGTCGAGGCCTCATTGTTCTTACTTAAGTAAACCATTAGTGTTGGGATTAACATAAGCTAGAAACATGTAGAACGCACATGATGCGAATGGTTTTTTAATTTGTAACACAATAAGTGTGGCATTTTAGTGAATAAATGGTATATCAAAAGAGTTGTAAATTTACAATCAACCAAGTTGGTACAATCAAATAGTACTAAATTCACACATGTATGTATGCATGTGTGCATAATAATCATAAGCTACATGTTTTTTTTTTTTTTTTTTAATTATATATTTTTAAATGCAAAATTAGTTGTAACATGATTTATAGACTGAAAATATATAGTTGAATTACACCATATTTCTTAAAGGAAAATGATTACATTTATATAAATATCATATATATGTATATGTATATATGCACATAGTATATATGGATGTTTGCATAATGATCATGGACCATAGTGTTAATGTTTTCTTTGAAAAATCATATATTTTCTGGAGAATAGTTTCTGATTAATTATACCATATGATTGCTTCAGAAAAAAGGTTACATTTATATAAATATACATACATATGTATGTTGTATGTGTATGTACATGAGCACCACGTGTATGTATGTTGCAAATTTGTAATAGTTACATTTTTGGTTTAGGAATGGCTTTAAACCATTCCAAATTCAAAAAGGTTACATTTATATAAATTTATATACATACATATGTATGCATGTATATGTATATGCGCACCACGTGTATTTTGCAAATTTGTAAAAGTTACATTTTTGGTTTAGGAATGGCATTAAACCGTTCCAAATTTGGAACGGTTCTATACCATTCTAAATGTAAAAAAAAGGGATGGTGTGGATTGCTCACCTCTCATATGGCCCACATGAGTTTTGGATCCACCTCATTTTTGGTCTTATGTCCTAAAATGATCTCTCAAAATGGATGGATGGTGTGGATTTCTCACAAACATCACGGTGGGCCCCACCTAGCATTCCAATGCAGGAACTTCCTACGAAAGGCCCCACTTAGCATCTCTCTCTCTCTCTCTCTCTCTCTCTCTCTCTCTCTCCCCCTCCCTCTCTCTCTCCCCCTATCTTGGACTCTGTCTCTCTCTCTCTCCCTCCCTCCCTCTCTCTTCCCCTATCTTGGACTCCCCTCTCTCTCTCTCTCTCTCTCTCTCTCTCTCTCTCTCTCTCTCTCCCCCCCCCCTCCCCCCTATCTTGGGCTCCCTCTCTCTCTCTCTCTCTCTCTCTCTCTCTCTCTCTCTCTCTCTCTCTCTCCCCCTCTTAGCGCATCGTCTCCAACATCATCTTCAGATTTGGTGTGGCCAGTTGCCTCCGGTACTCATTTCTCTTAAATGGAGATTTAGGATATAATATTGAAATTGGACTTTCCTAAAATCTGTAATGACAAAAAGATTAGGGCTTTCTTAAAAAATCACTTTTATGGTTTATTGGTTTGATTTTCTTGTGTACTTCTCATTATCCATGATATGTGCTTCTCATTATCCATATGTCCATGGCCCAAATCGCTAGCAAATGATGTTAATCATCTGTTAGTGGTTCAAATTTTGATTAGTTGTTTGATTTTCATAAATATGTTAATGGTTCAAATTCATCGAGATTTTTATGGTTAAGATCTTCCGATTAGTGGGGGTTCGTTGGCCATGTCTAGTAAACAATGGGACCAATGATCTAGACAATCTGAGTTTCTATAGATGTATGCCATGTATACAGTGGATGCAGACATAGAATAGTCTTGCCATTTGTCGTTTGCTATGAATGTTTAAGGTATGCACAATATATGTTTGATGAAATGTCTCTGTTTTAACAGTTTTCAATTTATATGTATGCCATGTATACAATAGATGCAAACAGAGATTCATGGCATTCTCTCACCCAAGGGCCAATTTGGGCGTACCTAAAAATGTGGACTGAGGAATCCATCCAGAATTTTTTTGAAATGGTCTTCATCTAACGATGTCTCTAATAGTCTTCATGAACCCGAGTATTTGAAATGGTCCAAACTCCAAGTAATGTTTTATTCATTCCTTGACTTTTGTTTTGAGTTTGATGCATTTTTTGAAAAAGAAAGCTTCCCTTTTTTGGTTCAAATTAATTCATTTTTGTTATGATTGATTAGGCAAACTCTTATGGGGCAATAGGTCTCAAAGAGTTCCATTTCCCTTCCATCAATTCCTTGTTCAAGCGTCCTTCATTTCTTAGTATTTAATATACACAAATACCTTTTAGTCTTTTTATTTTGTCTCTAATCTTTCATTTACATTACTAAAGGAGGAAGGAATCATGGATGAATCAGCAATCCCTATAGTGAGCCAGGCTTTAGAAGTGTGATACTACCTTTGTGAATTTTCAAACCTTTGTCTTTTGCTACACACAATTGACTATTTCCCTTGATGGGCAAGAAACAGATGGAATCCGTGATTTAAAAGTTCAGGTCCTCGAGGGTATCACAAGTGTTGAGGTACATGTATGAATCATTTGTGATATTGATCCCATCTTTGAGTTGGTCATGGATCTAATCTAGTTTAAATGTTAGTGCTTGGAATAATTCAAGGATATGTTCAGCACAATAATTGTCATAGTAGAATCAAGGTTGTAGGTATTAATGTTAGGCTAATTGGAATGGGCTTAGAGAATGCAATTCTACTTTAGTTGCGAATTTTTTTATTTTTTATTTTCCAAATTCCTCTTTCTTCTCATGTTGTTAGCATTAATAATTTCATGGTAGATCTATGATAGACTATTCCAATGTCCGTTTTGTGCTACAGGCTCGTGAGAAGTTTCTATCAGCAGGGAAAGGCACAAAGTCAGATGTTACTGCTATCTTAGAAGAGGTATTGACCTATTTTTAACTAATTAAGAGGCTTTTTCTAATCTTGACTCATAGAAAATCTGATTTTTTAAAAAATATTTCATTTGTCAACTCAATGCCGTAAGATAGAAATATTTAGGTATAGGCATATTTCAGGACCTCCGCATTGCAACGTCTTCATTCAAGCAGGCCCACTTCAATATGGTATTTACAACTTTATGCACACAGAATATTCTATCCATGTTTAATATGCTACTTCTAGTAGAGTTGCATTGATATGAGATCCCGAATACATGTCTAAGGATAGCTAGTGGCTGGTGCCATTAATTGGCATATTCTTTTTCTTTCCAGGTCATGGTTCTTTCTAATGTTGAAACCAAGAATATGTTTAAGTTTTTGGAAGTTGTTAATGGGGCAATGGATGCTCACCTTCGTTATTCGAAACAAGTACCCACATATTTTCATTGTTAACTTTGTCTTATTGAATGTAGTTTGTTGCTCTTCTTTGGTGTTGCTCTAAAAGCCTTTGTCTTGGTTTTCTTGTAGGGATATGAGCTATTGCATCAGATGGAGCTAGCCATATGTTCGCCAGGTTTGTTTTTTGTTTATGTATTGCTGTAGAAAATGTTTAGGGTGTGTAATTTAGCAATATGAGTTAGTGTATAGGCTAGATGTGATATGCTTTCTAGTCAGTTAAAAGACTTTTAAGTCACATGTAAAGGTTCTCTTCTCTAGGAATTCAAAGGGACAATTAGGCATAGATATGGGCCCCAGATAGTATAACCCATGGGGCTTAGGTGATTTAATTGGACACTTTTGGTGACTGCAGTCATTTCTTTCATGTTGTTTTGTGCACATACAACATTTTTGTTCATTTAGTTAAATGATTTATGAAATAAAAAAGAAAGGCCTAATGATCAAAGAAAAAAGAAGGAAAAGAAAGCCTGCCCCCATCATGTATTCAATTAAGTTATCATCATTGTCCCATTTCTTTCACTGCTAAATAGATTCATTTTCTAAAAATTTCCATCTTTTTTTTTTTTCATGTCTAGTGTATGTCGAGTTTTCTATTATTTATTTGTTCTCCTAGTTAACTTGCTCATATTCATTTGATCTATAAATTCTTTGCAACAATCTTGGGAGTCCACCATGGCTGCTCTTTGTTTATAAAAGTGGTCATGGCTACGACCTGCTACGGATATAAACCATAGCTGTGGGCCAATAGCTACGGTTTTAATCTATAGCTTTCGCTCCTTATTGTTTTGTTTTTTTGTTTTTTTTTTGGTAGTGTTGATAACAACCACAACATTACATAGGATCCATCAAGACAAACAATTAGAACCTGTGCATAAACATGAACAAGAGACCCCTGCTTTGGTGAGCCAATTCAACAAGCATTTGATGAGAAACTCATGTTTTATACAAATTGCATGCATATCTATAGACAAAAAAAAATACCAACCAAACCACCTTAATTAGCTGAACGACAAAGGGAGAAACAGAAACTTAAAAGTGTTTAGAAAATAGAAGAAAAAATTGTCATGCCCAAGACTTTTAGCTGATGACAAATTTACTTGTTTGTGATTTACTATGTCGAAGTTATCCATGAGACAAGTACCTCTTGCATGTAGTTATGTCATAGTTAAGGGTGACTTAAAATGTAAGGTCAAGTCTCTCTCTCTCTCTCTCTCTCTCTCTCTCTCTCTATCTCTCTCTCTTTTCCCTTTTTTATGAGAGAGATGGTATTCAGTCTTCTCTCAAATATCATCTCAAATCCTTCCCAACTTGATAAATTTTGATGGATGACTCTTGACTTGTCCATACTTGGCATGTTTGCTATTGGTATTTACATTCTTTATGCAACTATTTATTGAAAATAATACCAGCAATGACTAATTAATTACAATATTATCAACAACAAATAACTTATCACAATTTTTTTGTAACAAAGCAAATGATAACATTGAGATCTAAAATACTGAAAACGAAATTAACGACGGACTTAGTCAGTCGCATAGTCCGTCGCTACTTGCTGCACAACAAAAATTAAACGACGGATGGGATCCGTCGCTAATCTGCAACGTATAAGATCCGTCGCTAAAAATAGAAATTCGTCGCTGAACTAGCGAAAAAAGAAATTCACTATAAAATTTTGCGACGGATACGGTCCGTCGCTGATTTGCAGAGGAAATCCGTTCCTGATTTTTCGATTTGTTCTTAAATTAGCGACGGATTTGGTGCATCGCTAGCATTTCCACAAAAAAGAGGAAAAAAAAGAAAAAAACAACATTAGGCTTTTGTTTTGATTTGTTTTTTTTTTTTTTTTAAAATTTAAATCTCTTACAACTGATAGTCATCCAAAAAAACTTAACACGATTGTTTAATAGGAAAAATGATGCAAATTTGTCATGTTAATTATGTTTCAACCTAACATGTAAAAAAAATAAAATAATGGGGCCAACAGTGGCTGGGTATGGAAAGGTTGGAGAACTCTTACAGATACGCTCCGGGGTCTCGCAACGGTGAATTTCATACACATCTTTAGGGAGGGGAATGGCACGGCTGACGCTCTTGCTCGGATGGGCAGCTTGTCCCAATCTCGGTTATATTTCTCCTGTTTTGCTGATCTTCCTAAACAGGTGAGGGGAGTCCTTTTCTTGGACAATGTGGGGCTCAGAGGATAAGGGAGAGGAAGATCTCCTCTGATTTTCTGTAATTTTCTGGTGTTCTTTGGTTCGGCCTTTACGATAGGTCTTTCTGTGGTCCTTTTTTCCATGGAAGACCCGAATCCCTGTAATTTTGTCCAAAAATGAATATAGCACTCCTTAAAAAAAAAAAAAAAAACTTAACATGTAAAAATATCACAACAGAAGTAAAATGCAGGTCATGTTAATGCTATGTTATAACCTAACATATAAAAAAATCATTCCAAAATTACCACCTATTGAAGGAAGGCAAAGTGCTAAATGCCAACAACAGATGAATTTATAGGAACCTGTAGATGAAAAGGTAGAACACCAATTTCACCAAAGAATTTTTTTTTTTTTCAAAGTGCATGTACGTGCACATGGGCGTGGGCGTGGGTGTTTGTGGGCCAATGTGTGTGAGTGGGTATGGCCGTGTATGCATTTGTGTAGGTGTGTTCATGCAGGTGTGTGGTATGTGTTCTTGCACAATTTGAGTAGCAAATTTTGTAATTGTTTCCTGCTTTGGCTTTAAAATAATTTTTCTCCTTTTATTTCAGTCTTGATCTCTAATTAAAGAGCAAGAGAAACCACTTGACATTTCACGAGAATCAAACATCTGAAACCATATATATGAAAAATAAAATTCAGTTAAGCTCAATCAAAGTGCTTGGGAATAGAAGAAGTTCAAGACTCTGGAATTGGACTTTTCAGACTGATTTTGAATGGCGTTGCAGGTATATAATCGAGAATAGAAATATGACCAAGGTTCTGAAGTTTTTTAGAATGTTTTTCTGAAGAGAAATAGCTTGGAAGCATTGCCTTCAACTTCATCTTCACTATATATATGAACAAAAAAGCATGAATAAAAGTCAAGATTTCAAGGAATCCCTATTTAAATGATAAAACATGTTTATCTTTTTCTAAGAATAATATTAAGAAATCCAACACAAGAGATAAAGTAAAGCAAAAGGATCCAATAATTTTAGCAATAGACAAGTTCTTGATTTTGATTAGTTTTATAGAAAGATTCAAAGAAATCAAAGTATAATGCTAGAATGTATGAAACAAATCATGGTTGGATGTAGTGTTACTATTAGAGGAAACTAATCCTTGTAAACTTAAATGGATTTTCTGTTGCTTCCTAAGCTTAAGTAATGAATTTACACTACGGATTGTGAACTTGATTTTGCATCCTATCCTTACATGAAATGATATCTAGTACAAACTCAAGTGGACTATTAGACCTTTGTTCCAAAAGTTTGTTTTTATATTGCCACTGATGGATGGAAAAGTTCATCTATGAGGTATAAGCTTTTTCATGTTGTCCCAATTAAAGTTTTACATGGGACGAACTAACTAACTAGGCAGTCTAAATTGATGAAAGGACTGCGGACATGTGTATAGGCACTAGCATACTACGAGTGTCAAAATCTATGAAAACATATGGTCTAATATGCTTTGAAAGATCTGATATGCCATGAAAAGAAGTTACATCAAATACCATATATATAAATCATTGTTTGATGGAATTTGCTTGAAACATAAGTACCAAAAGAAAGCATTGTTCAACAACCCACTCTCTACTCACAGCGTAATCGAGTCATGAAATTCATTAAAGAAGTAAACTCAATCCACTATCACTTCATAATGCCTGTCCATTGACCACATGACAACATTCTGCAAGTCATATATATGTAGTTATAAGCTAGATGAAAGATTTAAATCATATAAACATATCTAGTCTTCATTTACATCAATAACATAGAAGATTGCCCAACAAATATGAGGGGACATTTGGACAAACAGCCTAAATTTTATAAGAAAAATTAGGGACATTTGTGTATATGGAGAGGCCAAGTTTCCTATCCAATATTGTGAATTGGGAGCTTCTCTGTTTGATACCGAATTTGTTCATATGAGGCCATGGTTGGTTTATCCAAGCCATTGGTTTCATCACACTATTTCAGGTTAAAAAACATGGCTTTTTACCAAGTTTCAAATTACAGTTAAAATTTGTAATCTCTTTACAACCTATAAAGGCTTTACATGCAAATAAATGCATCCTAACAGCCCCTCTAATAAGATTACTTGTAATCCCTTTACTAACCCAAAGGGTTGTATATCCATAAATTGTGTAGGAAGTCTTAATCTTTGTTATAGAAGCATTACACAAGCTAATGGCTTGTAACCCTTCGATGCGGGAGAAAGAAGCATCCTTAAACATGCTTGTAGGTGTTTTTTTAGACTAGTGAAGCAGAAAGCTAATATAGGTCCATTAGTTAATAAGTGAGTTAGCACATGCATCTTCTCTCATTCTAATTTTGTATGTCCAAATTCAAGTGTGGTTATTATAGTATAGAGAGCTTCTCTCACCATATAGTACATATATAGAACCAATCCTCATGTATGCATGTGTTATTACTAGTGACTGAATATTGCTATAGATAGAGCTGGGCATATCAGGCCCGATCCGGTGGATCCAACCTGACAGACCTGATCCGATCAGAATCGCACTGAACCAACGGCCTGGATCGGTTAGGTTCGAGCATGATCATGTAGATCTGATCATTAATTGGTTCGAGTTCGGGTTAACATCAAATCGGAATGCACCGATCCGTTTAGATCCGAGCTGAACAGATTTGAACCGCACCGGATGTGTTATTAAATACTAAATTACTAATTTACCCCTCAGTGTATATATACACACACACACATATACTTTACCATTTTTATTTTTTTACCCTACCCTACCCGTCCCTCTTTACCCTCACGGTCGCACTCGAAATCCCTAAATCCTGAAAACCCTAAATCCCTAGGGTTTGACAGAAGATGGAAGTCAGGCTCAGTGGTTTGTAGATGGGAAAGCTGCATTTGAAGCAATTGCTTCATCATTTGAAGAAGCAAAATCAGAGGTCCGTTTCTTCCAATCTCATAGGCCGTCATAACACACACACACACACACACACACACACACACTCTCTCTCTCTCTCTCTCTCTCTCTCTCTCTCTCACTCTCTCTCTCTCTCTTTGTTTTATGACGCCACGGAGTAACCTAAGATGCAAATTCAACCATATGCAGATTTATATCCTTTTGTACAAAGAAGTTGCAATTGCTTTGAAAATCAACAATGTTATAGTAAGCGAAGGCTTCTTAACATTCACAAGAATGTGAGAGTTCTACGTTATCCTAATCATTTCTCAACCGGAGTTCATCTATGGTATGCAATTCAAACCTGAGTCAGCTTAAACTTCTTCTCATAGTTCTCTTGAAATGCTTTGCTAAGTCCACATGACACATGCACCACTAAATTGGCAACATGTGCCAGCCTGTCATGTGTGTGGAACACAAAGATGCATCAGGTGGGCCTGACCATGATGATGACCTGATCCAAAAATGAGGCTGGTCCCCTCATCAGATGGGCCACACATGTCCATTGAAGTGGACTGTTAGATGTTTTAGAACCATCTATCATCTCTATGCTTTTGTTGTCCACCTATTTTGGGCTACATCTATATGGAGAAGCCCAACTAACACATGGCTTGTATATACCAACACATGCCAACAAACCATGACAGAACCTCATTGTCGACATGCCACAAAAAATGAAAAAGAGCAAGCAAGGTGCCAATACATTGGAAAAACACAAATATAGATGACCAAATTAGACTGGCCAAATCCGATTCGACTCGATTTTCCTAACCGAGTCGGACTCGGATCGGTTCAAGCCAGCATGGGTTAGGATTGGATCGAGTCAAATGACCCAGACTTAGTCGCGGATCGGATTGAGTTCGGGTCAGGCCATGCAAAATTCAGACCGAGTTGAGTTGGACCCAATCCGATTTGACACGGTCTGATACCCAGCTCTAGCTATAGATAGGCTTTTTTTTTAAAAAAAAATTATTATTTGAAATTGTAATTAATTATTTTATTTTATTTTATTTTGTAGGTTGTAGGTAGAGACAAATAAGGGATGGCAGGTTGTAGGCAGAGACGAATGAGGATTGGATGGACAATTTTTTTTTTCTTTCTATATATTTGGAACCATTAAACTTATTGTTGTAAATATATATATATATATATATATATATATATATATATATATATATATATATATATATATATATATATATATATTGTGCAACATTTTTGTAGTTAAGCTACTTATGCCTCAAGTTACTTAGTCATTGTGCCGAGGGAGGAGCAGAAGAATTTGACATCACAGTTGTACATTGTCTATAAAATTTCAATTAGAACTAATGCAACTATAAGGAACTAATGCATGTGATTTTCTTGTAGTGTAGAAAATGTATTGTTAGAATGGTTATAAACTGTTCATAGTATTGTTAATACTTTTTTTAAAAAAATTGTTTCTAATTTTAAGAATAGTTTAACACTATTCCTAACACGACTATTTTTTAAAAGTGTACTTAAAATTAGACTGGGTTCAAAACCAATCCAAAAGAAAGAAAAAATCGTTCCTAAAATATTGTTCACATAAATGGTTTAAAACTGTTCCTAAAATGGTCCTTGGAATGGTTTGAAGTCGTTCCTAATTTTAGCGATGCCCTTTTTAGGAACAGTCATAAGCAGTTCCTAAATTATTCTACAACTGGTTTTAACCATTCCTAATCAGTGATTTTGGTGTAGTGATGGTTCAAACTTCAAATTTCGTTGTTCCATTTTTTATTTTTTATTTTGTAATTATTCATGAAGCAAAATTTGCAGAGTATTTGCATCGACACTCAGAAAAGATAATGGCTTGATGAGTAAAAAAATCGTAAATCTCCTAGATATTTCGACGTGGATATCTTACACAACTAGATTTGATTTTTTTCATCACCTAATTTTTCTGATTTGCAGCAAAAATCGCAGACACAATTCAAGGCTTTGAAATTCTGTTAGCCATGTTACCAAGGCCTCACTGTTCTTATTTTACTTAAGTAAACCATTAGTGTTGGGATTAACATAAGCTAGAAACATGTAGAATGCACATGATGCAAACGGTTTTTGAATTTGTAACATAATAAGTGCGGCATTTTAGTGAATAAATGGTATATCAAAAGAGTTGTAAATTTACAATCAACCAAGTTGGTACAATCAAATAGCACTAAACGCACACAAGTATGTATGTATGTGTGCATAATAATCATAAGCTACGGGGGGGTTTTTTTTTTTAATTATATATTTTCAAAGGTAAAATTAGTTGTCAAATCAATTATAGACTGAAAATATATAGTCAAATTACATCATATATATATTTTTAAAGGAAAATGATTACATTTTTATAAATATCATATATGTATTTGTATATACACATAGTATATATGGATGCTTGCATAATGATCATGAGCCATAAGGTTAATGTTTTCTTTGAAAATCATATATTTTCTAAAGAAAAGTTTCTGATCAATTATACCATATGTTTGCTTAAGCAAAAATGTTATATTTATATAAATATATATACATACGTATGTATGTATGTATATGTATATGCATACCACGTGTATGTATGCATGTGTGCATAATGATCATGGTTATAAATGTAATTTTTCTTTTAAAAAAGTGTATTTTTTAATAGGTAAAATGAATTATAGACCATAAATATACAGTTGAGTTATAACATATATTTTTAAAGTAAAAATGTTATATTTATATAAATATATGTACATACATATATGGATGCATATTTATACGCACACATATGTATGTATGTGAGCATAATTATCATAGGCTATAAAATTAATTTTAAAAAATTATACATTTTTAAAGGTAAAATTAGTTGTAAACATGAATTGTTGAATGAAAACATAGTAGTTGAATTATACCATACAGTTTCTATAACAAAAACTTACATCTATATAAATATATATGCAAACATACCTGTGTGTCTACGCACACATATATAATGCTCACACACACAATATATATATATATATATATGTATGTATGTATATGCATGTGTGTGTGTGTGTGTCCCATTAATTAATGAGATTTTCAAAATTATGTGGTGAATCACTGTTTACTTGTAATGACTTAGATATGAGTTCTTTTGTAAGAACTGCTTAGAAACGCACTTATAACGATGTAAAATAATTATATTTTTCAAAACTCTCAAATCAAAAATAATAATGAATTTGCCATTAACCTAGACCCTTAAATTGTAGATCACATGGTTCTCATGATCTTGTGTTGAGGCTCAAATAATGCATAATTTTTCCCATTTATATCTTAGTTTTATGAACATGAATCAGTTTAATGTTTTATTTTACTCATATATGTGTTGCAAGGTGAATTTAAGAGCTTAAATTGAAAAAGGGTGCTAAAAGCATGGATTTGATGCTCAAGAATCACCAAGGCAATGGATGGATCTTAGGAGAGAAAGATTGAAGAATTTACATGCCAAAGATCTAAGAAAACCAAGTGAGGAATGAAGAGAATCGAAGATTTGAAGTGAAGAATCCTGAACTCGTCCTGAAAAAGTGTATTCTAAAACTCTTAAAGTTTATTTTAAAAAACTGCACAGCATAATATCTATTTGAAACAAACTGTGCGGCATGAGGTCTATTTTTGGAAACTGCGTAAATTTGAGGCAGTTTCTAGAGTTTTCCAATTTTGTACTAAAGTTGGAGTTCTTCATTTATAGATAGGGCTTCCTAGGGCATTCCTAAGCATCATTAAAAGCATTCAAGAGCAAGATTTAGGATTTTTAAAGAATTTTCAATTTTATTAAAGTTTTATAAGTTATTTTTTCTTTTTAGATATTTTCTATTTTCATTATTTCTTTCTTTTTGCTTTCTTTCTGCAATTTAATTATGTTTTTCTAAGTTCCCTCTCGCCCAAGATAGAAGGGAAGCGCATGGGTTTAATAATTCTTTAAGTTATGATGATTGATTGTTTTAATAATGAGAAGAATGGTGTATGCATGTATTATCTATTGTTTAGGTTTTATTTTTGATCCTCTTATGAGATCCTTATATTTCCATCATATGAGATCCACATTGATAGATAGGCTTACCCTAGATCAATTAGATTTCCTAGATAAGAGAAGTTCTCAACCTATTACATTTCTTTGATTCATTATCTCATTGATATTGAATTTTTAAAATCACTGACACTTGAGAATATATATCAATGGTGCAAATTCATGACTTTCTAATCTTTTATATCATTTATTAAAATATTTAAACTTTTTATTTTCCGATTAGGTTGACTATAGTACTCAGATCCTAGTTGTGTTATCCAAGTCATCATGGTTTTGGAACATTAATCTATGTGTGGAACTTTGAAGCTTGGGTGTTGTTTTAATTCAGTTGAATTACATCCATTCAAAACTCCTAAAATCAAATCATCAGTTTACTTTATTATTATTATTATTACTTAGTTTGTTTTGCATTTGATTTTCTCATTCTCGCAATTCATCTCCCTATGGGATCGACCTTGTATTCACAGGATATTACTTACGAACCTCTGCACTTGGAGGCAAGCAATCATCCGTTTAATGTAAAATTTTATACCGTGATTATATATCATAAATTAACCATACACGTTGAATTTCAGCCCTCAGATCATTGTGAAAGTAACTCAATTGACAAATCAGCTTCTTAACCGTTGATTTTGGTGTCCATCGAGTGAGGTAAGCTCATGGGTAGTCATAGTAGGATACTTCCCTTCATATGAACAAATTGATTACCCATCATATGGAGCGAGTGTGAAATATGAGAACCCCACCTTGATAGGCTTTTCCTTAGGCACGAAGTTAGCCGCTTTAGGCTAATCAAATCTTTCTAAATATGGACCTTCTAAATTATCCACTTTTCACTGTCAATTACAAATAAAATTTTTATCACAATTTGGCTTCATATGACTACAAGATTATACAAAATTTAAATCTCGATCTAAGATTATACACCGTTGTATGTTGACCGCCTTAAAACAAATTCCTTCCTTTTGGCACAAAAGGTGAAATTTCATACTCAGGCCTTTCTACCATCGATCAAACACTAAATTTTGCTTAATCATTTGCCTATCTTGACTACACATTTATTCCAAAATTGGGCCCTGATCATTAAGCATGGACTAATTGAGATCAAGTCCGTTTTTACACCCGCTGCGAGAATTTTCACGATAAGCCAATCTAAATTTCAAATCACTAAGAAAATCATGTACCCTAACTCTATATGATGACCATAAAACTATGAATGAATTAGATTTAACAAAAGATAACCAGAAAAGACATATTTGAGAAACCCAATTCAAGTGGGATGTGACACACCCCTCTCACGCCTACTCCATTACAAAGGGGGGTGTGCACTCCTTCTCTACTAAAAAAAATCACTCATGTCATCACTCCAGCCCCTCACGCCCAATACACTAGCTCTCTTCATGTGGAGAGAGAGAGAGAGAGAGAGAGAGAGAGAGAGAGAGAGAGAGAGAGAGAAGAGGGCATCCCCTCCTTCAAGCACACCCAAACCATCATCCTCTTCATTCCCCACATGTGTGGTGTCTCCCTCTTACTTGAGCGATGTCATGGTTTATGCAGAAGCTATCGTACACCAATATCTACTTAGAGGTTACATCTAAGACTAATGTAAGAGATTCCTTTAAGCTTACACCAATTTAAGTTGAATTTATACATAGTTTGCTTATTTTTACGTTAAAGTTGTGGATAGTTTGATTTTATTTCAAGGGCATAGCTAGGGCTTGTGGAGTGGATTAGAGGCTTATTCAAATCAATAATACTTTATCTCTTGTAATTTATGCTTTCATAGTGCATATTCATCGCTTCATGTCATGTTTTTTTTTTCAAAAGGGTTTTTCCACATAATATTCGGATTGTTTGTGTTTGGACTTGGTTGTGCGATTGTGTGTACTTTGCTTGATTCGTCTTTATGTGCTTCCGTGGTTCCCCAACATAGTGAGACTGTTGAAAATTATTCTCCAAAGAGATGGTGGACAGGCTTTACTTAAAACTGGATGAGCACCATAAGCCTTACAAGATATCATGGCTTTTAAAGGAATAAAATGGAAGGTAAACTGTGGCGAAATGTTGGACTACACCACCAACTACCAAAGAAGAAGCCAATTCGAAAATGCATTGCATTTCTAACTTGAGGATGAGTTCTTTCAAAGAAGGGGAGAATGATACAGGTCCTATATATATATATATGGAAGTTCACCACCCAAAATTTTGTTGAAGTAGAAGCATGCAGGATGTACAAAAATTTCAAGTGGGCTCTACAAAGATAATTGGCCTCACCTATCATATACCCAATGTTTGAATTATCTCCAATATTATCTTTATCTCTAGCTTAGCAATACCGATAACACTGGTAGCGATACTGATAACGCTGGTTGTATTAGAAATCTAGGTATTAGCAATGTATCGCTAAGTATTGCCAACATATCAATATTGCTAATGTAATTGCTAATATTTTCAAGTACATAAATTCTAAGTGTCGCTTGTATTGCCAATGCATCAATATCACTTATGTAGCACCAATAGTTTCGACTATGTAAGTTCTAGGTAATGCTTGTATCATAAGTGTATCAACGATATTTCAATAATATCGCCAACGTATTGATATCATCAAAATTTTGTTTATTAGAAAAAAAATTATTTCAATTTTTTTTTATGGGCACATGGTTGTATGTAGTGTTCAATTTGCAATTTTTTACAAAGCATATGATTTTAAGGCCCCATTAAATGGAAACTTGTTATGTATGCATTCTTTTTGTAATTTTTTAATTTCTAAATGGACAAATATGTACATTTAAACATCTCCTAAAGTTTCGCTGAAAACTCCATCATTTTTTCCATATTTCCCCGTATTTCTAGTTATCAGTGATTATCGAAGATATCGATATTATTTTCGTATCCCTGACTAACTAAACTTGTAGCGATACCAATACTTCAAACACTGCAACAACAACAACAACAACAACAATAACAACAAAACAGAAAAGCCAAAGAAGACTGCACAACCAGACAAACTTGCACAAAAGAAAACTAGAATTGGAATCCACTCTGAGCTAGAAAGGAGGTAATGTCGGAGAAAGACCATCGCTTTAACGCCTCCTGTATAAACACCCGTAATCACCAAGAACACTCGGAAGCACAAAAGGACCCTCTGACGGAGCTAAATGAATACATTGTTAGAAGTAAACCCACCTTGAATTGGATCACACGAATCCTTTGTATTTATAGAGTTATAAGTATAACAGTCTATTTGGATAGACTACAATTTGAATTAAGAACTGAAATTTAAAGCCCTCATGGATAGAATGCTAACCACTCGGAGGTAATTGCGGTGGAGATGAGGTAGGATTGTTAACACACCCCCTAAAGCTAAACGGTGATCTGTTGATGACATGAAAATATCAGCTATTTGATCAACTGTACCCACATAGTGAACAATAATATCACTTGAGTAGCTTTTTCTCGGATGAAATGATAATACGCCTCAATATGTTTGGCATGAGCATGATAAACATGATTGGAGGTGAGTGAAATAGCACTAATATTGTCATAGTAGAGAAGAGGAGGACGTTGTATATAAATAGTTAAATCGCGAAGACCATACGTATCCAAAAGAATTCTACGGCCATGACAACAAGAGAACGGTACTCAGGCTTAATGTTGGAGCGAGAAATTGTGGGTTGTTTCTTAGCACTCTAAGAGACCAAATCAGGGCTAAGAAAAATAGCATAGCTAGAAGTAGAATGACGATCATCAGGATCTCCTGCCCAATCATCATTAGAATAGGCCCGAAGAGTGAAAGGAGCAATATGGCCTTTACGGAACCATGGGGCAATGTGAAATAGTGTCCATAAGAAACTGTAGGATATGTTTAACATCCAACCAGTGAGTCGATCGTGGAGCATGCATGAATTAACATACTTGATTAACAGCGAATGAAATATCTAGCCTTGTAATGGTAACATATTGCAAAGCACCCACAATATTCCCATATGCATGAGGATTTGATAAAGGATCACCGTGGAGCTTGGAGAGCTTAGAGCCAGAAACAACAGGAGATGCATCTTGCATATGCATGCGACATAGCAGTTCATTCTGTTCAATGAATGCAATATCTAGCCTTGTAATGGTAACATATTGCAAAGCACCCACAATATTCCCATATGCATGAGGATTTGATAAAGGATCACCGTGGAGCTTGGAGAGCTTAGAGCCAGAAGCAACAGGAGATGCATCTTGCATATGCGTGCGACATAATAGTTCATTCTGCTCAAGCGTGTATGGACAAGAAATGTGATGATTGATGCCATGGGTTGAGAGATTGGAAAAAAACCGATGACTTTTTTTTTTAAATTTTATTTTATAAAGGAAAGTGGCCATGTGCCACTGAAAGATTCATTAATCACTGGAAAATACAGCCAAAAGGGATGGACCCAACAAAGATTAGGGGCCGCACCCGACTAAACAAGCTAAACTAGCCACAAAAATGCAAAGGAGCTCGATAGCAATTTACAGGAAAGCTTCGGGTTGCCCAGAGTAAAAAGATACTGGGGCAACCTATCATGTGGAAAAGAAAAGAGAAGATGAGAACCTAATGATTTCTCATCGAGCCTAGCCCCACCTTGTCCAAAAAGATAAGCCCTTTGGTATGGGATGGGAGATTCGCCAAGGTGCAAGAGAAAAAGGAGGACTGGGACCCGCTGCCCAACCTGGCCATGGCGTCAGTGGGAGCGTTACCTTCCCTGAAGGAGTGGGAGTAAATCACATGGGCACCTGATGCCAAGTCTCTAATTCTGGCGATCTAGGACTGACATATTCACCACTGCCATCGGTTTGAATCGACTTAATCTTCACGCCTAATAAATTCTCAACCAATGGTTTAAAGTTTAGAAAAATGTCATAAACCTGGAACTTAAATTTGATAGTAAAGAACCAACAATAATGGCTAAAATCATCAATAAAAGTAACATAATACTGAGCACCATGCAAAGAGGGAGTCAAGGTGGGACCCCAAATGTCCGAATGTATAAGTTCCAACGGAAAAGTAGAAATAAAAGTAAAGCAAGAAAAGGAGAGTCTAGAACTCTTGCCAAGTTGGCAAGAGGAGCAAATATGTAGCTGTCATATTGAGCCACGAAAAGGAATGAGAGAGGAGAAGCACTGAAACATAACAAAAGATGGATATCCCAGCCAATGATGACAAAGAGTAAGAGAGACATACTGCAGAAAAAGCGGTCGGAGAGAAATGCCAAGTAATGCGAGGTGGAAGCTGCAGTGGTTATAGGCCGTTAATGGTCCATCCTTGGAAAAGGATCCTCCCCGACTTGTCCTTAAGACAAAAACTAAAAGAATTAAATACAAAAGAACAATCATTATCCTTGGTAAATTGAGAAACTGATAAAAGATTATGAGAAATTGAGGGAACATGAAGAATGTTACTGAAATGAAGGGTAAAGTCAGAGGAACGGTACGTAGAGGACTAATGCAGACAATAGGCAAAGTTGTACAATTTTCAACAGCAAGAGCATCATCGCTTGCATAATTAGAATGAATGGATAGGTTGTTCAAGTCAGAGGTAACATGGTTTGTAGCACCAGAGTCTGTAAATCAGGTAGAATCTGTCCCAAAGTCATTGCACTTGACAGCAGACATAGCTTGAAGCTTTTGAGGGGGTGGTGGGCTTGAAACGAAAGATCTAATCGATGAAAGCAGTCGAGAGCAGAGTGTCCCACTCGATTGCATATTTGGCACATTGCGATATAAGGACCTTTAGACTAGGATGCTTGTCCATTGTGTGACGTGGTAGAGCTGCCCTTGGCACCAAAAGTGCGACCACAACCACTTCCACGAAATGTAGGTGTACCGCATGGTCCACCACGAGATGTAGAACCATGAGTGGTAGAAAGTGAAACCGGCAATTGGTCATCAGGTGAGCTGGAATGACATGATTGTAGAAGATGTTCAAAGTGAGAAGAAGGCCAAATAATTCTTCAAAGAAAATCGGGTGAACCCGATTAGCAATAGAGGTGTGTACATGGTCAAATTCTTGAGCAAGACCATTTAAAACTTGATTTGCATGAATCAAATTCAGTGGCTGGCTGACCAATCGCCTCAAGTGCATCCTCTAAGCCCTTCATCTTATTAAGATAGTCAAAAATCTATGAGCCCCCATTTTTTAGATTTTGAAACTGATGTTTTAACTGCAGAACACGTGAATACGATTGAATGAGACGAAGGTTCTCCAATTGTAGCCACACCTCTTGAGCAGTTTGAAGCCCAACTACCTGTTGAAGAATTTGAGTGAGGGTGGCATTGATCCATAACAACACAAGAGAATCAAGTTCCATCCACTCCTCGTATGCTCCCCTACATAAATACACATTCCAAAGCCAAGAGGACAGCCATCCAAAGCCACAAAGACATCTCCAACAATAGTCTGGTTTAAAATCGTCAGCTCCAGCAGCATAACACTTCAGTTGAAACCAGCTACCTCGAGAGAGACAAAAGGCGGCCGGATATCAGCACTTAAGACCCAGCTTGCGGGGTAGAAAACCGAGCTGATCCCACAGAGGATGTGGGAGGATAGCCCTGTCTAGTAGCAAAAAATAATAATAAATAAATAAATAATCCCCAATACCAGCAAAGACAGAGGGCCTGTATTAAAGATTAGGAAATTGCACCAGGTAAATACTCCATGCCTCAGCCGAAGAGAACCAGAGGGAAATGAGAGAGCACACCATAGAAACCCAAAATCCAGCCCATCGGAATACATGGCCATTATGCAACTCCCATCCCATTATGAAAAAATAAAATTTAAAATTTAAAATTTTACAAAAAAATAATTTTTTTTAAAAAAAAAAAAAAAAAAAAACACAAACAAAGGGACCAGCAGCATCCCACAATCCAGCTATCAAAACACCTCCTGCTCATACCACCCACTACATGCCAACCGATTTCAATCATCCACCTTCACAAAGAGCCGGCATATCCTTGCTTCCAACCAACTTTCAAAAAAAAAACAAAGGATTTGAAAGCCTGCAGTAGCAGAAATGAGGAAGCAACCCCTGCTCAATGCAGTTGCTACCACAAACCTCAAACATAAGGCAATCCACACCAAGGAAGCTCCCCAAAACATAAGGCTACGTATCTTGACGATCCTGAGACACAGCAAACACGCAAAACGAAATGTATGCATGGCTCGAGTTTCACATGCAGGCCGATCGCCTTCCTGCTCTCAGAAGATAGGTGGGACCACCGTGATGTTTGTGATAAATCCAGGCTGTCCATTCCTTTTGCCAGTTCATGTAGGACATGAGCCCATAAATGTTTGTGGCCTACAAGAAGTTTTTAATGGTCAGTCACCACTGTCTCCTGTACTATATATGGTCCATCTAGGATTTGGAACTGCTTCATTTTTTAGATCATGCCCTAAAATGAGCTTTCAATATGGATGGACTGAGTGGATGTAGTTACATACACCACAGTGGGCCTCACAGTCAGGGGTCCCACCAACCTTGGTGGATCCGGGTCTCACCTAATCCTCTCCCCCATTGGAATATATATAGCTGGTGGGAATCTAGAAGCATTTCCAAATGCGAAATTGTTCAATACTGTTGATGCAAAAATCTGGTCATCCCTCGGTCTTCCTTCGATCACCTGCACAGGAAGAAGACAAAGGAGACCCTGGCTAGAGCAGGGGACCCTCCGATGCCAAAGTCAGGCTAGGAATTTGGATCTTATAGTATTGAGGGGGTTTTAGAGAGAGTGTTTTGCGTACCTTTTATCTTTGGAGTTTCTCCTATTTATAAGAGGAAGAGGATCCCGCCATATGGGATCCTTTCCAGATATCTTGGAGATTTGATTTGGATGGTATTTTGCTTATGGATACTTCCCGATCCCGAGATTTCCGGGATCGGGGATCTTTCTACAAAATTCTCGAAACGGTGTTTAAGATTACACCGTCTCTCCTTTGCTTGACTTGGCCTTAACAGATCCGTGATCTCGGCTAACCCACATAGAAGACTTTTGGCCTACTATTGGATGAAATTGGGTCGGTTCGGGGCCGATGTTTTCCTTCTATCCGATAGCCGATACTACAACCAAGCATACATGGGTTGTTTTTATAGTCAGTCAGGCGACTTTCTGATTTAGGACCTTTAACAGGTCTTTTTAAACGTTGCTGAATCATTAACCGAGTCAACTTGATGTGTCCTATACTTGCCTAAGGCTCTCGACTCTCCACTTCAGTCGGGATTCATTTTCCACAAATCCGAATAAGTCTCGCCTTTATCTTTATCTTGCTCGATCCGAACAATGTGCTCGGATCCTTCGGTCGGTTTTAGTAGAGTTGGTTCACTCCATAACCGAGTCTCCGGACTTATCATATTTTTTCCTCAACAGTAAGCCCCCTACTCCTTGTGTTAGTTACATCGGCACTAAGGAGTATTGTATTGCAGACCGAGGTTATGATGAGGTATTTATTACTTCTTGTGTCGTTCTTGACGCGCGACAGATCGTTACTCGAGGTCGCACGAGCGGACAACCGTCGAATCGTTTCGTCCGCTTATGAGCGCCAGACGCGTGGCGAAGATGTTACTTCTGTCAGTCGGCGTGCGCCACGCGTCGGGTGGGGGAGTCGAAACAGGCGTCGATTGGACTCCTCCTTAAATGCTGCTGCCACGTGGCCCGGCTATAAAAAGAAGAGCGGCTCGTCTTTCACGATTTTGTCTGCCCAATTCATTTTCCTCTCCTATTCTCCCTCCTCAGTTGTGTTTGCAGTTTGTCATCCTTGTCCATCTTTGCCTTCTTCTCTCTTCAACTATGTGCTTATCGTCCTCCCGGTGAGTCTCATCCTTCCCCCCTTTATTTTCGACGCTTAGTGACTATGCCTCCTTCAAATCCCCAAGGAGAAATTTCTGGTGATGAGGGCGAAACGGAGCATTTTTGGAATGTTTCAGAATTGCCTTTTTTATTGGCGGAGATGGCGATGAGTGCCAATGAGGCTTTCCAGCTCTCCGCCGAGTTATCCATTAGGACCTCAACGGAACGCCCTGCCCTAGAGGACCCCTCTATCTTGAGACATGCCCCGAGCAGGCCTACCCCCTTTTTTCTAGGGGATGACTTAGAAGAAGAGGATGAAGAATTAGGAACCTCTGAATCAGCTCTTCCTAGGAAACCGATGAGGGCCGAGTTTGGGGGAACCACTGAATCGGTCCCCCTACGGAGATCGGCTCAATTCGCTAAGTCGGTGGCCAAAGAAGGAGAGGCTGCCGAGAGTGAGGAGGTCGGAGATGAACAAAGGGGGCCGGTTCCCTCAGTTTTGACTGAGATGGACTTACATAGGATCCGAATAGGGTATCATGTCCCTGACTCAGTAATTCTTCAACTTCCGCTTCCGAATGAATTGCCCGACCATCCCCCTCCTGGGATGGTCGCAATTTTTCAAGTTGTCATGCAATGTGGCTTGCGTCTTCCCTTACAACCCATTGTTCAAGATTTTCTTTCCCGACTCAGGATAGCTTTCGGGCAGATAGCCCTGAATGGGTGGAGGAACTTGTTTGGATGTGCAGTGTTGTGGGCTGAAGCTGAGCAGCCCCCACTGACTGTGGACGAGTTCCTCTATCTATACCAAGTTCGGCCGAATACTTCGCAACCCGGCTGATATTTTTTGAGTGCTTGGCGGAACAAGGGTGGTTCTTTGATAACTAACCCTCCTACCTCTAACAAGCACTAGAGAGAGAGGTGGTTCTGGGCATGCGGTCGCTGGAAAATTGCCGAGCCTGGGCTATTCCAATCCCTCGTTCCCTAGGTGTTCTCTAAAACAGGTGACTCCGCACGCCTTTTTCCTCATCTTGTTTTGCTAACCTCCTCTTGGGTCTAACTGAATGTCTTTTGCAAATATCTCCAAGAGAAAGCCGAAGCTAGCAGCTAACGCTTTAGCTCGGATCTGAGACTTGTGGAAGTTAAGCCCGAAAGACAGGTCTTGGAAGTCCCTTTTACAGCCAGAGCGGAGCGTCTTCTTCTCTCGGGCCTAGACTCGTCCATGACAGGTAACTTCGACTCACTCAGGCACATTCTTCTTGAATTTTTCTGATTCTGTGTTTTGTCTGACACAGAAATGGCCGAAGCTCGACCCCTCCTGAGACCGTCGAAGCTCAAGGCTCCTCCTCGGTTAGTCCTTATGTTGGAACCCAGGCCTCCGAAGAAGGCTAAGACCGCTCCCTCGGTCGCGGAGCCTCTTGCCCCCGCCACGACTACCTCGACCGCCCCGCCCGTCGTCGATCTTTCTGACCCCGAAGAGAGGGCGGAGGACGTTCCTGCCGAGTCCCAAGCGACTCTTGAGCCAACATAGGTCGTTGAACGAGTCTGAAGGCGTAGAGAGGAGCAGAGAGTTCAAGGCAGGAGTCGGCTCCGCAGGAGTAATCCTCCTTTCGTCGGGCCGTGGCGGATATGGTGCCTTGGGCTATTTCTACCGGGAGCGAAAGCAAATTCGCTTCCATCTTCGAAGCTCCTGGGAGTCGGATACTCTCCCATACTGCAAAGGTCTTGCTACAGGTGGGGTTTCAAATTTCGTTCTCTAGCTCTTTGTCTCTTTCAGCTTTAATCAGACTAAGGAAAAAAAAAGTTTTTTTTCTTTTGCAGCTCACTCCTTACCTACTGAGAGCCAGTGTAGACCTGACTGAGGCTGAGAAGGCTCAGAAAAATGTGGCGGACGTCGAAGCGGCTCAGAGACAGGCAGCAGAGGCAGAAGCCCAATTTGAGATCGCCTCCACTATGGTCGGCCATTTGACTGGTGAGTTGAGCTTGGCTCGGAAAACGACTGAAGACGCTAGAGCCGAATGTGCTCGGATGGCTCAGCTGCTGAAAGGGGCCATAGATGAGAGTCGGCAACTTCGCCTGGCCCGTGATGACTCCGAGGATAAGTTGACCAGGTTGAAGGTCGATACAAAAACGGCGCTCGAGGTGGCTAAGAAAGAGGAGAGAGAAAAGGTCGTAAAAGACTTCCTTGAATCTCCGGAGTTCGAGGACGAGAGAGACCGCCTATATGTGAGCGGGTACCAAGCTTGCATCTAAGGGGTGAAGCAATTTTTTCCTGACCTTGACCTCTCGAGTTTTGAGGATGGGCCTCCCGAGAATCCAGCGACTGAAGCGGCTGAGCCAGACAATGTTGCAGTTGGTACCGGGGTCGAGCCTGAAGCGGTTCAGGCTCCAGAGGTCATTTCGAATGACCCTTGAGAGCCCTGAAGCTCGATTTTTGGTACCATCATCAGCTCCGCTAGGAACTCGATTTTTAGTACCATCATCGGCTCCATTTTTGGCACTAACACCAGCTCCGGGCAAGCTTGAGAATAACGTTAACCGAAGAAGACATCCGCACGTTGTGGCCGATCTTTCTTTTGCCCCTTTCTAGTCTAACAATGTATTGTCAAAGCAAGATGTAACTCGATGTAGCACGCTGATAAATGAATATGAATAGTTTCATTTTATTCATTTTTGACTCAGTTTACATGCCGATTTTTTTCGAGTCTTTTTCATTGCTTTGCCGTGCAGACTTTAGAGGTAATAGGTTTTTAGATGCTCGGCCTTCCACGGGTGAGATAGCAGTCGTCCATTTAGGTCTTCCAACTGATATGTCCCTAGTCGAATGGTGGCTGAGACGATATAGGGCCCTTCCCAGTTGGGTCCCAGCGTTCCTGAGCCGACTTCCTTAGTATTGAGGAACGTCTTTCGGAGAACCATGTCTCCCACTCAAAAATGTCTGACTTTGACTTGGGTGTTGTTGAAACGAGTAACCTGCTATTGCCGAGCTCTTTCTCTTTATTCGTTAACAAGATCGAGTTCGAGTGCTAGGAGTTGTTCATTATCCTCTTCGTTAAACGAACTGACTCAAGCTGAAGGTAACCCAATCTTGACCGGAGTAACGGCTTCCGAGCCATAAGCAAGGGAGAAAGGAGTTTCGCGCGTAACAGTTCGTGTTGTAGTTCGATATGCCCACAATATTTTCGGAGTTCTTCAGCCCACGTTCCCTTGGCTTAGTCAAGCTTGGTCCGGAGGTGGTTTTAATGATCTTGTTGACTGCCTTAACCTGCCCGTTCGTTTGAGGATGGTGGGGCGATGAGTACACATTTTTTATCCCGAGATTGCCACACATTTCTCGAAAGCTATTGTTATCGAACTGCTTTCCGTTGTCGGTAACAATGGTCCGGGGTATTCCGAACCGACAGACAATGTTCTTCCACATGAAATCAATGATCTTCTATTTGGTTATTTTCGTCAATGGCTCAGCCTCGGCCCATTTCGTGAAGTAATCTACGGCCACGATAGCGAACTTAGTCTGGCCTCTTCCCACTGGGAGTGGCCTTATGATGTCGATTCCCCATTGTGCGAAGGGCCAAGGACCGGTCATAGGTGTCAATGCTTTTGGAGGTCGTCTCGGGAAAACTGTGAATCTCTAACATCTGTCGCATTTCTGAACGAGCTTACGAGCGTCGTATTGGATGGTCGGCCAGTAGTATCCCTGATGTAATACCTTATGCGCGAGTGACCGTCCTCCTGAATGATTTCCGCAGATCCCTTCATGGATTTCCCATAGCACATAGTCTGCTTCACTGGGGTTTAGACATTGCAGCAGTGGAGTATAATAACCTTTTTTGTATAACGGCCCGTTGAATATGGAATAACGGGAGGCTCGGACTTTTAATCGTCGAGCCTCGTCGCGGTCTTCAGGCAACTCGCCCTTATTGAGATATCGGACAATCGGATCAATCCAAGAAGGTTCCATGTCGATCGTATGTACGATCGAATTAACTGGTTCCTCGATACTCGGCTTAGCGACGTACTCGACCAGAACAGACCTGGGTATATCGTCTTCATCGGCGGAGGCGAGTTTTGCTAACAGGTCGGCTTTGGCGTTCTCTGTCCGAGGAATCCGAGTAACGATACAACATTGAAAACCTTTGATTAGTTCTTTCGCTTTCTCCATATACACTTTTAATTGTTCTTTTCGTGTTTGATATGCATAGGTAACTTGGTTGACGACCAGCTGAGAATCACTGAAAACATTTAGATGTCTAACACCCAGGCTGGCAGCGAGTCGAAGGCCAAACAACAACGCTTCATATTCTGCTGTATTGTTCGACGCTTGAAATTCGAGTCTTAAGGCATATTGCATGTAGGTCTGATCTGGAGTTTCCAAAACTACTCCTGCCCCGCTTGCCTTAAAGTTGGAGGAACCGTCGACATACAGTTTCCAGGGTATCGGGTCGGCCGATGAGACGGGAGAAATAGTAGTTAATTCTTCAATGGGCTCGGAAGTATGCGCATTCGTCGGGTTGGTCTGCGGTGTTAATTCAGCAATGAAGTTGGCCACAACTTGCCCTTTGATTGCTACTCTCGGCTTATATTGAATGTCGAATTCGCTGAGTTCGATCGTCCATTTTGTGAGTCGACCAGATGCATCCGATTTCTATAGGATCTGACGCAGTGGGAGATCAGTCATTACGACGATTGTATGGGCTTGGAAATATGGTCGAAGTCAGCGCAAGGAGACTACTAGAACTAGGGCTATCTTTTTCAAGAGTGGGTATCTCGTCTCCGCCTGTAATAGTGCTTTGCTGACGTAATAAACCAGTAGCTGCTTTCCTTCGCGCTCTCGTATCAGGGCCGAGCTAACTGCTGCCTCGGACACCGCTAGGTATAGTAGCAGAGCTTCTCCTGACTCGGGTTTCGATAAGATTGGAGGAGATCCAAGGTACGACTTTAACTGCTAAAACACTGCTTCGCACTCTTCCGTCCATTTCAACGTTTGTCGTGCCTTCAATTGTCTGAAGAATGGGAAACATTTATCTGTGGCTCTGGACAGGAAGTGATTAAGTGTTACTACTCGTCCAGTCAATCTTTGTATATCTTTAATCATTTTTGGAGACTCCATGTCAAGTAGGGCTTTTATCTTTTCCGAGTTAGCTTCTATCCCTCACTGACTGACCAAGAAACCGAGGAACTTTCCCTAGCTTACGCCGAAGGCGCACTTGCTCGGGTTCAGTTTCATTCGGAACTTACATAAGATGAGGAACATTTCTTCTAGGTCAGCTATGTGGTCGGTCACGCGCACACTTTTGACGAGCATGTTGTCAATGTATACTTCCATCGTTCAGCCGATCAGCCAAGCAAAGATTCTGTTCACCAATCTCTGATAAGTCACACCAGCATTTTTCAAACCGAATGGCATCACACGGTAACAATAAAGGCCTTTGTCAGTGACAAAGGTTATTTTAGATTTATTGGACTGATGCATTACAATTTGATTATACCCTGAATACGTATTCATAAAGCTAAGAAGTTCATGCCCTGCGGTACTATCTACCAACTGGTCTATCCTAGGAAGAGGAAAGCTATCCTTTGGGCAGGCTTTATTTAGGTCGATATAGTCGATACAGACTCGCCATTTCCTGTTAGCTTTCTTCACCAATACGACATTTGCTACCCATTCCGGATAGTATATCTCATCTATGAATTTTACCTTGAGGAGCTTACCGACCTCTTCCCCTATGACAGCGTACCTTTCGAGGCCGAGAGTTCGTCACTTCTGTCAGATTGGTTAGTAGGTCAGATCGACATTGAGTCGGTGGGTGATCACTAACGGGTCGATTCCTTGCACATCTTCATGCTCCAAGCAAATACGTCAACATATCGTCGGAGCAGGGCTACCAAATTATCCCTTAAAGGTGGTTGCAGAGACGAGCCAACCTGCACCATTTTAGACTCGTCTGCCTCAACCAAGAGCACTGAAACAAGATCTTCAACTGGCTGCCCTCATTCATGCGTCTCGACTCGGGGGTCTAGTGACTCGATAATTGATACTTCTGTTGGAGCTTTCTCGGTGGGTCTCTTTACAGCTGTCATGTAGCAACGCCTCGCGTCTTGTTGATCTCCTTTGACGACTCTTACTCCCGACTCAGTCAAAAATTTCATGGAGAGGTGGTACATAGTTACGACGGCCTGGAGGATACTCAGAGAGGGCCGACCAAGTATAGCGTTGTACACGGACGATTGGTCGACTATCAGAAAATCAACCATTGTTGTCACTTGGTGCGGATGATTCCCGACTGTAAGCGGCAGTGAAATGATCCCCTCCGTGAGTATCTGTCCCCCCGAGAATCTTACCAACGGGGTACGAACCGGTCGTAATGCGGATTGTTCAACACCCATCCTGTTGAATGCTTGAGTGAATAACACGTCGGCTGATGATCCTGTGTCGATGAGAATGCGGAACACCCTTCGGTTAGCAATGGTCAGAGTTACGACCAATGCATCATCATGTGGATGATGGATCCCTTGGGCATCTTCATCAGTGAACGAGATACAGTACTTTTCCTTCTTCTTCTCTTTGGGAGGCCGAGCTATGATCAGAATATCGGACTCAGGTCGGCTGAGGCTTTTGGCGTGGTTTTTTCGGGCGTTATTTGAGTCACCGCCGCACAAGCGTCCTTCGACTATTGTCCAGATTTCTTCCGTAGCTCGGTTGTCACTCAGTCGTTCTTTCGTTGTTCTTATTCTCCCGACATGTTCTTTGAGCCGGCCTTCTCAGATAAGTCTTTCGATCTCTTCCTTCAAATGATAGCAATCACTTGTACTATGACCGTGATCGCGATGATAGTGACAGTACTTGTCCTTATTCCGTCGGTTCGGATTACTCCGAAGCTTATTTGGCCAACTCACGAACCCTTCACTTTTGATTTCCATCAGCACCTGTTCCCGATGTTTGTTAAGCGGGGTGTATGTAGAGAACGTTCGGTCGGGTCGCTTGCCTGACTTGCGTTTGTCGCGCGCTCGGTCGTCCTTGCACTTCTTTCCTCCGGCCGAGTCAACCTCATTTTTGGCCGACCCTTTGGCCGTGGTTTTTGCATTCTGGACGGCCTCGCGCAAGTTCCGCGTTTCTTCAACGTCTGCATATTTATTTGACCGAGTTATGAACTCCGCCAAAGTTTCGGGTGGATTCTTGTCTAAGGATGCCAAAAATGGCTTGTCCCTTACGCCTTGCATGATGGAGTTGAGTGTTGTCTCTTCTAAATGTTTTTGAACTTGGAGCGATTCGAAGTTGAATCGTTTGATATAATCTTTTAACAATTCTCCCTCCTTCTGGACTATATTGTTCAGGTGCGCTGGAGGTTTTATCTTCTTCTTCCCGCCAATAAAATTAGTACGGAAGGCGTCACTAAGTTTTGTGAATGTTCGGATGGACTTTGGTTTCAGCTGTTTGAACCAAAGTTGAGCTATGTCAGCTAAGGTGAGGGAGAAGGCTCGACACACCACGACGTCCGAAACATCATGTAGTTCCACGTACATTCGGAAGCATTCGATGTGCTCGGTTGGGTTGGATTTACCCGTGAAAGGCGTAATTTGTGGAAGACGGAAATGTTCTGGTAATCGGGCCTGCATCACTTCCTCCACAAACGGGGACGCTTTTGTTTCGAGCCGATTCTGGCGCAAATCATGACACTGCTTCACGTCTTCGATCTCCTCCCGCACCTCCCTCCTAAAATCTTGAAGGTCAGCTTTCCAAGGTTCGTTACTTTCGGCCATTCCCTTGATTAGAGGCCAACTTCGTCTTCGCCGATCAATTTCATGTCGGAGGTCAGTGGGGGGCAGAACGGCAGTAGCGGAATGAGCGGGGGCTGGCTTGGATGGACCTTGGTGCTGACTTCTCTGAGGGATTGGTGGTTGCGGAGCGTCAGACTCGGGATCAACAACTTGCTGTGGGGCGTTAGCTGTTTGAACACCCGGCGGAACTTGCTGCCGGTGTATTTGTTCCAACAGCTGTTTCATGATGTTGATGTCGGATCTGAGTTCCTGTACCTCTTTATCCAATCGCCCATTACCTCGGTTCCGCTGAGTGTTCCTCGTCCCAGTAGAGGTTGCTGGTTGAGCAGCGGAATTTTGGCCTTGAGTCCCTCGAATAGCGTTTGCATCCGACGGCTTAATGGCGGCAGCCTCATTCGGATCTTCTGGGACCGTTCTTCTAGTAACCACCATTAAAGCATGTTTTTTCAACCTCTGGATAGAGCGTAAGAGACGACTTTTTGTATCGATTCCCACAGATGACGCCAAACTGTTGATGCAAAAATCTGGTCGTCCCTCGGTCTTCCTTCGATCACCTGCACAGGAAGAAGACAAAGGAGACCCTAGCTAGAGCAGGGGACCCTCCGATGCCAAAGTCAGGCTAAGAATCTGGATCTTATAGTATTGAGGGGGTTTTAGAGAGAGTGTTTTACGTACCTTTTATCTTTGGACTTTCTCCTATTTATAAGAGGAAGAGGATCCCGCCATATGGGATCCTTTCCCGATATCTTGGAGATTTGATTTGGATGGTATTTTACTTATGGATACTTCCCGATCTCAAGATTTTTGGGATCGGGGATCCTTTTACAAAATTCTCAGAACGGTGTTTAAGATTACACCGTCTCTCCTTTGCTTGACTCGGCCTTAACAGATCCGTGATCTCGGCTGACCCACATAAGAGACTTTTTGCCTACTATTAGATGAAACTGGGTCGGTTCGAGGCCGATGTTTTCCTTCTATCCGATAGCCGATACTACAACCAACCATACATGGGTTGATTTTATAGTCGGTCAGGCGGCTTTCTGATTTAGGACCTTTAACAGGTCTTTTTAGACGTTGCTGAATCATTAACCGAGTCAACTTGATGTGTCCTATACTTGCCTAAGGCTCTCGACTCTCCACTTCGGTCGGGATTTATTTCCCACAAATCCGAACAAAATCTCGCCGTTAGCTTTATCTTGCTCGATCCGAACGATGTGCTCGGATCCTTCGGTCGGTTTTAGTAGAGTTGGTTCACTCCATAACCGAGTCTCCGGACTTATCATATTTTTTCCCCAAGAAATACCATTTTGAACTGGGGTTACAGTAATACAACTAAAAAGGAGCATTGGCATATAGATAGTAAGATAAAAGAGTTTTATTTACGGGAGAGTTTCATGTCCTTTGACAGCTACAGCTGATCAGACAAAGATGAAAACTCTACTATTACTTGTAACTGACAGTAACCTTACTACATTCTACTATAATACTACCACGTCATGTTATATTTCGCGGGTGCATGTATGTCTTGTTCAAGCGTCGTCGACCTCCTTGAGGATGGAAATGAGCTTGGGGCGAGTCATGGGCTTCACGTGGTACTCATCGATTCCAGCTTCCATGAACACTTGCTTGTCCCTGTTGCGTGAGTTTGCGCTGACCCCTATCATCTTGCACCCAACTCCCATTGTCCGCAGCACCCTCGTTGCCTATGAAAATAGAAAAGAAATGGATCAACGGTGTGAGTAAAAATTAATCTTGTGGGTCACTTCCATACACGGTCTGATCATGTTGCCTGTGTTGTGACCCAGTATTGCTAACATGTGTTTACCTACTCGTCCGAGTCTGATGTGACTCGTCTGAGTCAACTAAGACTTTTCCCTTGATTAGCTAGTGGAATTGAATGTTATTTTTCAAAAATTTCCTTCTCACGGTCCATTCCTTGTGGGGCCCAGTAGACGAATGTTCGGTTCAATGAACTACAAGCTTAAAATTGAAAACCCGAGGATTGCGCATATCCTCGGCCTATGTATACACGGGCCCCAGCTGTAGCTAATAAAATCATACAGAGGATTTTGGTTCAAAAACTCCAAGAAATGACATAAATGCAACACCCATTTGCCACTTATCAGTTGCATGCATACCTGAGGCCCATCCATGACAGGCATCTCCATGTCTATCAGGATCAGATCGAAGTGGGCCCCACCAAGGTGGAGGTCCACCGCTTCCTGACCATTCTCGGCCTCCTGGGCTTCCACCCCAAGGTTAGCCAGCATCATCTTTAGAATCTTGCGGTTGACTGGATTATCATCCACAACCAGTACGCTCAGCTGCTTCTTGAGGTTCAGCCCACTCACTCCCTTGTTTGGACCATTTTTCATAGAGAGGGGTCCACTGGCATCGACGGCCACATTCTTCGATTTTTTCGAGCTGCTGGAGGAACCCATTCCAAACGGCATCTTTCCACGTTAGTACTACCACCCAAACCTGCATAGCAAACATGTTAGTTCTTTTTCGGTGGACTTAGCCATTGGACGGTTTGGATTAAAGCAGCTTACCCTCCAAAAGTACAAAGAAAGAACCAAATAGAGTACTCTCATCACTTGAGAAAACAGCTAGTTTCATGCACAAATATGGGTATGGCAGCAGTGTATTACATAGAAACAAGAAAGAAATGATGCTCTCATACTAGCATCAAAAATTTTAAATGACGGTTGAGAACACATCAAAATTGCCTAAAACTCTTTCCATATGTTGAAAATTCCTTTCAATGTCTTTTTAAAACCCAATATTCAAGACTCTTTGAATACTTATTTCATAGGTAAAATTGTCCATAGCTATTCTGGTCATATATAACAGATAAATACTTGATATCAACTTAAAGGCTATATGCTATTTGAGACAACCTAAATATAGAGTACATGCACGCATTCATGTATCATTGTGGTTGCCTTCGTCATCTTAGCATTTCTGTAACTTGGAGTTAGCTTTTAAATGATAGATTTGGCAACAAATAAATAAATAAATAAATAAAAAGAAGAGGGGAAATTAACCATAGAGCCCATGATCATTATGGGCTCATGCATACATATATATATACATGTGTGTGTGTAAATAAAACCTTTTTACTCCAAAAAAAATATATGGTATTTTTCAAGTGAAACTGTAAGCAAATATTTTGAAGGCAATGAAATAAAAGGTTTCAGCATACCATTTGTTGGAGTTGATCATTTTCCAATCACACATGCCCAAGAAAGAGATAGAGGCATGCTTAGATAGAAGTAAAATCTATGGTTACACTGGATGAATCATGATCATCAATATCATTAGTACTATTTGTTCTGGCTATTTGTAGCTGGTTTTTATAAAATCCTATTTTGCCAAGAAAATCTTAAGTTGACATCTTTGGTAGGCGAAAACCTTGATATTTCTCACCTTCTCAATCAAGTCTTCCTGTCCAAGTAAAAATAAAAAGACAACAATGTCTTTTGCCCTTCCCACCACCACAGTCCAAGTATCTTTAGGTCTTCCTTCCTGATTAGGAGCAACAACAAAAAAAAGGTCTTTGGCCCTCCCTACTAGGTAAGTAAGAAAATGCAATTTCTTAATTAACTTCAAATCATCACTATTGGCAATAAGAAAACATTCGAACACTGAATATATTAATTCCATCTCTAATCTACAAGAGGCCCACTAGTTTAAAACTAGCGAGTCGATCTATACCATTGGATGAAGCACTTGGGGAGCCACACAAACTATGATAGGTTCCAACAATTTTAAGGTAGGTCAATACCATACACACTACTTCAAGATGAGAGTTAATAAGGTGCTGAATAATAATGATGTTACTAAAACTATAACTATTGGCAAATAAAAAAAAAAAGAGAGTAAAATCAAGCTTGAATTACCCTTCGATGAAGTAGAATGGAATGGAACTCGCACTCAAGCTCAGTCGATGCCAATGCCTTCATCCTCCACACACCAAAGCTTAAATAAGCAATGAGGGCGGCACTCTCACTTTCAATTGCTTCTTTTTACATTTCTAGCTGGCAAGGCGTGCCTCGAGCACCGGCGAGGGAAGGGGAGAGTGCCGACTAGCGTGATACGCGGAGTGTCTCTTAGCGGACAGTGGCGAGAACATGTCAGAGTTCCAGAGCAAGCAAGACACCTGCTTCAATACTTCAATCACTTTTCCATTTTTGGTTACTATTCGTGAAGCGAAATTTGCGGAGTATCTGCGTCGAGGCTCAGAAAAGATCATGGCTTGATGAGTCACGAAATCGCAATCTCCTAGATTTTTCAGCGTGAATATCTTACCCATCTAGATTTGATTCTTTCTTCACCTAATTTTTTTGATCTACAACAAAAACCATGGACACAACCCACAGCTCCAAAAATCTGTTAGCCACATTACCGAGGCTTCACTGTTCTTAGTTTACTGAAGGAAACCATTAGTGTTTGAATTAACATAAGCTAGAAAAAAGCATGTAGAATGCACATGATGCGAATGGTTTTTGAATTTGTAATATAATAAGTGTGTCAGTTTAGTAAATAAATGGTATATCAATGAAGTTGTAAATTTACAATCAAGAAGTTGGTACATTTTGAAGAGCAAGTTGTCAGTTTACAATCAAATAGCACGGATGATGTTGATGATCATGATTTTCTTGAATACACATAGATTTCACTTCTACCTATCTAAGTATGCCTCTATCTCTTTCCTAGTGGGCATGGGTGCTTAGGAAATAATCAACTCTAACAAATTGTACACTACAACCTTTACTTTTTGGCCTTCAAATATTTGTTTACAACTTCACATGAAAATATTACATATTTGCTAGAGAACAACATGTTACATTTACTCACACATATGTAGATGTAAATGTATAGGTATATACAAATGTATATTTTATGTATGCATAATGATCATGAGCTATAGGGTTAATTTCTTTTTAAAAAATCATATATTTCTAATGGTAAAATTAGTTATAAATATATGTGTACACACACATATGTATGTATATATGTATTTATGTGTGTATGTATATATGCATGCATGTACATGTATATGCACATGTATACACATGTGTGTATCTGTATACTTGTGCACATAATAATCATGAGCCATAAGATCAAGTTTTCCACAAAAAAACATATATTATCAAAGAAAAAGTTGGTTATAGAAATGAATTGTAGACTGAAAAATTGAATTATGTCATATATTTTCTGGAGCAAAAATGTTATATTTATATAAATATACATACATATATGTATGGATGTATATTTATATGCACACAAGTATATATGCATGTGTGATGATAATGGCTTATAGGGTTAATTTTTCCTTGAAAAAATTCACATATTTTCAAAGGTAAAATAATTGTAAAAATAAATTATGGATTAAAAATATACGGATGAATTATATCATATAATTTTTATTGTAAAAAGGATATGCACACACACACACACACACACACATGTATTATGCATGCATGCATGTGGGATCCTGGTCCTTTGTAACACCATTCGTGCACATATGTGTCCCAACCCACACTGTTGATAGACCATTTATCGCACCCTAATGTACTCAGCAACCCCACCCAAGTGATTTGTCTCGAAAGACCTTGAAACCTCTGTCATGAGAACCGTGCGTCAATCTGAAGCTCCATTAGTGACATACGGCTCATCAAATCCACGGCACGAATTGTGTATCTTGTAACACAAGCAACCTTTATTATGCTAGGTCCATTAGGCCCATTGGACTTGGATCCATTTGGGCCTTGTAACGTCCTAGATTTTTGCTATTTTGAATTTTCAAAAATCAATGAAAATTTTCAATATAATTAACTTATGTTATCACTTACTGACCATTAACAGTCGATGTTATCCTATACATGGGTAGTAGTAGTAAAGAACCACACAAATCCAATTAATCAACTGTAGGAAGCCAATGAATCCACTCGATCACTTAAACATAGATTTTAGCCATGTGATTGGTTCACATATAGCCCAAATCTAACCAACTTATCACTAACTAATCAAGACAACCATAATTCAACAAAGACATAGTTAAAGCCGAGACTATTAGAGGTCAAATCTTAATTAATGAACTAAATTGACTCAGTTACTCAACTAGCATAAGAACCAATGGTTTAGGGTAATTATGGATGAATCGTTATTTTCGTTAGTTGTGAATAGGCCATATTATAAACATAGCTAATCCAAATCTCAATAATTGCACACAAGAAAGCTTGATACCTAGTTCATTCCATACATGGCTTGATTATCAAAACAAACTTTAGACCGCTCGTTAGTGGGCCACTAGTTCCGAAACTATAGAATAATGTCTGTCTCATTGGGCTTGACACCTATAGCGGTAGCGAACCAAAAAAGTGCTCAAAACTTCTCAACTTGGGTCCGAAACCAAGTGCTTGAAATGCGTGAATCCCCTAGACTGAAACCTGTAACTTAAGTGAAATAGGCTTCCCACTCTTTCACGAAGTTGTGACTTTTTGATCGTTAGATCACAATCAAAATCAAGGTACGAGTTAAAGATATTTCCCTTCATATATCCGTGTAATTGCAGCCCAGATTGAGCATCGACGACCGTCAATCATAAGTGGGCCCCCCAAGGTTAATCAAAGTGTCTGATTGCCACCCGGTTGTGATGGAACGTGGATCCCATAGCGGGACACCTACCCTATAGTGTAGATAAGCCAGCGACCCCCCGAAAGGCCTTGTAAGTCGAAAACAACCTCCCTCAAAGTAAGTTTATTGGAAAAAGGGTCACTGGAGCTATTTGTGCACATTTTGGCACTATAAATGGCCCCATATTTTCACCCTCTCACTCCCATACGAATTTTTCATTGCAACTAAAGAGAGACAGAGATGAGAAGAGATGGGAGGAAGTGTGGGAGATGGATTGATTGAAAGAGTCACACCCTGTCCCTACTAGCCGGCAACATGACTGCGACTGCACTGCATCGTTGGAGTTGCTCCAACGATGATTAGAGGTAATTAGTAAGTTCCTTTTGAAGATTTGAGTCTTGAAAGTTGAATGCATGAATCCTTACAAGCTAACTGTACTGCCGCAGGGCATCGGTAAAACGTCCCGCGAAGCCCCAACCATAGGAGCTCAAAATCAGAGATTTCTTCATAAAGGTATGGACCATTATGTAATTACGTTCTCGTTTATCGACACTTAAGGGTCTTAATTAATGATTAGATGCTTGTAGATAAATTTGCGCAGGTTTGATGAAATGCCTAAGTAAATGTGTTGTTTCATTGATGCTTACATATTTGATAAAATGCCTAAGTAGGTGTGTTGCTTCTATTTATGCTCACATGTTCGATAAAATACCTAAGTAGTTGTGTAGTAGAACCTATGATATAATTACGTGATGTAGTGCTTAGTTCATAACGATAATTATAATTGCTAAACGTTGGGTCAGTTAGCTAACTGCTCGAACTAAAGGGGTGGCCTGAGTTGAGGCGGCCACCTTAGGCTTGTTCGATTGATCCGGGTTGAACACAGACGACCGATAGTAATTGGACTACACAGGATGCTTGCACCCAATGCCGATTGCATCGGAGTTCTCTCAAGCCAATCAAATTAGTCCACTAGCTGACTGATCATGTATGTTTAAAATGTATGACACGACCAAATAAAATCTAGGATACTCCATTCCCAATAGATGAGTCCATTCATAACCGTTAGTGCGATATAATCCCACTAAGACTCATAGGCCAGACAATGTGATATTGGACACCGTGTCCGAGCTGTCGGCCTACGCTAGGGTGACGACTTCCTCAAAGTGACCAGTGAGCACTAATGGAGGTGATAGATCGTTGTTCGAACAACCCCCGTCAAATTATTCGGCGGATAGTTGTGCCAAAGTACTATTCGAATGACTCGGACATGAAAGGAATTCGATGACGAGTCATTTTCCTTTTTAGTGATTTAGTTTTATGTGACGAGCTCGCACCTCAGATATGAGTGATCATACTCAGTTTGGGTGACGACCCATACCGGGTTGATCCTCATACATTTGAGTATCATGTCGTACCTTTGGAATCATTGATTTGTGATATAAAAGGGTGATACCTAAATTTGGATTAAGGGATACTGGTGAGGAGCCGCTACGTGTCACAACGAGCCACGTGATTCGGATAAGAACTAGTGATTTAACTTCGGTATCCTAGCTTCGCCAATATGCTGGATGAATGAAACTTAATAATTACTTGGCTAACATACACATTCATCACATTGTATTAGATACGATTTTGTGATTTGGCGTTGGAGTCGCTTGTGAAGAAGTGTTGGCATTTGCGAAATAAGCATTGAAGTCGCTTGTGAGGGAGTATTAGAAGTAAGGCACATGCATCATTACATAATCTCATTGGTGCATTTAACAAGTGTATTTAGGAAATGTAGAACCATTAAATTAGTTACTCACTCCTACTTTGGACGATGTTTTAAAATACTAACCAAGCATTGTTGTTGATGCATGTTCTATAAAGGCCTTCGGCGGATAGACTTGGGTTGGCTTGCACTTTCACCGTGATGCCTTGGAAGCGTCGGGCGAAGCTGGAAGAAATTTCTTTTATTTTAGTTTTGTGCATGTATATTTTAGAGTCCTCGATCGGGCATGCTTTATGTGTAAATTTTTTTTCATGTTCATTGTGCCTTGTATAATCTCTATTTTGAGTGATTATCACTATTAAAATTGTATTTTTAACTCTTAGCCTTATCTTTATGGATTTTTGTTATCTCCACCTCGTTTTGGTTGGTTTCACTAAGTTGAATTGTGCAACTCTAATTATTTGTGTGTGAAATGAATTTGAATCCGAATGAGCACATATATGCATTTTATTAAGTTAACTCCTGGGAACTCGAGACCGGAGTCTATGTAATCGAGTGCTGATTTTCAAGGTGTTATAGGCCTAAAGCTCACTTTCTAAAATGTAAAAATTATCACAAGATAGGACAGTCACCACATAACAAATAAAGAGTTAGCACATATGAGACAAAAATGGATTCTACCCCAAAATCCATCATTAACCCTCTTCCTATGCCTTAAAAACTAATCATGGCCCATGTCCACCTTATCTTATATATGAATCTAATGCATGCTTTGTTTTGTGTTACATCATTTCAAACAACCAATTAAAATATTTTACTTCACCATCCACCATGCATCACCTACAACCCACAATCTTTATCCATCCACTAGCTAATGCATGCTTAGATTTCATTTACGTTCACTAATGTATGCTTAACACTATCCACCTCATCCATCCACTACCCACAGCATACACCACCTTCTACCTCACTTTTAACACCAATAATACCCCCCAAATTTGTCACATCATCTTGCCACCTCAATCCCCATTCTCTATATAAGAGTAAGGGCTCTCTTACATTCATACTTTTGTTACATTTAAAAAATTTTGAAATTTTGAGAGAGAGAGAGTGAGTGAGCGAGTGGGGCCAAGGTGTGACTCACCATCAAACCTAGAGGGAGTAGACCACTCATCGTTATCTAGCCGTCCATCCATTTGAGGTGAGTCTACGCCCCCTCATTCACTCATTCTCTTCCTCTACCTTCTTTCTTCCTTTTGTGTTTTTTGTGATGTGCATGGGGCCCACTAGTGTGGGGCCCCTATGTGCATGTATGGATGGACATGATGGTCAGCAAGGTGACCCATGTCGGAATGGTCCACCAAGATAAACATTATATCAACACCTTTCACATACAATCCCATTTTTCTATCTAGATAGCAACTTATAAACTTCTTATAAAATCAACAATGTTAAGATCAGAAGTAAAAGTTTGTGGTAATATGTATCATACTATAAGGTAATGCTGGACCAAATTTCATGGTTATCTGACGGTCCAATCTCTCGTAGCATCAATTTTACTTTGTTATTGTCCAACCGCACAGATTGTCCCAATTTATAAAAAATGGACAATTTTTTGCCCCTTTATTAAACTCAATAGAAATATATATTTTGTTGGGTTCATAGTAAATCAAAGTAGCTTTTCAATGGTGTATAATACACCTTGATCAGAGTTTGGTTGACTGAGATCTTAGCCTTGTATGAAAATGTATCTGGAGACTTTTATGGCTACATATTGTGTTGGCCATATCCTCTCAACGGTATGATCTATTTAAGATTATTTTTTTCTCCTTAGCTTACTTGAGTTAGTTAATAATCATATGTATAGTCCCTATGGCCAAATTCTTTATTGATAGAATTTAGTAAATTCTGGACCGACAAATACTTCGTTAGGATAAATCTTAAATTGTTATGTGTGATCCAGATGGATCCAAAATCCTGTATAGTTGGAAACCTATATGTAAATTGAATGATGTATTTTAAAATCATCCATTAACTCAATTTTTCTAACAAAGAATCTAATCATAAAGATTTGATTAACACTTTTCATGTGCTACTTGTATGTTGTATATATGTTGTCCACAACATTCATCCTCTTATTGTGGACCCACTTGGTAGTGGGACTACTTGTGATTTATGTATTTTATTAGTTTATCCAATCTTAATAGTCATGTGCATTGATGTGTGTGTCTTATTTATACTTTACCAACGTGTGGGCCCCACTTGCCATTGGATCTATTTCTTGTCGCTTACACTTTTGTATGCTGAAAATTTTCTAATTACCTAACTGTGATGCATGTAGGCTTCTTTGACACCTCATGGTGAGCTCCATGCTCTGTAGAAAAGGGTCTCACCATTGGGAATGTTTATTTGACATGTATGAGTATTGATATGTCCCACCACTTCATCAAGAATAGCCCCCAAGTGTTTGAGAAGTTGACCCAAAATTGGGAAAGGTCCATTCCTGAAAGTACATATCTGATTTTCTAGGTTTTGGACCAACTTTGGGCCTCTATAGTGGACCCTATGTACAATATAGGCATGGGCCACCACCTAGAACTTCTAGAATATACCTATGGCTAGAGAAATAGTATTTTACTTGGGCCATAGAGGACCCCACATGATTGGGGAGTAGATCTCAAAATGACGCTAGACACAGTTGTGCAGAAAATTCTGCACAGAAAATTGAAATGCTCATGTTTGGCTTTGCACAAAAAAATTATGTGTGCGCAACCACTGGGTCTCACCTTGTGATTTTTGAATTCCATATATAGGACTACCAAGGTCACCGACAACAAGCCAAAAGGTGGCTCCATGTAATCGTGGGATGTACTCAAATTGCGCCAAAACTATTTCCTGCACAGTTTCTCCAAGTACTTGTGTTTGCACCATCACTGCAAACTGTACACAGTCAAATAATGAGAACTACCATATGGGTTTTAAAGCACGTACATATAGATACCAGGTGGATATTTCCTTTCACCATATGTGGGCTTCACATGATCATGAAACTGACTCAAAAATGGCTCAGAACCACTTTTTCACCAAAGATCCATTTGACAAAAAATTCACATGGGATCACAACAGTGGGATCCACTACTTTTTCAAGGCATTTAATGCATCATCTAAACCCTGAAAATGAACTCCTAGGTGATAGTGGGCCCAAAACCTTAGCTGGGCCATTTAGTGTGGGTTATCTTGTATGGACCTTACTCTTCATCTAATGAGGCCCATTTGGCATGTTTTGTAAATGGGTATTATCTAACTTGTGAAATGTGTAGTGGACAGATCTTGCTACCCAGTTATTATCTTAAAATATGGGTGGCCTTGGGCCCATCTAAACGAGGCAACCCTCAGGCCCAACTGGGCCCAACACAAAGCAATCGTTGGGGAGTGAAAAGCCCACCATGGTAACCTTCCTTGAGCTCATTGGGTTGACCTATTGCTTAGTGGTCAGTGTGCCTTGCACACCCTTTAGTCAAGTGGACCACACTTAGCAATGCCTATTTTAAAATGCAAAAAGTAGATAATTGGGCTTTTTTTTTAGTTTGCTTGTGTATGTCGCTAGTGGACCCAATATGATGCATGATGTGAACAATGTTAGTATGTTTCCCTTATGTTTGAGATTGTACATTGTTTCTAGTTGATGATGGAATGTGTGGGGCCCACTTAGTTAATAAATTGGATCCACACCATTGAAAGTCTTATAATTGGGAGTTTATCCCTTTGAGTTGGCCTAGTAGTTCACCAAGTGGGACTCACTCTTGACCTATAAGACCCCATGCCTTGCACTTAGTCTAAGGTTAATGTGGGGGTCACACCTTGATGGGACACACCTATTAATGGTTGAGATGATGATACATGTGTGTTGGTGGGATTTCACCACAATGGGTACTTGAAACCATGACCTCGTGTTGAAAATCCTATGAGTCAACCAGCGGGGAATGAGTAAGGACTTGGGCTACACACACACACACACACACACACACACACACACACACACACACATATGTATGCATGCATGTGTACATAACAATTGTATGTGTGTGTATATATGTATGTATGTATGTATGTATGTATACACACACACACCCACACACACACATGTATGTATGCATGTGTGCATAACAATTGTAGGGTATAGGGTCAATTTTATTTTATTTTTAAAAAAAAATCATATATTTTCAAGGATAAAATTAGTTTGTAAAATGAATTGTAGATAGAAAATATATAATTAAATTATACCATATATTTTTTAGAGAAAAAAAGGTTAGTTACACACATTCACGCATACGCATGTATGCTTGCATGTATATATGTGTGTATATGTATGTACATACATGCGTATGTATTATGTATATACACATGTATATGTATATATGTATGCATTTGTGCATAATTATCATGGGCTATAGAGTTAATTTTTCTTTAAAAATCATATAATTTTAAAGGTAAAATTAGTTGAAAAATTGAATTGTAAATTAAAATTATACAATATATTTTTTGAAGAAAAAATTTACATTTATATAAATATACATACATACATATGTATGTATGTATATGTATATGAATACACACGTATATGTATGTATGTATGCATGTGTGTATAATGATCATATGTCACAGTGTTCATTTTTCCTTTAAAAAATAATATTTTTTCAAAGGTAAAATTAGTTGTAAAAATGAATTGTAGAGTTGGAATATATATTTAAGAAAAGAAATATGACCACAATTTGAAATTTGAAAAAGAGCAAAAGATTTTCAAGGCATGCTCAATCTCTTTCGAGTACTAATAGACTAATGATTCGAATCACTAAAATGTGGACTAGAGTGATACAAATGTATAACATGTGTGGATGTCCTCAACCAAATATCATGCCAACTCCTCTCATCAATGTGTTCATTTTTTATTTTTATTTTTTTTGCGTTTGAGAAGGAAAATTGATATGAATCATCTTATTAAAATAAGGATGGAATAGATAATCTTTTATTAGAATTTAGTTGTGTTTCTAATGAAGTATAAAAACAAAAATAGATGCCCTTACAATGATATTTTACCATCTGGCCCTTCAACGACAAGGGTTGATATCAATAAAGAGACTACTTGATTTCTAATTCACACTTGTCAGGTATGGATTGTTGAGGCGGTGCCTCGTACAAAGGCTCTTACATCTCCTATTAGGAGACCTCTCTCTCTCTCTCTCTCTCTCTCTCTCTCTCTCTCTCTCTTGTTCACACGTCCATGTTACGCATAATGTAGGTGAAGCCTAGTTCCTTTAGGTTTTGTCACTTGCTCTCTCTTATGGTGTAATTTATATATAGGGAACCACCACAAGTAGAGAGGTATTTCATTCATTCATCTTCTCAAATAATCCTTGGTAAAAGGTTTACTACAAGAAATCCCACCTTCGTCGCTAAAAGGCTGACACAAGAGGTTTTTATCGATGAAAAATTTGAATCATCAACAAAGGCAAGGTTTTTAGCGATGAATATTTTCGTTTCATCAGTAAAAATAATTACAAAATTTTTAGCTACGAAAATTTTCATCGCTAAAAATATTTTGCAAAACTTTTAGCTACAAAAATTTTCGTCGCTAAAAATAGTTTGCAAAACTTTTAGCTACGAAAATTTTCGTCACTAAAAAATATTTGCATAACTTTTAGCTACGAAAATTTTTGTCGCTAAAAATATTTTGCAAATCTTTTACCTACGAATATTTTCGCCGCTACAAAATATTTGCATAACTTTTAGCTACAAAAATTTTCGTCGCTAAAATCTCTTTTTAAAAAAATATATATATATTCCAGCACAAAATTCCTGATATACACCTATTACAATATATTTCATCATATTCATCCTGATATATAACTGTTATATAATATATTTCATCATATTCACATTCACATCCATCTAAACCCAAACTAGTAAATCCATCCAAACATAAACTACATTCATCCAAAACAAACAATCTTATCCACATCATATTCATTCAGGCATAAATACATATAAGCTTAACATCATAAACAAAAATACCCTAAACCTAAACCTTAACCTAAACCTATAACCTATAACCTATAACCTATAACCTAAACCTAAAACCTAAACCTAACTTATAACATATAAGTTTAGGTTTAGGAAATCGGGTTCGGGATCGGGTTTAGGTTTAGGTTAGGGAGTTGAGATTAGAATTAGGTGTAGGTTTAGGTTTAGGAATTTGAGAATACGTTAAGGTTAAGGTTTAGGTTTAGGAAATCGGGCTCAGGTTATAGGTTTAGGTTAGGTTATAAGTTAAGGTTTAGGAAATTGAGTTTAGGTTATAAGTTAAGGTTATAGGTTAAGTTTTAGGTTTATGTTAAGGTTATATAAGTTTAGGTTTAGGTTATAGGTTTTGAGATTTGAGAATAGGTTTAGGTTAAGGTTATAAGTTTAGGTTTAAGAAATCGGGTTCGGGTTCAGGATTGGGTTTAGGTTTGGGTTTTCAAGTTTAGGTTTAGGTTTAGGTTAGGGAGTTGAGATTAGGATTAGGTGTAGGTTTAGGTTTAGGGATTTGAGAATACGTTAAGGTTGAGGTTTAGGAAATCGGGTTCGAGTTATAGGTTTAGGTTTAGGTTAGGTTATAGGTTAAGGTTTAGGAAATTGAGTTTAGGTTATAGGTTAAGGTTTAGGAAATTGGGTTTAGGTTATAGGTTATAGGTTAAGGTTTAGGTTTAGGTTTAGGTTATAGGTTTTGGGATTTGAGAATAGGTTTAGGTTAAGGTTATAAGTTTAGGTTTAAGAAATCGGGTTCGGTTTCAGGATCGGGTTTAGGTTTGGGTTTTTAAGTTTAGGTTTAGGTTTATGTTAGGGAGTTGAGATTAGGATTAGGTGTAGGTTTAGGTTTAGGGATTTGAGAATACGTTAAGGTTTAAGTTTAGGAAATCAGGTTCAGGTTATAGGTTTAGGTTTAGGTTAGGTTATAGGTTAAGGTTTAGGAAATTGAGTTTAAGTTATAGGTTTTGAGATTTGAGAATAGGTTTAGGTTAAGGTTATAAGTTTAGGTTTAGGAAATCGGGTTCGGGATCGGGTTTAGGTTTGGATTTTCAAGTTTAGGTTTAGGTTTAGGTTAGGGAGTTGAGATTAGGATTAGGTGTAGGTTTAGGTTTAGGTTTACGAAATTGGGTTCGGGTTCGAGATCAGGTTTACGTTTGGGTTTTAGGTTTAGGTTTAGGATATAGGTTATAAGTGTAGATTTAGGTTTAGGTTATAGGTTTAGGTTAAGGTTTAGGTTTAGGTTATAGGTTTTGGGATTTGAGAATAGGTTTAGGTTATAAGAATAGGTTTAGGTTATAAGTATAGGTTTAGGTTTTTATGTTTAGGTTAAGGTTATGGGTTTAGGTTTAGGTTATAAGTATAGGTTATAGGTTTAGGTTTAGGTTAGGTTACAGGTTAAGGTTTAGGGAATTGAGTTTAGGTTATAGGTTTAGGTTCAGGGATTTGAGAATATGTTAAGGTTTAGGTTTAGGAAATCGGGTTCGGGTTCGAGATCGGGTTTACGTTTGGGTTTTAGGTTTAGGTTTAGGTTATAGGTTATAAGTGTAGGTTTAGGTTTAGGTTTTAAGTTTAGGTTATAGGTTATAGGTTTTTGGTTAAGGTATAGGTTATAATTATAGGTTTTGGGATTTGAGAATAGGTTTAGGTTATAAGTATAGGTTTAGGTTAGGTTATAGGTTAAGGTTTAGGGAATTGAGTTTAGGTTATAGGTTCAGATTATAGGCTATAGGTTTAAGTTAAGGTTTACGTTTAAGTTATAGGTTTTGGGATTTAAACATCTGAAGTTATTTACTCTTCAATCTGAACTAATTAGATTGTTCAAAAATGATTAAAGGTTCAATTAGTAGATGTGCCTAATAATTTAGTAATTTTATTTTTCACAAATAAATTTCAATTTTCTTTTAAAAATAATATTTTTTTTCAAAATGTATATTTTTTCTCTTTTAACAAAATATCATTTTTATTAAAAAATATTTAAAATACAAATTCTGAATTTTTATTTTCAAAATCTCAAAATTTTTCTCATATTTTAATTTTTTTCTTAAAAATTTCAAATTGCCAATTTTTTTCTTCAAAAGCATCATTTTGTTCTCAAAATTTTACTCAAACATTGTTAAAATTTCTAAACTTTTCAATATTCTTTTTTATGTGATATTACAAATCATTTAAATATTACCTTTTAATTATATATGTGTATATATATATATATATATATATATATATATATATATATATATATGTACACACACATACACACACACACACACACATATGTATATATATATATATGATCTGACCTATTCATAAGTTTTTCAGCCGGTGGGAAAAAGAATTAGGAAAAACACTTTTACCGATGAACATTTTCGTTGCTAAAAGTCTTACCGCGAACATTTCCAAGCCATCGCGAATTTTTTGTTAAAATTCAAAATAGCCTTTAGTGACGAAAATTTTCGTTGCTAAAAGTCTAATCAACACTTTTTAGCTACGACAATTTTCGTAGCTAAAAGTACACCTTTGGATTTTTTTTTTCAAAAATTGTGTACAGCCTTTAGCGATAGCCTTTAGTGACGAAAATTTTCGTTGCTAAAAGTCTAATCAACACTTTTTAGCTACGACAATTTTCGTAGCTAAAAGTACACCTTTGGATTTTTTTTTTCAAAAATTGTTTACAGGTTGTCTCATCCACACTTTTTAGCTACAAACATTTTCGTAGCTAAACGTAGTACACCTTTGGATTTTTTTTCAAAAATTGCTTACAGCCTCCATGGTTTTTAGCTACGAAAATGTTCGTAATTAAAAGTAGAGTTTTGGATTTTTTTCAAAAATTGTTTACAGCCTTTAGTAACGAAAAGTTTCATCACTAAAAGTCTTATCCACAGTTTTTAGCTACGAAAATTTGCGTAGCTAAAAGTAGACCTCTGGATTTTTTTCAAAAATAGTTTATAGCCTTTAACGGTGAAAATTTTCGTCACTAGTTTTTTAGCTACGAAAATTTTCGTAGCTAAAAGTAGACCTTTGGTTCTATTTCAAAAATTGTTTACAGCCTTTAGCGACGAAAATTTTCGTCGTTAAAAGTCTCATACTGTTTTTTACTTACGAAAATTTTCATAACTAAAACTAAACCTTTGGATTTTTTTCAAAATTTGTTTACAGCCTTTAGCGACGAAAAGTTTCGTCGCTAAAAGTGACTTTTAGCTATGAATTTACAATTTCGTCGCTAAAAGCCCTCTTTCTTGTAGTGGTTCTTGTATAGTAGGAGAGAAGTGAGTTTTATATTCTATTTCTCTTATTTTGGTGAAGAAGAAACATTATTTCCTACCCCGTGAAGTAGGCATATTTTCAAACCACATAAATATTTGTTCATCTTGTTTTTGTTTCTTTACTTTATCTTTGGGTATTAGCCATTTGACCCTTTTTATTTTGTGGTTTTGACTTGTAATACATCAATCGTGTGGGAATTTTTTCATAACCATTGGTATCGTAGACAAAGGTTGATAAACCTTTCAGCATAAGATCAGTATTGGCATTTGTGTTGTAATTGCGTTTTAGATAGCCGGATTGAGTTCTACTAGATTTGATGTGGCGAAGCTCTCGATAGATCTAATTACACGTTATAAAAATTGAAGATGAACACAATGTTGGTGAAGGAAGGCAACACAATTGGAATAGAAGGGAAAAAAAATTAAAAATTAAAAAAGCCTGAATAGATGAAAGACTTTTTGTTCTTGAGAGCAAGAGGCGTCCCAATCACTTTGTAGTCAACCATCTTCGTTTTGGATAAGAATTCTAGAGCATACTTTGTTTGAGAGAGAGAATCCTTGCAGTCCTCGAGAAGCAACAAGCAACGAAATGAGCGCTGATGTGAGAAAGTCGTTGCGCTAACACGCATCCAGTAAGCAACAACTAAAAAGCTGTTGCGCGCTAGCACACACATCTAAGAAGCAACGGCTAGCGCGAAAGTTGTTACACTAACAGTCATCTGAGCAAGCTGAAAAAACATGAGCGCTCCTGCACGATATAGCTTTGAAGCCGTATCTTACTCGCTGAAAGCCGTTGCACGCTAGCGCACAGTAGTTTTTCAGCTTGCTGCATACTTGCTTATGCGCGCCCTATATTTGATTCGCTTGATCCTAAATGCTTCCATTCGTCCATCTATTTGAGAAGAAAAATCAATCAGCTATGACAAATATTCTTGCACTGGATAATTTGGTTTTGTACAACGTGTTTGATCAAACCACTATAAAATATTTGTAGGAAAAATTATGGAACCTATATGAACAAAAATCCATGTCAAACAAGATCTTTATCTGATAGCAATTGTAACAATTTGAAGACAAAGGAAGGGTCCTCTTTGCAAGAACACTAGAATGAATTTAACACCTTGATTAGTTGATTGGCAGCGGTCGGTGCAAAGATCGATGGCAAATAAAATGTTACACTTCTGCTTTATTCAATGCTAGATTCATGAGATGGTTTGATTATGAATCTTAATAACAGTCGACATCTTAATATAAAGTCGACTATGTCCATGTTGCTTATCGAAAGTCCTACAATAAAACACATGGGAGATCTGTTGGTGATGTTATGATGGTATCACGCCTCAAATTCAGCACCGGGGCATGCTCGATCCAAATCGCATACCCGAATACATGACTCATATATATATATATATATATATATATATATATATATATATATATATATATATATATATATAAAACACACACAAATTATAATTCCATGAACCATCAAATAATATCGATACATACTTTCATAAAACAAACTAATTAACTATTAAATAAAATATAAAATATCCAAATCATCATCACCACAATCTAAAGTCTTAATCACTCTTTCACTATAAGTCCTCTTATAATCAATTCACATTTTAAAAATGAAACAAAATTTGATAAATAGAAATAAACGGTTAGTACTCCATTCCACTTGCTCCCTGACTAGACTCTACTCTTGAAATTCAACATCCATAGTAAAGAATGAGCTCGATAGCCCAATAAGTAAATGTTGCACAAGTTTTGAAAGAAAATACATTCAAATTTTGAATAAAACATATTTATCAAATCATAAAAAATTCCAATATAATGCTTTGAAATAAAAAATGAAATAAATGAATTTTTCAATGTAAATTCATTTGAGGTAAAACATAAATGAAAAGATATAAGCTATGCATAAAGTAATCCACAATAATCAATACAGTTTATCCTTTAAACACCAGGATCATTTCACACCAAGACCACTAGTGGTTATTGGCTAGTCGATAAAAAACCACCTAAAGTCTCTTGTGGGACCCAACAACATGGGTGAAAATATGTTATTCCAATATGGGAATGTACGTGTAGGTTAGTGGTTAGCTAAGGAGAAACCATTGTAAAGGTTGGGGATGAACCTATTGAAAACTCCTAAGATAGTGAAATACCGGTATACTCAAAGAGAATGTGTCCGCTGAGAGTGGAGTAGGGAAACCAAACCACTATATATACTTGTGTTTATTATTGTTATTTGAGCACAATTCTAATTCATGCTTATGAGTTTGATTAGTTAAATCATATAAATGCTTGAATTAGATTGTATGGTAGGCACTTAACTTGTAAGCATACACAAGCTCACTATATCTTTACAAAATAGTTGCTTATGTTATTATATCATTTCTAGTTTATGTAATTGGACCCACTTGGCTTAGAAGCATAGTATTATTTTTCTTTTTGATTTGAATTAGTAAATTAGTTAACTAGGCAAAGAATTTTATATTGGTCCTACTCACACCCTCTAGGTCTTAGCCGTAAGTCTAAGCTCCGTCGAGCTTCCGTGCACTGTGATAGACAATCCATGCAATTTCAGAGTGGTTCACATCAAGGTGACCTACATGATGGATAGAGTGGGTGACACATGATGGGTGACCCACATCAAAGTGTGGCCCCTTGTGATGGACAGTCCACATTAAGTGAGCCCCACCAAATGGGTGGTCCACATCCAAGGTCTCGCATAATGGACGACCCATATCCAAAGTGGCCCAACATGATGGATGATCCACATAGAAGGTGCACCCCACACGACAGATGATAGACATCAAAAGTGGGCCCCATGTGATGGACAACCCACTTTGAAGGTGGGGGCCACACGATGGACACATTAAATGTGGATTCCACATGGCGAGTAGTGGACGGTGATACAATGGAGTTGTCGTAATCTTTAAAAATGACATCAACTACCTCTAGAAAGAACTCTTATTTGAATGTTTTACCAAACATTCTTATTTCACATGAGCTTAATAATAATAATAATAATAATAATAATAATAACAACAACAATAATAATAATAATAACTTATTATAATAGCTCTTATTTGAAAAGCTCTTATTATATTAGAGTAGAGATGCCAAAAGAGCCCTTAAATCTCTAATTTATTAAATTTCTAGTATTTGCATAGTTAGGATGCTTAATAAAAGAAAGTTGAGAGAATGTTAACAGTCCCAGGATCAGATGTAATCAAGTGAATTCCCCCTTCTGAAACGGGATCAACAAATTAATCTCAAATCTTAAGAATCAAGCTCACTGACTGGTTGGTCATGGAAATTGCTCAATGTGGACTAAAGATTGGACGGGCTGGGACCCCTTAGCGGCTGGTGCTTGGGTCAGGTTTTGCAGAGCCTTACCCATCTTCAGGTTAATTAAAGACATGCTGGGCTCTGGGGGTCTCTTCCCCCACACTCCTATATCTTCTATTATGCCTCAATTAGTCTTGGACCACATCTGTGAGGAAGGCATTTGCACTTTCTAAAGGGAAGAAAAATGCATTTGGCCCTTTCTTCTTTAAGCGAGTTTGACGTTAAAACTGCATGGGGTTTGTGCATGGCAACGAGCAAGTGCAGGAGTTGGGAGAAATGAGTTTGGAACTCCAAAATGCTGCTAAAGATCTCAATTTTTATTTAAAAGGTGTTGTAAGGTCTAGTCCCAATTGACGCCAGGGTCCAAGTAAGAGGTATTCAACTAGCCTTTAAATGTGCATGCTGCTGCGAGACTCATCCCCCACCCGATGTGGAATCATTGGAACACCTCTTTTCTTCAAGTGACTTTGCCTCAAAGGTATGAGAATACTTTAGTGGCTTTTTTAAATCTCATTTTTAGCAGGCCAGTCTATTTATGGGGGAGTGAACCAGTGGTGGTTAGCTGCTTCGACCTCTATTGACTTTTTTGTGATGCGGGGGCATGCTGCCCTGCTTTATTCTCTGAAAAGTCTGGGTTGAAATAAACGGGAGTTGTTTTGAGCGAATTTAGGTCAATCCTGCTACGATGATCAACCACATATAGGGGTGGATGTGTCTCATCTGCCATTCTTTTCCTCAGCCCAAGTACTCCCACATCTCTAGTGTCATGCCCCCCAAGTAGAGGGTTGAGTTAAAATCAATATGGATGGATCGGCTTTCAATAACCCAGGGTTATCTAGGGCTGGTAGAGTTTATAAAGGGTGGAATAAAAATTTGGTATTCTTCTCTAGTAGGTACAACTGGGATTCTAATTTTAGAGCTGAAGTTCGGGCATTGTTGGAGGGCCTCATTTTGTGTATGGACTATGGCTATTCGAAAATTATTTTGGAAAGCGACACCAAATCTCCAGTTGATATGTTTAACAAGGATATTGTTCCTAATTGTAACATGTGGTACTGGAGGGCTCGATTTGATGTCCTCAAAAGTAGAGGGGAGATTAGGGTGACTTACTCTTCGCGTAAAGCTAGGTAACGAATGGGTTAAGGTGCTTGGGCAGCGACTCCTAGGTCAACCAAACATTCGTGTATATGTCGGATCTCCCTCCAGCCATTCGTGGTAACTTTGTCCTAGATAGAAAGGGCCTTGGGAGCATTAGGAATGGCTGATATGAGAGGGGGTTCTTACTCCTTATATAGAGTTATACGATAGGCGGTCCACAATCTTTTTCTCCTGTGGTTGGACCGCCTTGAATGGGTTTTCCCCTATATTTTCTATTTCTATTTCTTATATGGATAAATTCTTCTTTCTTTAAAAAAAAATTGATATACAAATATAAAAGTGTCGTCCATGTTAATGACCAGATCCTTTCTAATAATTTAGAAGTCTATTTTCATTTTGTTGGCACTCCATTTGCTTTCTATCATGTGCAGTGTGTGCGGGCATGTCAGAATCAATATAATGACTCGATTCAAACCAATCAACTTTGACCCTAAGCATTGAAAGAAGCAGATATGTTAGATATGAGCATATATGACCAGAATTTAAGAAGATTGATCGCCTACTTAGCCACTTACAGAATTTTATAATGATCAAGCAATTGTCGAAGGGTAGGGTTCTTCCTCTGAAGATGGGTTGTGCCTTGCCATTCGCAAGAAAGGACTTCTCAGTATACCGGTGTACTTAAACAAAAGGAAAAAAACTCACAATCGGTCACTAGGAATGACTGCAAGAATGCGTCTCTTGAAAGAACTGCTTAATATTGGATAGAGATCAAGTCCAGCATATGAGCGTAGACCTAGATTACAACTAAGGATTACCTCTAAGGATTACTTCTACTAGATTATCGCTACTCCTAAGATAAACTGAGATAAAATAAATTGATATATTTGATTTGGTTTTATTAGTGTTTGACAATTTGTTTTGTTGATTTCTTATGTTATTTATAGATATCTCCTATAGTTATTCCTCATACGTTTCTCTTCTTCGATCCAACGGTTATAGTAGTCGAAAAGTCGTTAGGTCAGCTTTCTAGATCCTTTATTCCCTTCTTGACATGTGTCCCTCTCGTTGTTCCTCTTATGCTCGACCACTTTTCGCTTCCGAGCCTCTCAACCTCTTATTCTGCTTCTGTACGCCTCTCAACTGCATCTTTCCTATCGGACGCACCTTGTTGGATGCTTCTCGGCTACTTAGTTTGCTTTTGAATACCTCCCTGCCGCGGCTCATAGATGTCTCTCGGCCACTTAGTTTGCTTTTAAATACATCTCGGTTGTTCCCTGTCTTATCATCAAACTAGCCGTGATTCCATAAAAAGCACTCTAAGTATCTTTGAAAATATTTAGCATGCTATATCTTTCCCTTGCTATAACACATGTCCATCCCAGATTAACTACTTCAGGAATGGTAAAAAATATGGTACAACATTTACCCCAACGTTATTATGCCTTTGGTTGAAAAGGTGAGAGCGGTGTTGATTCATCATTCGAAGCAATAAATGTGACTACTCGGCCGGCAAAAACATCAATTTCGGCTATATTGATTAAAAAACATCAAAGTCAATTGTCTTGGTCAAGCTCGCCCATCATAATCGAAGAACATCAAATTCGGCTACCATGGTTGAACTTAACCATCTTGGTCAAAAAACATCAAATTCGGCTATCTTGGTTGATCTCAACCATCCTGGTAAAAAAAAAAAAAAAATCAAAGTTGACCATGACAATGAAGACTGTCAATCAATCCATTCCGCATAAGATTTAAGGTAGACTGGGATAGTCATGTGGCCGAGAACTTTACCTACTAGTTCTTGGACCAGTTGCATGATTTGGTCACAATCTATATGGTGTGGTTCAGCCACTGGTGGTAGTTTCAGACCTACCTAGTTCTGTCCATGATAAGATGGATTCCCAGGGAAAGGTTGCCCCTAAGTGTACCCTGGTTTTCGTCTGTAAGAATGACATTTCTGACCTCCCATTCCGATTACCTAAACTCAGTAGAAGGTGGAACATTCCGCGCTTCCTGTATTGGAGTAGGAGACGCGTTTCGTCATGGAGGAGGTGCTTGCAGTATTGACTGTATTGGGGGTATTGGTGCTAGATTTTTTACAGATCTAGTTGTTGTACCATAATTTTGACCGTTCTGAGAAGAACCAATGGAAGGATGACATGTGGCATTGCACGAAAGATAGGAAATGTATGAAAAAAATTCTAAGATATTTGAATCGATTTTTGCGGAAATATAGGTAGCATTGATTTGGCACTACACGACACCAATCTGGTGTTACAATCATCAAATGGCAGATGAAATAATGCGGCTGAAATGCTTACGAAGTCTGAAGTGCAGCCAAGAGGAAAGATGCAGTCGAGAAGCGTTCAAAAGCGGAACAAGCGGTCGAGAGATGCCTGAAAGTGATATGCGGTCAACAAAAGAGGAACAATCACAAAAGAGAAATGTAACAAGAGAAGGATCTAGATGAGGACTCTTTGATTGTCATAATCGTTGGATTGAAGGAGAGAAACATATAAGGGAGTGACTACAAAAGAAATCTATTAATAGTATAAGAAATCAACATAGCATCATCGTCTCACACCAATCAAACCAAATCAAATATATCAACTTACTTTATCTCAGTCTATCCTAGCAATAGTGATAATCTAATAAAAGTAATCCTTACAGGTAACCCTTAGTTATAATCCAGGTCTACGCTCATACGTTGGACTTGATCTTTATCCAATATCAGCGGTTCTTTCAAGAGGCGCATTCTTGCAATCACTCCTAGTGACCGATTGTGAGTTTTTCATTTTGTTTAATTATATTGGTATACTAAAAAGTCCTTTCTTCTAAAAGGAAAGGTGTAACCTATATTCGGATGAAAAACCCTACCCTCCGACAATCGTCTGATCATTATAAAATTTTGCAAATGGCTGAGTAGGTGATCAATCTCCTTAGATTCTGGTCATATATATTCATATTGAATGGATCCGCTTATTTCGGCACTTAGGGTCAAAGTTGATCCATTTGACTCTAGCCGTGATATCGATTTTGGCATGCCCGCATGCACTGCACGTGACAAAAAACAAACCGAGTGCTAACAATTTTTTGGCATGCCCGGTGGGACCACAAATCTACTTGGTTGTCATGATATTCATTTTTGCACCGGTCGTGCAAAAATCAACAATTTTTGGCATGCCTGGTGGGACACTTATTGCACTTACTAGTGCAGTAATTATGTGGAATCATGAGCCGAAGAGGTAGTCGTAATACTTCTGCAGCAATTAATGTTGTTGTAGCTAATGAACCAGCTATTGTTGCTCAAGAGGAAGCGTTGCAAGTACAGTAGATACTTGAGCAAGTAAATCCACCATCCAATCCAAAGCCTGTTCCACCACCACTAAACCCCGATAGGTCATCGACATCTCGGTTCAACCTCTTGAGATCGTGTCGACCGAGATAGTTGAAGCTCAAAGGGAAATTTAGCACATCGCAGAATTATCACATGTTCAAGCTGAATAATCGCGAGTTCAGACAGAAGTCTTTAATAAATGGATGGAATGCCATGCCGATAGGATAAATCAGTTGATGAATGTTTTTCGAAAGAGCACTTGTTGCGCCCCAGCAATAAGTCAATACTAATTCTATTGGGAATCTAGCACCAGTGCCCCCAGTACAGACAACGCCATAGGTACCCCATCTACAATACCTCCTGCCCCTATTATGGTATAGGACGCATGAAATTCACCACCACCTAGGGATTTTAGGCGCTCTGAACATGAGAATAGGAACTGTCCCTAAAGTCAGGATTCAAGGGATACATGCGTAGCAATTTGTGCCCAGGAATCAACCCTATAACAAGGAATAGTACTCGGTTGGTACAGACCCACCTTTGATGGTTAGGCAATAAAATTGGGACTCTAATCAAATTGTACGATTGGTCCAGGAGGTAGTAGGTCAGGTTTTCGATTGAACTACTACTCCAGTATATCAAAAGCCATATCCTGATCGGATCGATCGGCAATATACATTGCCGATGTATTATCGATTTAATTTTACACTATTTACAGGTGGTACTGGTCACATCGACTATAAAACATACTAGTTATTGCACACTATACGGTGCGTGGAATTGGCCAATAATGATTAATATAAATTACAATTATTTGGTCATTCGCTAACTAGAGTAGCTTTTACTTGGTACTCTACTTTATATTCAGATTTCAGACACAACTTCATATTTAACAAATAGGCCCTTAGTCTATAATCCATCCAAATTAAGACCTGGAATGAAAAGGAGATCTAAGACGTGACGAATCATATGCCAAGTGCACTAGAGAGCATTGTGATACTAGACAAGTTTACCTTTGGAATTATTGATGGATATGCAGATGGATTGATGATGGATCAATAATGGTCGGATCAGCCAAACTAGCTCCCAATGGATGCGTAATTAACGCAACTGAGGACGTCACGGATGTCGTTGAGGCATTTCAGGACGTGACAACAAATCAATGATCGGATTACTGAAATTTGAGGAGCATGTTGAAACTGAGCTGGATATCTCAATCCAATCTCAACGACAATGGTATTAGGATAAAAAAAAATTCAGACATAACAGATCCTTGTGAATCACTGTTTGCAGCTGTGCGTATATCGTTGTGTTTCAAGTTCTTTCGTTGGCATTATCTTAACTAATCCATGCCTATGATTTTCTTGGGGAAGAACTCTGGGAATATGCAAACATCTAATCATACATTTTAATCTATAACCTAAGGATAATGAGAGGCTGCGACATGGAGGTCTAAATTATCAAGTGCTACCAATGTCTAAGATGTGGAAAGTACAAAGACAACAAAAAGAAATGGCATGATCTACAATGCTAGACCATGCAAGCAAAGCCAATTGGACCAGGACTACCCAACCAATTTCACCAAACCCAGAGAAAAAAGGATACAAAGGCACATCTTATTCATCTTGTTCAAGAGTCAACACTGGTTCAAACTCGAAGTGGAGTTTGCTTTGCAACTCAGGAGGTTGATACAACCATGATTGAGGGGGTTTTTGATTACATGCCAAAAGGTTGTGACCGTGTGGAGAGCCGGATGAGGTGATGTGGACTGGTTAGACCCCACACCATTTAAAAGTTTTGCAGTTTGAAAGCAATTTTCTTTTCTTTTCTTTTATAAGTTATCTTTGTAACAAGTTAGTTTTAGGGTTTCTTTTAGTGTGTAATCCTATCCCTCAGAAACGCCTCATGCAAAGTTACTGGAAATGCAATAGCTTATGGTTATTTTTTAATTAGAAAAGCAAGTTAAATCAAGATTGTGTGAGAGAAGTGGTTTTCTTGTATGGGGAGTAGTCAGCTTCTTAGACATGCTACAAGCACCATCAATTCCGTGTTTATCCATTGAGCGATCCTTTGCTTGATCATTCATAGGATCAATCCCCTCCCTAACATGTGATGTGTCTCGTTGTGTCACTCTTTGGTCAGCATCTTCTCCCCATTACCTTTCCATTCTTTTAGATGTTCCATTTTTGGGTGAGAGACATTTGGTTGAAGCTTCTCACATCGCTTAACAGTCTCCCGGTTGACGTAGTGACAAATATCCTTCTCGGCAATTTCTCAGGAGATTTTTCAATTTTGAGGTTTTTCTCAGGATATTATAGGGAAAATCTCACCTTTTATACCCGGCCTCAAATATTTATTTAAATTAATAAATAAATTTTAAAAATATATTTATATATAAAAATATCCTTAAAAACTATATCCTCAAGGTTTTTACTATTTTTCCTTTAGTGTCGCGATATATTTCTGATGAAAACAGAATATTCAAAATCTGCAGATACTATCATTTACTGTATTTTCTGTGATATTATTGTGAGATTTTCAAAATCTCAGCAATATTTGTCACACTGCCCACTATAAGATTGTGTGGACTACAATACCATCTTATGTGATAGCAACAGTTTTCCGGCATCCATAGTATTTGTAATCCTGTAGCCAACAAGCTTACGAACCTCATTTTTGGGTCAGAGTATCTACATAGTAGGCTGACGGAAGGCTTGGTATCATGCACATTTGCACACAAGTACCTTTGTTTAGTAGGCACAAAAGACTACAACCTCTTGGAAAGCAGAAAGTTTGCCCAGATCAATGGCCAATAATTGTGAACTATGCAATAATGTGTAAATGAAATCCGGTATTCGTATATAGTACATACACAAGGAACTTGATGTAGGCCCCAATCAAACAACAGCGGGCATTATTGCTTTCATTTGAAGGGAACTATATTTACCATTCTACTTCTCTCTTTATCATGTGTTAGACGCCATAAGAAGAGGACACACTTGGAAACCTGCACCAAAAATGACCAACTGAGAATGAGTACAAATTGTGGGAGAAGCTTCTACCAAAGAGTAAAGAACAGAACCAGTGAGATTATAGACCTCGGTTTATTTTCAGCCAAAAAAAAAAAAAAATCACTCTTGGAATCTTCAATAATGTAAGTTCCGGCATTGCCACATCCGTCAAAAGATGTCTCTAGTTGAAGCATGCAATGGATTTTCTTCTTCCTCCAGTCAATATGATCAACGTCTCATTGAAAAAGACTTGCAATCTTTTAAGCAGCAAGATTTTGATCTCTGCACCTAACAAACTTCAGTATTAGTGTATGAGTGAAAGCCCCACACATTATCAATAGCATACTCATGATTAACTGAAGTGACCAGATTACTTGAGTTCATATAACAAATGTTGTTTAAATAACGAGATGACTCAGTCACCTAGATGATGACTGTTTCAGATGTTGTGGCTCATTGTTGGTTTCTCCAACTCACCAATCTGGTGAAGTTATCTTAAGAAAGCAATAGTACACCATGATTTTTCGATATCCACCAGCCATTTGTCCAGACTAATATATAAAAGGGAAAATGATGTGCTGGAAATACAAGAGTTATTAAGGCTGTGTTTGGATTCTCAATTTAATTAAGTTTCAATAACTCAAGTTCAATGAAGTGGAACTCATCGAACTGGAGGTAGCCCTTGTTCAATCATAACATGGAGCCGCCTGCAAAATAGAAATCACAACAATTTCGAAGCCAACTTGAAATGAATGGAATGGGAGAGGGGTTAGTTGTGATCATGTGATAGCCCCAGCTCCATTTTCATCAGTCCCTTGTCCCTCCATATCTGATTTAAGTAATGCAGTTCAGATCAACTGTCTTAGACATTGGGTGTTATAAAATTATCGGGCTAGATCCAGCATTTCTTCAAAGAGAAGAACTTACACGTAAAGTGGTTTCCTTGAACGTCTCCACTGACTCGGCAAGTTCCACTTGTTTTGATGCCGCTGCATGCAATGCCTACAAAAACCACCGAGTTGTAAAAGTCCACTTCTAACACCAAGGTATCCGATTACAGAGAGAATATGCTGAGAACTAAGGAAAATAAAGCTTACTTTCTTCGTCTTCTGTAGATCATATTCTATGGATTTGATACGGTCCATTGACTCCAGAAGCATGTTGTCTTTCTCTGGAGGAAGTCTCGCAGGTTTTCTAGTCAGCTCACTTACCAATGCTTCTAATCTCTGCAGCCTCTCCAAGCATGGAAGGATAGAGTCCTCTCCCACAACCAGGGGAGCAGGTTGGTGCTCGGAACTTGCAGTGTTTGGATATGGATTACATCGGTTTTCCAACCGCTCATTCGCACGAGGGACAGAAACCAATCTCCCAAAGCCGTCAAGTACAAGATGCAAAAGTGCTAATAGTTTCACTAAAAACTGAGCAACTAGTCTTGTTATATATGCAAGAAAGCTTTGTGATGGAATTCTCCAGATAGAATTATTGATTGAACCACCTGATGCAATGTCATGACTCTCAGCCAAATGCAGTGAAAATTATTTCCTTTCCAGGATAGCAACCTATCAGAACCTGAGATTTGTTTTGGTAACTATAGTACAATCTGCTTGTTACTGTAGCAAGGTACTACAACAGTACAATTGCGCTACAGCATTTCACTGTAGCAGGCCACTGTAAATGTACCGTAGTACGTGGTAAAGAATCAAAAGAGGAGAAGAATAGGAAAACACTAATTGAGTTGAACGCCCCCCTCTCTCCCTTTCTATAACTAAACAAATCCAGTATGACAATTATATCCTTTAAGCAACAAAATAAAAAAATACCCAACTTATCCTAATCAACATAAACAAAAGATAATAAGAGAATAAGAGCTAAGTGGGTCTAGGTGGGCCATATCCACTTTCATGAACACTCCCCCTCTAGTTGGAGCATAGATGTTGCTGATGCTAACCTTGGAGAATGCGTGTGTTGATTAAGTATGACCAATAGCCTTGGTGAACATATCAACAGGTTGATCCTAAGGCTAGATATATGGCGTAGAGATTTCACTGCTCAAGACCTTGTCACATATGAAATGACAGTCGATGTCAATATGTTTAGTTCTCTCATGATAGACTGGATTGCTTGCAATATGGGATGTTGCCTTCTTATCACAAAACAACTACACAAGTACATTCACCGCAAACCCCATCTCCTGGAACAATTTCTTGATCCACATTAACTCACACATAGCATGGGGCATTGCTCTATATTCTTCTTCCACACTTGATCGGGCCACAACATTGCATTTTTACTCTTATACATAACAAAATTCCCCCCTACAAATATGCAATACCCGGTAGTACACCGCCTATCTGCTAAAGAACCTGCTTAGTCTGCATCATAGTATCCTATGACCTGAAGATGAATGTTCCATTTGTACAATATTCCCTAACCTGATGCTTTTTTAAGATACTGCAAAATGCGAATATATGCATCCATGTGAGATACCTTCAGGGAGCTCACAAACTAGCTCATCACACTCACAACATAAGAAATGCATGGCCGAGTAATGGTTAAATATATGAGTTTACCCACTAGTCTTATATACTTCCCTCGGTCTTTAAATACAACTCCTTGATCACCAACAAGTTTGTGATTTGAATCATTTGATGTATTAACCGGGTTAGTACCAAGAAAGCTCGTCTTCATGAACAAATTCAAAACATATTTCCATTAAGACAAAGTAATTCCTTCTTTTGATCTAGCCACTTCTATATCAACAAAATATCAAAGATTACCTAGATTTTTTTGTAAGAAAATGCCTCCAAAGATATTTCTTAAGCTCCTTAATCCCCTTATTGTCACTCCCTATAATGATAATATCATCAACATATATTACTAACACAGACCTAATGTGTCTTTCCATACAAAGACATAATGATAATCATAGCTTCCAACAAAGTCATAGTTTAGAAAGAAAAAATTACTGATAAGCTCACGTGGTGACTACTTCAACCCATAAACCGCCTTCTTCAATTTACATACTCTACCTCACTCCGCCTGAGCAACAAACCCAAGCAGTTGCTCCACATAGACATCCTCTGTGAGATCACCATGAAGAAAGGCATTTTTGACATCTAATTAGAAAACGGGCTAGTCATGGTTAATTGTCATGGAAAGAATTGTGGAAATATATGAAATCAGCTTTAGTCTTCCTGTCAGACACTTTGGCATTTTTTATGAGAAGAAACTCAAACTGGAATTTCCCCACATCTTCAGGATCAAGTTTCTTGACGTCCTCTTTTCTTGGGGTGCTTTTAGGCGGGAGAGGCTTCAAGATCATGTTTTTGCCTTCATACATAAATGAACACATATTCGAGCGGATGAATAGTATTGCGTCCTTGTCATACAACCAAGGCCTACCCTGGATGTAGCTTATATCCATAGGCAAAATATCACACCACAACATATCTGTATAGGAACCAAACTGGATGGGAATGGGACAACGCTGAGAAACTGGAATCGAAGACGCATCAACCCATGAGTCTCGATAGGGTTAAGGGAGAGGAACAACTAGCAAACCTAAGCGATCCATGGTGCTAGTAGACACCACACTAATGCAACTGCCACTATCAATGATTACCTTGCAGTTTTTGCCACCACACCTAGCATGGGTGTGAAAAATTAAATTCTTGCGCCAAATGTCGTTTTCTACAATCTAGACCAAGGTGCGTCTAACAACTGCAAGTGGCGCGGTCATAGGCTATTAAACTTACTCGTTGCTAGGATTTGCATCAAGTTCGTAGACCTCTTCTTCTTCAAATTCACCCTACTCATTCTCATCCATCTTGCCAATTACAAGTGCCTTGCCTCGCTCTCTAATGAAGCACTGTTGAGCGAAGTGGCTATACCCGTGGCACTTGTAGCATCGCGTGGACTCATCGGGCCACACACTAGTATTGGCCAACCATTTACCTTTAATATCCCTAAGGTTGGATTGAGAACCAGTAAGGGGCTTGGATTGACTCTCAAAGTTAGATTTAGCTCCCTGTGGAGTAATCTTAACATTTGAATCCCAATAGTCAAATCGTCTCCCAAATTGCAGCTTGAGGTAATGCTCGAGGTCTTGCGCCACTTGGTACATTTGTTCTAGGGTGCCAATGTCACGAGAGAGGACTTCTCACTAAATGTCGATTCAAAGGCCCGTTTTAAGATGGGAGAGTATAATCATTGGGTTATCCTCAATATCATATTGCATCATGTATTCCTCGAACTTAACAATGTAATCCGACATGGGCATTGTTCCCTAGCGAAAGGACTGCCACTGGTCCAAGAGCTTTTGACAGTATGAGAGAGGGGATACTTTTCCTTCAAATTTTCTTTCAACTCTACCGAGCGCATGACCAATGCATCTACATACATCTCAATCTTACGCTTCGTTTCGGTCCAAAATAATTTGACCTGGCCCACGAACTTTATCTTAACAAACCTCACATGACGAGCATCGGACATCATACCACTCAAAATAGTGGTCCATGTCTGCCATCCAATCAAGGAATGCTTTGAGATCCAAGCGACCATCAAAACTAGGGGCCTCCACTTTCACACTCTTTATGACATGTGCATCTGGGTCATGGCAGTCATATCACTCCGCTAGATGTGGTTGCACATGAGCTCTACCATAGCCAACACCTTGGCCATGACCGCGTCTTCGTCCTTCAACTTGATCCACGGCTTGTGATTGGAAATATTCCCTAGTGTCGGAGTTCGCCTAAAGGGAGGCTTCAAGCTGGTTGACACGCGCGTTGGTTGCGGTCAATTGAGTAGCAATGATCCTATTGCAAGCCTCAATGGCCATCAAACGGTTGTTGATAGCGTTGAGGACCTCAGCAATATGCTCTAGATTAATGGTGGGAAGTAGACCAAAACCACATTAAGAATGAGTGGGCATACACAAGGTAAACTCTAAAGGAGAAACCTAGATCCTAGGGTGATGTTATGACAAAGACAATGACTAACCTGGACACCAAATTGGACACATTGAAGACACTATCCTGAAAATTCAGCAAGTTGTCAATCTGAAAATACTATAAAATTTCAGCGATAGGACAATCAGAGTTTACCGATCTGAAAATTCAGCAATAGTATAATCTGAAAACACTAACTGAAAATTCAGCAATATGATCTTAAGCCCTATATGCAATGGATGTGCTAACAACCCTATATGTAAAGTTCCAACCTATATGCAACACAAATAAATATGCTAAATCTATGGCTCTGATACCAAATTTGATGCTGGACACATGATCTAATGCTAGCATGCAAAATGGAGACAAAAGATGTTAATCCACCATGTAATTAAGAGTAAACAATAAAAAATAAAATCTGATTTAACCTAAATCACATGCCCGCATGCTAAGAAATCATATAAATCAATTAAAACTAGGCCCGATGGAAGGATAGAACTTCAAATTTAGCATAGGCATGTTCCACACTCAAGGAGCTAACTTGTAGGTTCTGGGATTAGTGTTAGGAAGGGGAAAATCTAAAATTTGAAAATTTAGGGTTCATGGGAATTAGGAATTTTGGAATTAGGTTTTTTAGAAATTGGGAAGAATAGGAAATTGGAGATCTAGGGTTTAGGATAGGGTTAGGGATAGAGAATCAAGGGTTTTTTTATGGGGGAAGCAAGGGGAAATCAAGGGAGTGAAAGGTTGTCCATACGGTTAGCCTAGGGGCTCGCAGTGTGGTCGTACGGTCACACGTGTGGGTCATTGGCTAGGGTTTTAGGGTCTTTAATGAATGGGTTCGGTTGGGGCTGAAGTTGGATGATGAAAAGTTGAAGAAGAAGATTTGGATGCTTTTTTATGGGTAGGGAAGAAAGACGAAGTTTTTGAGAAAATACTTCTTTTTAGATAGAAAGAAAGATGATATATGAAAGCCTCACACCTCCGTTGAATAGGAATAGAATCACACCACACCTAATCTCCAAATCAAATGAAGAAACCTTCAAATTGCATGAAGAAATAAGAGGAACTTTTAAATTTCATGAAACGATAGCGTAGAGAGGTTGATATATGGGGTATATCTAAACAAGCTAAAGATACGGATAATATAGGGGATAGAACAATGGCCATAAGTTTTTTGTGTGTGTGTGTGTGTGTGTGTGTGGGGGGGGGGGGGTGGGGGGGGGTGTATATCTAAGGGTAACTCTCGACCACAGCTACAAGAGCATGGTGGGAAACGATAATGCCATTTAAGTATATTTACTACTTCAAGTAGTCAAATAATATGGCTTGCAATAGAGTAACTACATTCCCCATTTGAACTAAGACATGCTTATGATGAGTTGACTAGCAAATGGTGGGCGATGTTCTCATGCTGCAGTTACTAGCCATCCATGAGCTCACCCAGACTGTACCCTCTTCACTAGCCAGAGGAATTGGAACATGGTTGCTCATCCATGCAAACAAGAGGAAGAGACTGGGTAATAAAAAGCTGCAAAAACTCGTATATTGCCATTACAATATGAAGTTAAAAGAGAGACAATTATAGATGGAGCACGACAAAGAGCCACATCATGACCCGACAGACCTACTGTTGATAAGTGCACAAGCACATCTTGCTCATGATGTTGAGGGTCCACTTCATGAGCGAGTCAAGTCAGTTGATTTAAATGATGCTAAAGAAAGGTTCTGCTCTAATGGTAACCAAGGGAGCAACGTCTCTGGGTATTGACGTTGACTAAGTCATGAGCGAGTAGAGGACTCATGCCGACTTCTTCAACACGTTAATGAGGAGCCCAATACATCCTGATGAGGGTCACAAGGTATCAACCCAACATACTCCATGACGTAGGGCCATCCTAAGTGATGATAGCGAGGAGACTTTATCCCCATCAAGCGGTGGTGGCAAGGTTGGTGCATGATGTATATGAGAAATTTCCTGAGTGTCCGAGGAAAGCACACTTTGCAAATGAAGTAAAATGCTGTGTACTTGCATTCTATTTTATCAGGTTCCATGATTATGAAGTAGGATACAAATGATTGATTAATTGTACGATTTATGTTGAACAAGTCAAATTGTGATGTTCCAAAATGAGATGGCTTATTTAGGAAGTGTTTTCAATTAGATTAAGGATGGCATGATGCCATGGGAGTTGTTTGCATGTAGATAATTTTCATCCTTTTCAATTATCTAGCAGGCATGTAGCATTTCAATGGAACTAATGGACGGTCATGATCAATTTATAGGCGAGTAGTAGCCTTTTTACAAGAGTGACTGCCCAACCCTACAGTGCTTAGCGATCTACATACTTGCTCATATGGTATCATCATCATGTGTATACAAAATTGGATTACGTTCTAACTCATTCACACAAATAAGCAAAATGAGCTAGGGTAGAAGAGGCTCTAGAACATAGTGTTCTACCACTACAAAATGAAGTAACTACAAAATGAAGTTGTGGGAGGCAGCCACAGGCAAACAATAAGGGAGTTGTAGAGGACCCGTTCGACTTGAGAATCGACCACCACACGTCTTGATGGTGAGGAGCAAGATGACCCACTTTACGAGTGGGTAAAGTTGATTGACCTAGACGACCTTGATGGAAGGCCTAATCTCAAGATAGCTAGTAAGATGGCATCATAGGATGTCGATGTAGACATCACTCTAGAGAGACATATCCCGGCGAGAGTGATTTTTTTGACCAGTTAACAAGGGGAGGCAGCTAGGGCATAAATGTGTACAACTTTCTTCTACGGCGGCCGCCTCATATGTGTTAAATTTTTTATATATCATTTCCACTCCCCATCAACATGAATTACTTCAATCTTCTATAAACCATTCCTAAAGCTAAGGAAATATTAGTGCTCCTCACCTATAAACCTTTATTGATGGCCCTATAAAAGGAACAAGAAGGAAATTACCAAAGATGTCACTCAAGATTAGCAGTTTAGCACACAACATTCCGATTAGAAGTTTGGCTTGGCCCTAAAAGTTCAACCAAGAGTATGTCAACAACTAGAATATCATTGTATCTGTACATCAAAAGGTATATATAAAATCTAAGAATTAATTATTATGATACACGTAATGAATCTAAAGACATAGTGCTTTTAAACTAGATGAGAGAATTCTCCTTCATACATAGGTAACTATTAAGATTGGACCACTATTGCACTGTTATAACTTGAGATCATCAGCTCTATGAAAAAAAATTCAACTTGCGAATTATGCAGCAAAAAAATAGAGAATACCTGTCAATCCTCTACCCCTTAAATCAACATCTTCCATTCGATTCACACCATAAGTTTTAACCAAGCTACCGCAAGGCACAGGATCATCACGCGTAACCTGGAAAAAGGTAGGCATGCAAAACAATATGATATTCACAACTGAATGATATTTTGCACATTGATATCCTACCAAAATTCAAGAATTGGTTTCTTCATACACACACAGAGACATGCGCGCGCGCGCGCGCGCACACACTTGCGCGAACCAGGGAATGTTAAATCCAAAAGTTAGCATTAAACAGGTAAATGGTTTAAACCTTATGGTGAAGTTTAAAGAACAAAAATCTTTTAAAAAATTTAAAAAATGGAGTATGAACCATAGTTTTCAGGAATCATTTGTTTTAGGCATTGAACCATGAACTATAGTTCTTTGAAGTTGGCATAGCTCATCCAACTTAATCTATAGAGAAGGCTTTATTGCTTAATAAGCAATCATTTTCTTTTCTTCTTCTTCTTCTTCTTCTTCTTTTTTTTGTGTGTGTGTGTGTGTGTGTGGCTAGGTAATCTTAGATGGAATGGTAGAACTCAGAAGGAGATGAACATGTTTAAGAACTGGATATACATGCAAAAATGGTCTAACTGAAGCTACGACCCTTGATAGAGTGGAATGGTGGAATAGGATGAATGTAGCCAACCCCAATTAATTGGTATAAGCATTAGACAATGAGAAGGAAAAACATGCAAAAATCAAGTAAAATTCTCCAAGTCTGAGAGATGAAAAGCTTTGAAATAAGACTACCAACACCCATAAAGCCAGAAAATTGAACCAAGTTCATCTTATGTGATTAATTGACAATAGAGAGCACCAAGCATGAAGTCTGTGACATCCTACAATTTTTTAGTTATAACATTTGTACCACATTTACAATAAAGAACTGATTCACTCATGTCATTTTAGCATCCTAATAAACTACTCGGAGAATAATCAAACCAATAGAAATACTTAAGTTAAACAGACAAGTGTTTTATTGCTTTTATAGAGAGATCAAGAATCTAGATGTGACTTTTAGTTCTAGAGAAAGCAGATGATAGAGTACCTAGGGAGGTTATGTGTTGGGTGATGAGGTGGAAACAGGCTCTGGTGAGATGTATCAACATCATTAAAGACATATATGAGAGTGCTGTTAAAAGAATGAGAATGGCTTCTGGTAAGATTGATTGGCTCCCAGTATCTTCCTCAATGCTCAACATTGAGTCAATTGCCTTTTTCCACTTGTTATAGATGAACTATGAGTCCATGATGAGGTCCCATCATGTAATCACCTTGAATTTGACTATGCATGCATACTTTCACATGTGTGCATTTACGTACTGTTGCAGGACAACTAAACACTCGCTCTAAAAACTTGAACTGATAGAGCATGGTGAATCAATCCATTTATCTCATAGCCCAGGCCCCACATCTCATGGGTTAGGACCTTGTCCAAACCCCCCTTGTGGGCCCCACTTCACATGGGTTCCGCTTCACACGAGTCACCTGCCTCACACGGATGGGGCCCGCCTCACACGGGCTGCCCACCTCGAGTACACCCCTGCATCCCACACGCCACCCCACTCGAGCTCGGTGTGAAAATGTCACTGCATTAATCACCCCCGGTGAAGAGTCTCGTACACGAGACCTCCCGCTCTGATACTACTTTATTGCAAGACAACTAACCACTTGCTCTAAAAGGTCGAACTAATAGAGCATGGAAAATTAATCCATTTATCTCATAGCCCAAGCCCCACATCCTATGGGTTAGGACCTCGGCCGAACCCCCTCGTAGGCCCCACTTCACATGGGTTCCGCTTCACACGAGCCCCCCACCCTGAGTGTGCCCCTGCATCCCACGGGGCACCCTATTCAAGCCCAGTATGAAAATGCCCCTGCATTACCCACATATGTGCATCCACCCACACACACCTACCCTCATCCAGTGTTCGAAATATTGATATCATGTTACATATTGCATCCTTAGGATACAAATATGTATCGGTTATTGCGCGAGATATATTATTTGTCTCAAGTAATTTATCGCCCTTTTTGGGAAACACAGGGAAACATTCGAAAAATGGTTGAATTTTTAATAAAACTTTAGGGATTGTTAAAAAAGATCTTAATACACACTTTTAAATCATAAAATCTTTTTTTTTTAAAGTGCACATAATAAGTTTTCTTTGTATAGGGTCCTAAGTTATGTGATGGCTGACTGAACTAATGCAACTATATTCAAATTGACATAACATTTAGAGTGTATGTAATGATCATTTCATCAAACACTCCTAAATAGTTCGAAATTAGTCCCAATTGACAACTGGTTGAAGGGAAATATCAGGGACAAAAAAAAAAACATAATATTTTTATATTTTTATTAATTTTTAATTAAAAAATTATTTTTATTTTCTGAAAATTGACAAGGACTTAACAAATTATTAGATCAGCCCTCATGCTTAATATCATGTTTGGAGTGCAACATTACAAACAATTTGGGAGGAAATTTCGAATTTTTCCCAAATTGGACCACCTACACTCAAATTTCGAAATTAGGGTGTATGAGATGATCATTTCATCAAATACTCCTAAATACTTCGAAATTCGTCTCATTTGACAGCTAGTTTAAGGAAAATTTTGAAGAAAAAACATGGAGAGCATGAAGAACCAATGGATATCGAAATCAAAGCTCCAACTACATGATTTTTCATGCAAAACATGAAGAACCAATGGATTTGTAACCATTTGCACTAATTTAGCACAATTTCAACCAAAAAAAAAAAAAATGATCACAAATTGAAAATGCTCACCAAATCGAACATGTGGGATATATCGGCAGTACCTGTGCGTTTCGTATCATACATGCAGGATACAAGAAATCGCGGGAGATATCGGCTGATATCATCGATATTTAAAATATTGCTCTCACCCATGTGCCACACACACACACACACACACTCATTACACAATACTACTCACACTCTAAACTTACATACACCTTTATTAACCATTGACCATTGACTTTGACCATGGGACCCGCATGCCACATATACCTTTACATCACCCCCTTTTACACCTCACCCCTTGACCTTGACCTTGACATTGACCATGCAAGGCCGACACCCCTCACACCCTCAACCACTCCTATCTACCCCATGGCCCCCCTCTCCTCTTCCATGCTATCTCCTCTCCACTCCCATCCCTCTCCCATGCTCTCTCCATCCCTCCCCTCTCTTACCTCATCACACCTTACCTCTCATCCCTCCCCTCTCTCTTACCTCACACCTTACCTCCAATCCCTCTCTCCATATAAGCAAGGCCAACTCCCCCATTGCTAGCCCTTCCCACACCCAAGCTTGGAAAAGAGAGAAAAAGAGAAAGGAGGAGGAGGATAGAGAGAGAGAGAGAGAGAGGAGCCACGCTTCAAGCCACCCAAACCATTCATCAAAGGGACACTCCCTGCACAAGAGGAAATAAGTGAGTACATCTCACTCACTCTTCCCCATTTTTTTCTCCTCCTTGCATGATCCAAGGAAAGAGGTGGTGTGATCTAGAAGTCCAATAATGATATAGGCAACACCATGTTAGTAAGGAATTGATAGACTCACAACTCCATTACTGCAAAAGACAAAAAAAGAGGCGGTGTGATCTACAGTGCCATTCGGTACAAGTAGTGTTGATCCATCCCGTAGGCCTTCAACATCAATTACTGCTAAAAAGGAAGACATGTTATAAAGGCGGATCGATCCTGCTACTAGCTATCAAGTTGATGGCAAGTTCCTTCCAACAGGGGAAAAATGCAAGCGCATTAGCGCAAGAAGCATGGAATGAAGATGTGGACCCAAAAATCCCAATTTGATGATCCTAAAACCCATCTAGGGTCCCATGTGTTGAGCTGTACTTAGAGATTTTGAAAGATGGGGTATCCTTTGTGTGAGTCTAGCTTAATTCTCTGAGATCTTTATTTAGTAAAGATTTTAAAGGATCTTTAAATGGATGTTAAATCATTATTGGCTTTCTATTTTGAGTGATTTGTCTTAGAATATCTTTAATAGGATATATTAATATATTGGGGGATCTTTAATAAGATATATTAATATCTTGGGAGATCTTAATAGGATAAGTTGGAGATAAGAATAAGAGAATAAAGGGAATGGAGAAATTTAGGTCCACACGTGTAGTATTTTTCTTAATTTAGAATAACCGAGTCTTTATGTGTGTGTGAGTGCGCGTTATAGCAGTGAAGATTGGAACAAAAAAGGGTGTTCTAGGAGAGTATTCTCTTGCAGAGGGAGAAAACCCTATAAAATCAACCCTTTGAATCATGAAGTGCGCAAAAGTTGTTCTCTTCTTATTTTCTTTCCCATACAACCTACATTATAATAATAGGAGAAACATGATTTGTGAAGCTAATCTATACAGATGGGGGCAAGGCTATGATGATGATGAACCTCCCATTTGAAGTGTACGTATTTGCAGTAACAAAATCATTTTAGAATAGATTTAAAAACTAGATACAATGGACCACCACAATATATGAAATACGGCAAATGACATTTTTCACATGTAGTAAAATGAAAGATGTGAAACTTACTTTCTGAAGTGAATTCATCTGGGTGAAACCACACGTCCTTGACCCACTAGGAGAGCTAACCCCCACAACATCCGATTTTGACTTAATTATAGACATTTTGCTTGCTACACCCTGCAATATTAAATAAATTATAGATCAAAACCCCACATATAGCCAATGTTTGAAATATCGATATCGTGTTATATGTCGCATCCTTGGGATACAGATACATATCGGTTATCACATGGGATATATCAAATGTATCAGATACCTTATCGCGCTTTTTGAGAAACATGGGGAAACATGGGGAAAATGGTTGAATTTTTCAATGAAACTTCAAGGATTGTTAGAGAAGACATTAATATACACTTTCAAATAATAACATCTTAAAAAAGAAGTGCACATAATAGGTTTCCTTTGTATAAGGTCATAAGCTATGCGTTGTCTAACTAAACTAATGCAACTATATTCCAATTGAATGCATAACATTTAGAGTGTATGTGATGATCATTTTATCAAACAATCCTAAATACTTTGAAATTAGTCTCAATTAAAAGCTGGTTGAACGGAAATTTCAAAAATATATATATTTTTAAATAATTTTTTATTAATTTTTAATTTAAAAGTGAGTTCATTTTTTTCAAAAATTGACGAGGACTTGACGAATCAGTAGATCAGCCCTCATACATGCTTGATTTCATGTTTGGAGTGCAAGATTGCAAGTAATTTGGGAGAAATTGGAGAAATTTTGAATTTTCTCCAATTTTCCCAAAATCTGACCACCTACACTCAAATTTCAAAATTAGAATGTATGTGATGATCATTTCATCAAATACTCCTTATCTTAAATATTTCAAAATTAGTCTCAATTGACAACTGGTTGAAGGAAAATTTCGAAAAAACAAAAAAGTGGAGAACATGAAGAACCAATGGATTTCGAAATCAAAGCTCCAACTCCATGATCTTTCATGTAAAACATGAAGAACCAATGGATTTATAATCATTTGACACTTATTTAACATAATTTCAAAAAGGGGGGGGGGGAGGGGAGGGATATATCGGCACTACATGTGCATTCCATATCACACGGGTAGGATACAAGATATATCGTGGGATATATCAGCCGATATCATCGATATTTAAAATATTGCATATAGCTATAGGTTCACTAACAGCTCACGACAAAACTCCTAGCTTATGATCTGCACGTCACCTTGGAGATATGTAACTTAACTTGGAAATGCCTTTTTCCTTCTCCATCTACACAAGTAATTTTCCTTGAACACATTGATTGTCCAGTGTGTACAAGCTGCAAATGAAGGTCGATCTATCAGATGTAAATGTTCTCAGACAAAAAACCTGGGAAGGTTACAAGCATTTGTTTAAAGATCATCCGCACCCATTAAAAAAAAAAAAAGGAATCATACCTTCATTATTTCTGGATCATTCCATGGTCCCTTATTAGATCTAAGACACCCTCCCTCATCTGAGCAAGTGCAAGAGCCACCTAGAAAATCAGGCAGTTGGCTGTTGAAAAAGAGAAAAGAACAAAATTAATCCTAGCACCAGAAATTGACAACATCTCCATAGTGACAGAATTAAAGGCAATGCAACAATATACAAAAATGAAGCCTGGACCTAGAATCTACAATTTCGAGCAGCTTATTCTGGTATTTGTTTCCTAAAACCTGTAAATTCAAAAAATCAATGGAAAAGTGTTTTTGGTCAGTTACATAAAATTTGCAAAAACCAAAGGGATAAAAGTACCACAAATTCCTTTTACATGTATCTTTGCTGTAGTTCTCGGATCAAGAAAACCTTTTACAGTGTTCCATATCAATTTGAAACTGTTACCAGCATTAACAATCAACATCTGATGTAATGTCTGCATGAAATAAGAAGGTATCAGTAACAGACAAGGGTGATTTTTTTCCTTTTCTTTGGAAGTTTACTTAATGTTGCTCAAGGGTTTATGGGTCAAATACCTCAGGGTAGTTGTTACTATCAATTTTGTGGATGCGAATTAGAAGATCATGTGCAACCTTGCCAAAACTCATCAAACTCTGCATGATCAGCCAAAATCATGAGAAGCAGAAGAAAGTTGTGCAACATTGAAATAGTGGTTCTTAATTGAAGTAAGATGGAACTGTAGCACCATACCACACCATGCACATCCAATATAGTTGTAGAGGAATCAATGTGCTTCTTAGCTGCAATGGAACATGCTGGAAACTTCTCACCAAATGCCTTCTCAAATTCCTGGATATGATATTTCAAATATCGATCTGTTGTAGTAATATTCAATAGCTTATGTGGTTCAGCTTTTCCAAGTCTCTCAATATAAACAGGTCTTCCCCCTTTGTCCACTCCATGATAACCATGTGGATAATAATGCAGAACTTCTTCCAATTCATCAAACATGAAGTCCTAAACACAGTTCAGTTTTGTTACGGCATCTGTTACAATGTGCAGAACACTATGAATGATGAATAGAGTACTCAAAAGAGCAATACAGGACAGTTTCTCATGACTGTGTCCTGAAATCTAATTTATCTTTATGATTTTTGCTTCAAAACTAGGGTGAAATATATTCAGCATTTCATGACAGAGCTTTGCTAAGTGCAAGTGCATTTACAAGGAATAATATCTACACGCCACCACAAGTGCCAGTGTGGCCAATGGGTGCAAAGGTGGGCCTGACTATACGGATGGTCTCACCCAACAATAAATCTGATCCACTCTGCAGGCAGGTCATAATGTTAGAAACAGTTAGATGGGGAATAAATCTTCAATCAAGTTTTTTGAGCTGTAGAGTTTTTTTTTTTTTCTAAACTCTGGCGAACCTGACAAGTGGACCGACCTAATTCTTGAGTGAGAACATCTATATAGTGGTAAGTGGTAACCCTTTGATGAATGGATTCACTCACACCAATGCATCACGCTAGCACATGTGGCGTGTACATGAGCTAATTTGTACATGCGTGGGCTTAGCAAAGCTCTCAATGATAAATCTCAGAGTAACCTTCATTATTAGGAACATTTTGAGCTTCTAGTGTTTTATTTGATATGTGTCTATAATGCAGGTATAAAGAGTACCAAAAAATTGATACAATAAATAGAAACTGGAAAAAGTCAAACTCATAGCTATTCAAAGACACCTCTGCACCATGCAGGCACTAAACTAGGAAGCATGATTAAATTCCTAATTGTCCCATTAAGTGTTTAGTCAAGACCATTACATGATTGTCACCTTTTTCTATGAGCTGTAAGGGCATAATTGGGCAGCAAATGGGTCAAGCCTGGTTCAAGAAAAAACAAATGTTTTAATAGAGCTTTTGTTTGATTTCAGAATAGTCCTAGCAGATCGGACCCAGCCAATCAGTTCAAATTCTGGACCTAAGCCAACCCGGGCCCAGCCTGTTTACAACCATAGGGGCACAATCGAAGAATAGCATAAACACTCTAAAAACAGCTTTGCTAAGCCCGGACACATGTACGATGCAGCTTATGTACATGCCACACATGACAGTGGCAAATTGGTATCAGATCCAATTCATTCACTAGAGTGATACCACTATGTAGATGCTCTTGCCCAATAATCAGGTCAGTCCATTATCAGGTGGGCTACAGTTTATGAAACAAATATACACTAAAAAGACTTGGCTAAAGTTTCTTTTGCCTGTTCAACTACTTCTAAAATCATGGCCAACATGCTGAATGGACCAGATTTTATTTTTTTTTCATGAGAGAATCTACACAGTTAAACCTGCCTGATGGACGGCTTGGATATTGCACCCGTACACCATGCTGGGATACGTGCATGAGCTGCCTTGGACTCCAGGGTGGGCTTAGTAAGCTCCATTGAAAGTACATGTTGTGAGATTACAAATTCACTTCTTCTGAGTTGTGTTTTATGGTATTGGCTTGAGAGTTTTTTCCCACATCAGGTTTTTTTCAGGAATGTTGGCTGTCACTCCTATCAATATAAAGGGGCTCAAGTCAGGGAAGCCATTATGAGAGTAAACAATATAGCAGTAGCTCTAATCGAGTAAGAGTACCCTGTCCCTATAATATAAATTTCTTTTATTTTTTTATTTTTTGTTTGTTTAACATGGTATCCAAGCAGGATAGACCTTGTTGATTTGCCTACCAGTGTTGCTATTGGTGTTGTTGAAATTGGGGGTGAGGGCTTTGATGAGCTCTTGGTGATGCTTGAGAACACAACAAATACGGTGTTTTTTGCAACGGTTGCCTCTTAGTCATTCTCGCTTTTGCCTTCAACTTTGTTACAACCTCCGCCCTCATCCCAATCAACCGTCAAGCAACTCCCACTAGTTAGAAGCCCATTGTGTTGTTAACATGGCTGTCGTTGTTGTTGAACCCTGTCTTCATGGTGGATTGCTATCCAAGTGGGAGCTATTGTCCACCACCAACTTGACACCATTTTCCTCATTGCTTCACTGTGCCTTGGCCATCACCATTCCATTCTATGGTGTTTTTTTTTTTTTTTTTTTGGTGTGTGTTTGTGTGTTGGGGAGGGTACAGCTGTTGCTTGAATCCATTTGGTGCGAGACAACTTTCACTTGCAACTGCATGGGCCAATCAAGCTCCACCAAGTATTGCCCGTTCACGCTAGAAATGGCTATGAATAGTCAAAGAATGTCGAAAAATCAGAACTTTTGCTCTCCCCAACTTGCCAAAAAAAGTAAGTTCTGAGGTCATTTCGCGAGTTCCGAGTTCAAGTCGAGGAACACAGTGACTGAGTCCACACACAAAGTAGTGTGATCGGGGCACGGAGCGACTGGATAATCAGTGCATGGACTTAGGTGGTCGGCACACCCCCCTATGAGGCTGGCATACTCACTTGGCGGTTGGTGCATAGTGCCCTGCTCTTTGCTGCCAACACTAGACATACCAGGGTCCAGCAAACCTGCTTCACAGCTTCTTGCGCGCACCCTAAGCATTTAGCTCTGGTCCCTTAGGAACCGGCACTCCCCACATTTCAAGGGGAGATGCTGCCTCATTGCCTTCATTGCCAACATACCAAGGCTCTAAACAAAACCAACAGAGACTAAGCCACAAAATAAACTAAGTACTTTGACTACAAAGCACTTCAAAGAGACTAAGTGGTGGAGTCAGTGCACACTACTATCCACACACCACGGGGTTGGCACACTCTGCCACATAGTCAGCGCATGCCCCATGGGGTTTGCGCACACAACATGGAGGGTGGCACATGCAGCTATGGCCTAGTGCACTCCCCTATGAGGATCGACGCACACCACTACCTGTGCTACCCTATGCACTGTTGTTGACACACAAAAATTGCCTCTTGCCATGCACGTCTAGCATCACTACAGGCTTGCGATAGTGACGTCCCGACGGCACCCCAACAACGTCCTAATGGAGCACCGGTACTATCCTAACAGCACCCCAGTAGGGCCTTGGCGGCACCACGACGACATTCTGGCAATGCCCCAACAACATCCCGATGAGCGCTCAGCCACGCCGACGCTCGACAAACGCTCAGTCGCTAACCCACAGCAACTCCACGTTGCCAGCACACAAAGTCAGCTGCTTCCACTTCTATAAAAAGCCCTTGAGGATCTTCATTTGATTGGTTGATAAAGCCTCTCTGAGGACCTTCAACTGTCTCTCTCTCCCTCTCCACGCCTGCTTGTAAATAGGTAAGGAGAGATGCCCGCCCAATCATATAGGCTAGTGGGTTAGGGCAACAGCCTCGAGTGTCACCAGGACGGCACCCGCCGCCCATCTCCCAATGGAGCACAAATCCAGGCTCGCCTATCCGAGCAAGCATCGTCAATGTTGCTCTCGCCTGCACTCTTGTGTTATCCAGTACAAGACCCAATGTTGGTTGAACTACATGCATAAACAGTGCCACGCACTAACCTCGTTATCATATTTCATAAACACAACCTTGTGCTACCCACACAAACACAACTACAAGCTACTCGCCTATACGGACAACTACATGCTCCCTACCAGCCTAAAGACGGCCTTGAGCTCCCTGTCTCGCACACAGCACAGTACTAGCTGCATATCTCGTACCTAGCATAGCCCAAACTACCTATCTCATACTCGAACAGTGTCACACACCGATCCTCTTCACTCTCATCTTCATATTACCCTATGCCAATCTAAGTTCAACAATGCATTTGACACCTGGAACTAGCTGGTCATAAGGGGAAGCCATAGGAGTGCACCCTACTACTCACTTGGATGATAGTCCGACTCTCATATGCTCTCGGGAGACCCAGTGTTCACCATCTAGGCATGCCCCGACTAGTAATTTGGACACTGAATACAAAGGATCATATGCATTGCATGCATTACTTTGCTCTCTTTTATACCCAGACAAACAATACTTGTACTCTTGGATTACATTATTTCAATGAAAGCTCTTAATTGTTCTCCCATGGAGTAGGCATATCGTTAATTAGGTGAAATCTATGAAAATCTCTGTGTATTTTGGATTGTGATTTGGCTTTCTTCTTTATTGGTCTAGTAGCCTGCATCAGGCGAGTCAAAGACTAAATTAGGCATGTTCTCAAGGGCCACATCTTCGCATATGCCAATGCCCTCAAGGTCCGCTCCTTAATTATATGACTCCATCTAATACAAACTCATTGACCCATTATGAATAGACTATTCATGCTAAGTACCCTGCACTTGTTTATTTATTCTTGTAGCTCACTGAGCTTTGCCTTAGAATCAATGGTGTTTCCATATGGAATGTAATTAAGGGCTTGTGCTAGACCCATATCAATAAAATGACTCTTTAACAATGCGTGCTTGATGAATGCTCTTAATAGAAATCTCCCCGGTATTATTACAATCCGAAAATCCATGTCAACAATTGCATGCATCAATGTTGTGTTGTATTGACCAGCTCCAATACCTTGACTTCAACTCGAGGTTTGATAGAGCAAATAGACTCTGATTTGGGCAAATCTTAGCTTGTTGGAAAGCTTAGGAAATTCCATTTCCAACAAGCCTTGAATCATCTCAATTCGACTCAAAATGAGGTAGTCATAGAGGTACTACCACAACTACGTGGTGTTGCCTACATACTCAGTGCACCATAGCGTGATAAGATGGCATGGCGCACTGTGATACTTGGAGAATTAAGGTCTAGTAGCCCATATCTATTTGGTAACAAATCAAATTATCTTCTAAACGAGCTTGAATTCACCTCATTCCGATGAGAAATGAGGGAAATACAAGCCTTCCATTGAAGTGTGCAAACCTTAACAATGCAGGGTGCAGCAAGTACACTACCGGTGACTTCTCATTAACATTTGACAAGCCAAATGACCTCCATTCGAGGTGATTCAAAGTGTGTTGGAATGCTTAGCAATTCCCTTTCCTACAAGCCAAAGAATGCATGAATCCGATATTGGACAAGGTAATGGGTAATTTATGAAGATTATGCAAGTACAGTCTAAAGTGCATTGACTCTCATTGGGAGTGCAGCAAGCACCACCACAAGTGTGCCAAAACCTCCTGGCAACATCCCAAATCCGTTGTGTACATCGGATTCTAGTCTTCTAGGGTCCCGATGACATACCCGGAGCACCCGTTACATTCCTAAGGGATGTAATACCCTTTGCGTTTGTCAACATTCTCCAAGCCACATGCCTCACGAGACAACACTCTATCATATGAAGCATCTGGCAACAAGATTCAGTGCTCCAAGGCAATTTGGCCACCTCCGCTTGGGATTTCCACCAGACTATTTAAACGATATTCGCCACTTAATGGTTATTCAAGCCAACATCATATATTGTCAAGCATGCATCTCGTCCATCATCTATAGCTTAAAGTTGAAGAAAGATGAGATCATTTGGCCCCGGCCTCAAGATGGAGAGGCCTCTTGTATCACCAATTGGTTGTTATATGCTCGTTACTCGGCAAGTAGCACACAGACCCTTCGCAGTCGGTGATCACTCAATATACTCATCTCTATCACTTATATGTCTACTTGTACAACATACCGAGAAATGCTAAAATCTCAAGAAAGCTATAAACTAAGGCCACGAGCCTAGACTCCCCATCGTATGGCACAGAGCCTAGCCAGCCTGACAATCTTACAACCCTGAGTTCCTTGTCTACCATGCTAACATAGTCTTACACGCAATCTTGCAATGCACCCCGAGGCCAACAAGACGTTACCTAAAATGAGACTAAGCCAAATCTCATAAGCCAATAATAAGAAAGGCCATATAAGTATAACTCACTAGTATATCCACTAAGTGATCACTTATCCTCCGGGCCCAACCCAATGTTACTCACCCAAGTGGTGAGCTTATTGCAATCCATGTTGTGGACATGACACCCCAAAGGTTAAGTGATCCCTTTATCAACTTAAGCTCATTTGCAGAGCATGCATCTTACATCATACACCGCATTACATCTTACATCATTACACCCTAAATAAAGCTCTCTCTTTTTACATCATGCCTCATGGTATTACCTTAAGAGTTTTGCCTCGCATTAGGTATTTGTGGGAATGTTGAATGTCACTCCTACCTATACAAAGGGTGTAAGACCCATAACCTGTGAGGCTAACCGTACGCTTCGTTTTCAGTGTCGGCACATTCTCGACAGAAATCGACAAGTTTTGCTCACGATCGTATTTTAGTACTGCAACACTTTGAGACTTGTACCCTAGCAACCGCGCAGGCATCGCGATTCTAACGCCGCGCGGCACACCCTATTGCGATACCCAGATTAGAAGTTATAGTTTTTGGTGTAATCCAAAGTGGACAGTGCAATAAACATGTAGCACAGGCCACACTTGCACAAATCTCAATGTTGTCAAATCGATCAATCCATCAATCAATCAACCCATCCATCACTCATGTCACTCTCTCTCCCCATTAGTCAAACAAGCCCATGCCTTGCTCATACAACCCATGCTTAGCCATCATTCTTTCGTTCTTTTTCTCCCCATTTTACCCCCCTCTCTTTTCATAATTCTCCATCTACCCAAAAAGTTCTACCACAAAAGCTCCCAAACCCCTCTCATTTATCCAAAATTTCCTAGCAAATGAGAGTGAGAGAAAAGAGATTAGAGAGAGAAAAAAAATATTAGAGAGAGATTAGAGAGAAGAGAGAGTGCTTGAGGGAAAGAAGTGTTTTAAGAAAGGGGTTAAGAGAGATTAAAGCTTGAAGGAAGGTTAAAGGAGTTTAGGAGAGGAGCTTCACCATCTGAGCCGTCCGATCGACGATCCAGCCCAATCCGACCATTCATCCATCATTATGAGTGCAAGGGAGGACAAACTCTCCATTTTTCCTTATTTTCTTTCATTTTTCATGGGCCTACAAGGGTGGGGCCCGCTTGGTGTATGTGATAATTGTGTGGAGGGCCCCATAGCGGTGGGGACCCATCCAATGGCCGATCTCGGTGGGGACCCATCCAATGACCGATCT